>NC_064572.1:39800246-41050246 GCF_937001465.1 Orcinus orca
CTCTAGACAGAGCCATCTGACCAGGTTTTTCAGCAGGGAAGCTGCAAGACCCCTACTCTCCACAGCCTCTTGTCCTCCTGATAAGTACCCTTCCCACTGCTCCACCAAGACATCTTCAGAGACACTCTAATCTTGACAGTCATTTGCAAGAACTCTGCACCATTTTCAGCCACGTGATCCCCAGTGTTCCCAAGGTAATAGGCTGCTTCTGGAAAGCGCAGTGAATTAAAAAGGAAAACTCTCCAATTCCCCAACAGGGGGATAAAATGCAGGTAAGTTGGCAAACTGGCCCTTTAAATGTCTCGCAGAACTCGCTTGCTTCAGAGCACAGAAAAAAACAAACAAAAAAATTGCCTGATTCGTTTCCCCCTGTCCTTCCCCTTCAGAAACTGCCTTGCCTCTTTCGATTTTTTTTTTTCTTCTTCTTCTTCATGCAAGGGACAGAATCATTAACAACCCTCAGGCTCTCCCAGGACTACGTTAATTAATCTGATTTGGGGTATTTCCCTTCGGTTAGAAATGGTGAGCAGTAAGCAGGGCCAGGCTCCTGAAACTGAAGCCCATGTCATTCACTTCTCACGCAAAGCCCTAAGGCTTCCTGGTGGAATTGGAGACTTAAATTGGCCTTGTTCTTTTACCCAGGCAATTAATGATGCATTTGGCAAAAACAAAAACACACAGCTTGTTTGCTAGGCTCCAGAGACAGCTGCCAACATTCCTTAATTGAGTCCAACCTGCTGGGCTAAGGTGCTTTTCTACAGGAGCTGCTGGGTGGGAGCTGAAGGGGCCTTGCCAAAGATCTGCTCTCTCTGGGAAGGAAATTCTGGCTGATTATTTGCATAATAAGACCAAACTCCTTGGCATGTGCACAGTCCTTTGTAGTTTACATAATGCTTCTCAGCAGTTATCTCAGTTAATAGTTAAGGCTCAATAACCTCCGTTGACATTTCCAAAAACAAATGGACAGTGGGTACGCCCAACAGTAACTTGTTCTCCGATGAGATCTGATTTCATATAAGATTGGTCAACCCAATTTATAAATTCCAATCCTCCCGTAGGTACAAGTAGCTTTCCTCTGGGTTTATCCATATGCTCTTAACATCCCAGGACTAACACTATCCACTCTCCAACATCCCAGTTCTTTCCACAGAACATCCATAAAACAAAATGGTTCATCTCCAGAAACAAATTTTAGGCATATCATGATTGCTATTTAAAGTCCTTTGAACTCTCTATTGTTCAAAGGATACAGTTGCAAATCTTTAGCCATATCCTCTGTGTTGATGCGTGTAGATCTAAGTGATCAGTTTAAACCTCCTTGTGGTGGTATGCCATTGGATGCGTAAGTCACAATATATCCAGCCGTTCCCTTCCTGAGCAGTGGTCCATTTGTCCCCCCTTTTTGGTTATTACAAACAGAGTTTAAATGAAGAGGCTTGCATGTATCTCTTGTACATATTCACACCAGAGGTTCTCCAGGCTAGAACTGAAATTTCTGGGTGACAGACTATGCATATTTTGAACTTTATTAGGACTTGACGAATCGTTCTCTAAACTGATTTATCAATTTGAACTCCCACTAGCAATGTATGATTTTATTTTCTCTAGATATGCATTATTTCTTACCAGTTGATAACTTTTAACACTTCGATAAGTGGGAAATAATATCTCATTGTTTTAATTTACATTTGCTTGATTACTGAGATTGAGAATCTTCTCCTCCTCCCCTCCCCTCCCTCTCCCCCTTCCCTTTCTTCTCCTTCTCCTTCTCCATCTCCATCTCCATCTCCATCTCCATCTCCATCTCCTTCTTCTTTTGGATTTCTTCTTCTGTGTATAGATATATTTTGCCCATTTTTCTTCTTCTGTTGGGTTGTCTTTTTCTTATTGATTCATAGACATATAAATATATTCTAAAATTTTATATCTTCTCTTTCTCTTTTTTACATTAGGTTGTTAGGATATTCAAAAATACTTGAATACAGGGCTTCCCTGGTGGCGCAGTGGTTGAGAGTCCGCCTGCCGATGCAGGGGACACGGGTTCGTGCCCCGGTCCAGGAAGATCCCACATGCCGCAGAGCGGCTGGGCCCGTGAGCCATGGCCGCTGAGCCAGCGCGTCCGGAGCCTGTGCTCCGCAACGGGAGAGGCCACAACAGTGAGAGGCCCGCGTACCGCAAAAACAAAACAAAACCAAAAAAAACTTGAATATCATCAATTTCATGTGGTTCAACCTAATATTAGTATACTACCACAAACTTCCAGGGCAATATGAATAGAAATAGTAATAAAGGGTATTCCTGATTTATTGCTGACTTTTAAGGTAATGCTAGAAAGTATTTCACCATTACATGGTATAAATACTGTAGGCATTCAGGAGATACCATTTTTTAGTTAGAAGGCATTCCCTTCCATTTCTGTTTTAAAAGACTTTTAGTTCCAGTTTTTCAATTAAAACCACTCCTACATTCCTGGGAGAGCCTACATAGCATTAATATGTTCACGGTATGAATATATTTTGATTTCATAAATCATTTCTAGTGCTGTAACAATGGCAGGATCTTCAATATATTTCAGAATTATTAGGGGAAGAGGAGGGTGGATGGGCTCCTAAGGCCACAGAGTACTGGGATCTGTGGGAATAGAACCACCAAGAAATTAAAAACTTAGGGATATACAGGAGACTTTGTTGAGAGAGAAACATTTTAGCTGAGACTTGATGGATGTATATGATTATTTATACAGAGCTGGAAAGGAGGAAGGAGACATGCTTAGTTATAAACAGATCTACACAATGTGAATTTAAGGCAACTCCAAATGACAGATATTTGAAGGGAAAAAAAGCTAAATAAAAAATCCTGAAGAAAATGGAGTGGATCCACATTAGGTGAATAAGAAATAACTAGTGAATGAATGAAAAAAACTCAATGGTCGAGAGCTCCCAAATGAAACAAGACTGTTTATTCAGTTGTGTTCAGACACAGAGTATCACCTCTGAAAAGGCATTCCCAGAATAACTAGCCCTAAACAGACATTGCTTTGAGTCTGTATAATTGGTGCTGTGATAAGAGGCTGATGGTGAAGCGGCTGGCTCTTAATCGGAGACTGACCACAACCAAGTTGTCCTCGAACAGAAGTCCAATGTCTGAGCAATAATGGCTGTACAGAAGACATAAAGCCCAAGGTGAAATGAACCACTCTCATAAATGGCACAAACACTGGCTAAACTTCATCCCACTCTAAGTACAAGTTCAAGCCCACTTTCCGCCCCGCAAAGTGAATCAGAGGCTTTTTTATTCATCAAGTGGATAAAACGTGAGGATAAAAACTTTAGTGTTCTAGTTGTCAATGTCCGTTTTATAGCTGGCATAAGATCTATGAGCAAAGTGAGAAAACGGGTCAGGATGTCTGTACTCTGTTTCCCCATTCTTGTTAGGAGAGAACAAATTCAAACATACACGAAAGCATTTTTTCTCACTTTGGTCCAAAATGAAGGCAGGTAATAAAACAGTCTGTGAGCTAAATCCATTTTGAAAGTGGAGTATTATTGAGTGATCCTAGACAGACCAAAGGATCAGAACCTGTTCATATTAAATAAATGCTATTTATAATCAAACCCTTTGAACATTTGCATCAGGGATGAAGATCTTAATTGTCTGACAAAAGGGCATTTAATCACCAAGATCTAAGCAAGCTGAACAAGTATTGAAAACCTCCCATCTTCCTTCTGCTTTGCATGTAAAGATGTCAGTGACGGTTACTGAAGAAATAGGAGTTGTCTGTGTTGAGCCTCAGCAGACTCCCCAAGGGAAAATGTTGCACTGAGAAATTTCATTGCCACTAAAAATTTCTCCATCACTGTAATAAAAATTATAGATGCAAATATGGAATTTTCTTTTTGCTAAGTTTTCGACTTCTCCCATCAAGTTTTGGGGGGATCAGAGTTTATTCAAAATCAGTTTCAGTCACTGAAAGGAGTGATCATTTTATGGTAGGGATGCAATTATTTTGGCTTCATGTTTCCCCCATAAAGAGAAGGAAAGGCATGATCAAAAGAAGAAGTGTTGAGCAGTTGTTGAACTGAGACACTGTAGATAGGATAAAGGAAAGAAGTAAAAAGATCTGAATTCTAGCATTCTACAATTTATTTGCTGTATAATAATGAGCAAGTTACTCAACCCCTCTAAGTTTCCATCCTTTTCTATGAAATGAAGATAGTAACACCTCGCTGACCTTACAGGGTGGTGTTTGGGACCTTATGATATAACACAGAGAAAGACAAATATCATATCCCTTGTATGTAGAATCTAAAAAAAAGAGTACCAATGAACTTATCTACAAAACAGAAATAGAGTTATAGATATAGAAAATAAACTTAAGGCTACTGAGGGTAAGGGGTGCGGGGAGGGATAAATTGGGAGATTGGGATTGACACATACACACTACTATGTATAAAATAGATAACTAATAAGGACCTATTGTATAGCGCAGGAAACTCAACTCAATACTCTATAATGGCCTATATGGGAAAAGAATCTAAAAAAGAGTGGGTATATGTATAACAGATTGACTTTGTGTACACCTGAAACGAACACAGCATTGTAAATCAACTATATCCCAATAAAAAATTTTTTTAAAAAGATATGAATGGAAGGTGACCTTAAAGGTGGTGTGGCTTTGAGCTCCCTCCCAAAATGCCCTTAGCGTCCATTCACTTTCACCCTATATTTGGAGAGCCCTTGCTCTGTCCAACACAATGTTGGACACCAAAGATAAACCTGATTTCATCATTAGCCCTGCCTTCAAGAAATACCCAGCTTTGTGATGGGCCCTAATTATGTGCATCTGCACAAAGTAGAAACAGCAAACTGTCTTAAGCGAGAGAGATAAAGTACTGCAGGAGTTCAGAAGCATGAGAGGCTCCTTCCAGCCCAGCATCTTCCAAAACAATTTTCATCACACTCTAGCCCTATGGGATGTTAATAGATGTCACGCTTTAAAACATACGTGAAATCAGTCTGGAGAACGCTGGCTGGAAACATATTTAATAGGTTTCTTTTTGGCAGAACTCCTCAGAACTTTTAATATTCAAGTGTGCACTATATATCTCCAAAGGGGGGCTAAGGTATTACTTGTTTTTTGATATGATTTGTGTATGAACCCCATTAGTGCCCTTATAAGAGCTTCAAGGCAGATGGCTTCCCCACACGAGGATAGAAGAAGTCGGCCATCTGCAACTTGTGAGACAGCCCTCACCGGAACCTAACCATGCTGGCAGCCTGATCTCAGATTCCCAGCCCCCACAACTGTGAGAAATAAGTGTCTGTTGTTTGTAAGCCACCCAGGCTATGGTACTTTGTTAGAGAAGCCTGAACTAAGACACAAGGTCAAGGTGGTACGGGACCAGGTCATGAAGAGACTGCCGTGTTTTGTAACTCTACCATGAGCAGTCAGGGATGTGGGTCACGATCTTGTCAACCAATTCCTTCAGTCATCTTTATGAAGGCCCTAGAGATGTAGAAATCTTCCCTCCTGTGGGAAAGTAGAAAGCTTTCCAGGGCTTGCTCTCTTCACCGTAAAGCCAAATGAGTGCCCCGTGGAAATAGCAAACAACATTAACACCTACAGATTACCTGAATGTCCTCTTTGACCTTCTCATGCCTAAACTGTTAAATGATCAGTGTCACATACAATCTCTCATAAGGCTAATCCCAAATTCCAACACTGAAACAAAGGTCCCCCACAAAGTCTGAGCAAATTGATGAAAAACAATCACCACACATATATATGAAAACCTTCAGTGTTTCAAAGAGAAGAAGTCTGTACCTTTTCCAATCCCCTATCTCTTCCCCTCTTACCCTCCACTGATGACCTTGCTTCTCATTTCATGGTGAAATACAGAGGCCATCAGGAGAGAAACTCCTCAAGTGCTCACCTCCAAACCTACTGGGTCATTTCTATCAGCTAAAATATACTGTAATTCTTTAAAAAATCTCTCCCATTTTCCCCTTCAGACACCAACCCCATTTTTCTGCTTCTCTTTAAAGCAAATCTCCTCAGAAGAATTACCTGTGCTCACTGTCTCAAAGTTTCCTCCTCCTTTTCTTCTTAAACTTACATCAATCAATCCTTTTCCCCTATAGCTCCAAAGAAAAGTCTCTTCTCAAGGTTACTAATCTGAGGTCAATTCTCAGTCCTTTTCTGACCCATCATCTCAGTGACTTCTGACATTGTGGCCCTGTATCGGGAAAATGGTCCTTTCTCTTGTGTTTCTCTTTTAGTCTCACTCTACTACCACATTCACAACACCTGTAACACCAATTCTGCTACACCAGTCCTACGGCTTAATTCAGACACTATCCACCTGGGGATAGCATCAGATCCCAAAGGACAAAGGTTCAGTCCCACAAGACTGCTCCAACTCCACTTCAGATGTCAATCACAAGTTCAGGTTGTCACCAGTTCTTCTGACGTATCAGCTATAAATTTGAGGTTCCCATAACCCCCTCCTCCAGTTGGATTAATCTTCTAGAGTGGCTCACAGAACTCAGGGAAACACTTATTAACATTTACTATTTTATTAAGGGATATGATAAACGATACAGATGAGCAGCCAGATGAAGAGATATATAGGGTGAGGTGTCGGGGTGTCCTGAGTGCAAGGGCTTTTGTCCCCGTGGAGTTGGGGTGGTTCATCCTCCCAGTATGTGGATGTGTTAACCAACTTGGAAGCTCTCCGAACCCCATACTATTGGGATTTCATGGAGGCTTCCTCATGTAGGCGTGATCGATTATTAGCCTCATTTCTAACCCCTTTCCCCTCTCTAAATAGTTGAGCGGTGCGGAGGCTGAAAATTGCAAGTTTCTAATTATGTCTTGGACCAGCCCCCATCCAGAAGCCCACCCAGCGTTGCTCATCAGAACAAAAGATGTTCCTAGTGTTCTTATCACTTAGGAATTTACAAAGGCTTCAGAAACTCTGTGTCAGGAACTCTGTATCAGGGACAGAGACTAATATATAATTTTTCTGTTATCTCACAGGCCCCCAGGACATTATTCTCTGTGGCTTCTCCTCCTACGTTACTGACCAGTCCGTCTCAATTTCTTCTGCTGGTCCCTTCTCATCTTCCTGACCTATAAAGGAAGGACCAGTACTCTAATCTCATGTTCTTGATATTCTCTCTCTAGATTACCTCATCCAATTCTATTCCTTTAAATACCATCAACATCTTTCATTGATGTAGCTCTGATCTCTTTCCTGAACTTCAGGAAATACAAATTCCTACTTGAAATGTCCTCTTAGACATATAATAGTCTAAAATTTAACATATTTAAAACCAAAATACTGATCTTCCCCCTACACCAAACTTATTCTTTCCCTACAGTCTTAGAAAGCGGTGGCTCGAGCCAAAACCCTTTAATTCATCATCCCTTTCAAACACTGTATTGTATCTTCAGCAAATCCTTTGGGGAAAATCTTTTTGGATTTATCATCCGAAAATATCAATAACCTGACTACACTTCTCACCTTCTCTTCTAACCGAGTCCTCCCTATTCTAAGCCTCCATCACCTCTCCCCCTTGCTTACTGCAATAGCCACCTGCTGCAGTTGGTCTCTTTTTTCTCACCTTTGCCCCACTCTCCCTCATAATCTATTGTGCCCAAAATAGCCAGGGGGACTCTTAAAAATCAGATCTTATCACCCTTCTGTTCAAAGCTGTCCAAGGACTTTCCATCTTACTGACAGTAAAATCTAACATCTTTACTATATGCTTCAAAAACACCTCTACTTCCTCTCTGAATTCACCTACTACCACACTTCCTCTTGCTCACTCTACTCCAGCCATCATTGTCTCCTCACTCCTTGCCAGCCACACAGGATTGCTCTTATTTGGGGCCTTAGCACTTGTTATTTCCTCTGCCTGGAATACTCCTTCTCCCAGAGGGCCACTTGTCTCTCTCCCTTCTTTATTTTGGGTGCTCTGAAATATCACTGTATCGGAGAAGTCTTCCTTCACCACCCCATCTAAAATTACAGGCACACACACACACATCTTTCTATACTCTGAGACCTAAAGATGGCTAGATCTACAGAAAAAACAAAGTAGATCAAATATAATGAAGTATAAGATCAAGGACGATGGGGTCAAGAAAGTTCACCAGTAATATAACTGGCAGCCAGATCAAAATTCAACACTTTTTCAAGGAAGACAATATAATCTAGCCTTTCTACAATGTATTTTCCTCAATGCCCACCACACAATCAAAAAAACCTGTTAGATTTTCAAAGAAGTAAAATATATGACCCATATAGCTCATAGAAAAAAATCAGCCAATAGAAAGAGATCTTGAGATGACCCAGATGTCAGAATTAACTGCAAAACCTTTAAAGCAGCTATTAAAAACCTGTTTGAAGCCCCAAAAGAAAAATACATATATAAGAATCTTTTTAATGTTTGATAGAATTCACCAGTAAAATCAGATTTTAGTTACATATTAATTTTCACAGATAAAGTTCTTGAGATTTTATATTTCATCTTGTATAAGTTGTATTTTTCAAAGAATTTGTCACTATTGTCTAAACTGTAAAATTTACTGTCACAATGTTGTATGTAATATCTCTTTAATGACTTCAGAAATTATTTTGATATTTCTTTTTCCATTTCTGATACTGGTAATTTGTTATTTCATCAATTTTTTTGATGAGTTTTGGTAAAGATTTATCAATCTTGTTTTTCCTCAAATTAACGAACTTTAGTCTGTTATTTCCCCAAGTTGTCTATTATCCGTTCATTAATTTTTGCTCTTATCATTATACTTTTCTGCATTCAACTGATTGTGCATTTAATTTGTTCATATTTTTCTAGCATTTTAAAGCAGAATATTGGATAATTAATTCTAAACTTTTCTTTTTTCTGAGTGTTTAAAACTGTAAGCTGGCGGAGATGGTGGGTGGTGGGGGGGAAGTTTCGGAGTCATGGAGGAGTGCGCAGCAACAGGGGTGCAGAGGACGAAGTGGAGAGATTCCCACACAGAGGATCAGTGCTGACCAGTACTCACCAGCCGGAGAGGCTTGTCTGCTCACCTGCTGGGGCGGGTGGGGGCTGGGAACTGAGGCTTGGGCTTCGGAGGTCGGATCCCAGGGAGAGGACTGGGGTTGGCTGCGTGAACACAGCCTGAAGGGGGCTAGTGTGCCACAGCTAGCTGGGAGGGAGTCTGGGAAACAGTCTGGAACTGCCTAAGAGGCAAGGGACCATTGTTTTGGGGTGCGCGAGGAGAGGGGATTCAGAGAACTGCCTAAACGAGCTCCAGAGATGGGCAGGAGCCTCAGCCATGAGCGCGGACACCAGAGACTGACATGAAATGCTAAGGCTGCTACTGCAGCCACCAAGAAGCCTGTGTGCGAGCACAGGTCACTATCCACACCTAGCCCACCACTGTCAGGGTTCCGTGATCCAGGGACAACTTCCCTGGAAGAACACAAGCACACCTCAGGCTGTGGCAAGGCCACACCAGCCTCTGCCGCTGCAGGCTCGCCCCGCATTCCGTACCCCTCCCTCCCTCCTGGCCTGAGTGAGCCAGAGCCCCCTAATCAGCCCCTCCTTTAACCCCGTCCTGTCTGAGCGGGGAAACAGACGCCCTCAGGCGACATACTCACAGAGGCGGGGCCAAATGTAAAACTGAACCCCAGGAGCTGTGCAAACAAAGAAGAGAAAGGGAAATCTCTCCCAGCAGCCACAGGGGCAGCAGGTTAAATCTCCACAATCAACTTGATGTACCCTGCATCTCTGGAATACCTGAATAGACAACGAATCATCCCAAAATCCAGGTTGTGGACTGTGGGAGCAACTGTAGACTTGGGGTTTGCATTCTGCATCTAATTTGTTTCAGGTCTTATGTTTATCTTACTTTAGTATTTCGAGTTTATTATATCATTGGTAGATTTATTGACTTGGTTGCTCTCTTCCTTTTCATACATATATTTTTTTCCTTTTTCATTTTTAGTGAGTGCATATGTGTATGATTCTTTGTGTGATTTTTGTCTGTATAGCTTTGCTTTTACCGTTTGTCCTAGGGTTCTGTCTGTCCATTTTTTGCTTTTTTTTTTAGTATAGTTTTTAGTGCTTGCTGTCATTGGTGAGTTTGTTTTCTGGTTTGGTTGCTCTCTTCTTTCTTCCTTTCTTTTTCACTTTTTAAATTTTTATTACTTTTTAATTTTTAATAATTTTATTTGTTATTTTAAAACTATTTTATTTATTTATTTTTCTCCCTTTTCTTCTGAGCCGTGTGACTGACAAGGTCTTCATGCTCCAGCCAGGTGTCAGGCCTGTGTCTCTGAGGTGGGAGAGCCAAGTTCAGGATGCTGGTCCACCAGAGACCTCCTGGCTCCACATAATATCAAATGGTGAAAGCTCTCCCAGAGATCTCCATCTCAACACTAAGACCCAGCTCCACTCAATGACTAGCAAGCTGCAGTGCTGGACACCCTATGCCAAACAACTAGAAAGACAGGAACACAACCCCAGACATTAGCAGAGAGGCTGACTAAAATCATAATAAGGTCACAGACACCCCAAAACACACCACTGGATGCAGTCCTGCCACCCAGAAAGACAAGATCCAGGCTCATCCACCAGAACACAGGCACCATTCCCCTCCACCAGGAAGCCTAAACAATCCACTGAACTAAACTTAGCCCCTGGGGGCAGACACCAAAAACAACGGAACTACGAACTTGTAGCCTGCAAAAAGGTGACCCCAAACACAGTAAGCTAAGCAAAATGAGAAGACAGAGAAACACACAGCAGATGAAGGAGCAAGGAAAAAACCCACCAGATCTAACAAATGAAGAGGAAATAGGCAGTCTACCTGAAAAAGAATTCAGAGTAATAACAGTAAAGATGATCCAAAATCTTGGAAATAGAATGGAGAAAATACAAGAAACGTTTAATAAGTACCTAGAAGAACTAAAGAGCAAACAAACAATGATGAACAACAGAATAAATGAAATTAAAAATTCTCTAGAATGAATCAAGAGCAGAATAACTGAGGCAGAAGAACAGATAAGTGACCTGGAAGATAAAACACTGGAAATAACTGCCATAAAGCAGAATAAAGAAGAAAGAGTGAAAAGAATTGAGGCCAGGCTCAGAGACCTCTGGGACAACATTAAACGCACCAACATTTGAAGTATAAGGGTCCCAGAAGAAGAAGAGAAAAAGAAAGGGACTTAGAAAATATTTGAAGAGATTAGAGTTGAAAACTTCCCTAATATGGGAAACGAAATAGTCAATCAAGTCCAGGAATCGCAGGGAGTCCATACATTATAAATCATGGAGAAACAAACCAAGACACACATTAATCAAACTATCAAAAATTAAATACAAAGAAAAAACACTGAAAGCAGCAAGGGATAAACAACAAATAACATACAAGGGAATCCCCATAAGGTTAACAGCTGATCTTTCAGCAGAAACTCTACAAGTCAGAAGGGAGTGGCAGGACATAATTAAAGTAATGAAAGGGAAAAACCTACAACCAAGATTAATCTACCCAGCATGGATCTCATTCAGGTTCAATGGAGAAATTAAAACCTTTACAGACAAGCAAAAGCTAAGAGAATTCAGCACCACTAAACCAGCTTTACATCAAATGCTAAAGGAACTTCTCTAGGCAGGAAACACAAGAGAAGGATAAGACCGACAACAACAAACCCCAAACAATTAAGAAAATGGTAACAGGAACATACATATCAATAATTACCTTAAATGTAAATGGATTAAATGTTCCAACCAAAAGACAGAGACTGGCTGAATGGATACAAAAACAAGACCGATATGTATGCTGTCTAAAAGAGACCCACTTCAGACCTAGGGACACATGCACACCGAAAGTGAGGGGATTGAAAAAGATATACCATGCAAATGGAAATCAAAAGAAAGCTGGAGTAGCAATTCTCATATCAGACAAAATAGACTTTAAAATAAAGACTATTACAAGAGACAAAGAAGGACACTACATAATGATCAAGGGATTGATCCAAGAAGAAGATATAAAAACTGTAAATATTTATGCACCCAACATAGGAGCACCTCAATACATAAGGCAAATGCTAACAGCCATAAAAGGGGAAACTGACAGTAACACAATCATAGTAGCGGACTTTAACACCCCACTTTCACCAGTGCACAGATCATCCAAAATGAAAATAATTAAGGAAACACAAGCTTTAAATGATATATTAAACAAGATGGACTTAATTGATATTTACAGGACATTCCATCCGAAAACAACAGAATACACATTCTTCTCAAGTGTTCATCGAACATTCTCCAGGATAGATCATATACTGGGTCACAAATCAAGCTTTGGTAAATTTAAAAAAATTGAAATCATATCAAGTATCTTTTCCAACCACAATGCTATGAGACTACATATCAATTACAGGAAAAAACATGTAAGAAATACAAACACATGGAGGTTAAACAATAACTACTTAATAACCAAGAGATCACTGAAGAAAACAAAGAGGAAATCAAAAAACACCTAGAAACAAATGACAATGAAAACACGACAACCCAAAACCTATGGGATGCAGCAAAAGCAGTTCTAAGAGGAAGTTTAGAGCAATACAATCCTACCTCAAGAAACAAGAAACATCTCAAATAAACAACCTAAACTTACACCTGAAGCAATTAGAGAAAGAAGAACAAAAAACCCCAAAGTTAGCAGAAGGAAGGAAATCATAAAGATCAGATCAGAAATAAATGAAAAAGAAATGAAGGAAATGATAACAAAGATCAATAAAACTAAAAGCTGGTTCTTTGAGAAGATAAACACAATTGACAAACCATTAGCCATACTCATCAAGAAAAAAAGGAAGAAGGCTCAAATCAATAGAGTTAGAAATGAAAAAGGAGAGGTAAGAACTGACACTGCAGAAATACAAAGGATCATGAGAGATTACCACAAGCGACTATATGCCAATAAACTGGACAACCTGGAAGAAATGGACAAAATTCGTAGAAAAGCACAACCTACAAGGATTGAATCAGGAAGAAATAGAAAATATAAACAGACCAATCACAAGCACTGAAATTGAAAACGTGATTAAAAATCTCCCAACAAAAAGCCGAGGACCACATGGCTTCACAGATGAATTCTATCAAACATTTAAAGAAGCACTAACACCTATCCTTCTCAAACTCTTCCAAAATATAGCAGAGGGAGGAACACTCCCAAACTCATTCTAGGAGGCCACCATCACCCTGATACCAAAACCAGACAAAGATGTCACAAAAAAAGAAAACTACAGGCGAATATCACTGATGAACATAGATGCAAAAATTCTCAACAAAATACTACCAAACGGAATCCAACAGCACTTTAAAAGAATCATACACCATAATCAAGTGGAGTTTATCCCAGGAATGCAAGGATTCTTCAGTATATGCAAATCAATCAATGTGATAAACCATATTAACAAACTGAAGGAGGAAAACCATATGATCATCTCAATAGATGCAGAATTTCAACACAATTCAACACCCATTTATGATAAAACCCTCCAGAAAGTAGGCATAGAGGGAACTTTCCCCAACATAATAAAGGCCATATATGACAAACCCACAGCCAACATCATTCTCAATGGTGAAAAACTGAAAGCATTTCCACTAAGATCAGGAAAAAGACAAGGTTGTCCACTCTCGCCACTATTATTAAACATAGTTTTGGAAGTTTTAGCCTCAGCAATCAGAGAAGAAAAAGAAATAAAAGGAATCCAAATCGGAAAAGAAGAAGTAAAGCTGTCACTGTTTGCACATGACATGATACTATACATAGAGAATCCTAAAGATGCTACCAGAAAACTACTACAGCTAATCAATGAATTTGGTAAAGTAGCAGAATACAAAATTAGTGCACAGAAATCTCTTGCATTCCTATACACTAACAATGAAAAATCTGAAAGACAAATTAAGGAAACACTCCCATTTACCACTGCAACAAAAAGAATAAAATACCTAGGAATAAACCTATCTAAGGAGACAAAAGACCTGTATGCAGAAAAGTATAAGACACTGATAAAGAAATTAAAGATGATACAAACAGATGGAGAGATATACCATGTTCTTGGATTGGAAGAATCAACGTTCTGAAAATGACGCTACTACCCAAAGCAATCTACAGATTCAATGCAATCCCTATCAAACTACCACTGGTATTTTTCACAGAACTAGAACAAAAAGTTTCACAATTTGTATGGAAACACAAAAGACCCCGAATAGCCAAAGCAATCTTGAGAAAGAAAAACGGAACTGGAGGAATCAGGCTCTCTGACTTCAGACTATAATACAAAGCTACAGTAATCAAGACAGTATGGTACTGGCACAAAAACAGAAAGATAGATCAATGGAATAGGATAGAAAGCCCAGATATAAACCCACACAAATATGGTCAACTTATCTTTGATAAAGGAGGCAAGAATATACAGTGGAGAGAAGACAGCCACTTCAATAAGTGGTGCTGGGAAAACTGGACAGCTATATGTAAAAGAATGAAATTAGAACACTCCTTAACACCATACACAAAAATAAACTCAAAATGGATTAAAGACTTAAATGTAATGCCAGACACTATAAAAATCTTAGAGGAAAACATGGCAAAACACTCTATGACATAAATCACAGCAAGATCCTTTTTGACCCACCTCCTAGAGAAATGGAAATAAAAACAAACAAATGGGACCTAATGAATCTTAAGAGCTTTTGCATAGCAAAGGAAAACATAAACAAGACGAAAAGACAATCCTCAGAATGGGAGAAAATATTTGCAAATGAAGCAACTGACAAAGGATCAATCTCCAAAATTTACAAGGAGCTCATGCAGCTCAATATCAAAAAAACAAACATCCCAATCCAAAAATGGGCAGAAGACCGAAATAGACATTTCTCCAAAGAAGTTATACAGATTGTCAACAAACACATGAAAGGATACTCAACATCACTAATCATTAGAGAAATGCAAATCAAAACTACAATGAGATATCACCTCACACTAGCCAGAATGGCCATCATCAAAAACTCTACAAACAATAAATGCTGGAGTGGGTGTGGAGAAAAGGGAACCCTCTTGCACTGTTGGTGGGGATGTAAATTGATACAGCCCCTATGGAGAACAGTATGGAGGTTCCTTAAAAAACTAAAACTAGAACTACCATACGACCCAGAAATCCCACTACTGGGCATATACCCTGAGAAAACCAGAATTCAAAAAGTCATGTACCGCAAAGTTCACTGCAGCTCTATTACAATAGTCAGGACATGGAAGCAACCTAAGTGTCCAGTGACAGATGAATGGATAAAGAATTGTGGCACATATATACAATGGAATAGTACTCAGACATAAAAGGAAATGAAATTGTGCTATTTGTAGTGAGGTGGATGGACCTAGAGTCTGTCATACAGAGTGAAGTAAGTCAGAAAGAGAAAAACAAATACCGTATGCTAACACATATATATGGGATCTAAAAAAAAAAAAAAAAGGTCTGATGAACCTAGGAGCAGGAGAGGAATAAAGACACAGGCATAGAAAATGGACTTGAGGACATGGGGAGAGGGAAGGGTAAGCTTGGACGAAGTGAGAGAGTGGCATGGACATATATACACTACCAAATGTAAAACAGATAGCTAGTGGGAAGCACCCGCACAGCACAGAGAGGTCAGCTCTGTGCTTTTTGACCACCTAGAGTGGTGGGAAAGGGAGGATTGGAGGCAGGAGATATGGGGATATATGTATATGTATAGCTGAATCATTTTGTTATAAAGCAGAAAGTAAGACACCATTGTAAAGCAATTGAACTCCAATAAAGGTTTTATAATAAATGAATAATAAAATAAAATTGATTAAAAAAATAAAACTGTAAATTGCTAAGCACAGCTTAGCTTCACCTCACAAGTTTTAATGTTTTATTTTCATTATCATTCAGCTAGAAATATTTTACAATTTCCCTTGAAATTTCTTCTTGACTCCTGCGTTACTTAGAAATGTGTTAATTTCTAACGCAGCAGTATGTCTAGAACATCTTTCCATGCAAGTAAACATAGCTCTACCACATAGTTTTAATGGCTGAATATTATTCTATCATATAACTACACTCTAATGCATTTAACCCATTTTGTTATTGATACTCACTTATGCTGGTTAAATTTTCAGTATTATAAACACTGCTGCAATGAATAACTTTGTGCCTTAGTGCCTTGCAAAATTACACATATAATAAACAAAAGAGACAAAAGTCAAACTCCAGATCTCAGACTCTTAATCTGTCCAATCTTCTGTGCTCATATGTTGAGGAGTAGGAGATTTTAGGCTAAAAGTTTTTAAATCTTTGCAATTCTAGTGACTTCATCGTAAACAAAATTAAAATATAAATCAAAAACTTGAAAGAAATAATTGCATTATAAAAGTTCAATAATGCTTTATGTGTTTTAATCAGGATAGATCAAAGTATGCTACAGAAACAAATCTCAATGACTTAATATAATAAAAGGAGGGGAGGTTCCTCGTTAATTACACATATACAACATGCACTGGTGAGGGGTTTGGCTCCACAAAGTCACTCAGTGTGACAGGCTGGCCAGTGGCCACACCGGGCCAAGCCATCACCCAGTGCTTGGGGGCCTGGCCCCTCCCACTGCCTCTTCACTGTGAGCCCAGGATCTCAGGTGCCAAGGGGACAGTATCCATCATGCAGCAAATGTACATAAGTGTGAGTTTTCAGGGACCCTTAAACTCTGTAATATGGGGGATGGCTTTTCCAAAATAAACTGCACTTACAGCCACCCCCCAAAAATTAACAGTTTAATTTAGTAATTAGCCCAGATTAACAGAGGCTGTATGATCTTTGGATACCACATCAAAAACAAATCATTGAATGTCTAAAAATAAAAAAAATCACTGCATGTCTTCCTGAATCACTACAGCAGGAGACAATAAAGCATGGAAAATTGATACTTGCTCTAAAATTCTTTGACCATAAGCGAAACACTTCACTTCTACCCAAAACCCACTGGCTAGAGCTAAATGAGTAACCCTACCTAACTGCAAGGGGGTTGAAAAAGCAGGTCCTCCTAAGCGTTCAGGAAGAAAAGAGAACCGAGTGTGAGTGAGCCCTGGAGTCTACCACAATCTGTTTTTCTGGTCATCAAGTATTCAACTAATTCCTCTTCCGTAAAAACCAACCAATAAACAAAAATCCCAGAAAACAAACAAAAAATAACAGAAGTTCCTCCCCAAGGGAGAAAACATAAAGTAATATCCAGTCACTGAAGCCAAATCAAACCCTGGTTAGCAGCAATAGTCTTTCCTTCAGTCTTATCTCCTCTTGATCCAGAGCAGCAATGACAAATTATTTGCTTCCCACTTGCACCCATCATACCGCAGTGGGACAGGGGCAGGTTCAATAAATACTCCCATTCAGAATGTTGAAGAATGGGAAACAAAGAATCACTAGTTCATGGCAATTCTGAATTCCAACTCGGTAGACATTGTGATGTCTGGGGAGGGATGGGGTGAAGTGAGGAGTTCTTGATTACACCCTTATTCTGCCCTCTGGGAGTAGCTCCTTTCTCCATCATTCTGGGGCTCCTGGCTCTGCCCTCCATGTGTTCTCCTTGGCCAAATCTGAAGTGGGAATTGGAGAATACATCCTCCTTGAGACCTGAACAGTTTTCTCAGACCACTTCCTGCTTATAGAGGGTAGGATTTCATTTTCCAACCTGGATGACTTGACAAAATATTATCCCAAGCAAAGGTACTTTCCTTCCCCAGAATACTTTTGATGTTAACCATGAAAAAATTACTCTTTTTTTACCCACACCATTATTAATGGGAAAAATTCAAAACAATCAAAATGTCCAATAATAGATTTATTCAACTAATGTATACCTATAAGGTGTCCAAATTATATTATTAAATAATAGGGATTATGAAATTATGTAGTTGTTTATATGATGTCACTTTTTGCAGATGGGAAGGAAGGAAGGGAGGGAGGGAGGAAGGAAAGAAGGAAGGAGAATAAAGTCTGGAAATCTCTTCACCAAGATTAAGCTCTTTTTAACTATGAAGTAGATTTACTTGGTTGTTTTAGTTTTGTTTCGTGTATGATGGGGTGTTTTGTTATCTCTTTTGCTGATTTGTACGAGTTAATATTTCCCGGGTAAAGGTGAATTTATTCTGTGAAATTATTTGAATGTAAAGATTGACAAAATCTCAAATTGTAAGAGTTTTAAAAATCTCTTCTGCTGCTTGGAATACATCGGCAAAGCCTACTCAACCACCTATGCATGCCTTGGTAATCACATGTGTAAGCAATGTGACAACTTACACAGAAGCAAACGTGTTTTGGGGCCCTAAAGTGACCACATAGAAAGCACGACCATTCTGAGGTAAAGAATTCCCTGCTATCTAGATCTATGTCGTGTGTGTTCGTGTGTGTGTGTGTGTGTGTGTGTGTGTGTGTGTGTGTGTGTGTGAGAGAGAGAGAGAGAGAGAGAGAGTGAAAGAGAGAGAAAGAGGTGGGGTGGGGTGGGGAGGAGTAAGAGAGAGAAAGCTTGCACATATTAATATGTGTTTGACATGTCCTTGGAAGCTAGGATCCTGTCATGTACTAAGGGAGAAAGACGGTAGGGGTTGAAGTCAGATTGCAAGTTACATACAGATCAAGCTCCGTTCTTGACGACAGTCAATGCCCTTAATATGGGGCATTCTCTTAACCTGTCCAAGATTCTGTTGTCTCTCTCATAAAATGATGACAACTAATAATTCTTACCTGACAGGGATTTTTTGAGAACCAGGTGAGATGATGCAGTTGAAAACACTTTGTAATCTGTAAATCACCTCACCTAAAGATTTGTGATTTGGCTTCTAATCCTCTTCACAAATAGCACAACTTGGCACATAGTAGGTACTCAATAAATACTAAAATTGCTTCCTTCTAGCTTCTGGCAGATCTAAATAATGCCGAAGCCGAACAAATAAAATCATGTAACATCAAGTTCTTGATTGTTCTGTTACTGTCCACTCGCTCACCACCCTCCCATCACCAGCTCACACCCTCAGAAATGTTTATGAGAAGTCATATGACAAGAGAAGAGATGGAGCAAAATGTGTACAATTTTTTTTAAGTATGTGAGATAATCGAGTAGCATTTGCTGTAAAGTGTAGGTGAAATAAAGCATCTATGTGCCACAAATGATTGGGTCTGCCTCAATCCATTCCCTTAGATGAATCCATGAACTGCTTTCAATTCTTGGCTCCAATGAGCTACAGCGGTGTCCAAACTGAAATACTGCTACTACCTTCAATAGGCACAGAGGATGGAAAAGCCATTTCTTCAATAAGAATTTGGTAGGAAATCGTTTCTTTATGCCTCCTGCTCCCCCTCGAGTGGCTTCCAGCTTTCAAAAGGAAAGGGGACTCCTCCTGTAATTTGTCCAAACCAAGATATCTTGAGATGACAGATAATGCACAATTTGCTTCTCAGAAATAGAGTCCTATCTCAGGAGTTCTGAAGGAGGAACAACTGGATTGACTTGCGAGAAGTCCAAAGAGAAAAAGCTTTCCAATCTCCCAGCAGCACAGGAAAAACTATTTAACTTATTGCAAAGCCTGAGTCCTATCACAGGTCATAGTTGAGGCTCATTTCAAAGGCAATTCATAACTTATTCTAATTTGATTGACTTTTCTAAGTTTTTAGATACAGATTTTGACTCCAGGTCTGAGTGTGCTCACAGAAATGTTGGAAAATGAATGAGATCAGCTCTGCATCTTGCAACACAGCATCAGTTCTTTTTTTGTTGTTAACATTGTTATTTTGAGATAATTGTAGATTCATATGGACTTGAAAACATAATACAGGTATAACCCCTCTTTACTCAGCTTCCCCCAGTGGTAACATCAAAACTGTGGGACAGTTATCACAACCAGGATATTCACATTGATACAATTACCGATCTTAGATTTCCCCAGTTATGTGTGTGTGTGTCTATTTCTATGAAATTTTATCACATGTGTAGGTTCATGTATCTACCAGCACTGTCAATATGCCAAATAGTTCTATCACTGCAAGCATCCCTTATGTTGGCCATTTATAACCCCTCCCACATCATTCCTTGTCTCCCTGTAACCTTTTGGGACTGTTTTTTTCTCACTCAGCAAAATTCCCTTTAGATTTTTCCAAGTTGTTTCATGTGTCAATAGTTCGTTTCTTTTTATTGTCAAGCAGTATCCTATTCTATGATGGGTATGTGTCATGGTTTGTTTAACCATTCAGCCATTAAAAAACACCATGGTTGGGCTTCCCTGGTGGCGCAGTGGTTGAGAGTCCGCCTGCCGATGCAGGGGACACGGGTTCGTGCCCTGCTCCGGGAAGATCCCACATGCCGCGGAGTGGCTAGGCCCGTGAGCCATGGCCGCTGAGCCTGCGCGTCCGGAGCCTGTGCTCCGCAACGGGAGAGGCCACAACAGTGAGAGGCCCGTGTACCGCAAAAAAAAAAAAAAAAAAAACACCATGGTTGTCTCCCACTTCGGGCTATTAAAAATAAAATTGCTATGAACATTCAGTACAGATTTTTGTGTGAACATAAATTTTCATTTCCCTGGGATAAATGTCCAAGGGTGCAACTGTTGGGCCGTATCCTAATTACATGTTGAGTTTTATTTTTAAAAGTTGCAGAACTGTTTTCAGAGTTCATACACCAACAATGTATGAATGATCCAGTTTCTCTGCATCATTTGGTGGTGTCACTATTTTTTATTTTACGCATTCTTCTAGATATGTAGTGATATCACATTGCAGTTTCCATTTGCATTTCCCCAATGGCTAATAATACTGAATGTTTTTCACATGTGCTTATTTGCTCTCTGTCTTTCATTCCTGTTTCTCTTTTCTTACCTTCCTGTGGGTTGCTCGAGAATTATTTTAGGATTCCATCTTGACTCAATATTGTGTTTTTACATATAATTTTGTGTATAGTTTGTTGTGGTTGCTCTACGTGTTCATAGTATAGGTATAGATGCAGATATAGATACAGGTATATAGATATCTTAGTCTACTGGTATCAATGTTATGCCACTTAAACTGAAGTGTGCAAACCTTACTTTTATTTAAGTTACTTTACCTAGCCCACTTTTAAATATCATGTCTTGAGTACAGTGTTATAATTTGTGTTTCAATCATTACATATGACTTATAAAACTCACAAGAAGGTTAGTCTATTTTACTTACCCACCTATCTGTTTGTTCCACTCTTCTTTCTTCCACCCTAATGCCCCAAGATTCTTTCTTCCATACTTTCCTTTCTGTTTGAAGAAACTTTTAGCCATTCTTTAAGGATAATTTTGCTAGTGGCATTTTTATTATTGTTCTTCCATCTTAGAATGTCTCTATTTCCCCTTCGTTTCTGAAGAATAGTTTCACTGAATATGGAATTCCTGGTTAACAGTTATTTTATTTTCACCACTTTAACAATATTATGACATTTCTTTGCGGCCTCCATAGTTTCAAATGAAAAATCCAATGTCATTCAAATTAATGTTCTCCTATAGATCATTTTTCTCCAGTTGCTTTAAAGAATTTTTTTTAACCTTTTGATCCCCTTTACCCATTCCTCCCACCCCACCCCCATCCCATGCCTGGCAACCACTAACCTGTTCTCTGTTTCTATGAGCCTAATTTTTTTTTTAATATTCCACATGTAAGAGAGATGATATAGTATTTGTCTTTCTCTGACTTATTCCACTTGGCATAAATGTCCTTGATGTCCATCCATGTTGTCACAAGTGGCAAGATTTCATTCCTTTTTATGGCTGAGTAATATTCCATTATATATATATACCACATCTTTATCCATTCATCCACTTATGAACACTTAGATTGTTTCCATAATTTTGGCTATTGTAAATAACACTGCAGTGAACACTGGGGTGCATATATCTTTTGGACATAGCATTTTTGTTTCCTTCAGATATATTCCCAGAAGTGGAATTACTGGATCACATGGTAGTTCTATTTTTAGTTTTTTGAGAAACTTCCATACCATTTTCCATAGACACTGAACCAATTTATATTCCCACCAATAGTGCTCAGGGGGTCCCTTTTCTCTACATCCTCCATCCTCACTAACACTTGTAATTTCTTCATTTTTTAAAAAATAGCCATTCTAACAGTTGTGAGACAATATCTTATTGTGGTTTTGATTTGTAGTTCCCTGATGAATAGTGATGTTGAGCATCTTTTCGTGTACCTGTTAGCCATCTGTGTATCTTCTTTGGAAAAATGTCTATTCAGATCTTCTGCCCATTTTTAAACTGTATTTTTTTTTTTTTTTGCTATTGAGTTGTATGAGTTCTTTATATATTTTAGATGTTAACCCCTTATCAGATATATAATTAGCAAAGGTTTTCTCCCTTGCAGTAGGTTGCCTTTTTATTTTGGTAATTTTTCCTCTACTACACAGAAGCTTTTTAGTTTGATGTAGTCCCACTTTATTTTTGCTTTTGTTGCTTTTACTTTTGGTGTCAAATTCAAAAAGTCATTACAAGGCCTATGTCAAGGAGCTTACTGCCTATGTTTTCTTCTAGGAGTTTTATGGTTTCAAGTCTTATATTCAAGTCTTTAATCTGTTTTGAATTAACTTCGTGTATGGTGTAAGATAGTGGTCCACAGTTTCATTCTTTTGCATGTGGCTGTCCAGTTTTCTCAACACCATTTATTGAAGAGACTGTCTTTTCCCTATTGTATATTCCTGGCTCCTTAGTCATAAATTAATTAACCATATATAGGTGGTTATTTCTGGGCTCTCTTTCCTGTTCTATTGATCTATGTGTCTGTTTTTAATGCCAATACCATACTGTTTTAATTACTATAGCTTTGCAATAGAGTTTGAAATCAGGGAACATGATGCCTCCAGCTTTATTCTTCTTTCTCAATATTGCTTTGGCTATTTGGGGTCTTTTATGGTTCTATATAATTTTAAGATTATCTGTTGTATTTTTGTGAAAAATGCCATTGGAATTTTGATAGGGATTGCATTGAATCTATAGATTGCTTTGGGTAGTATGGACGTTTTAACAGTATTAATTCTGCAATCCATGAGCATGGAATATCTTTCCATTTATTTCTGTCTTCTTCAATTTCTTTCCTAAATATCTTCTAGTTTTCAGTATATACATATGTTGATGTCATGCCGTCTTTATGCCTTGAGCATCACATTTTAACTAAATCTTAAACTGGCAGTGTATAGGACAAAAACAATTTGCAGAAGTAATTTGTTCCAAGCTATGTTTTTTAAAATATGTTTATATTTAGTTATTAATTAATAACAAACATTTAAAAATCAGAAGAGTCCACAGAGAATTCTACAGCTCTAGATTCTCTGAGAAAATCAAATCTGGCCACCTGGGTCTGAATTGGGCAATAATCAGCTGAAAATATGTAGACACATCCTTATTTAGACACGGTACTTGCAGCACCAACCCTTTTTTTTTTAGGTCCTGCTTTTTTAGTCATTCGAATCACCAGCCTCGCTCCTTGAGTTAACAGCCCTGACTCAGACTAGTAATGAACAATCAGACTTTATCACTGCATTTTACAAACACTCCCATAAATTCTTTCATTTCATCCTTGCCATAAAAAAATTGGCACTATTTAGTCCTAATTCTAAATAATAGGTTCTGTTACGACCATTTTATAGCTAAAGAGACTAGGTTTTGGAATGAGGATGTGACTTACCAAGGTCATAGCTCTACTACTTAACAGCAAAGTTGGGATTCAATCCCTGCTTTCTGACCCCAAGTCCAGTGTGCTTTGCTTTCCCCCTACAGCAGAGAAGACCATGTCCCAATATAATGCCACAAATCATAAGGTCACAAAAGGACATGTGAACGTCCTTTTTGAAAAGAGATTCATGCATTCCCCTGGCTGTCACTCATTTGCACCTAGGTTGTATACTTATTCTGTCAGGTCAATCAAACAGATAAAAAAACAAAAATTTGAGTCACACTCAAGTAAGCTTGAGCATGACCTTTCCAATCAATTATTCCTATTAAGTTTTAGATGGACTGCTTTTCTGGCACTGAGGTTGGTTCAGCAACCACATATAAACAAACCACAGCACATGTTCTCCCACCCCTACAGATTTTGAATATAGTCTAGGAGACCAGACGAGCACACTTTTAAACAATCAGAAAAAAAAAAAAAAAGTTACTGTGTATGATAAAAACCTCAGTTGTGTGGACCTCCATGGAAAAGAGCTAGCTATTGGAGTCCAGGAAAAGTTGAGACACTTAAGACTTAATGATTTATTCTGTAGTCTCTATATCCTATAAAATTATAACCTTTGATAAAGCCACTGGGAAAAGAAAATGAACCAGAAGCATCTTAGAAATGCCATGAATAATGCTTCCCTGTGAACGATCTTTCTGGTGTCACTGCTGCAAACTCAGTCAAATGACAGGTTTTCCTGAGGGGTAAAGAATAACCCCATCCCTGCAACCATGCAGCAAGAACAAACTGTAAAATATGAACAGATAAGCTCAGACAGACAAGACAGAGTGTTCTGCCTGAGTAGGGTGGCAGCCTGCTTGAGCAGAATGAGAGGAAAGAAAGCAGGCCGAGTGTTAAAAGCAGCAACAATTGAACAAATGCAAAGTCCAGAGGTCATTGTGACCTTAAATTGTGGCCTCAAATTTTGGGATACTCCTCCCTGTGTTCAGTTCCCTTGAAGTTAGCAAGCTTGTGACTACTTTAACCAACAGAGTATGGCAGAAAGCATGCTGTGTGACTTCCAAGGCTGGGTCATAACGTCCATGCTCAAACACTTATTCCTGAAGTCCTGAGCTGCCACGCTGGATGGGTCTCACGTGGGTTCTCTAGATGAGAGTAAGCTGAGCCCAGCCTTCCTGCCATTCCAGCCCAGGTAGCCAGTGTGCGAGGGAAGAAGTTTCCAGATAAATCTAATCATTCAAATCACTCATAACCACGTGAGTCTTCCCAGCTGAGGCCCCAGACATCATGGGGCAAAGAAAACCCTTCCTCTGCAAATTCTGATCAACGAAATCCAAAAGCAAATTAACATGGCTGTCTCTTAAGTCACTAAGTTCTGAGGCTCTTTGCTATGCCGCAATCATCGAGCAGAGGGTAAAAATAAAAGGCAAAACGGGGTAGAAAGAGGTAAGTTTAGCACAGAGCTGGTGCAGGAGGTAGAATTAAGCATGACCAGAGAATGCAGCAGAAATGTAAAAGGGAAAATCAATGGTAAGAAAAAGCATTACCGTCTAAGGACTATTAGTCTATGCCGCAAACCCAATTCTGAGTGCCAGCAACACATATAAAATACTATAATTACTTTCATTCGTGACGGTATGAGATTATTCTTCACGAAACTGCCAACCAGCCATGCACATTTTTCCTTCTATGTAAACGAGACAGCTTTATCTTTTGCCAGATCCAGCCTATCTGGTACCTCTTCAGCCTGCAGCATCAATCTCACTAAGCCTCGGGCACATGATACCCAAGGCATCAGCTTATCACACGGGGAGGAAGGTGTCGTTTCAGGTGATCCCCTGTGTCCCAGAGCTACTCTACACCTTGAGGGCTCAGTCCATCTAACATCTTTTTCTGAACTCCAGCTCGGAAAAACTGCCCTTATGTCTTTGACCTCAACACCGGGCTGAGATATTGACATCACTTTCACCTGCCTGAGCTGGACTCTGCTTCCCTTGAACTCCCTGCCGGCATCTGATTGCACCAGGCATACCATCTGACTCGGAGGCTTCCATAGCGTCAGACGAGAGCCCCCCCATCCCTTTGAATGTCTGCATAGGGAACAACTGGCAACTTGACTTTGGGTAATTGCCCTGAAACTCAGTTAGTTCTCCAAGTCCCAGTACCAGCTTTCTCTCACTCCACAGTGGCCCAGCCTGCCTTGCAGCTAAGCCCACCTGAGTTGTGACAACTCTTGCCAAAAGGGCACCATTTTGACAATAGACAAAACATCGCCCTCCTGGATACCTTGTGAAACCTCTTTTCTTTTAAGCACTCCCTCCCATGATTCCCCAAACACCACTGAGCAAGGTCAAAAATATATGCAGCTCAGTGCTTCCTGGACTGACTTGTGAGATCCTGCAAAGCAAACCCTTCTCTGTGGAGCTGTTTGTCTAAGTGGGGCATTTAAGTTCAAATTGTCAGTTAATACCTGGAGAGCTGAACCCCAGCTTACTCAGCTCTGAGACTAGAAGAAAGATTTAATGGACCTCAAAGTCTCACAGGTTGGCAGTTTAAGCAGAAATTTCCAAATTTTCCAAAGGAACAACTTTCCCGCTTCAGTTGCTAGAAGGGGAAACAGGGCTGGAGAATGACAGCCTACTGACCCCCCTGCCAAGAAAACTCAGTTTCAAAGTTAGGGAACTCCACCTCAAGGGTCACAAGAGTCAGTAGGTACATCCCATCAGCCAACGATAAGCATCAGAGAAACACCCAACAATGGACTCATTCTTTCTCCCAGAAAGAGGGAAGCAGGAGCAGGTCTGAAAGGATGGGAGGAGAAGTTCTGAGCCTTGATTGAATCCCATTGTTGAGCTGTTTGGGAAGATCGCACAGCTGGGCTAAGTGTTGTATTCAGCAAAGCACGTGATGGATGGCGCTTTTGTGCCAGGGACACTCCAGTGAGCACGGAGCCTTACATAGCTAAGAAGATTAAAAACTTTTCAGGCCCTTTCACAACACACCTGATTTCTGTATTAAATTTGAGGGTGGATGGGCATTGTGTTGGGTAATTGCCTGCCCTGAATGTCACCATAGATGACAGGCTCACTCTGATCTTCTCAGACAATGGGGGAAATCTGGCTCCCCTGATATTTAGGCAGCCCCAGGCATTAGTGATAGTACTTAGAAGAGAGTGACAGGGTTCCGGTCCTATTAACTTCCAACTCCACCTCACCTTGTATTCAAAAGAGGATCCATGTGCTTCTGACTCCAAGTCACAGGACTGGCAGGGAAGCCACCTGGTTTGACAGCAGAACTCTCCTCACGCAGGAAGCCTCAAGCACCTGGCAGGGAAGAGGGAGAGAGGTGAGTCTGGTATGTCCCTGGAGCTCACACTGTCACATCCACAGGATATAGATAATCACATTCTAATCAGGCTGAAGGCTCTTTGGTGGGAAACTAGAGACATTCTCAGCAGTTAGCATGGCAGGCTGGCAGTTACGGCAGTGGCCTGTCTGTGGCAGGTCAACCCCAGCGTAGTCCCAGAGAGATCTGTGTGTTAGGCAAGGCACTAGGTCGTTTATACACATTAGGTAACTCAATTTCTTGAAATCATCACAATAGCCCAATTTACAGAGAAAGACACTGAGGTTCTGAGAAGTTCAGTGCCATGCTCAAGGTCACACAGCTACTTACAGAGGTGGTATTCAAACCCAGGCCTCTTCAACCCCTCAATGGTGTGCGGTTTACATAAGAAATTAAAGGAAGATGGTGGTGCTCAGCTCTTGCCTGGGCTCAAGACTACAGGGCAATCCACTGAAGAGACAGACCTGGAGACTTCCCTGGCAGTCCAGCGGTTAAAACTCCGCCTTCCAATGCAGGGGGTGCAGGTTCCATCCCTAGTCAGGGAACTAAGGTCCCACATGCTGCAGGGTGCTGCCAACAATTTTTCAATCAATCAATCAATCAATAAGAGACAGACCTGGAGTGAGGAAGTCGGGAGCCAGGCAGGAAGAAGTCCTGCCTGGTGGCAATTCTCCAGGGAGGCCAAAACCCAAAGCTCCTGCAGGTCCCCTGTGGCCCCATTTCACTCTGACACCAAAGATACCACAGTGGGGAGAGCAAGTATCTCAACTCCCCTGTCATCCTCTGTAACACCTTCTGCAACGCGGTGCAATGCAACATGGGATCCTCCTTGGCTCAGAGACCTCCCCACTGCCACTGTGAACCCTCCAAACACAGTTCCTAGTACAGAATGAAGGGGACTAAAGCCAGGAGGTAGAGACCAGAAGCTGCTCACTATTTGCCTTGGAAAACAGGCATTCATAGAAATCCCTCAAGGGCATCATCTCTACTCTCACCTTTGCCCTTGGCTGTCCCAAATCAGTATCACTAATCCTATTGGATCAGAACCCTACCCTTATGACCTCATTTAATCACTCTGTGAAGGACCTATTTCCAAATACAGTCATATTGGTAGATTAGTGAATTTATGATACATGAATTCAAGGGGACACATTTCAGGCTATAATTGTGGTTATGATTATCTGGATACACCTAGTGTTTGCTATTTCCCGCCTGAAATGACCATGACACCAGGGGAAGGTGAGGCTTAGCCCCCAGGAGGCTGTTGCTACCATCGTGGGTGCTGGGTGTTGCTGAGACAGAAGTAGCCACCACATCCCAAACAGATGCCATGAGCCTCATAGGTTGGGCCTACAGGCCCAGGCCTACTGTATTTTGTCATCATGTGTCCAACACCATTGTCTACACGCAACATGGCCTTCACTGAGGGTCACGACTGGCGAGACCCGAGTTGGCGGCACCATCAGAGGTGCTGGACAGGCCCTGGCAAGCCTTCGCCCAGAATGATGAGTTGCTGGCACTGTTGCAGGAATCTATTTTGCTTACAGGACAAGAGGACCATGAGTCACGGGCAGTGGTAGAAGTCAAGGACAGTCTTGGCTTCTCCAGTTACGTCCACAGATGGCAGCAGCAAGGTGATGAAGGCAGGCTTCCAGAACTCCAAAACAGATACATGGGAGCGGCACCTCCTCAGGGTTTCCTGATGGAAGCTGTGGGTGGCATGGGCAGGAGAAGTAGTGCCCCTCACAGGGCAGCACCAGTCTGCATTCTTCTTCCCAAGCCAGTTCCCTGGCACCATTGCTGGGACATGCAGGACTGGCACTGTGCAGAGACACCGAGCCAAGAGAGACCCCTTTTCTTGCATCTAAACACACTTCAGCTGCCCAAAGTGGGAGCCATGGAAACCAGAGGCAAAGGAATCTCAGCCACAGTGAAATGTTCCTGTGGGCCAAGGGCCCCACAGAAAGGGTAGGTAAGCCAGATGATGGTGACATCAACATCCTTGTCACCTTCACCCTCCCTCTCATCTTCCTGACCTCGTAGTTAAGAGCAGGGACTCTTGATTGTGTGGGTTTGAGCGTCACCTCTAACTCCATGGCTGGGTGAACTGCAGAAGGTACATAACTCTGCCTCAGCTTCCTTATCTATAAAATGGAGCTGATAATAGAGCCTAAGTCCTAGGTTTGCTGTGAGGGCCAAATGAATTAACACAACACTCAGTAAGCAGTCATTATTATTGTACTTCCTACCATGGACAGAGCTAACATATTTAGGACAGTGTGGTATTAGGCACCCTACTGAGGGCTGTGTAAAGTAATCTTTCTTTTTTAATCTATTATTGATCAATCAACCAATAGATAAAAATAGAAAGATAAATAGATGTACATATATATGTATATATATAGATTAGCTATATGCATATATGTGTGTATATATTGATATCTATAAATATATAGAAAGAAAGAAGGGTGAAAAACATGACACTCAAAGATATTAAGATGGTCCAAAGTTACTCAAATACCAGAGCAAAGCTTGAAACCCACATCTGTCTGACTCTGAAGCTGAAATTTTTCACCACAACGAACAGGAATCTGCTCCCTTCCTTCATGGCTTGGAGAGCAACTCAGTGTCCCAGGATGGGCAGGGCCTGTCCCCATTCATGGTCACCAGCGCTCAGATGTTCATGGACACAGGACTTCTGGCGAGACCCGAGAGGGCCCAGTTTCCATGAAGCCTTGTTATCCTTGCACAGCCAGCCCTTCCGGAAACAGTAGGTATCATACCAGCGATGCTAATGCAAACCACAGCCACACTCTGAAGGGAGAACTTCCTGCACATCCTGGCACATGGCAGTGACAGAGGAGCAACATGGACAGTAAACACACAAGGCCTCCTTTTCTCCTTCAACTGTCAGTATCTGTGTCAACTCTCCAGCACCAGGGCCTCTGTCTGCTCTTAACCTTGTCTTCTAAGTACTTTAAAATTGGAAATTCAGGGAGATGGGACAGGACCAATGATCTGGGGATGAGGGAGGTTAGAAGGTTGCTATGTTAGGTAGAGTAGGTTAAGTGCTTTCACAAATAACCCCCAAATCTCAGTGGCTTTAATGCAACAAAGGTTTTCTTCTTGCTCATGTCACAAGCCACATTGAGCTGGCAAGGGACGAGGGATGAGCCAGAGTTGCTCTGCTCCATGCAGTCCTTCAGGGACCTGGGCACCTTCCATTTAGTCGCTCCTCTATCTCCTGGAAGCCTTGGAGTCCTCTAGCCTTTGCAGTTCTGCACTGGATCTTCTGCGTCTGTCTGGCCAACAAGGCAAGAGTGAGCAGTATGGAGTTTCTATCACACAGGAGGTATTTTAGATGCAGGGCCTGGAAATGGCACCCATCACTTCCACCCACGTTTCACTTGCCAAAACTCTCACCTGACTGCAAGGGGGACTGAGAAACGTATTCCAGCCGGGTGTCCTGGGGTGGGCTGGGGGAGGAAAGAAAGAAAGAAATGGAGTTTGCTCAAACCTAAGGTTTTCTGCTACAGTTTCCATTTCTTTCGGTAATTGCTGACCATGCATAATTTAAAAGGTGGCAGGGACTAACTTCTCCAACCTCGATACCACTTGGCACAGACCAAACTGCCCACCGTCTTGGAGTTGTGACACGAACAAAAACAAAGGGAGACAAATCATTCAGTATTCTACTCAGCCCCTCTGGATCCTGTCAAGTTCAGGAATGAGAAGGGCCTGGATGTCGGTCCCTGTTACACATCCAAGGCATGTGATGTGGGTGCAGCCCCACTCGGGCACTCTGCCAAGGCAGGTTCACCTAGAAGACATTGCCATCGCTCACATCCCCTCCCTTCCCCCTGCGCTCTGCAGTCCTTGGACAAAGCTGGACTTTCTCAGCATCCCCAGGTGGCCTGAACCCTCAGTGAGACCAGCCGCTGGAGGGCTCTGGAGCCAACAAGAGACGAGCAACGTTCAAAGTGCTTCCCTTCTCCTGTGGCAAGTGCAGCAGCCAGTAGGGTTGCAGCAAACCCACTATTCGCTCTGTGATTCTTCTGCATTTTTTGAACCAGTTATGTGCCAGGCCCATGAGTCAGCAGCAGGATCCAAACAAATAAATCAACAAGAAACTATGAGAAGAAAGCTTCCGCCCTGGCAGAACCTATGGTCCGCTGGGAACGTACCAGAAAATAAGCAAATACAACTCGATGTGATCCCTGCTGTGACGGGGTAGGGAAAATATGCCTCTAGAGCTCTGAAGCGGTACCTGAGCCAGCCCTCAAGGGCTAGGGAAGGCTCTCCTGCTCAAGTAATGTCTAAGCTGAGACCCACAGTATGAGAAGAAGCTACTCGCCCAGGTGAAGAGCAGAGCTGTCTGATCAGACAGTGCACGGAGCATGAGCAGTGGCCCAAGACAGGAAAGACCAGGTCACTCTGAGCGGCTGAAGAAGAGTTTGCGAGGGAAAGGAGAAAACCCAGGAAAGACATACAGAATCATGCAGTCTCCTTCGGGCATTATCCAAAAGACTAACGGGCAGGCCCTGAAAAATGTAAAGGATGAAGACATGGTCAGTTTTGTGTTGTAGGAAAATCATCTTCTGGTGACTTTTAGAAGGTCAAGGAGAGAGCGTGTGGCTGAAAGAAAAAGAACAATGCAGAGACGGGCTACATAGCGGCGCCGGTGGACCAGGCAGTGCAGCGGAGGAAGGGGCAACAGGCATGGTGGGGGCAGGGGGGGGTCGCTCCACTCCCAAAGGTCCACGTTCTAGCAGGACCATCGATGGGTCCCCAGAGATGTTGCAGTAACAGCAGGATGGAGTGGGGCTGGGGCCATGGCCACATGTGCTCGGGAGCTGCGTCCAGTGCAACCAGGATCCTGCCTGTCCTTGTCTCAGGGGGCCAGGGTGTCCCCTTCCCCAGGTGTCCCCTGTGGGACAAGGCCACATCCTGAGCGTCAGCGGCCTCAGCGCTTGGCGAGTCAGCCTCACATTTCATCCCACTAACCACGTCTGGGGATGTGAGAGCAAGCAGGACCTCTGCCTCATTTTCCAGAAGGAGCCCTACAATAGGACTTCCCAAGGAAACAGGCAGTGTCACTGCCCGGGTCCAGTGGGTGCCCGTCCCCCATTGCTGGCGGGTTCCTGCGGGTGCCTGCACTGTCAGATTAGCATCCTTGTGGGCACGGGTAAAGGGAGGAATAAAGTGGTAAACGGAGGAAGAGTGGCCCCTGCTATGTGATCTTTGGGCAGAGGTGCTGGATGGAGCATGCAAAGGGGCAGAGGGCAGCCCACCAGGAGAGGACTGGCGGGTCTCTGCAGACCCCTGTGATGGCATTTCACAGACCCTCCCCTGGGCTTCCTGCCCCTACACTCAGGCGTGGCTCTGAGGAGCTCCCAAGGGGCCCACAAGGGCAAGGCCTCAGGTAGACTTGGACGATCTCCCCAGGCAGGCAACACAGGCAGCGGCCAAGGACCGATGCTGCTGCCGCGCCAGGCGGTCAGCCTCTTGGAGGGGCACACGCAATCCAGCCAGGTTCACTGTGAATGGGGATGTGAGGGTGGAGTCAGGATTCCCTGAATCTCAAGGCCTGCTGGTGTGTCTTTGGCTCTATCTTGCTACTGCCTTTGATTCCACTTTCTGTCTCTTTACCCTCAAGAAAGACACCCCCACTGTTTTTCTTTTTCCTCAGCTGAGTCCTATCAGATGAGTTCATCCACCCTCTCTAAAGGCTTCCCTGTTTCTGGGACAGTTCAGGTGCTTCTCCTGGGTGGGTGTCCTATTTCCATCATTTTCTTCTCAGGGGAAGGTGAGAATTCCTGTTGTGATCCCACCCCTCCCCCGGCACAACAAGAGTTACCCTAAATAACAACTTATTCATAACTGAAATGATTAGGATTAAAGGATGAAATGTTTTTATTTGTATCAAATTCCTCGTTTTCTAGGTAGATTATAATTGCATTTTTATTTCATCTTTCATCCAGGAGTCATTTATGAAAGTTATTCCTTTATTTCATTTATTATGGATTTTTTAAATTCTATTGTATCCCAGTCAGAAAATGTGACTTGGGCCATTTTATACTCTTGGGAACATACGGAGATTTTCCTGGCAGTGTGTACTGTCATCCACTTCTGAATGCTTGATTTGATCTATCTCCTAGCCAGCTGAAATACATCTTATAGCAGTTTCTGGGAAGAATAAGAATGGCATACTTTCTAAACCATTGCATTCCTGAAGGGGTCTTTTTACGGCTTCACACACGAATGACAATTTAGCTGAACGTAAAATTCTTGGGTCATCACCTTCCTCATTTAAACCTCTGGAGATGCTGTTTCTGTGTTGGAGTGAAATCCAAGGGGAGTGGATGTTTCTTCCTTTGTAGGTACTCTGTTCTTCTGTTGAGATGCTTGCAGGAATTTTTTTTTGAAGTCCTCTAAATCATTTTCTCCTTTTACCCTCTAAGGCACCCAGGGACACCTCAGAGGAGGTGAGACACCATGTGGAGAGATGAGGGAGATGCTGATGGAAACCCTGTGATTTCTGGGAAGCGTTCTCCACAGGATGCAGAGGAGACCGTGCTTTCCACAGTAATTTCACAAACCAAGCTACACCAAGTATGAACAACAAACACAATAACTCAGTCATGTGCTCCTGCGCTCTCATTTCCCTTCCATGGGCAGAGCTTTATTATAAATCAATAGGATTTCTACAGCGAGGGCAAAAGTTACATGTGTAGGATTGAAGAAACAATAAGTTGAACCTTGAAAAGAATTTTCCTCATTATATGATATTTTTTTTCCTCGGGGACCCTTGTCTCAATGATAGGTGCCGCTGTTCTCATGCCCTACTTCCCTCTGAATGTTGCCTCTGTCCTTGCCTGAATCCAGCAGGTTCAATGCCCTGTAACATACCTGTTGGTGCCCTGAGCCATTCCCCTCACCCCAAGCCTTATACTACAAGGCAACATGACTATACTGTAGGACCTAGAAAGTGTATCCCAGGAAGAGGGTCAGAAGAGAAAAAGGCACAATGCTGGTGGAGAGGGTCCTGCTAAAAGTGGGACTGGGCTCAGGATGCTGGGCAATAGAATCTTCCTATGGATGTGGGGATGTGAGAGCAAGCAGAACATCTGCTTCATTTTCCAGAAGGAGCCCTACAGGAGGACACCCTCCAGGGAAACCACTGCCCAGCTCCCATAGGTGCCCTTCCCCCCACCGATTTGTGAACGCTGTACAGTGCACTCCTGTGAGAATACACATGGTGGCCCCTGCTGCAGGAAGCCCCCATACCCAGAGAGGTAAGTTAGAGCAGACCTGGAATTGCTACAAGGCATGTTTAGGCTGAGAAACTAGGGTGAAAACCTTAACTTCTCAGTTAATATCTGTTATGGATCAAATGTGTGTGCTCCCCCCAACACACACATAAAATTCCTATGCTGAAATCTGATACACAGTGTGACCGTGTTTGGAGATGGGGCCTTTGGGAGGGAATTAGGTCATGATGATGGAGCCCCCATGATGTGATTGGTGCCCATAAAAGGAGGTGAAGAGCCCAGCACTCTGCTCTCCACCATGTGAGGACACAGCAAAGAAGGAGGTCATCTATAAGCTAGGAAGTGAGCCCTCACCAGACATTGAATCTGCCAGAGCCTTGATCTTGGACTTCCCAGCCTCCAGAACTATGAGAAATCAATTTCTGTTCTTTAAGCCACCCAATCTATGGTATTTTTGTTGCAGCAGCCCAAGTTGGGACAATATCTCAATATATTATTTTGCCATACACTCGTGACCAGAAAGCACTGCTCTGAGATATAAGTATAGGGAGATGTGCTCCTAAAATTCATCTATTCCTAAGTGCTTCCAGAAACACTAGACTTAAGAAATACTCATCAGAAAAATGGCTTAGTTATCAAATGAGTTTTAGTTGGGAAAACCTATCCTAGAAACTTACAATGCACATTAATGTTTTAAAAGCTCTGAAAAGGCCTGCAGAAAAGATTACCAGTGAACTTTATTTAGCTCAGTGGTTCCTAAATTACTTGGCCACAAAGAATCCTTTCCAAGAAATACTTATTAACATCAGACAGAAGGTGGCCCACACTTGGGAAAGTACTCTGCTGAGAAAACCTTCCAGATCGAAGGACTTGACACACTGCCTTCTGCCTCAGCAGGAAATTAACAAAAAAGGAAGCTTAGCATAATCGGTTCATTGAATGAACTGGACTCAGTAAGGTGTGAGAAGAAAGTAAATGTATTCCTTCTCATCAGGTGTCCCTCCTCTTAACCTGCCCAGCCAAACCAGACTTGTCTGTCCCTGAATGAAATCTCAGCAGGTCTCAGAGCTATCTCAGTCATTCTCAAGTATTAACAAGTGGTCTCATGTTCAAGAGCAAAAATATCCTGTCAATTTGAATACCGGAACTTCGATCTCTCATCCAATTTAAAACTTCTCTCTCCAAATCACCACGAGGAGGAGCAGAGAGAAAGCCTATAATGGGAAAGGAAGGGCAGTTGTAGTCTTTTTGCTTTGCTTTTATATTTCTCTTAAGCATTCCCTCAGACTTTTCATTCTTCATCCATGCACTATGCTACTCCTGGCTCCTCTGACCTTGGGGAGGGGAAAAGAGCAGTGGGAGAAGGAAGGGATGTCAAAGTGTCTCATATGCCTGGTGCTTTCTCTGTTCCTCTCTGGGTTTCTTAATGCCCTTAGCCATGCAGACATTTAAATACTGACTCTTTTGCCCTGTGGGGGCACTTTTTGGAGTTCTTCAAGAGACCCTCAACGCCTTCATACTTCTGGTGTCAATACTGCCTCTTCTAGCTAACCGATAGGATGGTGCCCTATGTCCCTGGCGTCTGGCAGTCCACCAGGAAGGGGTCTTTCAGACCCCACCCCCAGGCCAGCCTCTTGGGTGAAGAACCTTTCAAGATCCCTGAGGTCTGTCTCATTTCCCAGGAACATACATCTGCAGCTCACTGCCCCTCCTATTGCCCTGCACAGCATCGGAGGTAATTCCAGCAAGTCTCCCAGCTGTAAGCCTTTCAGGTATGACTTAGGTCTCAGTATCCATGTTCTCCAAAATCCAGAACACATTTCATGCTCTCTTTGTGATTCTCCAAATCTCCTCCTCTCCTGACTTAATGATGGGGAAGAACTCCCCTTCATTCCTTCATGAAGAGTGGGTTACCCCCAGCTCATCAACTTCCCTGTGTAGGTCGGTTCCCTAGCAATAAACTCTGAAATGGAGTTTACGCCTGGAAGGTTGATTGGGAAGCCCAGGAAAGAGAGACTCCTGTAAAGAAGTGAAGGAAGGGGCAGGATTGGGCAAAAGGAGAAGTTGGACTTCCATACACTTGTATCAGCCCTTAGCTGATCCCCTAGGGGGGCTCTGAAGCTGCATGGCCCCTTCTCAGATTGGAGCAAGGGGGTCAAGTCTCTGTACCATGGCATCAGCCAGTCCTGGACGTAGACTTGTCCCCAAGGAGAGGACATAAACTTGGGCAATGCAACTCCCTCAGTCAAGGGGAATTCCCAGAGAAGGCTAATGCTGTGAGTCACAGGAGCTAGCCCTCCCAGCAGCTGGCAGACTGAGTGCCTTGGTCCTGAAGGGTGGACCTGTGTGGTGCACCACAGCACAACACCCACTATAGGGCTCCTACCGAATGTCAAAGATGAAGAAGCCCTATTTAACAAGCTGCTCCAGAAATGAGCGCTTGTTATTTTGTGTTGTTTTGTTTTGTTTTGTATTGTAGTTTGCCTTTTGCTGAGTGAAATGTCAAGTATTTGTTAAGCTAGTCAATTAACAGCAGTGTGAGCCCCAAGAGGGATGCAGTGAGTATCTGTTCTTTCCTAGCTCTGCCTTCACCGTCTGGGTCAAGCTCATGTCACTCTCTAGTCTTGGTTTCCTTAGCTGTAAATCAGGATGACAAAAACCACCCTGCCTACCTCTGTTGACTGTGGTAAGATACACATAGAACATCTGATACACACAAAGCAAGGGCTTTGAAGTCTGCTAGAGAGAGTTTGAACCTTCTTCAAAGCACTAGCATGATATTAATAGAATCACTGAGCCTTTTCTGTTCAAGCTCCGTTAGAGCTTGGTGATCCCATTGTCCTCGGAAATAGCACTAATGAGAGAGATTCTGCAGAGTCAGTCTTCATCTCAGGTGAAGTCGGATGCCGCCTTAAGGGCTATGAGCAGAACATTTAGAGCTGCAGGTCAGAGTAGGTCAGATGGCACAGCAATGCCACACAGCCCATCACAGAGGTTGTGGCACAGGGAGAGCTGGGATGGTGACCTAGTTCCAGTTCTGCCATTTACAAAGATGTGAGATTTGTACGTCACTCCCTATGCTGGAATTCATTTTGCATCTGTGAAATAAAATCTTTGTCCCAGGGCAGGATTTTTCAAGCTCTTTTAATAGCAGAACTCTGTTTTCAATTGGAAATTCTTTTCAAACCCTTGTTATCTGAAAGTGCTGAACAGATTCCTCATAATGTTTAAACATAGGCTAATAACATAAAATTTTCTCCAAATGCTGTAAAGTCTCCTAAAGCACATTAGTGCAATCACTGACTCAGAAAATGGTTCCTGTGCGTCTACCATGTGCCAGGCACCATACTAGGCAGGATGTTAAAAAGTGTGCTACAGGCTGAATGATCAATATGGTCCCTTCTAGAATTTACAGTCAATTGGGTGGACCAGACAATAGATGTGCAATTACACTGCAAAATGCTAAGTTCTCAGACGGGAGAATTTTAAAGCACATCAGAGATTTTAACCCAGCTTTGACAATGTGGGGAAGTCATGGTTGATGTTCCAGAGAAACTAGATCTGAAGGGTATGTTAGCACTGACTAGCTACTCAAGGGAAGACTCTTCCTGGTAGAAAGCCTTGGTTTTCCAGAGGCCTATAATTTAGAGAGAGACACTTGTGAAGAGCTAAATAAAGAGTGGTTCCAATACAGAAGAGGAACTGATCAAAGATAAAAGATGGGGCTATAGAATTAGGCACTGCCTAGACCACGAAAGGTCACTTGTGAAATACTAAGAAAACTGGATTTTATCAAAAGTGCCATGGGAAACCATTGACGGATTTTAAGCCAAGTTGAAGAATCATTAGTCTAGGTGACCTCTCAGGGTACCTCAAACACTACTACTTGCAATAACAGGTTTCATTAAGCTCAACCAATAAATTCCTGCACATTAATTGAGCCATTCAACAAGTATTTGCTAAATGTAATTAAAAGGTGATTATTTAAACCATAAAGACTTAGTGAAACATCTTTTTAAAAAAAAAAGATAAAAGTAAATCTATTTCTGGCAGAAAACCCAGTTTATATTCTCAAAGGATAGCAGCACATCTCCAGTGGGGGAGAAAGGGAAAGGAGAAGATTCAGAAGGGTACAGCCAAGGAGAAAAAGGAAGTTGCCACCTAAAACAATGTGGGTCAAAACTGAGACACTGAGAGACAAAACAGAACAGAAAAACGAGGGCACAACAAAGTACACAATGAAAAGTGTAATTGGGAAGCTGAACTCAGGGCAGCTAATAGGTGCCTTACCCTCCCACCAGAGCAGTTAGTAGGTGACAGTCTTTCCCCACGGACTAGACCAGAGAGAGAGTGTGGGCCCCTGGAAGAAGCTGGGTCGTGTCTCAGGTAGGCATTAAACCTCAGAAGAGACAGTGAAAATCTTGTGCTCAAAAGATGAACTATTAGCACCCCAACTTTGATCAACTTGTTGATGTCTAAAAAACCCTACCTCTCAGCATTTATTCCCTTGTAAAGTAACTTCCCACAGTGACTCAGTCTTGGCCATGTGACTGGCTTTGCCCAGTGGAACATTATCAGGGTTAATACAAACAGAGCCTTCTCCTCTTAGAATATTCGCTTTTGAAACCCAGCTGCCATGTTGTAAGGAAGTCCAGGCTACTCTACTGGGGAAAAGGGCCATGTGGAGAGGCTCTGGAGGATGACACCACATGGACAGGGAGAAGCTTCAGGGAAACAACATAGGTGTCCCTGCTGAATTCCCAGCTGAATGCAGCCACCTGGGCAACCCCAGATGGCACGGCATAGAGCAGGAACACAGCCTAGTCAACCCCAGAATCATAAAACAAAATAAAGTGTTGTCATTTCAAGCCACTAAATTTTCCAGTGGTTTGACATGTAGTAATATTGCTAGAAAGAAAGGGTAAATAAGGGGGCTGGAAGAATTGAACAATTGAGAATATACCTAAAAGTTCTAGCGTCAGTCTAGTAGAAGCTTCAAAAAGAGAATGCAAAGAGAATGGAGGTGATGAAGTAATCCAAGAAATAAAAATAAAATTTCTCAGGATCGAAAATGTTTATATTCAGACTAGAGGTTGTCGCCAAGCATTTAAAAGCAAGTGGAAAAGACACCTAGAACACAATGGTGTTGTTTTAAAACAACCAAGAATAAATATAAAATCATCAGAACGTCCACAAATTATTTTAAAATGTCACCCAGAGCAGAATATAAATCAGAGTGGCATTAGACTTCTCATTGGAAACATCGGATACCAAATTTTTTTTAAAGACAAATCTTCAAAATTCTGAGGAAAATTATTTTGAATCTAAAATCCTATCTCCAGCCAAACTAATATTCAAGATGGAAGCAAAATATAGATACATCTGAGCATACAAGAATTCAAAAGTTTATCTCCTCGTGAAACTTCTCTGAAAGAATTAAGTATACACTAGAAAAAAAATGAATACAAGTAGGAAAAGGTGAGATGCAGAAACAAATGAAAACAAAGAAATCACTAAAACTTGTAGTTTAGTATAAATAACCATTGATTCAAAAACTTATTTTAAGTTAACAAATTACTGTCAGAAACCAAAATCCAAGACAATCTCAAAATGAAATGTGAGGCTGTAAAGGAGAAGGGGGAAACAAAAGCATGATAAAGGCAGGGGTGGCAGGAGATAAAGATTCTGAAGGACACAATGACAAAAGGGGGAAAGCGCCGCTGCCCATATACCTCCATGTGCTGCCTTCTCTCCTCACTCGCATAGGCTTATTGGCCAGCTCTGTGCCTGATTGGCTGCACAAGCACCCAGACAACAGAGTTGTGCTGACCCTCCATCATGTCAGATCTCTGATTTCCAGTGACACAAAGACAGAAGATAATGATGATGTCACTCCTCCCGAAGACAGAGTTGGAGAGCCTACTCATCAAGCCTGCTAGTCACCCCTAAAAGGAACATATTTCCCTGCAGCAACTTACAGATGTAAAATGACCACCACCCTCACGGCTCCAAGGTAGGAAGACAAATATACAGAGCGTGGCCCACTCTGGCCTGCTCCCCCCCCAACCCACCATGATGTGGGCCTACAAATACAGGCAAATGAAATCTATCTAAACCCTGTGAGTAATCCCGAGGGAGTCCTGTCTCTCTGCTCTCAGATCGGTGTGTACTCAAATTAAAAAGCCCCAGAGAGCAAGAAGCTGTCCACTGCAGAAACACCCAGCACTACCAAGCAGTAGCAAGAAATTTACCTCCTCCGTACCCAGAGTGTCTAGGGGGTACAAATGTAATAACATCTCTAACCCGACTCACAGATTGACTTGCAAATGTGCCTTGTCACAGCTCTGCACACTCCCCCTGGAATTCAGAACTATTTCTTTGTGCTCTTGCCGAGTGTTCGCTCAGATATTGGCTCTATTCCCTGGGTTCCCAGTCAGACCCAGGCAGCAGTGTTGCAGCATTTCTGCCTTGACAGTGAGCAAAGCAAACGTAAAGTCACTTGAATTAGTCATGCCCATAACCTGATAGGCAGGTTACAATCTCCCACATGAATGAGATGCTGTCATCCAGCCTGATGTTTCATCTGTGGTTCCCTCTGCCAGAGCCTGAGTGGCTGGGGTAGGAGAGAAGTGGATTCTCTCACCGATCAGCTTGAGGAAGTAAACCTCCCTCTCAGGAGAGGTCTGAGTAGTATGAGCAAAATGAAGGACCACGTCCAGATGGTGTATTTCTCAGACCCAAATCCAGGAGAAGCACTCTATCAGTATCTTTATTATAATATTTCTTCCAATATCTTTACTATTTCAGATAGTTGGAATTATACCATCCAACTTGGGAAGGCTGCTCTACCACTGACTAAGAGAGCACGGAACTTATTCCAGTGTCCCTAGCGCTCTTTTTTTGTGTGTGTGGGGGAGGAGGGCCGTGCCGTGAAGCTTGCGGGGTCTTAGTTCCCTAACCAGGGATTGAACCCGGGGTCTCAGCAGTGAGAGCACCGAGTCCTAACCACTGGACCACCAGGGAATTCCCTTTACGACTTTTCTGGTAATGTGCAAAATAACCATCAGGAAGCACAAGTAAACAGAAACCAAAAGACTGACCACAGTCAGAAAGTTGTATTTAGAAACAACAAGGATGAGAAATAGCAGGAAAGACGCTGAAGGAAACCCAGTACCTGAAATGGACCTCCCCCCAAAAATCAAGATTAAAAAGAAAAAAATGTTGTCATATGGAGTCACACATTATCAGGTAACTAAAAGGGGCATTGCAACCATAAAGGTAAAAGAATGGAAAAATTGTTTGGTAAAGTAAATAAGAATTAGAAGGAATAAATAATAGAATTAGAGCTACAGAAAATAGATCGGAACAGAATGTCAACCAAAACAAACAGAATAATAAAGAAATAATGAGCACAAAAAGAGAAATAAGAAAAGATAAATATTAAGAAGAGTTCCTGTATTCTTGAATAATTCAGTTATCATAGAGGTCAGCTGGAATAGAATCAATATCAAAAGATATAACTGAAGAAAGTGTTTAACAAATTTAGAAAGAATAAATATTGAAAATTAAAGTGATTCACTTGGCCCTGGGAAAATTATTATGCAGACATCAATGCCAAAATATTTTATAGAATATAATGTTTAGATCCTTCTCTATTAAGAGAAAAATGAAGATTATAACATCAAGCCAAACTTCCATTTATGTGTGACAATGATGAAGATATTCTTGACATGAAAATTTTGATAACGTGAAAGACTTTTCTCAATAATAACCGTAGTAACTAATACACACTGAGCAGCCCTGTCTACCCCATCCTGTGACAGTCATTACACTATGATCCAGCAAGCATTAACCCTTTCTATCCTTACAACTCTGAGGTTGGTATTATTGGTATTATTATTATTACTACCTCTAATTTACAAATGAGGATACTGGAGCACAGAGAGGTTAAATAATCTTCCTAACGGGATAGAAGAAGTTAATAACGTAGTCAGGATTTGAACCCAGGTTGTCAGACCCAAAGCCCAAGTTCTTAAGCACTGTGCTATGCTGGATCTAAAGACAGGCAGAATTAAGACCTCCACCACAGTGGCTGTTATGGTTTCATACTGACAATCAGAACCAGGAGACATAATAGGCTTTCGACTCATACCAGGCTTGACTCAGGTTTATTAAAGGACACTGGACAGGAGATGCAGCCGGTATTCATCTTCAACTTATCAAGAGACCCAGCAGCTACCTTACATCTCACCTACATGGCACAGGTACCATTGCCCTGGACAAGGGCTGAGCTGTGTGCGAATCATCCTGATGCAGAGAAGCTGCAGTCTCAGTTTCTCCCCAGGCTTTTTAGTCACATAGGTCTGAGGCCTGCATCCCAGCTCACAGGTCTTCTCAGCTGGGCACATTCCCACATAGCAGACAAGGCAGATCCAACATTCCATATTTATTCTAACTCTGTAGTTTCTAAGGGAATCAGGATGGAAGAAAACAAGCCTGGGGGGCCTTCTCCCAGGCAGGCTTGGACCAACCCAAGCCTGATATGAGCTCTTTACTTACAGCTACATACTTTGTGTATGGGACTTTGGAGCTTCCTGTAAAAATGCATATTTTTATTCGATGTCCTCACATTCTATGAATCTATTTCTTGCCTCATATAAAAGCAAGTCCCAAAGATAAGGAATGGGAAGAAGAGCCAGGTGTCCATTCCAATTATACAGACCAAATCCGTTCTCTAGGTAGCACTCCTACTAATGTCATCATGGAGTTTTAAAAATTCCACATCTACCTGGAGATATATCAGCCCCTTAAAGTGTTGAGGCTCCTGAGTCAATAGGCCAGCACAAGAGGTCAAAGTAGGGATGTGATGGAAACCAGCAGACCCATCCCGGGGACACGCCAGGAGCCTAGTTCTGATTTGGGAAAGTGAAAACAGATTTAAAAAAATATTCCAGACACTACAAAGGCCTCCCTGAAAACTCAAGAAAAGTGACAAGACATGCTCTTAGAAAGTCAGCAAGAGTTAATTAAAGGCTGACAGGCTTCTGAAAGGATCACTATGTGTTTATTTCAAAAGTGGTCTTTGAAGGTATTTCAGAAGTCAAGGACACTTCCAGGGAAAGTCAACACAAAGTTACCTGGAGTAAAAAAGAACTGAAACCAAAAGGCCTCTTTTGTCTTCCCAGAGGTAACCAGGAAAGAGCAGCATGGTATGTACTTAGGGCAGAATCCATTGGTGCTGGCTTGTTAGCTTCTAGGGCCAGGGTAATTCTAGGTCAAGGACCACATATGGACTTTCAGCCATGGCATATAATTGGAAAAATTGAGGGATGGCTTAGTAGGCAGATCAACAGCAATCAGGACCCTCTTGATCAAGCAAAGATAAATGCTATTATTTGGTTCTTTATAGTTGGGTCCAGCAAACTGGCCCATGGGCCAAATCCAGCCCTTCACCTGTTTTAGAAAATAAAGTTTTATTTGAGCACAGCCAAGTCTGGCTTCATGGGCTTGTAACCTGTACAGCCACGAGGACCCCACACTTAGAAGGGTCCCCCATTTGGTTTAATGCACTGCTATTGATGTTTTGAAATTCTTGATAATTTTTGAAAAAAGAGCCTTGGATTGTCATTTTGCACAAGGCCCCTCATATCATGTATCTGGTCCTGAACACAGCTATGCCCATTTGCTGATGTGTTTGGTCCTGAACACAGCTGTGCCCATTTGCTGGTGTGTGGTCTGTGGCTGCTTTCTACTGAAATGGCAAAGTTGAATAGTTGCAACAGAAACCTCATGGCCTACAAAGCCAAAACTATTTACCATCTGGCCCTTTGCAGAAAATGTTTGCCGCCGACCCCTGCTTTATACGTTACTGCATTACTGTGCACACGCTGTGCGGAATGCAGGTAGGAGCACAAGTGTGCTGTACTGGAGAGACTTTAAGACTGGATTGAAAAGACCCAGAAGCCAGCCTAGCTCTGCCTTTGGTAGGCTCACTGGTTCTACTTTACTTCATTTCTCACCCTAAACTTCCTCATTATTATGTATGATTTTTGTCCTGTCTTAATAGAGTTAAAATTATCTTCACGAATCTTATTTCTCATATGAGATTTTATACCTATATAAAGATAAAAGAGACGATGTAATAAAAATGTATAAAAATGTCACTAAATGTAAAAACTAAGAAAACCCAGCCTGTTGCTTATCATGTCTCTGCAAAGCCTACAGACTCACTGTGTCTTGCAGCATCCTTCAGGGAGAAGGGTGACAGATATGTCCAGGGACTCCTTACTATCTTCTGTTGAATGTTCTTATTGGTTAAAGCCGCCCCCAGAGGACACTGACTCCTCCTCACTTCCAGGTTGTGTCACCCCGCCCTCTAATAGCCCCTGTGCATCTGGTCAACCTGGACCTGGCATTGGAGTTGCCATGGCAACAGAGGAATGCTAACACCCAGCCTCTGCCTCCAGTGACAGAGCCAACCTGGGGTCTCAGGAAACAAGGTGCTAAAAGCATTGGCCAAGGCTTTCCAGGACAGCAGCTTAGGCCTAAGAGGCAGGCAGGCCTCTTAGATCATACGGATCTGGAGAGGTGCATAAAACTGGATCTGGTAGAAAACAATTAGACCATGATTTAATTTCTCACTATCCTGAATCTTTTAGTAGTTTAGTTTTGAAAACAGCCATCCAGATTTAAAAATAAGTCACTCCAATGCAAATGGCAGCCAGTTCTGCTACTCTGACTCCAAACAAGATGGGATAATACTGCCCTTTAAGTATGAGAATAGACAGGGCTTTCAATGTTTATTAAGCTATTCACTAACATATTAACCTAATTTATTGCTAATTTCCTAACCTACTAATGTGCAGGATAGTGCCTGGAATTGTTATAAACATTCTTTCTTTCATTTCACATACATTAACACATAGGGTTTTTGTTGTTACACCTGTTTCACAGATGAGGAAACAGACACTCAAATGAATGAACTTGTCCAAAATCATATAGCTAGTGTAACAGCTATTGAGCTAGGAGTCAAAACCTGCTATGGCTCTAAAGACTGTTCTTTCCAAATTCTATGCCATTGTTTTTTTATGACATGGGAAAATCTAGACCTATGGATCTAGATTAAAATTTAAATCTAACCAAAGAAAAAATCTAATAGAAAAAAGGGAATGAAAGGAAGGAGTTAAAACTATTCCTTTGAAAGTGTTTGCTGGGGCTGTTTTCCTTCCTTTAACTTTTTCCAGACACTTATCAGAGTTTTGTTGTTTTTTGACCCAGAGAATTTGAATCTTCATGCTAGTACTGGCCTTTAGCAACACAACACTGCAGTAGAACCTGCAATTTCACAGGCCATGACTGTAAAGTTGCTTTCTACTCTTAACTGCCTCATACTGTAGCAATGACATATTTTAATATGCACAAAGTACATAGCCATTTATGGGAGGAAAACAATGCTAGTTTAATACCGACATAGTACTTAAAAATTATGGGAATGTCCCATAACAAGTATCAGGGAATAATTTAAGTATAATTTCAGCTTTGGGTGCTGATGGTAGATCTTAGGCTTCCTTCTTGAGTTTTAGGGAGATATATTATTCTCCTTTTCTGGTTTACAAGACCAGGGTAATAAATATACTACAAAGACTCTTCATTTTAGGAGATTGTTTTTCAATAATGCTAGTTACTGGTATTAGCACTAGAACTAAAAAGAAGTATAAGATGACTTATGGTTACCAAAGGGGAAACATGGCGGGAAGTGACAAATTAAGAGACATATACACACTACTATATATAAAACAGATAACTAATAAGGACCTGCTGTATAGCACAGGGAACTCTGCTGAATATTCTGTAATAACGTATATGGGAAAAGAATCTGAAATCAAATGGGTATATATAAATGTATAACTGATTCACTTTGCTGTACACCTGAAAGTAACACAACATTGTAAAGTCAACTGCACTCCAATAAAATTTTTTTTAAAAAGAAGTATATGATGGATGCTAACTGTCCAATAATATTGAAGGGGTATTCTATGGGCTGCCCTCCAATTCATGTTAATGTCAGTAGATCTGCTACTAATACTCAGAATAGGCACTGGGTAAGAGGCCTTTGAGACTGAGGAGTCAGCAAAGTGAAATATTGAAAATAATTCCTGCCATACGTGATTTCCTCCAGGATGTCTTCTTAACAGTTTCCTTTCATGCTCTCCCCAACCTAAACCTTTGTAAAGACAGAATGGGAGGGAGACATAGCCCAATCTCTTGCAGGGCTCAACTCAAAATGTGCTGGACCAAAACACTGGAAACATCTGTCACAGAGTTTTTTGGGGGTTTTTTAATATTTATTTATTGGGTGCATCTGGTCTTAGTTGCAGCACGCAGGGTCTTCCGTTGCGGTGCGTGGGCTTCTCTCTAGTTGCTGCACGCGGGCTGCAGAGCACATGGGCTCTATAGTTGCAACACTCGGGCTCTCCAGTTGTGGTGCACAGGCTTAGTTGCCCCGCGGCAGGTGGGATCTTAGTTCCCCCACCAGGGATCGAACTGGCATCCCTTGCATTGCAAGACAGATTCTTAACCACTGGACCACCAGAGAAGTCCCTGTCATAGAGTTTCTACTTAACTTCTCTCTTTTCTTTTTATAAGAGCTTTATTGAGGTATAATGGATGTAAAAAAAAAAACTACACTGTTTAAATGTGTACAGTTTGATGTGTTTAGACATATGCAAACACCCACGATACCATCACCACAATCAAGGTAATAGACAGATCCAACACCTCCCAAAGTTCCCTTGTGTCCTTTTGGTTTTGTTTCTTGTTTTCTGTGGTAAGATCTACTCTCTTAACAAATTTTGAAGTGCACACTACTGTATTGCTAACTATAGGCACTACGTAACAGCCAATCTCTAGTAAAACTTAATACCCATTGCACAAGAATATCCCGTTTCCCCAACATCCCAGCCCCTGGCAACCACTACAGTGATCTCTGCTTTGATGAGTTTGACTATTATAAATACCTCATATAAGTGGAATCATGCAGTCTTTCTCTGTCTAGCTTATTTCATTTAGCGTAATATCCTCAAGGTTTATCCATGATGTCACAAGTGTCAGGATTTCCTGTTGTTTAAGGCTGAATAATATTCTATTGTATCTATATACCACATTTTCTTTATCCATTCATATATTGATGAACACTTGGGTTGTTTCCATATCTTGGCAATTGTAAATAACACTGCAATAGCATAGGAGTGCAGAGCTCTCTTTGAGATCCTGACTTCAATTATCTTGGATATACCCAGAAATGGGATTGCTGGACCATATGGTGATTCTATTTTTAATTGTTTGAAGAACCACTATACTGTTTTCCATAGTAGCTACACCACTTTACATTCCCACCAGCAGTGCACAAGGGTTCCAATTTCTTCACACTCTCACCAATGCTTGTTATCTTTCCTTTTATGACACTAGCCAATCCTAACAGGTGTGATATAATATTTCATTACAGTTTTGATATGCAACTGCCTGGTAATTAACGATGTTGAACATCACTTCCTATATCTGTTGGCCAGTTGCCTGTCATCTGTTCAAGCCATTTGCCCATTTTTTTAAATCAGGTTATTCTGACTGTTGTTCAGGAACAAAGTTTATATTATAGTAGGATGAAGTTTCATCATAAATGATGATCCTAACTGAAATTCATCTACTTTCCCCTCTTCCATAATATTTAAAATTCAAGAATAAAATGGGATATAAGTCAGCAAGCTTTTTCTATAAAGGACCAGATAGCTAATATTTTAGGCTTTGCGGGCTATAAGGTCTCTGCTGGAATTACTCAGCTCTGTCCTTGTAACATAAAAGCAGCCATAGACAGTACATAAATGAATGGGGATTGCTGTGGTCCAAAGTTTTAAAACTTTATTTTTAAAATAGGCAGCTGTTGAGATTTGGCCCATGGGGCATATACTGTGTCGACCCCTGATACAGGGTAAGCAAGAAAGTTCACCAATCTTAGAGTTCTGACTATCCTAATCTTAACTGTGAATGTAGCAGTTTCTCATGCTAAAGATGTGTTGCCTTATGCTCCCTGCCCTACTTGGGTTTGAGTCCCCTCCTCTTCTTTCCCGTCCTATACAAATTCTTTGTGCTGTCAATCTTAAGCATCAAGCAAAAGAGCACTGTCCCCAGGCTAAGAGCTGTCCCACTTCTGACAGTGGCAGCCAAGCCTGCTCTGGTCCAGCAGCCGCCTCTCCCATTTCCAGCAATAGCTAATAACAGGAGGGGGCCTTTTTCTGTACAAAGACAGCTGGCTCAGCAAGTTCAGGGAAAAAATGATTTTCTCTTTCAGTAGGAAAAAAAAGGTTAAAAATGTCAATGTTGTGTTTGCACTGTATTTATTCTATTAATCCTAACCTTGAAAACTGAAAATCAGCTACCATATAATCAGAGCATAATTGTCTGGTAATGTCTGCCCTTGAAACTGGAACACTGGAATCAGTTCTCAGAGCTGGAATTCACACAGTAATTAATCTTAAACTCATGGAACAACTCAGTCATTGCAAATAAATGTTCCTTAGTCAACTCTGGATGAAGATATTGTGCATTATTAAAGTATCTGATGTATTTGGGCCGCAGAAGGTTTACAGCGAAGGAAAGTAAATGTGTAATTTCAGATGCATTTGTAACATGCAACATTTCCTGGCAGCTATAAAACTGGTAAGGTGGAATCTAGATTGAAGCCCTGTCTGTTTTGTCTACTCTGGGCACCAAATTAATCATCCTAGTAAGTATATAACAGCCAATCAGATAATTATCTGTAACCATACCAAAAGTCTTTACGGAGACAAGCAGTATCAGTTACCTAAGACATGAATGACATACAGCTGACTTGAGTAGAATGGCAATCAAGACCCAGTCAGTGGTATCCTGTTCCAGGAGCTCAGTCTGTTTGAAGCAGGACCCTAAAATGTATATGAGGGAGGGAGGGGGAAATTGAAGGTACAGAGGAAAGGGATATGCCCCATCAAAAAAGTGGTAGAACAAGGATGGTAGAGTACAAAAGAAAGGGATCCGCAGGTTGTAGACCAGAACTTCTTTAATGTTCACGTGCGTATGAATCACCCAGGATCTTATTAATGTGCAGATTCTGATTCAGTAGGTCTAGGGTAGAGGCCAATATACTGCATTTCTCATAATCACCTGGGAGTGATCTGGAAGCTGCTGGTCCCAGGACATATCTTGTGCATCTGACTAGCAAGGATGTAAGTCTTTAGCAATTACGGTTGGAAAGGGATAGGCAGAGGATAGAAGCCAGCCCTTAGAGATCACTCCATCCAACCTTCTCATTACACAGATGAGAAAATGGAAGCCAGGAAGGTTGAATGGTTTGGTTTGCCTAAGCTTGTTATGTTAATTATAAAGCCTTTTGACTCCCATTTTAATGCATTTTACCTCGCTATAAAATTTCTACGAAGGATTCCCAGAGACAAGCAATAGCTAGTTGGGTCTTCTTTTAAGTTTTTTGAAGAATTTCTTTTTTATATATGGATGTTGTGAAGAGATATTTCTAAATCAGGATCCTTTCTTTTATTAATGACAATTTTATAGCAATCCTGTAACAGTTCATTTATTCCCCGGTTGAATCCAGGACTGTGCCAGAAAGCAAAGAGGTCAACTTCACAATGAATCATCAAATTTCCTATATTTTAAGTAATTTTTAAACAGAAAGATTCTTTGACTTCAAATAATCTAAAAGGCAATGACCTGAAGAATTGTGTCTTTTTAAAATATGACAATTTCTTAGTCTGGAAAAAAAAAAAGCAGAATTCATGGACTCCAGGGAATTTCCTGGGAAAAAATGATAAAATTATTTACTTTATCACTACGTGTCTAGGAAAATTTCCAAGTCAGCAATTGTCATCACCATCTCAGCTAATCTAGCCAATCCAGTTTCATAGTCTTTTTCCAACTTTTACTCGAAGTTTGAAAATCCCTACAAACATTTGAATCATGCAACGCTATCAAATTACCATAAAAGTCTCTAGGAAAGGGGAATATTTCTGAGCCTGCTTTGTTCTATCTTCCCCTGACATTCAGGATGAAGGAAAATTGGCCCACTCAGAGTCTCCTTAGATAATCAAAACCCCCAAGAATCCAAGCTCAGCTGATGCTCACTTTCAGTCTACCAAGTACTATGCCTCTCTGGCCAAATTTGACTCCATCTGGAGAACAGAAGAGAAATGAATGCTTCACCCTAAGACCCAGCATTCTGCCTGTCCACCCAGATCAGCCAAGAAACTCTCCACCACTGAGCCTCACAGACTCTTCATAAAAATAATTCATGAGCATCTCCCGACAGCCCCCCTGGGGTTTTGCACTGAGATATCTGCCTGGCAAACAGTTCTGGAACGTTTGATGAGGGCTCTATTGCTGGTCCCCATCCCAATGGGCAGACCTGGGAATTTGTAGTCATACATTTAAATAGCTTATTTAGCTGTGCATGTTCCACATTAATTGCTCCTGTCTTCAATTTTGTGCCCCGTGATTTTCTCCTTACACAGAGAATACAGATAAAATTTGATGGGCCGTGCTGGCCTTGGGCCAGACAACTACAAAGCTTCTTTGTGCATTGATGACAATGAGTGCAGAGAAAAGAGAGGGATGCCACAGATCATGGGGAGCTGGTGGGGCTCCACTGGTCTTTCCTGATCCATCACTCAGGCTTCTTGCTTTCAGCTTCTTCCCCTGACTTTGTCACTGGGAGACAGCAGGACCTCCCAATCCACGGTTGGCCCTCTAGAAGCTTTCTTAATGATTGCTAATGGGAGGCACAGGAAACTATTCTCTATCACTTTCCCTTTACATTCCCTGACTCTCAACAAATGGTCGAAGACACCCTCAGGGCATTTCACCAACGCTGGGACATTGCTTTCTCCATGCACTGTAAGAATTCTTGGAAGAGCTGGCCAGTAAGAGTATTTTCCACTGAGATGACTTGCATAAAGCAGGAGTTTGTATTTAGGAAAAATGTGTTTCTCCTTCATGCCATGTTCTGGTTCAACAAGGTTTTAGAGTTTCTGTTCTATCTTTTCTGTGTTTGGCTAGCCAGCCCATATCTGTCTGCCTTACTCACCACTTCTATTCACCCAGACAGGTGCAGAATGACTCCCCAAGAGGACATTTTGGCCGGTACATTGTCAGTGTCCTAATCACCAGTGGCAATGCCAGGCGCTGAGGAATGAAAATTGTCATCAGGGGAGAGTCTCTATAATGGCTCTGGGCACTTGGCTTGGACTTAGAAGCTGCTGTAGGTAGCTTTTTTGAATACTGAGTGATCATGACTTGAGGACAAAGCTGAAATTTATTAGCAGTAAGCTTTGGCCTGATACCACTGTCACACTGCACTAGAGTAAAGCTCTGACTTGCCCTGGTCATTCAGCCTGAGCTGCAAACACCCCCTTGCTGCTGCTCATGCAACTCCGATGCTGCTGATTAGCTGTGCTTGCATCTGTTAGGATGGAGAGCTCAGGATGATACAGCTCTTCACGTGGCAGAGTCCTACTGAGCCTTGAAGGTTACTGTGAAAGGAGGGAGAACTCCACTGGCATCTCCCTGGAGGAAACTGGTTCTTCATCCAAGGCTACCAGTGCTGGAGAAGGCCATGCCTGCAATGTAACATGCCCTATCCTCCCTCATCCCCTCAACACACCACTCCTCTTCCTGTGCTCTTTGCTTAGTGAAGGTCACCACCATCCCCTCCATTGTCCAATTAGAAACTGGGGACCATTCCTAGCATTTCCCACGTCCCCAGCCCATGTGCAGTAACTAAGTCCCAACCATTCAGTCTCCACAATGTCACCTGAACATATGACTCCCCTTTATTCTCATCACCAGTTACATAATTCAGGTGCTCGGCTCGATTAGTAAAACAGCCTCAACTGGGAATCCTGCTCCCTAATCCCTCCTCACCCTCAATCAGCTAAGTTTACCTCGACACACCATTAGCTTCTATTCTAAAATACAAATCTTCCCATGGCACTCTTATTGAAAACCTTCAATGGCTCCCATCACCTATAGGATAAAATTCAGACTCCTTACCACGGCATTTAGGGTTTATGGCCTTCAATAGCCCCAACACATTTTATCACCTCCCTTCCTGCTGTTATCCTTCACATATTAATGCGAACTTCACCCCAACTACTCTTTCCCAAGCAAGTCAAACTCTTTCATATCCCTCTTCTGCCTGAAGTGCCTTTCTCCTGCCTTCTCAGCATGGAAAATTCATACCCATCCTCCAGATTTGCCCAAAGATAACATCTCTTATAAGACTTTCTCTGATGCCCTTTACCTGTAATGATTTTTTATTGTGTTCTAATCAGTGTTTTAATACGCCTGTTTTCTAAGGTCACACTGGGTTTTCCTAGTCTCGAAATTTCTAGTTCCCAGCATATGCTCTTTATGCACTGATATTTAGGGAAGGGAGAAAGGAAAGGAATTCGTTACTGTGTTACTTAGACAGACTTAGAAAGCACAAATTACATCTTTTATATCTCTTATCTGGGTAGATATCCCATGTTGCTAAAGTGGACGGGAGCCCAAGCTTTAGGGAGAAATGGCTGTTGTGGAGATGTAACCTCTCTGGACAGCAAGTAGAATTTCCAACAAATTCAGCAACTGCCCCATGCGTATTTAAGCCAAGTATTTTATTAGAAAATTACATTTGCCCCACAAATCCAAGGCTTTCAGCCAACTCCAGGGATAAAATATCACTGGCATCATACTACCATCCCCAACAGGCCAAAAGGTACCCCCATTGTGCATCTGGGTCAGAGGGATGCTGTCTAGAAGATGATCATAGCAGGATAAATATGGTTTCAAAACTTCAGATCAGGCAGATCTGGATGGAAGAGGGTAAAGTAGAAAGCATAATCTGCTGGGAACAGGAAACAAGCTTTTAAGCAAGTCAAGACGCACACTGCTTTTCTCTTCAATATTCCAACTCATCTCTCCGCAAAGAAAAAATTAAAAGCTTATTCAGATAAAGGTTGGGATTGATTCTCTTGCCAGAGATTGACAATTTTAATGCCTGTGGATAAAGTGTTAATCTGCCAAATGCTCAATATCTTAATAGTTTTCATTTTCATCCTGCCCCAAAGCAAGTGCGCGTGCACACGCGCACACGCGCACACACACACACACACACACCACTTCTCATGAGTGAAGGCTGAGAGGAGAAGCATCAGAACACACCTAGGAATTGAACTGGAGGGAAATGCTGGGGGAAGCCAGCAGGGCAGGATGTATCAAACTCAAGTCCTACAAAATGCCAAGTCTTCTCCCCCATGGTGTCCAAATGGATACCAGTCCAAGCATGCATCTTGACCCAAAAGAAAGGGCGAGCTGTACTTAAACCTTGCTTCAATATCCATTTTCACTGTGGAACTAGATCTTCACAACCCCACATGTGGGAACCCAGAAAATAATACACAGGAACTGGAAAAAGCACATGCTTCATATCTAGGCACGCTTGGCTTTGTCCATGACTTATAACATAGGACCAGCATCCTTAATCCCCCTGTGTCTCAGTTTCCTTCCATGAGAAATGGGAAATAAACCACACAGCACTGTCATTTCATCTGCTGAAATGACAAATAAAAGTAGGGAGCTGTCAACTAACATATAATAGGTGTGTCATAAATTCCAGCGACCCCCCACTCCCTTCCAGTGGCAGGCTCATTTGTGTAACATTTTGTTAGCATCTTTATTAGGCATATAGACTCTCTGTTGAATTGAACAGAAAGCCCTGGTATTTGGTTGAACTGATGACATTCAAAAGCCCTCACACATCGTCCTCCCCACATCCATAACTGTCACAGGCTGTGCAGGCCACACTGCATGTCAGAAGGCAAAAAGAACTTGATTTTCACCCTCCTTAAGTGAGATAAAATGTGAAGAATAAACAAGATGAAGAAGGTCATTTCCCCTGTAGGTCTTGCTTATTTAGATCTCATTTTGAATGCACAGGAAACTAATCTCCGCTATGTTAAGATTTTTTTTTTCTCACACACTTAATGTGAAATACAGCAGTAAATTGATGATGTTGGTGCTTGGAAGTATGTGTAGTCAATATAGGCAACAGGGTATATAGGAAAAAAAAAAGAAAAGGTAATTCCTTTTCAGAAAGATGTAACCCATTGATACTACATCAGGTGCTGATAGATCAACCCTGAATTGATTTTCGTGTAGTCAATAGTTCTCTTTTCTTGCATTAATAGTTAACAATGAGAATTGGCAACTTACCAAAATTAAATTATATAGCCATCAGCTATGTCTAATGATACAAGTGTCTCTCAGAGCAAAGAGAACTTGGAAGACAAGGATATACGCCCTGATCCTTTAAAAAGAGTTAGGGGAATCCAACATATATAGACAACTCATACAACTCAACATCAAAAAACAAACAACCCGATTTAAAAGTGGGCAGAACTGAATAGACATTTTTCCAAAGAGGAAATACAGATGGTCAAGAGGTGCATGAAAAGATGCTAATCATCAGGGAAATGCAAATCTAAACCACAATGAGGTATCACCTCACACCTGTCAGAATGGCTGTCATCAAAAAGAACACAAATAACAAATGTTGGTGAGGATGTGGAGAAAAGGGAACCCTCGTACACTGTTGGTGGGAATGTAAATTGGTGCAGCCACTGTGGAAAACAGTACAGAGATTTCTCAAAAAAAACTAAAAATAGAACTACCATATGAACCAGCAATTCCACTCCTGGATATATATTTGAAAAAAACAAAAACACTAATTCAATGCACCCCAAGGTTCATAGCAGCATTATTTATAATTGACAAAACATGGAAACAACCTACGTGTCCATCAACAGTTGAATGTGAAACTTTGCCATTTGAAGCAATATGGATGGACTTGGAGCACATTATGCTAGTGAAATAAGTCAGACAGAGAAGGACAAACACTGTATGGCATCGCTTATGTGTGGAAACTGAGAAACACAACAAACTAGTGAATATAACAAAAAAGAAGCAGGCTCACAAATATAAAGAACAAACTAGTAGTTACCAACGGGGAGAGAGAAGAGGAGCGGGGCAATATAGGGGTAGCACATTAAGAGGTACAAACTATTAGGTTTAAAATGAGCTAAAAGATATGTTGTACATCACCGGGAATATAACAAATATTTTATAATGGAGTAAAATCCTTAATAGTTGTGAATCACTATACTGTACACCTGTAATTTATATAATATTATACATCATCTATACTTCAATTTAAACAAAAGACATTCTGTATGGCAGAAAAACAAAAAATAAAATAAAAAGACGGGAGAACATATTAAGAAAGAGAAAGTAAAATCTCTTCTAATGGTGTTTTGAATACACATAACTATATATCTTCTTCTTTGTTACACCCCAGCTCTCATAAAATGACCAAAGTTCATAAAATTAGGGGGAAACCTGTCAGTGGTGCACACAGAGAAATAGAGACATTTTCATGTTAGAAACTTTTAGGAACTTCAATAGGACATCCTATACAATTGGCTGGTTTGAAGAAAGGTTGATGTGGCCTATTCCTTTCCACAAACAACTGACAAAGTTAGAATAAGAGACCCAAGCAGAACCCCCCAAATATTCCAACTGGGAGATGTGTGGGAAGGAAGTGAAGCTGAGCCTTGGATCAGTCGACTGACACAAATAGTCTACACCAGCACCACCGGGAAGGGCAAAGAGACCTGGTAAAGCCTGGGCAGTCAGCCCAGCACACCCACAGCACCACATGCAGTGTGGGGACTGCACTCTCCTCACACCTAACCCTGTCCCAGGAGCAACTGCAAAATTCCTGGAGCCCAGAGCAAAATGAAAACGCAGGGCTCTGCGTTCAAAAATTGTTAGACATGTTAAGGTAGCCACAGCAGAGCATTAAACCAAGCAGGAAGCCCTTCTAAGCAGGAGCCCCTGCGGGACCACCCAGGTGACATGCCCATGAAACTGCCTCTGCCTCCTCTTTACACCTGTTTACCAAAGTGACTGATCAAAATCTCACCTACTTGGTAATCCAGCACCAACCTATTCATCGTTCTTATATTAATCTGAGCATCGTCCACGCTAAGCCACCCTACCCTTGACCTGTACTCTCTAGAACTCGTGGCCTGTGACCAGAAAGCACTCTCATTCCTCCCTAAACTTCTCCTTCCCCTTCTTCTTTAACCTGGCTACCCTCTGAGGCCACTGCCTCCCCTGAAGGCTTACCCAGCTGCTGCTGCTGCATTTCCTTTTTTTTTTTTTTTAACATCTTTATTGGAGTATAATTGCTTTACAATGGTGTGTTAGTTTCTGCTTTATAACAAAGTGAATCAGTTATACATATACATATGTCCCCATATCTCTTCCCTCTTGCGTCTCCCTCCCTCCCACCCTCCCTATCCCACCCCTCTAGGTGGTCACAAAGCACCGAGCTGATCTCCCTGTGCTACGCGGCTGCTTCCCACTAGCTATCTGTTTTACATTTGGTACTGTATATATGTCCATGCCTCTCTTTGTCACAGCTTACTGCCTTTTCAATTCACCTCTCCCGGTGAGACAGAAGTAGGAGTCCTCCTTGCCCCACTCCCACTGTGCTTTCAAATAGTCCCTCCAGCACCCTGCTTAGAGGCCATGCCCTGCAGCCGTCAACCCCTCTCAAATTTGTAATCTAACTGACCGCCTAGTCTTACTCTGCACTCACTCTAGACTTCTAGAATCAGTCTATCTTCCTCCCTCTGGCATCGTCTAAGCAATTCCAACATCCATGGGCATAACCTACCACACACCTAGCCTAGATGATCAGCTACTGGACCTCCACATCATCCCCCATCCATCCCAGCTCCCCCACCCATCCCACAGGCATTCCCTAAATGAAACAGAATCATCACAAAAATCTTCATTTTGGGAATTCCACCCTCAAGAGTGCTTCCTGTCTTCCAGTTAGTTTATTTTAGCACCCCCAATGATGTAATTGTCTATCCTCATCAAGCCCTCCCCGCCATCGACTCTCTCCGTGACTGCATTATCCGTTATGTCCCTGCTGTCTTTACTTTCTGCTTAGTACAATCTAGGTTCCAAATTCCTCGTTATAATTGCTCCCTTGCAGAGTCTTCATCCCCTTTACTTCTCTCCCTCCTTTATATTCATGTGGGAAAACCCCAACTATCTACCTGCTCAGTGCCAACTTGAGCCAGAAAATCCAAAGGGATCCTTGAGTGAAAGGCCAAAATAATAGAATCATGGCCACACCTTGACTCTCCTGGTTCCTCTTATTTATTTTTTCCATTTCAAAGCTAAAGAAAAAAAATATAAGCACTCTACAAGATATAGTACACTACTTCAAAGGAACAAAAATCAGATGAATGATGACATCTTCCCTAAAATCCTAAATGAATGAATTAATTCTACATGATTTTTGAGGGTAAATATTGTGGACTCAATTCTGATCCTGACAAACTCTCACACATGTACAAGGAGAACAGAAACAGTCTCAGCTGTTCCAAATATGTTCACCATGTGTATCATACTTCCTGAAAATAGACATGCCCCACATTGCCAAGAGATGAATTAGAACCAGAAAATCAGAACTGGGGAAGTCATAGAATAAAGGAACAATAAATTAGCGTAATAAGTTGTCCAAATAATTATTGTTAATATGGTTATAAAAGTTACTATAAATGTCAAAAATAAATCTTGTTGTGAGGATTAAATGTAAAAGGTTTACGTTAGTGTTCAGCATAGAGTTGGCGATTGTCATTACAAAGAAATTAATTTGTTAATAATCTCAATCTAAATTCCCAAACCCTATGAAAAAATTCAAGGAAATGTGACAGGGAAGGGAAGGATGGAGTAGAAAATGTAGAGAGAAAGGAAATAAAATCATATTAAATTTTTCATCCTATGCTAGATTAAGTAAGAAAATGTCATTTTGTTCTTGAAGCTAATAATTAGAAGCAAGATGTGTGGGTATGAGTGCATGCACATGTGTGTGTTGTTTCATTTAACGCTGCAGTCCTCCTTCTAGGAGTGCATACCTTATTTACCCAGCAAAGTGTTGCTTTGCTATGTTCTCTAAATATGCAGGGCCATCACGGAGTGATGCAATGCAACAGCCCTGTACACACCCATGTCCAGGTCACAGCCGAACTATTTACTGAATATGCATCAGCCTCTGAAGCCCCAGAAAAGAGATGACCAAAAAAAAAAGGAGGCAGACCCCCTTAAAACTGGGAGCCGGCCAGCCAGACCCTAGGCCCACAAGGCCATCTTGTCTCTTGCACAGAACCTGGTCAGCCTCAACCCGAGCAGCCTGGGAACCAGACCTTCAAGGCAAGAGTATGGAGCCACAGCTCCAGCACCATCCTTAAGACTGTCTTGAGGATTCCCGCTTCCTGAGCCCAAGGCTTCACATGGCAGAGGAGCAGTACCTGCCCTCTTCGCCCTCTGTGATCCTGACTGCCCTCGCCCCTGTCGGAGAGGTCTTTTAGCGCAATAACATCAAAATAACGCCACGTGCAAGGCAGCTTTAACAGCCATGGCGGTTGTTGAATTGAGATTGGAAATTGCCAGAGACAAAAGGCAGAAGAGATACAGAATGAGGATCATGAAGTCCCGATCAGGGGACAGAAGATGTCAACAGAAGCAAAAGGATTTGGAGCCAAGAGCGTAACAATTCTCTTAGGACCAATTCTTTAAATTCTCATTATTTTACACTCACTCGAGGGTACATTTATTAATCCCCATGTAAGTTGGGGAGACCTTTTCCATCCCAGACCCATTTGCTGTAACTCCCAAAGGTGATGTTTGGCCCCATGTTCTTTTTTTTTTTAATGTTTATTGGAGTATAGTTGATTTACAGTGTTGTGTTAACTTCAGGTGTACAGCAAGGTGAATCAATCATACATATACATACACCCACTCTTTTTTTTAGATTCTTTTCCCATACAGGTCATCACAGAGTATTGAGTAGAGTTCCCTGTGCTATACAGTAGGTCCTTATTAGTTAACTATTTTATATATAGTAGTGTGTATATGTCAATCCCAAGCTCTCAATTTATCCCTCCCCGCCCTCCTTTCTCCCCTCGGAACCATAATAATATTCTCTTAAGTGTGTATTTGAGAAATGTTCAGAATGGCTATTCTAACAAAACTTGCCTGAATGGAAGGGAAGTGACTTTCTAATACACCATCCCCTCAAGGAATATTATCAATAGAGATTCTATTTTTCCTGAATTCACAGTAATATTGCTGGGGCTAGAGGGCTGCTTGACAGGGAATGGGAAGATGTGCCCCATGGACATGATCTCACTAATTAGAGCCAGCACAGCCATGGCAGCAGCTAAATGGAACCCATAAACACCTGCCCTAGTTCTGTCTGCAGCACAGGATAATTAATTCCCTGCTTCTAGCCTTCCACTTTCCATTTACTTTGCCAATGCTGCAGTTACATACGACTGACTTTCCCACATAGGATATTAATGATTTACTCTCTGAAATCTTAGGGTGCTTACAAAGCCTGATAGCGTGAGTGGCTAAAAATATAATAATGAAAATAGAAAACATTCCTCTCTCCCCATCTGGGTGTGGCCAGACTGATGATTTATGGGAGGAGGAGGTGTCTTGTCAGCTCTTGACTAGGAAGGCGAAGGCAGGTAGAGGAAGAGGGGCTGGCTGCCCGTCTGCTTCATACACCTCAGTTGCCTGTTGACAGCCTGGGGATCAATCACAGAGCGAGAGCTCTTCCCGCGTAGCTGAACTAATAGAACTCATTCGTATTCTCACACAAAAAGCAAGAGATACTCCTGTCAGCAGTGGAAGACCACAAGGAGCTGATGCCCGGGGCCAGCCCCCAGCTTGCCAATTCTTACCTCCAGCCCCCAGAGCTCTTCACACCCTTGTTTCCGCAAATCCGTGTGGATCACCGCCTTGGAGACCTGGCCCAGATCTCATCTCCTCACAGGAGCTGTCCTTGACTGACCCCGCCCCCACCCCATACACTGATTATTAATTTTCCCCATATCCTGCCAACTCAGAGAGGTTAAGATATTGCGTAGTAGTGGATCTCAAATGCAATAGTTTTCAAGCAAAGTCATGCTGGTTTACAACAATAACACTTAGCCCTTACACAGCAACTTAGTGTCCGTAACCCTAGAGATTGTTTTATTCTCATACCTATGTACAACCCTATGAGGTGGATGGATGGACACAAAACATTTTACTATGCTGACTTTTTTGCAACCTCTTTGATACTACTATTTTGATGAAAAAGATTCTGACATATTTTAAAGATAAGCCACTAATATCTGTTTTAATTGTCAGATTAAGTGAAAAACAGAGATCTTAGCCCTATTTCTGAACCCTACCCCATGACAGTAACCTACAGCCTTCTCCCACTCTCAATCCCCCCAGCATAGACACACACAATGGGAATCTGAGACAGGTGAGGGATGAGAGGGGAAGCAGCAGGAAAACGTATTGTGCACATTTCTCAGTCCACCAAAGAGAAATACTATATACTGAGCATGTCAAAAGGACTTTCTTGAAATGCCTCATCCAAGTAAAGGGTGCATTGTTTTATTCTAGACATATAATAGATGAAGAAACAATATAAGAAGGGTGGTTTGACCAAGTTCATAGAGTTGGCAAGGACAGTGCTGTACCTGAACTCAGCACCTTTGCATCAATATCTTTGAATTCCTATCACACTGGGAAGTGGAGTTTGCTGCCTGGAGAAAGTGCTCCTCAAGCATTTAAGGCATGCAGAGCAAAGGAAAACATAAATAAGATGAAATGACAACCCTCAGAATGGGAGAAAGTATTTGCAAATGAAGCAACTGACAAAGGATTAATCTCCAAAATTTACAAGCAGCTCATGCAGCTCAATACCAAAAAAACAAACAACCCAATCCAAAAATGGGCAGAAGACCTAAATAAACATTTCTCCAAAGAAGATATACAGATTGCCAACAAACACATGAAAGGATGCTCAACATCACTAATCATTAGAGAAATGCAAATCAAAACTACAATGAAGTATCACCTCACACTGGTGAGAATGGCCATCATCAAAAAATCTACAAACAATAAATGCTGGAGAGGGTGTGGAGAAAAGGGAACCCTCTTGCACTGTTGGTGGGAATGTAAATTGATACAGCCACTATGGAGAACAGTATGGAGGTTCCTTAAAAAACTAAAACTAGGACTACCATATGACCCAGTAATCCCACTACGGGGCATATACCCTGAGAAAACCAGAATTCAAAAAGAGTCATGTACCACAATGTTCACTGCAGTGCTATTACAATAGCCAGGACATGGAAGCAACCTAAGTGTCCATTGACAGATGAATGGATAGAGAAGATGTAACACACATATACAATGGAATATTACTCAGCAATAAAAAGAAATGAAATGGAGTTATTTGTAGTGAGGTGGATGGACCTAGAGTCTGTCATACAGAGTGAAGTAAGTCAGAAAGAGAAAAACAAATACTGTATGCTAACACATATATATGGAATCTAAAAAAAAAAAATGGTTCTGATGAACCTAGGGGCAGGACAGGAATAAAGACATAGACGTAAAGAATGGACTTGAGGACACGGGAAAGGGGAAGGGGGCAGGGGAAGCTGGGACGAAGTGAGAGAGTGGCATGGACATATATACACTACCAAATGTCAAACCGATAGCTAGTGGGAAGCAGCTGCATAGCACAGGGAGATCAGCTCGGTGCTTTGTGACCACCTAGAGGGGTGGGATAGGGAGGGTGGGAGGGAGACCCAAGAGGGAGATATGGGGATATATGTATATGTATAGCTGATTCACTTTGTTATAAAGCAGAAAATAACACACCATTGTAAAGTAATCATACTCCAATAAAGATGTTAAAAGAAATAAAAGACACATTTTTCATTTTTACCAAGAACTTTATTGAACAACAAATTCACCGTTTTGTTCCACTACCTTCTGCCATTTTTCAGGCAACTTCATAATTCCATCTTCCCAAAACTTTTTATCTTTTTGAGCAAAGAACCGTTCCAGGTGCCTTTTCCAGGGAATTGAAATTTTTTCCATTAAGAGAATTTCGTAAATACCAAAATAAAAGGAAATCCAAAGGTGCAATGTCTGGTGAATACGGTGGATGAATCAGAACTTCCCAGCCAAGCTGGAACAGTTTTTGCCTGGTCATCAAAGAAACATGCGGTCTTGTATTATCCGGATGGAAGATTATGCGTTTTCTGTTGACTAATTCTGGATGCTTTTCGTCAAGTACTGCTTTTAGTTGGTCTAATTGGGAGCATTACTTGTTGGAATTAATCGTTTGGTTTTCCAGAAGGAGCTCATAATAGAGGACTCCCTTCCAATCCCACCGTATACACATCATCACCTTCTTTGGATGAAGATCGGCCTTTGGTGTGGTTGGTGGTGGTTCATTTCACTTGCCCCACAATCTCTTCTGTTCCACATTATTGTACAGTATCCACTTTTCATCACCTGTCACAATTTGTTTTGAAAACGGAACGTGTTCATTCCATTTAAGTAGAGAATCCCATGAGGAAATATGGTCAAGAAGGCTTTTTTCACTTAACTTACGTGGAACCCAAATATCAAAGCAATTAACATAAGCAAGCTGGTGGAAATGACTTTCAAAGCTTGATTTGGATATTATGAGCGTCGGCTATCTCCCACGTGGTATATAACGTTGATATTTCTCAATTAATGTCTCAATTTGATCACTATCAACTTCAACTGGTCTACCCGACCGTGGAGCATCGTCCAGTGAGAAATCTCCAACACGAAACTTTGCAAACCACTTTTGACACATTCAATCAGTCGCAGCACCTTCTCCATACACTGCACAAATCTTTTTTTTTTGCATTTCAGTTATGTTTTTACCTTTCTTGAAATAATAAAGCATAATATGCTGAAAATGTTGGTTTTTTCTTCCATCTTCAGTATTAAAATGGCTACACAGAAATTCACCAATTTTGATAAGTTTTCTTAAATGCATGCTTATATAACAGCTGTCACAATACAATTTAACAAAATTGTGTCGAACAAAGTTAAAGACAACTAAGCACTACTAGAGCCATCTTATGGGAAAAATCAAATGAACTTTCTGGCCAACACAACAATTTTTACTTTTTTATTTTACTTGTATACTTTGTTTATTGCCTGCCTGTGTTCCCCCAGCACTCATGAGGGCAAGAATTCAGGTCTGTTTTGTTACTGCTGTATCTCAAGTGCCTAGAACAGTGTCTGCAACATAGGAGGTAGTCAATAAATATTTTCTAAATAAATGATGAATGAATAGAGTTTGAAGGCAGACAATATGGCTTATTCTTTTTTGTTTTGCCAACAGTACCTGGCATATAGTAGGTAGTAAATAAATATGGAGGTTTGGGAGTTTAAATAAATGGGTATCTGTATTAATCAGGGTTCTTTAGAGAACCAGAGGCCATAGGTGAGATGTGTACATGGACAGAAGATTTATTTTACGTAATTGGTTCATGCAATTATGGAGGCTGGCAAGTTCAAATTCTGCAGGATGGGCCATCCAGCTGGAGACCCAGGGAATTGCTGCAGAATTCCCTCTTGCTTGGAGGAAGTCAGTCATTTGTTCTGTTCAGGTCTTCAACTGATTGGATGAGGCCCACCCACATTAGGGAGGGCAATCTGCTTTATTCAAGGTTCACCAATTTAATTGTCAGTCTCATCCAAAAACACAACCAAAGAAACACTCAGAATAATGTTTGACCACATATTTGGACATTATGGCCCAGCCAAGTTGACACATAAAATCAATCATCACAGTATCCTATTAAGGTAAATCAATAGGACACATCAGATCAATGAAAGAAGAATATTATAACAGGAATCCAATACCTGCTTTTTTCCTATAAATGCTTTATAAGCACAATGTCCTATATTCTGTCATTAAGCATTTACTTGGCACTGTGCTAAGCACTGCAGAAGACAAGTCTCAGTTCTCCTCACCAAGGAGCTCAGAGGAGCTACATAATGTATATCATCCTGCAAGTGTTATCTCTGCTGCATGTCCATATGTCCAGCTACTAGTCTCAAGAGAGATTGTACAGCTTGTCAGCCAGGTCCTTTCTTAATGAACTAAGTAAGTATATGCAGATCAGTAACGGGTTTGGCAGCTATACAGAAAAACTGAGCAAATAAACAGCCATAGTAAATAAAAGAGTAAAAACCAGTCAGCCCTCTTGGGGTGTGTACCTAACAACTTCCCCTTCCCTAGAGATTATCCCTGGCTACAGGGGCAGGCCCTGACAGCTGTTATCTGTACTTCTAGCATTTGGTCCCCTTCTTCACCCCTTCCTGATTGCATGTCCCTTGAACTCTCCAAGCCAGTTTCCTCAGGAGTAAAACCTACCTACCAGTCGATAAGCCCAATGAGAACAAAGATTTATCTGGGTTGTTTACCCAGCCTGACATATTAGTTAGCACTATTATTATCATGATTATTACTACAATTATTAATTCAGAAAAGGGAAGCCCTTTCATGAGTCTGCCACCTCTGGGCGCTAGCACTGTATCTTTAAGAGTCAGGTTGAATTCATTTTTTGCAGGTATATTTTTATAGCAACACAAAGAGGACTTCTTCACTCCCAATTTATGACGATGATGACATAAGGTCATTCCGAGGTTGACCAAGCCCATGTTTTGTAAAGAGAGAGCTATGAACATTTCATCATAGCTCTCTGACACTCTCTGAATCACTTTCGAAGTTTTGTTTATTTGCATGGTGGTTTGAATAATTTGTGTCTCCCTGACTAGACTACAACTCCATAGGAATTATGAAAATTTTATTCTTCATTGAACCTCATCATTTAACACAAGCCTAGCTGAATTATGCGGAGAGACTAGGTGAGGCCACAGAACCAAATCTTCAAACGTCAAAAGTCAGTGGTGTAATACAGTAAAGGTCTATTTCTTTATTACTCATGCTACATTCCCATTATGAGTTAGTAGGGGGCTCTGATCCACACTGTCACTGAGGGACCCAGGGAGACAGAGGATACACCATTCTACCATAGCTACACAATCTGGAATATATAGCTCCTCAGTCACAGGAGCTGCTCATATGCGGAAGGGTCTTGTGCCAGCGATTGAATATTTTGGCCCCAGAGGGACATGCCCCCTCATGGATCCTTGGCCAAGAGGAGTCTCCAGCCACAACTAACTGCAAAGCGTCTGGGAAATATAGGAGACCATAAGCATATTTTGTGAGCTTTACTCTCTCTACTAGACTGGCACACCATAAATATTCAGTAAATATTTTTGATTAAATGTATGAATGAATAAGTGATCGTTTACAACAAATTCTGCACACTCTGCAATGAGTCCAGATCTGTTTCCAGCCCCAACCCACCCTAGGAGGGAGGATAGACTCTGCATCCATCTGAATTCTTCTTCTAAGCCCCAAACCATTTGCTTAAGCTTCCATTCAATGCTCATAATCACCATGTCATGGATGAGTAACTAACCCTAGCAGAGTTCTTGGAATTTATTTGGGAGGTTCTTCGATGAGCTGAGTTGGTTTGCTCATAATTTCCAGCCAATTAGGTCTTGAAACAAAAAGACAAAATCCTGGCTCTAGAACTTGCCAATGATAGGTCATGATAACAGTAAAGGGTTGAGAAAGTAAATTTCTCCAAGAAAATTCTTCTCTAATGAAAAATAGCAGCAATTATGTCGAAAGGCATAAGAGAGAGAAAGAAACAGGGAAACACCTATCAAGGGCTGCCCATACAATGCAGAACATAATGTCCCAAAGAGGCCATTTAAGGCTTGAAGCATAGCACAGTCCTTCTTGTAACAGGCCCAAGCACATGAAACCATCCTTCTCTGCTTTTCTTTGCTAATTTGCCATTTCTAGGAAAATGGCTTTTATCACCTCAGATTCTTAATTTTCAAATTCTTATCCCTCAATAAGCCAATGAATTACCTGTGCCCAACTGAAGAATGGATTGAAGGACAAAGAGAGAGAAAATAGGAAATTCTAAAACACATTGAAGTGAGGTGGATGGACCTAGAGTCTGTTATACAGAGTGAAGTAAGTGAGAAAGAGAAAAATAAATACCGTATGCTAACACATATATATATGGAATCTAAGAGAAAAAAAAAGGTCACGAAGAACCTAGGGGTAAGATGGGAATAAAGACACAGACCTACTAGAGAATGGACCTGAGGATATGGGGAGGGGGAAGGGTGAGCTGTGACAAAGTGAGAGTGGCATGGACATACATACACTACCAAACGTAAAATAGATAGCTATGGGAAGCAGCCGCATAGCACAGGGAGATCAGCTCGGTGCTTTGAGACCACCTAGAGGGGTGGGATATGGAGGGTAGGAGGGAGGGAGACGCAAGAGGGAAGAGATATGGGAACATATGTATATGTATAATTGATTCACTTTGTTATAAAGTAGAAACTAACACACCATTGTAAAGCAATTATACTCCAATAAAGATGTTAAAAAAACCCTATTATTTATAATCCTAAAAATAAAGAAATAAAACACATTGAAAGAAATAATCCAAATCCCTATTGTAGACATACTGGGCTGCTTGCCTCACCCATAGTGCTTATGGAGACCTGGTCACTAGAACAGAGAGTAAACGCCATTCAACATAGCCAACAGACCCCAGACTGCAGATGTCCATCTGTTTGCTGGCCTTCAACTAGCATGATGCTCTCTCATTAATTTTAAATTATGTCCTAGGAGTCCATGAGTCCATTACAGACAGCAGGTGCTTAGGATAAAATGGTATGCAGACTCGGAGCTTGGGAAGCCTTACTTGGAGTTGAGCAAAACAAGTGAACACAGCACTCTGGTGAAGAGAAAGAAGACCCAGATCCAGCAAGAGAAGCAGTGGTGAGGATGACATGTGGGCCCAGGGGAGCTGGAGAAAGGAGTATCCATATCTGACTTGCCAGTCTGCCTGCTCTTCACAGTTTTGCAACAGCCCCACCCTATATTCATGTGATCTGAGGTCAGCGATGTCTGTCCTTTTCAGCCAAAAGGAACTTGATTCTATACATACTAAAATTAGTAATGATAGTTAGCATTTACTAAACACTTATTATTTAATGTATCTGGAGTCACACTAAAACCTATATCATTGTCTCATTGTTCCTCACATTATTCCTCTGAGGGTAGTACTATTTTTATCCCCATTTTCCAGTTGAGGAAACGGAGCCTCTGAGAGGTTAAGTAATTTGATTGCAACTTCCGGTTGACGGGAATTAAACACAGATGGATTTGACTCAAAGTTCACACTCTTAGCTGCCCTACTAGACTGCCCTTGACCCCCAAGCTGAGCAATCTCATGGACCTGGGAACTACAGAAAAGCAACCCGCCCCTCTAAAAGTCCACCACTTGGCTGTCAGTGACAGTGACCTTGTAGTGAAGTTGGAAGAGTATGGGCTTCGGTGTGGGAGGAGTTGAATTTAAATCCTGGCTCTGGGGTCCACTTAATCTCTCTCCAAACCTCACCTTCTTCATCTATAAAATAACAATTATGTCCAATCTTTGCAGGGGTTGCAGGTTAAATTAGATGGCAAATATGACAGAGAGTGCCTTGCATAAAGTAGAGCACCTAGAAGATTTTAATAAACACCAGCTCCCTCCTTATTTGCAAGATTAAGGAGCTACGTTTGCAAAGTAAAAGTGCATGGCACATAGTAGGTGATAAATGTACATTTCATCCCTTCCCAGCCTCCACTCTACAGTTTCTCAGATGTCTTGGCCATCAACTTGTAATACAGACCAGAATCACTTTTAGGCAGCCACAGAGCTTCAGCTCAGTGCTTTTACAAGAGGAGCACTGATCCCAAATCAAGGCTATTTTTTGTCCTTTTGAAATGTGTGTGATTCTCAGGCAGCTGCGAGAATAGTCTGTGAAAAGTAAGAAATGCCAGGCTGCTTTTACTTAGAGTTGTCACCAGTGAAAAGTGTTACTGTAGGTTAATGAATTTTTCCAGAAGAATGAACTGTCACAGGGGCAAGGGGGTGAGAGGAGGGAAGAGGGTGATTACCTGTGTGTCTAGCCCAGGCTTCATTAACTAATGCTCCTCGCGGCAGACAACTGCAAGAAAATCTCAGCTGCACAGAGATTCATGTCCACCCGAGATGGATTCTAACCACACATCTGAAAAAAGCATCTCTCTGCTCAACCACCATTATCAGTAAACACACAGCTGCAGGGTTTCTGTGGGTGGTCTCTGGATTTCCTCCTTTCTCAGACAAAACAAGAGCTTGGGAACCTACTTAACCTTCTATTTAGAGAAATGATACCCATGTCAAGTAGATGACTGCCATCTACACAAGGATTGGAAAGCGAGAGGCCCCTCCACTTCCACATAGACGCTGAAAACTCTCATTTTGTTCAGGGAGAAGTTGAGCTTCTGAAGTTGGCGTCCTCTGCATGTTTGCTACTCAAAGTATAGTCCATGGACCGGCAACAACTGCATTACCTGAGAAGTTGTTAGAAACAATCAGAATCCTAGGTCCAATCATAGCCCTCCTAAATCAGAATCTCCGCTGGACAGGAAGAGGTTCCGGTGGAGGGTTATAAATGCAGATTCTAACCCCTGAGGTCTGGGGAGAGGCCTGAGATTTTGCATGTCACACAAGCTCCTGAGCAATGCCAAAGCTGGAGAGCCACAGAGCACACTGCACGCAATGGATTAGTTAGCCCCTGCCCATTCCGAGTGACTGACCTGGCTAGGATTAGCTCTCTGTTAAGGCATCTGTATCATCCCAAACCATCCCTCGTCATCACTCATGCCGCTGGAGCACAGAAAACTAACTGTCCACAAAACACGCGTGTACCTCCTTCAACAGGGTAACGTTAGCCCTGGAAGGGAGCTCCCAGCCGTAGGTCATTGGTGAGGCTCCCTCCTTGTCGCCAGGGGTGGGCACATGACTGGCTCTTATCAACATGATATGGGCAGGAATACCATGGGTTAAATCCAATCCAGGACTTTCAGGAAGTGGGGCACTTTCTCCACTCTCTTTCCCCTCTGCCGATGGACTCTGAAGTCTTGGTGGATGACTGAGCAACAAAATGAAAAGAACCTGGGTCCCTAAATCAACATATGGAAGAAAACTACCCTCTGGCCTCCGACCCTGAACTGAAATGTTACATGTGCAGGAAACAGATTTCCATCGTTTTATGCAACTGAAACTAAAGGATTTCCTTTTCCCAGCAGCTAGTGTTACACTAATACCACCACCACCATCATAGTCTCCCAAAAAGTCTAATAGCTACATTTTATTTAGTCACGGCTATTGCCTACCAGGCACTGTGCAAGACACATTATACACATTGTGTCTAAACTCCCACAGCTAAAACAATCCCCATTTTGCAGATGTACAAACTGCAGCTCCAGAGATAGTAAATAGTTTTCTCAGGATCCCACCTCTAGTAAGTGCAGAGCAGGGATTCAAGCCAAGTGCTTGCTACTGAGAACAAGAGCAAAGCTGGGACTGCAAGGGGCTCGGTTCCATGGAAATTTGCACAGTGAAATGAGATTGCATCCCAGGCTAGCTATGTCATCCTACATCATACTGCTGCTTTCCTGGACTTTCCCAAATGGCCTTTCTCCGCCTGCCTCTGTCCTTGGCACTCTCCCTCACCATGTAATTACTAATAAAACTCCTGACTATCTGCAGGAATTCTCCACCCATCTAGCCCTAGACCTCTCCTGGAGCTACCATCTCTCCAGTGTCTCTCTGTATTTTGCAGCACAAAAGGGTTGCTGTCAAGGCGGTTTAATGTTCCTTCAGGGCCAAGTCTATTGGTTGCTTCAGTGATGCCCTTATTGCTGAGCTGGCTTCCTTCACCAGCTGTTTCTGTTTTTGTGGGGTTTCTCCCTTCTACTCCTTCTTGCAGACACATAACACAGAGAGCTGTGAGAGCAGCTGCACTAAAGCCTCCCCAGCCATGGGAAGCGCTAACACCTGGGGAGGGGATGGCCAAATCAGCCCGAAAACCAAGACGCTACACTCCCCACGCCCCCCTCTCCCACCAGTCCAGGGAGCCTCAGGTCTGAATCCCTGCCATTGCCTGGCTGGTTCCTGTGCCCACCTGCCCTCTATCTTCACCTCGTGGCCCCTGCCACTTCCGGCATCGGGATGTGGCCAGCAAGGGGGTCACTCTTGTTACACAGCTCCTCTGGTCATCCTCAGCCATGTTACTCCAGGCGTGGGGGAGGGGAGGGGGGTCCAGGGTAAGCACGAGCCTGAGCCAGTGTTTGAATTGGGTGCAGAAACAGAATGAGGTGTTCTGCCCAAGATGTCCAGGAACCAAAAACGACAAAGAAAAAGCCAGAGTCCTCCCCCATGAACAGCACCCTCACACCTACTACCATACCTTGCACATGGTAGGTGCTCGTGTCTTACTTGCATAAACAATCAAATGAATTAATTAGCAGACAAATGAGTAAACAGGTGTTAGATGCATATGAAAATGGCCTCAAGCAGAACTAGGGATCAAATGTACCTAAGAGATCAGGGAAAGCTCCAAGGATGAGCGCTCTAAGCTGTGGTTTGGAAGAATGAATAGGAGCTTCCTGTGGGGATAAGGGTAGAAGATACTTCCGCCTGTGTTTTGTACCTACAGAAGGGAACTGAGACTTGGGTGCACTTGCCAATAATGAACGTCTTGTTCTTTTCCTGAGTTGTTTATCTGTCTCTAATTAGATCCTTGTGGGCCTCTGATTACCACGCCAAAGCAGCTGATGAAAAGAGAGCCTGGGAGACAGACTCACTAACAAAACATTGGTGACTGATTTGAGAAGAGCCTCCAGGCAACCCTCCTAGTATTACCCACAAACCCTAAGAGCTGGTAAGGCTGGCGCTAGGTACACACATAGCAACCGATGTCTTATTTAATCCTTCTAACAACCCTTGGAGGGAAACTGAAGCACAGAGGGTTGTGTGGCTTATTCCTGGTTGAGGGCTTGGAAGGAGTTGGTGCAGATTCAAACCCAGGCCTTCTGATGCAGAGCACGTACTTTTGGCTACAGTACCTGGATGCCTGGACACAAGCAAGACCCTTTCATCTCTGACCACCACAGACTGGGGCTCCGGAAGGAACCATCCTGTCCAGTTTACAGGTTGTTCTGGGCACACATGCCCCTACGGGGAGGGTCACTGGGGCTGAAGTCCAACCCCCACCCCTCAGGGTAGCACTGTGCCTTGGGCCTGGAGGAAGGGATGCCTTTGCCTTCCCACAAGGCTTGGCTCCCTGAGTCACATGTCCCAGGGTTGTGCCTGGAATTGGTTCCTTTTCCTAATTTCGACACCCAGTGGAGGCACTTTTTCCTAATTTGCTCAGAGGCACTGTATGGTGTCACCATAATCTGCCTTCGGCCTTTCCGGCTCCTCCATACTACACTGAAGTCTAAAACTGGGGGGATTTGGGGGTCACCCAGGTTGAGATTCAAATCCCTGCTATGCAGCTCACAGGCTTAACAGGCCGTGTGAGGTGAAGCACATCACTTAACTTCCTGCATCTTAAAAGTCCTCATTTATAAGCTTAGGATAATATTACAGTCTCAACAGAAAATTCTGAAACTTGAATTTAAAGTGAAGTTGTGAGTATAACATGACTGGCTTAGATGCTTACAAACTGTTAAGTCCCAAAACCCAAATCTGGCAACCAGAAGTCTAGGTGAAAGACTAAAGTATTTCCCAGAGCAGAATGCTCAATGGGGACATTACTACTTTTGGGAGTTCTGTCCACATTTTGCATTTTTCAAAAGTGGACACTAAGCCTTCCTTGGGCATCATCAACCAGCCTCCCCAGCCTGCTGGCAGTGAGGGTGCAGGGGCCCTCCTTCTGAAATAACTGAAGCCCCTGCTCATGTTCAAAGACTAAGGAAGTTCCAGAGAAGATTCTAGAAGGAGACTCAAGCACATGATCTTGGATGAGCAGTAGAGAAAGTTTTACACTGAAGACCTGGTAGCCTGAGTTCTTATCCCAGTTCTGACACTGACCTTGTGTGTCACACAGACAGTTTATTTCATTTATCTGAGCCTCAGTTAAGTCCTGGACAAGTAGGGCATGATACCAGCTACCACAGAGTCAATTGTCCACTGAGATCTAATAATCATGTAGAAGAGCACCCAGCATATACAAGCCTGTAATTATAGTTGTTGTCAATGTCATTATTCACATCTCCTTTATCTACCTTGCACTCTTGTTATAAGAATGTCATTGTTATAAGAATGTAAACGCACACATTTAAATGCAAATGTTCTGCAAGCCTCAGAGCCTTGGCAAATATGAAAGATAACCTCATTAGTGACACGTAATCCCTCAGGGCCTCAGTTTCCTCATCTGTAAAGGATGGAGTGTATTGCCTGTCTGCCACGTCATGCCCCACACCCACCATCTCATAGGTTGATAAAGGATCAGATTAAGAGCAAGTGCTGTTAGAAGCCGATTCACTCTACAATAGGTGTCATCTTTCGTCCTGTTAACAGGATACAAAACCAGCAGGGAGCTGCTTTCAGGGAAAAAGAAATTACCCTTTCAAGAAATAGAGAGTTCATTCCCATGACCCTCGCTGGTCCCCTACAAGGAGGCCTGTGGCCATTTTTCCCAGACTGTGGAGAGTGAAACCCCTGTCAGACAACTACACCAACATTTCCCAGGTCTCTGAAAAGAAGAAAGCCCTCAGCTCTTTCTCAGAGCTTGTAGAGCCCATAAGAGAGATGAGGAATCAGGAGTCCCCGCTGGCGACAGCATCATACTCCATCCCTGGCTGCCTCTGACCCTGACCCTCCAGGGTGCTGTCGCCGGCATCCTCACTGAGCCACCAAGGGATAGTTCATATGCCTGGTGGAGAGGAGGAGATGGAGAGAGGAACTCAGGTCACCAAGTTTCTGGCTTAATTTATGGCTGGTCTCTGTGCAGAGAGAGAGCCCAGGGAAGGAGATCGCCAGCAAGCAGGCAGAGCAAGGCAGAGTGGGACAGTCCTGGACTTAAGCTGATGTTTGCTGCTGTCCAAAGGCCCCCAGCTGGGAATCAGGATCAACTCAGCCTCCCTCTGATTGAGAAACAGGCCTCTGAATAGGTCAAACCCCCCCGGACCTATGTCTCCATGTGGCTCAGTACAAGTGGCATTTATGGGGAGACACGTCAGAAAGAATGGTCTTGAAATAAAGATGCTGACTTCTGCAGCTATTTAAGCTTCCAAAGGCTACCCTAGGGGCCATTCACGAGGAGCATGCCTGCTCACAGGTGCACGATGCTGGGAATGTGAACGCTCCGGACCTTGCTCTCCACCCACCCCAGGAGGTCTCCACCCAGCCACACCCAGTTCCCTGGCCCACTTCCACACTCCCAGATCTTAGGGACCCAGACCATGGCTGGTTGCTCTCAACCTGAATGCAAAAATAAAGACGTGTCTGGAGCTTCCAATCGGTGCAAGAGACAGCCGCAGATAAGTGCCTTACGGTGTGCAAAGGATGCTGAGCAAGGTCTACGGGAGCACAGGAGAAGAATTTACTCCAAACTGGGAAGCGGGAAACGCTTTCTGAGAAAGCAGGTTCCTGAGCTGGGTTGGAAAGGATGAGTAAGAATGAGCCAGGTGAAGGGGTGGGCGGGGTATTCCCAGCAGAACCAGCAGAGAGAGCTTCCTGAGCAAAGCCATGGAGGCACAAGCCAGTAGAGTAAGAGGACAGGTTCCCAGAGGTTGCTGGAGAATAGAAGAGGATGATGCCAGGAGGCCAGAAGAGGTGGCAGGCAGGGCATCCTAGAGGCTGGATGTGCCGAAGGCTGGACAGGGGTCTGAGAGCAAGGAGGAGATGCCGCAGAACCTGCGCAGGTGGCAATGGGCTCAGAGGTGCATTTAGAACACTCAGTCTGCCAGCCATGTGGAGACTAGTGGGAGGATCAAGATAGGCAGAAAAGGAGTTCCCTCTTCGGAGGCAGAGAAGATCCTGGTAAGGAGTGAATGGTGACCTGAATTAGATAAGAGTCATCGGGATTCAATGGATTCCCCAGCTAGAACCCCTAGGACCTGGAGCCTGAGTATAATGTCTGAAAGAAATATGTGTAGGGGAACAGGCAGGCTATTGGCTCAAAAGAACAAGGGTGTCTGGCACTGTCAACAAAAACAGGGCTTTCCTCTGAGAAGAGCCAAGGTCGAGGGGCATGTTGAACTTGAGGGCCCTGGGAGACTTGCATCTGGAGAGGGAGAGCTGGCAGTGAGATCATCAACCTGTAGCTCCTCCCTGTCACCACTCTGCAGGGACTGTGTCCAATTCGATTGTTCACAGCGTACTTAATAGGTGCACAATAAATGCCGAATGAACGAATGCTTTGAGATACAGGGCAAAATCACTAGGGAATCCATGAGAGACAGTGATGGAAGAGGGAAGCGGATTAGCACTTACACTGAGACAAGGAAGTATCAGATGATACACAGACTTCAGCCAATTTGATTCTTACAGCAGTCTAGGAAGTGGTATTATTATTTCCATTTTGCAGCAGAAGAAGCTAAAGGCACAAAGGAGCGAAGTCAATTATCCTTTCCTGTAGCTTCTAAGTGGTATTCCTACACTGCAAACCCCATTCTGGCTCGCATCACAGCGGTTCAGAGCTCCAGCTGTGGGGCTGGATGAGCCTGGCTCAAAACTTGACCATCACCCACTAGCTGTGTGGCTTTAGGAAAGTTACTTAACAATTCTGAGGCAGTTCCCACAACTATAAAATGTAAATATATCTAATACATATCTCCTGGCACGGTGAGAGAACTGAGTGAGATATCCGGGTAAGCCTATAACACAGCACCTAGCACACAGCGAGTGCTCAGTAAACGTCAACCCCAACCGCTCCAAAGCTCCTTTCCCCACCTCTGCACGGTGCTGTCAGAGCCAGCAGAGGTGGGCCTGTGGTTGCTGTCTTGTTTTTCTTTTAAGAAAAAGGTTATTTCATCCACAGTCAGGTGATCAGCCCGAGTTAGAGGCCACCCAGTGGTATTTGGTCTTTTCTCTTGAGAAGGATATCTAACACACTGATAAAGAAAAAGCCAGAACCTTGCCCACGGTTGCTTGTGCATGAGTTCATTCTCCTCTGCCTTTGCTAACGTGCTGGGCCTTGTATCATACACGTGTTCTGGAAAGGAAATCAAGATCCCGTTTTCAGTGTATCATCACGCATGCACGCGCACGCGCACACACACACCTCTTTTGCCTTTGAAGCAATCTCAGTGTTCTAGAAGTGTGGTTGCAGGTCAGCAGCATCTGAAAGCTTCATTCCTATGTGAATTCTCAAGTTCTGCTCTAGACCTATTGAATGAGAAGTTTGGGGACTTAGGCCCAGCTTGTGATTAACAAGTCCTCCAGGTGATGCTGGTGTTCACTCAAATTTGAGACCCACTGCTTTAGAAAAAGGTACAAGGGAAACCCAGCTTGCACTCACTGGAGTGAAGGTCAGGAGAGGCCAGTGGGGTCTATCTTCATCACCCCCCAATAGTGGCATCAAAGATTCTACCCTCTCTAACCAGTTTTCTTCCACCTCCCATACCCTGGGCTACAGTAGGGAGCTCTTGACCACCTGGGCCACCTGTAACCTTGAAGAAGTAGGTGCAAGCAACAGGCCACTAGTCCTACCATGAGCCAAGAATTCTCCAGCCCCAAACCTAAAGGTGGACAGGATCTTAAAAAACGAATCTCATAACACCTTTGTTTCTAAATCATCCTATCCTTCAGATGCCTGCAAAAGTGGTTAATGCCTATGTATGTGTTTACTCCAAGAAACACAAATGCCAACAGGGGTTAGGCTGCCAACTTGAATGGGTGAAGTGACCTGATTTGGGGGGTACTTGGGAATGGTGAGGACTGTGGAAAATGAAGAGAACATGTCCATTTAAAAGACAACTGATTGGGCTTCCCTGGTGGCACAGCGGTTGAGAGTCTGCCTGCCAATGCAGGGGACATGGTTCAATCCCTGGTCCCCGAGGATCCCACATGCCGCAGAGCAGCTGAGCCCGTGTGCCACAACTGCTGAGCCTGTGCACCTAGAGCCCGTGAGCCACAACAAGAGAAGCCACCACAATGAGAGACCGGCGCCCCGCAACGAGGAGTAGCCCCCGCCCACCTCAACTAGAGAGGGCCCGCGCACAGCAACAAAGACCCAATGCAGCCAAAAATAAAATTTTAAATAAAAAATTTTTCTGTTTTTTAAAAGATAACTGATCATCATCTCAGCTGTGGCTTTGCAGGGTGTGAATCTTATGTGGCGGAGCTAACATTTCAGGCAAAGCCAGAAATCCAAATGTTTGTGTGGCATCCTCTCCACTGTAAATGTTGGCTCGATTATTTGCCAAACACTGTGTGGGTCACACAGCTGTGGGCCAGACTTGGCTACGGGCTGACTGTTCGTGACCTCTGCTCTACAAAAATACAGATCTCCTTTTTTTAAAAGGGCAAATCAGGGAGTCTTGACTGCAATTAACTGGGTTGCTGATTGCCTTGTCATTCTGGATGATGCCTTTTATTAAATGGAACTTCGAATCTCCAAGACCAGTGAACTCCTCTAGATGACACTGGTGAGCCAGCACTGACCACCTGCAGTTCCTGTCCTACACATCTATCACTCCTCCAAATTAGAAGGGAAACACTAATACAGGGAACAAGGAGACACTGACTGCTGGTTTTGCATTTGTCCCTGGATTAGATGGCCTCTTCCTCCAAGGACCCTCCTTGAGTAAACAGTGACATCCACTGGCTGAAAATCAGATCCCGTGTCATAGTCACTGAAGAAAAAAAACCTCCCCACAGGTTAGCAAGAGAGCTTTGATCCAGGCTGGGGATTCTCAGGTACCAACAGACAGCATGAAAAGAAACGAATCTAGAGCCAAGAGAAGGCAGGTCTTGGGAAAATACGGATGTGAATAAGAACAAGAAAGAAATGCAATTCCCAGTACGTGCTGCGCTGCTTTGAGTTTCAGAATCACAGAGCTGTGCTCAGAATCAGTTATCAGATGCCAGAACCAGAAGGGACCTGTGGTTCTGTACCAGCTAATACAGGAACCCCAACCTTATGTGGCTACTGAGCTCTTAAAATGTGGCTAGTCTGAATTGCAATGTGCTGTCAGTACAAGCTACATCCTGATTTTGAAGACTTCTTAATTTCTAAAAAGAGGAGTATAAAAGATCACATTGATAATTTTTATATTTATGACGTGTTGAAATAATATTTTGACATAGTGGGTTAAATAAAACATATGATAAAAATTAATTTCACCTGTTCTTTTTACTTTTCTCATAACTACTAGAAAATTTTAAATTGCCTACGTAGCTGGCACTCTATTTCAGCAGGCAGGACAGTTAAATGTCACCTAGCTCAGTCGTTCTCAACCCTGCTGATACCAGAAGCTCCTGGGGAGCTTGTAAAACATACAGATATGGGGACCCCACCCTCGCAGATTCTGATTCAATTGGCAGAGGGGATGTAAGTGGCAGAAACACCATGAATGTGCTCTCCTCCAGTTTCCTTTCTCTAATATTTCTGCATCCAAGCTGTCCTTGATTGCCCTGAATTTTATTGATCTGTAGTCCTCCTTAAGCACCACTTTCATCCTGTACTTCTGTGCTCACAAATATATAATGTCTTTATTTGCTTAACAGATACTAGGTACCTTGTGCCCCAGGCACTAGGAATACAGGATGAAGAGGACAATTTTCTTCTCTTTCGGAGCTTATATTTGGAGTGGAGCAGGAGAGATCAATCAAATCAGTCAATCAAGAAAAATATCAACAGAGACCTAAGATAGAATGATAGGAGAAAGACAGATTGGGTGGCCGCTTGACGCCAGGTGGCCATGGAAAGGCTCTCTCATCAAGTTCCAGTGGAGATCTGAGTGATACCAGCCACGAGCATCATCATGAGGAAGAACATCCTAGGCATCAGAAACAGCTGAGACCAAGGCCGGTGACGGCAAGGTGGTTGGTGCGACTAAAGAGCAAAAAGAAAGCCATGGTGACTGAAGTAAGGATCGGGTGGAGGAGAGAGGAGAGGGAGGTTGAGACTTTAGTAAGAAAGTACCTATTAAGGATGAATCAAGGACTCTACACCTGAACTAGATTAAGGTGAAGCAGGGGAGGGGAAGGAGCCTTCCAACCAGGGAATAATGCATGCAAAGTTTCTGTGAGACAGGGAGAATGTCCAAAGGACTGAAAGAAAGCTCGAGTGCCCAGGTCACAGTGAGCAAGGGGGACTGTGTGATGAGCCGAAGACATGAGGTGAAGCCAGAGGATGAAGGACCTCAAAATCCCTGCCAACATGAAATGTTTTTAGAAGGGGTATTTTAGAAGAAGTGTTTTCAGAAAGAGGTATATTCATAATTCTAAAAAATAGGGAGTCACATATATATATATATATATGTCACATATATGTGTTTATATATATATGATTGATTATGCTGGAATATCTTTGGAAAGACATATAAGAAACTGGTAAGTCAGGAAGATATACTTTTCATTGTATACCTTATACATGTATCAATTTTTCATAAGATAAAAATATTTTAAAATGTACAAACTAAGCTGATATATGCACTTTATCAAGGCCCTTACATTTGCTCTTTGCTATGGCTGGAATGCTCTACCCCTGCACTTGTGCATGACTCAAGTCCAATCTCATGCCTCTGTGACCTTCCTTGTGGACTTTGTCTAAAAGCCTCAAGTGCCCCTCCCACAGCTGACCTTGGCCACCCAGCAGACATCAAGGTATCTTTCAGGACCCATCTCCCTGCCTCCAGGACCCCCCACCCCCCAGAGTCAGGCGCACCCTCCTCCCTGGGCTTTGCAGACCTCCCTGTGTTTCCCATCCTGCTATGTGATCATGCACTATGACTTTATAGGCTGTTCTCTAGACCAGAAACTCCTTGAGGCCAGGGATGGGGTCTCACCCTCTCTGTACAACCTGTACCTAAGCACAGCCTGGCACACAGGACATGCCCGGAGACGGTCTCATGAGGACGTGAACACGGAACTTGGAATCACACAGACCAGGGTCTGTGTCCAGGCTCTGCTATGAAGTTTACAAAGGCAAGTTACTCTGATTGGGGCCTCAGTTTGTGATCTGGAAAATGGTGCTTGCAACACCTGTCTTACAATATAGCTGTGATGATTAAATAGCAAAGGAATGTAAGGTGGAATTATTATTGCTTCTGCATCCCCTTAAGAATTCAGGTGCTCAGTAAAATCCTTCAGCACGCACTTGGTCCTCTGCTCACTAGCTGCTGTGCCCTGCTCTCCTTATCAGCCCGTTTTCAGCTTCTTCTGCTAAGAGTCCAGCCCCTCCACCTGGCTGTTAAGGCACGGAGACCTGGAATTTTCCTTCTCTTTTAATAAATGCAGGTGCAGCTTCCTTTAATGCGCTGTCAGTGAGCGGTAAGAATCTAGGCTGCACAATTAAACGAAACAAATGCTTGGCCATCTCTGCTAACAGCTGTGAAGCTCAGGAAACCCTTATGTCCTGGGAAACCGACATTCCAGATTCTGTATGTTAGGAGCACAGCCCACTGCTGTTAAGGTATGGCATGGTTCCTTTGCTTTTAGCATTATTTTTCTCTTAAACTTGGGAGTTCACAGAGCAGGGTAGGATGGCAGAGGGTGGGAGAGGATGATGGCTGCTCTTCAGGGAAATAATTAGCCTGCAAATGATGATCTGATTGCCTGCAGGGTCAGTGTGAGGTTGGGGGAAGTCTCCAAAATAACAAGCCAGGGTCCACCATGTTGCATGTCAATACAAATCCATTCTTGCTAGGAGGATGTTTGCTTAATCCAGAGCAGAACCCATCAGTTGGTGGCCCTGCTTATCCCATAAACAAAGCCTCACATATGAACGTGGACTCTCGACTGAGGCATCTTTCAAATATTTTATAAGAAGTTGGTTCCTCTTTCTTATCGTGCCAGCTCAGGAGGAACTGGTGTTAGCTGTAGTCTATGCTTTTACTTTCTAGGACAAGAAAACAGAACATGTGACACAGGCGCAGGCCCTGCTTTCTGGAGGATGATCATTAGTATTAATTTATTTAGTTAACCAATGTTTACTGAACACCTACCATGTGCTGGTTGGGAGGAGAGGCAGTTAACCAAATCAGAATAGATGAGGTTTCTGAGATGGATAGCCGAGCAGTAGGGAGATAAGTAAATAAGTAGAAGCACTGTGAGCTTACAGTGGTGCAAGGGGAGCTCTTTTACAGACCCAGGGAGCCAGAGCCCAGGGAGATGAAGACCTAGCAGTGAACTCTGGAGACTCAGAGCTGGCTGGAGTGAACACTCCTCGGGCCTCTGCCATCTGCGAGGCTGTGTAAGCCTCTGGGAACGTCTGAATCCAAGGCCCTTCATCCACGCAATAGAGGTGAAAATCCTATTTCAGAGGTGGATGTGAGAATGAATTAGGTGACGTACTTAAGAGTGCTGTAATTTGAGGGGCATTCAGTAAATATTAGCTCCCTTCCCCTTAAGCGAGCAGATCAATGGGCTGGAGAACCAGTGGGCTTTGGAAGCAAACAGAACCAGATCTGAGCTCCAGTTCTACGGTTTATTGCTGTGTGAGGCTGCATCCCACACCCTCATCTATTAAACGGAGGTGCTAATACCTGCCTTACAGGGGTTGTGAAGGACAACTGAGTTGATGTGTCTGACACTGCGTGTCACCCAGTGCAAACCCTTCGGTGCATGAGATTTCTGCCCTGAAAGGTCAGGGACCATGTCTGAATTTGCTCACCAGCATAATTCTGGTGCTTGGCCCTGAAGCACCCAACACATACGAAGTAATGAACAATTTTTGTTGAAGGAATGAATTTCCTAATTTTCCAATGGCAAAACAAAGACCCAGGGCTGTGAAGTAATTTACCCCTTCAAGGGTAATTTTGCCCCAAGTCAAGAAGTAAATTAGTGACCAACCTCGGGGATCTTTTCAGTGCCCCATAGGAAAAGGAGACAGGAAATGACAGAGTACACCTCAGAGACCCCAAAACAGGGGGGAACTTGACAGGCGAATGTAAATGCTCCCGCCTGAATTATTCCTGCGTCCAAAAAATTGCACAAATCCCTCCTGGCTGAAAACAAAGGGCAGACCATTTTTACAGTTTAATCAGAAAAAAAGTAGCTCAGGGTTTGTGACTAAACAGGGGGAGGACCAAGAACGCTGTGATTCTTGGGGTCCCTTATGCTCTATTGGCAAGATTCAGGGCAACCTGCTAAACTACAGCAGCTGAATTTTCACCTCCGTGTTATGTTCTGATAAATGCAAAATGGGAACAGATCTGAACCTGTTTAGATGAACTGAAGAAAAAGATGAGGCAGACATTATGGCTTTTCTGAGCTTTAGCACATGTGTCACTATCTCACCTTCCACAAGCTGGGAAAAGTATGGAAACCACCCTGCTTATCACTGAGCCAGTGACAGTAACACTTAGGAGAAGCTTTCACACAGTGGGATAGAAAATCTATCTCGGGCAGCAATGAGATGTGCTGAGAGCATGGAGACTCATTCAGAAACACTTTGTAAAGCAATCTCCAGGGCCTCGGCCACACCGGGCACTCACTGCCCCCAGCAGAGCCAGGGCCTGCTGTCCGGGGGCCCATTAAACAATCTGTGGGTCATTCAAGGCCCTCAGATAGCCAATTCTTCCTGAAATACCCCTTCTGGATGTGATTTCTTTTAGATTCCAATTCCTTTTACTGAGCGGATGACCTTGGGGAAATTATATCATCCCTCTGAGCCTGTTTCCTCATCTATAAAAGAGAAGCAAGACAAGGACCCACCCCATTAGGTTGCCAGGAGCAACTAAATGAAATAATGCATGTCAAACATTCAGTGAAGGGCTTAGGACATAGCAGGCTCTCAAGAAATGGTTTTTGGTGGTGCTGTGGTTGCCACTTTAATGTGCACTATCTCACCTGCCGGTGGATGGGTCAGAGGAATTTAACTTCAAAACCCAAATCAGATGATGTTTTTGAGTTTATTACTTTGGATTTTAAAAAAAGAGTATTGGTGAATGCATGGGCACTTGATTGGAAAACTGGGCTGTGAAGTGCTTGCCAATTTGGATAGAGCTCTCAGAGCTTCTAGAACTGAAGACAGTATACAGACGGCCAAGTCATAGCCACCTCATGGATTGCTGGGTCCTTCTGTAATCCATTTACCATAATCTAGGTACACAGATCATTCACATTTAGCTCTCAGTCTAAATCCCCTTTTTGTAAGTGTTGGATGTTTTTTCCTGAATCTCTGCAGTTGTTTTCAATATCTAAGAGCAGGATATATATCCCTAGTCTATCCTGTTATATTCGGCCCCTCACTTCAGCCTGCCCTGGTTCTGTAGGTGTTTGATTCTAACATCCAAGAGATACACGAACAATCCTTCTACTAAACCTCCCCGCTTTATCTTTACCCAACCCACTGATAAAGTTAGCAATTAGGAAAATAAATGTGTTGCACAGAGTAGGAAAGGGGAACAGTAACGTTTGTGGAACACCAACAATGCTAGCACTTTAGCAGCAAGCAGTAGAGTGTGAGGTCTTAAAACCATGTGCTCTCAGGTCAGACTGCCTGGCATCATTACTCCCTGTGTGAGCTCAGGTCAATTACTCAGCCTCTCTGAACCTTAATTCCCTCAGCCGTAATATGGGAAGGATTTGTTAGGGTAATTAATTGAGCTGATACATGTTTCTGACACATGGTAGTGCTGGATAACCGTTAGATTCTATTCTCATGTAATCATCATAACAAGCCTGCAAGTGCTATTCATCTTCCTGTTTACAAATAAGGAAATGGAGGCTCAGGGCATTTAGGTCATTTGCTAGTAACCTTGATATCAAATTGGACCTGGAAACCTAGCCCAGGCTGCCTGTCGCCAAAGTCCCATCAGCACCAGGCTGCCACCCAGAAGAATGCTCCAGGCACATTGAATGATGAGTACGTGTTCTTCTCTCATCTATGTTTCCAGCCATCACAATTCAGTCTCTCCTCTCCCGTACTACCCAGCAAAAGAAAGCAAAAGGAGGCATCAAGCAATAGGTAGAAAGAATAACAGCCCTAGGAGTTTATCCTTCCTCTATTAATTTCCCTAGAAGCGGAAGTTTATCTGACAAGGGTGAGCCCTTAATAAGGAATTCCTATCCAAGGTCCCCAGTATGGGTGTGTTTTGTCCACATTCACAGCATGTGACAGCAGACAGCAAAATATACTTGGCTTTAGGTAGCCTGATGAGTTCTACAACACATACAAACACACCACACACACACACACACACACACACGACCAGCTGAGTCAAAAACTAAAAATAGATATTCTTCCCAGAGTCCACTGGGTGAGACCTTACCTAGCAAAGATTCTCTACCTTCGAGTACCTGCTCAGTCTAAAGTCCAGCCAAGTGTTAGACTATTATCCTAGGCTCCGGGTGCAAGTGGAATAAAGGATGATTCTATCAAAGGTCCAAGGGAGGTAGGCAAAGGAGCCAAAACATGGCAGAGGCCTTTACAGCATCTATGGGAGATCACAGCTCAAAATGGGATTTTTCTGGAGATCAAGACAGATAATACTTCTGTATTCAAAGCAGCCCTGACAACATGATGGACATTGATACTGATCATGGGGCTAAAGATATTCCAGCCCTGCATAATTTCTTTCTGCTCTTCTTTACTGGAGGATTAGAGCCAACTCAGAGCTGGCCTCTCTGTGTGATGAGTGAAGGCTGGAAACCTCCCTTCCTTTCCCAGGACCAGGTATCTGGTCAGCCAGGGGCAGCTGGGAGTATTGGACCTGGCAGCTTCCTGAAAGCTGAAGAAGAGGGAGAAGCTGATTGGACCAGAGTGTGAGCTTAGACTAGACGTTGCCAAACTTGTCTGTACTTTGGAACCACCTGGGGAAGCTTTTAAATATTTCAAAAACTGGGCCACATTCCAGGTCCAGTAAAACTGCAATCTGCCGAGTAGGACAGAGGCACCAGGAGTTTTGAAGCTCCCGAGGCAATTCCAATGTGCAGGCTAGTTTGGGAACCACTGGTTTAGAGCCGTACCCCGCAGGTGCGTTTGGCAATGTCAGAAGACATTTCTGGTTGTCACACTGGGGGATGGTACTACTGACATCTAGTGGGAAGGGGCCAGGGACGCTGCTAAACATCCTGCCATGTACACGCCAGCCCCACAGCAAAGAATTAACTGGCCAAAATGTCAGTAGTGCCTAGATTAAGAACCCCGGTTTAGACTCTTGCTACTCGACGTGTGGTTCAGCAACCAGTAGCACAACATCACTTGGAGCTTGTTAGAAATGCAGAATCTCAGGCCCAACCCCAGACTCTGTGGCTCAAAACTGCACTTTTTACAAGATCCCTTGGTGACCCATATGCACATTACACTTTAGAAGCACTAGCTTAGATTATTTTAGGGTTGTTTTGTATAATGGGAGATCCCTTCAGTTTAACTACTATGCTGGATTTTTTTAAACACGGCAACCCTTTCTTTCACATCCCAAATTCTCCCCACAGCTCCCCAAGTTTGTGTACGAGAACAGCCTCAGGCTTTAGAGCCAGACAGATGCAGGTTTAGATCCCAGCTCAGGGTAAGGGTCACCTGAAAGCATTTACCCTAGCTGGGCCTCAGCTGCCTAACCTGCAAAAGAGAAAATGATGTGAAGACTCAGGGAAACTATGCAAAATTCAGGATGGTGTCTGAACAGTGTGAGCTGGAATCTGAGCTTCACCTACTTATGAGTTTTTGACCTTGAGCAATGTATTTTTCTTCTTTCAACCTTAATTTCCTCATCTACATAAAAAGTAGCAGGCTCAATCCCACTCCTGGGCATACACTCCGACAAAACTCTAATTTGAAAAGATATATGCACCCCTATGTTCGTAGCAGCACTATTTACAATAGCTAAGACATGGAAACAACCTAAATGTCCATCAACAGTTGAATAATGATGTGGGGCACACACACCCACACTGGAATATTACTTAGCCATAAAAAAGAAAAAATAATGCCATTTGCAGCACCATGGATGGACCTAGAGATTATCATACTAAGCGAAGTAAGTCAGAAAGAGAAAGAAAAACCATATGATATCACTTATATGTGGAATCTAATATATGACACAAATGAACATATCTAGGAAACAGAAACGGACTCACAGACATAGAGAACTTGTGGTTGCCAAGGGGGAAGGGAGGGGACGGAGGGAGTGACTGGGAGTCTGGGATTAGCAAATGCAAACTAGTATATATAGGATGGATAAACAAGGTCCTACTGTATAGCACAGGGCACTCTAGTCAACATCTTATGATAAACCATAATGGAAAAGAATATGAAAAAGAATATATATGTATAACTGAGTCACTTTGCTGTATAGCAGGAATTAACACAACATCGTAAATTGAATATACTTCAATAAAATTTTTAAAAAAAGAGCAGGATCACACCTGATCCTGCAGAACATTATCCAGATGATGGAATTTAAGGTGCTAATGTGAAAAAAAAAAAAAAAAGCAGCAGCAGCTCATGTGGAGTATATGCTCACGTGCAGTCCTCACTCACTTGCTTCCTGAAATACAGGAGGAGCTCCATAAATGGGATAGCCTTTAATTCAAATTGCTCACTACAGAACCATAAATCCCTTCCCTGTATCAATCTGGCAGGGCATATGTTCACAGTCATAGACTCCCCTTCATCCATTCCGGGGCCAACACAGAGGATGTTGTCATCTGCTGTTTTGTCTCGTTGTCTCTGTTGAGACTGAAGCTCAAGGGTGGGCGTCATGCCTCGCCTTTCTCCTGCAATCCCACAGCACTTTGCAGTTGGGCGATGTGCACAAAAATCCTCAACAAATGTTTTCTGCTAGCGATTTGGAATGCAAAGCCCCACAACTAGTAAGAGGGAGAACCGAGATTCAAACCTGGTTCCTCCAATCCCCAAACCTGAGCGGGCTTCATGTCAACATACTACCTCTCCCATGACAAGTGTTTTACACACACACACACACACACACACACACACACACAACTGCCTGGTGGGTTTTTCTGTAGTGACATGAGGGTTTATCTTCTCTCCTCAACTGGATTGTGTGTGTCTCAAAGCAGGAGCTGTGCCTTTCCCTTGTTCTGTGTTCCCCAGGGCCCTTACTACATAGCTGAGCTCACATCAAAAGCTCAATAACCTGTTATCCAAATGATGGATTGGTGAGTTAGCTGACTGATTAGGTTAGCAATTGACTGGAATAAATACAATGTGAGCATAAGAGACACACGTTGCAATTATGTAATCTCTAACTCTGTCTTTAGAAAACTTCTGTAAATTTCTAAATATTTTACTACATTCAGGAGAGATCTACTCTACTTAGGCCTTTCCATGAACTCCCAGAAAACAAATAATACACTCTTTAAAGTAAGCATGAAGGGAGGGGAAGAGGAGTCATCAAAGACCCAGCCCTACAAGGCTTCTTAGGTGCTACTGCCACATGGAGGAGGCCCAACAAGGCACATTGGAACAACAGTCACACTGAGCCTGAAGACATGAATGAGATGAGGAGAGCTGAGAAGAAGAGGAGGTGAAGGCATGACCTCTAGATAGAAGAGAATCACTGTGAGATGGAACAATGGCTCTTCCTTGCTGGCTTTGCAAGAGGATGCCCAGCCCATTCAGAGGGGTAGGCCAGGCAAACCCGTGGCTTCAGGGGCTGTAGAGAACACGACCGACACTGACAGGAGTGTAAGTGCCACACCAGATGAGCCAGAACCAGTTTCAGTGATTCTGAGCAGCCAACACCACCACTGAGTCCAAGGGCTTTGGTTTTAGCCCAGGAACCAGGGAGCAGGAGTTTGGGGAGGCTCCAGCTCCAATGACAAAGCATAGATTGGAGCCATTGGACATGAGCACAGAGATTTTCAATTCTACTTTGTGCCACAACAGAGACCAAGCACCTGCTCTGCGCTGACTGTGGCAAAGCAGCCATGAAAAGAAACATAAATGAGCATTGACTTTCCCCCAGTGAGGGAGACATGCTAAGTAGCCAGTTCCCCATAAGAGAAAACAAGACAGATGATTGCTGTTGCTTCTCTCTTCAATCACTTTCATTGCTCGGTGGAATAAAGGTCTTCTGGACCTTCAGCAAGGCTGGATCTACCCCAGTTCTTCACCTCTCTTGGGGGTTGGAGGACAGGTATGGGTTCACAAGGGAAGGGTTGAAAACTCCTAGACCTTAGGCTGCGGGGAGGGATCAGCCAGAGAGCCAAGTGAGGAGCCAGAAGAGACTAAAGAGCGAAAGAAAAACAAAGCGGAAACCCAACCCGAGAGCACAAAACAGTGAAGAGCTCTGTGGAGCCAGCGAAAAAAGTCAGGAAGAGAAAGGACTCTCCTTGAGGACTTTCTCCAAAGAGAGGAATTTTTTTCTGGGCTGGTGTCGATGTGCCGTGCACAGAAAACGCCCCTTCCTGGGACCCAAATAGGAACAGCAGCCCAGATCTGCCTGAGGCCTCACTAGCCATATTGTTTCTTTCTCCTGAAAATAAAATCTGGGGTCCCTACTTCTCACCCTTCTAAGAGAGGAGCTGAGACTTGGATCAATCTGGAGTATTTCTCAGTCTGCCATGAAGGTAACACAGGGAGAGAGAGACCCAGCTCCAGTACTGGGGGGAAATGTTCTGGATCTCAGAGTATGGCTCGGGAAGGAAAAGAGGGAGCTGCATTTAATGGGATGATAGTATGGCAATGGTATTTTTTAAGTACTGTTGATGAAAAATAGAAACTGTAAGCTAGGACTTCCCTGGTGGCACAGTGGTTAAGAATCCGCCTGCCAATGCAGGGGACACGGGTTCGAGTCCTTGTCTGGGACGATCCCACATGCCGCGGAGCAGCTAAGCCCATGCGCCACAACTACTGAGCCTGTGTGCCACAACTACTGAAGCTCGCGAACCTAGAGCCTGTGCTCCGCAACAAGAGAAGCCACCGCAATGAGAAGCTCGCGCACTGCAACAAAGAGTAGTCCCCACTCGCAGCAACTAGAGAAAGCCTGCACACAGCAACAAAGAACCAAAGAAGCCATAAATTAATTTAAAAAAACTGTAAGATGTTTGAATTTACAAACACACACACACACCTCTTCTCCAAAACAAAGTTTTCTTACAGTGAAGCTAAACAGTGCAGTAATTACCCAGAAAAATGTTTCTTTCTTTCTACTGATTTACTAAAATAAGTGTGGAGAGGACCTTTCCCTTGGCCATCAAAAAGCAGGTGGAAATATTTTTTTCTTGCCTGAGTTTGCATGGTTTGACAAATAAAAACTCACCCTTCTTTAATGTAATGAAAGGATCTTCTGTCACTGTTGAAATTTTGCAAGGAGAAATTTTCACAAAAGCTGACAGGAATGAGGTGTGATCCTTCAATTATAAATAAGGAAGGGAATGAATTTTGGACTACCTACTTTGTGCCAGAGAAAAACCGAACATGTGTATTTTCCCTTGTCAGAAATTAATGGAAATTGCACAGTAATGTGAATATGGGCTGTAGTGTTTTCAGTGTAATTGTCAGATACCGAACATGCAACCATTTTAAAAAATCAATAACAGTGTATGTAATAGAACATTAATTAAAATGGAGGCTATCTTGGTAAAAAAAAAAAACAAAAAACCCTGGAGCAACTGTTCCAGGTGCTCTAAACAGTGTATCTCATTTAACCGTTAGAACAACCCAATGAGATAATGTTCTTATCCTTCACTTAAAGACGGCAAACCGAGATTCAAAGAGGTGTCATAACATTCTCAAGATCTCACAGGTCCATGACTTCATCAAACATTTGCCAGTTGACAATCTGATACTGACTTGTGCCCCCACCCACCCCCAAACACACCACCATCCCAACACCAAATCATCCTGGGTGGGGGGGTGGTTAATACATCTCCCCTACACATCATTCTAAAGGCAGATGGGTTTTTTTTTTGTTTTTTTTTTTTTACTTTTGTTTCTGAGGATGATTTTGCAGTTTTATTTATTTATTTATGTTTACTTTTTTTTTTTTCTTTTCTTTTTTTTTTTATTGGAGTATAATTGCTTTACAATGGTATGTTAGTTTCAGCTTCACAACAAAATGAATCAGTTATATATATACATATATTCCCATATCTCTTCCCGCTTGCTTTGTGACCGCCTGGAGGGGTGGGATAGGGAGGGTGGGAGGGAGGGAGACGCAGATGGGTTTTAAATCAATCCACCAAGTGATCAATTAACATCCTCCCTTCTATAACCAGCTCCGGATTCCTGGAAGAGATGGGGAAATATTGTGTCTTTTCAGAGTGCATTTATATTCATCTCAATTACTCTTCTTCTTCATTCCAGCAGAACATAAATTACCAGCTCTGTTGTCAAATGCTGCATGTAACTGTGTTTAGCATAAGGTCCCAGGGGAAAAGAAAAGTCATCGGCTATTCTATGGGCAGGAATATGCCAGGGGACACCAGAATGGAGATTGAAGGGTAGTATCCACCCTCTCTACCCTCCCCGCAACATCCCCCAGGACCTGGGAGCCCAGGCCTGTCAACAGCCACAAATAAGAATAGGGGATATCAGAGTGTGCAGAATATGAACTGGGTAAGTAATTCCAGGAAAGAAACAGTGAGCTTTTTATTTGTCAAACCACACAAACTCAGGCAAGAAAAAATATTTCCACCTACTTTTTGATGGCCAAGCGGCAGCTCCTCTCCATGCCTATTTTAATAAATCAGTGGAAAGAAACATTATTTGGGTAATTACTATGAACCGTGTCATGTAACAATGATCTCACTTAATTCCTGGGCAGCCCTCAAGTAGAAGTCTCAAGTCAGGGCTGTTATCTGACTTCTCCAAGGTGACACAGCTGGGAAGTACAGAGCTGGTAGATATTTTTTTTCCTGGACTGGTCTTTTGAAGCCCCTTTCTTTCTTTATCCCAGCATTTACCGATTCCCTCAAGTGACTGCTCCAGCAGACCCGCCCTGTTGGAAACCAACTAACCAAGAGTAAATCTTTGTAAAATGCCCAAAGAGATGCTCCTCTTGAACTCCAAAAAGAAAGAACCCTCCTCATCACTGTTGATTAGAATTAAGATTGCTGATAAAACTCAAAAACAAAACAACTATGACTTGACAATGCTCTCACCTAAAAGAAGTTCTGGCAAAGAGTTCCACTCTAAATCAAGAACCCAGGTTTTCTCTATCTTGCTGCTCTGTCACCCTCAGATCATGGCTTCCATTGTCAAAGTCCCTTTACGGTCCAGATGGCTGCTGGAGCACTTGCCATCGCCTTTGAATGCCAGGCACCAAGACGGATGAAGCAAGAAAGGACAAACGGGCTGTCTCTCCTTTAAGGAGTCACCCTAAATCTTCTACCTGCAAACTTCAGCTTGCCTTGTGGCCAGAAATATTCACATGCTCACCTAGCTGCTCACCTAGCTGCAAGAGAGTCTGGCAAATGTGGTCTACACTGGGCACACCGTCACCCTGACATACACCAGGGCTCTTTTCCTAAGGGAAGAAGACAAAACAAAGATAATGGGTAGCGACCAGCTATCTCTCACTCAATCATCACCACCCAACCCCACCACCATCATCAACACTCTTTATCAAAGACTTTCTATACTATACACCTTAGCTCAGTTCATCCCACAATACCCCTATGAAGGATACCATTTTCCCCACTCTACAGACAGTGAAACAGAGACTCAGAGAAGCTAAGTAACTTACATGAGGTCACAGAATTGAGATGTGAGCCAGGAAGATACATTTATTATTAATAATGTTTGTCCTGAGTAGAAGCAAGAAGAACTACAATACGGCAGCCTGTGGAAAAAAAACCACATTCACAGAAAGATAGACAAGATGAAAAGGCAGAGGGCTATGTACCAGATGAACGAGAAAGAAAAAAACCCCAGAAAAACAGCTAAAAGAAGTGGAGACAGGCAACCTTCCAAAAAAATAATTCAGAATAATGACAGTAAAGATGATCCAGGACCTCGGAAAAAGAATGGAGGCAAAGATCGAGAAGATGCAAGAAATGTTTAAGAAAGGCCTAGAAGAATTAAAGAACAAACAAACAGAGATGAACAATACAATAACTGAAATGGAAACTACATTAGAAGGAATCAATAGCAGAATAACTGAGGCAGAAAAACGGATAAGTGACCTGGAAGGTAGAATGTTGGAATTCACTGCTGCAGAAAAGAATAATGAAAAAAGAATGAAAAGAAATGAAGACAGCCTAAGAGACCTCTGGGACAACATTAAATGCAAAAACATTTGCACTATAGGGGTCCAAGAAGGAGAAGAGAGAGAGAGAAAGGACCCAAGAAACTATTTGAAGAGATTATAGTTCAAAAGTTCCTTAACATGAGAAAGGAAATAGCCACCAAGTCCAGAACGCACAGAGAGACCCATACAGGATACACCCAAGGAGAAACACGCCAAGACACATACTAATCAAATTGGCAAAAATTAAAGACAAACAAAAATTATTGAAAGCAGCAAGGGAAAAAATGACAAATAACATACAAGGGATCTCCCATAATGTTAAAAGCTGATTTCTCAGCAGAAACTCTACAAGCCAGAAGGAAGTGTCATGATATACTTAAAGTGATGAAAGTGAAGAACCTACAACCAAGATTACTCTACACAGTAAGGATCTCATTCAGATTCGACGGAGAAATCAGAAGCGTTACAGACAAGCAAAAGCTAAGAGAATTCAGCACCACCAAACCAGCTCTACAACAAATGCTAAAGGAACTTCTCTAAGGGGGAAACACAAGAGAAGAAAAGAACCTGCAAAATAAACCCAAAACAATTAAGAAAATGGTCAAAGGAACATACATATTGATAATTACCTTAAATGTGAATCGATTAAATGCTCCAACCAAAAGACACAGGGTTGCTGAATGGATACAAAAACAAGACCATATATATGCTGTCTACAAGAGACCCATTTCAGACCTAGGGACACGTACAGACTTAAAGTGAGGGGAAAAGGAAAAAGATATTCCATGCAAATAGAAATCAAAAGCTGGAGTAGCAATACTCCTATTAGTTAAAATAGACTTTAAAATAAAGAATGTTACAAGAGACAAGGAAGGACACTATATAATGATCAAGGGATCAATCCAAGAAGAAGATATAACAATTATAAATATATACGCATGCAACCTCAATACATAACGCAACTGTTAACAGCTATAAAAGAGGAAATTCACGTAACACACTAATAGTGGGGGACTTTAACACCTCACTTACACCAATGGACAGATCATCCAAAATGAAAATAAATAAGGAAACACAAGCTTTAAATGACACAATAGACCAGATAGATTTAATTGATATTTAAAGGACATTCCATCCAAAAATAGCAGATTACACTTTCTTCTCAAGTGCACAGGGAACATTCTCCAGGATAGATCACAACTTGGGTAACAAATGAAGCCTCAGTAAACTGAAGAAAATTGAAATCATATTAAGCATCTTTTCTGACCACAATGCTATGAGAGTAGAAATGAATTACAGGGGAAAAAATGTAAAAAACACAAACACATGGAGGCTAAACAATACGTTACTAAATAACCAAGAGATCACTGAAGAAATCAAAGAGGAAATCAAAAAATACCTAGAGACAAATGACAATGAAAACACGATGATCCAAAACCTATGGGATGTAGCAAAAGCAGTTCTAAGAGGGAAGTTTATAGCTATACAAGCCTACCTCAAGAAACAAGAAAAATCTCAAATAAACAATCTAACCTAACACCTAAAGGAACTAGAGAAAGAAGAACAAACAAAACCCAAAGTTAGCAGAAGCGAAGAAATCATAAAGATCAGAGCAGAAATAAATGAACCAGAAACAAAGAAAACAATAGCAAAGATCAGTAAAACCAAAAGCTGATCCTTTGAGAAGATAAGCAAAATTGATCAACCATTAGCCAGACTCATCAAGAAAAAGAGGGAGAGGACGCAAAACAATAAGATTAGAAATGAGGGGGCTTCTCTGGTGACGCAGTGGTTGAGAGTCTGCCTGCCGATGCAGGGGACGCGGGTTCGTGCCCCGGTCCGGGAAGATCCCACATGCCACGGAGCAGCTGGGCCCATGAGCCATGGCCGCTGATCCTGTGCGTCCGGAGCCGGTGCTCCGCGGCGGGAGAGGCCACAACAGTGAGAGGCCTGCGTACCGCATCAAAAAAAAAAAAAAAAAATTAGAAATGAAAAACGAGAAGTTACAACAGACACCACAGAAATACAAAGCATCCTAAGAGACTACTACAAGCAACTCTATGCCAATAAAATGGACAACCTGGAAGAAATGGACAAATTCCAAGACTGAAGCAGGAAGAATAGAAAATATGAACAGACCAATCACAAGTAATGAAATTGAAACTGTGATTAAAAATCTTCCAACAAACAAAAGTCCAGGACCAGATGGCTTCACAGGTGAATTCTACCAAACATTTAGAGAAGAGCTAACACCCATCCTTCTCAAACTCTTCCAAAAAATTGCAGAGGAAGGGACACTCCCAAACTCATTCTATGAGGCCACCATCACCCTGATACCAAAACCAGACAAAGATACTACAAAAAAAGAAAATTATACACCAATATCACTGATGAATATAGATGCAAAAATCCTCAACAAAATGCTAGCAAACAGAATCCAACAACACATTAAAATGATCATACACCATGATCAAGTGGGATTTATCCCAGGTATACAAGGATTCTTCAATATAGGCAAATCAATCAATGTGATACACCATATTAACAAATTGAATAAAAACCATATGATCATCTCAATAGATGCAGAAAACGCTTTTGACAAAATTCAACACCCATTTATGATAAAAACTCTCCAGAAAGTGGGCATAGAGGGAACCTACCTCAACAAAATAAAGGCCATATACGACAAACCCACAGCAAACATCATTCTCATTGGTGAAAAACTGAAAACATTTCCCCTGAGATCAGGAACAAGGCAAGGATGTCCACTCTCACCACTATTATGCAACATAGTTTTGGAAGTCCTAGCCACGGCAATCAAAGAAGAAAAAGAAATAAAAGGAATACAAGTTGGAAAAGAAGAAGTAAAACTGTCACTGTTTGCAGATGACATGATACTATACATAGAGAATCCTAAAAATGCCACTAGAAAACTACTAGAGCTAATCAATGAATTTGGTAACATTGCAGGATACAAAATTAGTGCACAAAAATCTCTTGCATTCCTATACACTAGTGATGAAAAATCTAAAAGAGAAATTAAGGAAACACTCCCATTTACCACTGCAACAAAAAGAATAAAATACCTAGGAATAAACCTACCTAGGCAGACAAAAAACCTGTATGTAGAAAACTATAAGACACTGATAAAGGAAATTAAAGATGATCCCAACAGATGGAGAGATATACCATGTTCTTGGATTGGGAGAATCAATATTGTGAAAATGACTATACTGCCCAAAGCAATCTACAGATTCAATGCAATCCCTATCAAATTACCAATGGTATTTTTTACAGAACTAGAACAAACAATCTTAAAATCTGTATGGAGACACAAAAGACCCTGAATAGCCAAAGCAGTCTTGAGGGGAAAAATAGGAGTGAGAGGAATCAGACTCCCTGACTTCAGACTATACTACAAAGCTACAGTAATCAAGACAATATGATACTGGCACAAAAACAGAAACATAGATCAATGGAACAAGATAGAAAGCCCAGAGATAAACCCACGTACCTATAGCCAACTAATCTATGACAAAGGAGGCAAAGGTATACAATGGAGAAAAGACAGTCTCTTTTAATAAGTGGTGCTGGGAAAACTGGATAGCTACTTGTAAAAGAATGAAATTAGAACACTCCCTAACACCATACACAAAAATAAACTCAAAATGGATTAGAGACCTAAATGTAAGACCGGACACTATAAAACTCTTAGAGAAAAGCATAGGAAGAACACTCTTTGACATAAATCACAGCAAGATCTTTTTTCATCCACTTCCTAGAGTAATGGAAATAAAAACAAAAATAAACAAATGGGACCTAATGAAACTTCAAAGCTTTTACAAGCAAAGGAAACAATAAACAGTGACTTCCCTGGTGGCGCAGTGGTTAAGATCCAGCTGCCAATGCAGGGGACAAGGGTTCAAGCCCTGGTCCTGGAAGTTCCCACATGCCGCGGAGCAACTAAGCCCTTGTGCCACAATTACTGAGCCTGTGCTCTATAGCCCACGAGCCACAACTACTGATCCCGCATGCCACAACTACTGAGCCCATGTGCCTAGAGTCTGTGCTCCACAACAAGAGAAGCCACCACATTGAGAAACCCGCGCCCTGCAACGAAGAGTAGCCCCCACTCGCTACAACTAGAGAAAGCCCGCACACAGCAACGAAAACCCAACGCAGCCAAAAACTAAATTAATTAATTAATTTTAAAAAAGGAAACCATAAACAAGACGAAAAGACAACCCTCAGAATGGGAGAAAATATTTGCAAATCAATCAACGGACAAAGGATTAATCTCCAAAATATATAAACAGCTCATGCAGCTCAATATTAAAAAAACAAACAACCCAATCCAAAAATCGGCAGAAGACCTAAATAGACATTTCTCCAAAGAAGACATACAGATGGCCAAGAAGCACATGAAAAGTTGCTCAACATCACTAATTATTAGAGAAATGCAAATCAAAACTACAATGAGGTATCACCTCACACCAGTTAGAATGGGCATCATCAGAAAATCTACAAACAACAAATGCTGGAGAGGGTGTGGAGAAAAGGGAACACTCTTACACTGTTGGTGGGAATGTAAAATGATACAGCCACTACGGAGAACAGTATGGAGGTTCCTTAAAAAACTAAAAATAGAATTACCCTATGATCCAGCAATCCCACTACTGGGCATATTCCCTGAGAAAACCATAATTCAAAAAGACACATGCACCCCAATATTCTCTGCAACATTATTTACAATAGCCAGGTCATGGAAGCAACCTAAATGCTCATCAACAGATGAATGGATAAAGAAGATGTGGTACATATATACAATGGAATATTACTCAGCCATAAAAAGGAATGAAATTTGGTCATTTGTTTTGGCATGGATGGATCTAGAGACTGTCATACAGAGTGAAGTCAGAAAGAGGAAAACAAGTATCGTATATTAATGCACGTATGTGGAACCTAGAAAAATGATACAGATGAACTGGTTTGCAGGGCAGAAATTGAGACACAGATGTAGAGAACAAACATATGGACACCAAGGGGGGAAATCCATGGGGGGATGAGGGGGTTGTAATGAATTGGGAGATTGGGATTGACATGTATACACTGATGTGTATAAAACTGATGACTAATAAGAACCTGCTGTATAAAAAAATAAATAAAATAAAAATTTAAAAAAAATGTTTGTCCTGATATCAAACTCCACAAAGTACTCACTTGACATAATTGTCTAATGCGATACAAGTTAACTGTGAAGAACATTGCTTTTTAACTTGAAGGCAACTGCTTACCCAGGTGTCATATGGCTATCCTCTCTGTCTGGCTCCAAGGCCCAAGAGTCTAAACACTGAACTACACTTTCAACCTTCCATGGTAATTTCATGAACTGAACAGTGATAGAGAAATTATGGAATCAGAGAACACTCAAATTAGCCATGCAGGAAGCCACTTAGTATGCTTGAACATGAACTAACTATAGTCCCCTCCAAAATCTCACTCTAGAAGGTGATATTTAACAGAGGAGGATATCAGAAGAGTTAAGTTGGTAACCTCCCTCTCACACACTTTCTCTCTCTTTCTCTCTCCCTCCCTCCCTCCCTCTCACATACACACACTCTCACACACAAACACACTTAAATTTTCCATCCTTCAATCACGTGGCCAGTGGCAAGTACCATTCTACTGAACAAACACCCAGTTTTGCCCTCCTTCTTTGTCCTCTGCTTATAGCTAAACATTCATTTCTTTCCTCAATTTTTTCCTATTTTGTCCTGAAACATCCTTCATAGTTATTTTGCTTAAGAGTTCTTTTTCAAAACTATTTCAAGAGAGAGGCTGACCTGGTTATAACCCCAACTCCTTGGTCTGCACATCCTCTGACTTAATTGGATGCCACATTCCCAGATGGGGTCAGGAGGTCAGCAGTCAAGAAAAAGACAGCTTCCCAGCTGCTACAGAGAAAAGTGGACATTCTTATTAGACCTGTAAGCAAAATGTCAAACTACAGAAAGCCTTAGCCAATAACATTCTTGCATTAGATGGCTCAGCAAGAAAGACCTGAAAGCTGCCTAGAACTGCTCCATTTAATGCTCTACATCAGGATGATGTCATTCCAACAGCAAACACACCTGAAGATGCCATATGTAGAACTGGACCTGCCAACTCATTTCCATCATTTACTGGGCACCAATTCTAGGCCTATCACAAGTCCATATTGGGGATACAGGAGCAAGAAAGCCTAGCACCCTGCCTTCAAGTAACTCATAGTCTAGTGGGTGAGCCAAACACATGAATTAATAACCCCAGACCATGGGCTTAGAGCTCTGCTTGCTGACGAATAAAGTGCTTTCAACACTCAGAGGAGAATCATCAACTCTATGTAAGGCTATCATGGGGGACTGCCTGGAGGAGATGGCATTGGAAGATGGACCTTGACTCCTGAATTCATTCATAGATAGTGAGCCTCCCACAGGGAACCTCATTTCTCAGTCTTGAGCCTAAAATAAGGGCTTTGCCCAAAGCCCAGAAGCTGGATCACCTCAACATGCATTGGCAATTAACACTGACTTTCACTGAAGATTTCTTGGGGAGATTGAGACAATGTTAAATCATACACTAAAGAGCAAACACAATTTTTTAAATCCCTGTGAGATATTTCTTTTCCTTGCTCAAGTCTTTTTCTAGCTCCCAGCTGCATCATTTCTCCCCTTGTGCCCCGCGTATCCCTCTCATCTCTCACACATCCAGAGGCATCAGTTCCCAGCCTCAGCCTTTATGTCCAACTTAGCAATAAACAAGAGTCCAAGGTTTACAGAGAGCCTCATGAGGAAGCCCTTCAGGGAGTCATAACTCGTTATGTAGTAGGCCCTTGGAGAATCTCTCCCCCTACTCCAGGCTGCTAATCAAAATGTTTACCCAACAAACCCAGGGCTGAGGAAAGAGAAGCATCATTCTGCTTTCAAGAAAACAAAATATTGTTGCATTGAGAAGGATTTTTTTCCCAGGTGCAAAAGGTAGGAAAAACATTTCAGGAAAGGAGATCACAAAAGCAAGGACAAGAAGCAGGAAAATGGATGTCCCACCAAACATTTGAGAAACAGCAAAGGGTCTGTTGTAGCCGGAAGAAAGGGAGCAAAGAGATGAGTCTGGAAGATGTGAGCAAAGTAGGTGAGTTAAATCACCTCCTTCTGGTTCCAGTGGTGTGTTCTATTCTGGAACGTGATGCCACCTCACTGCACTGTGTTCCCAGCCTCCATTTTAGTTCCTCAAGGTGTCACTGACACTCCTAAAAGGGGTAATTAATTAGCCTGTCCCTTCTTTGTGTTTCATTGCAAAGTGAAGAACAGAGATAGTCAAGTTTGGTTACAGCTTTAAGTTTACTCTTGTACTTAGTAATTTGGGAATTATATATAATAATGTGTGTATGTATGCATAAATACAGAGAGAGAAAGAGAATTGATTCTTCTGTTACATCTGCCTTATTTAGCTTTTAACTTTAGATTGCATAATTCTATTTATTTAGATTCTGCCTATTTCCAAAGACAAAAGAGAGAGAAATTGAAACAGTTTACCTTAAAAGAAGTATAAGACATTTACTCAAGATGGAAGACAATAGCCACATACTTTAGAAAGAAATTAGGAAAAATGTGATACTAAAAAATTCTGGTAAGGAAAGCTACCAAGTAAAAATGGATGGCTAATTAGGCAATTGGGATTGACATGTATACACTGATGTGTATAAAATTGATGGCTAATAAGAACTTGCTGTATAAAAAAATAAAATTAAAAAATTAACCAAAAAAAATGGACGGCTTCCCAGCAGGCAGGTTAAAGACATATATGTAATAGGTTTAGGAAACATAAGCTTTCTCTAGGCTCTGAAATAAGGAAATGTGTGTATTCCACAGGGATTCTCTTTTACAGGGGAACTGTTTTACTGTTCGAGAAACATTGGCTGCTGAGACGCATATCTTAGTAAATTATAAAATAATCCCCTTTATTCCTCTTGTTCTTTTTCAGTACTGTGTTGAACCGCAAATTCCAACTTAATGTTTTTCTTTGTTCTCACCCCAGATCCTCCTTAAATTGTACTTGAAAAACAAAAAGCACACGCCAGCTCAAATTGGTACTTCTCACCCAGTTGTATTTATTTGGCAGCCATGATTGGCTTTGGTTTGCACACGGGTTCACATCTAACTCACAGACTGAAGCATCATTATGCGACCTCCCACCAGAGAATGCTAGGTGGGGGTCAGTGAAGGTCCACACCAAAAATGGAAAAATTAAAGATTACCACTTCTCCATCCTTGTTAGCATGAAAAGTATAATTATGCATTTTGTTTTTCAGAGGCGAGGGGCATGCCTCTCGGAACACCTACCGATTGCAATCTTGTTTTCACCATCAGTAAAAAGGAAAGCATCAATTTATTTGAACAGCCTTTGTCAATGTGGGTCTGAGAGCATGCTGCATGAAATAATAATGATTAGTATTAAATTAATAACAATAATAAGAGTTACTGTTTATTGACTGCCTCCTACTCTAAGTGCAAGCTGATAACACTGAGTTATCGGCTCGCACTTAGATAACAATTAGATAACAGTGAGTTATCCAATTCTTACAACAATCCTGTTATAGTATATGAAGAAGCTGAAGTTGATTGGGGTTAAGTAACTTGCCTAATTCAAGCTATTTGCAAGACAAAATTCAAAACAATGTGATCTGACTCTATGTGGATTGTGGAACAACATAACGAATGCTACCCTCAATAGGAATTTTACCACCATAAAGAAGAGCCATGGACTTCCCTGGTGGTGCAGTGGTTAAGAATCCACCTGCCAATGCAGGGGACACGGGTTCGAGCCCTGCTCCTGGAAGATCCCACATGCCGCAGAGCAAAACAACCCGTACGCCACAACTACTGAGCCTGCGATCTAGAGCCCGCAAGCCGCAACTACTGAGCCTACGTGCCACAACTACTGAAGCCCACGTGCCTAGAGTCCATGCTTCCCGACAAGAGAAGCCACCTCAGTGAGAAGTACACACCGCAACGAAGAGTAGCGCCCGCTCCCCGCTACTAGAGAAAGCCCACACGCAGCAACGAAGACCCAACGCAGCCATAAGTAAATAAATAAAAGAAGAGCCATGCAACATATGGCACTGGAGACCACTGATGTCACGACAATAAGCTCTGCTCTGTAAAAGTGATTCCATAGGAAGCAAGAGTGATAGAGTGGAGTTGTCATCGCATCCCTTCCTATAAGAACTGCTCCTCCATCTCTCACTTGATCCATACGGACATAGCCAAGAGTCCTGGCTTCCTTTTATCTAAAGTGATCCAGGGCTTCCCTGGTGGCGCAGTGGTTGAGAGTCCGCCTGCCGATGCAGGGGACGCGGGTTGGTGCCCCGGTCCGGGAAGATCCCATGTGCCGCGGAGCGGCTGGGCCCGTGAGCCATGGCCTCTGAGCCTGCGCGTCCGGAGCCTGTGCTCCGCAACGGGAGAGGCCACAACAGTGAGAGGCCCGTGTACCGCAAAAAACAAATAAATAAATAAAGTGATCCAGGCTCCCTGATTCCAGAGTGTTGTTGATCCATGAGTGACCCAAGATAAATAGACTTCCTTCTCCAAGACATTCCACTTGAGACTAAGAGGTTTCAATCTGACTCAATCTATTGAAGAGGAGATGACAATTCAGGTGCCGTTCTATGGGCTGACCATGGTGTATACCATGTGGCCTGGAGGCATATAAGGACTGTCTGCAAAGAAAGTGAAATGAGGTGAACTTGAGAGATGAAGGTGGGTGAGGTCTAGAAAGGCTGTGAGCATCCAGCTTCTTGCTCCCATTCATTCCTGAGAGCCAGCTGCCTCCCTGCCCTGTGCTCTCCAAAACCAATCTATATGCTTTTAACAAATCTCCCATATTTGCCTGAAGAGAATCATGTATATTTCTCTTCCATGGAACTGAGAGAGCCCTAACTACGCAGGGTGATCTAATTAAAGAAGGTCCGGAGTTTCCTAGTGGTCTAGTTTAGGGAATACGATATGAATCCTGGGGAAGTTTGAGAGTTGAGTAATGAACACATCCCTCAGATTTTCCCCTCTCAAGTGTCAGTAAGCTCTGCTTTCAGTTTGAAAGAAACTGAAAAACTACTCTAAAGTAAGGCTCAGTCAAGAATCTGAAGAGCCAGCATTCTGTGTTCAGAATATCCATATCCTGGAGCTGACAGCCACCAGGTCAGAGATCCTGTTTTTTTATATGATAAGTAAAGATAAGCTGATAAAATGAGAGCTGTCACATGAGCATCCCATAGCACATGGCTTATGGCCCATGAGTAAGGTTCAATATCAAGTGCTGTCTTGATATATAGTAAAACTAGGATGGCCTCAAATGGCTTACCCACAATTCATCTTCCCTTCTGCTCTACAGATAAGGTGCCTTAACCAAACAACCCTCCTTATCAAATGGGCCAGGTGGAGTGCCTGCTTATCCCTGAGTAGAGGGTTTCCGTTCCCTGACAGCCCATGGAATTATTCAGACCAACCAGCCACATCCCATCAACCCTCCCACCACGAATCTACAGCCACTTCACCCTCTGGATACTACCAAGCCTGTCCTCCACGGCCCAGAATTGTTCATTCTATTCCTCAGTTCTACCGTCCTCTGGCCCTGTGTGCTGCTGTGTGTGGAAGCTACTCCAGGCTGTATGTGTGATAAATAAACTGCCCTTGATCTCATCTGTCTGTTTTCAGGGGCTGTGTGTTTAGCCATCCTCATAACCCCAGGGTGGTTTACCAATGGGGTGAATAGGAGGTGATTAAACACAGCAGCACAGAGATCTATCAGAGGAGGGCCCAGATGGGTAACACATGCCTATGCAGACAGGAATACAGACCAGTAAGAGCCTTCTTGCTGATAGAATGCTTCTCCAGGTTCTCAGGGTGACAGGGGAAACTTCACTGCAAGAATCATGGGGCATACTTGAACCCGGCCTCCAGTTATAACACCATCTGCTGAGGCCTTGTACAAAATGATTCATTGAGAATGGCAGGGCCCAAGCATCAAATGGTTACTAGATCATTACCTTCAAATTAACCCATATAGAAGAAAAGGTAACCAAACTATATGGAGGTTCTGATCCTAACTTCCAATCCTTACTTCTTCAAAATTTAAATTAAAAAAAAAAAAAAAGATGCTCTGATAAATGACACCAGGCATTTTCCTTCTGTTCTGATTAGAACCATAAACGTCTTGTCCTTTTTTCATTGTCACAGCTCAGGCCATCCTCCTCTTTGTGGTCTTGACTCACCCTAAGTGTATTCATATGTTAAATAGGGATAATAATAGCACCTACTGCACTGAACAGGGTTACAATAATGTCTGCACCGCACTTAGAGCAGCTTCAACACACACAAGTTCTTAGTAAGCATTAGAGAAACTTAAAAAAAAAAAAGTGGAAACTTGACTGGTCCCAACTTTGAGAACATCTACTCAATGAAACATCTAAATCCAGTTACAATTAATCCAGGAAAATATGAATGACTCAAATGAATCAGAGATCAAGCCTGCATAATACATGATCTAATGTGTTAAAATGTACAAAACTGACAAACTTTCCAAACAGCCATGGGGAAGAGAAAGATTACCATGGCCCAGGCAGGCCAACTTTTCAGAAGAAGAAAGACTTGATCTTAGCCTTAAAGATGCATAGAATTGTTAGAAAGAGGCATAGAATTGTTCGATGTTACGTATGAAACAAATCTCTAGTAATTTCTCACTAATCACAGGCTTACGGTCATGGAAAATAACGAAATTGGAAAAACTGCATTTGGCAAGATCATGTTTTAAAAAATGAAAAGATCATTAAATTTACATTTATCTATCAACTGCTAGCTCAAGCCATATCCCCTCCAGAAAGGCAACTCATCTGAGGACCCATTACTGCCTCATCTGAGTTACTGCTATACCAGGGCATGCGTCTACATGGCCCTCATACTCCACAATGTAACCTACCTGTGTACTAGACTTGAAACCCAACCCACAAGCTCAGACATCAAGGGAATGTAACTTTGTCTACTTTTTGTATAACTCAATTCCAGTTCAAGATGACATCATTTCCAGGGGACTTGTAGTAAGCAGTCACAGGGATGGAATCTCAGGTTCTCAAAGTCATCTATGCATGTGAGCTGAGATATCCATCCCCCTGCCTGGACCTAAATTTTTGATCCAACTGAGTTGATCTTGGGTAAACCCAGGTCTGTCTCCATGTTTTCCAGGCTCTGAGCCTCTCTCCACTATCTCCCTGCCATTTTATGCGCAAGGAAATCATCCTACTGCTAAAACCCCTGGGGCACTTCCATTTCTTCTCTCAAATTGGTACTTCTTTACCAGTTGGATTTATTTGACAGCAGTGATTGGCTTTGATATGCCCACAGGTTCACGTCTAACTCACAGACTAAAGCGTCATTATGTGATCTCCCACCAGAGAATGCTAGGTGGGGGTTAGTGGAGGTTACCACCAAAAATGGAGAAAGTAAGATTACCACTTCTCAATCCCTGTTAGTATGAAAATGTAATTATGCATTTTGTGCTTTTCACAGGTGAGGGGTATGCCTGTCAGAACACCTACCATCTTGCAATCTTGTTATCACTGTCAGTAAAAAGGAAAGCATCAAGTTATTTGAACAGTCTTTGTCAATGTAGGTCTGAGAGCATACTGCATGAAATAATAATGATTAGTATTAAACTGAGAGTGATAATAATAGTTATGTCCAATGAGTATCTCCTACTGGAAGGGTCCCGCCACGTTCCCAGGACTGTACCCAGTAGAAGGGTCGTGGTACCACTTTTCCATGATCAGCAGCATCAGTGGTATCACTTCTCCAACTCTCTCTCTCTCCTCCAAGCCAAAATATTCCTTTTCTAGTCTAAAGGATGGAGGAGGTTGGAGGAGGAATCTTTATTTTTTCCTCCCCAATATTTTTTCTTCAACCAGTCCTTTCTGTTCCCAATGAAAGATGAAACTTTAAAAACCAGAAGCCAGAAAGTGACTCCTCTTTTCCTTCTATTGTCATATCCTTTCCCTGAGTGGATGAGCACAGACCAGCCTAGCTGCTTAAATAGGAAAAAGGTCCGAAGGAGAAAAGGAAAGATGAGGGAGAGAAATTGCCTGCTTAAAAGTAGCATCTCACCACATCTGTCTGTGAATCTGCCTCCCCTAATAGTTCGTGAGCTCCTCCGCCATAAGGACAGACTGTGGTATTTATCTTTGTCTCCCCGGTGCACATCATGGGCCCAGAACTCAGACGGGGTCCAGGAGAGGGAAGGGTGGCTGACGGAATGAATGAGTCAGGACTTGGACTTGGTGTTCCACCCCATATGTCCTACTATCTCACCATCCCAAGCTGTAATCCTGTGGGTCTCCACACCCTCACACCCAAAATATGCTACATTTTCTTTTCACAGGGTTTGGAATGTGTTCCCTTCCTTTCTCACACTGCAAAATAAATAACATATAGGCTTTTTAACTATTTTCAGAGACTAAAAGAATAAGATAAAATCTATGTGCATGCATTATGCCTTTATAAGTTTGTTCACAAACATCCATACCAATTAATGTATGCACATATGCTAACCTACAATGAAATGGGCTTTGTTCCAGGGGTGAAAAGACCTTGCCTTCTATTAGATTTTCAGAACTTCCCAAATAAGCTATTGCATTAAAATCCTTGTCTCAGAATCTGCCTGTGGGGGGACCCAAACTGTGAGAGTCGGGGTGGCTTCCTGGAGGAACGGATGCCTCTAGAAGTTAATAAGCATGAGAGGAATGACCAGGCAGAGTCCAGAGAGGAGGCATCCATGAGCAATGCAAGCTCCACAGGTGTTTTCTGACTTCTGTACCCCACCCCCATGCCTTTGCCCAACATACATCGACACTACACTGCTCTATGGACATGGAAATAAGTCTTCCAAAATGAGCTAGCAATGGTTTTACACTACAGAAGGGTGCTTTTCTAGCTATCAGCAGTTCTCAAAGTGAGGTTGCTGGACCAGCATCAGCATTACCTGGGAACCTGTTGGAAATGCAAGTCCTCAGGCCCATCCCCCACCTCAGGAAATCCGGTGGTGGCAACCAGCACTGGGCACCTTAGCAAGCCTTCCAGGTGCTTCTGATGCATGCTCAAGTTTGAGACCACTGCTTTCGGCTTTAGGAATATGACAGAGGACAGTGAACGTGACAAGAGGACCACCCAGACCACGGGCAGTGCGAATTTCTACCACTTACTGAGGTTGCCTGTGGGCGTGGCACTTATCCTTTCTGAGATTTTCTCTTTTTTGGCCTATAGAACAGTGGTTAACAGTAATACATAGCTCTCATGTGTTACCATGAGAGTGAAATGCAGTCATGTATATGGAAGGTCTTCATAATTGTTCAAACGCCATAGAAATGTAAGGCAAGCAGGCAGGCAGCTTTCAAAAAGCCAGGAGCAGCAGGAGAACAGCTTGCCTGGAGGCTCCAGCACATTCTGAACAGCCCTCTGAGGGCCTGAACAGCTGCTGGGATCAGCCCCACATCTCAACAAATTCAAATGCCGTTTGTCTGCCCTTGCCAACACACACGAGAACCTCTTTTCTCCTTTGCCTGCAGCCTCCTGGGACCGGGCTCTGAGAGCAGGCGGCCACTTCCGTCTGATGCCCTCCTTGCATTGTGACTACAGACAGTGACCATTTACAAAGGGCATATTTTAAAGATGTCTGGCTCCCGTGTCTTCTCACTGCACTGCCTTTTCAGATGCAGATGCAGTAGTGAAAGAGAAAAGATGGAGGAGGAGGGAGGGGATGAGAAGAAGGCTGGATCAACTCTCCATGACCTGCTGGCTCCCTGTGCTTGTCTCAGCCTGGCTTTCTCCAAGGCTGGCTACCACATGTGAGAAATGAAGGGGTATTAGGTCACAGACGGAGCAGGGTCTCGAATCTGAGGAAGAGGCTTGATTCAGAAACGGGCAAGCAGTTTGCTCATGCCTCCTGCCTGTTTACAGACCAAAAGCATGTAGCATCCAAACAGCCCTGAGCCCTGCTGGGAATGGCTGTCAGTGAGTTCTGTTAGGGAGAGGGGCCACAGGACATGAATAGCAGAGTCCTCCCTCCTCTGGAGGTGAACTGTCATGGTTCAGCTTCATCTCCTGGAATCCCTATTGGCCTTTGAGGTTGAATGATGCACAAAAACTTATGAGCATAAAAAAATACAATACAGGGCTTCCCTGGTGGCGCAGTGGTTGAGAGTCCGCCTGCCGATGTAGGGGACACGGGTTCGTGCCCCGGTCCGGGAGGATCCCACATGCCGCGGAGCAGCTGGGCCCGTGAGCCATGGCCGTTGAGCCTGCGCGTCCGGAGCCTGTGCTCCGCAATGGGAGAGGCCACAGCAGTGAGAGGCCCACGTACCACAAAAAAAAAAAAAAAATACAATACAATGGGGCCATGATGGAGCCAGCAGATTTCCCTGGTATTTTTATGCATCCCAGAGAGAAGGCAGATTTCCCTCACTACATGCTTCTATCATAGTACTGAGGTTTCCTGGAAAAGAAAGAAAGCCAAGCAAGAAGCCTTGCCTTATTGTGGAGTTGTTTTTTCAAGTTTGAAACCTGAGAAGTGATGCCAGTTTGCAAAAGGGGGAAAATTTCTACAACTGATATATTTTCTTCTACAAAGTCAGTTGAGATGACCTCCAAATCACTACCAATTCTGAGATTTAAGCATCGCAGAAATTCTGTTTGCTGGCAAATCTGGAAAACTATAGTCCTGGAGCATACAGAGTTACAACTCTAAGCATAAAATTCTGGGGACTATTTTTTACCTAACGCCTAAGATTGTTCTCAGGTATTGAAGGCTTTCAACTAAACAGTAGAGCCTGGCCCAAGTTCCAGAAGCACAAATTGAAATGGTATTATACTTTTAGCTCCCAGGTTCTGACAAGAGGCCAAGGGGAAGAGAGAGCAGACACCATTGTCACCCAGAGGAGAAAGGATGAACGATTTCCTTTCTTACGGCTCTAGACAAATTTTATAGATTGATTTAGAGCTTGTAACAATAGCAAGAAAGGAGGGCAGGAGAGGGTGTGCTCCTGGCCTTCTGGCTCTGTACAGATGGCTTTCAAATATCACTGGCCCTGGCACTCCAGCCAAGAAAGACCAAGAAATGGAAGAATGATCATAAAAGGGAAGAATAGCTCAGCCCTGTGGTTTTATAAACACAGTTTCTCTTTCTTTCTTCCTGGCATTCTCCTAAGCCTGCAGCTACGATTTTTCACATTTTTTATTTGTACAAATGCCAATTTAGCTCAGGGAACAAAATAAAACACAGCTCTCAATTAAATATACTCTGAAAACCGGAAGTTCATGTTTGACCAGAGTCTTATCCACATTAAGCTGAGGTCTGCAACCAGGGAATCCCATTTAGCTTCTCTTTGTATTTCACTTCCAGTGTAACAGGATCAGAGCTGACACATTATCTCCAATTGGAAGGATTTTAGAAATCTATGTGTACCACAGCACAATGTGAAACTGTAGAAATTCAGTCCCAATCATCTCGCAGCAGTGGGACTGCAAATAAAGAAACCACATCATGCTTCCTGAAGATCTCAAAATGGATCACCAGTGGGTATTAAAGACCCAGTAATCTCTGATGAGTCCTCTCCTTGGGCAGCCCTGAGTTAGAGCCTCATATGACAGAGGCAGGAATTGCCCATAAAGCGCAAGGTTCAGGTTCAACAAGGCCACCCCGCCTCCACATCCGGAATTCATGTTTTGCTGGGAAGACAGCAGGCAAATATGTCCAGGAAGCTTGGAGCCTTGACTCTATTCCCTTTTGCGGTTGAATGTTTTTATTATAAACTTATTATCATGCCCTTAATGTCCATCAAGAGGGTGTGAGAGTAGGCCCTATATCCAAAAAACGTACAGTGTTAGCTGCTTAGTTAAACACATGGAGTCTGATGAATGGACACAGTGGTTCCAGCAGAGCAGCCTCTGCAGCCCATTCAGGGCACATCGTGATGGATCCGCCCAGGCTGAGCTCACCTCAGGGGCTCCTTCCTTCTCCTGCTCATTAATTGTCCCACGTGCTCCCACTTGTGGATTCCCTTTCTTGCTGCCTATTATAGGACCTTACTTTCCTTAAGCTCCCTTGCCTTCCAGCACCCTGAGCTCCCCAAACACATACACACACACACACACACACACACACACACACACACACACACACCCACCCCACATCCTGCCTTTCCTCCCTCCACCCCAAGTCTTTCAGCTGCACAGGTCATCACTCCATTCCACCCACCATTTTCTTAGAAGGAGCCGGGGGTGGTTGGGATCCATAAAACCAAAAAGAGTGGACGTAGAAGAGTGAAGAGACAGAGACTACTTAAGAGACAACTGCAAAAGTCCACACTTGAAATGATTGTGGCTTGGACAAGGGTTGAAGTAGTGGAGAGAGGAAGGATTCAGACTCAGAAAGGACTTAGAGGGACTTCCCTGGCAGTCTAGTGGTTAAGAATCCCCTTCCAATGCAGGGGACACAGGTTTGATCCCTGGTCAGGGAACTAAGATCCCACATGCCGCGGGGCAATTAAGCCCATGCATTACAACTACTGAGCCTGTGCGCTCTGGAACCCACAAGCCACAACTAGGGAGAAGCCCACGTGCCGCAACGAAAGATTCCACGTGCCACAATGAAGATCCCATGTGCCACACCTAAGACCCAACACAGTCAAATAAATAAATAGGATTTAGAGGGTTTGCTCAAGAGTTGTATATTGGGTGAGAGGGAAACTGAAGATTCCATGATGACTCCTACATTTTTGTTTTCAGCAAGTAAGTGGATGGTGGTACCATCTCTGAGATAGAGAACTGGGAATAATTATACATCATAACCTATTTTGTACCTTTAACCTGGCAAAGTGGGATATTTCACTTAAATGAAATAAATTAAAGGCCTAGTATGTGCCACGTGTTATGAGCAGGTTAGACTCAGAAAGACTGAGAAATTTGTGCAAATTCCCTAAGCTAAGTAACTGCCTGATTCAAACAGAGGTCATTTATTCTTGTATCTAGTCATCCATTGAACATCTGATAGGTGCCTACCATGTCCCAGATACTGTGGGATCTAAAAGATACTAGAATCAAAGACATAACCAGGACTCAATAAATGTTGATATTATCATTATTCATATTTGAGGAGCTAATAGTCTAGTGGAAAAGACAAAGGCATAAACATAATTATGGAAATCTTTGGAAGGGTAACATTAGAAGCTGCATAGGACATTGTGGCAGTACCAAAGAATGCTATCTGACCCCCACCAGGGGCTCTGTGTGTCTCTCATGCCAAGCCACACTATTTCTGTCCACTGTGCCTACAATTAGGTCAAGGGCAACCAGCTCAGCTATAGCAGAGCTGAAGCTGTAACTCAGTTATACAACGCCCAACTGGGACTTTACTCACCGGTGACACTGCTGCACTGAAACCAAGACTTCACATCTCAATGAAAAGTGAAAACCTAAGGCAGCCCCAGAGCTATTTCAATGACCCGAGTTCTCCATTTAGGAATTCAGTATTTCTCCTCCACTGGCATGCTGGTGTCTACATGATTGTGACTTGGTAGAGAAAATCCTGACTTAATTCTGTCTCATTAGAGAAAGCAGGGTGGGACCTGACTATTAGGGCCCTTGGACATCTGTGTCTATATAGACTATAAAGCACATAAAATGTAGATAACCATACTAGTAACATTACATGTGTGCTCTGTTTCAGACACTTCTCTAAGCACTTTTCCTATGTTATCTTACTTTATCCTCAGAACAATCATGTGAGGTAAGTAAAATGATTAGCCCTGTTTTATGCAGGAGGGAGCAAAGATCAACTAGGGTCGAAAGTGCTAGTTCCAGGATGGGAACGAGGCAGTGTAGCTACAGAGTCCACACTGGTGATCACTACGTTGACTACTGGGTTAAGCTAAAAGGACATTTCAAGAAGAGGCACCATGTTGACCCTCATGGTTTTGTGTCCCTCTATACACCAGCACTTGCATCCAGGACAGTGTCTACCCTGAGGAGCAGAATCCCCCACATGCCCACCCTCTGGCCCACGCTCAACCTACCTCCCCCCTCACCACCCTCCCTCTCACCCTTTGCAGACACTCCCCATTAAGCAGTTTCAATTTACATAATTGCCTTGTGTTTCTCTGCAGAGACCCACTTGACACTGTCCAGAAGCCTGCATAAAATAATGGCTTCTTCATAGATGCTAGGAACCTTTTCCTTTTTGCTGCCAGTTTTACACTGCTCAACTGCCCACCTATCTGCTGATAAAACATAATAATATGATTTATCTCCAAACACGAAGAAACATCTCAACAAATAGGATTTACTTTATCTTTTAAAAAATGTTGTTTGGTGTTTTTCCAAAGTGTCCTTTACACAGCATTGTCCTCATAAGATGAGATGACTTTGAGAAAAATGAAAGAACTTCATTTATACTTACTCACTCATCTGATTCTAAGAAGGATTTGTCTGCCCCATATTCTCACTGAAGCCTTTGCTAGGAGGCTCCAGAGAGCAATTCTTTGTCTTTCTCCCCTTTCACTTGTATCCTAACCATGGGTTCTACTTCCTGGAAGAGAGACTCAAGAACCAAGTAAGTCAGTCAGTCTTGTCTTCCGTCTTATCCTGCATCCAACATCCTTAGGACTATAAAGACAATGATAACTCAGGGTGTTCTGCCATTTATTCCAAGCTTCTCTTACTCCACCCCCATCTCCCTGCTGCTCCAAATATCATCCACTTGCCCAGATTCTTTCTTGAGAGTCCTTTGGAGTTTATATATCATTTCAGCCAACCTCTGCTTTACCTTCATTCTTTTTCCTCAGTGGTTCCCAAACCACCGTCACTTGCCTATTCCTGAACAATCCAGCTTTCTCCATTGTCCTATCCCCAAGAACAGATGCTCCACTGGTAGCTCTATTTCTTATTTCAGGGCATATTTTGTGGCCTGTTTGCAGGGCTATAGAAGGATTGTCATAGATATAAATAAAGAGAATTATTGTTCTTTTCATGCTGCTTTGCCTATTCTCAGGCTATTACTCTCTATTTCAACGAAAATCCCCTCGTCCTGGGCCCTCAGCTCCAATAAGACCTGCCTTTTATCCATCCCACTGCTGTTGGTGCTTCATTATTCTGCACACCCAGAACACTCTGGCTATCGTCATGGACAACTTCACCATCCACATGGATGGCTCAATCTCCTCAACCCACACCATCCACACGGAGAACTCAACCCAAATCAAGATGTCCTGACCTCCTCTAATAAAAGATTTCAAAGAAGAACTACAATCCTGCAGCCTGTGGAACAAAAACCACATTCACAGAATGATAGACAGGATGAAAAGGCAGAGGGCTACGTACCAGATGAAGGAACAAGATACAACCTCAGAAAAACAACTAAATGAAATGGAGATAGGCAACGTTCCAGAAAAAGAATTCAGAATAATGATAGTGAAGATGATCCAGGACCTCGGAAAAAGAATGGAGGCAAAGATCGAGAAGATGCAAAAAATGTTTAACAAAGACTTAGAAGAATTAAAGAACAAACAAACAGAGATAAACAATACAATAACTGAAATGAAAACTACACTAGAAGGTATCAATAGCAGAATAATTGAGGCAGAAGAACGAATAAGTGACCTGGAAAACAGAATGGTGGAATTCACTGCTGTGGGACAGAACAAAGAAAAAAGAATGAAAATAAATGAAGACAGCATAAGAGACATCTGGAACAACTTTAAACGCAACAACATTCACATTATAGGGGTCCCAGAAGGAGAAGAGAGAGAGAAAGGAACAGAGAAAATATTTCAAGAGATTATAGTTGAAAACTTCCCTAACATGGGAAAGGAAATAGGCACCCAAGGCCAGGAAATACAGAGAGTCACATACAGGAAAAACCCAAGGAGAAACACGCCAAGACACATACTAATCAAACTGGCAAAAATTAAAGACAAAGAAAAATTATTGAAAGCAGAAAGGAAAAAAGACAAATAACATACAAGGGAACTCCCATAAGGTTAACAGCTGATTTCTCAGCAGAAACTCTACAAGCCAGAAGGGAGTGGCATGATATACTTAAAGTGATGAAAGTGAAGAACATACAACCAAGATTACTCTACACAGCAAGGATCTCATTCAGATTCGATGGAGAAATCAAAAGCTTTAAAGACAAGTAAAAGCTAAGAGAATTCAGCACGACCAAACCAGCTCTACAACAAATGCTAAAGGAACTTCTCTAAGTGAGAAACACAAGAGAAGAAAAGGACCTACAAAAACAAACCCAGGGCTTCCCTGGTGGCGCAGTGGTTGAGAGTCCGCCTGCCGATGCGGGGGACGCGGGTTCGTGCCCCGGTCCGGGAGGATCCCACATGCCGCGGAGCGGCTGGGCCCGTGAGCCATGGCCGCTGGGCCTGCGCGTCCGGAGCCTGCGCTCTGCGGCGGGAGAGGTCACATCAGTGGGAGGCCTGCGTATCGCCAAAAAACAAACAAACAAAAAAAAAAAAAAAAAAACCAACCCAAAACAATTAAGAAAATGGTCATAGGAACATACATATTGATAATTACCTTACACGTGAATGGATTAAATGCTCCAACCAAAAGACACAGGCTTGCTAAATGGATACAAAAACAAGACCCATATATATGCTGTCTCCAAGAGACCCACTTCAGACCTAGGGACACATACAAATGAAAATGAGGAGATGGAAAAACATATTCAATGCAAATGGAAATCAAAAGAGGGCTGGAGTAGCAATACTCATATCAGATAAATAGACTTTAAAATAAAGGATGTTACAAGAGACAAGGAAGGACACTACATAATGATCAAGCGATCAACCCAAGAAGAAGATATAACAATTATAAATATATATGCACCCAACATAGGAGCACTTCAATACATAAGGCAACTGTTAACAGCTGTAAAAGAGGAAATCGACAGCAACACAATAATAGTGGGGGACTTTAACACCTCACTTACACCAATGGACAGATCATCCAAAATGAAAATAAATAAGGAAACACAAGCTGTAAATAACACAATAGACCAGATAGATTTAATTGATATTTACAGGACATTCCATTCAAAAACAGCAGATTACACTTTCTTCTCAAGTGCGCACAGAATATTCTACAGGATAGATCACATCTTGGGTCACAAATCAAGCCTCAGTAAATTGAAGAATATTGAAATCATATCAAGCATCTTTTCTGACCACAATGCTATGAGATTAGAAATGAATTACAAGGGAAAAAAACATAAAAAACACAACACATGGAGGCTAAACAATATGTTACTAAATAACCAAGAGATCAATGAAGATATCAAAGAGGAAATCAAAGAAATACCTAGAGACAAATGACAATGAAAACACGATGATCCAAAACCTATGGGAGGCAGCAAAAGCAGTTCTAAGAGGGAAGTTTATAGCTATACAAGCCTACCTCAAGAAACAAGAAAAATCTCAAATAAACAATCTAACCTTACACCTAAAGGAGCTAGAAAAAGAAAATAAAACCCAAAGTTAGCAGAAGGAAACAAATCATAAAGATCAGAGCAGAAATAAATGCAATAGAAACAAGGAGAACAATAGCAAGGATCAATAAAACTAAAAGCTGGTTCTTTGAGAAGATAAACAAAATTGATAAACCATTAGCCAAACTCATCAAGAAAAAGAGGGAGAGGACTCAAATCAATAAGATTAGAAATGATAAAGGAGAAGTTACAAGAGACACCACAGAAATACAAAGCATCCTAAGAGACTACTACAAGAAACTGTATGCCAATAAAATGGACAACCTGGAAGAAGTGGACAAACTCTTAGAAAGGTATAACGTTCCAAGACTGAAGCAGGAGGAAATAGAAAAAATGAACAGACCAATCACAAATAATGAAATTGAAACTGTGATTAAAAGTATTCCAACAGGGCTTCCCTGGTGGCACAGTGGTTGAGAGTCTGACTGCCAATGCTAGGGGACATGGGTTTGTGCCCCGGTCCGGGAAGATCCCACATGCCACGGAGCGACTGGGACCGTGAGCCATGGCCGCTGAGCCTGCACGTCCGGAGCTTGTGCTCCACAACAAGAGAGACCAGAGCAGTGAGAGGCCCGCGTACAGCCAAAAAAAAAAAAAAAAAAAATCTTCCAACAAACAAAATTCCAGGACCATATGGCCTCACAGGTGAATTTTGTCAAACATTTAGAGAAGAGCTAACACCCATCCTTCTGAAACCCTTCCAAAAATTGCAGAGGAAGGAACACTTCCAAACTCTATGAGGCCACCATCACCCTGGTACGAAAACCAGACAAAGATACTACAAAAAAAGAAAATTACAAATATCACTGATGAATATAGATGCAAAAATCCTCAATAACATACTAGCAAACAGAAGCCAACAACACATAAAAAGGATCATACACCATGATCAAGTGAGATTTATCCCAGGGATGCAAGGATTCTTCAATATACACAAATCAACCAATGTGATACACCATATTAACAAACTGAAGAATAAAAACCATATGATCATCTCAATAGATGCAGAAAAAGCTTTTGACAAAATTCAACACCCATTTATGATAAAAACTCTCCAGAAAGTGGGCATAGAGGGAACTTACCTCAACATAATAACAGCCGTATACAACAAACCCACAGCAAACATCATTCTCAATGGTGAAAAACTGAAAACGTTTCCTCTAAGATCAGGAACAAGGCAAGGATGCCCACTCTCACCACTATTATGCAACATAGGTTTGGAAGTCCTAGCCACGGCAATCAGAGAAAAAAAAGAAATAAAAGGAATACAAATTGGGAAATAAGAATAAAACTGTCACTGTTTGAAGATAACATGATACTATACATAGAGAATCCTAAAAATGCCACTAGAAAACTACTAGAGCTAATCAATGAATTTGGTAAAGTTGCAGGATACAAAATTAATGCCCAGAAATCTCTTGCATTCCTATACACTAATGATGAAAAATCTGAAAGAGAAATTAAGGAAACACTCCCATTTACCATTGCAACAAAAAGAATAAAATACCTAGGGAAACCAAAGACCTGTATGCAGAAAACTATAAGACACCGATGAAAGAAATTAAAGATGTTACCAACAGATGGAGAGATATACCATGTTCTTGGATTGGAAGAATCAATATGGTGAAAATGACTCTACTACCCAAAGCAATCTACAGATTCAATGCAATCCCTATCAAATTACCAATGGCATTTTTACGGAACTAGAACAAAAAATCTTAAAATTTGTATGGAGACACAAAAGACCCCGAATAGCCAAAGCAGTCTTGAGGGAAAAATGCGGAGCTGGAGGAATCAGACTTCAGACTATGCTACAAAGCTACAGTAATCAAGACGATATCTTACTGGCACAAAAACAGAAACATAGACCAATGGAACAAGATAGAAAGCCCAGAGATAAACCCTCACACCTATGGTCAACTAATCTATGACAAAGAAGACAAGGATATACAATGGAGAAAAGACAGTCTCTTCAATAAGTGGTGCTGGGAAAACTGTACAGCTACATGTAAAAGAATGAAATTAGAACACTCTCTGACACCATACACAAATATAAATTCAAAATGGATTAGAGACCTAAATGTAAGACCGGACACTATGAAACTCTTAGAGGAAAACCTAGGCAGAACACTCTGACATAAATCACAGCAAGATCTTTTTGACCCACCTCCTAGAGTAATGGAAATAAAAACAAAAATAAACAAATGGGACCTAATGAAACTTCAAAGCTTTTGCACAGCAAGGGAAACCATAAACAAGACAAAAACACAACCCTCAGAATGGGGGAAAATATTTGCAAATGAAGAAACTGACAAAGGATTAATCTCCAAAATATATAAACAGCTTAATCAGCTCAATATTAAAGAACAAACAACGCAATCTGAGACACAGATGTAGAGAACAAACGTATGGACACCAAGGGGGGAAAACCACGGTGGGGTGGGGATGGTGGTGTGCTGAATTGGGCAACTGGGATTGACATGTATACACTGATGTGTATAAAATTGATGACTAATAAGAACCTGCAGTATAAAACAAACAAACAAAGGAAAACAATACTAAACTTTCTTTGGGTTATTTGTATGGAAATATGTTAATATAAATATTTCAGACATTACATGAAATTTCTAAAAATCTTATATGTTCTGGTATAATGTTATAAGTCATAATTCTAGTTATTACTTTAAAATGTATATCTCAGAAATAACTAAATTTCCTTGTCAATTGCATTATTATGACCTTTCATCAAATCTTTAACCGTGGTCATTTTTAAGTCTTTTATCATTTACAGACAGTTCTACGTATACCTGATGCTTTTGCAAAAATGTCCCTGTAAAAGGGTCTCATCTTCAAGGAATTCATGGAAAAGACTCTGACAAGTACAGGTTTCTGGTAACCGACTATACTGCTGAGCTGAATGAATAAGCATTTTCAGAACTCTGATGGAAAACTGATGAATTCATAAAAGTGCTAACAAAAGATCAAGATGAAAAAAAATTAATTACATGGGACTGAGTGAACTGATGAGGATGATTATAATTTTTGTGACTTTCTGCTTGAATTAAAAAAAAAATCCCACAAGTACTCAGACGCAAAAAATATACAAATCAATTTTCACTGCAAAGTAAAGGAGCTGTTACACTGGAGGATTACAGGACTGAACATCAATATTATGACATAGAAATATATATATATATATATGTGTGTCATCTTGGGGATGTTACCTAACTTGTCTCATATGTAAAACGGGATAGTAGTAGTATTGTTAAGAAATTATGTGAGATAGTATACATAACGTAGAGCACTTAGAATGGTATATGGTTCAACCAAAGACTATATATGTGTTTGCTTTCTTCATGGTATTTTATTGTGTATATGCAGTATAATTAATTTAGCTAGTTTACCATTGGAAAAAATTAAATTAAAAAAACAAATGGGCAGAAGACCTAAATAGACATTTCTCCAAAGAAGACATACAGATGGCCAAGAAGCACATGAAAAGCTGCTCAACATCACTAATTAGTAGGGAAATGCAAATCAAAACTACAATGAGGTATCACCCCATACCAGTTAGAATGGGCATCATCAGAAAATCTACAAACAACAAATGCTGGAGAGGGTGTGGAGAAAAGGGAACTCTTGCACTGTTGGTGGGAATGTAAATTGATACAGCCACTCTGGAGAACAGTATGGAGGTTCCTTAAAAAACTAAAAATAGAATTACTCTATCATCCAGCAATCCCACTACTGGGCATATACCCTGAGAAAACCATAATTCAAAGAGACAAATGCACCCCAGTGTTCATTGCAGCACTATTTACAATAGCCAGGTCATGGAAGCAACCTAAATGCCCATCGACAGATGAATGGATAAAGAAGCTGTGGTACATATATACAATGGAATATTACTCAGCCATAAAAAGGAATGAAATGAGTCATTTGTTGAGCCGTGGATGGATCTAGAGACTGTCATACAGAGTGAAGTAAGTCAGAAAGAGAAAAACAAATATCATATATTAATGCATATATGTGGAACCTAGAAAAATGGTACAGATGAACCGGTTTGCAGGGCAGAAATTGAGACACAGATGTAGAGAACAAACATAAGGACACCAAGGGGGGAAAGCGGTGGGGGGTGGGAGTGTGATGAATTGGACGACTGGGATTGACATGTATACACTGATGTGTATAAAATTGATGACTAATAAGAACTTGCTGTATAAAAAATATACACATATTATTCAAGTAAAAAAAAAAAAAGAAAAGATTTAACTTTCTTCCCCCTTCGGGGATCTCCTTCCATGGCCACATCTTAGATTTTCTTTACCTAGAACTGTGATAGCTCTCATTTCTAAATTCAAACGTCATAACTTTCTTGCTAGCTTAGTCCTTCTCTCCAACTAAACAAGACCTCTACCAGGTCTTTCCTCTGCAGTAACCTCTTTACTTCTTTGCAGACCATGACCTTTCCTCCTTTTATTTTCTATATCTATGGCCCTGGACTATGGCATCAGTAATTTCAGTGAAGTTTTTCCTCATATCCTCATTCTACTCTCCCCTGTCCTTTCACTGTACCCTCCAGGCCAACATACATTGTCCCACGCATGATGAATGGGATATTCAGAGAGGGGAGGATAAGTTGAGCTCCACTCAACCTAATTGTAATCATAAGGGCTGCTAAATTCTTGGCCCCTTCTAAATAAAACTGCCCCACTCACAGCCTCTGCAAATAAAGCTATTGGCCCTCTTCCCCAGCCCCCAGTCATTGTCTATTGTACTCAGTTGGACTACTGACCCAATATCCATATGCAGTAGATGACTCATGAAGTAACCTGGTACAAACCACACCGCTCAAACCAGGACACGCTAAGCTAATCAGATTTGTATTCTCAGGAATTTGAGTTGCAAAATACAGAGAAATCAAGCAGCTCATAGTGGGACATAAAACAGATATGATAAAGAGAATGAAACAAATTCTGAGAAGTCCTAATGTAGATCAAGGGCCAAGAGGTGCCACAAGGGGCCAAAACCAAGACAAAACTGTAGGAAACAGAAGTTATGACAAAACACAACTCTAAATATACTATTCATTCTTTACACTAGAAAATTTAAACTCATCTTTCACTTCTCTCTCTCCTTTATGCCTCTTGTCCAAGTGTCGCTAAATCCAATCAGTTCTGCCTGTGAATGGGACACTTCCTTCTCTTTCATCTGCCATTGCTCTACCAAGGCTGCTTTTCTTTCAGATGAACTTCATCTAAGAGGCTTCCAGTTGGTCGCCCAGCCATGAATCTCTCTTCCATACCCTCCACACTGCCACTAGAGTTGTTCTTTTAGAAAACAAATCTGACTTTTTCCTTCCATCCTTAAAATTCATATGTTGTTCATATTCTGATCCTGAATATGATGGTATTTAGAGGCGGGGCCTTTGGGAGGTAATAAGGTTTAAATGAGATCATGAGGGTAGAGCCCTCACAATAGGATTAGTGTCCTTACTTATAAGAAGGGGAAGAGACTAAAGTGGTTTCTCTTTCTCTTTCTCTTTCTCTTTCTCTTTCTCTCCCTCCCTCCCTCCCTCCCTCCCTCCCTCCCTCCTTCTCTCCCTCTCTCCCTCTCTCCCTCTCTCCCTCTCTCCCTCTCTCTCTCTCTCTCTCTCTCTGTCACGGGAAGATAAAGCAAGAAGGTGACCATCTGCAATCCAGGATGAGAGCTCTTACCACACACCGAATCTGCCAGTGCCTTGATCTTGGACTTCCCAGCTTCCACAACGGTGAGAAATAAATGTTTGTCATTTAAGACACCCAGTCTATGGTATTCTGTTCTAGCAGCTGGAACTCCCTAATACAGTGTGGCTGCACCCCAAACAAAACTTTATTTACAAACACAGGCTGTAGCTGGTTTTGGCCCTGAGGCTGTAGATTACCATCCTCTGGCTGCACTATTACACAGAGATAATAAAACCACACAGGATAGCTGTGGTCATTAAATACATAAAGGTGTGAAGGTCCTTGAAGGACAATAAAGTATGATACAGTTAAGAAGAGAGGAGGGTTGAGAGGGGAGGGAAAGAACAGTAAAGATCCCTGTCATTTGCTAAAGGACCCACTTTGCATATTATGGCACATGACATATAAGGTGGCACTGAATATAAGCACTCTGGAAGAATCTACAGTTTTGCTCCTAGAGACCAAATTTAAAATAGTATTTAAAGTCCTGTTGCCTGCAGCTTGAGTTATTTAAGATTTGGTTTATTGCTTTTCAGAGCCTAAAGACCCCAGGATGCAGCTTTCAAGACTAGATAAAAACATGATGCAATTAACCATGCAAAAAGTTTTACACAAGGAATTCTTACAGCTCTATTCTGTTAGTAATCAGCAAAGAATTACTGATATGTCAGGCATTGTGCCAGAGGGCTGTGCATACGGAAATAAGTAAGACATCACCTTAACTCAAGTTCATGTTCAATCTAGCAAGGGAAGTATACATGTATAAAGACAATGATAGTGAAATGCAAGAATTGTTTAGAAAAGAGAGAGAGATTCAGTGGAACTCTGTCATTCATGCTGCCCCCTATCTTTTAAATATTTTTGCAATATTTTTCTAGTTCTCCACATTTTGAATTCTGCCTTCTCAATGTAAAATCAAAAATGAAAACATTCCAGGTCTCCTTTGCTGCTAGAATGTAGGCATGTGGCTTTGTTTCTATCCATCAGACACATCTACACAAGATCTGGATTTGGAAGTGAGTTACATAAGGAAATAAGGAAGGGTGCTGGACACCCATTCAGTGGTACAGGTGGCAGCAGAGCATGGTTTGGGACCAGAGGCAGAAGCAGCTTCTTTACCAGGACGTGTGTTCCTGGGAACTGCTTCTGGAAGGTGAGTCTAGAGCCTATTTCTCCAGCCTTTCCAACAACTCAGGGAGTTTTCTAATGTCCTTGATTAATCCATTCCTGCTTAAGAGTGGATTCTGTTGTCTGCCTCTAAGAACCTGAGTGATACATGAGAATGTTCAGGGTTACCTAGGATTAAATGATGCAAGAAGGCATCTCAGAGGCAGTGAGGGTTAAAGATGAGTCATTCTAGTCTAGTCATTTAAACTAAATGAACTCTATCTGCAAAGGCCCTGAAACACAAGGGAGCACTGTTCAGGAATGATGGCAAATATGGTTGAAATATTTGGAGCACAAGGAAAAGTGACTACGTAGTGATGGTGCTGAAAATGTGCGCAGGGATCGTGCAGGTTTCTCAATGCCTTGATAGGACATTTATATACTGAATAAATGGAGCACCACTGAATGAATTAAAGCAAGAGATTGTCAGTATCATGTTTGCATTTCAGGAAGATCCGTTGGCAGCAGTGTGGAGAGCTCAATGCAGAAAGAGAGAGACTAAGGCAGGAAAGCTATTAGGAGGCTGTTGGAAATCACCCAGGTTGAGAGGTAACAGGATCAAATTTGAAGCCCTAGTGGTTTAAATGGGTGGAAAAGCAGATGGATTTGTTCTGCTGAGATTTTGATTAAATCAGAAGAGAAGACACACAACAGATTCACCAGTATGTGGCCTCTCAACTAGAGAAGATAATATTCCTTTAAAAACAACTAAATTGCAACCTTGGATCTCTACTTCCCCAGGGCAACACCACACAGAGCACACCGCACAGAGCCAGCTTATAGGAAATCCTGTGGCTACTGTCGTGAATGTTTGTCTCTAGAAGTGGACTGGAAGCAGTGAGATAAAATGCTTTATTTTATGACTATTGCCCAGAGCATTTCTTTCAGGAGGAGAGATACCTCTGGGACAAGCTGTGAGGTAAATCTTAGAAAGGTGACATAGCTATTCATTTCCACAGAATTCCATTTTTCATGGGGTTTCTACATCCATCCAACTTCCAATCCTTGTCTAGGGTAACTCTTCAAGAAATGCCCATACCTAAGGATGTTGGAGTTATTAACCATACATGCCTTCTAGCAGAAGGGCTCCAGGTTTCTGAACAATTTTCTTATTCAAACTAGAGAAGGAAGGTACAGGCGGCTGGGATTCCAGGAACAGGAGGTGACAGAGAAAGTAAGCAAGAGAGTTGCTTACTTTCCCTGGCAGTTCAGTGGTTAAGACTCCACACTTCCACTGCAGAGGGTGAGAGTTCCATCCCTGGTCAGGGAAGATACCGCATGCAGCGCAGTGTGGCCAAAAATAAATAAATTTTAAAAATAAACAAAAAATATCAAAGCATTAAGTATTTTTTTAAAAAAGCAAGAGAAAGAAACAATAAAGACCTTCTTAGGAGATCCTCCCTGCGCCATAGTCATGCAATGCCTTTTATCCCTCTATCAACCTGCATTTCTTTCTTTACCTTAACTTATAAAAATAATAGAATATTCTTCCACTTACTAGGTTTTTAACCTTGGACATGGAACATCTCTTAGCCAGAGAGTTCCTTTAACTTTAAGATAAGGAAAATACTAATGTCTGACACCAAGGTTTGGGGAAGATTAAATAACACATGGAGGGTATACATAGCGCATGGTAAGCATTAAGTAAATCGATGTTATGCTTATTAGCATGCAGTTAATCTTTGCTCTGGTGACACATTATGTCCAACTATCATCTTTAATGGCTACATAATATTCCATGGAGTAGATAGTTATATTATTTTACTTAACCATCTTCTCTTATTTGACATAAAGGCTGTTATGAATTAATCACCATTAAATTCAGCACCACCAAACCAACTTTACAACAAATGCTAAAGGAACTTCTCTCTAATGTAAAGTGAGCTTCTTTGTTCATACAACTCTTTTTTTTTTTTTTTTTTTTTGGATAGATTCCTTAATTTCCTTAGGTAAAAAATCCAAGAAATTGTACTGTTGTGTCAAGTGATTTTGACATCTTCATGGCTCCTGTACAATCCTAATTTCCCAAATCATTCTCAACAAGACTATTATGAGCCCCTTCTCTCAAAGAAAAGTGTTATCAACCAAAACTTCTGACAGAATTTCAGCTGCTTTTTACATCTCAGGCAAAATGACTGCAGAATCTTTTACTCAGAATATAAATTTATGAAACAGCAAACAAGTTGAGGTTGTGTTTTGTTTGGGGCCAATTGTACACACACACACACACACACACAAACACACAGATTCAGAAGTCTAATTCAGAGCAGAAGCAATAAGAACTACAATCCTGCAGCCTATGGAACAAAAACCACATTCACAGAAAGATAGACAAGGTGAAAAGGCAGAGGGTTATGTACCAGATGATGGACCAAGATAAAGCCCCAGAAAAACAAATAAATGAAGTGGAGATAGGCAACCTTGCAGGAAAAGAATTCAAAATAATGATAGTGAAGATGATCCAGGACCTCAGAAAAAGAATGGAGGCAAAGATCAAGAAGATGCAAAAAATGTTTAACAAAGACCTAGAAGAATTAAAGAACAAACAAACAGAGATGAACAACACAATAACTGAAATTAAAACTACACTAGAAAGAATCAATAGCAGAATAACTGAGACCGGAGAACGGATAAGTGACCTGGAAGACAGAATGGTGGAATTCATTGTTGCAGAACATAATAAAGAAAAAAGAATGAAAAGAAATGAAGACAGCCTAAGAGACCTCAGGGACAACATTAAACGCAACAGCATTCACATTATAGGGGTCCCAGAAGGAGAAGAGAGAGAGAAAGGACCCAAGAAAATATTTGAAGAGATTATAGTCAAAAACTTCCCTAACATGGGAAACGAAATAGGCACCTAAGTCCAGGAATCGCAGAGAGGCCCATACAGGATAAACCCAAGGAGAAACATGCTGAGACACATAGTAATCAAACTGGCAAAAATTAAAGACAAAGAAAAATTATTGAAGCAGCAAGGGAAAAATGACAAATAACATACAAGGGAACTCCCATAAGGTTAACAGCTGATTTCTCAGCAGAAACTCTACAAGCCAGAAGGGAGTGGCATGATATACTTAAAGTGATGAAAGGGAAGAACCTACAACCAAGACTACTCTACCCGGCAAAGATCTCATTATGATTCGATGGAGAAATCAAAAGCTTTACAGACAAGCAAAAGCTAAGAGAATTCAGTACCACCAAACCAGCTTTACAACAAATGCTAAAGGAACTTCTCTAAGGGGGAAACACAAGAGAAGAAAAGGATCTACAAAAACAAACCCAAAACAATTAAGAAAATGGTAACAGGAACATACATATCGGTAATTAATTTAAACGTGAATGGATTAAATGCTCCAACCAAAAGACACAGGCTTGCTAAATGGATACAAAAGCAAGACCCATATATATGCTGTCTACAAGAGATCCACTTCAGACCTAGGGACACATACAGACTGAAAGTGAGGGGATGGAAAAAGATATTCCATGCAAATGGAAATCAAAAGAAAGTGGGAGTAGCTATACTCAGATAAAAGAGACTTTTAAATAAAGAATGTTACAAGAGACAAGGAAGGACACTACATAATGATCAAGGGATCAACCCAAGAAGAAGATATAACAATTACAAATATATAAGCACCCAACATAGGAGCACCTCAATACATAAGGCAACTGCTAACAGCTATAAAAGAGGAAATCGACAGCAACACAATAATAGTGGGGGACTTTAACACCTCACTTACACCAATGGACAGATCGTCCAAAATGAAAATAAATAAGGAAAGACAAGCTGTAAATGACACAATAGACCAGATAGACTTAATTGATATTTATAGGACATTCCGTCCAAAAACAGCAGATTACACTTTCTTCCCAAGTGCGTACGGAATGTTCTCCAGGATAAATCACATCTTGGGTCACAAATCAAGCCTCAGTAAATTTAAGAAAACTGAAATCATATCAAGCATATTTTCTGACTACAATGCTATGAGACTAGAAATGAATTACAGGGAAAAAAAAACGTAAAAACCACAAACACATGGAGGCTAAACAATATGTTACTGAATAACCAAGACATCATTGAAGAAATCAAAGAGAAAATCAAGAAATACCTAGAGACAAATGACAATGAAAACACGATGATCCAAAACCTATGGGAGGCAGCAAAAGCAGTTCTAAGAGGGAAGTTTATAGCTATACAAGCCTACCTCAAGAAACAAGAAAAATCTCAACTAAACAATCTAACCTTACAACTGAAGGGACAAGAGAAAGAAGAACAAACAAAACCCAAAGTTAGCAGAAGGAAAGAAATCATAAAGATCGGAGCAGAAATAAATGAAATAGAAACAAAGAAAACAATGGCAAGGATCAATAAAACTAAAAGCTGGTTCTTTGAGAAGATAAACAAAATTGATCAACCATTAACCAGACTCATCAATAAAAAGAGGGAGAGGACTCAAATCAATAAAATTAGAAAGCAAAAAGGAGAAGTTACAACAGACACTGCAGAAATACAAAGCATCCTAAGAGACTACTGCAAGCAACTGTATGCCAATAAAATGAACAACCTGGAAGAAATGGACAAATTCTTGGAAAGATATAACCTTCCAAGACTGAACCAGGAAGAAACAAAAAATATGAACAGACCAATCACAAGTAATGAAATTAAAACTGTTCACAGGTGAACTCTATCAAACATTTAGAGAAGAGCTAACACCCATCCTTCTCAAACTCTACAAGAAAATTTCAGAGGAAGGAACACTTCCAAACGCATTCTATGAGGCCACCATCACCCTGATAACAAAACCAGACAAAAATACTACAAAAAAAGAAAATTACAAATATCACTGATGAATATAGATGCAAAAATCCTCAACAAAATACTAGCAAACAGAATCCAACAACACATTAAAAGGATCATACACCATGATCAAGTGGGATTTATCCCAGGGATGCAAGGATTCTTCAATATATGCAAATCAATCAATGGGATACACCATATTAACAAACTGAAGAATAAAAACCATACGATCATCTCAATAGAGGCAGAAAAAGCTTCTGACAAAATCCAACAGGCATTTATGATAAAAGCTCTCCAGAAAGTGGGCATAGAGGGAACCTACCTCAACATAATAAAGGCCATATACAACAAACCCACAGCAAATATTATTCTCAATGGTGAAAAACTGAAAGCATTTTCCTCTAAGATCAGGAATGAGACAAGGATGTCCACTCTCACCACGATTATTCAACATAGTTTTAGAAGTCCTAGCCACGGTAATCAAAGAAGAAAAAGAAATAAAAGGAATACAAATTGGAAAAGAAGAAGTAAAACTGTCACTGTTTGCAGATGACATAATACTACACATAGAGCACCCTAAAAATGCCACCAGAAAACTACTAGAGCTAATCAATGAATTTGGTAAAGTTGCAGGATACAAAATTAATGCCCAGAAATCTCTTGCATTCCTATACACTAATGATGAAAAATCTGAAAGAGAAATCAAGAAAACACTTCCATTTACCACTGCAACAAAAAGAATAAAATACCTAGGAATAAACCTACCTAGGGAAACAAAATGCCTGTATGCAGAAAACTATAAGACACTGATGAAAGAAATTAAAGTTGATCCCAACAGATGGAGAGATATACCATGTTCTTGGATTGGAAGAATCAATATGGTGAAAATGACTATACTACCCAAAGCAATCTACAGATTCAATGCAATCCCTATCAAATTACCAATGGCATTTTTTACGGAACTAGAACAAATCATCTTAAAATTTGTATGGAGACACAAAAAACCATGAATAACCAAAGCAGTCTTGAAGGAAAAAAAACAGAGCTGGAGGAATCAGACTCCCTGACTTCAGACTATACTACAAAGCTACAGTAATCAAGGCGATATCTTACTGGCAGAAAAACAGAAACATAGACCAATGGAACAAGATAGAAAACCCAGAGATAAACCCTCACACCTATGGTCAACTAATCTATGACAAAGGAGGCAAAGATATACAATGGAGAAAAGACAGTCTCTTCAATAAGTGGTGCTGGGAAAACTAGACAGCTACATGTAAAAGAATGAAATTAGAACACTCCCTAACACCATACACAAAAATAAAGTCAAAATGGATTAGAGACCTAGATGTAAGACCAGACACTATAAAACTCTTAGAGGAAAACCTAGGCAGAACACTCTTTGACATAAATCACAGCAAGACCTTTTTTGATCCACCTCCTAGAGTAATGGAAATAAAAACAAAAACAAACAAATGGGACCTAATGAAACTTCAAAGCTTTTGCACAGCAAAGGAAGCCATAAACAAGACCAAAAGACAACCCTCAGAATGGGAGAAAATATTTGTAAACGAATCAACGGACAAAGGATTAATCTCCAAATTACATAAACAGCTCATGCAGCTCAATATTAAAAAAACAAACAATCCAATCCAAAAATGGGCAGAAGACCTAAATAGACATTTCTCCAAAGAAGACATACAGATGGCCAAGAAGCACATGAAAAGCTGCTCAACATCACTAATTATTAGAGAAATGCAAATCAAAACTACAATGAGGTATCACCTCACACCAGTTAGAATGGGCATCATCAGAAAATCTACAAACAACAAATGCTGGAGAGGGTGTGGAGAAAAGGGAACCCTCTTGCACTGTTGGTGGGAATGTAAATGGATACAGCCACTATGGAGAACAGTACAGAGGTTCCTTAAAAAACTAAAAATAGAATTACCATATGATCCAGCAATCTCACTGCTGGGCATATACCCAGAGAAAACCATAATTCAAAAAGACACATGCACCCCAATGTTCATTGCAGCACTATTTACAATAGCCAGGTCATGGAAGCAACCTAAATGCCTGTCGACAGATGAATAGATAAAGAAGCTGTGGTACATATATACAATGGAATATTACTCAGCCATAAAAAGGAACAAAATTGAGTCATTTGTTGAGATGTGGATGGATCTAGAGACTGTCATACAGAGTGAAGTAAGTCAGAAAGAGAAAAACAAATATCGTATATTAACACATGTATATGGAACCTAGAAAAATGGTACAGATGAACCAGTTTGCAGGACAGAAGTTGAGACACAGATGTAGAGAACAAACCTGTGGACACCAAGGGGGGAAAACCGCAGTGAGGTGGGGATGGTGGTGTGCTGAATCAGGCAATTGAGATTGACATGTATACACTGATGTGTATTAAACTGATGACTAATAAGAACCTGCAGTATAAAAAAACCAACAAAAAAAATAACAACTAATACTAAACTTTCTTTGGGTTATTTGTATGGAAATATGTTAATATAAATGTTTCAGACATTACATGAAATTTCTAAAAATCTTATATGTCTTGTATAATGTTATAAGTCATAATTCTAGTTATAACTTTAAAATGTATATCTCAGAAATAACTAAATTTCCTTGTCAATTGCATTATGAACTTTCATCAAATCTTTAGCCGTGGTCATTTTTAAGTCTTTTGTCATTTACAGACAGTTCTGGGTGTACTCTTTAGTACTTTTGCAAAAATGTTCCTATAAAAGGGTTTCATCTTCAAGGAATTCATGGAAAAGGCTCTGACAAGTACAGGTTTCTGGTAACTGACTATACTGCTGAACTGAATGAATAAGCATTTCCAGAACTCTAATGGAAAACTGATGAATTCATAAAAGTGCTAACAAATGATCAAGATGAAAAAAAATTAATTACATGGGACTGAGTGAACTGATGAGGATGATTATAATTTTTGTGACTTTCTGTTTGAGTTAAAAAAAAATCCCACAAGTACTCAGAGGCAAAAAATATACAAATCAATTTTCACTGCAAAGTAAAGGAGCTGTTACAGTGGAGGATTCCTGGACTGAATGTCAATATTACGACATAGCAAAAATATATATATATATATATATATGTGTGTCATCTTGGGCATGTTACTTAACTTCTTGTCTCATATGTAAAATGGGATAGTAGTAGTATTGTTGGGAAATTATGTGAGATAGTATATGTAATCTAGAGCACTTAGAATGATATATGGTTCAACCAAAGACTATATATGTGATTGCTTTCTTCATGGTATTTTATTGTATGTATGCAATATAATTAATTTAGCTAGTTTCCCATGGATCAATGTATAGCATTTTCAATTCCTCTGCTATTCCAATGTTGTTGTCAATATCCTTACATATCCATTACCATTGAAAAAAAAAAAGAGAAGTCTAATTCAGTCAATTCAGAATTTTCATTTCACAATTAGTTTTGCTTCATAGTTTTCCACATTGTACTAAAAACAATTTATGGTTCTAGTTGCCATGTCTTAAAAATATACATAAATTTAAATAATATTAAATGGAAAATTGTTTTAAATATATTAACACCAAAGAAAACCTAATATATAACTAAAAATAATTGTTTTAACAGTGATTAATTTTTTTTTTTTTTTGGCGGTACGCGGGCCTCTCACTGTTGTGGCCTCTCCCGTTGCGGAGCACAGCCTCCGGACACGCAGGCTCAGTGGCCATGGCTCACGGGCCCAGCCGCTCCGCAGCATGTGGGATCTTCCCGGACCGGGGCACGAACCCGTGTCCCCTGCATCGGCAGGCAGACTCTCAACCACTGCGCCACCAGGGAAGCCCTGATTAATTCTTTAATACGGGAGTTCACCTTCTTCAGACTTTTCAGTATTTTATCTTTTCCACAATAAGCATTCTTTAAAGTACATGTTCACATCAATCTTGGAGAGAGTGCAGAGGAATGGAAAAAATTTTGGCATTTGTCAGGTCAATGTGGACAACTTACTTATGACCTGGGCAGCCACTTACTGGCTAAATGACCCCTCTGAACCTTACCTGCAACATCACAGGGGTTCTGTGAAGACTAAAAGATATGAGAGCAAATAGAAACCTCCCTAGTGAGTAGCAGGTACTCAGTGAGTAGTACCCTCCCCTCTAAAATGGAAGTGAGCACGGCACCACCCAGGGGCATCTCCAGCGTCAGCCTCCTTCCACCTGGCCAGGTGAACATTCTCCTACTGCACTCCACTGGGGCCACCAAGGCACACTTGAAGGCTGTGCCTCAGAAAGTTTAAGAATAAAGAGCAATTACAGAACAGATACTGGGCAATCAGTTAATTAGCATTTCAGAGACAAGGAAACAGAGAACTCAAATCCCACAGCATAAATGAGCAGCAGGCTGGGTCAAAAGGATACAACTCATAAAATGCTCCACTCGGAGCCTAAGGAAGCCTCCCCACCCCACTGGTCTGCTCTTCTGCTTTCTTCTTCCGTCTTGCTGAAGCCTTTAACATCCTCTCCTCCCCTTCACCTTCTCTAATACTGTGCTGTCTCTTTTCCCTCTTGTCCATACTCCCACTTTCCAATTTTTTTCCATATTCCCCCATTTTCTCTCCCCTTGATTAACTGAGCAGCTGGGGGCTATATTCTTTATTTTAATACCAAGGGAATGGATACTCAAAAATATTTGATACTCAAAAATATTTCACTGAGGCTTTTAGTTTAACAGACGTATGTAACACGAAAGAGGTATTTTATTCGAGTCAGTGAAGGAAAGTCTCCCCAGTGGGTTAGTGTTGATCCTGGATATTTTGTGTCTGCCAGTTTGCTGTGAGCTTGATTTCCAGATACGTGAGCAAAAAGCCCAGGCCCTGAGACTATTCTTGGGATTCCCCAAAGGACTAACCCAGGAGACACAGAAAGGATTAGCCCCCCACTTCTGGAAGATTCTGTCACAACTCTTGTCACAGTTTAAGAGGCTTTAGTCAGGGTAACAGATGCCTCCTCAGACCCTACCAGCCTGGCTGGGGGCCATGGGAGGTGGGAATAATGGGGAAGTTGTCTGTGAAACTACCTGCCTTTGGGACTAGAGTGTGATCATCAAAGGCAGCAGGTTAGCGTGGGACAGAGCCTGGGAGCCTTGTAACTCGGTTACATCTGAGGGGATCAGAAACACACTGTTTCAATTATCTGCATAAACAACTACCCCAAACTTAGTGAACCAAAGCAAAAGCCTCTCTTTGTTTCATTTCATATAATCTGTGGGTTGACCAGGGCTCAGCTGGTTGGTTCTCTTGCTATCTTCACCTGGGGTCTTTCATGAGGCTGCAGTCAGATGGTGCCGAGGGCTGGGGCTTCCAAGATGCTTCTCCTACACATCTGGCTGGAAGGCTGGGATGTCTCTCTCCCTCCATGTGGTCCTTCCACATGGGCTTCTTTACATGGCAGCTGGATCCTAAGAGTGACTGTTCCAAGAGGACAAGTCCCAGGGTCTGAGTGCATCACACTCCACTGACCAAAGCAAGAGAAACGGTCAAGCCCAGAAAGCAGAAAGAATGAAGACTGGGAAGCGGGGCTCACTGAGAGCCACAAAATAAACAATCTATAATATCTACACTCACTAAACTGCCTCTGTGCTCTCAATATTTTATCCACTGGGTTCTATTCTATTCTCTATTAGTATCTTATCTAGTTTTTGCGAACTTCCCTACTTCTCTCTGCTGAGCCAAAGGACAAATAGGGCTTTATTCTCCACTTCTGTTGAAGATTTTAAAGTGAAAGTAGTGCCCACTGCCCTGGTCTCCTACCCCAAACACACACACACACACACAGCGGCACGCACGTCATCATGATGGCAGTAGGAATTAGTTGGACAAACACCCGGTGAAAGCTGAGTCCCTGGGGAAGCTGTAAAGACCACGTGTTCAACTACTGATACCTGAGTCTACCCCCAGAACAATCTCAGCAAAATCTTTTCAGTGCCTTGAGTCTGCTTTTCCTTTCGAGGAAAGTTGTTCCCTCACATGATGAGCACTGTCACTGGTTACAACAGAACTAACGTGGTTCAAAAACTTTCAAGACAATAGCTGGAGTCCAATTACTATATGATGCTGTTTTCATCTTAATGTCATTAGGTCTCAAAAAAAATATTCACATGAGAATTGAACAAAGCCTCTCTACTGGCATGGGACCGATAACATAGTAAGTGACCCACTGCAGTTTCTGAGAACTTAAAACTGGCAACTAAATCAATCTCTGTGTTAATGGGAAACTCAATTGATTGAAATGGAAATTTCATGTACCTCTCCACTTAGCGCCAATGTTGGGAGAGTTCTGCAGCATCTCTGCTGCATTTTCCACCTTCTATTTCCTTTGTGTGTAGGAAAAATTCACTCACACACTCACACACACACGCACACGCACACAAATACATTTAAACTAAAATAAGTACTGGGATAGGCTCAGCCAAATGCAAGCAGGACATTTGCAATTCAAATAACAAATGATTCCAGGACCCTAATCCGGCAGCAATCTAATCAGCTCCACTTTCAAATATATAGGAAATAGAAAACACAATGGACCATACTGCATGTGCTTTTTTTTTTTTAAACATCTTTATTGGAGTATAATTTCTTTACAATGGTGTGTTAGTTTCTGCTTTATAACAAAGTGAATCAGTTATACATATACATATGTTCCCATATCTCTTCCCTCTTGCATCTCGCTCCCTCCTACCCTCCCTATCCCACCCCTCTAGGTGGTCACAAAGCACCGAACTGATCTCCCTGTTCTTTGCGGCTGCTTCCCACTAGCTATCTATTTTACGTTTGGTAGTGTATATATGTCCATGCCACTCTCTCACTTTGTCACAGCTTACCCTTCCCCCTCCCCATATCCTCAAGTCCATTCTCTAGTAGGTCTGTGTCTTTATTCCCATCTTGCCCCTAGGTTCTTCATGACCTTTTTTTTTTTTTTCTTAGATTCCATATAGATATGTGTTAGCATACGGTATTTCTTTTTCTCTTTCTGACTTACTTCACTCTGTATGACAGACTCTAGGTCCATCCACCTCATTTCAAATAGCTCAATTTCATTTCTTTTTATGGCTGAGTAATATTCCATTGTATATATGTGTCACATCTTCTTTATCCATTCATCTGTTGATGGACACTTAGGTTGCTTCCATGTCCTGGCCATTGTAAATAGAGCTGCAATGAACATTTTGGTACATGACTCTTTTTGAATTATGGTTTTCTCAGTGTATATGCCCAGTAGTGGGATTGCTAGGTCGTATGGTAGTGCTATTTTTAGTTTTTAAAGGAACCTCCATACTGTTCTCCATAGTGGCTGTATCAATTTACATTCCCACCAACAGTGCAAGAGGGTTCCCTTTTCTCCACACCCTCTCCAGCATTTATTGTTTCTAGATTTTTTGATGATGGCCATTCTGACCGGTGTGAGATGATACCTCATTGTAGTTTTGATTTGCATTTCTCTAATGATTAGTGATGTTGAGCATTCTTTCATGTGTTTGTTGGCAATCTGTATATCTTCTTTGGAGAAATGTCTATTTAGGTCTTCTGCCCATTTTTGGATTGGGTTGTTTGTTGTTTTGATATTGAGCTGCATGAGCTGCTTGTAAATTTTGGAGATTAATCCTTTGTCAGTTGCTTCATTTGCAAATATTTTCTCCCATTACTTTGTCCCAAGTTTTAGGAGGCAGTATGTTAACTCATTAAGAGCAGGGGTCTGGTCTGACTGTTCTAGGCTCAAACCTGGCCCCTGCACTTATTAATCTGCAGTCTTTATAAGACATTGAATTTCTCTCTGTGTTTAGTGCTCTTATTTGAAAAACGGTGATAATAAAGTTCCCTCATAAGGCTGTTGTGAATGAAGCCCTTAATGGAGTTCCTGGTTCATAGTACATAATCGATAAATGCAGTCATTAGTAACAGTAGTAGCACTGTTGTTGTTATTACCACAAATCAGATTTACAGCCCAGTCTTATCTCAGCCAGGCCCCACCCATCCATAGGCAGGAAGAATGTAAAGTGTCCCCTCATCGTCTCAACACTAAGTCCATATTGCTGCATATCCCCCCAACCTTAGTACCTACAGACACTGAACCCCCAAGGGGCAGACACTGCCTTGCTAACCACAACAGAACCCATGCCCAATTCCCTGATGCCAGGCTTCCTGCCCAGGACCCCAGCTGTCCTTCCCTACTGGATTTTGACCTTGACTCCCTCTTATTAGACTCTCAAGAGCCTCCTTCCAATGCCACCCACTCCCTCTACACGGCTTCCTGCATCACCAGGAACTCACCACTGCTCAGGGTCGCCCATGATCACCCACATCAGCCCTGCACGGACCTGGCACCCAACTTCCCAGCCCTATGAAATGATACTAGGTGAATAGATAGCAGTTACTGTGTACATACTGGGCACTGTTCTAAGAACTCTACGTGAAATAATTCATCCTCTCACCAGCCCTATGAAGTAGGTGCTGTCATTATCTCACTTTTACTAGTAAACTGACTAAAGCACAGAGAGGTAAGTTTCTTAAGAAAACGTAGCTACTGGGGAGTTCCCTGGTGGTCCAGTGCTTAGGACTCGGCGCTTTCACTGCCGTGGCCCTGGGTCAGGGAACTGAGATCCTGCAAGCCACGCAGCATGGCCAAGAAAAGAAAAAAGAAAACACAGCTACTAGATAGTGGTGCCAGTATCAACCCTATACATATATAATATACACACACCCCATATACAATGTATATGATATATGCTGCATCATACATATGAATGTACATGATACACATATATGCTGTGTCACATATATATATCATATAATATATATGATACAGCATAAGGAAAAATATTTTGGAAAGTGCCAATGAATTATCAACTTTCTCTTTCTCCCAATACAGTAACTGGAAAATCTCTTGGCCAGAGTCAAGATCCCTGCCTTGGCATCTTGGTTCCTTCAGGGACTGGATTTTCTGACCCTGAACATCCTTGTCCTCTGGATTCAGATATGAAGGCCTGCAGATGGACCTCCCAACAATGGCATCGCCTCCTACTGGCATTCTCACCAATCTTTTGCCTCACCTCCACAGGGAGAGATGTTTGCGACCTGGGGCTCACGTTTTTCACCCAGCTTTGTTGAGATACTATTGACATACATGCAAGTTTAAGGTGCACAGGTGATGATTTGATATAAGCATATACTGCAAAACGTTTACCACACTAAGGTTAGTTAACATCTTATCTCCTCACAGAATAACCATTTAAGATCTACTCTCTTAACAACTTTCAAATATATTGATATAATATAGTATTGTTAACCGTCATAACCGTAAAGTTTGACTAATACCCCTCACACTATATTGTCCCTTTCTACAGACCCGACATAGGATTCATGTGCACATCATTCCATCTCTCAAATCCTGGCCTTAGGCTTGCTCCATGGTTGAACCCCAGGATTTGTCCAGGGTGGATGTGTCTGCCATGCTGTTGTCCAGCTGTCCCTACAACTTTGAAAGAAGCATATGTACAATCTGCCATGTCTTATGAGCTCCTTGGAAGACACCAGGTCACTGAGTACCAGCCAGTCCTTCCTACTGCTGGGTTTCTTTAGACATGGGTGATGTCCTTTTCACACAGATGCCATCAAAAACTATAAATTCTTATTAAACACTTGGCTTATTTACAGAGGGTTCAATAAGGGAAATATCTCATTCAATCTTTACTTCATCAGGCAGTCTGGAAAACATTTTCTATTAACACTTAAAAGGTGCATTTAAAGCATACCTTAACATGTCATGTGATTAGCACTCAGTCTAAATTCTAACTAAAATATGAAAATAGCCAAAGCATGCCTTTAAGATGAGATATAATATTACCATCATTTTCTCAGTACTGTACTTGTTACTCCTTGCTGGGTAGAATCTAATCCAAAATCGATTCTCATCATCTAGAAATCATTGAGCAAACTGACATAAAAACTGTCATCGGGAGGATAAATAATTTGGAGTACAGACAAAATACATTGAAATTATACAGCTTCTCCAGTAGAAAGATAAAAAGCATGTTTCCAGTTGACTAGGTTTGCTTGGAACCACCCAGAGCTTGGGAAAAGCTTCCAAGCACTATCTCAGCTCAATGAACATTTATAATAACAGTAATAAGACATTACAGTTAGAGAACTCTTCACAAAGAGCGCATAATCTCCTTTAATCCTACAACAACGTTGTGACATCAGTATCATTATCCTCATTTTATAGTTCAGAGAACAGAGGTTAGAAGTCATGAGACTTGCCCAATATTATACAACATATTAGCTCATTGATTTAATAAACATTTATTGAGAAATCACCATGTGCCTTACATTGAAACACAGGCTGGGGAATCAGAAACAAATAAGATATTGTCCCTGTCTGAGTACTATTTGGAGATATCAAGCTATGGGATTTCTTCCTACAATATTTTCTCCCTCCCTGGCTGCCCAATTGTCCTTTATGCAACCCCTTCGTTAGTTCTGAGCTCATTGCCTCAGGCAAGACATTTGGCAGGGTGGAAACAGAAGTAGCTCATATGTCTTTCTGGCTCTGAAGTTCCTCAGAGAACCTCAGACATTATATGAAAAAAAAAAATAGTGTGTCTTGAAAAAACTTAAAGGAAAAATCTGTCCTAGACTAGACCAAGATTCTTCTTTTGCTCGGAGAAAAGGAGAAAAGAACTAAAGGAAGAGAGAGGTTCTAGGGGTCCTGGGAGAAAAGGGGCCCGTATTTCCACTCCAACAGTGCCACCAGGGAACTGGATGACCATAGAGGGGAAAGGATGGCTCATTTGTCCAAGCATCCAGGAACTGAGGGAGCCTCACCTGCGTGGTTAGGAGCATCAGAAAGCCAAGTGATTTGATGGGACCATATACACAGGGGAAAAGATAGCTGCACAATGACCTGTTTGGACCAATGTCTGTATTCTGTCATATGACCCTGGAACTGGGGGAAAAAACATGAAGAAGGAAAACAAAGCCCTGAAAGATCTGAAAATGGGGGCTCCAAACAGAAATAAAGTTAAATTATAGAACTCAAGTTCTCATATACCCGTGTTTGTGGACTGAGATTCATACCCACCACGCAGGTAATAAAGAGCAGTGGGCAAGGGAGTCCTACTGCTGGTAAGGTGAGGGAATTTTCCCAGCAGACTGACCCTCTTGAAAACAACAAATATAAATTCTGGGCACACTAATAAAATACTACCTGAATCCCCTGTGGAGTGAACAAAGGCTGGCAGAATTTGCAGGGGAGCTGAAATTTGGAAGAAGGGATTGACATCAGGTAAGTTCACCATCTTTATGGCTTTGGTCCAGGGGTGAGCTGTGGTCACAGCAAAGCATGAAGTCGCTTCTGAGGGGAAACTGTCATCTCTCAGTCCAGAGGAAAAAAGAGCCTAGGGCTGCCACAGGAGGGGGCACTCCAGAAAGAAGAGAACCAAAGAAGGGGAGCCCAGTGTCGTGTGTAAGCTCTGCCCCATTCTCTGGCTGACTCCTGCATCACAAATGGCAGGGTAGGCTGCAAACATCCCAGCTTTAAAAAAAAAAAAAAAAGGGTGGGAGAGGGGAGGGGTGGGAAATTGAACTGAAATTTGAGCTGCAGCTCAGCTATTATAACTATGATCAATGAGGTAAAGGAAAATACCCTCACGATGAAAGAAATCTTAGGTGAATAGAAAACATAAAAAGAGTTGAATGGAAACTTTAGAAATGAAGAATATACCATTTGCAAATTACAAACTTAGTGGATGGGCTTAATATCAGAATGGATATGACAAAGGAGTCAGTGACCTGGGGGGTGGGTGGGGGGAGGGAGGGAGAGAGGGGGAGAGAGGGGGAGGGAGAGAGAGAGAGAGAAAGAGAGAGAGAAAGAGAGAGAGAGAGAGAGAGAGAGAGAAAGAAAGAAAGAAAGAAAGATCCAATTTGATGAATAGAGAAATAAATGATTGACAAAAAAAAATTAAAGGAGCCTAGGAACTTTTGGGAAAATCTCAAACAGTATAATATACCTCAAGAAAGAAAGGATAGAGGAAATGGAGCAGAAAAAAATACTTAAGAAATAATATTTGACACCTTATCTGGCATCCCCACCATTCTTTTGCCCCACCTCCACATGGAGAGAGGCCAAGGACTCAGGTTTTGAAGTTTGGCTGGTAGCCCTTACAAATTTGGTGAAAGACATAAATTTGGAGATTTAAGAAGTTCAGCAATGAAAAAAAAAAAGTTCAGCAATGCCTAATGGCACACATACAAAGAAAACTATGCTTAAGCACATTATATTAAAACTGCTGAAAACCAAAGATTAAGAATAAAAATCTTGAAAGCAGCTGAAGGAAATCAACATGCCAACTTCAGAGAGATAAATGATTCAAATGACTGCAAATTTCTCATCAAAAACCATGGAAGACAGAAGACTGTGTCAACTCAGAGTTCTATATCCAACAAAAACATCTCTCAAGAATGAAAGCAACATGAAGACACATATAAATAACGTAAAACTAAGAGAATCTGACACAAACACGCCTACACTGTAAGAAATGCAAAAGAAAGTTATTCAGGCTTATGAGAAATGATACCGGGGGAAATTTAGATCTTTGGAGAAGAACAAAGAGACTCTAAATAGTAAATATCTAAGTAAATGTAAAAGGCTATTATTTTCCTCATAACTTCTGTTAAGTGGATATGACATTGCCTTGTTGGGTTTATAAAGTAGGTAGAAGCCATGCATGTGACAATTATAGCTTAAAGGCAGGAGGCTGGGAAATGGACTTCTATGGTTGCAGGGTTTCTGTAGTAAATGTTAGAACATTAACTCTAAGTAGCTAAGGATATCTTATCAATCAGGATCTAGTCAGGAGACAGAAACCATACCAGTTGTTTGAACAGAGCAAATGTAATAGAAAAAAATTTTAATTAGTAAAATGCGGTTAACTATTTAAAGGCGTAAAAGTGGACTTTAAGAAATAGCAGGGCTTCCCTGGTGGTGCAGTGGCTGAGAGTCCGCCTGCCGATGCAGGGGACACGGGTTAGTGCCCCGGTCCGGGAAGATCCCACATGCCGCGGAGCGGCTGGGCCCGTGAGCCATGGCCGCTGAGCCTGCGCGTCCGGAGCCTGTGCTCCGCAACGGGAGAGGCCACAACAGTGAGAGGCCCGCGTACCGCAAAAAAAAAAAAAAAAAAGAAAAGAAAAGAAAAAGAAATAGCAAATACAGGACACAGCTGCTACCTCTAGAGCTGATAGAAATTATACAAGGGAGGAACTACAAGTTTGGAAGGGCCTGCCTGCTCTCAAGGCTGAGATTAAGGCCTCATTGGAGGGACTTCCCTGGTGGCACAGTGGTTAAGACTCTGCGTTCCCAATGCAGGGGACCAGGGTTCGATCCCTAGTCAGGGAACCAGATCCCACATGCATGCCACAACTAAGGGGTTCATATGCCACAACTAAGGATCCCGTGTGCCACAACTAAGGAACCAGTGAGCTGCAACTAAGGAGTCCTCAAGCCACAACTAAGGAGCCTGTCTACTGCAACTAAGGAGCCTGCCTGCTGCAACTAAGATCCTGTACAACCAAATAAATAAATATTTTAAAAGATTTTAAAAGACCTAATTGGAGAGGTTGTGGCCACCACAGGAACATGTAGCCTTCCAGAGGCAAGGAAATTCACCACCATATATGAGACAGAGTTGGTCTTTGGAACAGCCTGTTAAATAGTTTCACAAAAGGTAAAAACAGGCTGACTATTCACAATAGCCATGACATGCAAGCAACCTAAATGCCCATCAACAGATGAACGGATGAAAAAGATCTGTGAGAGAGACACACACACACACACACAAACAATGGAATATTAGTCAGACATAAAAAAGAATGAAATACTGCTATTTGGAGCAACATGGAGGGACCTAGAGATTATCATACTAAGTGAAGTAAGTGAGGTAGAGAAAGACAAATATCATATGATATCACTTACATGTGGGATCTAAAAAAAATAATACAAATCAACTTATTTACACAAAACAGAAATAGACTCACAAATACAGAAAACAAGCTTATGGTTAGTTACCAAAGTGGAAAGGCAAGGGGAAGGGATAAATTAGGAGTTTGGGATTAACATATACACGTGACTATATATATATATATATATATATATATATATATATAAAATAGGTAAACAACAAGGATTTACTGTACAGGACAGGGAACTACATTCAATATCTCGTAACAGATTATAATGGAAAAGAATCTGAACATCTGAAACTAACACAATATTGTAAATCAACTATAGTTAAAAAAAAAAAAAAAGCAGGCTGGACCTGGTGTACAGGACTTGGCCGGCTGGGGTACTGGTGGGCCTGATCTTTTCAGCAGAAGAGGTTTCCTGGGTGGCAGAAACTCTCTGGAGAGTGAGCATCCCCTGGACCTTCCCAGTGCTAATATGCTGGCAGCCATGCCATAGAAGGAAAAAGAACCCAAGAACCAGGAAAAGCAGCCCTCTCCTTGGCCATAGACTTGCAGCCCTCCAGTGCCCTCTACTGGCAAAGCCTAACATTGCACCAGCTGTCAAGGGAGAAATACGTGCAAGTTCCAGCTCCAGTATCATAAAGCAGGACCAAAAAAAAAAAAAAGGTTGGAGGGAACGGATTTGGAACTGAGAAGCAATAAACTGACAACTTTCCCAGATGTATAGTCTAATCCCTAAAAATGCCACTAAAAAATAATGCAAAGAGATAGAGCTTAAAGTTACTAAATTCAAATAGAATTCTGAAAAACATATTTAAATAATCCAAAGACAGGAGGGAAGGGAGAACAAAAAATAGAAGGGATAAACAAAAAATAAAATAAAATGGTAGACTTAATCTCAAAATCATTATTCCACGTGAAAAAGTCAGACACAAAAGAATGCCTACTGGATGACTGTATTTATATAAATTTCTAGAAAATGCCACCTAATGTATAATAACAAGAAAAAAAGATTAGAGGTTTTCTGGGATTAGAAGTGGAGGAAGGTGACTAACTACAAAGCGGCGTGGGGAGGCATTTGGGGGTGATGAAAATGTCTATATGTTGACTGCTGTGCTCATTTCATGGGTATATACATTTGTCAAAGACTGTACACTTTAAATGGTTGCATTTATTGTACATAATTTTTTTTTTTACCTCAATCAAGTTTCTAAAGGCAGATTAAATGTTCCAATAGGGACAAAGACTCTGGGAAACCAGAAGGTTGGGGGAAGAGTTGAATGGCCACCTGGTTGACCCTGTGCCTATGCTGTGCTGTGCAGCCTCCTGCACCATCAACGGGGCCCAATGTCTTGTGAAGCCCAATTCCACCTAGAGTGATGCACAGCCTCGAAGATTCAACTTCCCAGACTAAGGGCAGTGCAGCTAAGAGTAGTAATTTGCTGTCCAAGGTACCTGCTGTATTGACACAACTGCCTGGAGTAGAGTGAGAGCATTGCCATTGGTAGGACCTAGATAGAGACATCTCCTGGACACGCCTGAGCTCAGGCTCAGCCTCCGGGAACTGACTTCTGCTTTGATGGACAGATAACTCCAGGAGCCCAAAGTCTCCCTTGGAGGAGCGCTGAAACGTGAAGGTACTGACAGCAAAGACAGGACACTAAAGTCAGAAACCACATTTAGAGTCAGGACTGTAATAAATAACAAACATTCACTTCCCTTTCCCCCTTGGATGTCTCTAAAACTCAAAACAAATAAATGTGTCCTTTTGTGATTCACCAGTATGGCAAAGACTTCCCCATGCCTGCCAGCTTCTGAGAGCTTGAAATTGGATGATTTGAGAAGAGAATGAGAAGGGCTTTCTGAGTCTAATAAAACAGACTCTGAGAATTTCTTTAGAGGGAACAAAAAAAGGAAGACACTTTATAAAAATACTCATTTAAAAATAAAATACATTAATACATTTTATTTTGCACATATAAAGCACTGAACTAATTGCGAAGTGGTAATGGAAGCCTTTTGAAAGGACTGACCTTTCAAAACACAGTGATCTGCTTACAGTAATATAAACAGAAGTACTTAAACTGAAGCCACAAAAATGTTTTTCTTTTAGGATAAAATGTTAAAAGATTCAATGAGTCCCATTTCCTTCAAAGTCGCCATGTTGAGAAGCTGTGCATTTATCCCAAAGTCTGTATAAAAATTCTATTTTGGAATTGAATTATCCAATTATCATCTTGACTCTTCTTACTATTCACAGGATCTCTCTATGCTACCTGCAATCTGAACACAGCTACTCTGGAGAAAACAGAATATATATGTATAATGTCATTGGTTGGTATACTGGAAACTGTATGGGGTTTTTTTTGTTTGTTTGTTTGTTTTTTTAATCTGTGGTTTATGGTCCATATTCAGATTTCCCCCACTGGTCTTAGAGGTTTGTTTTTTCTTTTTAATTTTTATTTATTTTTGGCTGTGTTGGGTCTTCGTTGCTGCATGTGGGCTTTCTCTAGTTGTGGTGAGCAAGGGCTACTCTTCGTTGCGGTGCAAGGGCTTCTCATTGCGGTGGCCTCTCGTTGTGGAGCATGGGCTCCAGGTGCATGGGCTTCAGTAGTCGTGGCACGTGGGCTCAGTAGTTGTGGCTCACGGGCTCTAGAGCGCAGGCTCAGCAGTTGCAGCGCACGGGCCCAGCAGCTCTGCGGCATATGGGACCTTCCCGGCCTAGGGCTTGAACCTGTGTCCCTGCATTGGCAGGCAGATTCTTAACCACTGCGCCACCAGGGAAGTCCCTGTATGGGTTTTAAATCACAAGCCCTGCATCTTATTATCTCTGTGACATTCAGCAGCTTCTCAATTCCTCTCAACCTTGATATCCTCTTCTGTAAAAACAGGAATAAGAACACTCATACCATAATGATGCTGAGTTTGTTTTAAGTCCATGAAGTATTAATAATCAATAAATGTTGGAGTCCTCTATCTTTCCTCAGTAGCGATAAGCTTTATTTTCTGTTTTCAGAAGATTTCATTTTGGGCAATAGACAGAAATGACTGGAATCAAAACCATGCATTTGCGAACTCTATTAACTCCACTATGGTCCAGGCACTGGTGTAGGTCTGGGCAGGACAGAATGGTTTGATGCTTTAGAGTGAGTTCCAGAATCTGCCCTAGCAGTGTGACTGTGAGCAAGGCTGAACAATTCTGGGTCTCAGCTTCTTCATCTCCAATAGGGAGTAATAATAGTAATGACCTCAAAATAGTCCCCTAGGATGCTGTGTATTTATTTCAGAATGAAAAGGTATTGGGGGCTGAAAATATAGTCCCCCAAAATTCATTCACACTTAAGTACTGCAGTCCTAACCCCAATACTTCAGAATGTGACTGTATTCAGAGATAGGGCCTCTGAAGAGGTAATTAGGATAAAATGAGGGCATACAGGTGGGCCCTGATTCAATATGACTGGTGTCCTTATATGAAGAGGAGATTAGGACACAGATATGCACAGGCTGAGGGAAGACCATGTGAAGACACAGCAAGAAGAGGGCCATCTACTAGCTAAGGAGAGAAAACAGAAAAAAACAATTCTGCTGATACCTTGATCTTGGACTTCGAGCCTCCAGAACCATGAGAAAATAAATTTCTCTTTAAGCTGCCCAGTCTATGGTATTTGCTTATGGCAGCCCTAGTAAACTAATAGAAAAAGGAAAAATATTTATTCTGATCCTGCATTTTCCAGGCAAGGCCACTCTTCCCCAGCTTCTCCACTACCATAGGCAGGAGAAAAGAGGAAATCCCAGCATACACAACACTCCTAGCCAGATCCCACCACCTCTCTCTCTATCCTTGCTTTCTTCCTTAACCAGCTTGGATTCAGTGGCTCATCCTATAATCACTCACTTGCAAATTCCCTCAACTCCTTCGCCTCTCTCACTCTGCAATATTCACCTGGCAAAATAGTCCTGAGTTAAATCCAACTCTGTGCCTACTCTGAACTGCACCCACGCAGTTAACCACGGCTAGAGACCAGCCACAAGCAAACCAACTAATTGTACTTTATCACAGCTATAATCTAAAACCAGCCCTTAGTGTGCCCCAGCAATCCTACTACATTCCTTTACCTCATTATCCTATAAGATCATTTCATACCTTCTCCTCCCCTGGCAACCATCCACCACCTCCTTCCCCTCCTACCAGCTGATGGTCTTGCTTCCATTCCCTGACAAATAGAAGCAAACAAAAGACCTTCCACACCATCCCACTGCCATGTTAAGCAACCCACTCCATCTGTACCTGTCTCTCTGCCTTCCCACTGTTACTATAGATACAGTGTCCCCGTTCTTCTCTCAGGTCCATGCTTCTGCTTACTCAATGGATCCTATATCCTTTTACCCATTCAAGGACATCTCTCAAGTAATTGTTCCTCTCAATCATGAGTCACCAATTCTTCCCTTTTCTACTGCATCATTCAAACCAACATACAAACATGCTCTTCATTAGCCCATCCTTTAAAAAAAAAATTTTATCCTACATCTCCTTCTAGCAGACTCCATTTCTTTGTCCCATTTAGGGCTAGCCTGTACTTGCTGGTATAGGTTGAATTCTGTCCCCCTAAAACTCGTATGTTGATGTTTTAACCCTCGCTACCTCTAAGGTTTATATAAGAATAAACCTTATTTGGAAATAGGGTCTTTGCAGATGCAACAAGATGAAGTCATACTGGAGTAGAGTGGGCCCCCAATCCAATGACTGGTGTCCTTATAAAAGGGGGACATTCAGACACAGAAGCACACACATAGGGAAAATGCCATGTGAAGGTGAAGGCAGAGACCAGGGTGATGCCACAGAAGCCAAGGAATGCCGAAGATCGTCAGCAAACCCCAGGTGTGGGAGAGGCAAGAAACAGATTCTCCCTCACAGGCTACAGAAGAAATCGACCTTGCTGACATCCTGATCTCAGATTCCCGCCTCCAAAACTGTGAGACAATACATTTCTGTTGTTTCAGTCACTGTCTGTGGTACTTTGTTATGGCAGCCCTGGCAAACTAATATAATGGCTATCTCTGATTTTTCTCCTCCTATATCTTCTCAGCCCACTCCAGTCAGGTTTTGCCCCTACTGCTCTACTAAAGCAATTCATGTCTAAGTTTCTAATGGCATCCATACTGTTGAATCCAGATGTCAGTACTCAGTCTTTGTGTTAAGTGACATCAACAGCATGTGATACATTTCTTCGTTCATCTTCCTTGACATATTTCCTATACTTACCTGCCAAGATACCATTTCTTTTAATTCTTTTTATTTATTTTATTTACTTTTGACTACGTTGGGTGTTGGTTGCTGCGTGCGGGCTTTCTCTAGTTGCGGCGAGCAGGGGCTACTCATCGTTGTGGTGCGCGGGCTTCTCATTGCGGTGGCTTCTCTTGTTGCAGAGCATGGGTTCTAGGCTCATGGACTTAGTTGTTCCACGGCATGTGGGATCTTCCTGGACCAGGGCTCGAACCCGTACCCCTACATTGGCAGGAGGATTCCTAACCACTGCGCCACCAGGGAAGTCCCTGGACCATTACTTTAGGTTTTCCTCCTACCACACCCCTCACATTTTCTCAATTCTTATGCAAATTGCTCATCTGTTATTTTCATGTTTGTTTAATGTTTCTTTAATGACATGTAATATACATGCAGAAAAGTAAGCAAAGCCTATATGCTCAGTTCAATAAATAGTTGTAAAGTCTATGACTGTGTGATCACCACCTAGACCAAGATATAGAACATTCTTGAACTCCAGAAGCCCTTCCCATCACTTCCTAATGAAAACCTCTCCCTCTTCTGCAAAAGGCACCAACACTTTTAATGAGAACAACTTCTCTCCTAAGAGGGACACGTTTAAATCTCCCACCATGATTGTGTATTTTTCTATTCTATTTGTAGGTCCATCAACTTTTGCTTTATACACTGTGAGACTATATTATTAGAATCATAAGGAATTTAAATTTTCATATCATGTTGGTGAAGTAAACCTCGTATTATTTTGCAGTGATTCTCGTTGCCTCTAGTAACACTTTTAGCATTGAAGTCCATTTTACCTAATAATATAGTTATACCAACTTTCTTTTTATTATTTCTATCTTTTTGACTTTCAAATTTTCTAAATCCTTATATTTTATATATATCTCTTATAAATATGATATGATGTTAGATGGAATTTTAAGATCCAGTCTGATAATCTTTGTATTTTAACTTGAACATTCAGTACATTTACTTTTAATGTAACTACTAATGCTATGGAGTTTGGATCTACCATCATATTTTTCACATTGTATTTGTTCCATCAGTTTTATGCTTCCTTTTCTCTCCTTTCTTGCATTCATATGGATTGACAATATTTTTATTTTATTCCTTTACACCTTCTATGAGCTTAGAGATTATACCCTTTCTACTTCTTTAGTGATTGTCTTAGTCTGCTCAGGCTGCCATAACAAAATACCAAAGACTGGTTGGCTTAAACAACAGAAATTTACTTCTCATATTTCTGGAAGCTGGGAAGTCCAAGATCAAGGTGCTGGCAGGATTGTTGTCCGGGGAGAGCTCTCTCTTGGGGTTGCATACAGCTGCCTTCTCACTGTGTCCTCACATGGTCTTTCCTGGGTGCATGTGTGTGCACGTGGAGAGAGAGAGAGACCTCTTCTTCTTAAAGGCGACTGATCCCATCATGAGGGCCCCAGCCTCATGACCTAATCTAACTCTAATTACTTCTGATAGGCCCATCTTCAGGGGGTCAGGGCTTCAACATATGAACCTAGTAGGGGAGGACACAAACATTCAGTTCATCACAGTGATTACTCTAGAAATTACAGCATGCACAGTTAAGTTCTACCTGTTTTTTCCCTCTTTCTATGTTATATTATGGTTAATTTCTGATATATATGGTAATTCACTGATTGTTTGAGTGTAATCTGGCCAAAGATCTCCATTGAATTTTTAATGTTAATTATTGAACTTTTTAGTTTTGGAAGTTCTATGTAGCTCTTTTGAAAATCTTCTCTGTCATTTTTATAGATTCCTATTCTCTGTTAATATTTTTAAGGTTGTCATTTACTTCTTTAAACTAGGAAGGATACTTGTTTTAGAATCCATGCCTGATAATTACCTGAATTATTTGTAGTCTATTTCTGCTCTTGTTTTTTTGATTTTTTTGGAGGGGGGGCTGGTTCTCACTTACATTGCCTTATTTCTTTGTGACCTTGCTTTGTGTGTGGGACATTGCGTTTGAGCAATTTTTTATAAAGTGTCTGAGGTCTCAGATGAATGTGCTCTTCTCCAGAGATGCACTTAGTTTGCTTCTTGCAGGTCCCTCGGGGAGAGGATCGCTTCCAGCCGGCCTCACAGCTTAAGGCAGATTAGCCCACCCAGCGTATGTGTATACACACGAAACACATCTACACAAAGGCCAATCTGTTGTCATGACTTCTCAGGAATGAATGAGGTTTTTTTCTTTACTTTTTTGTTTTTGTTTCCTACTCTCTTTGGTAGAAAAACAGAGTTCTCCACAGTTCCCTGTCACTGGATGACAGGGAGGCAGTTTGGTTTGGTTATACTTTATCCTTACCTTAGATCTAACCCTTGGGAATCTCAGCTTAATATGGAAATAGACTCCTTTAAGACATCTCACCTGAGGTGGACCCTGGACATCTGCCTCCTTTGATCTTTAGGCCACTTAACCGAAGCCCAAGTTTGTAGCAACAACAAAAGCCCTGCAGATTTTGGTCTTCCAATAATCCATTTATCGCTTTAACTTCAGACTCTCTCACAGAATTTAGACTCTCTTCTCAGGTCTTCAATGCTCTTAAATTGGTGAGGGTGATTTTTTTTTTCATACCTTATCCAGCATTTTGTACTGTTTTCAGTAGAAGGGTTAGTCAGAATAGCCAAGCTCACTTACTGGAAATAAGAATCTCTGTCATCTTTACCTCTTAATCTTTAAGTGTCCCAGGTCCCCATCTTTGGACCTCTCCTTTTCTCTATCTACACTCAGTCCCTATGTGATCTTATCCAGATTCATGGTTTTAAACATCGATGTGATGACTGCATGTATATCCCTAGAACTCTCCCTAAATTCCATATACATACAGATACAGATACACAGATATCTACACACTGGTATATATACATATATACTCATAGTATAGGTATGTGTAAGTTTACTCTACATCTTCATTTGGATGTAAAAGATCCCTCAAACCTAACATAACCCCTTCCTACCTCACACCCCATAGCCTCTCCTTCTTGAACGCTAACTCTACCCATGCAAATGATTTGCTGGTCTCCAAATTGGCCACATTACCACTTAGCTCCAGACCTTTGCACACTTCCTCCCTCCTCTTGTTCACACAACTCCTACTTCATCCAAGTTCACTTGAGAAGCCACTTGCTCCAGGAATCTTTCCTTGACCATATATCTGTCTGGGTTGTGTGTCCCTCCTATTTTTTTCCCATAGCATTCTGTGCACACGTCTACCACTGCATTTGTGAAACCCACAGTGAAAGCATCTAGTTTACTCTCTATGATCCCCCAATAACTGGTAAAAAATCTTGTAGGAGCTACGACCAGCTTACTCATCATTATTTCCCAAGTTCTAGCACTGTACTTAACACATAACAGGAATTCAACATACATTTCTTAAAGGAATGGATGAGTGAATTGTATTAAGGAAGATTTGAAAAATAATTTTGAAAAAATGGCAGCTCTAAAGGTCTATAACACAGCAATTCCATTTGGATATGTGTACAGCCTCTCCAAGAGATTCCTATGAAGGGGACAAATATAGAGTTGTTTGCAGATGTCTGCAAGTATTTTGTTTTTTGTAGCATCCCCTTCTTCCACTACAAACCTCCACTAAGGTTTAATCTTTAGTACAGAGAAAAAATAAAATCCAAACCTAAAAGACAGCAGGGATCATAAACAGCTCTTTATACCTGGGCAGTAGGAAAGTTATTTGTGACTTCTTCTCTTCATCCCATCATTTTCCAAAGACAGACAATTGGATAGCCAAAGAGAGTAATTGCCATCCTTCCTCTGGCCCTTCGGATCCTGTGAAGGGGTAGGACAGAAGCCTTGGGGGCTCATTTCCCCATCATCCCTTCTATCAACTTCAGTATTGCCTCTGCTCTTGTTCACATGCAAGACTCAGTGGACCCCATGGATCATAAGACTCCCACCCAGTGCTCAAATACAAACAAGGAAACTAAAAACATTTATAATGGGCTTTCTTGATGGGGAAGAATACATCATTTAATACATGATGTTTATCCGAGTTGAATGAAGTGTCTCCAAATGCAACTTCCGTGACTTAGAGAGAAGGGGTGAGAGAATAGTGAGAGAAGAAGAGTTGAGACTGTGCCCTTGAAGGGAAATTGAATCTCTCCAGAAAGTGAGCAAATCATTTCAGCGTTAGGGAGCAGCAATTGAGTGCTCTCCTCTTTCCAAACTCTTTCTATTGTCCAGGATTTACATCCATTGGTTCTTTAAAGCCACTGCATCCTGGAAAAAGATCACCAAAAAAAAAAAAAAGAGAGACAAAAGGAGAGCTAAAACCAAATTTACTTCCTGTCAGCAGAGGCTCTCCAGTCAGCCAAAGTATCCCTTCCAGCATCTTCTGTATACGCCTCAGAAGATTCGAAAATGTGATTCTATCAAATTCCTTTGAGGATGACTGGACATGTATTCACCATGGCAAACCTGAATATCAGTGACTGTATCGGTCAGACTAAGCTGCAGTAATAACACCCAAACTCAGGGGTTAACACAGCAAATATTTATTTCTCACTCACACCATACATCTGAAGCAGGGCAGGGGCAGGGGAAGCTTGGGTCACTTTAGCACCCAGGCTGGTAGAGGATTCCTCTCCCCGTGTGCTTCACAACCACCGTAGCCAGAAGGGAACGTGGCTGCTCGAGCTGCTGCAGGAAGTGACAGAAGTCACTCCCACTCACATCTCATTGACCAAAGCAAGTCATATGATCACACCTACATCCAAAGGGGGTGAAGAAGCCCCATCCTACCATGTATCTGGGGGGAGGCGAGAACTGGGATATTTGTGAACAGCATTATTTTCAACCACAGTGACCCACCCCATATTTTCACATGCCCTGCCCTAAGCCCTTTTAGTGAATGCTCTCTTCAGCAGGCACCCCTCAAAGCTGAAAACAACCAGTGAGCCCACTGTGGGAGGGAAGTGATGACTTGTCTACAGCAGAAGACTACCAAATAAGGATGCATCAGAGGGGATTGAAGCGCTGGAATTAATACTAAGCTACGTCATCCTGCGAGTCCTTCCCAAGCAGATTCTATGGTTCCAAGATGTACAGGCATGCCAACCGAGGCACTGTGTTAATTCAGGCCAAAGATAAAGCAAGCAAAACCGAAGTGGAGACTTGGGGGTAGTTTGAATTGTCCAGATAAATTACCTTGATGCTCATTGATTTACTCAACCATAAATGAATGAAGTAATATATGGCAGTATGGGAGGAAGACCTGATGGGTGCTATTAGGACACGGGGAATAACTATTAGGTAATTACTTATAATCCCTGATTTCTAAAGACAGTGGATACTGAAAAGAACCTTTGATTTTGTTGAACTAGGGTGAAAAGTGGGGATATAAGCTATAAAAGAGGAGAAAGTTAAATGGAAACATAAAAAAAGTGATAAAGAGATCTGGAAGGGAGGATTGAGATATAGAGAAAAGACTAGAATACATGTGGCCAAGAGAGGGCTAGAGCTGGAAGACAGAAGAGAGACACTGGCAACGGGAGAGGAATGAGGGAGGAAGAGCAAAAACCAGGGCAGTTTCCCTGGGTTAAGACACCGGAAAGAAGCCAAGATATTAAAAGGTGATGGAGGGATAATTTTTGCTGTGCAAGGTGAAATATAAGCCTCCCCTCAAAAGCCTCCTCTGTGAGCCATCAATGCCTTTCACTATTTAATTGTATTTAGAGGGAATTGATGACATGATCAAGTTGACCCTATGGATCGCCCAAGGAGACCTAAGCCTTTGCAGGTTACCTTGTAACAGCAGCATGAGTGAAATAAGACAGAAGCACAGGGCTTCCCTGGTGGCTCCGTGGTTGAGAGTCCACCTGCCGATGCAGGGGACGCAGGTTCGTGCCCCCGTCCGGGAGGATCCCACATGCCGCGGAGCGGCTGGGCCCGTGAGCCATGGCCGCTGAGCCTGCGCGTCCGGAGCCTGTGCTCCGCAACGGGAGAGGCCACAACAGTGAGAGGCCCGCGTACCACAAATAAAAAATAAAAAAATAAAAAAAAAAAAAAGACAGAAGCACAGGTGCAAGGAAATCCAATTCTGCTGAAGAAGTGGAGGGAACAATTCAGAGAGAAGATATAATGGGATGACTTTTAAAGCCTTTGGGATGGAATGCATGTATTCGTGTGTGGGAGGCTATGAATCTTTGGAGGCTGGACGATGGACTGCAACAGACACCCCAAGGTAACTCCCAATAAGTTATACCCAGGCATATTCCCCGCCCCTTGAGTGTGTGTGGATTCAGTGACATGCTTCTACCCAGTAACTCCTCCTCCGATTGTGTTATGTTATATAAGAATCCATCATAGCAGACTGTAGTGAGAAAGACTCCTGCTGGCCTTGAACATGTAAGCCCCCATGTTGTGAGGGGGCTACGTGATCAGGAACCGTGGGAGCCTCTGGGATCTGAGAGTGGGCCCTGGCTGACTGCTAGCAAGAAAACAGGAACCTCAGTGCCACGACCACAAAGAATTAAATTCTGCCAATAACTTCATGCTGGGGAAAGAACCCTGGGCTTCAGAAAGGAACAGCACCCAGCCACCACCTGACGGAAGTCTTTGAGATCTTGATGAGAGGACTTGGCTAAGCAATTCCCACACTACTGACTGATGGAAGCTGTGAAATAGTACATGTGTGTTGTTCTAAGCTCCTAAGTCTGGGGCCACTTGTTATGCAGCAATAGTAAACCAATATAAGAGGTGAGCATCAAAAATGGAATATGAGCTCACCAAGGAGGAAGAAAAAGACTCTCCAGTCAGAGGAAATAGCACAGGGGCATGGAAAACCCTGGCTTGTCTGGGGGACTGTGCGTGTAAGCAGATAGGGAAGGGGGTCCCCGGAGAAAGAGAACCAGGCAAGACCTTCTTGACATAAGAGAAGCCATTTCTGGCCTAAGCCATTCTGTGACCTAAGCCTGGCCACAATGCTTATCCTTGAAGAGATCTCAGTAATTAATGATCTTAAGGGAACCAAAGAATGCAGAAACACTGCCTGTTATGAGGCAAGAGAAGTAACAATAGAAAAGATAATATCAGTTATAAAGACTCCCAGTTCTCTTTCAACGGTAAAGATCAGCTGGAATCACTCAACCACCAGATCAACTGGAACCTAAGGGATGATGCTGCTGACCTCTTCTGACCCTCCTGACTTCAGTCAACTAAAGCTAGGACTCTGACAACTGCCCAAGCCCCTTCATGAATATGCAGGTACCCTTGCCTTAAAACTTCCCCAATTTTGCAGAAATAGAGACACAGATGTAGAGAACAAACGTATGGACACCAAGGGGGGAAAGTGGCGGGGCGGTGGTGGTGGTGGGATGAACTGGGAGATTGGGATTGACATGTATACACTGATGTGTATAAAATAGGTAACTAATAAGAACCTGCTGTATAAAAAACAAATAAAATGAAATTCAAAAATTCAAAAAAAAGAAAAAAAACTTCCCCAATTTCGTTGTTCAGAGAGACACTGCTTTGGGAAAGATGTTCACTGTTCTCCTTACTTGCTGCAAGTAATAAATCCTTCTTTCTCCTGTAGATATGGTACATATATACAATGAAATATTATTCAGTCATAAAAAATAAAATAATGCCATTTGTAGCAACGTGCATGGACCTAGAGATTATCATACTAAGCGAAGTAAGTCAGAAAGAAAAAGACAAATACCATATGATATCACTTATATGTGGGATCTAAAATACAACACAAATGAACATTATCTAGGAAACAGAAATGGACTCACAGACGTAGGGAACAGATTTGTGGTTGCCAATGGGGGTACAGGTAGGGAAGGGAAGGATTGGGAGTTTGGGACTAGCAGAGGCAAACTATTATATATAGGATGGATAAACAACAAGGTCCTACTGTATAGCATAGGGAACTACAGTCAATATCCTGTGATAAACCATAATGGAAAACATATATATATATATATATGTATGTATGTATATAGCTGAATCACTTTGCTGTACAGAAAAAAATTAACACAACATTGTAAACCAACTACACTTCAATAAATTTTTTTTTTTAAAAATCCTTCTTTCTCCCAACCTTTGGCTTGGTTGTATCTTTTGGCTCAACACGCACCAAGAGGCAAATCCAGTTCTCAGGTAACATGAGTAGTTAGGTGTGGCTTGTCTAGATGAAGGCCAACAGAAAGAATGTGGTACAGGGGGCTACAAAGAGGGGCATGGACAAGATCATGCAGAGTCTTCTCTTTTACCAAAGAAGGAGTTTAGGCTTTAGTATTAGGTTATAGGGTGCTCTTAACAGACAATTTTTTTTTTTTTTTTTTTTTTTTTTTTTTTACTGTTTTCAGATTTCTAGGAAATCTGAAAGAGAAGACAAGATATGGATCACAGCTACCCTGATTCTATCATGGTTGACTCTCCACCTGCAGCCATAATCCATAGACTCCCTATTCAATGGAGCAACAACATATGATGAAAAGTTGGTCCAAGTTCCTCCAGAGTAGAGAGCATTTTCTTGTTTCTGAGCCCAACACCTGAAATTGATTTACTGTTTATCCATTTATTTAAAATATATATATTTACTGAATAACTATTATATGGATCCAGCACTTTTACAGATGATGGGGACACAACTGTGATTCTATTAAGTCTACTAAGTGATATTAGTAGTCAGTGCTTCAGCTCTCAAGTATCAATTCTGTGGCCTCTCCCGTTGCGGAGCACAGGCTCCAGACGCACAGGCTCAGCAGCCATGGCTCACGGGCCCAGCCGCTCTGCGGCATGTGGGATCTTCCCAGACCGGGGCACGAACCCGTGTCCCCTGCATCGGCAGGCGGACTCTCAACCACTGCACCACCAGGCAAGCCCTGGCAGTTCTTTTTAAGTGCTTTTACATAGGAATTTGAATTTATTACCATGCCCGTATTCACTTTTAAGTAAAACTGACTACTCTATGGACAAACATGTTTTCTATCACATGACAACTCCACACCATGCAATCCCACCACAGCTGATTGGACCAAGTGAGAGCACTTGGTTCAAGAGTAGCCAATTCACTGGTAACCAATGACAAACAATCCGGCATTCCTACAAGTTGGACCAAAGAGATTGTCTCGGGAATCTTAGCTTAAAGAGAGACAGAGAGACAGAGAGAGGGAATGAGCCAATTAACAGAGAGAGCTGGAACTAAAAAACTGATATAAAAGTATTCACGGGGCTTCCCTGGTGGCGCAGTGGTTGAGAGTCCGCCTGCCGATGCAGGCAACACAGGCTCGTGCCCCGGTCCGGGAAGATCCCACATGCCGCGGAGCGGCTGGGCCCGTGAGCCATGGCCGCTGAGCCTGCGCGTCCGGAGCCTGCGCTCCTTAACGGGAGAGGCCACAACAGTGAGAGGCCTGCGTACTGCAAAAAAAAAAAAAAAAAAAAGTATTCACAATAGGGGTGACCACATAATTTACCACCCAAACTGAGATACTTTTGAGAATGAAAGAGGATATGAAAAAATATTAAAGTTATGCAGTTGTAATTACTGGAAATTATGAAGGTGTTACCAAAAATAGAATTATAGATTTATTCCACACAATAGGTTACAAAACCACCATAGTAGGAACATTCAGATGTCACTGATGGGCTTTATGCCAGGACTACTCAGCCTCTATTTTCTGTACTTAATTCACAGATCTCACCATAATTTCCTAAATATCTCAAAGGCCTGATGACAACTTTGTGCATCTCACAGGCTCAGGCCACAGCACAACCAGCTGATAGAACAAATGGCTGGCAGAGGCAGTGCTGGAATACTTCTCCTATAGCCAGCCAGGCCAGAGGGTTAGCTGTAGCTGTCCCTAGGAAAGCACATTCTTTATTTTATCGGTGAGCACCCTACATACTGTCCTTGAAAAAGGGGTGTTGGGACTTCCCTGGTGGTCCAGTGGTTAAAACCAGGTTCAGTCCCTGGTCAGGGAACTAAGATCCCACATGCCGCATGGCATGGCCAAAAACACGAAAAAATTTTAAAAATAAAAGGAAAGAGTGTGTTAGTTATGTCACATCTAATATAAGAGGTCTGGAAAAGAGGAAGATTATCGAGGACTTCTTTCAGGTTTAACCATGGCTTAAAATGATATTTGCTTCATTGCACTGGAATCTCATGTTTTATCAGACAAGACCATGGTAAAGCTGAAAGTATAAAATAAAGCTCTGCCAAATCTACCCAGGCTTATTTTATTGTGATTTATTGAGAACATTTCATTAAAAATGAAAAATTCAGGACAAATGCTCAACCAGAAGGGATGCCAGGATAAGAGATATAAAACAGACCATGCACAGTGGACATCTGATCCCAATACAATGGCAGAGTGCAAATCAAAGTTATGAATTACAGAGCAGATGCCCACAGTGATGCAGAGATATAAGAATGTGTGAGACCGTGAGAACACTGAAAGGATAGAGAGAGCAACTTGTTCCTAGAGTTGTTCCTTGCCAGATTCTACTTTCACTACATGCATAACTTTATAATTCGCCTCCATTTTCCTGAGGTAGCTTGAATAGGTGTTGGTTTAAAAACAAAAGAACCGGGCTTCCCTGGTGGCACAGTGCTTGAGAGTCCGCCTGCCGATGTAGGGGACACGGGTTCGTGCCCCGGTCCGGGAGGATCCCACATGCCGCGGAGCAGCTGGGCCCGTGAGCCATGGCCGCCGAGCCTGCGCGTCTGGAGCCTGTGCTCCGCAACGGGAGAGGCCACAGCACTGAGAGGCCCGCATACCGCAAAAAAAAAAAAACCAAAAGAACCCAGTTACCGCAGAACACCACTTGGAGTAGTTAGAATTCTTTTGGTTACAAGCAACAGACTGGCTGAGGTTAAAAGAGAATGTACTGGGTCACATAATTATACAACCCGGCTTCCAACAGTCTGGATCTAGACCTCCATGACAGCAGCAGGACTGGCTCTGCTTCCTCTGAACAGGCTCCACACTCAGGCTCCTGACCACATCTTTCAACAGTCCAAGCTCTCTCCTCATGGGCATAGCAGCTCTGAACCACCTATCGTTACCCCAGTGGACAGAGTCTGTGTTCTAGCATTCTTTGCCAAGGTCCTGAGGTTCGCTCCGATTGGATCAGCTTGGATCACTTCCTCAACTCTGAACTAACCATGATGCCCAAAGAGATGAGATAAGCTGGTTGATCTAAACCACACAGGGCCCTCCTCTGGCATCCCAGGTAGGTTTAATTCTATCTAAACCTCAGGAGACAGACCCTGGCTACTCATCCACCAAAGGGGCTCCCTTTTCCTCAGGGTCACAGTTTTCCTTGTGAAAAAGTGACTGAGTTCTAGCCAATGGATTGGGAGCAAAAGCTAAGCACGCCTCCTCCAAGCTTGGCCCATAAAACCTCCCACGCATTCCTCAAAGTTGTTCTAAACATACTAAAAAGTTTTTCAATACCTGAATTAAACATCACTCTGAAATTTTTAATTTAAATAATTATAATTCGGGCTTCCCTGGTGGCGCAGTGGTTGAGAGTCCGCCTGCCAATGCAGGGGACACGGGTTCGTGCCCCGGTCTGGGAAGATCCCACGTGCCGCGGAGTGGCTGGGCCCGTGAGCCATGGCCGCTGAGCCTGCGCGTCCGGAGCCTGTGCTCCGCAACGGGAGAGGCCACAACAGTGAGAGGGCCGCGTACCACAAAAAAATAATAATAATAATTATAATTCATTAATTGAATTAGAAATTTAGTTCCTTGATTGCACGAGCCATGTATCAAGTGCTCAAAAGCCACGTGTGGCTAGTGCTACTCTATTGGACAGTAAAGGTCTCTACAAATTCACTAGATATTCTCCCCCCAAAGCCCTCACTTTGCTTTGACTGTGATGTTGGAAAAAAGTGGGGCTGAATTTCATATTTAATTGTCTCAATTCTCCTAGTATTTCTTTGGCAGTGCAGAACTAAGCCCAAGTGTCTGGGGCTGTTTTTTTTTTTGGCCGTGCCACACAGCTTGTGGGGTCTTAGTTCCCTGACCAGGGATTGAACCTGTGCCCTCAGCAGTGAAAGTGCAGAGTCCTAACCACTGGACCACCAGGGAATTCCCTCTGGTGCTAAATTTTGATCATTGCTCTAAGTATTCAGATCAAAGAATGTAATAAAATTTAGAATAAGTTCTAGATCCCTTTTTGTTTATCTGTATCTACACCAATATTCTACCATAATTGTTGTCTCTTGATGTACAAATAAATAAAGGAGAAAAACAACGATCATTAAGGGTATGCCACATAATGTAGTAAAAGGGTGAGCTCACTAGAAGGTAAAAGAACTAAATCTCAATGTCCCCTGTGCTGCCTATCATTTACTGCCTCTCAGCTCCAAATCACTGCCCTACCTGGGATGCTGGAATATTTCTCCCCTGCCTAGAGCACGATATTAACCTTTGTCAGTAGAGGGCGCTGTAGGAACACTGGGATAAGAGCATCCTTTCCTCCTTGCTTCTTGCTCTTGCAGTGCTAGGCTGGTGTGCAGGACACCAAGCTCTCCCCTAGCAAATGTAAGTGGCACCTCTGCAGATGGAATCCCAGTGAGTTCTAGGGTGCTCCAGCTAGCTTCTCTGCAGGAAGTTCAGCAACATCCTCCATGGGCAGCTTCCCAGGAAGTTCTGAAGGAGACTTCAGCTGCACTCCTGCCCAGCAAATGGATTCCCAAGTGAGTTCCACGAGTGCCCCAGCTGGTTTCCTAGCAGTGAGTTCAGCAGCACCCCTCCATAGGTAGCTTCCCAGGAAATTCATCAGCATCCCAGCAGGTAGTTTCCAGTCAGTCTAGGACTGTTGGCTCCCTAGCGTGAGTATTTCCAGCTTACCAGCCTCAGCCCATAGCTCCAGAGTCAGTTACAGACCAATGCTGGCCCAGGCAAACTGGTGAACTTCTCTTGCATTCAGTGGGCTATAACCACATCCTCTGCAATGAGCTCTGAGTCCCAGGCATGTGGAAGGTCTCCCCTTCCAAGGTAGCCCTTCCTTGGGTACTCTCTCAGAGTCCTAGCGTATATTTTAGAGTTCTTTTCTATCCCCCTTAGTAAAATTCCTGTACATAATAATTCTTTATAGGCAACTTCCTTGTTCAAATTACTGTTTGGTTTCTATCTCCTAATTGGACCTTAACTGATATACCTCCTTTGCAGTTCCTTGCCCAGCTGATATTGGGCGAGACACCTCACATCTCCAGGCACTGTTGAGTCTTTTCTGGAATACAGAGCTATCGGATTAGCTCAAAGCTAGAAAGATACAGCTACAATCCTTGGAGATCCCTGAAATGCCAGTTGATACCTATTAAGAAGCAACTTCACCATTTTTCACTCAATTATGAAAACCACTGACTTCTCAGAGAAAACACAAAAACTATCACAGTTCAGGTTTTGCTATAACCTGTGGAAGCTGAGAAATGTCTTGCTGAAGTAAATAGTGAATGAAATTCTGATACGGTCCCACTCACTATCCCATTGGCAGATTTTTCCCCCATATTTAACATTGTTGAATGGCAGTTTCTGTGAGTGTGGATCTCCAGAGACCATGAAAGCGCATGTAAGACGCACTCCATGCAAGACTATAGCTAATTTGAGTTTTCTTGTGCTACCGGAGGAGCTTGGCAAGGCAGATGTCTTCAATTATTCATGCTGGCTTCCCTGTAAACCAAACCTTATTCAGGCTCTTAACCTGCCCACCTGGAAGCCCAGTGTTGTGGAAACCCTTTGTGAAGGCAACATGATATTCTCTGGGCTGTGTGACCTGCCTGGTCCTCAGGCTTCAGGCTTGGGGGACTCTGCTCTATGGAAATTTCAAACAGAAATCGTACTGGGGTAAAAATACCATGAAGCTTTCAAGAACAGGAGTCATCAGATGAAGAAAGCACACTGCTATCAAGCAGAGATCACCAGTTCTGATTCCTTAGTGTCCAGACCTGGCAGAAGAAGAAAAAGTGGAAGGAGATGAGGGGATGGGGTGGGTTTGGGGGGGATGCACAAACACCACCAGATCTGGCTGGTTTGAGCACTTAAAAGAAACCGGTAAATAAAAGAATCTCTGCTATTAAAATAAGAGAGAAGGTTTCCCTGGTGGCGCAGTGATTGAGAGTCCGCCTGCCGATGCAGGGGACGCGGGTTCATGCCCCGGTCTGGGAAGATCCCACATGCCGCGGAGCGGCTGGGCCCGTGAGCCATGGCCGCTGAGCCTGCGCGTCCGGAGCCTGTGCTCTGCAACAGGAGAGGCCACAGCAGGGAGAGGCCCGCATACCACAAAAAAATAAATAAATAAATAAATAAGAGAGAAGGAGAGAGGGAGATTCATATCAGAAAACAGGAGAGCAATAGGACATCAAACCTAATCCAAATTAATTTTAAATCGAGTTGACCCTTGAGCAATGCAAGGGTTACGGGCGCTGATACCCCATGCAGTCAAAAATCCATATATAACTTTGACTCCCAAAAAAACTTAACTACTAATAGGCTACTGTTGACTGGAAGCCTTACTGATAACATAAATTGTCGATTAACACATAGCTTGTAATTAATGTGTATTATATACTGTATTCTTACAATAAAGTAAGCTAGAGAAAAGAAAATGTAATTAAGAAAAGCATATGGAAGAAAAAACACATTTACAGTACTGTACTATGTTTATCACTACTTTACATCATCTTTCTACTGGATGAATTGTCTGTCAGTACCTACATAAATATTGTCTTATATGATACAAAACACTGCAAGTGATATACATATCACTAACACTAGACATCAAGAATGAAAAGATAATGTGAAAAAGAAACATATTCATTTGCAGGTATAAAGATTCATGCATTGCTAACAGCAATTAGAAGCAGTGATAAGAAGCAGCAATATGATTGCTTCATGGTAGCCTAGTGTGATCGACAAAATGGCTTCATGGTAGCCTAGCCTATACACTAATGAATGAATTGTTATAAAATTTTTATGGCATACAGTATGACAGTCATATTCATAATACAATATTGGAAACATTGTTACTTTTTTGAAACCACTTACTTGATGATAGGCTGATACAGTTTCTCCAATCATGGTGGGGCGGTGGGGGGGATGGGGAGAGAGAGAGAAGGGAGAAAGGAGAGGGAGAAAGGAAAGAGACTGCTCTTGTGGCATTTTGTTTGGGGAGTTCTTTGTTCCACTCAGCCTGATCAGGAGAATGCCAGTGATTCAGAGAGTTTTCAAGCCATGTGTCACTTAGTTTTCCATTTCAGTGGTGACCTTGCCCTCTCCTGTTTCTATGTTTTTCATGCACAATTTATTATTCCAGTCAGAAATCTTTCTCAGAAATGTGGCTTTAAAAGGCAACAAGAAGCACTTTTCATGACTCAAAGTGATTTTTTTCCCTTCTTTTACCTTTTACTTTATTAGATCTCAAATTACAAAAGCTATGCATGTAACAAGTTGTACAATGCAAATATGGGTGTTCTAATTATCTCCTCGCCAGTCCCCTAATCTCCAGGGGAGACAGTTTTAAGATACATTTTTTAAAGTAGAAAAGACAGAATTTGCTAATAGATGAGATTGAAAGGCGAGGAACAAAGATGGCTCTGGTCAAAGTGGTACCATTTACTGAAATGAGAAAACAGCAGGGAAGGGTCAGCTTAGAGCAGGGGAGGGGATCATGAGTTCCAATGCGGCCACAGAAAGCTTGTAAGTCATTCAAATGAAAATTCTGAGTAGGCAGTTATTATCAATCTGTTCTAACGAGAGAAGCCCAAACTGAAGGTTCCATCTGTGAGTCACTGGCATGTAAAGAGCATCCAAAGCACTGTGTCTGGACAGAAGAAACAGCAGGCAAACATGTCCTGGGAACGATTCTAAGGACAAAGGCTTAAGTATTTCACCATGTATAACGATTATTCTTAGTTTCTAGTAAATAGCCTATATCCTATACTAGGTTTTTTTGGTTTATTTGCTTTTGGTTTTTCATTGTTTTTTACTTGGCTGTTCAAAATCTTATTAAGTGGCTTTCTGGCAATTAAGAACATAATCACAGTTTGTTGGTGTAATGAATTATGTTAACAGATTTCTTAATATTGAACCATCCTTGCATTGATAGAAGAAATCTTACTTATTTTTGATATATTATTCTTCTAATGTGTTGCTAGAACTGATTTATAACTGAGCACTCTATATGGAATTTTTACATCTATATTCATAAGTGAAATTGGCTTATAGTTTTCTGCTTTGTGTTATTTTTTTAAGCTTTTGGCATTAGCTTGTACTAGCTTTATAAAATAAACTAAAAATAAAACTCTTCTTCTATTCTCTAGAAGAGTTGTGTTAACAGAGAAATAATTTATTTTTTAAAGCAGATGTATTTCAAGGGTAAAACCACCTGAGCCTGTTGCCTTTTTAAATGGTGATCTTTAATAAAGTTTCCAATTTATCCTATGTTATTGGTCTCTTCAAGTTTTCTGTCTCTTCTTGAATCAAACTTAGTGATGCATGTTTTCATAGAAAATTGTTTTCTATACATTTTAATGTATTTTTAATGTATTTCTATAAAGCTTCATATAACATTCTCTTACACTTTTAAAAATATTTTTCTATGCTTTGGTTATAGCCACTTCCTAATATCATCTCTCTCTCTCTCTCTCTCTCTCACAAGGAGCTTTCTATTTTATTTGTTTTTTTTCTTTAACTAGCTTTAGTTTTATTAACCACTTCTATTATTTTTCTTTTCTATTTCATACACATTAGGCCCCTCCTATTTTCTTTTAGCTTTTTTTGCTATTCTTTTCTAGTTTCCTCCATTGAAAACTTAGTTCATTTAGTTTTGATCTTTAAGTTATAAAAGCATCTAAGAACAATGTATTTTCCTCTCAATACATCTTTAGCTGTATCCCATATATTTTGTTCTCCTTTCTAGTTGTAAGTACTTTGTCATATCAATTTTATTTTCTCTTTGAATCAAGGGTTATTTAGAAGAGTGTTTCTTAGTTTCAGTGGGTTAGTTCTTTCTACCATACAGATAACATATTTTTGTCACAAAAATAAGTGTCAAAGCTATGGACACCCATAGTGACAAGTATACATGAAAACCAGGGATTAATAAGGAAGCACTGTGTGTGGTCATTTGGGATCAGATATAGCTCTGTTCAGTCTAACTCCACTCTTTACCACCTATGGTTTTCCAGACAAATAACCTCACTGAGTTGCAGGTTCCTCATTTATAAAATGGGGAGAAGATGATAATAACACCTGTGCCACCACCCAACAGGGTGATCGTGGAATTCAAATGAGGAAATGGGTGTGGTCACACTTTGGCAATGGTAGTTCTTCCTCACTATACCACGTGAATGTTTAAACTTAAAACTAGGCCATTAGGATATGCAATTGAAGTGAGTGATTTTAATTTCTGCTGTCCCAGCAAGAGAATAACAACTAGAGATAATCTGTGGGCATGAGAAAGCACCCTGAGGGGTTCCCCAAAATAATCAAATAGTTGATGCTGAAAAAGACACGACTTAAGAGTCAAGGGGCAGGGGCAAGAGCCAATGAAAAGTGAATGTCAATGTCACGGTCAACTTGCACTCCCTGATCACTGACACCTGAGTATTTGGATCACACTCTTAACTGACACAGCAGAGTCTACTGACCCAGAACTTGGGTGCTCATGGTGGCAGAAAGCCTGAGTTCGAAGCTTGATACACTACTTACTATCAGTGTGATCACGAAAAGTTACCTACAATCTCTGGGCCATGTTTTTCTCATCTGTAAGTTAGAATAACATGTATATAGTATTTAGACTAATGCTTGGCACAAAGTACATACTCAAATCAATGTTAACAATAATTAGTAACCAACAAATCATTCATGAAATTACCTCTCAAATATCCCTGCACCACAGTAAGATATGTATTTAAAAGTGCTCTGAGTTATTTTTTTGTTATTATTTCCTTCACTGAAAACCCATCTATCATCCTCAACTTTAAGAAACCCATGCAGAAATATACAGAATTTAAAAGTGGATGGGCTTCCCTGGTGGCACAGTGGTTAAGAATCCGCCTGCCAATGCAAGGGACACAGGTTCGAGCCCTGGTCTGGGAAGATCCCACATGCCGCAGATCAACTAAGCCCATGCACCACAACTACTGAGCCTGTGCTCTGGAGCCCACGAGCCACAACAACAGAGCCCACATGCCTAGAGCCCGTGTTTTGCAACAAGAGAAGCCACTGCAATGAGGAGCCCGCGCAGCGCAACAAAGAGTAGCAACGAAGACCCAATGCAGCCAAAAATAATAAGTAAAATAAATATTTTTTTTAAAAAAAGTGGAAACAAGATGAGGGAAAATTATTTTTCCAAGCTACAAAGACAAAAATCTCAACCTGATGTTGAAATGTTTGGGAAAAAAAAAAGAAAGAAAGAAAGAAGACTGGTACGTAAAGATTCTTAACACTTTACTCCTTCCAGCTCCTAGATCCATGGAGGTTTGGTGGTTAGGTAATAGGAGGATGTAGTGGGTGTGTCTGAGCCTGGGACGAACACAACAGTGTCTGCAGGGACTGGTGGGGACCACCCTCAAAAGCACCAAAAGAAAAATGCCAGTTCACAGTGCGCTACGTTCCCCTCTTCAGGGATGCCCACAGCCAGGATGAAGAGGATCAAGAGGGAGCAGCGTGAGCTCTGGAACACGGTGCCTGCTTCACAGAACCCTCCTGCTCCAACGCGGGATATCCCCAATCCCTACACCTTCAATGTTTTCTCCTTCCCCCAGCTCTGGCCCCAGGCCCTCCAGACTCAGACAATTGTGGGCTGGCAGGAATCAGAGCATTCTATTTCAATCACTTAAAAAAAAACTCTGGGGCTTCCCTGGTGGTGCAGTGGTTGAGAGTCCGCCTGCCGATGTAGGGGACACGGGTTCGTGCCCCGGTCCAGGAAGATCCCACATGCCGCGGAGGGGCTGGGCCCGTGAGCCATGGCCGCTGAGCCTGCGAGTCCCGAGCCTGGGCTCCCCGCAACGGTAGAGGCTGCAACAGTTAGAGGCCCGCGTACCGCAAAAAAAAAAAAGGACTCTGCTATGTCGCCATCAGCAATGAGAAGAAGGGGCTGCGTGCTCTGGAGTCAGGCAGTCCTCCAAGTGGCCGGCAGATCCTAATCCCACCACGTTGAATCAGGATTCCACGCGCTCTCTCTTTGCCCAGCTCTGGGTTTACTCCCACTCCCATGCTCTCTGTCTCCACACTCCCACACACACTTGCATCCACACACACTCTCACACCCACATGCACATCCACGCAGTCACACAACTCAAACACTCCTTTTTACATTCTTATGCACACCGTCATATGCTTATACACACTCATTCACTCACACACACACGTGACCTCACAGCAGCAGTCCCAGGATGCTCTGGCCCTGTGAGAGGCAGGGTGAGCTCTCATATCAAGGAAGCCCATGTTCATCTATGGGCTGGGGGCGGGGAAAGAGGTCTGCAGTGTTCATAAGGGAGAAAAGTACATAAAAGTTTACCGTTCGTGTGCATTATCTGTATGTCTCAAGGTGCTGCCGTTAAATGGCTTCCTCTGGCTTCTTTTCCTCACAGCCTTAACAAACACTATGTTAACACATTACATTCAAAATGTTTGTAAACGTGTCACTTTTGGAAGAGGGCTCCGAGAGACACTTTGTTCCCCCACCTGGCCCCCAGAGCCCCAGACATATTTCTGGGCCTGTTAACAGCACCTGTTTCTGTTCTGGCAAGTGGCAGCAATTATATCTTCCTAATTTAGGATTTGCCAACATTCACTGCTGGTGGTCGAGATAGAGCTGGGAAAAAGTAATTAATTTTATATCATGGTTGTCATGGCTAAATGATGACTACAAATTCTTGCATCTCCTCCCATCAAGACGTGGAGTCTATATCCTTTGCCCTTGAATTTGGGCTAGATGGATGCTAGACCCAGCAGAATGCAGCATGAGCCTGCCCTCTTTTGCTCTCCTGGAGCTCTCAGTCACCAGCTAAGGTGGCCACCCTGCTGGAGAGACCACACTGAAGGAGAAAAGCACCTGGCCAGCCCCCAGGTGTTCTGGTCATCACAACAGAGGCACCAGAGGTACTAGATGTGTAAGTAAAACCATTTTGTTTCTGCCCAACCAAGCTTCTAGTGACCCCAGTCCCTGCCACCTGGAGCAACAATGAGCTGTCCCTACTGAACCTTGCCCATAGGTTGTAGAATCCTATGTTTTAAGGCACTAAATTTTGGGGTGGTTTGTTACACGGCAATAGAGAGCTGATATATAAAATGCCTACTGGGACTAATGAGGGTACCCAACTATAGAATCAGTGTGCACATTAACCTCTGTCCTCTGTGACCCACTACTGTGACACCTTGTATCTAAAGTCACTTGTAAATATTTTAGGAGATATACATAAATTTAGAAGCTATAGATATATATAGATATATCTTCTAAAATCTCCTCTACAGGGAATTCCCTCGCAGTCCAGTGGTTAGGACTCCAGGCTCTCACTCCCAAGGGCCCGGGTTCAATCCCTGGTCAGGAAACTAAGATCCCACATGCTGCGTCGCACAGCCAAAAAAAAAGAAAAAAAAACAACTCTACAAATCAGATGTATTTACTCCGATCTTATAGCTGAAGAAACTGATGCAAAGACTATCCCAGGGTCACACGTAAAGAAAATTATAGAACCAGCTACTGAAAAACCCAGATCTATCTGATTCCGAAGCCTGTGTTCCTTCTGATAGAGCTCGCTACCCCTTAATCATGTGATTTTCTTTTGGTACCCTGCAGGCCGATGGCATTTCTAATATGTGAATTAGTGGGCAGTCCTGGACAAAAGAAATTGTAGAGTAAACAAATCCTTTCCAAAATCCCTAGGGAAACCCTCCGCAGTGTCATCTGCTTTTTTGCTGCAGAGCCCAGTGCAGTGCCCCAGGTACCGCTTCCAGGAAGAACCGACCCTAAGCGTTTATCTCTGTGTGTAAGCCTGGTCTTTTACCAGCTATTACAATGTGAGTGTGTTTTGGATTTTCTGGTTTCTCTGTTTCATTTTCATGGAACACACCCTGGGTTTTCAGTAGTTTGAAGTTCTCCAAAATTGATTCAGACCTTTCCCTGTCATTTCACAGTGAAAATAAAAGAAGGGATAGCAGTCTTGCAACAAATGTATCCAGGAAATATAAAGGAGGGATAGAGAGAGAGAGAGAGAGTGAGAACTAGAATCTGGAAGATGAACCAACCAACTGTGCCTCTTTGAAGATGAAAGCCAAACGGTCCCTTAATCAATACTTGAAAAGCACTTCCTCTGGGATGCTTTTTTCACCTTAGACATCCCAGGAGAACTTTCCTGGGGCAAAAACTCCAGCCCCTGAGACTGGCCCATTTGACCAACATGTACCTGACCTGCCACTAGACCATTAGAGGATTTGCTAGGCCAGGGAGCCATAATTCTTTATTTCCAGAGCAATTTGCCTGGTGCACACATGAGGATGTTAGGGCTGTGAGGCCATCCAGTGACTAGTGAGCCTTCCCATCTGCTCCTAGCAGCCGCTTGCTGTGGGGAAGGGAGGCGGAGGACGGGACTTCACTGTCAGTCAGACTGACCTGGGCTCAGATCCTGTCCCCATCAATTACTGTATAATCTCAGAGAAGGTACTTATCTCTAAATTTTAGGTTTATTATCTGTAAAATAAAAAAAATAATACCCTCCAAGTGTTCTTGTAAAAGAGGGGAATCCCATCCATTGTCTTTCTATGAAAGAAGGGCAGAAACACACCTCAGATATAGTGGTCCAATGCAGCTAACAAGATCTTCTACAGAACAAAGGGAAGGGATGTGTAACAGAGACTATTAATTGTCCCCCAGTATCCATTCCATCCTGTTCCTAATAAATGAATCCCTTATATTTAGCTGAGTTCATGGCCACCTAAAATAAAGACTACATTCCCAGACTCTGCTGCTGCTAAGTGTGGCTACAGGACAAAGTTCTAGACAATGGAATTTAACTGAAAGTATCATGTGTGAATTCTGGAAAGACTCCTGAAAGGGAGAAGGGCTGTCCTTTCCTCATTTCTGCTGGTTGGCATGTGGACATGAAGGCTGGAGCCTAAGCAGCCACCTTGAACCATGGGACAGCATCCTAAGGATGACAGAGTAACAACAAAGAAGGCTGAGTTGCTGATGATCAAAGGGGTGCCCAACCTGCCAGGTTCCTTTAGTAAAGGAAAAACAAACGTTTTATACCACTACTATTTTAAGTTTTTCTGTTACTCGCAACTGAACCGAACCTTTACTGGTTTTGGAAGTTAACATGCTTTGTGGTAAGTTTGCTCTCAATATATGCTCAAGAATACGTTTTTCAAGAACGTGTATTTTTTCTTAATTTATTTCTATTTATTTAATTCACTTATTTCTGGCTGTGTTGGGTCTTTGTTGCTGCATGCGGGCTTTCTCTAGTTGCGAGTGGGGTCTACTCTTTGTTGCAGTGCACAGGCTTCTTATTGCAGTGGCTTCTCTTGTTGTGGAGCACGGGCTCTAGGCACGTGGGCTTCAGTAGTTGCGGCACATGGGCTCAGTGGTTGTGCCTCACGGGCTCTACAGCACAGTCTCAGTAGTTGAGGCACACGGGATTAGTTGCTCCGCGGCATGTGGGATCTTCCCGGACCAGGGCTCAAACCCGTGTCCCCTGCATTGGCAGGCGGATTCTTAACCACTGCGCCACCAGGGAAGTCCAAGAACGTGTATTTCTGATTGCTTAAAAATTGAATCTGTTTGACATGTTGCCTAAAATGTTCCTCATCTTCTTCAAGCAAGGACACTGTTGGACCCTAACCTAGTGGGCTTGTTAGCAGAGTCCAGGTACTCAATGCTTTTAAAATATTCTAGGAACCCCAGGGGCTTCTGGACTGAAAAGTTAAATTTAAACGAAAAGATACAGCTTTGGGGAATGTAATACTTCAAACCACAAGATGTGCATACATTAATAATGAAAATAATAATCACATCTAGTATGTTTTAATGTTGACTATTAGCTAAGTGCTATATACTTGACATGGACTATATCATTTAATCTTTCCAACAAACTTGTGATTCGGTACTGTTGTCATTCTTGTATTGTGAGTGAGAAAAACCACCTCACCAGGTGCCTTCCCAAAACAATACACTGACAGATTCAGCCCTTCAGGCCCTGAGAGTACCATGTCCCTATATTCCCATATGCCCTGGTATCTAGGTCTAAAGAAGGTGAAGTGAAAACCCTTCAGCACTGCAGTGTGGACAAGGGGACGCTCTTTTACAGACTTGATTCCTGAGTGCCAGGGCCCTAAGTCTGAGACACCGCACGCCCTCACTGAAAAGTGTCTTTTCCTCCAGGGGCTTCTTCCCTGTGATTCTCTCACCTCACACATAACCTTCCAAGCTGGAGGCGGGATTTGGATTAACACCGGCTCACACTTGATTTATAATATTTCATCTCAAACCCCATGGATCTAGCTAGCATTGATAAATCTTCTGAACTTTGTGTTAGTTCCTTAGATTAGTTTTGAATCATGTATTCATACCCTCAGTCATTTTAAAAGCCCTGACTGCAGGCTCAGGGATAAACTCTACACTGTTCTAAATTTATCACCAACTAAATCTGGAATTTGTCCTCGTCTCCACGTGAGTTACCTGGACCTCTAGTTAGACGCCAAAGCCCACATCCTGACTCTGGTTCTGCCCCCCGAATCCCATAAAAAAGATATTCTGGATGTATAAAAATATCAGGTAAGATTAAAATGTGGCCTTTTCTAGTACAGTCCAAGATGATTTGATGTTAGACAAAATTGATAGAGACTTTCATCTGAAAGTAAAATAAATTACCCTGAAATACAGAACCTCTCTCAAAACAGTAAATAAAACACCTGGAGTGCAAACGTTCCTCTGATGCCAAAACCAGAGCACACTGAATATGCTGTTGCTGCCTGAAGGAGTTAATGGATAGAGATTCCTGAACATTCACAGCTGAGCAGGTAAGAATACTTTGCTCAGAGGAGCTGAGCTTAATTCCCTTGAGGAAGGCTGCGTGCATTGGGTTTGCTTCCCCTTGTCAGCAATAGTCACAGCCATCTCCCACTTGCAGTGAAATATGCCCAGCGAGCTCGGGCCAGGACAGCTGCTATGGTTTGCAATTACCCTTGAAAAATGAGCAATCTCGAGCCTTGTGCTGGCTGTCCAGAAGTATTAGCAACTGTGTTCCGCCTGATCCTTTTAATGCTGGCATGCGCTCCGTCATGTGGAATGGGAAGGTGTGGGCGGCTCTAGATGTGTCCATATTTACCAGCCCGAGAATAGGGAAGGAGACCCTCTACAGCCCCTGAGCTAGTACTCCAGGCACACCAAGGTCATTGATATTCACATCCTCTCCCTGAGATTTGCAGGAAATCCATTCATTCATTCACCAAAAATGAACTGAGCCTATACTATGCAGCCCACATTGTTCTGGCTACAGTCTATAAACCTGACAAAACTCCTGCCCTCATAAAGCCTACATTCTAGAGTGGGGACACAGACAATACAGAAAATAGATGCATAAATGTACACCGTGCGTGATGACATCTACTGCACCCATATCCCCAGGGCACCCACCATTCAGCACAAACTGAGTGCTTCTTATCACAGGCCAATGAATTGAGGGCCTTCTTGAGCCACAGAAATATGACTGGCTTTTACAGGACGTGGCCAAATGTACTGGTGAATGAATGTCCCAGGACTGCTCTTCCACCAAAGAAGAACAGGAATTGGTATATTTGCCTCTCGGTTCCAAATCCATCCTCTGCTGGCCTCCTGGGATGCTGGAACACATTTTCCTTATCAACTGGCACAATGTAAAACTTTGTTGGCAGAGGGTGCTGGGGGGACCCTGGAGGAGAAGGGGGCTTCTCCTCCTGAATCCTATTTGCTCCTCTGAGGCAGCAGCTGGCATCGCAGGGACACTAGAGGCACTCACATGACACTCCCTCCCACCCCCCGGAGTTTCAGCAATGCCAGTCTTACAAGTAGCTCCCCAACAAGTTCTGCACAAGGCACATCTCTGGGAACAACTTTCCCTGGTACCCTAGAGGGTAGATTCCCAGCAAGTCCTACAGGTACAGCACCGCAGCAAACTTCACCGTCCTGTGGGCCACAGCCATGCCCTCTCTAATTAGACCTAGATTTCTGCCCTAATGGGGAACCTGTTCAAGATTCGTTCCTTCCTTGGTTCTCTGCCACAGCCCTAGAGATAGTGACTGTTCCTTTTATCTGTTATTCCTGTGTTCTTTATAGCTCTTTCTCCTTAGTAGGTAATACACTGATATAGTTAATCATTTACATTAAAATGTCCCTGTTTAAGTTACTATATGGTTACTGTCTCCTGACTGGACCCTGACTGATACACAATTTTTTTAATGACTATTTCCTTCTTTAATTCCTAGCTCAAAATATTAGGGACACACACCCCTAAGCATCCTAAACTTCTCCGAATTACTATCTCCACCTAAGAAACCTTGAAAAATGTAACCAGAAGCTGGAAAACGATCACCTTTTCCTGACAACTCCACTTGTAAGAATCTGTAATCATCTGAAGAGTGAGCAAAATTTCGAGCAAGAGATAGTAACTGCAGCCTCCTGCCCTTCTTTTACAAAAATTTATTATAAGTTGCATTATTTTATATTACTTGTCAATTCTCTTGCCTTTTGAATTTCTAGCCCCAGTGGAATGTAAGCTCAACGAGGGCAGGTACCCCTTCTGTCCTGTTCATCGTTAATTGCCATGAGGCTGGATGAGGTCACCTCGGGAGCCAGGGTAGAAGAAAGAAGAGGTCTAAAGCAAGGAGGAAAGGGATGGAGAGGAAATGTGTGGAGAGCGCGAGTGGGGCCCCTGTGCCTCCACCCCACGCATTAGGGGAGACTGCCGCTGTGTGACCAGAGGGAATCTGGCTCAGAGGCAACGTCCACAGGTGCATCTGGTACCCACAAGGCATGAGAAAAGGAGAGGAGAGCTAACAGAAAGGTGCAGCTGGGCAGGAGGGGCAAAGACAACTCCAGACCCACACAGGGTCCAGCAGAGTGAACTGGCTTAGAAGAGATCTATAAGGTTCTAAGGTCCTTTCAGAAAAGCAAAGAACCTGCCTCAGAGGTCTGCGTGTGAACACTCACTGGAGGTGAGTGTGTGTGTGCATGCGTGCACGCATGTGTATGCTGATGGAGGTGGGAGGGGAAACTGCTGTACACCTTGGAAGTGTAGGCGGGCAGCGCAGACTACCTGCAGCGCATCGCAGGCTGGCGGAGTGATGCCACCTGTGCCAGGCAGGGCTGACTAAGCAATGTAGAGATGGCCCTGGCAGAGAAACACTGGAGACGAAGAGGAAGCCCGCTCTCCCCTCCTCCAACCCCTCATCAATCACCAAAGGAGACTCTTCAGGGGAAGCCAGCGGGATAAGGGCCACAGCTGAGTACCACACTGGGATTGAGAAAATCTTGAATCCACTGTGCAAACCTCTGAATCATAGTTTCTATTTGTGAAAGGACCAAGATTAAGTTCTCCGCCATTCGTGGGAATAAAAACCTCATTTACAGTTATAAAGTAACTGGCGGTTCCACTGACGTGCTGTCAAGTTTTGTGGACTGTTACAACTGTTCAGTTTATACCTGTTACATGTGGCCTCAATAAGTAGTTCCCAAACTGTAGATACGTATGTAATGTCAGATATCACTGTTCCAATTTTTGACAAATTTGGGCATCACTTATACTAACTTATACTATTATTTGACATTTTTCTTTAAAACAACTTCCTTTTATAATTATCTCCATTCTAAGCAATAAAATGTTATAGGTTTGTTGTACTAATTATATTTTTATCATATATTTCATTACATACATTAAAATAAATACCTATTTATACCTACTAGTAAACTAAAAGGTCTGATCTTTATATTACTTAAAATCATCTCACATACCATTGATGAGTGTAACACATTTGAGGAAACACGATACTACAAAATGTGTAAGGTCCTTCATTATTTCCAAATCACTGCAAATAATTTGCAGTGTTCTCTGGGAAATGTCAGAAAGGCTAAGAAAGATTCTGTGAGCTGTTGGCCTTTTCCTGATGGAAAGGAAGATACTTTGCCCTATTTTAAGCTTTTCTCTTCAAACAAATGCTCATCACTGGAGACATTTGGAAATAACAAGAACTTGAAATAGAGCTGCTAGCTTCTTCCATTTCCCTTCTAAGATATCAATATCCTAAGTGATGCCAGCTTGTACAGAATAAGACCCATAATCTTTGGTGCTTATCTAAACAGCTAAAGGGAAGATAATATTAAGGCAATTACAATATGTAAACAATTAGAGACGCACAGCACATTGTTCTGGTTAGTGTAGTAGAAATGATACTAAAATTGAAACCCAGGAGGACCTGGGTCCCTGTCTCACCTCTGCCACTTACAGGCTGAGCTGGAAACCTGCAGGTAAACTGCTCCCTGTCGCTGCAACTCAATTTTTTTCCTTCTGTAATTGAGAGGGTTGGATTAGACTAAAGCTTCTTAGGCTAAGATTATTGGACAGATACCACTACCTAGTACCACCCTAATAAGAAGGCAAAATACGCAGTAGCCCTCATCAATTTTTCTAAATTTTATTATTCTCCTGGAAAAAAAAAGAGCAACCACTGGACAATGTGGTCTCTAAGATATATTCAGAAGCTGACATTCCCTCAATGGTTTTGAGTCAGCTCTGGATAAAGAATTGAGAATCTTCTCAATGAGAGGTTCCTGGGCAAGAGATGGGACGCTAGGAGACTTGTGCTCACCCAGGACAGAATTGATGGGGACCTTTCTCCTGCCCTTGAATATATGTTCGCCAAAGGCTCTCCTCAAACGCTTTCCCACGCTTTCACTCCCATCGTAGTCCTTCCACTGAACCTAGGGCTGGCTTCTTCCGGGGACACTCAGACTCAGCCCAGAGGCGCTGCAGAGGCTAATTCATCCTGGCCAAGCTCGTTCTAGCCAGTGAGCTGCAATGTGATGGGTGGCCCTGCAGGTTCCAGGGCACCGATTTTCTCCGAGGTAATCTTACTTTTTTACATTTCCTGCTCTGCAAAACTTGTTCAGAACAGCAATGTAAGGCTTTTGTATTGACCAAGGCGATGCTGTCAAGATGCACGAAATGGCTCAAAGATTTACAGTCGCCTGAATTTTCACTTCTTACTCCTTTCCCCACGGTCTTCATCTTTGTAGCCTGACAAGCCTGTCTCCCTGTACATGCGTCTGTATCCTGTAATCCCTGGTGGCTCGTGTGTGAACTGCCTTAGAATGGACACTTCCTGGTACAGGGATGAGACCTTAGGTGTCACCTTTATATGTCCCCACTAGCCACACCTCTGATACAATCGCATGCCACTTTGTTGTGTGAAAGACTTATGCAGGACATTGGGTCCACGCCAGAGCTCTCCTCCAGAAACCTTGGTAACCACAGAAGAGGGACCCAATTCTCCTGCAGCACCTAGAAAGGGATTAGGTTCACTCCCAGTCCCCTGGAAATAATCTCGAGCTCCGAAATAAAAGACGCTCATCCAGGCCCAGCCCAGATGTTGCAGCAAGCAGGGTTCTTGCCTCAGCCTCCTGGCCTGGCACGCAAGGCTATCCGCAAGTCAGCCAGTGCCCCTTCCCCATCCCCCAAGGCTCCTCCCCACACACTGCTGCACCAGTGAGAGCACAAGCCAGCAGGCCCGTTCCAACATTTTATACCCATTAACCTACTTAACACACAGGAGAACCCTGCAAGAAAGTAGCATGGCTCCCACAATTTTACAGATGAGACAACACTGAAACAGAGAAAGAAAAAGCAACTCACCTGAAGTCACACAGATTCTAAACGCTGGAGCCCATATTCAAACTCAGGCCCACTCAACTCCCCCGCAGGGAAAGGTATTCACATGCTGACCTCTAGACCTTGCTTCTGCTGATTTTAGCATAAAACCGCAAGCAAGACTCAACTGCAAAGCTCTCTGACTCAGTTCTGGATTGGTGCCTACCCCTACTGAAACAGAGCAGGACCCTGTGGGACTCCTGGGCACAAAAGTCTTTATGTGCCCTGAGTTTCTTTTTGGCAAGAAATAGGCTTCATTCAGCCTCCAAGACCTTAACCTGTGTTCCAACGAGCAGGTTCAAGAAGATACTAATCAGGGAAGGGAGGGGATGTGGAGACAAGGAAGGAGCAGTCAAAAAAAAAACAAAAAACACAATAGTACAGCCTTGGGGCGGGGTCCTGGTTCCCCCTCGAGGGGTACACGTGACAATATCTTTGAGCTGTTTTGCAGATACTGAAACCGCACCAGGTGGAAGAAGTTAACTGTATGCTGCTCACAAGCACGTAGCCCCCAGACCTGTTGGAGCCAGAAAGTTGATGATGCTGACTCCCAATTACCTCACCAACCAATCAGAAAAATGTCCACCAGCTGATCACACCCTGCTCCTTGAACACTATCAGGCTTCTCACTACCCCCTCCTGGGTAGGACACACAGTCTTGAGGGCACAAACCCACTGTGGCCCCCTTTGCCTGACAAAGCAATAAAGCTATTCTTTTCTACTTCACCCAAAAGTCTGTCTCTGAGATTCAATTCGGTGTCAGGGTACAGAGGCCAAATTTCAGCTACACTACCAGGGAAAGGCAGAGCAGGAAGTCACGAGGAGGCGACATATGTAAGACCCCGAGAAGCACAGGTAAAGCCTGCTGGTGTAGCCGGGGAGCACTGTTCCCCAGGGAGCCTCCCCACGTGGGCTGTGTGCCCACTGTGGCTGCCTGCCCCACAGAGCTGGGGCCTGGAGGAGGTGTGCAGCCCCACTAGGGTGCTGCCAAGTAGGAGGCGCTTATGTGACCGTGACATTTCTCTGTATAGTTTTTATTACTAACTTTGAATCATTTTGCTCTTAAAGACTTTGCTAATAAACTCTGAAATGTCTTGTTTTCAGTCAGAATCCAACTGGAGGAACACTGTCCTCTTTCTCTACACACACACACACACACACACACACACACACACACACACCCCAGTTAAGCTAGAGCCTGCCCGTACTTTCTGAATGTGCCTCCTCCACGCTAAATGCCTTGAAGCCAGTATTTAAAGCCCAAGTCAGGGCTTCCCTGGTGGTGCAGTGGTTAAGAATCCACCTGCCAATGCAGGGGACACAGGTGCGAGCCCTGGTCCGGGAAGATCCCACGTGCCACAGAGCAGCTAAGCCCGTGCGCCACAACTACTGAGCCTGCGCTCTAGAGCCCGCGTGCCACAACTACTGAGCCTGCATGCCGCAACTACTGAAGCCCGCAAGTCTAGAGCCCCGTGCTCCACAAGAGAAGCCACCGCAATGAGAAACCCGTGCACCACAACGAAGAGTAGCCCCCGCTCGCCGCAACTAGAGAAAGCCCGCACGCAGCAACGAAGACCCAATGCAGCCAAAAATAAATTAATTTAAAAAAAGAAAAGTCCGATTCAAATGCCACATACTCCAGAAAGCCTTCCTTGATGTCTCCAGGCAAGAGTCATCGTAATCTTTCCCCTCTCTAAACTCTAAGAACTTTTTACTTTAGCCCTTTTCTGACACTTTTATCTTATGGGTTTGCATCTCATCTCCCCTGATCCCCTTGAGGACGCAGAACCTTGCCATGCCCTCCATCTCTATAATGGATATATCAATACCAATCAATAGATATTTGTTGAATTTATTTATTTCGATAATTATAGTCCCCAGTGACAGCTGATGGAAGAAATTAGACTGTGATTATCACTCATGATCCCTAGTGATGATGAAGATGAAAGATAATGAAAGACAATAGGAGGCGCAAATCATGGTGAATATGTGATTCAAAACAAGGAGATAAAGAAAAATTATGCATCCCACTTCCCATGCAAGGAAACGTCATAAATTTGCATTAAGTAAGGATCCTACCAAATAGAGCCAAGAACCTGCAGTTAACTCCATCTTACTGCTGGAAACTCTATAGTCCACAACCTTAATTCTTCTTCTGGTATAATATAAACACATTCATTGGTCAAATTTTTAAAACATCTAAACAGGGCAAATTATTATTTTAACATTCTTTCCTCAACACTCCCACCCTCGAGTGATATTGGTGGATACCTTAAAATATAAAAATATTCAATGCCTCGATTATCCTCTGGGAGTTTTAACTGTTGTTTTCATGTACATTAATAATTTCTTGGTGTAATTTTTCCCAAGAGAATGTATCAAAAGAAAGTATGCATAGATTTACATATGTAATTGCTAATAAACCTCCCAGGAAGAAAATAGCCTTCCAACCAGGTGGAAACCACATCACTTTAAATCAACACTCAATGACTATCGAAGCATATTTATGAAATTATAGAATGCTAGGCTATAAGTCAAAGGCAATTAGGAAATATAAATGGCAATTTTGACAAGTGGTTACTTATCTGATGGTTTTGTGAGCAGTTCCAATCTCTACTATGTCTTATCTGCCATTTTTTCTGCCCAGGCTGTGTACACCCTTATTATTTGGAAGTAATTCCAAGATAGTTGGGCAGTATAGCCCCATCTCTTATCATGGATGACAAAGGGGCAACCTAGCTCCTGGGCTACAGGAGTGTAGGCATGTAATGATGAACCTTGAGGAAGTAATAAAAAGGATTGATTAATGACTCAGTCCTATAAAAATTTAGTTTATAGGGAAGAAGGCATCTCGAATTCAGGTAATAGTGCTGTGGGTAAGGTTTTTTTTTTTTAAGTTATCGGCTGGTGAAAAATACAAAGTGTTTACAGGTGACTTATTATGTCTAGAATTGCTTCAAAATATTCCAGCAAAAAATTTTTTTTAATTTTAAATGGGGGATAGATAAAATAAGATGGACAGAATTGTATCAGTAATAATCAGGGAATCTGGGAATGAAGGCATGGAGCCTCATTATACTCTGCTCTTGTTGTATATGCTTAAAATTTTTCATAAAAAGGTTTTTAAAACTTTTTAACAAGTCCAAGAGTGTTGCAGGGAAGGTCCCAGAGCAGTGGTGTGCTGGAGGAACTGGTGAGCATCCAGTGACACCAGGGTTACCTGCCTATGGCCATGCTGGGTCGTCTTGGCTGCTGTCAATTTTATGAGCTAAGTTCTCCAGTCTTCCTGGAGATTCAGTGAACTATCCAGTATCCTACAGCACATTTTGGTTTTCTGCTCAATTTCCTGTCGTTTGCAGCCCTGGACCTGAACTGTAAAACCTAGTAAATTAAAAACTCTGGAAGTCTTTCAGGTTGCCTCATCCAGTAAGTGCAACTTGGTAACGTGAAACCGGATCAAGGACGGCAAACACTTTTTAAAAGTGTGGCTTTTCTCCCCTCCTACACCCATGACTGGCTTTAATAATTAATTTGATACTAATTAATGACCTTCCTGTTACACCTGCTTATGGCCTCAGACTCTTTCCCAACAGGGCTCTCCAGGCAACCACTGCCTAACATAGCTGACTGGGAAATTACAAGATATTCTCTATTCCCAGTCTAAGCAAAGTAGAATAAACAGGAAAATCTGCCACTCCACCCTACAAAGATCACGTCATTTTAAGCTGATTATAAATGAATTGCAGATGATTGTATCTGCCCTCTCTCCTCTCCATCTCCCTTCTCCCAGTGGCAAAGGTATAAATGACATACACATTATATTTGATTTGAATTAATATCAGAAACTCCTCAAAAGAAAACTTCACTGCAAGGGAGTATCCCTGGACCTGAAGGCTTTAGAATCCCTTTTGTTCAAGCTTATCTCTGTATTTGTTGGTTGGTAACCCCTGGAGTTCCCCGAGTGAAATCTGAGACTGCCCCCGCCCTCTGTACATGGAGGGCAAGGAGAGACCAAAAAAAGAGTCTTTGTCATAAGTTCCCTCCTCTGAAGCGTGTGCCCTCCTGGCTTTGCAAAACGGCACGTTAAGGGCTCCAACATATTATCCTGCACTCCTGCTTTGTCTGCCAGCCCCCAAGCTAGCAGAGTAGTGGACACCTGCACGTCCTTCTCTAACCTCAGCTCTCCTTCCAATTTCCCGATTTGAGCTGAGCCTCTAGTTGGACATCAGTGTGCAGCGACCTGCCCACAGCAGAGCCTGGCCCACCGCCCACCCATGTGTTTCTCTCCTGTGCCGTGGGGCACTGCACAGTTCCTCAAACAAGCGCATTAGACCAGCCGGCGTTTTCCGGGTGTCCCTGTACTCACGGGATCCCCAAGCATCTAACATACATGCCACCCCTCTCCACATAGAGGCCAATAGCCAACTCAGGATTCCACCCCCTGGGTGTCTCTTTCCCAAGACCCATTCTTCAGCTTCCTGGCTGCCTCCCCAGTCGTTGGTTTCCTACCTTGGGAGCTTCCCAGGGTAAAATTCGAAACTGGCCCCCTGGACATGGAGGGCAGGGCCAGACCAAAGAAAGAGGCAGACCACTCCAGACTGGTAGGTGGCAGGCTTAGTAAGCCAGGGAACGTACTCACGAGGCTTGTCCTGGGCGGCCACGAGATAAGTAGATTTCCGTTCCTGCTTGCCAGAATCTTAGAAGTTTCTATAGAAACTTCTCTATAGAGGCTTTAACTGGGTTCAGTCTAATATACCGTCCAGATGGTCTCAACAACACCTACTGTCTCAAGGCTGTGTCCGTGAGGCAGCTTCCAGCTCAGGGAAGGCAAGCAGAACTCACATCCCAAGGACTAGAGCAGGGGGCCAGAGCCTCCGACTGGATTGCCCCGTGCAGCTCCTGGGTCAGCCGACAGTCAGGTCCTCTCAGTGAGCCCCCTCCGACAGTGTCATCTCAGTTGCTTGCCAAGGCTACAGACCGCTCCCCACACACACACACCTCACACGAGTCTCGAAGTGGGGTTTTTAAGCCCTCCCAAGAACAGGAGCGGGCACTTTAGAATTGATTGGGACGTTGAAGGTTTAACGTGCACGTGCATGGGAATGAGTAAATAACAAGGTCCTGCTGGGTAGCACAGGGAAGTATATTCAGTACCCTGTGAAACCATAATGGAAAAGAACTTTTAAAAGAATATGTATATTTGTATAACTGAATCACCTTGCTGTACAGCAGAAATTAACACAACATTGTAAATCAACTATACTTCAATTTTAAAAAAGTGCATGGGAGTGAGACATAAAACTAGAATGAGATTGTTTAATTAAAAGAAGCGGCTGAAAATTTATAAAATTGGGAAGAAATCTGGGGACGCGCCTCTCCACAGAGAAAAGCTAGGCGTTTTTAGAAAAATTAAACTCATGTTTATATCCCCAAAGAGCCGAGAATCCTCAATCACATTAGTTACACATGAAATGGGGGTAATAATAACATCTAACTCACATGGTTGTGAAGTTTGAAAGAGTCATATGGAAGGTTCATGAGGGCAGACGTTCTGTTTGTTTTGTTCAACACCAAAACTCCTCGCCTAGCACACAGGGGGCTCTCAAAGGTGAATGAATAGTCACAGGCAGGCGCTAGTGAAATGTATGTTCAAGATCAGCCTATCTGAGCCTCCAAACTAACCAGCTCTTAGTTTGGGTTCTCCAAAAGCAGGGACTGAGACAAGGATGTGGGCTCAGGTAATTCATTTGGGAGTGTCCAGAGAAGCTGGAGAGAAAGGGAAGGAGACCTGATAAAGGCTGCTTGATTGAGCTGGTTACTGCTCAGTCCTGCTAGGGAAGCCACACAGAAATGAAACTTAGAGTCATCGGTCCAAGGTCAGTGTTGGGGTATTTATCTAACAACTCCTGGTTGTTGGTTACTGTGGGAGTACCAACTCCTGTCTCACACTTCCAGGCCCAAGCACACAGGCTGAGCAAGCTCCTTGGACTTGGAGAAAGACCTAAGGCAGAGAGCTGAGACCCATGAGTGTGTAAGGTGGGAGGTGGTCTGCATGAAAGCTCCCACCACACCGTAGCTGGAAGCCAAGTTGGGCAGCACGGGACACCAATAGCACCTGGTCCATACCTCTTAAATAATCAACTGTTAACAGGTGTGAACTATTTATGACGTTCCGTGAGTGCCTCAGGAGACAGCCATAGTATCTAATCACAGAACAATTTTATAATTTAAAAGGGATTTGATTCTCTCCTCTGCCTAGACAGAAAATAAGCTTGGAGGGTGACTCAGACCCTGTATATTTAAACAGAACACTTCATGTGCACCTTAAGTTAAGATATGTTAGTCTCTAGTGTGGAAAGTCAGGTTAATACACATTACTTTACAGGGAAACTAATTAAATTTTGCAATCTTCCTCCTTGGCCTCTATCAATTAACTGTAATTTAAACTTTACCTGGGTCTTCCCATAGAGGAAATAAAGCACACAACCAAAGTCCTGAAAAGCAAATACAGTGTTCTTAGGGGAAACTTATAAAGTGTGAGATAAAAGCTAAGCACCTGGGTACCATGGAGTTCAACGACTTTCAAACTCTATTATTCAAGGAGGATAAAACCTAGATGGCACAAAGGATCTAACAAATATGCTCGTCCACATTATCCATTTCAAGGAGATATTAATGAAATTCATATTTTCTACAATAAAATCAAGCAGAGAAACAGATCCATTCACAGGGCCAAGAAGACTCTCCTACATAATATTGCTTCCTAAGCATTTTCTCACATGAGTTCAGGATGTTTCAGCAGCCCAACCAAAGGGCTAGTTAAAGGAATGACCAGAATGAGAGGACACAAAACTGTTCTTGGAGGTAGTGAGACTTTGCCCACCCAGCTCTTCACAGCCTGTGGGAGCTAATAGTGTGACATTAGCAGAAATAACTCATTTTTCACTGGGTCATGCCCCTGCCCGGCACTTGAAGTGTTTCTTGGAGTCCCCAGGTATATCTCAGGTGTTTTTATGAACATGTCTGCTCCATCTGAGTGCTACTGCTGTCCCTCTGTCTCCTGCCAGATGTCCCCTCTCCCACTGCAGCTGAATTCCTGAACCCCTGAGATATCACCAGTGCACAGTGGTCCCTCTCCCTTTGTCTTATGCTCTGTTGCAAGAGTGTCAGAGCTCTGTGGCTCATGCCCTAGTGTTCTGGAGAAACATCCTTGTAGGAGTTTATGTACAACACACCTGTTCTCCAAGGGACTCCAACGTCTTCTAGGAAATCCAAGGATTAAGGACTTGAACACAAACTGGAATAACAAACACTTCTAAGTCCTCCCAACCACATCCCCTTGCCTCTGGGTGGTTCAAAACTTCTCCTTGGTTCCTTCTTCTTTTAGGTGGCTTTCTCTCCCAGGAGTTAACGGTAGTCCTTCCAGATATGCCCAGGTGGTCCTGAACCCCAATCGAGGACCCCCTTGATAAAATAATTTTTAAAACACTTGTTTTTATTTTCTTTATTAATTTTCAACACTTGTTCTCTCTAATGAGCTCATTCTCTACCCAAGATTCAGGATGGTGGTTTTCCCTGCATCCTCATTTCCATAAGACAGCCAAGAAAAGTCACTGGTTTTCAGGTTGTGCAGTTTTTTCTTGTAAGGAGTGACAGATTCCATGCTCTTCACATGTAGAAACTGAACTGGAAGTCTTTTCAATGTTAATCTAAACATCATAGCTTCATAAAGGAAAGTTCTCAACAGAAAGAAAACTACATTCATACGTCATTTCAAAACCGAAAACCATCTGTGCCACTGAAGCATATTCCTCAGAACTTTTGTTGGAAAACTAAGAGGATGAAAACTTAGGTGCCTGTGTAACTGAGCAGGACCCTATGAGCCTTCCCAGAATAGACTCACCCATGTCCTCTGCCTGCCTTTTGACTGCAGAAAAACTTTAGTCAAAGAATAAATTTAATCAGAGAAGTGAGAAAATGCAGAAAGAAAGGAAAACAGTCAAGCAAGACACAATATTAATACTTTAGCCAAAAAAAAAATACTTTAGCCATTAAACAAAGTCAAGGACCTTTAGTTCTTCCTCAATTACTATTGATAATATTCTGAGCCACATCCTTTGAGCTGTATTGCAGATACTGAAACAGCCACCAGGTGGAAGAAGTTAACTGTATGCGGCTCACAAGCACGTAGCCCCCAGACCTGTTGGAACCAAAAGGTTGATGATACTGACTCCCAATTACCTCACCACAAACCAATCAGAAAAATGTCCACCAGCTGATCACGCCCTGCTCCTTGAACACTATCAGGCTTCTCACTACCCCCTCCTGGGCGGGACACACAGTCTTGAGGGTATTAACCTGCTGTGGCCCCCTTTGCCTGACAAAGCAATAAAGCTATTTCTACTTCACCCAAAACTCTGTCACGGAGATTTAATCTGGCACTGATGTACAGAGGCCAAATTTTGGCAACACTTGGTTGTGGTGTTTCTGCTCAAGACATCCACAGACTTTTGTAGAAGAGCCTGATTTCATTCTCAGTTCACTCTTCCCCAATGACAGTTTTTTATTATCTATAATGGTTATGTTTGAAGAGATCTGATCCCATGTACAATGTGGCCAGCACACTGGAATAATAAGCCTTAACTGTGTTCCCTTTCATTTCTAAAGATGGAATATTTACAATAAAAGCCATAATCTAGGAAGCTTCAGTGTTAGGCAAACATTCTTGAATTTGAAATTGAATGCCATCACTTAGTTTTGTGTTGACTCAATACCAACTTAGAATACACTCACCTCCTTGTCTGTGGTTACATTTTTCAGATAGGTAAGTGACCCTATTGTTCTCTTCCCAATTCTTTTTTGTTTTGCTTGTTTTAAAATTTTTTATTGGGGGTGGAGCTTCAAGATGGCGGAAGAGTAAGACTCAGAGATCACCTTCCTCCCCACAGATACATCAGAAATACATCTACACGTGGAACAACTCCTACAGAACACCTACTGAATGCTGGCAGAAGACCTCAGACCTCCCAAAAGGCAAGAAAAACCCCACGTACCTGGGTAGGGCAAAAGAAAAAAGAATAAACAGAGACAAAAGAATAGGGACAGGTCCTGCACCAGCGGGAGGGAGCTGTGAAGGAGGAAAGGTTTCCACACACTAGGAAGCCCCTTCGCAGGCGGAGACTGCGAGTGGCGGAGGGGGGAAGCTTCGGAGCCACGGAGGAGCACAGCCACAGGGGTGCGGAGGACAAAGCGGAGAGATTCCCGCACAGAGAATCGGTGCCGACCAGCACTCACCAGCCCGAGAGGCTTGTCTGCTCACCCGCCGGGGCGGGCGGGGCTGGGAGCTGAGGCTCGGGCTTCGGTCGATGCAGAGAGAGGACTGGGGTTGGCGGCGTGAACACAGCCTGAAGGGAGCTAGTGCGCCACAGCTAGCTGGGAGGGTGTCCGGGAAAAAGTCTGGACCTGCCGAAGAGGCAAGAGACTTTTTCTTGCCTCTTTGTTTCCTGGTGCGCGAGGAGAGGGGATTCAGAGCGCTGCTTAAAGGAGCTCCAGAGACAGGCGCGAGCTGCGGCTAAAAGCGCGGACCCCAGAGACGGGCATGAGACGCTAAGGCTGCTGCAGCCACCAAGAAGCCTGTGTGCGAGCACAGGTCACTATCCACACCCCCCTTCCGGGGAGCCTGTCCAGCCCGCCACTGCCAGGGTCCCGGGATCCAGGGACAACTTCCCCGGGAGAACGCACGGCGCACCTCAGGCTGCTGCAACGTCACGCCGGCCTCTGCCACCGCAGGCTCGCCCCGCATCCGTACCCCTCCCTCCCCCCGGCCTGAGTGTGCCAGAGCCCCCGAATCAGCTGCTCGTTTAACCCCGTCCTGTCTGAGCAAAGAACAGACGCCCTCAGGCGACCTACACGCAGAGGCGGGGCCAAATCCAAAACAGCCCCTGTGAGCTGTGAGAACAAAGAAGAGAAAGGGAAATCTCTCCCAGCAGCCTCAGAAGCAGCGTATTAAATCTCCACAATCAACCTGATGTACCCTGCATCTGTGGAATACCTGAATAGACAACGAGTCATCCCAAATTGAGGAGGTGGACTTCGGGATCAACGATATATTTTTTTTTCCCCTTTTTCTCTTTTTGTGAGTGTGTATGTGTATGCCTCTGTTTGTGATTTTGTCTGTATAGCTTTGCTTTTACCATTTGTCCTAGGGTTCTGTCTGTCTGATTTTTTTTGTTTTTACTTTAAAAAAGTATTTTTATTAATAATTATTTTTTATTTGAATAACTATTTTACTTTATTTTATTTTATCTTCTTCTTTCTCTCTTTTTTTTCCTCCCTTTTATTCTGAGCTGTGTGGAGGACAGGCTCTTGGTGCTCTGGCCAGGTGTCAGGGCTGTGCCACTGAGGTGGGAGAGCCAAGTTCAGGACACTGGTCCACAAGAGACCTACCAGCTCCACGTAATATCAAACAGCAAAAATCTCCCAGAGATCTCCATGTCAACACCAAGACCAAGCTCCACTCAATGACCAGCAAGCTAGAGTGCAGGACACCCCATGCCAAACAACTAGCACGACAGGAACACAACCCCATCCATTAGCACAGAGGCTGCCTAAAATCATAATAAGGCCACAGACACCCCAAAACACACCACCAGACGTGGTCCTGCCCACCAGAAAGACAAGATCCAGCCTCATCCACCAGAACACAGGCACTAGTCCCCTCCACCAGGAAGCCTACACAACCCACTGAACCAACCTTAGCCACTGGGGACAGACACCAAAAACAACGGGAACTACGAACATGCAGCCTGCAAAAAGGAGACCCCAAACACACTAAGTTAAGCAAAATGAGAGGAAAGAGAAACACACAGCAGATGAAGGAGCAAGGCAAAAACCCACCAGACCTAACAAATAAAGAGGAAACAGGCAGTCTACCTGAAAAAGAATTCAGAATAATGATAGTAAAGATGATCCAAAATCTTGGAAATAGAATGGAGAAAATACAAGAAATGTTTAACGAGGACCTAGAAGAACTAAAAAACAAACAGAGATGAACAACACAGTAAATGAAATTAAAAATTCTCTAGAAGGAATCAATAGCAGAACAACTGAGGCAGAAGAATGGATAAGTGACCTGGAAGATAAAATAGTGGAAATAACTACTGCAGAGCAGAATAAAGAAAAAAGAATGAAAAGAATTGAGGACAGTCTCAGAGACCTCTGGGACAACATTAAATGCACCAACATTCGAATTATAGGGGTTCCAGAAGAAGAAGAGAAAAAGAAAGGGACTGAGAAAATATTTGAAGAGATTATAGTTGAAAACTTTCCTAATATGGGAAAGGAAATAGTTAATCAAGTCCAGGAAGCACAGAGAGTCCCATACAGGATAAATACAAGGAGAAACATGCCAAGACACATATTAATCAAACTATCAAAAATTAAATACAAAGAACAAATATTAAAAGCAGCAAGGGAAAAACAACAAGTAACACATAAGGGAATCCCCATAAGGTTAACAGCTGATCTTTCAGCAGAAACTCTGCAAGCCAGAAGGGAGTGGCAGGACATATTTAAAGTGATGAAGGAGAAAAACCTTCAACCAAGATTACTCTACCCAGCGAGGATCTCATTCAAATTTGACAGAGAAATTAATAGCTTTACAGACAAGCAAAAGCTAAGAGAATTCAGCACCACCAAACCAGCTTTACAACAAATGCTAAAGGAACTGCTCTAGGCAGGAAACACAAGAGAAGGAAAAGACCTACAATAATAAACCCAAAACAATTAAGAAAATGGTAATAGGAACATACATATTGATAATTACCTTAAATGTAAATGGATTAAATGCTCCAACCAAAAGACATAGACAGGCTGAATGGATACAAAAACAAGACCCATATATATGCTGTCTACAAGACACCCACTTCACACATAGGGACACATACAGACTGAAAGTGAGGGGATGGAAAAAGATATTCCATGCAAATGGAAATCAAAAGAAAGCTGGAGTAGCAATTCCCATATCAGACAAAATAGACTTAAAAATAAAGACTATTACAAGGGACAAAGAAGGACACTACATAATGATCAAGGGATTGATCCAAGAAGAAAATATAACAAAGGTAAATATTTATGCACCCAACATAGGAGCACCTCAATACATAAGGCAAATACTAACAGCCATAAAAGGGGAAATCGACAGTTACACAATCATAGTAGGGGACTTTAACACCCCACTTTCACCAATGGACAGATCATCCAAAATGAAAATAAATAAGGAAACACAAGCTTTAAATGATACATTAAACAAGATGGACTTAATTGATATTTATAGGAAATTCCATCCAAAAACAACAGAATACACATTTTTCTCAAGTGCTCATGGAACATTCTCCAGGATAGATCATATCTTGGGTCACAAATCAAGCCTTGGTAAATTTAAGAAAATTGAAATCGTATCAAGTATCTTTTCCGACCACAATGCTATGAGACTAGATATCAATTACAGGAAAAAATATGTAAGAAATACAAACACATGGAGGCTAAACAACACACTACTTAATAATCAAGAGTGTCCATCAACAGATGAATGGATAAAGAAGATGTGGCACATATATACAATGGAATATTACTCAGCCATAAAAAGAAACAAAATTGAGTTATTTGTAGTGAGGTGGATGGGCCTAGAGTCTGTCATACAGAGTGAAGTAAGTCAGAAAGAGAAAAACAAATACCGTATGCTAACACATATATTTGGAATCTAAAAAAAAAACAAACAAAAAAAATGGTCAGAAGAACCTAGGGGCAAGACGGGAATAAAGACGCAGACCTACTTGAGAACAGACTTGAGGATACGGGGAGGGGAAAGGGTAAGCTGGGACAAACTGAGAGAGTGGCATGGACATATATACACTACCAAATGTAAAACAGATAGCTAGTGGGAAGCAGCCACATAGCACAGAGGGGTGGGATAGGGAGGGTGGGAGGGAGGGAGACGCAAGAAGGTAGAGATATGGGGACATATGTATATGTATAACTGATTCACTTTGTTATGAAGCAGAAACTGACACACCATTGTAAAGCAATTATACTCTAATAAAGATGTTTTAAAATAATAATAAAATAATTTTTTTTTATTAATTTCAAAGAAATCCATCGTATTTGTATATCATTTAGAAAATGCCAAGGTGAAGGATGTAAACAACTCTTCATGTTCTCACCATGTAAAGGCAACTGTTAACATTTCAAAATTTTTCTTCTAGCTTTTTACAAAAACTCTTTGACAATTCAACAACAGTTGCTGAGTAACCACAAAAGTGAAATAAAACAAAGCTGGGTGGGGATATCAAATGGTTAAATAATCATTATTACTGTAGTATGAAGAAATCCCTCTTCCCAATTCTTATATTAAGTGTCTTATTCAAATATTAAGCACGACAAGAAACCATAGAAATATAAATGGAATGAATAATGAGGTATATTTATACCCAGAGTATGTTCACAAAATTTGAAACTCCAGCGGAGTGGAGAGCAGGGTGTGGCAAAGGAAAAGGCATCAGATCACCTGACAGCTGACCACTGTGCCTTCTCAGGACAGTCGCCTGTCTGCTCACCTGTAAGCCTTGACATTCTCACCTGAAAATGGGAGCATTAATAGCACCTGTTAACGTTGTAATGAAGATGAAATGAGGGTGTCCCTGAGAAACTTAAGACAGTATCTACCAGACAGTGAAAACTAACTGAGTTTTAATTATTGCTGAGCCCAGTGTCATTGTGCGTGTCTGCAACACTCCATGTGAGTTCGCCACACCCACAGCTCATGACCAATACAGGCTTCAAACCTATGGTCTCCAATTGCGTTGTACTTTACCCTCCCCACAACCTTGGCTTTTTCTGCCCCACTGCGTCTTCCATCTTTTAACTGTCTCTCAGACGTTTGACTTTTTTTTTTTTTTTTTTAGTTTTTGACTGTGTTGGGTCTTTGTTGCTGCGCACGGGCTTTCTCTAGTTGTGGTGAGCGGGGGCTACTCTTTGTTGCAGTGCATGGGCTTCTCATTGCGGTGGCTTCTCTTGTTGCGGAGCACAGGGCTCTAGGTGCGCGGGCTTCAATAGTTGTGGCATGCGGGCTCAGTAATTGTGGCTCATGGGCTCTAGAGCGCAGGCTCAGTAGTTGTGGCGCCCGGGCTTAGTTTCTCCGCAGCATGTGGGATCCTCCCGGACCAGGGCTCGAACCCGTGTCCCCTGCATTGGCAGGCAGATTCTCAACCACTGCGCCACCAGGGAAGCCCTTGACCTTTTTTTTACTTCCTATTTCCTTTTGTTCCTCCTACTTGGAATTCCACCTCCAGTTTGAAGTTCACAGAATTTCAGCTTCACTAAGGTTTGTTGTCAGCAGATCCCTAGACGGAACTTGCAGTGCCCTTCCACCTCTGTCCACATGGGAGAGCCATCCTACCTGACCCTGCTCTGGCCTTTTGAACACCTCCGCCCACCCACTTAGCTAACCTTAGTTGGTGACATCATTATAAGTAAACTCTTTTAAAAGGCAATATGGAAGAAAATATGAAGAGTTTATATGTTCATCCTCTATGACTCAGCAATCTCACTCTTGAAAATACAACCTAAGAAAACACTACAAAATATAGGGATGAAACCATGGCATACAATATTTTTAATACAGCCTTATTTATGATGATGATAAATTAGAAACAGACTAAATGTCCTGCAGTAGAGGAATGCTTAATTAACTTACGGCACATACACTCCATGGAATATTACACAATCATTTACAAAGAATAAAAAGCATAATTATAAAGAGTACTTAGCAACTCAGAACAATGCTTATAAGTCAACTGAAAAAGCCAGTGATAAAATATAATCCGTATGATTGCAATTATGCAAAAATATGAGTGCATATAGAAGAAACACAAAAATACCCCAAAAGAATAGTAACTATGCTAATAAGATTAGCAGTGGTTCCCTTTTCTGTTTCTTAACTTTCTATAAAATTATTACATTGTTTTTACAATCAAAAGAAGTTGCTTATAAATGTTAATAAATAGCTACAAGGCCAAACTCAGCTTCCAGAATATCTTATACTTTTAGCTCAAATGATTCATATTCCAGGGTTAATTTCTCATGCTCACAGACTGTTCTACAGGCAAAATTTTCTTTCCAGATAGAATAAAGGAAATAATTGAGTTTACTGAGGAAAATTTGACCTCTATGCTGAAGTAATGTTGTACAAAGATAATGCTTTTGCTCCTCTGTGAGCAGGGCGTATGTTTTGAATTGCTTTTTCTCTCATGGGGATAGATTTGACCTGAACTATCCTTTCTCCTTTCACCTTGCTCTCTGTTCAGCTGATGATGATGCATTTGTAAGGCTGGGGACTGGGGGGCACTCAGGAGCCTCGCCAAGCAAAGCAAATTGACCTGTCTGCTGAGTACATGGAGACCTTGGCCAAATACTCAATCCAAACATGCTGAATTGAGATATAATAATGCAAGGCTTGTAGGCGATTCTGTGCCAGCCAGGTGAAGCACAGTCATTCAGTGGAATGATGAATTATCTAGAATGTCACCAGATAATAGTGTGTGTGTGTGTGTGTGTGTGTATTTTAATATAAACCACCCGGAGAAATAAGGGAAATTACACGTGATAATGTATAAAGAATAAATATTATACTCACAACCATAACTTACGAGTATGAAAAGGGGAGATAATATAATAATAATAATATCCACATATTAGCATCACAGTAATCATTCCTCAAAATAATTTTGACTCTTCTTTACAGGAGAATTCCTATTAATAAGTGTAGAAGGAATAATGGAAATAGGAAACCACCACTCGAACACAACAATAATAATGGCTCCACGTAAGATCCATGGATAAATGCTAAAATTAGTGGGCAGAAAATTAAGGAGAAGCAGGATATTTGTATCGTGTCAAAGAACATCCTCTCAGAATATTTAATAATCACAAAAGAAAAAAATAACTTCACAGTGGATAAACCTGGCATACTCCACCTTAGCCAAATGAATGAGGTTGAAATCACCAATAATAACATCAACATCAAGTACCACTTGCTATGATGCACTCAGAAGGGCAACTCACTTCTGTAGTATTCTTGCCAAAAAAAACCATAACCTCAATCTAATCGTGAGGAAACTTCAGACAAACCTAAATTGAGGGACAGCTACAAAACACCTGACCAGCATGTTTCAGTCATGTGAAGGTCAGGAAAGACAAAGTCTGCAAAACTGTCACAGATAAGAGAATACTGAAGAGGCATGACAACCCAATGCAATGTGGTATCCTGGATTGGATCATGGAACAGAAGAAAAAATTAATGGGAAACCTGATAAAAATCTAAACAAAGTCTATCATTTAGTTATTAGTATTGTACCAATGAAAATTTCTCAGTTTTGATAAATATATAAGTCATTGACATTACAGGAAGCTGGGTAAACAGCATACGGGACTTTGTACTATTTTTGCAACTCTTACATACGTCTAAAATTATTTCAAATTAAAAGGTTTAAAACATGAGTGTTTCCTTAGTACCTGTAAAATAAAATCCATTTTCTTTAGCATGACATATAATGTCTCTTATGATCTGACCTATTCGTACACCTCTATCTTCTACCACTACTCATAACACACCCAATGTTTCAGCTACACTAAATGTCTTACCTTGTACCGTTTTTTATAAACATACACACAAATACACACACTCGTACACACTCACACTCATATACACTCACACACACAAAACACGAGACCCACTGATAATTGCCCAATTTTATTATAAATGGACATAGGACTAAACTCCAGGTTTCCCAATTCCTAAACCACTAGTCTTTACTGAATCAATATAATTCCAGTCTATTCACTGGAACAGCCAAATTATGTCAAATCACATGTCATAGCTAAGTCAAGGTAATCAACTTAATCTTACCACCCACGTAATTGAACCTTTTGATGGGGAGTAATACCCTATAATGGTGTATGTCACACATAGAATTGAGGACTCTGAACTCATTCACCTCAAAAGCAAACCCTGAAATCAATTGTCATGAAGCCAAAAATGTGCACACTTACATATATTTCAAAGTGTATAGTTCTGCTTTTATCAGTCCCATTACAGTCCTGTCTAAATTCTAAAGTGAAAATGAATGTCACAGTGAAAAAATTACTGGTTGCATATGAAATAGCCTGGTCTAACTTTTTAATATATTCACAAACAGGGATTTGATTCTTTTATTAGTAGTTAGAAAAGGTTGCATTAATATTCAGTGGTTAAAATGTGCCATTCTAAAGTTTTTATAATTTCCCATGGGGGAATAATTTTTTTGAAAATATTCCCAGCAGGTGAATTACTTTAATAACATGGTGTCTGTGAAGATGGCAAATAAAATGGCTCATAGATCTATGCTTTGGCAAACAGTTGAAATACCTTTTCTTTATAGACAAGTGTTAGATGTGTTTATCTGAGGTTGATTGAGATTGGTTCGCTTCTGGATATGTGTATGTTGACAATTCTTTGAGTCCTATTGACTTTTTGGGTCCCAAAATCCTTTCCTTTAAAAGCTAATGCCTTAGTAAAGAGAGCAGAGAGAACAGACAGATGGGCCTGGAGGTAAGTGAAGGGTTCTGAAATAAAAGAAATGAAGACAGCAAATGAAATTCTCTATTTCTCAATCCCTGTCTCTTTTTCCTTTCTCTCTTGGTTGCAGAAGTACAGGGTGACCAACCTCTATTTTTTTTTTTAAAGAATAGCAATTTGAAGTAGCAGAAGGGTAAACTTCTTACTCAAATGAGGAAAAGAGCTACTAGAAGCCCCAGGAGCAGACAAGCAATCATCGTGGGCCAGAAAGGACTGCAATACCGTTGAAAGCTTTTCTTCCTGAGATGCTGAAGAGCACCGTGGAACACCCTGCAATTCCAGCCAGCGGAACCAGATGTAAAATTGCCTGGACAGAAAGGATCACAGCAACTACGCCCAAGGCTAGCAACGGTCTCTGCTCTAGAAATTGTCCACAGTCAGGTAAATACCACTTTTCAAAACTCAAGAGTGCCATGTCTGAAGATGCCAACATTTTGAAGTTAGAGTTACTATTCTGTCGCCGAAGATCCTGAGGTAGATTTGTAGATGTGGATGTGCAGAGCTGCAGTTCCCAGGCAGGCTCACGTTCATGGGCAAACACCTCAGACATAGAAGGGAAGGGATGAGGGGAAGATTTGGGCAATCTCACCCCATCCCTTCTCTAGGGGAGAGGACAGCAGAGTACATGAAAACAGCAATTGTCCTAAAAGTAGTAAAATGGGGCTTCCGTGGTGGCGCAGTGGTTGGGAGTCCACCTGCCGATGCAGGGTACGTGGGTTCGTGCCCCGGTCCGGGAAGATCCCACATGCCACGGAGCGGCTGGGCCCGTGAGCCATGGCCGCTGAGCCTGCGCGTCCGGAGCCTGTGCTCCGCAACGGGAGAGGCCGCAGCGGTGAGAGGCCCGCGTACCGCAAAACAAAACAAAAGTAGTAAAATGACCTTATGGATACATATATATTGGGAGAACAGGAAGATAGATCAATGAAAGTGATAGATGGATAGACCAACAGTGATTACTCTACATTCACAGAAAAGGTTCTAGAAGTACCTAACCATTACATTAACAGTGTTTATCTCTGACCACTGGGATTATAGGTTGCTTTGTTTTTCTTATGTTTAATTCTGCAGAGCACTTAGTTTAGGGTTGTTGGTTTTTTTTGGTATAATTAACACCAAAAAATGTGTATATTTTGAAGTATAATTGACGTACAAAAACTGCACATATTTAAAGTGTACAACTTGGAAATTTTTGACATATGTACACGCACATGAAACCATCACCATAATCAAGATAGAGAACATATCTGTTACCCCAAAAGTTTCTTTATGCCCCTTTGTTGTAACCCCTTCCTCTTGCCTCTCCCTGCCTCCGCCCTCCCCAGGCAACCACTGACTGGCTTCCTTTCACTTTAGAATAGTTCACATTTTCTAGAGTTTTATATAAATGACATCATATTCTTCTTTCTGGAGGGGTCTGGCTCTTTCACTCAGCCTCATTATTTTAAGATTCATCCATGTTGTTGTGTATATCAATAGTTTTTGTTTGTTTTTATTGTTGTTTTTTGTTTTTATTGCAGTGTGTTTACTTTTTACAAGTCTCTGGGATAACCTTGGTTGCTCATTGGATGTCCCACCTCTAGACAGCATCCTTTCTAGGAAAAAAATTAAACCAAATGACAAAATATTCCTCCTAGACCTGGAATTTTGTCACAGAGAACTAAAGAAGGGACAAAGAAAATCAAAGGGATCTGGGTACCTTTGCTAAGTGCTTTTATTGAAAAGAAAAATAAACTTTTAGCATATTTTTCTATAGAAATACCGATTTTATCTGACAGGTACCTCCCAAATATTTCCATAGTCCTTCCTTTATTATTTAATCACTTTTTTAAATGAGGCTATAAAAATTGCAAATAAAGTTCTTTACTATAAGAACAGCATTATTATCTTATATTTATGAAACCCTTATTAGGAAGAAACTATTAACCCTAGTTTCTATTTCAGGTGTTTTTATCTTACACCTGAAATTAACTGAAATTGACAGTTTTTCCATGTTGCCTTTTCTGACCGCAAACTTTTAAAAATGTATAATTAAATATCAAGATTGCTTGCAAAAATGGGAAGATAAAGAATTGCTTTGTGGTAAAATTATTCATAAACGATTCCTCAGTGTGTGTGTCGTTAAGGACTTCTGAACAAAAAGCCCCACTCTACCACTCAGAGGCACTGGCTCATGAGTACTCATACACTGGCAACAGCAAGCAAATGTTATATCCCCACTATCTTAATGATTCAAATCTTATGGCAGTTGTGCAAGCTGTTTAGCGCCAATCTGCTATGCAAAACCTGATAGCTCTGTAATATAGGATGACTTCCTTCCTTGAAATTAGCCTTGAAGGAAGTTGCATATTTCAAGTGGATACTAGTAAACCTACAGCTTTTAACAAATTCCTTCCTTTCTCTGGAAGGGAAGCTTCAAATCCATATTCATTTCTAAATCAAGAACTAAGAATAAATGGCAAATAGAGAATGAATGAATGATGAACGTAAATGCTTCCACATAGAAAAGTATTTGGGGACTTCCCTGGTGGTCCAGTGGCTAAGACTCCACCCTTCCAATGCAGGGGGCCTGGGTTCGATCCCTGGTCAGGGAACTAGATCCCACATACCACAACTAAGAGTTCGCATGTGGCAACTAAAAGATCCCACATGCTGAAACTAAAGATTCTGTGCGGCAACAAAAGTCCCGCATGTGGCAACGAAGATCTCCTATGCCACAACTAAGATCCGGCACAGCCAAATAAATAAATAAATAAATATATATATATATATAAAGACTGAACTTTGAAGCATTCACAAGAATTAATTTTTAAAAAAAGGATTTGGATCTAAATATTATTCTAGTTTCTTTTGAGGACAAGGGTCAGGAACCCCAACATGCTAAATATGTTCTCAGATACTCTGTTCCCAAGAATTCCCTGGCGGTCCAGTGGTTAGGACTCCACACTTTCACTGCTGAGGGCGTGGGTTCGATCCCTGGTTAGGGAACTAAGATCCCACGAGCCACGCGGTGCAGTCAAAAACAAAACAAAACAAAAACCCTTTTCCCAAGTCCATGGTAATCCCTGCTGAAATATATATTATAAAGCCTAAAACAGAGAAGATTCTCTTAATAAATATAAATGTAAATAGCTGCAATAGATAAGGCCCTGAAACCCTGTGCAATGTACGGGGAGAGGCATCTAGAATACAGAGCAGGAGGGAAAACCATGGCATGCTCAGATTTTTTTCCCCAGATCTAATTTTTAAAACTTCAGGGCAAGCTCACTCCAAGGAGAAATTGTATTAAGCACAGACTCATTTATTTTCTGCTGATGAACACAACCATGTGAACAGCTGATAAAAGTCATCTCTTTCGGCAAAAGGATACCAGCAATGTAGTTATGAGTTTCAATTCCAAAGTTCAAAACCACCTTATTTGCTAATGCAATTATAGGTGTGTTGCCACTGCACTAGGCTAAATATATAGGTGACTTTTAGTTCTGCCTTTTTTTATTGTCTTACTTAGCAGGAATGTCCAGGAAACATGCTCTACCTACCAGAAAAGAAGCGTTTCAGACATCCATTCAGGAATTGAATGCAATGGGAGGTGATAGGAGTATTTCTGGAAAAGTGTCAAAAATCCTTAATTTAAAAAAGTTCTCAGCATGAGCATGCTGAGTGTGTGTTTTGAAACCTGGGTGAGGAAGGCTAGTTGCAGAGTTTTCAGCTGCCATCTGCTCAGGCTCTTCAGAGAAGGCTCCTCCACAGCCCATTGACAATGACCCTGTGCTGGGGCTATTTTCAGGGAATCTCATTGATTCTCCATTTCATTCAATCTCAAAGCCTTGAAGCTAGTCACATAGGGCATGACATCTATTACAAATTCTCCACTCTAGCCCTGCAACTGTCTTGAAAGCTATTAAGCCTAAAGACAGGACCGCCTACATGATTTGTGAGGTCCAGTGCAAGATGAAATTCTTAATACTTTTTGAACATTTTCATGACAGCAAAAGCAGAACATTAAACCAAGTACTGGATTTCTCTAAGCAAAGGCCCTATGTGACTGTGTAGGTCGCCGGCCCATGAAGACATCCCTGCTTATAGAAATGTTATTCACCTTCTCCTGCAATGAGTGCCGTGTATATTGGCTACACTTCTCTCCATGAATCCATGATTTCCCTGATGTTACTCCCCTCTCATTAAGCTAACATAATCAACTTCTTACATATAGACAATGTATGTTCATGCACGTGTGTGTGTGTGAGTGTGTTTCAAGAACACTAAGGAATGCATTTTGCAAAAAGAAGTAGAGAATACTGACTCTCATTTACCCAATCTCAATGAGCTTACTGTTAGATTTCTTTAGACCATGGATTCATGGGCCAAAGCACAAGATGCTCACCTTTAAATCCTTGATGTACATTATTTTTCAAACATAAAATATTGCCTTCAGCATAATAATATCAAATGCTCACATTCATAATACAAAAAGAATATTGAAAGAAGAAATGTCAGCATTATTACTTAGAGGTAAAATAAAAAAGCTGCAGGGAGGTTAGGCATGAAGTATTATCAAATATGAAATGCTAGGAGTACTTCCATTAATGTTAATAAATTAGCATTCTGTATTTAGCTAGGCATGATTAGTACATGATTTGTTTAAATGAATGTTATAGCATAATAGATTCAGAATCACTATAAATAATTTAAGATTTTTTATTATTGATATTTTCCTTAAAACCTGAACTACCCAAAAATGTTGAAGGTGATCCCTTGTTAATGGACCTGGTTTTAATGACCTATCTTAGAGCAGCATCTCCAGAGCATTGCTTAGAGCAATTCTCTAAGAGTAAATAAATACAAAGAAGCAAAAAGCTTGAGAGAAAGAATGAAAAGCAAATGGACATTCAATTATTTCTAAACAAGGTTAATTTTCAGCCCGGTTTGTGGCTTTAACACACACAGCTAGCGCCACCTATAGAAACAAAAATAAAAAATTGTGCTAACTGCAAACAGGCTGTTTCCGCAAAAACTGAACGGGATCAAACATCATAAAGGAATGAGTCATCATTTTAGTGAAAAACTGTGGTCTTTGTTCAGTAAACAAAGAGACCTCACTCTAATGAGCTTCAGCACTGAGCTACTAAAGGGTTATTAGAAATGGAAAATGTGGTTTATTACCAAGGCTGCTTCTGAGTCTTATCCCAGCCTATTGTAAGAGAAAAACAAAAGTGAAACAAGCACAATTCTACCAGAGGGGTAAAGCGTTACTGAGCCTTTTATTTTAACTAAGGTATCACATTATTTGTCCTTTTCTTCTCTAACTCAACGTACATTCAAAACAACATTTTGGGGCTTCCCTGGTGGCTCAGTGCTTGAGAGTCCGCCTGCCGATGCAGGGGACACAGGTTCGTGCCCCGGTCCGGGAAGATCCCACATGCCGCGGAGCGGCTGGGCCCGTGAGCCATGGCCGCTGAGCCTGCGCGTCCGGAACCTGTGCTCCGCAACGGGAGAGGCCACAACAGTGAGAGGCCCGCGTACCGCAAAAAAAAAAAAAAAAAAAAACATTTTGGAGACATCTACTGTCTGCCAAGTACTTGAAAATAAAATACTTACTCTGTCCTTGGAGCAGCCAACCTAATTGGAAAAATATATACATAAATAACAGAATACAGCGTAGGAAGTATTAAATGCCATAAAACTCTTCATGGCACAGATAAAAACTGTGATGTGTAGCGGAGGTACTTCTAGCTGGAAGATCAGGTAAAGTTACATGGAAAAGTGGTACGTGAGCTGGACTTTGAAGAAAAGTTTGATTTGGAAATGAAGAGATTAGGACAAAAGGGAAAAGTGGGAAAACACAATTTATGTATGAAGAATAGCAAACAGTTCAGAAAGAAAGTAGAAAGAGAGACACATTTGAAGGGTATCCTGGAGCCAGATCATAAAGAATCTTAGACAGCAAAGTAATAAAATAGAAAACACTTGCATAGTGTCTGCAATGTATCAGGTTCCAGTCCACAAACTTTCTATCAATTAACTCATGTCATCCTCAGAATAGTCATCAAGAGGTAGGTACTGTATTTAATATCTCAGCTTCACAGATAAGAAACTGAAGTATAGCAAGGTTACATAACTTGACTTGAGATCACATAGCCAGTAAGGTTTCAACCATGCCCAGAACCACCACCCACTACTGGCTCTTGGAATAAAGAGTCTGGACTTAACTCTCCAGCATGAAGAAAAGTGGAATACTTGCTCTTGTTTTTTTTTTTGTTTGTTTTTTGTTTTTTGTTTTTTTTTTTTCTTGCTCTTGTTTTTATAAAAGTAAACAAATACTTTCATGGAAAAGTAAATAGATGCCCATATAGATAACTCAAAGGATAAAGCAAAAAAAAAGGGGGGAAATACAGTTTTACTTCCCAGAGATAAATTCTGATAACTGTTTTTCTCTTTTTACTCCAAAGTGTTTCAAAACTTCGTGGACACAAATTAAAGAATAAAAGAGAACTGAGGCTGGAAAGAAACATAGCCTGCCCCCACCCCCGCCATTCCTGCTCCACAGCCCCTACCCCAGAAGCAGCCTCTTTCTTTTTTTTTTAATATAAATTTATTTATTTATTTATTTTTGGCCGCATTGGGTCTTCATTGCTTCGCGTGGGCTTTCTCTAGTTGCGGCGAGCAGGGTCTACTCTTTGTTGTGGCACGCGGGCTCAGTAGTTGTGGTGCACGGGCTTAGTTGCTCCACAGCACGTGGGATCTTCCCGGACCAGGGCTCAAACCCGTATTCCCTGCATTGGCAGGCGGATTCACCACTTCCACTGCACCACCAGGGAAGTTCCACAGCCTCTTTCTTGATTTGACAATTGGAGGAAGTATTTCTTGAAATCAGGTACACTACTCCTGCATCTCATAATGTTTGACAATTACAATACTGCTTCGAAGTCTACTATTGGTTATCTTAATCATTTTAAATTATATAGTGGTCCTCTACCTATTCTATCAACTTTAGTTGGCTCATTCTTCCCTTTGCAAAATGAGAATATTAATTCCTCATACCTCCTTTCAACTTTCTTCCCCTGACCTTCTGCATTTGCACTTTTACTTTTATAGTACCAAGGTTGTTAACGTTTATATTCTCTGCTGCAACCATAATCAGGTCGCCTATTCTTTGTACTTAGTTTGACTTTCAGAGCTAAAAAAACCAGTAAAGAACATTTACATTAATATGACTCAATATTTTTTACTGCAAAGCCAAATATAATGCTCTGATTATATTTCCTTTTTTACAAGTCCAATGTCACAACCCCTGGGCCGTGGTGAGAAGAATGATCCTTGTGTCAAGGTGAAATGGGTTCTCTTATAGTCTATCAATTATGTTTAAAATCATTGCATATCTTATTTTGCTTCAAATTTGGATCACAACAGCTTGTGGTCTTACATAGATTTTATTTTTGGGGGGGGAGTTTTAAATTGCCTTTTTTTGGAGTCCTCTGTACTCCTATTTCAAGCTGATATGTTTGTGCTACAGGCCTGGGGCATAGTTCTTATCCTGGATTTTCCTTCACTGCCCTCTAGAATTGGATCCACTGCTCCCTCTTGTCCTCTTGGAGTGGATCCAGCCTCTTTCTTGAATTCCTCCCTTGCTTTTCTAGAGTATATCATCATAAAACTTCCTGAGAAGGATTATGCCAGAGATAAACTTTCTGATTCCATGAATTCCCAAAAATATCTTTACTCAACTTCCTAACAGGAAAAGTAAAGCCACTAGAGCATTTAAACAGAGGAAATTTCATGGAAAAAATTGGTTACATAAATAATGGAAGAACTAAGAAACCAAACAAGGAGAAAGGCAATGCAATTATTACAGACTGTGGACGTTCACGGTCATCCTTAGGCTCGAGGGACAAAGCAAGAGGTGGTGTTCACAGATCCCACCCCTGGGCCAGCTAAACCAGGAGAAACTTGAGCCACAGTGAACACACAGCAAAGGTCAGATTCCACAGCAGGGGGAGGGGTGGGAGGGATTGGGAGGAATTATATCCTGGTATCGTCATTCCTCCTGTGCTCTCTCACTGCTTGAACCCAACCAGAAGGCAGTAAAACAGGAGCCTGGGAAGCGCAGCCTACAGAACAAGTCTCCTGCAGTACAGAGCACAGTGGAGGAAAGGCAAGGAATCTATCCCAGAGCAAAGTCCAGCCCTCATTCATACTCGATTTATATTCTTGCCTAGTATAAAATTCCAGGTCCTCAGTTCTATTTCTTCAGAGCTTCAAAGTCATTGCTCCACTGGCTTCTAGCATCTAATGTTGTGAATAAGAAATCTGATGCCAGTCTGATTCTTCTTTCATTTTAGGTGGCTATCAAGCCACTGGAGCCCATCAAGCCACTGGAGAAAGTGAAAGTCCCAAGCTTCCTATTCCAAATAAGACATCACTGCCATCAACGTTCTTTCCTTCTCATCTCCCCTCAACCCATCCAGCCTGTCAGACCACTTTGCCCACAGAACAGGAAAAGGAATATTTTAGAGCAACTCAAATTTCTGGCATTCAAAATAACAGTCACCAGGATTCCCCAGAAGGATGCACTAACTTTCCCATGGGTCACCAAACCATTCATGCCCATAACAGACCCTCCTCAGAGTAGGTGCTGAATAAGTATATGTTGAATAAATAAATGAAACTACCTGGAGATAACAGACCTCAGGACTCTTGTCTCTCTTCCTTGTTTTCCAGGTGCCACAGAAACCCAAAATCTCCAGGTTCTCCATCAACATATCCCTATAGTGATCTAGACCCACCCTAATCTGATCCTATTTCCCAAACCTTCCATCATGAGCCGTGGAACTCATGATACATCACCTGTAAGTTACCTTCCTCCTTCTAAAACCCCAGCAACATTTGAATGTATGTATCAGGTGTACCTCCTTAATTCCGTCCTTTACCACCCCGCCTCCTAACCACTACCATCACTCTCCCTAATTCATTAATGACTCTAACATCTGCTGTGTCAATTTCCTATGGCTGCTGTAACAAATTACCTCAAACTTATTGGCTTAAAACAACACGAATTTATTACCTTACAGTTCTGGAGTCTAAAATGGTTTCAGAAAGAGCTGCATTCCTTCTGGAGGTGCTACCTCCTAGAAGGGGAGAATCTACTTCTCTGCCTTTTCTAGCTCCAAGAGGCTGCCCACATTCCTTGGGCCATAACCCCATATCACTCCAATGTCTGTCTCCATCATGACATCTCCTTCTCTTACTCTGATCCTATTGCTTCACTCTTACAATGACCCTTGTGACTAATTGCCCCTTAGCCCCATAATCCAGGGTAAACTCCCCATCTGAAGATCCTTAACTTAATAATATATACAAAGTCCCTCTTGCCATGTAAGGAAACATATTCACAGAGTCCACAGATTAGAACATGGGCATTTTTAGGGGGCCATTACTGTACTCACATACCCACCCTCCCTTCCACCCCTAGTCCTGTCGCCATTCTCAGTGTATCAGCATCCATTCGAAGATCTGTCCAACACCTAGACCTCTCAGCTCTTTGTCACTAATAATCATATTTTCTTCCACCATACTTCAGTCATTTATCCCATGGTCATACTCATGACCTTGCCATTACCATCAACCACACTTCCTCCAATATCTGAATTTCAAATACCCCAATTTTTTTTACTACAACCTCATTTCATTGAAATCACTAACTCTAGCAATAATACAAATCCGAAAACTTCCAGCCCATTAACTATAGCAGGTTTTTAGTTTCTCTCACCCTTCTCACATTCATCCTGACCCAGCCTAGATCCTATGGTCCATCATTATAATCCCTCCCTTGAAAACCCTTAATTTGTTTGCCCTTTTTACCGACCCACACAACACCTGAAAAAGCATCCTTGGTCAAATCCAATCAAGAGATTTAAATTCTCGGGGGGGGGGGGGGCGGGTAGTGGCGGTGGCGGGGAGGTAACAGGGGATAGGGCAGGGTCAAGCCTCTGAGGCCATCTTACATGAGTACACAATATAATAAATATAAAGTGACCAAAAACTAGTAATGTCTGCACATAGTAGAATTCAATAAGCTTTAGCTATTATTAAACTATTCTTTTGTCCTACTTTCTGTATTATTGCTAAAACGGTGTAATTCTAATAGCTAACAAACTATTTCACCACTGTTAGCTTTTTTTTTTAAGATCCATGTGGGCCCCACACTTCTGGGTTTCTGATCATGTGGCCCAGTACTGAAATATCTGGGTGACGGTGCTTTATTACAAGCACACCCTCTATTCCTATAAATCAAGTCAGATTTCAGCATAGCCCAGATGAAGAAATACAAAGCCTGTTCTCGGAGAGACATATTACACACCAAGGAGAAATAGGATCTCATCAATTGGTATGATCAGGAGTCTGGTTAGCATTTATGGAAGTAGACTCTAAGGGTATTAAAGAAAATAAAATGTATGGTTTGATTATCAATATGGATGCACTTCCCTGGCATTCAGGATTTAAATGTGTTAGTGTGAGCTTGTGGAAGTGTCTTTATAGCTTTCTAGTTGGTTAACTGAAGCTTGGACTAAACAATAACCTATACTATGAGTATGAGATGGCAAAATTTCTCTAGCATACTGTTGAAAAGTGATTTTTAATTTTTAACATGCATAAATATCACCTGTAGATTTGGTTAAACAGTTTCCTGGGCCCCAGATCCAGAAATTCTGATCCAGTACATTGAGCAGGGCCTTGAATTTGCATTTCTAACAAGCTCAGGGGTGATGCCATTGCTACTGGCACGAGGACCTAGGACCTATTAATCCCTACACTTGGAGAGCACTACTATAAAGGAATCTGAAGGCTCAGGGAGAAACGAATACTGGAGTACATCTATTACGTGCAATCCGCTGGACCACCCCTTAGCTATAACTTGGTTTTAGACAAGTTAGATGGAGATGTCCCAAAGCAGTTAGAAATAATATATTGGAACACAAAGAATACAGATATGGAATTTTTATCAAGAGGTCATAAAATTACCTCAAATTACATCTCACTGATAGAATCATAGATGGAAAACTAAGATTTTTGTGCTGAGCAGGTCTGCTACCAGAGTGGACCACCACAAGTCAAAGGAGTCCTAGATTCTAGACCAAAGTTTCTCAACCAGTTTCTCATGACTGCTTCCCTGAGGAGCCATAATTGCCTTCCCCCATGAAATTTTAATGCCACAGATATACTGGCACATGTACTGTATGTAATGTATAGCTGTGAGATATATATATGTATATATATATATATATATATATATATATATCCAGGCATACCTCATATTATTGCACTTTATTGCACTTTGCAGCTACTGCATTTTTTACAAATTGAAAGTTTGTGGCAACCCTGCGGTGAGCAAGTCTGTCGGTGGCATTTTTCCAACATTTGCTTACTTCATGTCTCTGTGACACATTGTTTAATTCTCAGAATATCTCAAACTTTTTCAGTATTATTATATTTGTTTTGATGATCTGTGATCAGTGATCTTTGATGTTACTACTATGACTCACTGAAGATGAGGTGACGGTCTGTATTTTTTAGCAATAAAGTATTTTTTAATTAAGGTATGTACATTGTTTTTTTCAGACATAATGCTATTATTGCACACTTAATAGAGTACAGCATAGTGTAAACATAACTTTTATATGCACTGGGAAATCAAAGTATTTATGCGACTCACTTTATTGAGATATTCCCTTTATTGCAGTGGTCCAGAACCAAACCCACGATATCTCCGAGGTCTGCCTGTGTATAAAGAATTTTTTCACCCCTCCAGAACCAGTTTTTACCCTCATTGGGAAGGTAGGTTCTAGACCCAGATCCACCATTACCTTGTTAGGTTTTCTTAAGCTATTATCATTTCTGGGTCTTAGTTTACTCCTTACAATCTGACCAGGAAGTGTGAGATGATTCTCAAGATTCCTCCAGTGTTCTGCCCCTTCACAGTTACTATTCCATTAATGGACTTGCCCTTTGACATATGTACAGTATTTGGTTGCATCTCTGTGAGTGGTGTACATTGAAAAGCTGCCAATAAAATGAATACAAAAATAAGCTACACTTTTTCTCAATCTGGCATCAATGTTGCTTTTGAGCCCCCAGTCAGCCTAAAGCAGATAGCTTAGTTTATTCCATTCTGGCAAGCTCAGGACAATCTGACAATTTGCCAGTCATATTTAGGACTTATCACCATCCTCCACCAGAAGTTCAAAGCACTTTCTCCTCTGCTGGGCCCCATATGGATTAGAAACATCCACGTTATTCATTTCTTCTGCCCATTTTTTAATTTGGTTGGGTTTTTTTTTTTTTGATGTTGCATTATATGAGCTGTTTATATATGTTGGATATTAATCCCTTATTGGTCATCTCATTTGCAAACATTTTCTCCCATTCAGTAGGCGGTCTTTTTTTTTGTCAATGGTTTCCTTTGCTGTGCAAAAGCTTTTTAAAAAAATTAAAAAGTTTAATTGTTTCTTTTTGCTTTTATTTCCTTTACTTTAGGAGATGGATCCAAAAAAATATTACTGTGATTTATGTCAAAGAGTGTTCTGCCTATGTTTTCCTCTAGGAGTTCTATAGTATCCAGTCTTACATTTAGGTCTTTAATCCATTTTGAGTTTATTTTTGTATATGATGTCAGAGAATGTTCTAATTTCATTCTTTTACATGTAGCTGTCCAGTTTTCCCATTTTTCCAAAGAGGAAATGCAGATGGCCAACAGGCACCTGAAAAGATGTTCAACATTGCTATTCATCAGGGAAATGCAAAATCAAAACCATAAAAAGATATCACCTCACACCTGTCAGAACGTTATCATTAAAAAAAACACAAGGGCTTCCCTGGTGGCGCAGTGGTTAAGAATCTGCCTGCCAGTGCAAGGGACATGGGTTCGAGCCCTGGTCTGGGAAGATACCACATGATGCGGAACAACAAAGCCCGCGAGCCACACTTACTGAGCCCGCATGCCACAACTACTGAAGCCCATGCACCTAGAGCCCGTGCTCTGCAACAAAAGAAGCCACTGCAATGAGAAGCCCACGCACCCCAATGAAGAGTAGCCCCCCTCACCGCAACTAGAGAAAAGCCTGCGCATGGCAACAAAGACCCAACACAGCCAAAAATAAAATAAATAAATAAACAAATTAATTAATTAATTAATTTTTTAAAAAAAGAACACAAATAACAGATGTTGGCAAGGGTGTGGAGAAAAGGGAACCCTCATACACTGTGGTGGGAATGGAAATTGGTGCAGCCACTGTGAAAAACAGTATGGAGGTTCCTTGAAAAACTAAAACTAGAACTATCATATGACCCAGCAATTCCACTCCTGGGTAGGTATCAAAAAAAACAAAAACAAAACACTAATTCAAAAAGACACATGCACTCCACTGTTCATATTCATAGCAGCATTACTTACAATTGCCAAGGTATGGAAGTGACCTAAGTGTCCATCAACAGATGAATGGATAAAGAAGTTGTGATATATAAATATACACAAAGGAATACTACTCAGTCATGAAAAATAATGAAATTTTGCCATATGCAGCAACATAGATGGACGTGGCGGGCATTAGGCTAAGTGAAATAAGTCAGATGCAGAAACACAAATACTGTACGATATCACTTACATGTGGAATCTAAAACTTATAAGTAATGAATATAGCAAAAAAGAAGCTGACTCACAGATATAGAGAGCAAACTAGTGGTTACCAGTGGGGGTGGGGAGGGGCGATATAGGGGTAGGAGAGTGGGAGGTACAAACTATTGGGGTAAGATAGGCTCAAGGATGTATTGTACAACATGGGGAATATAGCCAGTATTTTGTAATAGCTACAAATGGAAAGTAATCTTTAAAAATTGTATACAATTTTTTTAATTTTTAAGAAATAGATAAATAAAATAAAATATATTAAAACTTTTTAATTTAACAAATAAATAAAGAGCAGCACTACTATAAAAAAAGAAAGAAAGAAGAAACATCCATGTTAAACAAGAGGAAAAAGGTGTGGCCTGTTTTCTATCCCTCCATTCTACTTCCATGTACTGGCTCCCGGGTAGATGCCTTCAGCAGATCTCCGAGGGAGCAGCCCCCTTCTCACCCATGGCTTCATTTTCCTTCAGTTGCTGGGATTTAACTGTTGAGGTTGGCACAGTTTTGTCTCTCACCCAGAGTCAGATGCTGGCTCTGTCATATAGAACACGCCATGGTCTGTTGATGCCCATCTGGGTGTCTTGCCCATGCATATTTCTGGTGACCCCTTCACTACTGAGCAGTGTCTTGAAGGGTACAAACAAGCTGGCCCATGCTCATAGCTACAGTCTTGAGTTTATCCAGGCCTCAGGGATTCTAGGACTCTCTGACATAGCAAACTTTAAGACCAAGAGAAAACAGGGTGAGGAAGATCTTGACTCCTTCATACCTGCTTTGTTTTCTGCCACTTAAACACTATTTGAGAAGTTGGTCTCCTGTGTTCAGAAATGTCACCAAACTTTCAGAGAAGAGCACCTTTGTTGGGAAACACGGTGACCACATAAGACCCCGTTGGGGAAGGCAGAGAATAAAGGTCACAAACTCCCTTTTCAACTCTCTTTCAGCCATACCACATCTCCTGATGGAAAAGTCTAGTAGTGTTACTGAACATAAGTTCTGTAAGGTCGGATCTTAACAAACGGCACCGCGAAACAGAGGAAAGCTTCAAGTGAACTTTATTAGGGAGCGCTCCCGGGCGAGATTCACCGGTCCGAGAGAAAGGGGCCAGAGAAGTCGCACCCGGGCGAGGGTTGGGCAAGATTTTATAGGGGAAGAAGGGAAAGGGGTGTGGTGAATCTGAGAGGGCGCAGGGTATTCCTTATTTGGTGGTCTTTTCAGGTATCCTGGGGGACCGCTGGTCCCGCCCCTCGAAAGGCGGGAAGGCCGGGCTGGGTTCAAAGTCCCCAGGTCAGTTCCTGGAACTGGGTGGTCCGGAATGTCTCCAGGGCAGTTTCTGGAACTGGGTGGTCCAGAGAATTTCGGTCTGATGCAACCTGTGAATCTGATTGTGTTCCCCTGCCTCGGGCCAGTTGGCCTTACAAGTTCATGTGCCCAATGGACAGTAAGGCCAAACAAACCAAAATTTGTTTGAAGCAGAGAAAGGTTTATTGCAGGGCCAAGCAAGAATGGGTGGTTTATGCTGAAAAACCCCGAACTCCCAATGGTTTTTAGGGAGAAGTTTTTAATGGGCAAAATTTGCGGGGAGGGCTGCAGGGTGTGTGACTTTCTTCTGATTGCGTGGTGGTGAGGCAACAGGGCGATACCCCAGGAATCAAGAGCTCAGCCTGAAGTTACCATCCTCCACATGGGTGGGAGATTTTGTTCCTGCAGAAGAACTTAAAGATATTATGTACATTCCATGAGAAGGAACCAGGAACCTGCCCCAAGGCTGCATTATTGTTTCTTCACTGCTCCTCCCTTGTTTCTGCATTCCCCCACTTCCCTGATTGGCAACTGTTTGAATCTGCTCTTTGGAGCTCAGGGAAGATCTAGGAGGCTGAAGCCTTTATCCTGCAAATAAGAAATGAGGGACCTGGAAAGGCTTTTGCACGCAGAAGGGCCCTTCAGCATCCTGCTCAGTTTCAGTAAGACAGGGTGAGGGTATTTATTTTAACTAAAAAGAAATAAAATATTTTTAGTCCTCGAGTCTGATTTTTCTCCTCTATAACCCACTCTCCACTTAGCCAGCAAGTGGAGGATAAGAAACCACTCAGCAGCCTTTAATAAAACTTGTAGTGTATATACAGCATTAGGATTTGTGATTCATGACTTTTTATCTTATCTGTCCTATGCTCCAAGGTCTTAGAAGCAGAGAAATTACAATTTAACACTTCATACTGAGTTTTATCTACTTCCCCCACATTTGTACCTCATCCTGTAATCTATCTCTAAACTAATGGTGCAATTATCCACACAGTTTCACTCAATTCAGAACAGAGGGATTATCCTGGGTGCCTCCCTCTTCCTTATCAGTGATAGTCATCAGTCATTAAAACCTGTAAATTCCTCCTTAGTCGTTTATCTCTGTCATACACCCCTTCTCTGTCCCTCTGTCTTAATTCCAGCCTTCATCACTTTTTGCTTAAACAATTGCAGTAAATTCCCAATTGGTTTCAAAGTCAATGAAACCTCTCCTCCCTCCACACTAAGCATATCTTCCCAAGGATGTGACAAGGTAACTCTCCTGCCTCAAAACATTTAACAGCTGTGGAAACAACACTAGCCCCATAGGTAAGAAAAGAAAACATGAAATCAGAAATGTTTCTTCTTTTTTGAAGATAATAAACTTTAATCAATAATCTTGAAGCAATTCACTAAGACTTAAAAAGGTATTTCGTTTATTCAGGTACTGTGTTGTGAATGCCTTCTCTTTGCTGGTAACAGGAGCTCTAGGGGAAAAATAGCACTAAGGGAACTAAACAGAGAACTTATTTGCTAGCTGATTAAATTGGGTGAAGATCTAAAGTAAGATTAAATTGATCATGCTCGATTTGTTCACTATCTCAAGCGACAGATTTCTCCAGTGTTTTCCTGCCATTTTCAGAGTGAATAAGACCTGTGTGCTGCCAAGCTGTTTTATTACCCACATAAAACGCAAACCTTTTTGTTTGTCAAGATTTACATGGTTAGAGGATTATCGTAAATCACAATTAACAATAGCTTAGGAGATTAGGTTCATGAATTTTACATGTTATTAATCACCTTATCGAAATAGTGCCCGTCTAGGGTTTTACGCAGATTTATTTTTCTTCTCAGTACTTATCACTAACAAACATTTTGTCTATTTTCTTGTCTCCACCAGAAAGTAAACGCCATAAGGCCAAGGAGTTTGTTTTGCCAAAACAATGGTACAATATGTCTTTTATTTGTATGTATCCCTAGTACAGAATTTGGTACGAAGTAAGACTCAGTAAATATTTGTTTAATGGGTAAATGAGAATGATAGGAGGGGAAAATCTTCCTCACAAAGCCAAGAAATGGTTTTTCAACTTACAAATTACATGCATACGAATAGATCTCAAAACAACCCTGGGTAAGAGGCAGAGCCTGTTGTACCAACCTATTATACTAGCTAGTATTCACTGAACCTTGAAAATGTGTCATGGGGAGGTCACAAAGCAATGAAAGAACTCCTAAAATCCGGCCAGGCGGCTCTCCGACCTCGTGCGACTCAGCTCCTTTTGTAGATTTCACATCCGCCGCAAGAAACCCGTTGGCTCCGGTCTGAAACTGCCAATTTGGCACACTATCTGGAAATAAATTCTTGACAAGAGGAAAGAAACGGGACGAAGGAATAATTTTTAATTCTCATACTACCCTCTTTCAATTTTAAAATAATTTTTTAACTGCTGCAAGTGAAACTGTTGAGAGAAAAACGAAGGTGAGCTCCGCTACCCAGAGCTAAAATGGCTGAAATGCCTTCTCTGCCCACACCCGCGATGGACGTTGACTGCGAGGCTCTCAACAATCCTCCACGGGCCCCGCCCCTACAACTAGGAACCCCTCCTTCCTACTACCCGCCCTTCCGTTAGGCCTCCGCTCATGATTGGCTGTCCGTAGTGTTTGTGACTTCTCCGGATGTTGCGTCACGCAGCGAGCTAAAGAGACTGCGCTCACAATCAGTAAGAGGTGGGCAGAGGGCGCGAGAGGTTGTGGTCTTTGCGTTTCGCCGGCCCGGAGGGGGAACTGCGCGCTTGAGTTGACCAGGGACTGAGGTGAGGCTCCCCCGGGCCGTGAGGCACCGCGATCCACCGTACTACTGACAACCGGCCCCGTTGGGCCGCTGCGTGTGTGTGGGGAGGACTGGAGGCGGCGGCGCTGCGGGCTGCGTCACGGGCTGGCGGCGCGTCAGGGCCGTCCTGCAGGTGACCGGGTGGAGGGGACGGCGACTTCGGGGCCTGGGGCAGGCGGGCAGGGGCCCGCTGTCTCTGCCTGCTTCTCCCTGGGCAGCGAGGTGCTGAATCATCCCCGCGGCCGGGCCGCCCAGGCGCCGCTGTGGTAGATAAGGGGGTGCCTGCGGCTGGTGTGCTGTAGAGTCGTGCGTTGACTTTGGGAGGCTAGAGTTTTTGCTGCCGGGCTCTCATCCGAGTCTTGTGATCCGAGCTCATCGATGCACACGAAAGCGTACGGGGTCGGTAATAGTATCCATTTTGTAGTTAAGGCACCTGAGTCTCAGGGATCAAACATTCGCACGAGGCCACTTCTAGCCTGTGATAGAAGTAAAATTCCCACTCTGGAGGCCCCTCTGAGCTGGTGCTCCTCAGTAGATGTGTTGAGGTATGAAAGGCACAGCATCTTTAGGCTGAGATGATGTAATGCCACGAAAGTGCTAGAATGATTCGGTATTTTTCCAAAGAATAGGTGTCAGTTTTGCACACCCCTCGCAGATCCCGTGGCAGAGTTGGAAGTACATTCAGATAGGTATTTAAAAGCAAAGATTCTTAGCTTTTGGGGTGCTAGTTAAAATACATATTACTGTGTCTTATTCCAAGGGGTTAAATCATTAGGACCGAAGTTAGACCTAGGAATCTACATTTTTAAGGTACATCCCAGGTGGTTTCAATACCTTGAATATTTTTGCATCATATTTTGAAGGGAAGTAATACTTCGCATGCTTGGTTTCCACCGATGTTTTATAACCTTGCAATGTAGTATGACCTTGAAGAGTTAATCACTTCTTGGATGACATTTTTCCTCTGCTCAGAAGTTATTCTTAGCCCTTTTTTAAATTTTCCACTGAATGCTGGTATAAATCTTCAGACAAAACCACATGTATAAAATCCATCACACACCCCTTAATTCTCTTGATATTAAATCCACTCTGTATTGGACACATAAAAGTCATTCCTCTTGTTATTGTTCCGATTGGGATTTAAACCCATTTTGGTGGTCCATCCCAAACCAGTTCTGTGGGATGGATATCTTGAACTAACAAGGGACAAGCAGAGTATTCATCATTATCATTTTAAAAGGTCACTTTATTTCACCTTTTCTCCTAAGAGATGATTGGTTCGTTCTTAGAGTCGGTGGGTTGGTTAATGGGTGATTTTTTTGTCTCTGTCTCTAACTAGCATTTCAGATCTGCTTGGTAAACCTGGTGCACCACCATGCTGGCCGCAAGACTTGTGTGTCTCCGGACACTACCTTCCAGGGTTTTCCACCCAGCTCTCACCAAGGCCTCCCCTGTTGTGAAGAATTCCATCACGAAAAATCAGTGGCTCTTACCACCCAGCAGGGTAAAGATAATCTGAATATTTTTATATTGTCTGTCTCTCTGTATGCTCCTGGGACCATTTTTTTGACAGATTGTGAAGCTCCCTATTCTACCATTAGTGATTTACTGAAACAGCTGTGAAAATGTACCAAATCAGCTCTTTATCCCTATTAGTGTTCTGTTCCGTCTTTATCATATATGAAAAAGAACTCCTGTAACTTCTCCTTTACTTACAGCTCTTGGGATTTCTCATTCAGAGAATTTAGAGTAATTTGTGAAGGATTGAGAGCTGCATGGTTCAACAGAGAGATCGTGGAGCCTATTTTCAAAAGCTTAAGAATATTACCATTTGGCCAATAACTTATTAATAAGTTACTAAACATGTCATTTCAGCTCTTGTTTAGAGAATGGTGGAACAAAATCTGTCAAGTTAGAGAGAAACCCATTTCCTTTTGTAGTAGATTTCTGCTCTAGCATTCAAATTAGGAGTATAAATTTTGAAATGTGAGGTAGATAAGGAAATATACAGAAGCTAGAAGAGACAACTTTTTTCTCTTAAATTAACTGTTCCACTGTTGAAAAAGAGCTAAAATAGAGGTAGTAGTCATCCATCCCTTTGGCTTTGTGTTAAAGGAAGGATTGAGCCCATTTCCCAGATGAAAAAATGCAGCTAATACTTACTGAATGCGTATCTTTTAAAAGTTAGTGTTTAAAATATGATAATTCTAGAGATATAAATAAAATTTGTAGTTTATGAAATAAACAGTTCTGAAACCTGAACTAAGAAGTTAGGTTGTAATGAATTAGTGAATCACTTCGAAGATAGAGCACAAGCAGTGTCTACATTTAATTTTTTAGATTGGCTAACATACTTTCATAGTGAAGTATGTATGATTTACATACATAGAAAGTACCAAGTTACATTATACAGAGTTTTCTAGGGTGATGAGATTCTCTGTTTTATTTTGTTGTTAACATTCTTTTGGTGTGGGTGGTGTGTGTCTTTGTTTCCATGTGTATCAGGAATATGCCACCAAGACAAGACTTGGAATTCGTCGTGGGAAAACTAGCCAAGAACTCAAGGAGGCAGCTTTGGAGCCATCACTGGAAAAAATATTTAAAAGTAGGTGGCAGCCTTTAGTAAACTCGTGTTTTAAAAAAAGGTCCATGAACAGCCTCCTTAAAGTATATGCAAACTTGTACATATGTGCATTTTGTGAGAAGGGCAGTCATCCTCAGGTATCTGATGACCCTGAAAAGGTTGGTACTTCACGCTGAGCTCAGTGGTCTCCAGTCACGTTTCTTCCAGAAAAAAATTTTACTTTCACCATTTTTTTTAAGAATTATTAGGTAATGTGCCGTGATCTGAAAGTTATAATCTGTTATTGAAGTTCATTTGAAGCCACGTAGAATCTTACTTCAAACATAATATTTGTATATGTTTCAGGTCAAGAGTAAATCACCAAAACATAGATGTTAATAAAAAGCTAGTTGTTCAAGAGGGGTCATCTTGATTGACTGCCCATTTAGGGCCTCTCAGGAAGCAATACCCTAATGACATCAGTTTGGTTCACAGTTTGGATTTCAGCTTTGCAAGTTCAGAATCTAGATTGGTAATCTACCCAAAATCAAAGAACACTACTGCTCCTTAACAGCCTTGAAAAAGGTCAATACCCATCTTCCCTGACTTAAAATGGAGTTATGTCCTGATAAACCCATCATAAGTTGAAGATGTCCTGAAGTTCAAAATATATTTAATATACCTAACTTACCAAATATCATAGCTTAGCCTAGCCTACCTTAAGCGTGTTCAGAATACTTAACATTAACCTACAGTTGGGCAAAATTATCTAACACTAAGCCTATTTTATAATTAAGTGTTGAATCCTTCCTGTGATTTATTGAATCCTGAAAGTGAAAAATAGAATTGTTGGGTGAGTACAGAATGGTTATAAGTGTATCGGCTGTTTACCCTCATGATCAACTCGCTGACTGGGTGCCGCTGCCCAGCATCACAAGGGAGTATCGTACTGCATGACAGTAGCCCAGGAAAAGATCAAAATTAAAAATTCAAAGTACAGTTTCTACTTGAATGCATATTGTTTTTTAAAAATCTTAAGTTGGGGACCATCTGTATTTTAAAATGGGAGAGAGCCCCAGTTGGCATCCCTCAGGGCATTTCAGTCGGTCAGTTGGCCCTAGAAACCAAACTATATGAATCATAGCAACAGTGTAGTAACATTCTTAGGGAACAAACTTTGACTAAAGGGAGCAAGATGCTCTTTGTGAATACTTCCATCCAGTTAAGAGTTGATAAATTATTTCCTCTCAGTACTCTAAAAACCAAGAGCACACTCTCCCTTGATCCTGCTGCATAAACACTAATTACATTTTTCTTTGGTTCATTTTTTTCTTGACTCCATGTAAAGCATCATCTTTGTTTAAAGCACTTTAGACACAATATTAAATATAACGTGATGTTAACATGTTTTTCTCATCTTTATTTTCTAAGAGTGTCACGAGAACACACATCGCTTATGAATAAAATAACATATATCACAGAAGTACCCCTACATCTACAGATACACCACCTCCGCAAATTTTGTTAGAGTGAACTTAAAGATTAATTAAGTCTAATCATTTTAGTCAAGACAGCAGTATTAACTTGCATTTCCTCCTGTGTTCTTCAGTTGATCAGATGGGAAGATGGTTTATTGCTGGAGGGGCTGCTGTTGGTCTTGGAGCTTTGTGCTACTATGGCTTGGGAATGTCTAATGAGATTGGAGCTCTTGAAAAAGCCGTGTAAGTAAATTGTTCTCAAACAATTCGTGCCTTAAAGGTTCCAGTTTTCTTCTCATCCTTATCTTTCACCACTTTTGGAGTATTTTATGTCCAGTGTTCCAACTATGTGGAAATATACATGAAAAAAAATAGAATCTCTCATTTCCTTGGCATATATTTATTCAAACAATAAATAAAAATCTTTTACCAAGGTTATATATGTTTAAGCAAGAAGCAAATGTGTTGTTTTGTATATGTGCCAAGGGCTTATATGTTTTATATTACTTAATTTTTTATGGTAACTCCAACATGCATCATTATTTCCATGATACTGGAATAAGATTTAGAGCAATAAAGTGATATTTCTCAAGATCTCCCACCTAGTAAATGATTCAACCAAAATTCACATTCATAATTCTATAAATTAACTGTGTTGTGTTTCTTACAGAATTTGGCCTCAGTATGTGAAGGATAGAATTCATACCACCTATATGTACTTAGCAGGAAGTATCGGCATAACAGCTTTGTCTGCCCTGGCAGTGAATAGAACTCCTGCCCTCATGAACTTCATGATGAGAGGCTCTTGGGTGGTAAGTTAGCTTGTTTTTGTTTTCCTTTCCCACTAAATAGCAAAAGATTAAATGAAAACTATCGGAGGAGGGGATTAAATGGAAAGAATACCTTACTATATTAAACAGATCTTTGTTCAAGTAATATATGAATTATTAGTGCAGCTGAAACAAAGTAGGAAATACCTTCTTAGGCAAGTCAGCTATTATTCCTTGTTGAATATGTATTTTAGTAGCAGCAAAGATGTTGGAACCTAAACTTACAGGAACATTCTACTTATCTAGCAGCAGATATCAAACAGCTCTATTTTGTAGTAATTTACTAAAAAATAAAGCCGATGAAAATCCATCTTATGTGGCACATATATACAGTGGAATATTAGCCATAAAAAGAAACGAAATTGAGTTATTTGTAGTGAGGTGGATGGACCTAGAGTCTGTCAGACAGAGTGAGTCAGAAAGAGGAAAACAAATACCGTATGCTAACACATATGGAATCTAAAAGAAAAAAAATGGTTCTGAAGAACTTAGGGGCAGGACAGGAATAAAGACGCAGACGTAGAGAATGGACGGGGAGGGGGAAGGGTAAGCTGGGACGAAGTGAGAGAGTGGCATGGACATATACACACTACCAAACGTAAAATAGATAGCTAGTGGGAAGCAGCCGCATAGCACAGGGAGATCAGATCAGCTCGGTGCTTTGTGACCACCTAGAGGGGTGGGATAGGGAGGGTGGGACGGAGACGCAAGAGGGAAGAGTTATGGGGATATATGTATACATATAGCTGATTCACTTTGTTATACAGCAGCAACTAATACACCATTGTAAAGCAATTATACTCCAATAAAGATGTTAAAAAAAAAATCCATCTTAGAGGTCAGTGGAGAATAGCTGTCACAAAAACCCAAGCACTCTATACTACTAGGAGTAGAATAGTGCTGGCACTATTCTGAACTTTTCTTGACCCTATATAAGGTTTTATATTCAGTGAGAGTTTCTTGAGCATTTGTTGTTTTACTAGCATTTTTTTATTTTAGTAGGAGAGGACAGGGTAGTCGAGTTTTGTGGAAAAAAAACAGCTTGGGCAAAGGAGAGGAGGTAGTCATTACAAGTGACTTTATAATCCCATTCAAGTGAAGTTTAAGTGTTTGAGGTCTGGAGTGTGAAGAAGACACAAATAGAAAGGGTGTGTTTGATTGCCGAGCTGAGGAGAGCACCTAAGCGGTTAGAGGCCATTGCAGATACTAGAACAGCAAAAGTATGATTTGTATTTGAGATTTAAGAACTAATGTGGAAGAGACAGGAAGCAAGTGTACCAGCTGTGCCTTTTCAAGGTCTAAAATGATGGTAATGCAAACTAGAGCAACGAGTGTGAGACTGGGAGGGAATGGGAGATGGGAAAGTTTATATAACACACACTTCCCACAGCAAATTCCCACTGATTCTTCCCATGGGCAACCCAGATCCCTATGACTTCCAAATCTGTAATGTTTCCACTATTCTGTACTTTCCAAAAGGAGAACCATTTGCAGTTGTGTAGCCATTTAGACACTTCAGTAGTAGGGTCTTGCTTCTCAGATGGGTGTCATGAATCTCCTAGCCTAGAGGTTATTGAAGGCACAGAATCAACTTGTTGCATTCTCATCAGGTATGTCAGTTTTAATCAGAGGTAAACAATTTAAAGCAGTGCTTTTGTAATAAAGCAAACATGAAAGATTAAAATATACAAAAGAGTTTAGCCCCTAAAATAAGACTTCAAGGAGGTTTTGTGCTTGGGCCACCATATTCTCAGGTGCTTGTGGGCATAAGATCAGTCTCACCTGCCTTTAGGGCTGCTTAAGTAAAATAGTTTAGAAAGCCAGACAGGTGCTACAGAGAGGAAGAAGCCTTTGGGAGGTGACAGACATACACACAGATAATGTCAAAGTTTGTATCAAGTGCTTTTGGAACAGAGTAGAGACATCTGACACTGCTTATTACAGCCAGGGTACCTACCAGAAAAACTTTTCAGGCAAAGAGGTAATCCTTGAATATGTCAACCAGATAGGAAGGACGTATTTTTAGGCACAATAAACAAAATTAAAGAGGTGTGAAACGGGCATGTTTGCAGCCTACCAGTTCAGTGTACCTGGAGTGTAGAGTATGGGAAGGTAAAAGGCAAAAAATGAACCTGGATGATGAAGGACTTTAAAAGAAAAATATATAATTGTGTTAAATATCCTGAAAATGCTTTGCATAGAGATAGATGAAGTAGCTTTTAGTAATTGTTTCTCCATTGGAAGGTGGTGAAGTAGAACCCAGCGTGCTTTTCTGTGTTATGAGTGAAGGCTTTCGCATTCTCAGCAATAACAGCTGTTATGTTTACCTGTACTTTACCTCAGAGGTTGACCGTTCAGATGCCCATGGGTTAGACATAATGCAGATGAGTGAGGCAGGCCTGGTATGTCACGTGGGATTTTGGCATCTAGAGAAAGCCTTCCAACTAAATGCGTTCTCGCTCAATTGTTTTTTGAATAGTTGGCCAAACAAAACATCTGCTGCCTGATCTTGCCCAAGGGCTGCAAGTTTGCAATTTCTGCTTTAAATTTCCTGAAGATTGATTATCATCTTTCATTACAAACATTTCTTCCTTGTTATGCACAAGGAATATTTAAATGTATAACAATGGAAATCGAAGATAGACAAAGAAAGGGGATGAGGGCCAATTCAGCCAGAAAATTGGGAGGATAGAAATGTAGAATCTTATTTCTCATCTTTTCCATGTGCTGCTTTTTTTCAGGTTTTCATTTAGCAAATATAGAGTTTGAGACAATGTGAGATATATATATATATATATATTCTAATTGGTGTATCATGACTAACTTTTTTAATGTTACTTGTGCTATACCAAAATAAATATAATTAAAAATAATTATTCTGGGATTTTTAAAGGGGTTTTGTTATACCTTTGTCTAACAAGAATAAAATTTTTTAAAGATGATGTTATCTTCCAGAGCTCTACTCATTCACTTAAAGTTGTCTGGAAAACTTTATGTATGATAGTAGGGGGTGCTCTTGCTAATTTGACCAAACTGAAATAAGCACAAGGCCTTTTAATGTGCTAGAAAAATATAGGATTCTGTTTATTACCCTTCATCTTTTTAAACATGGTTTATTGGAGGGACTAACTGGACTTGGAACCTGTGAGTTTCTACTTTGTTGTTGTATAAGGATCAATTTTTCTTAGTAATACATGTCTTTCAGACAATTGGTGCAACCTTTGCAGCCATGATTGGAGCTGGAATGCTGGTCCAGTCGATATCATATGACCAGAGCCCAGGCCCAAAGCATCTTGCTTGGTTACTACATTCTGGTATGTTCTGTTTTACAATTGTTGTTAAACAATCTTAAACACTGCCTTTTTTGATGGCTCTTCACAGTCGTAAATGATATGTACACAATTTAATTAAGCCTCATGTCTGCTAAATACTTACGGTTTTCTGCACTTATTCCTGGTAGTATTATTGCCAGATCTCCACTCTGGAAAGTTAATGATTCTGATACTAAGACCATGGACAGCCCCAGTATTACACTTGCCTCTGGTGACAGTCTAGTATATGCAGAGATTTCCTTTTATGTGTTTTGTCTAATACCAGTAGGGTTTCAGATCTGATACACATCACTTGAGAATTGTTCTTGTTGTATATCTTTAGAAAAATAAGAAACTGGGGGTCTCTACCAGAGAAGGAGGACGTAAGATGTGTGAAAGAATAGGAGCAGAGGTTTTTGCAGTGGAGCATTGGGAAGAAGAAAGCAGTCAAAAAGATCTTTGGAAATTCACTTTTGTGTGTGATGTGGTTAGCTGGGTCAGTAGATAGTTTTTGGCACAAAGTTACTGTGGGCAGGACAGAGGCTGTCCAACCCTGGTATTGTGGAACAGTATTAATATTCCTTTACGTATATGTAATATTTTCCCTAATTATGGAAAGACAAATATTTTAAAGTTTACATGAAGTATTTTCCATTGCAAGTATCCCAGGGTATTGTGCCTCTGGGTTGAGTAAAGAACACCAGATGCAGAAACAAAAATGCTCTAGATGCATGATCTTTACCACAAGCCAAGAGAAATTTTATAAGCATTTCCATGAAAATTCCAGGGAGACAGACTGAAATGTTTTTAACGTGGGTTAATAAATGGAAATTAGTTTTGGGGTACCCAGTATGATGAATTTCCAGTGTGAAATACATCATTTGTATTCTTCATGTGCTGGCTTTGTTTTGGTGAATGTGAGAGAGCATGACTTCCCAGCCTTGGTTTTCAAGCCTCTCTTCCATTAGGTCTTAGGTAATTCAACCATAGATATTTTCCATGGACCTTTACAAGACAGAACTTTTGTGGTTGGGAGGGCGATGGTCCCAATATTTTCTTCTAATACCAGTAACCTGCTTTTAAGAAAAAAAATACTTAAAACGTAGTGTGTGCATTTGCTATAAAATTTAATATCTCTTAGTGCCATATAAATATTCACGGATTATTCAACGTCTTAGCCAGTAAATAGAGTTCTACACCTGTTTCCCATTTTAGACACTGTTTGCTTGAATAAACAGGTTCAGTGTCATTTTATCTCTGATAAATAGTAGATCCACTTGTTGAATTAAAGTAGCTATGTAGTTTTAATTCGAGCTAGAATAAGTAAGCCTTTCTACCTGTGTTGCTTAGAAAACCTCTTCTTATCTGATATTATTGTAACATATAAATTACTTAAGTTCTGGGTGGTTTTTGGGGGGGTTTTTTTGGTTTTTTTTTTTTTTGTGGTACGCAGGCCTCTCACTGTTGCCTCTCCCGTTGCGGAGCACAGGCTCCGGACGCGCAGACTTAGCGGCCATGGCTCACGGGCCCAGCCACTCCGCGGCATGTGGGATCTTCCCAGACCGGGGCACAAACCCGTGTCCCCTGCATCAGCAGGTGGACTCTCAACCACTGCGCCACCAGGGAAGCCCAGTTCTGGGTGTTTTATGTGTGTTGGAGGGCAGTCCCCAAGGCCACCCATTCATTCAGCAATTTGTTAGATGGAGTCACAGGACTCAGCATATAGTTATACTCAGAGCTAAGGTTTATTACAGTGAAAGGATACACAACAGGATCAGAAAGGGAGAAAGATACAGGCAAAGTCTAGAGTGTGGAGAAATCCACACACAGGCTTTCAGTGCTGTCTCCCCCCTTTGAGGGCACACGGCAAGAATGCGAAATGTGCAGTAACATGTACAATGTTTCTGCCCAGGGAAGCCCATTAGAGACTCAGCACCCAAGGTTTTTATTGGGGGCTGACCATTTAGGGACCCTCCTAGCAACTACCAAAATCCAGACTCCCAGAAGGAAAGCAGGCATTCAGCATAACTCATTTTTTGCATAAATAGTCTAACCCTAAGGTTAGAGAATGGTTCCAGTGCCAAGTTCTCAGATGCCAGCCAAGGACTAACCTTGCAAGCAGGTCTCGGTAAAGGTAGGCTTAGGTCTGCTGTGTTAACCCTTTCTTGCGCAGTATGAATGCCATTTTTTTCTTTTTTTAATTTGTTTTCAGAATTTGCTTTATTCTTCATAAACATCTTGGGAAGCTGTGTGTGCAGGCATTAGCCTGTCCATATGTTCATGGATGAGGAAGCTGAGGCTGGGTGAAGTCACACAGCAGGAAGTGCCAAAGTCAAGACTGACACCCCCAATGTTATTTCTTTTTTTCTTTTCTTTTTTTTTCCATAAATTTATTATTTATTTGTTTATTTTTGGCTGCATTGGGCCTTCGTTGCTATGCGCAGACTTTTCTCTAGTTGCGATAAGTGGGGGCTGCTCTTCGTTGTGGTGTGCGGGCTTCTCATTGCAGTGGCTTCTCTTGTTGCGGAGCATGGGCTCTAGGCACATGGGCTTCAGTAGTTGTGGCACGCAGGCTCAGTAGTTGTGGCTTGTGGCTTCTAGAGCGCAGGCTCAGCAGTTGTGGCACACGGGCTTAGTTGCTCCGCGGCATGTGGGATCTTCCTGGACCAGGGCTCGAACCCATGTCTCCTGCACTGGCAGGTGGATTCTTAACCACTGCGCCACCAGGGAAGCCCCCAATGTTATTTCTTAAAGTCCAACTCTCTGTCTAATTCTTCATTCACTGGCATGATGGAGTTTCAGACCCCTTTAATCCAAAGTGGATGACCTAAGGGCAACCACTCACAGAGTCAAAGAGACATCAAAGCCAGGTTTTGACCCAGGATAAACATCCCAATGCATTCTATTTTCATTTTTCATACAGATGTTTAATACCTTGTGGACACAGCTGTGGTCTCAATCAGGCCTAAGTGATATTGTGCAAGAATTACTGAAACGCTCGCTGAAAGCTAGTCTCTTCTGTTTTTCCCCTGCTTTATTGAGATATAACTGATACATGATATTGTATAAGTTTAAGGCATACAACATGTTGATTTGACACATTTATATATTACAAAATGATTACTACCATAGCATTAACCTTCATTTCGTATTTACCGTATCTTTTTTATGATGAGAACATTGAAGATCTACTCTCTTAGCAGCATTTATGATGTGGTATTATTAGCTGTAATCATGATGTACATTACGTCCTCAAACTTGTTAATCATAACTGGAAGCTTGTACCCCTTGACAGGTATCTCCGCATTTTCGTCTCTCCCCAGCCCGTAGTAACCACCACTATGCTCTGTGTTTCTCTGTTTGACTTTTTTAGATTCCACGTATAAGTGAGATCATACGATATTTGTCTTTCTCTGTCCGACTTATTTCACTTAGCATAATGCCCTCAAGATCCATCTGTATTGTCAAGAAGTGCAACATTTCATTCTTTTTTGAGTCTGAATAATATTCCATTGTTTATATATACCGCATCTTCTTTATCCATCCATCCATTGACAAACACTTGGGTTGTTTTCATATCCTGATTTCAGTTCCTTTGCTTATAAACCCAGAATTGAGATTGCTGGATCATATGATAGTTGTGTTTATTTTTTGAGGAACCTTCATACTTGTTTTCCCCAGTGGATGTACTAATTTCCTGAAGGGCAGTTTTCATTCACAATAATAATGTTGAGCTATTCTTTTTAGTTTTGTAATTGATTTGTCCTTAAGCAGCAAACATCTATTGCCATTTAAGATTTCTATCAGTATCATTGGAAAAAATCTCAATAATCTCCTTGAAAGTTTTTCTTAAAATTTTGCTGTCAGTTGCAAAACTGATAGGAATTCTGATAGAAATGTCATACAGACGAATTTCTATCCAATGTCTTTCCTAGAGCAAAAAATTTTTTAATTTTTCATCATCATGTGATAAAATATGCCCTATTACTTGATCTAGAAATGTTAGTCTCAAGAGACACACTGGTATTAAAATTTCAGTGTGAAGGTAGCTCTGTGCTTATTCCATGAGTTCAACTATGCACATTTAATGTTTAAGAAAAGGGTATAGTTGAGAATTCCCTGGCTGTCTAGTGGTTAGGACTCTATGCTTCCACTGTAGGGGACCCAGGTTCAATCCTTGGTTGGGGAACGAAGATCCCACAAGTCACATGGTACTGCCAAAAAAAAAAAAAAGAAAAGGGTATAGCTTGTTCTACTCAATACGGAAAGAATGCCTTATCTGAGATCTGTTTTTTTTTAAATAAAAGATTTCTATTTACCTTTGCTAATGAAATTATTGTTACTGTCCTTTGGGTGGACATGTTTATAAATATCTAACAACTAAAATTGCTTTTTCCAGCTGTGATTACATTCCCTATTACACAAGGTAACAGCAGCATCTGTCCGTGAAGTTCCTACTTTAAGATTAGCATCATATACTTATTCTTTCCTTTTACTGTGTTCTCTTTCAGCACAGTAGATTTGACCTTCATTTATTTTAAGCCTTTCATCTCAGTTCTTCCAAATGTGAATATTGTTATAAAGACTATTGGTAGACTCAGATCCAAATAATGAACTACACTGAATTTGACTTAGTTACTAAAACTCTAGATTAGTGTTTTTACTTGTGTGAGTTTTGACTGATTGACTAGGAATCGTGTTAGTTGTGATTTAGAATTTAGGTAGGTACAAGTTTTAGTTGTGGGGTTTGGGGATAGTGTCACCTAAATAAGGAGAAGACTTTTTGTAATCATATTGTTTAACTATAAGCTACAATATGTTCAGATGGCATGTTAGAAGAAGCATTTTCCTTTTGGTTGTTGTTTAGTAAATATTTAACTGCCTGCTTGCTCTTTCTCCAGGTGTGATGGGTGCAGTGGTGGCTCCTCTGACGATATTAGGGGGGCCTCTTCTCATCAGAGCCGCATGGTACACAGCTGGTGTTGTGGGAGGCCTCTCCACTGTGGCCATGTGTGCACCCAGTGAGAAGTTTTTGAACATGGGAGCACCCCTGGGCGTGGGCCTGGGTGTCGTCTTTGTGTCCTCACTAGGTAAGCCACTGTGCTTTGACGCTTGGTTCTTGGTTCATGATGTCCTAAAATCATCTGACATACTCAGGTATCCTAATGGAGAGAATTTAGTAAGTGTCATTTTTAAAAGTTGGTTAAAACATATATGCTAATTTGACTGGATTTGCTCGTTTGGCATCATGGCAAACCATTATTATTGGTTTTACCAAATACATGTAAAATGGGAAAGTTGGTCTGGAGAACATGAAAATTGCTCTGATGCAGGAACTTTCCTATAATGTGGGCAAGTGACCCATTGCAAGAATGAGTATAATGGGTTTTGAACTGAATGTATGTAAAATTAGAGCACATACTCGGATGTTTCCCTATCTGTGCCACATGCCAAAGAAGAAAACTTTTTTAAGTGATGCTGATTGTAAATCCAGTTACAGAAAAATCCTTTTTCCCAGAAAAACTTTTTTTCCCCATTTTGATTTCAGGATCTATGTTTCTTCCACCTACCACTGTGGCTGGCGCCACGCTGTACTCGGTAGCAATTTATGGTGGATTAGTTCTTTTCAGCATGTTTCTTCTGTATGATACACAGAAAGTAATCAAGCGAGCAGAAGTAGTACCAGTGTATGGAGTTCAAAAATATGATCCCATCAATTCGTAAGTAGCCTTTAATATCTTTTCTTTGTTGCATAAGGACATTTGTGTTGCTTTGGCCTATTTTGTTTTATGCCTGTGTTAGTTTCCAAGGACTGCTATAACAAATTATATAAACTGGCTGATTTAAAACAACAGAAATTTATTCTCTCATAGTTCCAGAGTCCAGAAGTCTGAAATCAAGGTATCATCAGGGTTGGTACCTTCTGAGGGCCCTAGGGGAGAATCTCCTCCATGCCTCTCTCCTAGCTTCTTGTCATGGCCAGCCATCCTTGGCATTCCTTGGCTTGTAGATCTATCACTCTAATCTTTACTCCTGTCCTCATATGATGTTCTCCCTGTATCTCTGTCTCTTATAATGATGCCATATTGAATTAAGACTCACCCTTCTCCAGTATTACCTCCTCTTAACTCACATCTTAATTATAATCGCAAAGACCCTATTCCCAAGTAACGTCACATTCACAGGTACCACAGATTAGGACTTGAACATATCTTTTGAGTTCAACCTGCAACAATGACTTTGTTGAATTTTACTATTTTATTTCTGTTATTATTTGGTCTGTTCTCTTTCCTTAGTAAGCTATGTATACACAGAACATTTGATTATATTGCAACTAAGTGTAATAATTAGGTATATATTCAATTGATTCAGAGTATTTTACCTATTTTGTTAATTAGCCTTATAGTGCTTTTGTTGGTCAATTAATTTTGCGTGTGTGTTTGTGTAATTTATATTTAACAGACTTTAAAACTGAAGAAAAGATGTATTAGTCAAGTGTTATTTTTGGAAAGTGTACATAATTGAAATTTTTAATAGAAAAGCCTATTTTATTAAAAATTGGAAACACTTCAATTTTTAATTTTTTATTAAAAATTGAAAATTCCATTTTGGAGATATTCAACTGTAGCTGATGTTGTGTTGTACAATAATGCTTTTTCCTTTCCTTGGCCTCTCCACCAAAGTAGGTTATTTTATTTAAGTAATTTCCTTGAGTTTCATGGTGTCTATCACATTTTTTAAAGTAATTTATTTTTATTTCTTTAAAACTTAATGTAATGATTTTTTTAAACATTGCTATAATGCTCACAGATTTGTGGCAGGTTTTTGGGGGGTAATCAGGGGAGGCATTGAAGGGAGTGTGTTATATTTTTAAATGCCAGACTTGTGTCTGACACATTTTTGTGAAGGTGTTTCTTTGGTTTTTATTTTGATTATTTCAGTGTCTATCACCCATTTCTTTTTTTTTTAAAGCAAGATACTGTACTCATAGTAGAGTGTCAGAGAATATAATGATTTTTAAAACTGCCCTTTAACACTTAAAAGATTAATCTGCCAAAAGAAAAATCTTGATAGTTTTCTAGTCTAGGACTTCCTTAGTTGGCGTCTTTTTTAAAATTTCCATTTCATATACCTGGGACAAATAATCAGTGTTGCGCTTTCTTCTCTCCTACATTACGAAATAGTTTTTGTCATTGTTACAAGAATTACATCATATTTAACAGGCATAATTTCTTTTCTAGGATGCTGGGAATCTACATGGATACATTAAACATATTTATGCGAATTGCCAGTATTCTAGCAACTGGAGGCAACAGAAAGAAATGAAGTGACTCAGCTTCTGACTTCCTTAACACATCTGGCTTGTTTAATAGGGGCAGATATTCTTTAAATAGTTTGTGCAAGCAGCTTTCGTTGAAGTTTAGAAGATAAGAACTTGTCAACATGTTTCAGGTGTTCCAGTAATGTGATGCTTCAGGTCTGCTTTTTCTTCTGGAGAATAAATTCAGTAGTTCTCTTCCAAATAGCACACACATTTTCAATTCTTGTGTTTGAGTAATTCTAAAATGTTCTAATGAATATGAAAAACAAGTTTTGTGTTGCAGGAATTTAAGTATTTTATCTATTTTTAAATTTATTTGGTTAAGTGAAATTTAGCAAACTTGTATACCTGCATTTTTCATTTTGGATTGCAGAATATTAGCAAGTAATGTCATAAGTGATGTAGGGGTTTGGTAAAGGGACCAGAGAGAAGTAAAGCGACACCTGCAGTCTTTCTTTGAATACTTAGAACTTAGCGCTTGTGTAGTTGTGGTGAGCCAGTGAGGGGGTCTGGATGTTTGGAAACAAGTCATGGCTGTACATCTGCTGAACTTATCAGAAGCACTGAGCAGAAAACAAAGACATAGGTGATTCTGCAGGCTCTCCTTACGACGTGGATGTGATCATGTTTGGCTTCTCATTGTTTGACACTGTTAGGAGAGTCCACAGTGCTAATCATGTGGAGAATTCCTGTTACATATATTATGTGTGTGTGTAAGTCTTACTTTTGAATCGTCTAGTAGAACAAAATATCCTTAAAACACTCAGGAAAATAATATTCGAAGCAGGAAAATTGTTGCATTTTAAGTATACAAACAATATGTGCATAGTTGCTGAATATTTTTGCAAATTTATTGAAATGTTTAAAGGAATAAATGCTTGCCTTTCTTATCTCTTCAGGCTTTAACTTTTATATCAGAAAAGCCTATTCGTGGTTTACACTTGAGATTATGAAAGCAGTTTTCCCCCTCAGATTTAGTTTCTTGCATTCCCTCTCAGAGGAATCACTAAAAAAAGGAAGGCAGGGCTTCCCTGGTGGTGCAGTGGTTAAGAATCCGCCTGCCAATTCAGGGGACATGGGTTCGAGCCCTGGTCCGGGAAGATTCCACATACCGCTGAGCAACTAAGCCCGTGCACCACAGCTACTGAGCCTGCGCTCTAGAGCCCGCAAGCCACAACTACTGAGCCCGTGTGCCTAGAGCCCATGCTCCGCAACAAGAGAAGCCACCGCAATGAGAAGCCTGTGCACCTCGACGAAGAGTGGCCCCCGCTCGCTGCAACTAGAGAAAGCCCGCGCACAGCAACGAAGACCCAACGCAGCCAAAAATAAATAAATTAAATAAATAAATTTATTTAAAAAAAGAAGGCGGCAAAGCGAGGCTTCTTTCATGAACTATATCAATCAAAAATGTAATGGAGAAAATGCTTCACTAGAGTTTCCCCTAGCAGAATTCTCCTTTCCTCCATAGGCCATTATTTAACTCTCGTGCCATTTATAAGTTTTTTGATACAGAAGAGTTATTTTTGGAAGTTCTTATGAATGAAATAAGTGTATGATTATTGAGATAGTTGGTGTTTTGACAAATATTTACTACAGTAATCCATAAATAACTATTCTCCCCACCTCAAGTTACATAGGATGCCTATTTCTGAAATAATAATGGTTCTAGCCAGATGGTGATTGGTCTGTAATTTTTCCAGCTGAACCATATGCATGTTATTGAATAGGAGATTTGTTCAAGAAAGCAACTTAATCCCTTACTGATGTAGTATATAGAGTATGGTATGATTATAACTATGGTCCTTACAGCTAGACTGCATTTATCTGAACCCCAGCTCTTCCACTTATTCCTTACATGACCTTTGGCAAATGACTTAACCTCTCTGTGCCCATTTCCTTATCTGTAAGATGAAGATGATACAGAACCTACCTCAGGGTTAAGGTGAAATGTGCATGCAGGCACTTAGTAAACGCTATGTAAGTTTTAGCTGCTGTTGCTGGCTGGTTTTGAAGGGTTTTTTCTTAAGAAAGATCTATGAAACTTCTGTGTGTTCCCTTCTCTACCGTAGCCCCTGTACAGTGTGATCTTAGAGTGAAATCTTACCGGTCCTGTTGTCAGTCACGTTTTAGCACACAAAGTTTATATCCTTATGTTGGGATGATACACACACAACACAAAATGATATAATTTCAACAGTGGTATCAGGCAAAGGCTTATCTAGAAAATGGGGTTTTTTTGTTTATTTTTTTTAATGACAGCATTTTATTATAGCACTTTTTCTGATTTTGCTAAGACAGTGAAGACTTCAATATAAAATGTGAATATAAGTTAAAATATTATAATAGGACTTAAATGATAACAGGAGAAAAATCACTATTTCTTTGGCTACTGTTAACATACCACTGGGGTTTTTTCCTCACATCACTCAAGGGAAGAGTGGAGACCTGCAAATTGATGGGCTTTAGGCAAAAAAAAAAAAAAAAAAAAAATCCATTTCTCATTTTCTGAAACATCATCTGATCTAGGAAGGGTGTCGTGTCTTTATTAGCTCATTAGTCATGCTACCTGTTCTAAGATGCAGTATTTGTCAGACTTCATTTCTGAAATGTGTGTTCCATTTCATGATTTTTTTCCACCAAACGAAACAGCGTATCTTTAAATCAGTGGCATCTTAGAATTGAAGAAATAATGGCATTTTTCAATGATTTGTTTTCCATTTCTAATAGTTCATTGTCCTGTAGGAACTGGTATCTGATGATTCAGAGAGAATCTTCCACAACCTAGCCCCACCCAGTTACGTACTTCATACAGGTTGAATTGGACTGATTTCCCAGCAATGCAGAATGACTCCCAAACAGGAATGCCAGTAGAAGTTGAGAGAGAAAGATTTTGTGGTTTGGCGTGATCTGGCTGTTCATAAAAGGGATTAACGACTTGGTTCAGTTCAGTACTCCTTGAAGGAATGAACTCTTAGCACCAACTGTGGGGAGAAACCAGGGTGAATGAGACCCTTTTCACCCTGCTGTCACAGCCTGGCTGGGAGCTTGTCAGCTAGAAGACAGCATCAGATGGGCAGAGGCAGTGGGTGGTGGCCAGGAGAGATCTCATAGTGAGAGAGGGCCGTTGGCCCTGCTGACCTTTGAGCAGGGAATGCTGGAGACAGAAACCCTTACTGTTGGTGGGGAATTTTGTGCCTGAACACAGCAGCATTAAATTTTTTTTTTTTTTTTTTTTTTGCTGTATAGTTGATTTATAATGTGTCACTTTGTACAGCAAAGTGACTCAGTTATACACCTATATACAGTTTTTTTATATGCTTTTCCATTATGGTTTATCACAAGGTATTGAATATAATACCCTGTGCTGTACATTAGGGCCTTGTTGTTTATCCATTCTACATGTAATAGTTTGCATCTACCAACCCCAAATTTCCAGTCCATCCCTTTTCCTACCCCCATAACAGCATTAATCTTTACAAGTCACTTTTTTTAAGAGATCAGGTCAAGAGATAGGCACTCTATTTGGTACCATGTTGCTAAAATATGAGAAACAGCAATAAATGACCCAAGGTAATTGTGAAGTGATTATTCAGAAACTACAAAAGCATTATGGAGACTACTCACTACAAGAGTTCAGAGAAAGGGGGCAGTTTCACTATGCTGAGTGCCCACAGGAACACAGGTGTCCTACACACACCAGCACAGAAAGGCTGGGGGCTGGAGGGGGCTCCCAGCTTTGGTGGGAAGGGGCATGTCCGGGGCAGCCTTCCCGCAAAGCATCATGGGAAGCATCTGGACCTACTTTGCAGAGAACCCAGCCTTCTCCGCCTGCAAACCAAATGTGTTTGTGACTCTACTTGTGTGCTCACAAATTATGTCACCCTTATACTGGGTGCCTCAGAAAAGAAGTATGGTCACCTACCTCATTTAAGTAGAAGACGTATTTAAAAAGAAGTTGGGGGATTCCTTAGCGGTCCCATGGTTAGGAATCCACGTTTCCTCTGCAGGGGGCACGGGTTCGAACCCTGGTCAGGGAACTAAGATCCCTCATGCTGTTTGGCACGGCCAAAAAAAGAAAGAAAAACAAAGTTGGAGAAATTATGACAAGATTTTCACTCTTGTTATTTCTGAGTGGCAGAAAAAATGGGCATTTGGAAGGGAAATGGGGTGTTCAGTATCTTTTTCAGTATATTATATCTGCCCATAAGTAGTTTTTTAGAAAAGTAAGTCCATATGGAGAGAAAATACATTGAACACCTCAAAAGAAGCTTTTCAGATTTTAGGAACTTAGTGGGAAAGCAGAAACTCTCTCCACCCTGTGGCCTTTGGCACCATCTCACCTCTGAGTGGAACTGAACCCAGAACCTTCAAGGCCCTTTTAGCCCTGAGGTGCTGTGTCTGCAGTGACATCAGGGTTGAAGTTTAGCCCAGGATGGCAGGGCTCTGTCGGCACCTTGCGCATCCGCCTGGTCCTAGTGCTTCCAGGAGTGGGGCAAGAGTAAGGGAAGGGGACACCTCTCCTCTGGGAAGCCTGCTGCCAAACCTGCAAAGCACGCAACAGACACTGACAAACAGGATCCATCCCAACCCCACCTGCCGTTCTCCAGCTCCAAACGCTGGCAAAAGCCGGAAACCTTGGCATCCTCCCTCCTCCCCATTGCCCAAGTCAGTGGCACTTGCTTTGCTGGTCCTCTCACCCTTCTCCATCAAAATCCACACGTGTGGGTGAGTCTGCTATCAGTCCTTTAGACCTGAATTTCAGTGTTTATTTCTTCTTTGCCCCAAATCGTGGCAAGAAAAGACAGTCATCGTTCCACGTTAAAGAAGCGTCATACATCCTTGAGCACAACTGGGGAATTGGTATTTCTTGGAGACAGGTTATTAAAAAAGGGAGGGAAAGCTATGCTCCCCACTGCTGACAACTGACTGCCTAATATAACAAAAACTTCTTTTCATAGGGCACGATGCTTTAGCATTCACTTTCATCAAAGGGATCTCTTCCTCTCCAACTTCAGTTACTGTTTTACTGAGGAGGAGAGAAACTGAGGAACAGAGAAGTTGAGCAACTTGTCCAGGGTCACACAGCTAAAGATTGCCAAGTGTTCTGCTGAGAACCTGCATCATGTGGCTATAGAGCCTGTGCTTTTCATGAGTGTAGGGGAGTAAGGGAGACAGAAATAGAAAGCAAGCGTCCTGAGTCCCCTACTCCAGGCTAAGACCATGGGGTGGATGTGAAGGGGTGGAGGCAAAAGGCCAGGGACTCCAGAGAGAGAGCAGAAAGCCAAGGGACTATTCCCTTTAGGGACTCAGAGATGGTGGCTTCACAGGTGTTCCAGCACCAGCATGGGGTGGCCACAGGATAGAACACAGTGCCTTCTAGCCTCCCCAGGTGGCTTTGTGGTGTGGAAGAGAAGGTCACATTGTGGCACATGCCCATGGAGGAGCCTGCAGGCCTGCTGGCAGCCACCATGGTGAGGCAGGGTAGCCCACACCAGTGGGGAGGGAGGCATGAGTAACAGTGGGTGGATTCACAGCATCATTGAGTACCTAGGGGACCAGCAAGGGTGAAAGTGGAGGCAACAGACCCTGAATTTACCAGCCTTGTCCCCAGCAGCGGGACACCCAGAGGCAGGCGAGATCCAGTGGGTTGGAGGCTTATGAGGAAGTTCAAATTCATTGTAAAAAATAGAGGAAGTTGTCAGGTTTTGGTACAATTTGAGGGTAGTGTGTAAGCTAAACTTAAGTGTAGTGGATTCTTTTCAACTACTCATGAGTTCTAACGGTACCACTGTCAGGAAAGAACCTCTGATTTGGCGGCAAACACACCTGGTTCCAGGTGAGAAGTTGCCATAACATACTTAGGTGAAGGAAAACTTCCCTTTCCCTTGTTGTAAGATGGAAATGAAACGCCTGCATCCCTGAGGTGGGAGGAGAATTAAATGAGAAGACAACTGAAGGATCACACCAGATGCTGGCCCCTCTATTATAAACTGATCTGCAATTTCCTGAGCAAATAAAGGATGGAGAGTCATTTCTGATCAATCACAGGGCCCACATAACAGCCTTAAAGAAGAGCATGGTGGCCAAGAGTGAAGGAGGGACATGGGTCAAAATGCTCTAACCATAAAGGACTCCAGGCATTTTCCTAATTGACCTTAGAAATCACAGATTTGACTTGAAAATTTTTTTCTTCCTTGTAAATTCCCGTGTGTGTTAGGTGTGTCTCTGGAGACTTTTTTCTCAGGAAGATTGCCAAGTGTTCAAAAATCATCTCTGGAAATGATTCAAAGCCTCAAACTTGATTATTTTTGTACCCAAACTGCATGTGCTTAAAACTAACAGGTGTTCCTGTTAAAATGCTTCTCATTTTCACCTCTCTCAGCTCAACATGAGATTTCAAATATTCTAAAGAGCCAGAGGTGTTTCTTCCTTTTTTAAAGTAAGAAGTTGACAGTTATCTTTGAAATGTTAAAAAAGCACGTGAAAATCTGTGAACAGGGATTGCCTCTGGGGAGTGGGGTTTTGGATGGAACTTATACTTAATACCCTGTGTTATTCAAATTAATGCATCATAGATGGCTTCAGTCATTTTTTAGAAGCATTTAAAAAGCAGGTCGAATTCTGACCTCTGAATCTGCTCTTCCCATTAAACACATGGTCCTGGGAATACCTGCAAATCCGTGAGTTGTATGTGTGAGTGTGTAAGGAACAGACCCCTGAGATTACAAGTTCTTCCTGTTCTTAGCTGTTCAGTGCCCCCCAGAAAGCTGTACTGAGAACCGAACCTAACCTAGCAGTACAGAACCTAGCTGTACTGAGAACCTAACCTAACAGAGTCTATTTCTGACTCTGTGGCTGAGGGTTCTGGGAAAATTACCCAAGCCCTGGCTTTGTTTGACTGTGTATCCTAACGAATCTCTCTCTTCACTAGCCTGGGACTCTCTCCTAATTTCTGCACCACTGCTAAGCAGGTAGAGTTCAGCTTGAATATCCGGCCCAATCCCTGCCCCCTCTGCCCAAGTACCTCGTTCTTTTCCCCTCTGATGATGGCTTGCCAAAAGGAAGAAGGAGCCATGCCAATCCAAAGAGTACCTGTTACAGCAGGTAACGAGTGAGTGGCAGCCAAAGGTAGGCTGTTGCCCAGAGAACTCAGTGGTGGCACCCTAAATGACCCCAGAAAATAGTGGTAATAGTCCTTGATGTGGGTCATGGTTGTAATCTCAGGAAGCATCTTTGGGAAAGTTTGCTGGGTTTAGGAACCTATAACAAGCAATCTAAGAAAAAACAGCATGAGGGCTGACGGATGGAGACTCAAGACAAGCCCCATCCTCTTCTCGACCCTCCTTCGTACAATGGCCACGCCTCAAGCATTTCCTGGGCCCCAGCTCTGGAGCTGTCCTTGGTAGACCCCTTGGGTCTTCCTGACCACACCGTCTGCCATGGCCACTGCCCGCTCACCACAGAGAGCAGGATTCAGAATGCAGCCTGGAAAGGGAATCAGGCCAGGGCTGGGCAGGTGACTAACACAGTATGACATTTTGGTCCTTAAGCGCCCCAACCAGTTTCTTTGTGTGGATTGGTTTTAAGGTTCTTGGGAACACATGAAAGCATACAGGCTGACTGTCAAAATATCCCCTGGCAAACAGTTTGCTCACCAAGCTGTCTGAGCATGTGATGTATCCTGAATCTCTAATCTCTAGCAAGAGAATAGAGCCAGTTCCGGGCAGTGGGGACTGTCTGAATTGACTGCCGGGAGCCAGGATGATCCTAGAGTGTTGAACCTGATACTACCATCTTCCCACTTACCCTTCGAGGCTGGGAACCAGCTCTTTGGTTAGAAGGGCACACTTATGAAAGGACAAGATGGACATAATATTACAAGGGAAGATGCAAATTCTGTGTGTCTGCATGACTGCCTCCACCACGAGAAGCTCCCTGAGACCAGCCAGGCAGTGTCTTCTGTGTCCCTGGGGCCAGGTGCACAGCCTAGCCCATGGTGTGTGTCCAATGGATAAGGTGATTCCTGAGGCTCCTGCACCATTAGCCGACTTTCCCCCATGCTTGCCGTTGTAGGATGTTCTCTTTCTCCACATCTTGGCTCAGTTTGATTCTGTACCTGACACGTTCTTTTGCTTCATCACCGTCTTAAACGCCCATCAAGGTGCAGCCGCTGGTCCACCTCCTTTCCAGCCGTACAAGCATCTGCCATGTCGCAGGCGGCTCCTCACACGTGTCCTCGTTCAGGTTTGTGGGAAAGAGAGCACTGCGCCCATTTCACAGACGGGAAGCAGATTCAAAGCTATTCAACGTCAAATTCAAGGACACACTGCGGATATGTGGCAGAGCCAGGACTCAAACCCAGGTCATCTGATTCCTAGCAGTGTGCTCCCTATTTTTCATTCACTGCTCAAGACTCTTCCCTGAGGTTTTGCAAGGGGTTTTATGGGCCTCCCTGCCACATCTAAGGAATGAACAGGAATATCTGTATTTGATGGAATGAATACTGACACTAAAAGTTAATATTCAACCCTGAGAAGTGGCTCTTCCCTGCCAGGAGCTTTCTGAGGCCATTGTCGGGAGCTCCTTCCTGGGGCTGGGCATTTATAGCTTTCTGTTTTACAGTTCATGAAATGCTCTCAACTTCTCGAAAAGCTGAGGGTTTTTTCCTCCTGGGAGGGGCTGACTCTACCCTTTATGAGAATTCCAAGGCTGCTGGTGCCCTGCCCACCAGGAAACACCTCTCTCTCTGCCACTCTATAAAGGTCCCCGGGGGCCCCAAGGGAGGACTTCTGCGGCACAGCGGCTTCCCCGGGACGTGACGTTCCCACCCGGCCACCATGAGGTTTCTAGCCCTCGCCAGCCTACTCTGCATCTTGCTTCTCTGCTTGTCCGTCTTCTCCGCAGAAGGTAGGACTATCCCCCTCCCCCGCCCAAGGTGCTGGTCCCTGAACAGGGATTCCCATGTCTGGGAAGATTGGAATCAGGAAATGTTGGAGGGCAGGCCCTCACAGGCAGTGCTGGGCCCTGAAAGACGGGCTGTCACCCCTGAACCTGTACAGCACCTCTATCCACAGTGGCAGCACCGGGGGTGGCTCGGGAGTTTTAAACCCCTGCCATCTCCATCCACAGCCCCAGCTCCCCAGACACACACACACACACACAAAAACTAAGTAAAAGCAGTGTGCTGACCACTCGGACACACAACCTGCCAGCTAGATTGCTTCGTGCACCGAAGTCCTCCCTTGCTGGAAGGTCTGGAGCCGCTCTATTACACGTGCATGAAGCTTGGGGCACGATCTGTGTTGAGTGAATGAATAAATTAACTAGTAGACCATCTGAGTCTGAACACCCCCAAATCTCATGCACAAAAAACACCTGTGACAGATAGATGGGATGAGAGTATGTGGTGGGGGGCATGTTCGTGTGCATTTGGAACTGGGGGAGACAGCCCTTGCACTTCCGTGGATATGAGTATTTAGCTCTTCTGTCTTTCTCAATTCAGATAGCTGAATATTTTTAGCTTTTACTCTTGCCTAACCCTCTAAAAACTGCCTACTTTTTTTTGTTTGTTTGTTTTGGCAATTATGGTTATTTTAACATTTATTGGAGTTTGGGGATATAGAAATAAATATGGAGGGAAAAACACCCATAGTTTCATGACTCAAGAATGGCCATGTTCAACATTTTGTTTATTTCTTTTCGGTGTGCATACAAGCATCTTTGTAATTGAAAACCCTCTGTGTGTTCAATCTCGTATCTCTTTTATTGATCACTATATTATTATAGTCACCAAAAATACTTATGATTGAAATCTGGAAGCATTTATACCAGAATGTCAACAACAACCATCTCTGTCTGCACGGTAGGATTATAGAAAGTATTTGTTTTCTAAAGTTTCTGCAATGAACATTGCCACGTATACAACATGGAAAACAGTGATTAGAGTTCCTCATAAACACAGTCTATAGCAATGCAATTTATCAGACCTCTTCTGTCGGAAAAGTGAGAGGTTGCCAATGTTACCTTAATGACAATTCAATGAAGATGAATACCTTTCCTCGTTAAGTTTCCTATCCATTTAGGAGTATATCCAGCAGATTCCCCAAAGTGGTGTTATTTCACTAATATTTTTAGGTATAACTTGCCATCAGGTGAATGTGCTGTGATGAATTTACATGTTTAGACATTCAAATGAGTCACAACTTTGCACTATTTTAAGTATATGGTAAAAATCATGTGTGTACATAGTGTCAAAGGGCGTAGACACTTCTGAGTGACGGTGCTGAACTGCTACTCGGACAGGGACACGAGGAAGACGTATTCTGGAGGCAGAGTATCTCCCCACACTGACTTTTTTTTTTTTTTTTTGCGGTACGCGGGCCTCTCCCTGCTGTGGTCTCTCCCGTTGCGGAGCACAGGCTCCGGACGCGCAGGCCCAGCAGCCACGGCTCACGGGCCCTGCCTCTCCCCGGCATGTGGGACCCTCCCGGACCGGGGCACGAACCCGCGTCCCCTGCACCGGCAGGCGGACTCCCAACCACTGCGCCACCAGGGAAGCCCTGACTTTTTTATTTACGGAAAATAGATCACCTCAAGGCCCACTCTTCCCACGGGCCCTCCTGTAGCCTGGCCCATCCTGAGTTTCCTTGAATAAACATTCCTGAGCCCTCAGCCTTGGGAGTTGAAGTTCCCTCCTGTCACTCTTGCACAGACCCAGTCCCTGGCATCCCCAAGCACGCTAAGAGAGGGTCTCTGTTCCTGTGTCTGCCCTCAGGGAGAAAGCATCTGAGTCATCCTGCCAAGCCCGGGAAAGGCAAGCCCTGCTGTCCCCGAGTTCCTGGCCCTGACGTGATGACCCGGAAAGGTAAGCACCACGCACCTGCCCAGGTGTAAGGAGAAGCTCTGGGGAGGCCGTGAGACAGGCCGTGTATGCACCCCCTGGCCCCCGTGCCTGGGGGACATCAGGCACTTTTGCGGAAGGGCCACAAAGAGACCTGATCTCACCCTCACTGAGCTTCCCATCTAGTGGGGGAAACTGACCCCCCCACAAAAGTCAACAATTAATCACCTTGAACTGAATACATTCCCACAAGGGAAAGAACAGGATGCAATTAGAAAATGGGATGGGGAAGACCCCTACCCTGGGTGGGAGGCATCAAAGCAGGTGACATTTGTGCGACCTGAAGAAAGACAAGGAACTGGCACCCGGAGTGTGGAGGGGACAGGGCAGGCAGGGGAAGCAGCAGGCGAGCAGGCAGGAAATGGGCAAGAGGGGTGGGGTGGGGGGAGTCTGGAGGCACTCACGGAAGCTACGAACCAAGGCAGGGCTGACCTCGTGAGTGAGCTGGCACGTGAGGCAGGGTGACCAGAGGGGATGGGGCACACAGGTCCAGGGAGTCCCAGAGCTGTGGGCAAGCAGCGCCCGTCCAAGGCGCCAGGCTAGAGGTGCAGATCCGGGCTCCCTGCCAGGGCGAGGGCTCGAAGAGCAAGGCTGCCCTCTCCTCCAAGGCCGGAGGGGACTGGGGAGTGAGGGAGACGGGCCAGGAGAGGGCTGCAGGCACCCAGCTCCCAGGACTGGGGCACCAGGCCAGGGGCACCAGGCCAGGGGCAGGCTGACGCATGGGAGTTGCCTGACCCGGGGTGCAAGGTTAGGACAGCTGGACCTCTGCTGGCCTTTGGTAGGAGGGTCCTAGAGCCTGGGCCTGGCAGAGCTCCCATGGCAAAAGCAAGCCAGGCCTGACACAAACCCAGGGTTCCTGCCTGCCCGCCCCCCCCCCCACTCCCCCCCCTCCCCCGGCCCCTGCAGCCTAAGGCCACTTCTCAGAAGTCGGAGAAGGCCCCAGTCCTGCTGGCTCCTCTGGGGCGGTGGCCCAGGGAACCTGTGATCAGAGCCGAGCTCCCACACCCCTCCCAGCTACCAAGAGTCCTGTGCACCAAGCTGGGGGCGGGTGGGGGCCTGGGTGTGAAGCAGAGGGAGGGAGGCAGGCTGCACGGCTCAGCCTCGGGCCACTTCTCTGGAGAAGCTGACAGCCCCTCCTTTGAGACTGGCCTCACATCCCGCTGGGACCGGGTAAAAATAACCACTTCTCACACACTGAGCCCCAGTGTGACGCCCGGCCGGGGCTGGCTGACTGCAGCTCTGCTCTCCCCGGAGGCTCCAGCCTGGAGGAGGAGGTGTGTGAGTCCTTCCCCATAGGGAGGGGCAGGGTATGCTCAGACCCTGCAACCCCTCCCCAGGATGGACTTGCTCAGAGGCCCTTGTCGATGAAGATAATCAATAAACAATCAATAATAAGAATAGAAAATAGTTTGATTTGAGCCAAACTGAGGACTAGCCCAGAAGCCCGCCTCCCAGATTACTCTGAGAAAATGTGGAGAAGCAGGGTTTTCAGCACAGTTTTTTATCTTGTCAGAGCAAAGAACATTAAACAAGTCAGGGTTGCATTTCTTCAAGGTTTCAAAAAAAAAAGAACAGACCAGCATGTACACAGCGACTCAGTATGACCTTGGCACCTGGGAAGGAATGCTAATCAAAGGAGTACCAGCCCTGGCATCCCAGGAAGAGGGGCATTTAATCTATATTTTAAACATGGACATTCTTTACTTCTGGTCAATGTGCCCTTTTACTATTCAAAGCAGATGTACAATGTATGTTTGATAAGGCCACACACAGGCTATTTTAGTTAGCATAAAATTCAAGTTAACTCGCGTATAAGCCAGAATGACTTCCCTATTTCTCAATATGTGAAAAAAATTTTAGTTTTTGGCCACGCTGCACAGCTTGTGGGATCTCAGTCCGCCGGTCAGGGATTGAACCCAGACCATGACAGTGAAAGCCCAGAATCCTAACCACTAGGCCACCAGGGAACTCCCTGTGAAAATTTCTTTCATCACAATAAACATAAGAGAAGTTAAGGATGCATGGTGCGTGCGCACACATGTACACACGCACAGACAAGCCCACACAGTTCATAGGAAACAGCTGGGTTAACTCCTTGTGCACAGTACAATGGCAGCTCTTTTTTCAGTCACACAAGACTTCAGGATAATCTAAGTGCATGGCTCCCATGCTGAGTCTGGATTTCTTGTAGTGTATATGTCTTTTAAATTCCATTGCAGGAATTTGCAAACAACTTAGAACAAGAAGAGCAAAAAACATTTTTACTAGGTCCCTGTCATGCGGTCTCATTTAAATGCTTGGAACCACCCTGGGGAAGCACGGTCACCACTTTACAGATTGGGAAACTGAGGCTCAGAAAGACTATGAGGCAGAGCCAGGAACTTGGATCTGTCTTCCTCCTTCCACTGCAACAAACGCTGTCCTCCAGAGAGAGAACTTTCCAGCATCACGCTTATGAAGACATGTGCGTGCCCAAGGGAGACTGCATACTTTCTGGAAGGAAAGTTCCATCTGGGTTGGAATCTCAGCTCCACCACTGGCTAGCTGTGCGCCCTTGAGCAGGTACCCCAGCTCTGCTAAGCCTCAGTCTCCTCACCTGTGAAAGGGTATAATAATGGACTCTATATTTTCATAGAGTCTATTACCTCATTGTCCATGGGGTCATGACTATAAAGCCAGGCATTGGCCTGGCACCAGCTACCCCGTAAACTTGCCCTCCCGTGGCTGTGGAGGAAGTCTGAGCTTGCCCAGGCTTGGAGGTTCCACTCGCCATCTTCCAGGGCTGACCCTGGGGCTCACTCAATGCTGTGGAATCAACAGCAGGGACACTGGGTGTGCCAGGCTCTGGGAATTCAGCCTCTCTATCCCAGTTCACTGACATAGGAGTGTCTGCGCATGTCTGTCAAAAGAGAAGGTAACCTGGGGCAGCCTGGAGGATGTCCCTGAGCTGACATCACCAGCTGTGACACACGCAGGACAATATCACCTACCCTCCAATCTAAGGCATCTTTCCTGAACATGGCTTTTACCTATGTGCTCTTCTAGGACCGTGGCGGTGACAGGAAGAGGCGGGCACAGGACTCTGGGTCAATTTGACAAAACCATTGTCAAAAATCAATGTGCTGAGTGGCCAATTTGCTGAACTTACCACATTTACCAATTTACTAAAAGAGGGCTTTCTATAAAGCATTTGAAAAGTTTGTAGCAATCTATATGGCAGCACTTTTAAAAGGAATGTTCAATTTGTTGATTCTGTTAGCACTTGAGGAACCCCAGGTTTAGGCTGGGGTCAGACTGACAGCTGTCTAGACCCCACCAGCTGGGAAGTTCTGTGACCCTGGGGACTCTGTCAAGCTGCCCTCCATCCATGTGTCCTGAGGCTGTGAGTGAGAGGGAGCTCCTGGGGAAGGCTGGGGCGGCCTTGTGGGAGGGTCCCTCGAGTCTGAGAGTGTGCCTGCCTATCCCACAGACTTCCCGAGGCCTGAGAGCTCTGTGCCACCCTCGCTGCTTTGAAGCCCAGCAAAATGACTTGACCCATAGTGGGAGACAGGGGCTGAAAGGGACACAGAGAGATTTCTTCCCCACCGTGGGGTTGCCACTGTCTTCAGAAAGGAGCCCAGACTGCAGAGACAAAGGTTACCCACTGAGGACCACGAGTGTGATGACTTGAGAATTTTGGCAACTTTGGGTGGTAGCAGGGTGGACACAAGGGCTCAGTACAATGGATGCAGGAAAGGAGGAGGTGGAGAGGGTGCCCGGCCCATACTGCCCAGTGGACCAATCAGAGGGACTCAGATCAGCAGTCTTGCTCCTTGTGATTATACCTGTCAGCCACGGCTGCATAACAAAACACCTCCAACTTCAATGGCCCAAAACAATAAGTAGTTATCATTTTCCATGTGTCAACAGGTCAGTTGAATGGTTCTTCTCGTCTTGGCTGGGCTCACTCATTCTTCCAAGGGTTGGACAGGCACTTCTGCTGAGCTTGGCTGGGCTCTCTCACATGTTTGGGGGTTGGTGGTCTGAAGCTAGGATGGTCTCAGTTGGGCAAATGGACTCTCTTCCACATGGTGTCTCATCCTCCAACAGGCAAACTCAGACTTGTCTACCTGGGGCTGCAGGGCTCCTCCTATGTGAGTGGAAGTACCTAAGGCCTCTTCAGGCCTCAGAACTGGTCCACCTTCATCTCCACTGCATTCTCTTGGTCAAAGCAAGTCACCAGGCCAGATTCAAGCAGCAGGGAAATAGACCCCTTATCATGATGAGAGAAGCTGCAAAGTCACATTGCAAAGGGAGGGTGGAGAATTGCACCCATATTTGCAGTCAGTTAACTGCAGTATTTATTGTAGGAGCCACAGAAGAGAATCTTGGGGCCTGAGGGTGGGGACAGGGGATGGAGGGGAAACAGTGATCAGGAAATCATGGTTCTCCATCAAAAATGCTGGTGGAAAACTCTCACAATATGATACTAATAGAAAGGAGTAGTTTACAGTGTATATTACTATGGTTATCACTATGGAAAGGCAAAAGCACTTTCAAATAGGAAGAAAAAGAGAAAATTACACCAATATTAGCACTTATTTATGATTAAGAGATGAAGCTATGGATGAATTATGATAATTAAATTTATTTTTCATATAGCTAGTGATTATATAGCAATTACTGTGCAGCACTTACATCTGCTAACTCATTTAACCCTCACAATAATCCTAGATACTTTTGCTATCCTCATTTTTACAGATGAGGTGCCAAAGCACAGAGAGGTTTAGTAACTTGTTGAAGGTCACCCAGCTAGGGTGGGTAAGTAAGTGGCAGAGCTGGGCTTTGAATCCAAATAATCTGGCTCCAGATTCTATGTTCTTAACAATCATACCACCTTGCATATAATAATAATCCAGAAACGAAAACAGGAAAAAGAAGAATTTCATTACCATAATTTAATAACCCTCCTCATTCGTGTTTCCTTTTTTTTATACAAACATACTTACCTAGTTTTATTTTTATTGTACCTCATTTTTTAATTTTTAAAATTAACATTGCATTGTAAGCATTTTTCTTCATGATGCTATATAGTCTTCATAATCACACGGTTTTATCTCTGTTAAACATTTCCATCATCACGAGGTACCATTTACTAATTAACCATTTCTCTACCATAGGATATTCAGATTGTTTCCAGAATTTTTTTGTGCTATTAAAAACAAAACTATGGGGACTTCCCTGGTGGCGCAGTGGTTGAGAATCCGCCTGCCAATGCAGGGGACACGGGTTCGAGCCCTGGTTTGGGAAGATCCCACATGCTGTGGAGCAACTAAGTCCGTGCACCACAACTACTGAGCCTGCACTCTAGAGCCGGCGGGCCACAACTACTGAGCCCGTGCCACAACTACTGAAGCCCGCACACCTAGAGCTCGTGCTCCACAACAAGAGAAGCCATTGCAATGAGAAGCCCACACACCACAACGAAGAGTAGCCCCGACTCACTGCAACTAGAGAAAGCCTGCACACAGCAAAGACCCAGTGCATCCAAAATAAATAAATAGATAGATAACAAAAACTACGGAGCTTCCCTGGTGGCGCAGTGGTTAAGAATCCACCTGCCAATGCAGGGGACACGGGTTCAAGCCCTGCTCCAGGAAGATCCCACATGCTGTGGAGCAACTAAGCCCGTGCGCCACAACTACCGAGCCTGCGAGCCACAATTACTGAAGCCTGTGCACCTAAAGCCCGTGCTCTGCAACAAGAGAAGCCACCGTAACGAGAAGCCTGCGCACCACAACCAAGAGTAGCCCTCACTCACCACAACTAAAGAAAGCCCGGGTGCAGCAGCAAAGACCCAAGGCAGTCAAAAAATTAATTAATTAATTAATTAATTAATTACCTTAATAAAAAACTATGGGGACTTCCCTGGCAGTCCAGTGGTTAAGACTTGGCCTTCCAATGCAGGGGGTGCCGGTTCGATCCCCGGTCGGGGAGCTAAGAAGCCACATGCCTCGTGGCCAAAAACCAAAACATAAAACAGAAGCCATATTGTAACAAATTCAATAAAAGACTTTAAAAATGGTCCACATCAAAAAATCTTAAAAAAAAAAACAAAAAAAAAAAACTATGAAGACTAGCTTAATGCATGCAGGTTTTTTTTTCCTTATGGATTATGCCTCCCATAAATGGGACTGGTTTGTCAGAAGATGAGACACATATTGCCTGAGACAGGGAGGAGACAGCCTGAGGGTCCAAGGGCCTGCAAGTAGGTGTGGGTGAACCCTCCCACCACCGCCATCAGAAACAGGGCTTCCAGACCCCTCAACTTTAGTGGACTCTGCTCTTGACAGAGACAGTTGAACAGGTAAACTACCTTCTCTCCATCTTCTGCCTGTAAATCAGATTACTGCCTGCTGGGATAGAAATAGCCTGGGCTGGTCATGTTTGCAATGAAAAGCCCCCTCTGGGCCTCCAGGAAGGAGTGTAAGATCTGACTCTTGCTTTAATTTTTTTAAAAAAAATATTTGTATCTAAAAATTAATCTTAACTGTATTTTCCCCTCTCCCCCACCTTGACTCTGTCTGCCTCTCTGCCTCTTGTCTGGTCTTGTCTGCCCACTGCTCCTTCCCAGGACACCATGTGAGAAGCTGCAGACCATGCAAGTTCAAGCCAAAGCCCCACTCTTGGGTGGTGCCTGGGGCACTCCCACAGGTGTAGTGCTCCCCAAAACAGGCTCCATATAGCCTAGACCCTCATGCTCAGTGCCTTAGACACCCAGAAGACTTAGGTTCCCCCAGAATACTCCCCTCAAAGTTGGGGCTGATGACAAAGCCTCTGCCCATGAACCTGAGCCTCTTCTCTTAAACACAACATTTCTTGCCTGCCATGTTGGACTGTGCTCATGCTGCCTTTTAGAAAAGCCAGAACCAGAATCTTCTGAAAACCACCACATGGATTCAAAGGTCAAAGTCCTGGAATGCCTGTCTTGTTGTGTGGCCCTGGACAAGTAACTTAGCCCCTCTGGACTCATGCTGGCTCAGAGATATAAAATCCAGCGAGACAAAACATACAAGGAAGGCATCAATGGGCTTCACTAACCCCTTTCAACCTTCATGGCAGTGAGCTGGGACGTTGGAGGGCTTCGTGTCGGGCAGCAAAGGCCCTGGGAAAGTTCCAGAACTCCAGATCCTGGTCTCAATCATGCCACCAACCTTCAGAGTTATTGTGTGCCAGGTTCAGCCCACCTGGCCTCAGTCTCCACCTGGAGCCTTGAACGCTGACAGTCAAGACTCCACCGTGACCTGTGGCAGCTACAAATCTGGAGACTTCCGAGCCTGCTAGGGTGGAGGGTACCAGGAGCCCAAGAGCAGCCAACCAGCCATGCAGAGGTTCATCTGTCCTGAGATAGTACACCTAAGCCCCACATCCCGTGGCTCCTGAAGGAACCCCTTCCTGACTTCCCGATGTGAGTCTGCTGGAAAGAACGCTCAAAGAAACAAATTGTAAATAAATAAACAAAATGCATGGCACATGGTTGCTTGAGAAAATTGGTGGTAGGGCCTGAGCCACAGCTTTCTACTAGAGGAAACCCCACACCCTGAGGTCTCTCCTGCAGGCCACGCCTTCCTCACAGCACACCCTAACCAGCAAAAGAGGGGAGAGAGGAATAGTGACAAGAGCAAGGGTCTTGGTCCGACGCACCAGGACTCAAACCCCAGTCCTCCCCAGGATTTTCGTGTGACCTGGGCAAGTCAGTTTCCCTTGTCTGTAAGATGGAGAGTCCAGGACCTATTCAGAGGGTTAACATGAGGCTCCGGCAAGTAGACAGCTGTAAAATGCCCACAAGGGGCCTGGCACACAGAGGAGCTTGGTTCCGGGAAGCCCCTGCCTTCCCTGCCCCCCACCCTAGGGGAGTGTTTATGCCCAAGTGAACACAGAACTGCGGAGAGAAGGCTCAGAGGGAACAGATGGCCCAGGTCTAAGAGGCTTATCCCTCAGTAAATGCCTTCTAATCTGATTCTCCCGGCAAGGTGAGAAGGCCCTCCCCACGTCATCCCACAGGCACGTCTGAGAAGTCCAGGCCCACCAGGTGCGAGGCTGATAGGCAGAGCTTCCCTGGCCCTGGGCAATGGGGACAACGGTCCTAGGGCAAGCTCAAAGTCCCTACCTTGTCCTAGGACAGACCTTTGCCTTCCTTCCAGGAACTTCATTTGCGAGCTCATTCACTCACTCACTCAGTCACCCATTCCTGGGGGTAGGTAATGGTCAGACGGTGCTAGTTGTGAGGCTCAGAGCTGAGCACATATGGTCCTCGAGGGCAGAGAAATCGTCACGCAGTTGTGAGGCAAGAACAGAGGACCAGGCGCGGGAATGGACGTGAAAAGAGGAGGAGCTTATGCTTGCACTGAGTTATGGGAGAGTCCCAGTGGGAGAATGTGTGTGTGTGTGTGTGTGTGTGTGTGTGTTCGTGTGTGTGTGTGTGTGTGTGTGTGTTAGGGTGAAGCAGGGGTAAAGACTTGAGTGTTTGAGAAGAATCTAGCAACTGGACAGCAAAATCGCGGGACAAAAGGGAAGTGGAGTTTTCAGTCTGGGGCCATGAGAGCACCCAAACGTTATCAGATATTTAGAGCTTATCCTGAGGACGATGGAGAGCCAGAGCTGTCTGTGAGCAGGCGAGAACGCAGGTAGGAAGGACCATCAGGAAGACATGGAATGAGCTGGAACGAAGGCAGAACAGCAGGGGAGGGACACAGGGGAGGGATTCCAGGGGCTTCTGAACAGCAGTGGAGCAGCCTTGAGGCTCGGTAAGTGTATGGGCTGGGGGCCAAGTCCACAGTGGACATTTCCTGCGCTGTGTGGGACTCTCACCAGGAACTCTCTTGCAAGGTGAACCCCTCGCCGCCCAGCAATGGGGGAGCTGGCCATTCCAGATCCTCGTCCCTCACCCATCTCCTCTCCGCTCCACCGCACTCCACCGTACCCAAGAGAAGATAAAGAAAACACTCACACGAAACTAAACACGCGTGCTCGAGAGTCAACAGGAGGAACAATTCGAAGGCCAACAATTCCTCAGGAAAGCACAACCGCAGAAGTCTCGGCATCTTTGAGGGCGCACTAGGGAAGTCATTTAAGGTACGCAAATAAAAGGAAGACACAGCCTGGCCATTGGGAGGAGGCTGTCTCTGAGGGGCAGGAATGCAGTCCCCGCAGCTCTGGGCCACTGGCCTGGGGGAGGTGAGTGCCAGAAAGAGACCAGCCTTGGGCCAGATGGACAGTGACCCAGAGGGGCTTCCAGGGACACCAGCCCTCAGAACAGCCCAGGCCAAAAGTGGGAGGCACAGAAAGGAGCTGAGGACCCTGCACCTGCCCGCCCACCCTGCCCCATCTGTCCTTCCTCTGAGGAGCAAGGGAAAGACTGAGACCAATTCCCAAGCAAACAGAGGTGCCCATGCAGAGCCGAACACTGTCCACATGCCAAACACTCTCCTTCCCACGCTCACCTGTGGGATGCCCTCTCCAGAACTTGTGACACGGGCTTTTAAACTTGATGGAAGAACTTAACCCTCAAAGGGTATTGAGTTGACAGGGAAAGTCTTATGAATAAGGCTATTCAAGGCTCACAGGGACCCTAAGAGGATACAAAGAAAACCCAGACATCTGGAAGTGACTTTACGTTATAAAACTGGAATTCTTCTGTTGCCTTAATTGACTCCTTGAAGAATCTAAACACACTGGCAGGTTACAGTAGTGTCGCTAGAGAAAATGTGCAGTCTCCATGGTAACTGAAGGGGCCCACACTCCCTGACTTGGTGGGACCCCTAGTGTAGTTGACAGAGCACAGGCTTCCCAGACGGACTTGGGTTCAGGTGATGGCTGACTGTATGACATCAGGGAGGTCAGACGACCTCTCAGAGTCTCAGGTTCCCCATCTGGAAAATGAGGCCAAGACTGCCTGTCACAGAGGGCTGTTAGGGAGAGGAAATGAGAAATGTCTGGCTCTGAAATAGAAGCCGAACTGTCATCCCAGATCTGTTTCCACCAAACTAAACGGATCCAGAACTCTCCCCCTCTCCACCCCCGTTCAAGACTAGGTCTTCAGGTACAGAGTGAAGTAAGTCAGAAAGAGAAAAACAAATATCGTATATTAATGCATATATGCAGAACCTAGAAAAATGGTATACAGATGAACCGGTTTGCATGGCAGAAACAGAGACACAGATGTAGAGGACAAACGTATGGACACCAAGGGGGGAAAGTAGCGGGCAGGGATGGTGGAGAACCTGCTGTATAAAAGATAAATGAAATTAAATTTTAAAAAAAATTATATGAATGAGCTCTTTAACATTCGGTAATTCTACACTGCTCTTTTATAACTTATATTTATGTTCCAGTTCCCCATAAAATGTTATCCAAATGTAATACTTTTTGTGTTTGAAAAACATTTTATTGATCACATCTTTGCAATAAAATTATGTATGTATTAAAGTAAAATTAAAAAAAAAAAAGACTAGGTCCTCCGGGACCAGTTCCATCCCCAGCTATCACAGAACCTCCTGTTGGAAACCACACGCATTTTACAGCCCTGTGTGCCCACCCACTCTGCTGACTCATCTCTGAGCTTATCTGTGGGCCAACTGTCTAGGGTAAACCACTTTCTAGAGTCCCAGCTGGTTAATGTTCACGCAGGACCCCACATGTGACTCCCTCCAACTGACTCCAGAGCCACTTGCCCTGCAGTGGAAGCATCATAAAACTTCTAGGATATGGGTGTGTCTAGGTATCTAGTCTGGTTTCCCAAGTGGTGGTTGGACCTTGCCTGTTTACAAGCAGTCTGGTAACATGTGGCCAGGTCCAGAGGCAGGTGGCAGGCTTGTTATCAACAGCTCCATCACTGGAAGAGGTCTTTGGTTCATCTGCTGTTTAATCTGTCAAACTGCCCTGACCCTCAGGATTTGCAAAGTATAAACCAGAGGGTGGAATTTATCAAATTACAAGATGTCAGACCTTTTCCACTTCAAAATGCCACCATTTCACTTGTTCAACTCAATGTTTAAATACGCTATAGATATGGACGCTTACACGTGTGCAGTAGTTCCCACCACTCCCTATTGCCTTTCCCTCAGCCATTTCACACCTTTCCACATCCTGCCTGGCTCAGCAGGCATTTCAGTGTATACCCTTTGGCTACTTCAGCCTACCCATTTATGGATGCGTGGAGGGGGAGGGAGAATGTCAAAGGCCTGAAGAGGGCCAGTTGTTGACTAGGACCAGGAACCAAGACTTATGACACTGTCAGGTGTCTCTTCATTCATTCATTTATTCAGTCATCATTCAGCGAGTCAACAGCTGCTCATCAAGGATCTATTGTGGGACAGGACCTATGTGGATACTGAAGCAACCTATGCATGAAACATGGTCTCTCCCCTAAATGATTCACGGCACTCTGTGGGACACCAAAGCAGACAGATTACAGCACTAAATTCTTTTACGGGCCCTGTCAAGGTCCCAAGTAAGGACCAGTTCTGTCTAGGGACAGAAGCATACTACTCTCTGGAGGAGAAGACATTCTTGGGAATATCCCCTACCCAGGCTCAGCCATCTGGCAGGCTGAGATAGCAAAGGAGACGGCTATAGGGTGAAAATAGGCAACGCCAGGACTGGAGTTTCTGCCCACCTGTGTGAATGCCACAGTGACCAAGAGCCAGCATTAAGACACAGGAATCCCAGCAAGCGGGTACTAGTTCCAGCTAGATGGAGACTGGGGGAATAGGTGGCAGCCCCAGATTCCTGCAGTCTCTCAGTTAGGGGAACAAGTCGGGCCTTAGACAGATAAGAGGAAGAATGCCATCCCCATGTCAAAGGACACTGAGGCAGCCACCTTATACCTGGCCTGGATGCAGCAAGGGGTCAGAGAGTGGCCACATTTCAGAGTAGATAATGTCCAGGACTCCTCAGCCCCACAGAGCCCACTGCTGTAGGGAGGGACTCCCAAATTCCAGCCAGGTGGGTATACCTGACCCAGACCTGTAGAGGACAGTCCTCAGGACCTCACCTGGGCTGGGATAGGTGGGACCTCACAGTCGTGTCCAGAGAAGGTACATCTCCTGACCCTATGCCTTCATGCTCAGTACCAAATCCCATCCTGGACCATGGCTTCCCTGTCATGAGCAGTCATTTTGTTGGAACTTGGCAACTGAACAGAACAGCTCAGGATGCCAAGTTCCATGGCAGACGTTAGTCTGCCAGAAGGTCTCATCCCAGACAGCTGGGGCAGTAGCAGGGTGCTGGAGACCAACCCTATCCCCCTCCTAGATCAGAGTCATTAGGAACATGAGCCCGAAAGCAGGCCTCTGCTGCTCAGCAACAGAAAGAGCTGAGAGCGCTCCTTGGCCAACCTCCCCTAGTGCAGGTGCACACACGTGACCTGGGCATGCGTGTTTAAATGAGAAGATGTGAGCGATCCGCTGGCTGTGCACGCACGTGTGCACAAATGGGTCTGCAAATGGGACTAGAACTCGTGTGTTTTCGGGCAGCTGTGTGAATGTGCGTGCATGTATGTGGGCAAAGGCACCGCGGGTTAGCACGCTCAGATCAGATATGATCAAAGAGGTCACAAGAGCCTGGGGTGACATGCTGGCACATGGGGCTAGAACACACGTGCATGCCCAGTCTGGCAGCTGGCACTCGAATTCCCACTTTCTAACAGTGGGACCAGCTGTTTTACATCTACCTGAGGAACAGCTCTCGGAACCTGACCTAGAGATGACCTGAGTTGGTATTTCACAGCAGGTGTCATGGTGAGGAGGCCCAGGGGAGAGGGAGCTTGTCACCATGCAGGGGTGACGGGCCCGTGGAGGATAAGGTGACAGGTGTGCCCAAGACTGCCCGGGGTCTTTGAGTGAGGGCCAAGCCCCATGTCTCATGGCAGGTGGGACTTTCCTTCCCAGCTATGAGAAACTGAGCCCTCCAGGCAGTTTCCAGACCCTCAGCACCACAAGGTCAAGATCAGGGTCCATGGTGAGAACCTCCATAAAGAGCTGCTGTTTTTTACGTTCTCAGATGCTTTGTTTGAGGACAGGGGCCGGTCTAGAGTGACTAACTCATTCCCGTTTAAGTCAAACTTTAATGGTTTTAGCATTGAAAGTCCAGTACCCCGGAAATCCCCTCAGTCCCAGGCAAACCAGGCCGCTAGTCACTATAAGAGATCTGAACCTGTACAACTGAAGGGGGACAGAAGAATATAAACTACAAATACAAAATTAGGGCTCTGGAAGGACGTGTGAGAAAGGGGCTCAGGAGCTGAAGCTTCGGGCACTTCACGGTCATCTTCCTCTGCCATGGAAAGAGTTTCAACTATTTTTACAGCCAGGCCAAACTGGGTGTGAATCCAGACTCTTTCCCTCACTGGCTGTGTGAGCCTGGGCAAGTGACTTACCCTTTCTGTGCTTTCACTTCTTCCTTTCGAAAGCAGGGACAATCACACCACACACACACACACACACACACACACACACACACACACGGCATGTGGGGTACTCCTTCTCTATCCCTCTCCAGTACAAGTCTGTTGACTGAGTGAACTGAGGAGAAAGGAGTCAAAAGCACAACAACCACTGGTGAGGAGATGGGCAGATGGGACACAGGGAGAGCTGGCTTTTCTCAGCACATTGACACTTGCCCCAGGAAACCCTGTCTGTGCCTCCAGCTCACTGGGTGATCTACAGAGAGCCGCAGTCTCCTCATCTCTGTGTAGAACACAGGGAATGCTTGCCCTAGCTTTGTCCCAGCATTTTGTAACACGAATGATGCAGGAATGTCTGTGCAAGTTAAAGTGCATCTTTCCAGCAGACTCACAGATACGGAGAACAAACCAGTGGTTACCAGTGGGGAGAGGGGAGGGGAGAGGGGCAATGTAGGGGTAAGGAATTAAGAGGTATGAACTATTAAGTATAAAATAAGCTACAAGGATATATTGTACAAGACAGGGAAAGTAGCTAATATTTTATAAGAACTATAAATGGAGTATAACCTCTAAACATTTTGAATCACTATATTGTACACCTGTAACTTATGTAATATTGTACATCAACTATACTTCAATAAATAAAATAAAATAAAAATAACTGTTATACCTTTTCAAAAAATAAATAAAGTGCACCTTTTCAGTGATAGGGCCAAGCCTGAGGGGATTCAACATGAAGGGTTTTGGTTAATTGGGCCTGAAAACTGCCAAACACTCTGGGACTGCTCATTCATCTTCTCCTTGGCCTGAATCCCTAACTCTTGCTAACGGTAGATGGAGGGGGACTGGCCTGGGGGATGGGGGATGCTCTACTCCTGTGAACGTGCTTGGGGAGGAAATGTTGGGACCCCAGCCTCTCTGGGGAGCACACAAAGGGGTCTTCTCTGTCTGTGGCCACACCCTCCCAAGGATATCCTTGAGAGTGACCAAGCTCGGGCCTGAAGTTTCCGCCCTGTACACCCTGTGAATATAAGGAGAACAGGCTGCTTCTTCAACCAGATGCTGGTGTCTGAGCAAGAAAGTGAAGGTCCAGCCCGGGGAAACTTATCAGCAACCAGGAAGGCTCCTGAGCTTAAGTGTTTCTCCCAGCTGTCAGCACCCGGGGCCCCCATAGCAGCGCCTCGCTTGCCTAAACGTCTTCCAGGGATGGGAAGCTCACCGCTCCTGCGACAGTCCATGCCTGTGTTGGCCAGCTCTGTTAGCAAGTCTGTCCCATCATGGGGCCTGAATCTGCTTTCAAACAGTTCGCCCTTCCTTGCAAGGCGTGCGTGGGTCTGCTGCTTCTCCATGGTCACAACTGGGCACTGCAGATGGGGAGGGAGGCTAGCCTGCTGCCTGGCAATCTCTGCCTTCCACCTTACTAGAGACTTGAAGGCCCTCTCTGCTGCCCACCTCACACGTGGACCCCCACTAGTGACCAGACTAGTAATCGGACCCTCTGGGAGAGCTAGCCTGGCCTGGGGCGGGGGGCAGGACAGGAATGGGTTGAGATCTCAGAGAGGTGGTCCTGATAAACCCTCACCATCTGCCCCTTTCCCAACCGCAAAGCTCACCCCCAAAGCCTTCAGGGCCACATCCCTGGAGTCGATTTGGATTTTTCAGGCCATGCCCTTCCCAGAGCCCACCCACCCCCTTTCTGCCCCGCCCTCATTTCTCCTAGAGACTAGTGGGAGGGATCCTTCCGCGCTGAGGTTGCGCCCGTGCCCTGCCGCTGTTTTACAGTCAGGCTCAAAGAGAGCGGCAAACTCCCTGACAGTCACAGAGGAGGTTCATAAGAAGGGAAAACTCCAGTGGAGCCCAGCCCTACCAGGATTTGCAGACCTGGAAAAAGTCCCAGTTTTCCAGTGCCCTGCGGCCCTGGGGTCCCCTTGGCTCCTGCGCTCCAGACCTGGGGGCAGAGGTCGCGGTAGCACAGAGGAATGCCCTCCCGCCCCCCACCCCCGCCCGCTGCTGGTAGCGGGTCCCCTCAGCTCTGCACCCACTAATTGGTCTTGTTCCGCTGCGGGCGGGAGCGCTCCAGCGGCGCCGATCCGAGCCGTGTCATCCGCTTAGCGCCCTCCGCACCTTTCGGCGCTCACGCCCACGCCCGCCTCCCGCCGCCGCCCCCACCCCACCCCCGGCTCTGCACTCGTCGCGCGCGCAGGGCATGCTCCGTGCTCCGGCGCCCGGCCTCGGCTGCGGGGAGCAACGAGACCCGCACGCGGAGACATGGGGCGCGGCCTGCGGGCCGTCCTGGCCCTGGGGCTGCTGTTCCACCGCCTGGGTGAGTGGCCGCAGGCCCCGCGGGCCCCGGTAGGGACGAGGGGTGGGTGCTGGCGCCAGCCGGGTGGACCCAGGGACAGTTCTGGGCCGTTCATTTCCAGAGTGGGGCTCGGGATGGGGGACGGGGACACGGACTGGGGAAAGGGGATTCTCGCTGCTCTCCGCTTCTTCAGAAGAACAGTCGGAGGTTTGGCAGCTGCCCCGAGGGCTGTGGGAGGGTGTTTTCACTCCCCGTGTGACCTTGACCAGGGCACTGCCCCTCTCTGGGCGAGGCTTCCTAGTCTGCCCATCGATGGGGCTGAGACTGGCCGCTGCCTGAGTTCCAAACGCCCAGATGGTGCGTGTCCCTGACAAGCCGAGCCCAGCCGGAGCCCACGGGAGGAGGTGGCCGAGGGCCCCGGTGGGCGCGCTGGGCTCTGGGACGGGAGCCCTCCTCTGCCCGCGGGTGGGCCAGACGCGCGACCACGCCGGTGCCGAGCTGTCCCTGCGCGTGTTCGGGTGTCCTCTGTTCTGTGTTCTCTTCCTAGCCCAGGCCAACTTCGCCCCCTACTTTTTCGACAACGGGGTGGGCAGCACCAACGGAAACATGGCCCTCTTCAGCCTCCCGGAGGACACTCCTGTGGGTGAGTATGCCTGGCGTCTGCCCCACATAGGTCTCCCGGAGGGGCGGCCCACGTTCCCCTGGACATAGAGACCGAACCCGTGACTCCCGGGACATCCTGTTAGCGCTCTGAATTCCCTGGGGCAGTTGCAGGAAAGGAGGGCACGGGCGGCCGTGGACACCTAAGCTGGGCCAGTCCTGGAGACCCAGGCGCCGAGCCCAGAGACAGGGCCGGCCCCAGGGGCAGGCGGCAGTCCTCAGCGCTGGGGCCTTTACCCACTGCGTGACCTTGAGCAAAGTACTAACGTGCCAGAGCCCCAGGGCTCTAGGCTTTAAAATGGCCCCAGAACAACGAACTCAGTGGCATCTGCAGGGAGAGGAGCGGGAGAAGGAGGGAGGTTCACACTTCCTCTCCATCACCTGGTCTGGGAACCCTGAGCAAAAGGACCACTGCAGTGTACAGGAAGCACCTGCTCAGAGTTCCCTGAATAATCCAAGCATGGGGAACAGTGCTGCCCGTGGGTCACCCCTCCACCTTAAGGCTCCTCCCTTTTCCCTCATCCCGCATCCCCAGTCTTGGTTCCTGGGACAGGAGTCATTTCCAGGCAGAGACCCTAGAGTTAGACCCAGCAGCCTTGAAGCCCTCTGTAATCCATATTCTAGATTACAATCTGTAAAGTGGCAGGTGCTAACAGTCATCTGATAGTCGTGAAGAATAAAGAAAAAGAGTAGGAAGCAGCCAGCTGGGACGGGGCCAGCAGTGAGCGCTCAACTGTCTCTTTCCAGGCTCTCATGTGTACACCCTGAATGGAACAGACCCCGAGGGACACCCCGTCTCCTACCACATCAGCTTTGACCCCAGCGCTAGAAGTGTCTTTTCGGTTGACCCCAATTTTGGAAACATAACCCTGATTGAAGAGCTGGACAGAGAGGTATGGGGACCTGTGAGGAACATTGCCTGCCAGGCATGTAGACAGACCTCTGTGGGCGGGAAGGTGCCCTAGAGAGCATCCTTGGAGAGCTCCCATAAATCACAGAAAACAGCCAGCGGATCAGGGCTGGAAAGACTGGTTTAGAAAGCGGCTCTGAGTTTGGTAAAACTCCTCCCCCTCTGTGCCCTCTGAACCTGTGGGTGACAGGGCATGGGCTATGTTTCCCTTGTGAGATCCCACACCAGGCTGGTGGACCAGGTACCTGGACCTCAGCCGCGGGATGCTGCCAGCTCTGATCCAATGGCAGACTCCCCCAGTGCAGAGAAAGGAAAGGGTGGGTCCCAGAGACAGCTGGGGGACATGGCAGAGGAGGTGAAACTGTTCTCCCCTCCCTGTCACCCTACGGGACGTGGGGACCTCGACACCCACCATGTCAAGGGGAGAGCTTGAGACACCACAGACCTGGACCTCTGAGGAACTGTAGAATATGGAGAGTCGAGGGAGAGATAAGGGGCAAAAAGAGGAAAAATTTTAAATGGATTAATAACCTCTTCCTGGGTCCTCCAGCACACTCGTTAGCATCTCTCATTCTGACAGGGGTGCATTTTCTGTTGGCATCTCCACCCTCTGGGTTTATGAGAACCCCTGATGGGCCAAGCCCCAAAATAAGGTCTCAAGCATGGCCAGAGGCAGCTTTCAGCCACTCCGCCCTGCTCCAGGGCTCCCTTGAAATGCCCGGGCCTCCTCTGCTGCACCCAGCCTCCAGGGGTCCCTATGGTGCCTCAGACTCCTGGACACTTTGTCCTTGTGCTTCACAGAGGGAGGACGAGATTGAAGCCATTGTCAGCATTTCCGACGGCCTGAATCTGGTGAGTACACACTCCAGCCAGCCCCTGGCAGCACGCGGGGCAGGGCTCCCAGCAAACCCGAGCTGAGGTCCAGCAAGATCTGCCCCAACGTGCTCATAGGAGAGAGGGGAAGGAAGGGAGGGAGAGCACACCCACATTCCTCAAGCAGTGTCTCCTCAAACCTGCTTGCCCATCCATCTCCTCCCGCCTGGCTCCTGGCTCTGCACCATCACGCAAGCTGAACACCTGGGCACCCGACCCCTCCTTCCTCCCCTCCTTCCCCACAGCTGCCACTTTCGCCCAGCCCTCATCACTGCTTCCCGGATAATCCTGGGGGCTCCCCTCCCTCCAAGGCTCCCCGACCTCAATCCACATCTGGAGGCATCACTGTGCAGCACAAGACCTGGCCACAGATCCCAGCTCCGAAAGCGCTAGCAGCTGGCCCCCACTGCCCTCGGGGTGGAGTCCAAGCTTCAGACTGCCATTCAGAGCACCGTCAGGCTCACCCGCCTTCTCTCCCACATTCACCCCCCCAGCCGTGTAGCCCTAAATCTGCTTCTGCGCTCTAAACCCACGTATGTGCTTCACTCTGCCTTCGCCCGTGTTGCTGCTTCTTCCTGACACACCTTCCTCCTCTTCCCCTCTCACCTGACAAAGTGCTGCAGACCTTACTTCTCACACCTCTGTGAGGCCTCCCTGCTGTCAGCCACCGCAGGCTGGGTCAGATGCCTCTTCTCTGGGCCTCTGGATGTAGCCCCCTAAACTGGTGCCTTTGCCTAGGCTGGGGCACACGGTGCCCTCAGAGTCATGTGGTGCAGGCCCCAGCCCCCAGCCTGTTGTGGTTGCTGCCCTGAATGACATCACGACTGTTCTTTCATATGCTGCTATTTGCCCACCACTCCACCCTGCAAAGTTCACACCATCAGACTGTGTCTTCTGTCTCCAGCATGGAGCACAGTGCTTGGCACCAGTAGTTCCTTAACAGTATGTGCTGCATGAATGAATAAAAGAGGGAAGGAAGGAGGGAGGGAGTGGAAGGGAGGGGGAAGGAGGGGGCAGAGACACACACCTAGGGTGTTAGAGGCCATTGTCCCTTTATCACCCGGAAGGTCTCAATGCTCCAACACCTGTCCCCTTTGCCCCTTCTCAGGTGGCGGAAAAAGTCACTATCCTGGTGACGGATGCCAATGACGAGGCACCCAGGTTCATCCAGGAGCCCTACATTGTCCAGGTTCCCGAGGTGAGCAAGGGGCCACCAGGCAGGGTCGATGCACTCCCGCCCCAGGCCTCTGGGCTGCCCTGTGACCTGGCCAAGGGGACAAGGCATTGGAGTGAAGAGCCCTCTCCGTCACTCACTACCCTCTGGAGACCCCTCCCCTCTGTGTCCTCCTGCCACCTCTGTTGCCAGCCCCTCACATTTTTATTCCAAAGGAATGTTCATTGACCATTTTCCATTAGAATTATAATGCACTTTCTTTTTTGGGGGGCACCCTCGCCCCCTGCAGTGAAAATGCCGAGTCCTAACCACTGGACCATCAGGGAATTCCCTATAATGTACTCTTATTGTGAAAATGTGAATTGTACAGAAAAGTAGGGAAAAAAGAGTTTCAGAAACCACCCTTAATCCCTCCAGCTTGAGACAACATTGTTAAATTTGGGGGTATTTCCTCCTCATCATTTTCATGATCATAGGTTCTTGCTTTCTCTTTGTTTTACATAGTTGTGACTATACTAAACATGTGCTTTCTGTATTCTATTTTTCACTGAATTTATAACATAAGAATTTTCCTCAGTAATTGTAAAGTTGTGGTAACTAAGATTTTAATAGCTTTCCTTGAGTGCATATTCCAGCATTTACTGAACTGTTCCTTTATGTTTGGATATTAAAGATACTTTAAGTTTTTGCCGTCATAAGAAACACCGAACAACAGACTCTGAGCATAAAAGTTCCTTTCTCTAATTGGAATGATTTGACATTGCTGGGTCAAAGCCTGGGTGCCTGTGAGGTGTTGCCAGATTGATTTTCCAGAATGGTACCTGTTTGCCTTTCCCCTAGGATGTGAGAAAGGGTTTGTCTCCTGGTTCCTGGCCGACACTGGCCATTCTGGGAGTTTTAAATGTCTGCTAATTCAGTAGGAGAACGATATTTGCGCTGGCTCTAAGCTGCACGTGTGTGATCCCTGGTGATACGGAATATGTCTGTGTTTGTTAACTGTTTACAGTCACTTCATATTTAAAGCCTTTGTCTATTTGGAGCCGTTCTCAGGGGGAGGATGGCTGTTTGTTCCTCCTTCCCTCTGCCCTTTCCTGACCCCGCTCTGACTCCAGTGTGTCTGCTCTATCAAGGCCCCTCCTCCTGTTGGATGCTCCCTGGGTCAATCACCACCTTTCACCTCTTTTTCACCCCTCACTTCCCTGACTCCACCTTTCCGTGCCCCCAGACCCCAGTTCCCCGAGCATCTGTCACTGCCCCTGGGACTGACCTTCTGTGGCTGTGACCCCTCAGGACACGCCTGCCGGGAGCAGTATCGCCAAGGTCCGTGCAGTGGACAGGGACACAGGTTCTGGAGGGAGTGTCACCTACTTCCTGAAGGTAAGGTGGGACACACAGGAAATAACCAGAGGCCTGGGCTAGCAGGGACACCTGGACAGCCCCCATCTCCATCACTAAAGCCCTTAGGTCAGTGCCTCAACTATTCCCAAAGATTGTCAGAGATAGTGCATCCCACCCAAAAAGGTCTCAATAAATGCAGGCGTGGGATGAATAGGTGGGGACCTAAGACTGGCCTGAGACGAAGCCGTCTTCCCCTGACTGGCCCATCCTGGCTCCCTCTGAGTTGACCTGCCTCCCTCTCCCCAGATCTCAGGACCCTCAGCTCTCCCCCTACCAACCCCTCCCCCAGAAGATGGCCTGGGCACTTTGCACACACACCAAGTAAAAGAAACTTGTCTGAGCCTAGAAGTGTCAATCAGAAAAAAGGCAGAAGGGACAACTCTCAGAATGAGCCGAGCTGTGACACCTCCACCCTACCCTTGTCCATCCATCCCACCCTGTCGAAGGCGGAGACCCCTCCCCACACCTCCTGCCTTTCCCTGGACTCCTCCGGAACCCACTGCCCTCCTTCCCATGGCTGCTGTTTCTGCAGCATCTTCTCTGCTCTCCACAGTTAATCACTTGCTCTCACCATTTTCAAGGCAGTGTAGCTCAGTGGCTAGAGACACAGGTTCTGGAGAAAGCCCCTGGGCTCCACGGGTTCTGGAAAGACTCCACCACTTCCCACGCATGGGGCCTCCGTCATTGTATGACTTTCCCAGCTCAGTTTCCTCATGCGTAAAATGGGCAAGTTGAAAGCGCACCCTCATTGGATAGTTGCGAGGATTAAATATGTGTCCAGCTCCAACAACAGCTCCTGACACACAGTCACCCCTCTTCAGATTGAGGATTGTCTCCTGTCCCCATGTGACCGCCCCAACCCCCTACCCAGATGCTGCTGACTGACCCCCAGTCACTTAATGGAGGGGTTGGAAGATCCCGAAGGCTCTCTCTGTCACTATGGCTTTCAGCCCTCACCTCCTCTAGGTTAGAGCACTCTGCTAACATTTCTCCCTGCTGGAAACTCCAGGCCAGAGCTTAGCCCCGAGCTGGGCCCCGTTGTTTTCTAGCTGAGCTGAGAAAAGAGCTGAGGCCCTGCCGGAAGGGAACATCTTTGCTGGACTGAGGGAGAGGGAGGGGAAGCCCAGAGCCCTAGGAAGCGGGGCCCTGGGGGCCGGGAAGACTGAGTGCCCTGAAGTGTGCACCTCAGCCCTGAGACCAGAGTTCGTGTGATGAAGGGAGGACGGTGAAGACCCCCTTTCAGGAAGCAGAGCAGGCGAGGGCCCTGGGTCCCTCCCCAAGGCCCAGCCTGCCCCTCGCTCTTTACAGAATCCACACTCCACCAGGTTTTCTGTGGACCGCCACAGTGGTGTACTCCGCCTCCAGGCTGGGGCCACGCTGGACTACGAGAAGGCCCTGGCCCACTTCATTGCTGTGGTTGCCAAGGTAATAGAGAGGGAGGAATGGCAGCACCTGGACTCTCCTCAGCCTCCGTCAGGGGAAGCTGCCCTTGGATTGGAGCAGCTAGGTTCTACAACTGGGGGGCAGTTCGGGGCAGAAGGTACAATGGGGAGGGGATGGGGGGGTGCAGCCGCTCGGAATCTCTAATGTGCGGAGCCTGCCCAGACATGGACATATTCTCCAGGGAGGCTGGTGTTTCTGAGCCAGAGAGGGCTCACATCCACACAACCTGGCCTCTGGGCACCTCTGTTTCTCTGCCCGGGCTTGCTCACCCTCCTCTTCCTCTCTGTGTGACCGGTTACCCTCTCTGAGCCTCAGTTTTCTCATCTGCCCACCCCGAGACTTCACTAAATTCCTCATACTTCTAAAGCGTGTGACATGGGATCTGCAGCTCAGCAGGTGCTCGGCCAAAGCGGCTGCTCTTTCCCGAGGGCAGGAAACCCCAGCCGTCCCTCTAAGCCCCCCATCTTCTTTTCCAGAAAGGTCCCTGTTGGTCACATATTGGCTACAGGTCATCCCCCTAGTCTGCACCAGGAGGCTCATGCCGGGCCTGCCTGCCAGCCACTCCACGAGCGCTGGCTTGGTGGGCGCACGGCTCCATTATACACGCTCAGGCGCGGGTCCACATCGTGCTCTTAGCAGGTCCTCAGGAGTGTTTGAGGCTTGGCTCCGGGATGGGAGAAGGGATTTGGCTCTGACCCTCTCCTCCTCTGCTACTGATCAGACATGATTTCCCTGGAGAGAAACCTAACCCTCTTTCCAAAGGAATGCCTATGAGCGCCTACTGCGTAGCAGGCACTGATTGAAGACCTTCTTGCATCATCTCATTTAATTTTCCTAACACCCGTATGAGGGCAAAATTATCTCCAGGTGACACGGAAGCAAACGGAAATCAGGGAGGGCAGCCAGTAAGTGACAGGAGCCGGATTCCGTGGGAGTCTGCTCAACTCCAGAGCCCAACCTCTCTTCCCTCTCCGACCCTTTCCCAGGATGGCGGAGGGAGGCTGCGAGGGGCCAGCGTGGTGCTCTCGGCCACCACCACGGTCACAGTCAATGTGGAGGACGTGCAGGACATGGCCCCTGTCTTCGTGGGCATGCCCTACTACGGCTATGTGTACGAGGACACCCTTCCGGTGGGTGGCTGCGCCCCTCAGCCCAGTGTCACCTCCAGACACCTCCTGCCCTGTCCTCCGCGCTGCCCGAGGATCCCCCTGCTGGATGGCTGGGCTCGACCCGGGCTCGCGCGCCTCAGCTCATGTGGAGGCCGGCTCTGGACCCCTCACTCAGGCCACAAACAGGTCGTTTTGCATGGGGAAGTAGGCCCGGGAAGAAGCGGCGGCTTGTGTGTGGAGCACGTACCGGGTGCCCAGGCTATGCCAGGCATTTCTTCACTCACTCAGGCTTACGCCAGCCCGGCTGCACATGTCAGCCCTTCAAAAGGGCTGAGAAGAGAGGCTGGGAAGAGAGCTGATGATTTGGTTTAGGTGGCCCTTTCCTCCACCTCGTACAGGAGGTGAGGTGCCTTTTGCTTCCCTCCCTCCAAGCCTGTAGCCTGGGGCCCCTCAAACCGGTAGTTCTCCCACAGTTTGCTGCCGAATCACCATAACCCTTGTCGGGCATCACACGCGGGCCCAGCTGGAAGGCTGGCCTCAGCTTCCTCCCCCTTCAGCGCAGTCTCCGTCCCTCCTTCCCGCCCCCCCTGTGTTTTGTGTTTTGACCTCTCAGGTTCCAGTCCTGGGCCTGGCATCCAGGGGCTGGCCTCCCCTCCACCCGGGAGCCCCCACCATCCTCTACTCAGCCCAGCCCTCTCGCCACTGCACCCTTTTCCTTCTGCCGGACACGTGCCCATGGGCCTAACACCTCCTGCCCTTCTCGGCTCAGCCCAGGCACTGCTTTCGCCGACATCTTTGGTTGATGTCTGCTCCTACGCCCAGCACGCCCCTCCACGGGCACGCCCCTCCTTGGGGTGAGCCCATGTGTTTATGTGCCCCCCCAGCCACACCTCCCATGGCCACAGCTCAAGAACTCTCTGTGGAATGGAATTGCATTCTCAATTTTCACTTCCCCGGATTCTGATAATTCCCAACTTTATACAACAATGAAAACACTTACTGAGCACTACTCGTGTGCTGGGCCCAAGCTAAGACATCACCTTTTCAGATGCTGGCAGCCGAGTGGTGCAGAAGGGCACAGAGTGAGGGAGAGAGAAAGGCCGGGCTGCTCTCAAGGGGGCCGCAGGTCAGAGCAGGGCGAGGCCCAGACGGTCCTGCTGAGGAGCTAAGCGGGAAGGAGGTGCCGGGGCGGGGGGAGAGGACAGTCAGGAAGCTGCCATGAGGATGGATAGGCCTCTGGGGAAAAGGGCCTGAGTAGGGAGACCAGGAGGGGGTGGCAGGCCAGGATCGAGCAGGGCTTGTCAGGTGGGGCAACTTCCCAAAGCCTTCGAACGGCCTCCCAGGGCCACAGGATAAAATCCTTGTTCCCCCCAAGGGCTCAGAGGTCCTGACTGTCGTCGCCATGGATGGAGATCGTGGCAAACCCAACCGTGTTCTCTACAGCCTCGTGAACGGTGAGTCTGGGGCTCACTGCTGGGCTGCAGCTACAACTCGCTGGGTAACCAGAGTGAGATCCAACCTCTCCGGATCCCAGTTTCCTCATCTATAGGCCAGAAGCACAAGATGCGTGGAGAAGAGTGGCTGGGTCCCTGCAGGAGGCGGCACGTCTCCTTGGGCGTCTGCTTTGGTCCCTGCTTCTCATTATGTCCAGCAACAGGGAGAGACGCATTGGGCAGGGAGGGGCTGGGGGCTGGATACTGAGAGCGGCACAGGTGGTGCCAATTCACGTTCCCACAGGCTCCTGGGCATACCTCGTTAATGGGAAGGGGTGGCAAGATTTCTTATACTCTTTAAATTGCCATGTGTTTTTCTCATTCTTTTAAATGTTTTGGCCTAGAGCATAGAGTTGAATTCAGTGAATTAAATGCAATGATGATTTTGCGTGTGCCTAGTACTAGCCCTGTACATGGGTGAGAAAACTGAGGCTCAGAGAAGCTAAATTATCCCAAGTTCCCATTGGGTTTGAACCTAAGTCTGCTGGCTCTTTCCACAGCTGGGCAGCAGCTGAGCAAGAGAAGCCAGCCCTGGGGAGGGCTCTTGAGCCCTCAGTAGCTGGTCCCCTCCAGGGGACCACCACACCTCGTGCCTGGTCCCAGACGTGCACACATCTCTATGCTCTCACTCAGACACCATCACCTCCTCTGACCCTGTCCCTGGGACATGCCTGGTACACACTCCCCTTCCAGCAGCTCACACACGTGCAGATGTGTCCACTATCACACACAGGCATCTCTCCCCAGGCATGCAGACCTCTGACTGCCTTCCCTCCCCTCCACCGCTGCAATCCTTCAAACACCTACCGAGTGCCCACACCACACCATCTCCTCTCCTGTCTTCTTGCATCTCCCTCTACTCCTCCTCCTCCAGTCTTTCTCTTTCTTCCCTCCATTATTTTCTCTCCTTCTCTCCACCCCCCATCTCCCTTCCTCTATACCTCTTTATTTCTCCTTTCTCTTTCTATCACACACACACACACACACACACACACACACACACACACACAAGAAGCAAAATACTAGAGCACCTGGGAGCCAGAAAGTAGTGAGCTTGAGTCCCAGTTCTGCACTCATGTGTAACTTTAGATAAGTTATTTAGCACTTCTGAGACTCAGTTTCCTCGTTGGCAAGACACAGATGATAATAGGGGAGACTTGAATGAGATAACATCTGAGGAACGTATGGCACCCTGCGCCACCGTGTGGCCTTGTTCAGAACTGCAGGGCACATCTCTCTTCTGTGACAGGCAGTGATGGAGCCTTTGAAATTAATGAGACGTCTGGAGCAATCTCCATCACCCAGAGCCCTGCCCAGCTCCGGAGAGAGGCGTATGAGCTGCATGTACAGGTACCCTCCCACGAGCTTGGCGTTCCCCACCCTTCGGCCCTGGAAGGTTCCAAAGGTGATGAGACCTGGGCTGCCCCCTTACCCCCCAGGGCTCGCAGGATCTAGGGAGGAAGGATCTAGATGTTGCTTCAAGGAGCACCTACAAGAGGTGGTACCTGGCGAGGGGAGCTGTGATGAGGCAGGAGAAGGAAGGCTGGAAGCAGCGATGCCATGAACATGGGTAGGACCCAGCAAGTGGAGACTGGTGTTGGGGAGCACTGTTTAGGGTGGGGCAGGCGGAGGCCTTGCAAAGCTAGGAAAGCCCAGTGAGCCGAGGCTGGAGGTGAGAGCACATGATGTAGCAGGGGCGCAATGAGGGGTCAGGTGGGACCGGAGCCAAGAGTCCACAGGCAGCACGTAAAGGGGAAACGGTTGGAGCCCAGCTGGTGCCGGAGGAGCAAAGGCCTTGAATACGAGGCATGGGTTTTCCCTGCAACAGGGCCAGCTTTGCGGCCATGCAACCTGTGAGATGACACAGGAACCACAGTTAGAAGGGTCCCATGCTGGGCTTAATGCTCTGCTCTTGCTGTCTTGAAATTCTCAGGGGGCCCCCTATTTTCATTTTTCACTGGGCCTGCAAACTATGTACCTAGTCCTGCCCAAGAGCAGGGAAGAGCCATGGAAAGGTTTGAGCAGAATTAGAATCTTGTTAAAAGCTCACTCTGACTGCTCACTAGACCAGTGGGATTCCCAAAATCAGAGAGCTTGGAAAAAAAAAGATTTCCAGGACACACTCCTGAGGATGGGTATTTAGTATGTCTGGGGGAAACCCAGGATTCTGCATGTTTTGAGCTCCCAGATGATTCTGGCACCAGTCTCAGCCTGACGTTTGAGAGCACTGGTCCCAACTTGGGTTTGGAGGGAAGTGGATGAGAGGTAGGGAAGCAAAGCCATCAGCCCAGGTGACAGATGTCGAGGGGCCGTGGGGATGAGCGGAGGCGGAATGGTGAAAATGGACGAACGGCAAACTGTGAAGGAGACAGACTCCACAGAACGGGGCCATGAGGGGTGGGGGAAAGGAGAGGGAGGGATGCATCTAGGGTGGTACCGTGCCATCAGGAACACAGGTGAGAAGGCAAGTTGAGTAGAATGGGCATGAGACATTCTGGTGCCTCGGGGACATTCAAGTTGAAACATCCAAACTTGTGGGTACAGGTTTGGACTTCAGGGCAGACAGCATCAACATACAGGTAGCTGTGAAAGGAGGGGAGGGCATGAGGCCACCCAGAGGAGGGCTGGGGGGAGAGAGGAGCCACCGGCTCAGAAGGCCACTGCGGGAGCACCCCAGGATAAGAGTGAGGAAGAGGGAGGTGCCAGGGAAGGAGAGACCAGGGGTCAAGTTCAACCTGCAAAGGGGAGCCACTTTAGCCAAGGGGACAGCACACTCGGAAGGGGGAGGGGGAGCGGGCAGTGCCACCTGCAGCATGGAAGTCAGTGTGAAGTATCTGAGTTGGGGACGGGCTGAGCATTGAAAGGGAGGAAAGGGGGCAGAGGGCACAAGCTTCTACCAAAGAAGAGTTAGGAAGCAGCTAGTGTGTGATGGAGTAGAGGGCAGGGAGGGTCATTTGAGGATAGGTAAGACCAGACATGCTCATAGGAGAGCAGAAGGAAGCCCTTGCAGGGCCTCATATGGTATTTGCCACCCGTTCCTGAGGTGCTTGTGGACTCTTGGCCCTGGCTTTGCAGCCTGTATTTGTCATCCACTGTGCATCGCCACACCTCCCCTCCCTGCAGCCTCCCCCTGGACAAGTGGACACAAGTGCAGAACATGGTAAAGCTAGGGTTTGAACCCGCCTCTGGCTGCAAGGAGAGGGCAGTGCAGTGAGGTGGAGAGAGTGGAGAGAGCACTGCCTAAGGAATCAGACACATCTACTTTCTTCCTAGCCCAGCTGTATGACCCTCACTCCTCTTGCCTCATCTGTAAAACAGGACAAGTAATAGCACTATACTAGTTTCCTATGACTGTTGTAACATATCACCACAAATTTAGTGTCTTAAGACAACACACATTTATATCTTGCAGCTTTTGTGAGTCAGGAGTACAGGGTCAGCTTAGCTGGGTCCTCAGATTCAAGGCCTCTCACGTAGCTGCCAACAAATTTTCAGCCAGGACTGGGTTCTCATCTGAAGGCCCAGCTGGAGGAGGGTTAGCGTCCAAGCTCACATGGTTATTGGCAGGATTTAGTACCTCGTGGGCTGTCAGACTAAGAACCTCTGTTCCTTGCTGGCTGTTGGCTAGACATCACCATTAGTTCCTAGGAACACAGGCCTCTTCAACACAGCTGTTTGCTTCATCTAAGCCAGCAAAAGATAGATATAGATAGATATCTTCTATCTGTCTAGAAGATAGAAGTTATGACCTAATCTAATCACTTATTAGTGATTAGATTAATCACAAATTAGTGACCTAATCACTAAGTGATATCTCATCACCTCTGCCATATTCTATCAGTTTGAAGCAGGTCACTAGGCCAGGCCACACTGAAAAAGAGGAGATTACATAAGGGCATGAATACCAGGAGGAGGCAGGGATCATTGGGGCCATCTTGGAATCAGCCTGCCACACAGCCATAGCCACCTGTCCCCACCCCAGGTGACTGAGGTCAGCTCTGCAGGGACCCCAGCTGCCCAGGCCATGGCCCCTGTCACCATCCGGATCGTGGACCTCAACAACCATCCGCCGACATTCTATGGAGAGAGTGGACCCCAGAACAGATTTGAGCTGTCCATGTATGAGCACCCGCCCCAGGGGGAGATCCTGCGGGGCCTCAAGATCACTGTCAACGACTCAGACCAGGTATGTGGTCCTGCCCTCCACTCTGTCTTCCTGCAAACCACATGGGACCAAGTCCCAAAGCTGAGCCTGCATGAGCCTTTCCTGCTGATGTCACAGGGGCCTGGAGAGTCACAAAATGAATGACGCAAGAGTGGGTAACCAAGAGAGAGAGGAGGGAGGGTAGATAATCAAAGACTAGCTGCTTGGCCTAAATATATTCACAATCAATTAAAAGGAAAAAGCCAGTCAAATGAAAGTACCTGTGCGTCTGACCCTCCAGACATTGCAGATGGGCCTGTTGCCTCCTGTGCCCGGCTCAGGGCTAGGCTTTCTGTGCTTGTTTCCTTGGTGAGTCTTCATAGTCTGCTCAACCTTTCTGATTCTTCATCACCTCCCCTATAGAAAGAAGTAATAATACTCACCTCCCGGGGTCAAGGGCACGTGAAGGCTCCTTGCACAGCGCGACTATCTAATGAGTTTCTGTTCTCATCCATCTTCCCTGTTTCCTTTCTCCAAACTCTTGTCCAGGGAGCCAATGCCAAATTCAACCTGCGGCTGGTGGGACCTGGGGGCATCTTCCGAGTGGTCCCCCAGACGGTCCTGAATGAAGCCCAAGTGATGATCATTGTAGAGAACTCAGCCACCATTGACTTTGAAAAGTTCAAAGTGTTAACCTTCAAGGTAGGTGATGCTTTGCACTACCCTGAATGGGGGGTCACAGCAGTACCTAGATTCATTCCTAAGGGGTCCCTTGTCACACTCTGCCCCTCCTGGCCCTACTCCTTTCCTCTCAGTTTCTCTGCCCCTCCTGCTGTTTTGAGGAGTAAGTGGAAAAGGGAGAAGAAGAATCATGACACAAGAACCTTCTCTTACTGCACACAGCCTCACTGAGCTCCCGCTTCTAAACTACGACTGTCCCCAGGAATGCATGGAGGGGTGTCCAAAGGAAAACTACCAGTACGATGTGCCATGTGAATAGATTGAGAGAAGAAAACCATTTGATCCTCAGGATAGATGTTTTCTCATACACATTTGACATATGTCATCTATTCTGTTAAAAACTTTAGCAGGAGATGAAAAATATACTCCTTTTCACTTGTAATTATTTCAAATGATAAACATAAATAATGCATATTATACATAAATACATAATTTATATTAATAAAAAGGAAAAATACTTTGTTGATATTTTTTAAATTGTTTTAATTATTTATGATTATAAATGCATAGACACCGATAGCTAGCATCATGCTTAAAAGTGAAATTCTACACAACATTGTAAAGCAACTGTACTTCAATCAATCAGTCAGTCGATAAAAGTGAAATTCTAAAAGCATTCTATGAAGTCAGGAACAAAACGTGGATAACTGCTCTCACCACTATTCTTTAACACTATTCCTAGAATAACATTATTCCTGGATAAAAAAAGGAAACAAAAGGTACAAACATTAGAAAGGAAGAGATAAAAATTATTATTATCATCATTATTTTAGATGATGTGATTGTTTGCTTAGAAAAATCTAAAAGAAATGATCGAAAAACTGTTAGACACAGCAAAGTTGCTAACATGATTGATTATAAAGTTGATACACAAAACCTAATAGTTTTCCTACGTACAAAAAATAGCAATGAGAATAATGGCATAAGAGAGCACTTTTACAGTAACAACTAATAGATAAAATTTCTAGGAATTACCATAACAAGAAATATGCAGCATCTAAATGACAAAAAAATGCACAAATTTAACAAAAGGACATAAAGAAGGCAAGAAGTATAAAGACACACCTGTTTAAAAATGCAAATTCTCATCAATTAATAAAGAATCACACCACCTCAATTAAGTCTTACCCAGAATTTCCTTAGGGGAGGAGGGAGGGGGCTTGACACAATTATACTGGTTTTTATCTGGAGAAATAAACCTGAATAGTCAGGAAATTCAGGTAAAAAGAATATGAGGCAGGAACTTGCTCTAACAGATATTAAAGTATATTATGAAGCAAAATAGTTTTTTTAATGGAAGTTTAAAACAAAGGAATATGCAAATCAGTGGAGCAAAAGAAATTGGTCCCAATGCAAATGGCAACCATAAGGAAACGGGCATTGCAGTCAGTGGGGAGGGAAATGATGTGTGCCTTAGAGGTGCCCCCTGCAGGTGGGGGCAGGCATAGCTGGCTGGCTGCTGAGAAAACGGGAGACAAGGCAGGGATGATACTGAGACGGGACGTGGCAGGCTCTCTGCAGAGCGACTGCCACCCAGACAAGTCCTCCTTTTCCTTCCTTCCCCAGCTCCTGGCCATCGAAGTGAACACCCCAGAGAAGTTCAGCTCCACAGCGGACATCGTGATCCAGCTCCTGGACACCAATGACAATGTCCCCAAGTTCACGTCCCACTACTACATTGCCAGGATCCCCGAGAATGCCCCAGGGGGCTCCAACGTGTTGGCTGTCACAGTGGGTTGGGGCTGACCCAGGGACTGGGGGTGAAGGGGGCCTTGTGAAGTCAGACAAACTGGGGCTCCAGTTTGAATCGTAAAGCCCACACTCACTGGCTGTGTTCTTAGACAAGCTACCTGCCCTCTCTGAGCCTGTTTCTTCTATACAGTGGGAATAACAGCACCTCACAGGACTATAATGAGGACATATAATGAGAAATACAAGGCCTTCCAGATTTGGTTCCTCCAGTGCTTGAGATCTCCTGGGGCGAAACTAGGGCTCCAGAGCAGGGCTCCAGATCAGTTTCTCCCCAGCTGGGCAAACCCCCAAATCCTTGTTTTGCCATTGAAAGCAAGAGCTGCCAACATGCCCTGACAAAGGGGCAGGGCCACTGGGAGCTTTCTCTCTTCCAGGCCGTCGATCCGGACACAGGTCCCTGGGGTGAAGTCAAATACTCCATCTATGGATCCGGGGCAGACCTGTGAGTAGATCCAGAATCCCGGACAGGACCTCAGGCAAGGGATTTGGGAGGCTGAGGGTGGAGGAGGATCTGTGCTAAAGGCAGGAGGAGCCTGGGAAGAGCAGGACCTGGGTCGGGAGGTGAGCCTGGGTGCAAGGAATGGAGGGGAGCTGTAGACAGGCTGAGGTCGAGGTGTGGGGACCCACCAGGTGAGGTGAGTCTGAGAGGAGAAGGGACATCATTATGGCCTGGAGCTGGGGCTCGTGGCCTTGGGGGCCAGGCAAGCAGTGCTGGGCTAGGAAGGGGCAGGTGGTGGGAGGAGAGGGAAGGGCTGTGACTCGGGTTCAGTTCTACATTGATAAGACTGCTAAGTAGGTGGGTGGTCCTGCGGGATGCCTTGGGGAAGCTGCCTGGTGCATTACCGCCCCTTCCTGTAGGCGGCTCCTTACCGCAGGCACGTGTGCACCTCTGTGAGCGTACATGCGTGTACGTGAGTGTGCTTGTGCACACCCTTGCCTGCACTGTCTGTGCCCGACAGCTTCCTGATCCACCCATCCTCTGGGATCATCTACACCCAGCCCTGGGCCAGCCTGGACGCCGAGGACACTGCCAGGTACAACTTCTACGTGAAGGCAGAGGACATGGAGGGCAGGTACAGCCTAGCCGAGGTGTTCGTCACGCTGCTGGATGTCAATGACCACTACCCCCAGTTTGGAAAGAGCGTCCAGGAGAAGACAATGGTGCTGGGGACCCCAGTGAAAATTGAGGTGGGCTTCGAAGGTAGCTGAGCTCCCCTAAAAGTCTTGTCCCTGCAACTGCAAGCGGCACTGTAGCATAAGAATTTCTTTTAAAATATACTGGATTCCTGAAATAAGCAAGGGTTTTTAAGGTACTTTATATACCCTCATCCCCACCTCAACCCAGAAGTAACCTCTGAGAAAGAAGATATTTTTGCCACTTTACACATAAAAAAAAATTAAGGCTCAGGCAGGTTGCATGTTTGGTTTGCCTGAGTTCACACAGCTGGTCTGCCTGCCCTTACAGCACCGATTTCCCCGCTGCACTGCCTTCCCAATACGGAAAAAGCATGAACCCTGGAACCCAACAGACTTGACTCTGGATCCCAGCTCCCCTCCTTCTACCTCTCCGTCCTTAGACAAGTCGCTCCGCCTCCAGGCTTTTGTTTTTTGTCAATACGGACTGCCTAGACTTGTTCTGAGAATGAATTGCTACAACACACATAGAGAGCCAAGCGCAGACCCACCCTGGCTCAGTCAATTCCTCTCCCAGCTCCATTCACTCAAATAGGATTAGGACCATTTCCCTTCAGCCCAGCCAGCTCTATATGACGTGTTGGTTGAGCCAGGGTACACAAGTATCGCCCCTGAAGCCCAGCTCTGTCTGTCCCTCTCTGTGCACAGGCCACAGACCAGGACGCAGAGGAGCCCAACAACCTGGTAGACTATTCCATCATCCACGCAGAGCCAGCCAACGTGTTCGACATCGATATGCACACGGGGGAGATCCGACTCAAGAACTCCATCCGCTCCCTGGATGCCCTGCACAACATCACACCCAGCGGGGACCACACGTGGTCGCTAGAGGTGCAGGCCAAGGACCGCGGCTCCCCATCCTTCAGCACCACGGCCTTACTCAAGATTGACGTCGTAGACACTGAGGTGGGTACGGAGCCCTGATCTGCGGGGGGGTGGGGGGGAGGGCCAGAGGGCCAGCTCAGACCTCGCTGCCACGTGGCCAGAGGGAGAAAGACCACCTTCCTCCAAAGACACCCACCCAATGCTCTCGAAGACCACCTGTGCCATCGAACACACAGGCTTTGAAACCAGCTCGAAATCCTAGTCTCAACACTTTGTGATGGTGTGACTTTGGACTTTACTAAGCCTCCACTCCCTTTCTGTAAAATGGAACTAATGATGCCTCCTTCACATGGGTGTTGAAAGGCAGAAGTAAAATCATTATGTATAGTTCTCAGCTCAGGGTCTGGAAGGAAGTCATCACTTAAGAGGTTCTTAATGCACTTGGGCAAATGTGACACACACTCCCCCCAGTCAAAGGAAAGCAGTAGCAGCTAATGCAGGAGTTCTTCATCCAGAAGAGGTGCTTGCATCATGCTCTCTCTGTGCACTTTTCTGCACAGGTGCATGCATTGTGTTTTCTCTGTGTGCATTTTTTCTGCAAAGAAGCCCATAGTGCTCAGCAGATTCTCCAAGGGATGGCTGACCCCAGAAAGCTTAAAAACCATCAGGCTTAAGGGAGCTTACGGCCCCTGCTCTGTCCTCCGGGGATGAGGCAGGAGCAGCCGAATGCATCTTTCTTCCAGATGCTGTCCCGAAACCCCATGGCTGCCTTCCTGATGCAGACCAAAGACAACCCCATGAAGGCCGTGGGTGTGCTGGCCGGCATCATGGCCATTATTGTGGCCATAACCGTCCTCATCTCCACCGCCACCTTCTGGCGCAACAAGAAGTCCAACAAGGTCCTGCCGGTGCGGCGTGTGCTCCGCAAGCGGCCCAGCCCTGCACCCCGCACCGCCGGCGTCAAGTGGCTCAAGTTCAGAAGGACCAAGGCCGCTGACAGGTTTGTGCTCAGAGAGGATCCTCCCAATGAGAACTGCAACAACAACAGCCTGGGAAGTGCACCGCACCCCAAAGTCCCCGCTCCCCCTCCACCACCCAGCACGGCGCCCAGCATGGGACCAGCCCATTGGATGGTGCCTACAGTCTCTGGCTCCCTCGCCCCTCAGCAACTCCATCCATCACCAAAACCCAAGGCCTTGGCGGAACACGAGGCTGCGGGAAGACCCGTCCAGTCAGCTCTGGTCTCTGAGCTCAGGCAAAAGTTTGAGAAGAAGAATGTGCATAACGAGGCTTACTTCTAGAACGTGTCCTGTGGTCCCTCTCTCCCAACCCGATTGCCCAGCTGCTTGGGCCATACTCCCCAGCTCTGCCCCTCAGGGTCACCCCTGTTTTGTGCAATGGTGTAACCCCCACATCCAGGCCTCAGGACAGTGCCTTGGGCGAGGAATTTATTTCTCTGGTTATGGATGCAATTGGCAAATACTTTCCCGTCACCCAGATCCTCGGCACGGCTTCAGTGCTCCCTGTTCTGCAGAGGCTGGGAGTTGACGAGGAGCCGGATCTATGTCTTCTACTCACCAGCCCCAGATCTCACAGTGTCTCTTGGGTCCTGCTGGGGCCCCAGCTTTCTCAATCCAGGAGCAGGGCCCTGGCCACATGTGACAAGGTCAACTAGAACCTGGATCCTGAAGTCTTCAGCTAAGAACAGGAGCAGAAAAAGGGGGTTCAGTGCTGACTAAGGTTGAGGGTCAGCGAACCTTGCAGGCTGTAGGAGACCAGATGCAGCAGGGGAGGGCAAAGATGCACTGAAAACTCACGCTGACTGTGGGCCTGTGCCTAAAAGCCATTGGAAGGTGGAGGATGGTGTCTGGGCAGAGACTGTGGGCCCCTGCTCTGCCCACATGGGCCTGCCCTGGTCCCAGAAATAGCTGGAGCCACGCTGGCAGCCCTAGAGATATCTGGAAAAGCATCAAGTCCCCTTAGCAGCTGTCCCACCAGAAGTCCTTGAAGAGGCAGTGCAGGGCTGAGATCTGGGGAGACGTCCATTTTTATCCAGCTCTTCTACTCACATGCTGTAACCTTGGGAAAGCTGTTTAAACTCCCTGCTCATCCTCTTTCTCATCTGGAAAATGAAGAAAGTGAGTCTGCCTCATTCATGGGTCTGGGGCGAGGCTCAAAACAAGTAGTAGCGACAGGGGCTTTCACCAAGTGCAAAGCAGCACAAATGCAAAGTATTTTTCCGCAGCCCAGTTCTCTGGGGGTGCAGCTCTTCCACAAAGTATTGGGAGCCCCTCAGCTATTCTTCCAAGCACCCCCCCCAGGAGGCACTGTGCTGGGTGAGGGCACTGCCACTGATCCACCACAGCCCGAGCTGGGTGATGATGGCATAGCTTCCCTTCCATGTCTCTTCCCTCCCCACCCCACCCCCAGCTACATCCCCCGTGCAGCCCAGGACAGCCATCGTCAGAGAGGGCCAGAGCTGGGCAGCACATCCAGCCAAGGCTCCGTTTTGCCAAGATGACGAAAATGAGTTCCCTAGAGGAGTGATTGCAAGAGGCCACGTAGCAGTTTGGCGGCAGGGACCTGGTTTGAGGGCTCCCGGCCCCTCAGCATGTTTGTGTAGCTGGGGCACACCTCATCAGCTCGTGACCACGGCCTCCAGCAGAGACGACATGCAGGCCTCTATTAATGCAAAGAAGTTCCATCTGACTTTAAGGAAATCTGCCAAGAGGAAATCTAAACGTGTGCCCAGAGAGAAACGGAACAATTCTTTGTGTTTCACTCCACTCACTAATAACCTCTCTAGAATATGTCCGTGATTTTATTTAAACAGATTACATGCACATGTGGTTTTCTTGATTTTTGAGTTGGTGTTTGAAGGTGTGTTACTCAGATGTGCCGGTGTGCAGGCTCCTTGCCAGGGTTTCTGCAGTCCACAGCCCAAGCTGTATTAAGGGTTGGGCTCTAACAAGCCAGGAGCCCAGACTGAACAAACAGGTACAGGTTTCAGGACAGGGCTGTGCTGGATCGTGTTTGCCCTCCATAGGCAATGCAGCATCCTTACAACTTGCATGCAATCAACCTCTTTTGTAAATGGTAAATAAAATCTGTTAACCAAAAGCCAAGCTGACCTCTGGCTGCCTGCTTAACATGAGTGTTAGCTGACTTGTGGAGACCAACTGTCCCGACAGCCAAGCTCAGCCTGCTGCCTGGCTTCTTTGGTGGATCCATCCCCCGACCCCCAGATCCGACTGGGGGGGGGCTGCAAAATTTTGTCCAACTTGCCACGCATACATCTGTAACAGCGACACGCCTGTGGGGCTTGTCTACCTGAGTGTGGCTCATCAGAGCCTGGATGAGCAGGACACGCCTCAGCAGGGCTGCTTGGGGAGGAGTGGCAACTGCAGCTAAAATTAATTATTGCCCAGCCCAGCCCAGCGAGGGCAGGAATTGGGAGGCCTGGTATAGGCAATGAAAGCCCAGGAAGCAGTGCTGTCTCTGGGACATGAAGGCCCCTGGGCTGGAAGCTCAGGCCAGTATCAAGGCCGAGGGGTGGGGAATGGGGGCTCCAGGACAAGCCCAGGAACTTGAACCAAAGGAGAGGCAGTCGTGGAAACTGGGCATGTGAGCAACTCTTGTACTGGGAAGCATGGGGAAAGTGCCTAGTTGCCAGCACAAGCCATATTGAGAAAGAGGAGGAAGATGTGGCTAACACCAAGGGACTAGCAAATGTGGTGGCACTGGAGGGGACCCTCTGGACAGTGGGAGTGAGGCCAGGCCAAGTGCCACTGCACTAGGGAATAGTGTGGGCCAAGGGACTGCCTGCGCAGTCACACTAGGACAGGCACAATGTTAGACCTCAAGGTAAAGAGCTGGGAGGCAGGGGTAACAGACTGGGTGGGCTCTACCACTCCTGGGCCCCAAGGATAGGTGGACAACCAACAGATGTGACTCCAAGAAGTCTGTAGAACAGTGTGTGCTTTTTTCCTGTGGTTGAGCTCAGACTTTCTAATTATATGAAATAACATCATGCTCGGGAATTCCCTGGCGGTCCAGTAGTTAGGACTCCGTGCTCCCACTGCAGGGGGCACGGGTTCGATCCCTGGTTGAGGAACTAAGATCTTACAAGCTGCGTGGTGTGGCCGAGAAAACAAAAACAAAAAACAAACAAACACAATCTGACAGCCCTGGGTCTGAATCCTGGTTCTGCCACCTAAGTGTGACTTGGGACAAGACACCAAGCATCCCTGGGGCTCACTTTCCTCATCAGTACAGGATGCAAAAATCACTGCTATGAGGATGACAAGAGCTAATCTATGCAAAGCACCTGCCACCAGCTTTGTTTCTGCTGATACAAGCTCAGGAGAGAGGCGCTACTCTTAGTTGTACACGAGGGCATTTGAGGACGGCTGACGGTCCCCATGCTACAGCATCATACCCTGAGGAAAGGATTTCTTCTGTTCATCCTTACCTCCAGGATGTTTCCACCCTCTGATAGGAGAAGAGAGGAGAGTGGACCAGGAGGCAAGTGGGGGAGGGCGGGGCAGACACCACAACATCTGTGACCTTTGCAGCCCTACAGATTGCGTTTGAGCATCTACGCTCCCAGGGAGTTAGGAACCAATGAGACTGCCCCTAAGAGGACCCATGGGACTCTGTACTGAACAGCTGTCCCCCAGAGTCCAGCTGACGAAGTTTGGCAAGAGCTGGGCAGGAGCCGGAGTCTCCTGGTTCTCTGACGACTGGACGCTTTTTTTTAAGTTAATTTTTATTGAAGTATACTTGATTTACAAAGTCATGTTAGTTTCTGCTGTACAGCAAAGTGAATCAGTTATACGTATACATATATCCACTCTTTTTTAGATTCTTTTCCCATAGGTCATTACACAGTATTGCGTAGAGTTCCCTGGGCTATACAGTAGGTTCTTATTAGTTATCTATTTTATATATAGTAGTGTGTACATGTCAATTCCAATCTCCCAATTTATCCCTCCCCACCATGAGGACTGGAAGTTTTGAGAAAATCCTGGGTCAGCTCACCCAGCATGGATGTTGGCATCTGTTGGCAAGCAGGAATACTTCCCCAACAGTCTTCAAGGGCCCCGAGCGTGGGAGGATGGGCAGAGAGAATGGGGAGGATGCCAGGTGAGGACTAAGACTGCTGACTGGCATGTGGACACAGGGAGGACCCCTTAGGAGATTCACAGAAATAACTGGGTGAGGGGCAGTGCTCAGAAGTTCTTAGTTTCTGGGACTTCCCTGGTGGTCCAGTGGTTAAGAATCCGCCTTCCAATTCAGGGGATGTAGGTTCGATCCCTTGTCGGGGAACTAAGGTGACACATGCCTCGGGGTAACTAAGCCCGCGCGCCACAGCTACTGAGCCCGCGTGCCACAACTAAAACCCAACTCAGCCAAAAATAAAATAAATAATTTTTTTTTTTAAATAGAAAGTCTTAGTTTCTAGAATGAAGTGGGTAAGGCTTAAGCAACCATAATTTGATCAATAAAGTAAGTGACCTTATTTTGTAACAATGGACTTGTGATATTGGTGACATTATAAAATTGTACAAATGCACCTCTTTGGCTGAGTGAGGTCCAGTCATTTATTTATTAATCAATAATTTACTCAATCATTCTTTCAACAACACAATTTCTGAGTATATCATCTGTGTCAGGCCCTCTTGTTGGTGTGAGGGACACAGGCTCTAACAAGCAAAAAGAAAAAAGGACAAAACACCTCTCTCAGGTTGCTAATAACAGATGCCTAGGACTAGCAATGGCTTCATCCTAAAAGCAAGTAGCCCTGCTTACAAATGTCTCCTGTATCAAAGGCACTTACCTTAAAAAGACCTGGTCTAAGCTCTAAACAGATTCCCAAGAGCATGACAACTGAATCTAAAACTATAGCATATTTGAAACACTATTTATACAGAACAGAACATTAATTAAGCATTAATTAAACAGAATGGGAAGGACATTAGCATAGATACCCTGTCTTTATATGTATTTATACATATATGTATGTATTTCTACATAGACACACATATGTAATCCTAATAAGATCTGCTGTTCCAAATGACCAGTCTGTCTTCTGAGTCACATTCAGAGAAAACACAAATGGACATGGATGCCTTAAATGGTGATACTTATTGAGGGCTTACTATGTGCCGGGCATTGTTCTGAGATCTTTACATGTAAAAATTCATACAAGCATCAGGACAACCTTATGCGGTAGGTGCTATTACCCCTACCTTTTTTTTTTTTTTTTTTTTTTTTCGCAGTACGCGGGCCTCTCACTGTCGTGGCCTCTCCCGTTGCGGAGCACAGGCTCCAGACGCGCAGGCTCAGCGGCCATGGCCCATTCGCCCAGCCGCTCCGCGGCATGTGGGATCTTCCCAGACCGGGGCACGAACCCGTGTCCCCTGCATCGGCAGGCGGACTCTCAACCAGTGCGCCACCAGCGAAGCCCCATCTTCAGGATTTTTTAAGGGGCAGTCTAAGGGTCTTAAAATATCAGATTCTCAGAAATCCTCTCTAGATTATGTTCCCTCTCCCTAAATTTCCATGTCACAGACGCAGCTGAACACTGCCCCTGCTCAGGATATGCTCCTGACTCTCCCTGCTACCCACACTCCTCTTCCGCAGCCCCTTCCCTCCTCCTATCCCTCTGCCCACACCCACCACGAAGCTTTCTTTGCCCAAAGTGGAGGCCAAAGCCTCCACTCCTGCCTTCAAGGTAGCCCCAGGCCACTTCACGATGACTGCGCCCCCTCATGACCCACGGACAGCCTTTGAGCCTATGAAAGGAGTACGCAGAGGCCAATGGAAGTACGTTCTTACCCTGCTCCGACCACTTTTTTTCTAAATTTATCATGGGAAATCTCTCATAAAAAAATTCTCCGCTACATTACTTATATGTGTGTGTTATTTGTACACATATGTATACATAACTATATATATGTACATATAGTTAAAAAATTCATGTTCTTTGGTGTGACAGTGGAATTATGGTCGTGTCTTTTTGAAACTTCATTATCTGTTTGGAGATAGAACTAAAATATTCACAGGTGAGTTTTGTATTTACCATAAATACTCCAGTTTAAAAAACCTGTTGAGAGCAAGGACTAGATGAAGTAAGAGTGGAAAATGTTAAAAAAAAAAAATTACGGAAGCTGACTGAAGAGAAGAACAAGATTTCCTCCACTTTTGGTGTGACAGAAATTTTCCATGAAAAAGCTTCTGGTGCTCAGAAAAAGATAAATGAGGAGAACTTGAAGAAGTGAGGTAACAATTGGTCTGAATACGAGAGCTGTCTTCAATTTTTTTTAAATTCATCATAACCAACACTGATTATCAACACAGTCCAGGTATTGGATGAGCCCAGCAGCTACAGCAAGAAAGGTCACTCTCTGCCCCAAAGGGCTTGCAAGTAACAAAGACATTGCATATCCTGTTCCACTCATTATTTCTTTTTCCTAGACATGTAAAGTCAAGGAGGGCTACTTGGAGGACGTGATACATGAGATGGGTCTGGAAGGATGAGTAGGAATTGGTAAGGAAGGTGGGAAGGAGAGAGAAAATATTTCTGGGGATGTCACAAGGGGGTCAGCTCACACTTGAGTCTTCAGAGCGTCTCCCTGTGGCCAGCGGGAGAAGCTGTGAGGACACAGATGTCGCTTTAAATCCTGGGAAAGACCTTCACTAGCAGGGGTGCGTGCAGGGACAGTGAGCTGTCCCCACACTCCACGTGAGCCCCGTAAGAGGAAACAACCACCTCTCAGGGGTTTAATAAGAGAGCTTGGAACATTAAATGGGGAAGGGAGTGCAGATTATTTCCTTATTCATATAAAAACATTTGTCACACTCAGCACTGCAATACTAGGGACACAGGGCTGAAAAAATAAGCCTTAATCTCACAATCGCATGAAACTAGGTGGGAATCAGGACTGTGTAGCCTCCTCTTTGTAATAAGTATAAGAGCAATAATAATAATTATAGTTATATGATTTTATATAAATTCTTTTCTTTCCAAATAGGGCTCCTGTGACCCTGCTTTCCATCAATCACTGGACCATGAGCCCCGGGCTGCAGCCAGTCCCCTGTTCCTCACTGCTGATAGCACCAGGCTCTCAGGAGCACCAAGGACTGCTCACAGGGACACAGACACCCACAAATAGAGACTCACATCACCCACCAGGCTCTCATCACCCCAAAAGGCAGCTTTTTAGAACATCAAACTTATGTGATCTCAGTTGGGAGTTTGCTGTTAAAAGGAAGAACAATACTTTCTGAACAACCGGAGACACAAGAGACTTCAAAGCAAACATTTAAAGGAAACAGTGGAACTAGAACCTCTTTGGGTGGTGCCTCCTGCCTACTAGTTGGGTGACATTGGTCAAGTCATTGTAACTTTCTGGGCTTCTGTTTCTTCACCTGTAACAAAGGCTAGAATCCTACCTTTCTGCAGGAGGATAACACGTGTGAAATGTGTTATATGTAAATGTTCCATGTAAACATGTAAATGTTATTGGGTTAGATATTTAGAAAATAACATTTATTAATTTCGAGTCACCATGGATAACTGGACAAGGGTCCATTGGCACCAGTTCTGTGAAGATAAGAATTGTGTCTCCTGGATCATTGTGTCAAGTTCAGAGCCCTGAACTGAGTAGCTGCTCAATAAATACTTGTTGACTAAATGGGTCGAGCCAAGTTGAGCTGCCACAGAGATTTAATTTAGGGGCTGGAGGCCCACACCATTCCTCCCGGGCCACTATCTCCCTCTTCATCTCTCTCCTCGTCCCCCTCCCCCTCAGCACCTCTGTGCCCCAGGCCATCTTCACAGACAGCTGTGTGGTCTCTGTAGGAGACATCCCTGTGCTCTGGGACTGCCAGGGGGCATCTGGGGGCTTTCCTGCGATGAGGACAGCAGCGCAGGCCCCACTCCCTGCAGCTGCAGGGAGCCTGGACTGCCCAGACATAGGCGCCCACAGGCACCGAGAGCAGCACAGCACACAGGATCACCGTGGTGTGCAGGAGGCGCTCCCGTCCCTCCAGCCCGCCGTGGTCTCGGCCCGTCACAAAGACCACACACCGGCCCTGGCGTGGGGGCTGGCGCCCCAGGCTAAGGCAGACCTCATATTTTGTGCTGGGGAGGAGATCATCCACCAGGTATGTGCTGATTCCTGGGCCGACATGAACGACCTCCTTCCTGCGGGCTTCTTCCGACCCAATGTAGAGGGTGAACCACTTCTCAGGGGTGTCGGCCGCCACAAACCATTCCAGCACGATCCCACGCACTGTCTGCTTAACCACCCGCAGGTCAACGTAGGCATTGCCCTCCGAAGTGGAGAAAAGAGAATGGAGTGTGGGCGCGGCCTGGGCGGGCTGGACGTGGAGGGAGATGACACAGCTGCTCCTGCCGATGGAGTTGGAGGCTACACAGGTGTAACTGCCCCTGTCTACCAGGTGGGCAGCAGGTATGACCAGCTCCGACAGAGCAGCATCTTCTGCAGTGGACGAGGTCAACACTGGGTAGAGAGACAGCAAAACAGCTCAGGTAGACATTTCTCTGATAGACAGTCAGCTGGAGAGTGTCCAGCAATGCCAGTTTTTTGTTAAAAGGTGGTGGCGACCATTTATTAAGCATGTACTAGGCGCCAGGTGTTGCCGCTCAGCAATCCTGTAAGGTGAGCACCCAAATTTTACACGTGGGAAGTTGGGGACTAGAGTGATTAAGCAACTTGCCTACAGTGAGAATCGTTCAGGGGTGTCGATTGATCTGGAACCTAGTTCTTCTGTCTATGAAGACCACACTCTTTTTTTTTTTTTTTTTTTTATGCGGTACGCGGGCCTCTCACTGTGGTGGCCTCTCCCGTTGCGGAGCGCAGGCTCTGGACACGCAGGCTCAGCGGCCACGGCTCACGGGCCCAGCCGCTCCGCAGCATGTGGGATCTTCCCGGACCTGGGCACGAACCCGCGTCCCCTGCATCGGCAGGCGGACTCTCAACCACTGTGCCACCAGGGAAGCCCCAGACCACACTCTTTTAACTTCACTAGCCCCTCCCACCAAACGACCTTAGCCTCGCTGAGCTAACACGTGGTTTCCAGGAGATCGCTAACAACAGTGTGATTGTACAATACTGTGAGCTTCAGGAAGTTCCTTTTTACCTCCCGGATGTAGAGTGGCTCAGAGCCTGGAGCCAAGTGCCTGGATTCTATCCATTACTAAATATATTGTCTTGGATGAGTCGCTTAGATTCTCTTGGCCTCAATTTCCTCATCAGTAAAATGGGATGATAACAGTATTTACTCCGTAAGTTTGATAGTAAGTGCTCAGTAAGTGTTAGCTGTTATTATTACTGAGAGAATGGATCTAACATGGTACCAAAGAGAATGATAATAGAACATCACAAAAGATAACATCTGGATGCATCTCATCATTCTCAAAGAGGATACGACAACAGATCCTATGTTTCTCCTTCATTGGTATTTAACCTCAAGCCTATAAGACGTAATCAAATGATAGGAAAAAGTCAAAATTTCAGCTAATTAAGTATTTTTTAATCATCCAGAGGTTTGTCACCATATATAACAAATATCTGGGTGACTGATTGTACTTCTCAAGTTTCACTTAGATATTTCTAGTTGTCTTCTAGATAGCATCGAGATACTTCTAAGAGGCCATCCCTGGCTTTGTGATGTACCCCAGCGCTGAAGGGTGGCATTAAAGGTGATTTCAGCTGAGGTGTGATAACAGAGCATGAACTTCAGGAAATGAGAGGCAGTTTAGAATCCCAGCGGTGGGGCCCACGAAGGTCACTCCCTCTCCCTGGGTCCCAGCATGGCAACTTCAAGCCAATAAGGTCTGATCAACACAGCGGTAGGAAGTGTAAAATTCAGTCAATATCTAGGACTTCCCAACCTTGCCTGGTAAGAGTTAGCTGGAGGGTAGGCAATGGCAGAGGGAGGAAACACTTGTTAAAATACATTCTCTCAGGCCCTCCCCTGGACTAACGGAATCAAATCTCCAGGGAGAGGCCTGAAAATTTTATTTGAAACAAGCACCCCAGGTGATTCTGCTCAGAGAAGTTTAAGAAATAAGTAACAGATAATCTCTAGAATCAGTTCTAGTCAGAAATTCTCTGATTTAAAAATACACGGTATGGTTTTTTTGCATCTAGAAGGCTTTCAAAGAATATATGTGTTCTTATACAATTCTATAGTATTTATATCAATACAATATTGTTAAGCCAATTCATATATATTAACATCTTACATCGTATCAAGATCTGTAAGCAACAAATATATATATATGCAACAAATATGTATGTAATATATATATTTACATCTTACTTCCTATAGAGACCTGTATGCAAAAATATATAGATATATATTATACATATATGTGTGTAACAAATATATATTATATTGATAGATCTGTATACAACAAATATATAAATATATATTATATGGAGTACATATATTTACATTTTATATCCTATAGAGATCTGTACGCAACCACGTAAAATAATGCCAATAGGGAGTTCCCTGGCGGCCTCGTGGTTAGGATTCCGGGCTTTCACTGAGTCGCATGACCAAATAATAATAATAATAATAAAATAATGCCAATAGTGGAACACTGTCTCGGAATTTTTTCTGTCGTGGTGAGTATAATTCAGGTCTGTCCCAGTCTCACCTGCACCCCTCCTTCATGATTGACCCAGTTTAGAACTTCTCTATTGAGGGCAGGGTTGCTACAGACCTCCCCAACCCCCCCCCCCCAGATACATGGAGAGGGTTCATGCACTTACCATCAAATTCCCTCCACTTGCTCAGGAGATAAGTCCAGGCAATAGTTGGTGAGGGGCTAGCCTGTACCAAGCATCGCAGGGTCACATTCTGTCCCACCCGGATGCTGACATTGGCACTGGGGGTTGAGATCTGCGGCTTCATGCAAGCACTGAGCTCTGTTTCGTGAAAAAGCTGCCCTGCCTTGGAGAGAGGACCTCGACACATGAGGTAGGGATTCACCAGGACTACTGGAAGACTGATGGACTTTACAAACTGGACAAGTCCCCTTAGGCGACAGTCACATAACCAGGGGTTGTCGTGCAGCGCCAGCATCATGCTGGAGAGAATCTCAGTCTCACAGCCAGGCTGCCGGTGTTTCTGGTAGGCTGGCCAGTTCAAGAAGACACTCTTGGCTACAACTGTAAGCCTGTTGGAGGATAGGTCAAGGTAGGTCAGGTTGACCAAGAACTGAAGAGCCAGTTCAGGGAGTGCATCAATCCTGTTGTGTTTGAGGTCCAAGACCCGCAGGAGCGGGGTGGCACGGAACTCCGTCCATGGTACTGAGCGGAGTTTGTTCCCCTCCAGTCTCAGCTCTTTCAGTTCTGACAGGTGCTCCAGGGCTCCTAGATGGATCACAGTGACATTGTTAAAATTGAGCCAAAGGTACTCCAAGGTGCTCATGTTGATGAAAGACCCTTGGGGCAGTTCAAATAAGGGTGAATTTTCAATTCTCACTTGCTTGAACTCTTCAGGAAGTTTCCTTGGGATCTTTCCCAAAGTGATAGACACGCACTGCAGAGTCCTGTACAAAAAACCACAACAGCTTTGAGATGTACATCAGGAAACTGGGAAGTGGGATCAGGCTTATCCTGGCATTAGACATATGAATTAGAAGGAAATAATACGATTCTCTTGAAATACAAGAGTTAGACCCATTTTGGTAAAAGCGTGCAGTTTATCAAAGTTCAGCACCGGTTAGAGGGAGTCTCACAGAGATTTTGCTGATTTCCTGCCAAATCTTGGCCTGCTCCCACTTCACACCATCCCCAAAGAAAGCCCATCCCCTACTGGGATCCTGTTAGCCCAGCGCACCTGCCAAAACTCTCCTCTGAGCAGGTACATCCTGGCAGACAGGATAGCTGAGCTGCATGTGAATCCAGAAAGACCAGAACTAGCAAGAAATAGTGAGAAACTGAAGCCATATTCTTCTGTAAGAAACTACCTTATGAGTTTTTGAATAAGTATAGTCCAAGCTTCCGAGTGGCAAATCCTATTATTGGTAATCCATAATGATGTAGGTCAGCACAGCAGCAGCAAAGCCCCTGGATGCTCTGAGGTCTGTTATGGCCCAGATCGCAAGCTCAGTAAGAACCCAGAAGAGGGAGCTATGTTTCTTAACTAAGGTCAGAAGATTTACCGTTTTTCTGGTTTTTGAGTCCAGAGAGCAAACTATAAGCCAGATGTCCAATTCAGTCCTGATACTGCCTCCCCTCAGTCTCATAAAAAAGATCTGAGAGGGCTTCCCTGGTGGCGCAGTGGCTGAGAGTCCGCCTGCCGATGCAGGGGACACGGGTTCGTGCCCCGGTCCGGGAAGATCCCACATGCCGCGGAGCGGCTGGGCCCGTGAGCCATGGCCGCTGAGCCTGCGCATCCGGAGCCTGTGCTCCGCAACAGGAGAGCCCACAGCAGTGAGAGGCCCGCGTAACGCAAAAAACAAACAAACAAACAAACAAAAGATCTGAGAAACAAACAGGTAATGCTATCCTGAGCACTATGGTTCAGGAGATTTGACCAGAATACATCTAATACTTCATCAATCACAATTGGCTTCTGTAACCTAGAATTTTCAACCAGTTTCTAAAAGTGAATGCAGATAATGGTTAACAAAGTAATTCTGCAACCACTCCTATCAGTGGTAATCTCCCCAGCACCTCGCGTGGTGGATTCATTTTTCTTCTGCGTTAAGACAGCTTCACCTGCTGCTTGGATGACCAGAATCAGAGAAGCATCACGGTACAGAGGTTAAACCACGAGATTGTGTTTTCTGATTAAATCAAAGCATGTTTCTTATCCTGGATCACATAATGTATCCTGAATGCTGTGTATTTCACATGTTATAAATCTTCCCTGAACGCTGTGTATTTCTTATGTTAAATTTTTTTTTTTTTTTTTTTTGCAGTACGCTGGCTTCTCTCTTTTGTGGCCTCTCCCGTTGCGGAGCACAGGCTCCGGACGCGCAGGCTCAGCGGCCATGGCTCACGGACCCAGCTGCTCCGCAGCATGTGGGATCTTCCCGGACCGGGACACAAACCGTGTCCCCTGCATCGGCAGGCGGACTCTCAACCACTGCGCCACCAGGGAAGCCCAGTTAAAATTTTTTAAGTGAGATAATATGTGGTTTTGTATATTTGATCTGCCATTCTTCATTCATTCAACAAATGTATATTGGTCATCTGCTCTAAGCCACACCTTTGCTAGGTGCAAGGAAGGCCATGGTGAGCAATACTGTTATAGATCCGGTCCCATGGGATCTTCTATCTAGCTTATACTTCCTAGTCTTGAGATCTTTGGAAAGTCGGTTTCTCCTGTGCAAAGTGAGAAAATTAATGAATTCTTTATAGTGTTTCTAGGAAATATTAATATTATGCAAAATAAAGTACCTAACATAAAGTAGGTGCCCAATAAAGTTTAATTCACCTCCCACACCAACAGACTCTGGAAGAGAGTCTGCTTTCCATTACCTGGGGTACTTTCTGATGACTATTGACATTCCATGGGTTCCCCTAACATTCATGATATACATTATATCCTATAAAAGACCTCAGGGAAGAAAATCCACTTAGTAGCTAACCAGTGAGAGGGGAAATGGGTCACCACGTAAGCTGATTACACCCCAGGCTTTCCATCCAAGCCAGATATTTTTGCTGGAATTTCCAGTCTAACTCTACAATCTGGCTAGATCTCGGGACTTCCTCTCAAAGTGAAAATTTAAAAAGCAAGGAGAGTACAATGAGCACAAAGCTGTGGCAGATGTGGAGAGGTGCTGCCTAGACACCCTTCAAGGAATGAGTCGATGCTCAACTCCAAGGAGTGCTTGCATGAGGTCATGCCCTTCCCCAGGCAGCCCCAGGCAGAGACTGAGGGAGGTGAGGGCACAGGGCCCTGGCCAGTCTGGCCTGATGGGGGCAACTCTGATGGGTGATTCTCATTCCAGAGTTCTCTAGCAGGTTGGCCAAAATTTTGCCAGCCTTGCTTTGTGGGAAAATGTGATTCAATCCATGGGTATCACAAATGACTAGTGAGTTCTTTTCTCACCCCAAAATAGAAAGGCCTAAAGAGCCCTACATCCCCGCAATTTCTTCTCTGTTCATCCCATCCAGCCTCTTTAAATGAATCCAGCTCAACTCAACCTTTCAGTGGTCTGCCAGAAGATTGAGAAGGATGCCCACTGGTACGTCATCTCTGGAATCACTGCTCCTTCTTCTCTCCTGACTCCCTCATCCTCTAGTTTCCTTATTTTGTATATAGGCATAGGGAATAGCTGTGCTGTCAGTTAAAACAGGAGACTAGAACAATTAAAATTAGCTTGGCTCGTGTCGTTTCTCTTAAACAACTAGTGGTTAAGTGGTGTCCCTAAACTCAAGAGACTTAACAACAAAGGGAAGGAAGGAGGGAATCTGAGGATATTATAGCCCTATCACCCTTCTGGAAGGATGCTTTTAGGAGCTTGGCTCTTAGGATTTTTAGTAGAGACAGAATCTTGGGGGAGGAGTTACTCTCTTTTTGTGAAATTAATTAGATAAAAATGGCTTCTGAGCAGCAGCTCCCTGGCTTGTCTTAGATTTCCTACCTGTTCAACTGGAAAACGCCCCCTTCCCCCCATCCCCCAATATGATCAGAACTTTGGGAGAGTTCAGACAGAGAACTAGGCAACCTACCAGGAAGCAGATAGGCTGTCCTTCCTCTTTCTCAAGCTGGTGTTTTTCCTTCATTCCTCCACCTGCTCCAACCATGTCTCAGACGGTCTTCTTGGCTACCTGCGCCTGTGATAGACGCACAGAGGACTACATCCCCACGCCCCCTTGAAACAGGTGGGCTACGTGACCAATATTCAGGCTAATGAAATGTTGGACGAAATAATGTTTTAAAAGCCCCTATGTGATTCTCCAGGTTCTCTTTTCCCTTGTTGCAGCAACTGTTGACATTCCAGGTGGTGAAGTCTTCATCAGCCTGGGTCGCTGAGTGAAGAAGAGAGCGGGCCCCTCCCTCCATCCTCATCTCCCACTCACTCAAGTAGACTCTGCGAGAGCAGGAATAAATGTTTCTTTGTTAAGCCACTGAAATCTGAGAATTGTTGGCACAGCATAAGCCTAACCAATCCTGACTACAATGCCCATACAATAAAATATGCTCAAGTGCTTGTAAACTGATTTTTGTCTCTCCTGGATTATATGATAGTTAAAACAAAAGTTTCCAGCTCTAGCCCTTTAAACGCACTGCTCACTGAGCCCCTTGACTAACAGCCTAGTTTTAATAGCCACATCCACTTTCCAGGATAAAATTTCTGTTGTCTGCCTTTTGGTTCCCTGTAAGTTTCCATGTCTACATCAAGTGACAGCAGACATACCCTCTGCCTAGGTCAGGAGGCATATAACCATGTTGCAGCCAAAAAAAATTAAAAAGACATGTTGGAGATGTCATGATTCCAACCAACCTCCAAACAAGGCTTCCAAGGGCCACATGCTGTGGGATCACCCTAGTGCAGGCTGGTCTTCAGCATTTGAGAGACTAGAAATTCTTTTTTTTTTAATTAATTAGTTTATTTATTTATGGCTGTGTTGGGTCTTCGTTGCTGCGCGTGGGCTTTCTCTAGTTGTGGTGAGTGGGGGCTACTCTTCCTTGTGGTGTGCGTGCTTCTCATTGCAGTGGCTTCTCTTGTTGTGGAGCACAGGGTCTAGGTGTGCGGGCTTCAGTAGTTGTGGCATGAGGGCTCAGTAGTTGTGGCTCGCAGGCTCTAGAGCGCAGGCTCAGTAGTTGTGGCGCACGGACTTAGTTGCTCCATGGCACGTGGGATCTTCCCGGACCAGGGCTCGAACCCATGTCCCCTGCACCGGCAGGCAGATTCTTAACCACTGTGGCACCAGGGAAGTCCTAGAAATTCTTCTTCCAGGATTTTAAGAAGACATTAGGTTTCCAGGGACTGACTCATACTAACCAGATTCATATACCAAAAGACTAATATATAAACAGGACATCATTTTATTTTTTACAGCGTGAATTTGTTTTTTCCAGTGACTTGAATATTCATGAGCACAATCCAGGATGATTCTTCTCTACAAGAGCAAACCAGGGAAGACAGAACACACAAAGAAAGGCTGACATATGGGTATTTGGAGGCTGACCATCTTGGGGGCCATTCCATTCAGACCACCAAGGTAGGTCTTCATGAATCATTGGAAAGTTGAAACTTTCTTTCTCTCTCTCTTTCACACACACACACACACACACACACACACACACATTACTGGATAAATACTAACACATTCTTGCTTTCAAGTTCCTGATTTTTCTTCAAACAGAGTTCAATAAAACTGCATGTTAGTTGGGTCAATAATTGTTCAGTCTCGATTGGCTCAGCCAATCTTTTAGAGAAAACATCTTTATCATTTCAACAGATGGCTGCTGTCATCCACTGCACTTATATTTGTTCTGATTTGGGGAGTGTCTGTCAGTCTCATATACCAAACCATCAGAGTTGAGTCTTAAGTCTCACAAGGCATAGCAGAAATGCCTTTACAAATCTAGATCAGGGGTTGGCAAATTACAGCCTGGGAGCCAAATCCAGCCTGCCACCTGTTCTTGTAAATAACATTTTATTTGAACTCATCCATGCTCATTAACTTACATATGGTCTGGGGTTGCTTTCACACTACATCAGCAGAGTTGAGGAGTAGTAATGGAGCCTTAAGTATCTCCTATCTGGCTTTCTTTATAGAAAAACAAAAGTTTGTTGACCTATGATGTAGACAGTGGCTTTGTCATTTTCCAACCAAATAATTTCTCTAACCAATAGCAACAGCCCCCAAGTTAAAGTCAGGTGCACCCTACAGGTGATGGGCAGGGAATAGCCATGTATGGAAATCCCACATTCACATGCACTGGTGCTCTCAGGATTCTGATCCCAGGTTTCAGTAGCTCAAAAAAATCCATTTCCATAGTAAAACTGCTGTGGGTCACACTGCAGAGATCAATTCTGAACAAAGACCCTCAGCCTGGCCAGAACATTATCAAAGCCACGGATTCTCCAAGAAAATCCATCACTGTGCTCTATAAATTATTCAGCTCTTTGGGTTTCAGTTTTCTTGTCTGTAAAATCAAATAGCCCAGCCTTCAAAACAGGTCATTGTGAAGATCAAAATGAGAGAAACCAAGAAAAAAAGTTGTAAGGTTATCTGTTGTAAGGTCTTTCGTAAATGTGAGAGGAAGTACAGTAACTTTAGACATCACTGCATCACACTGGTCTTTATATTTAGCAAAGAGTCAAGACAGTATGGTGTCTCTTAGGTGATACTGGAAAGATAGCTTTCTTGCATCACTTGCTGTCCCCAAATTTCCTCAGTTATTACCCAAAGGCCTTGGCACCAAACAGCCTGGATGCTCCCTTCGTTAGAAGCCACTCCAGACAGGACAGAACATTGGCCCTTCTGCTGGGAACGTTTGTCTTCTCCTATGTGCAGAGATGACATCTCAGAGGTTTCCCAGCTTTAAGCAAACTGAACAGGAATCCTCCTTTGAAGTGGCTTACTGAGTGACCCAGAAGGCTCTGAGACACCCTCAGGAACCCAGGTAAGATTCAGTTAGAATCACAAATGCTGCTACACGGGGACAGAGGTGAGCTGTGTGCCAGACAGCATTGAGTGTACTGTGCCACCTGCCACGGAGGGTCTCTCAGATCCCTCCAGCCTGACATTCTGAGAGTAAACAAGCAGTAGTCTCCTGGGCATCATCTAAACTTCTAGAATTTACTGAAAATCAGATGATTATCTCTAGGCAGAATGGCACCCGGAGAAAAAAATGTTAGAATCCATGTGTCCACAGTGAGGGTCTCTGCATGTGTGTGTATGTGGCTGTACAAATGTGGCAAATGCATAAAGAGACTATGTGTGAGTGCCTACGAGTTAGCATAAATGGAATCAAGATGCAGTATAGGAAAGTAGCAAGGACTATCAACTCTGGAATCAAGTGCATGGTCCAATTTCTAGAGCTGCCATTTCCTAGCTGTGTACTTGTGGGCAACATAGATTAGATCACTGCTCAGCAAAATATGTCCTGCCCTACCATTACCTCCATGGGAGAACTATCCTTTCCTGCCTTGTTTAAAGTTTAGTTTTGGCCATGAGACTTGCTTTGGCAGGTAGAATATGGGAAGAAATGGCAGTGTTAAGGAGCTTAATTGGCATCACATGTTTTTGCTCATTTCTCTGATATCATCTGACATCTCCATGAAAGAAGCCTGCCCCAGGTAGCCACTGACTCTCCATCCTGAGCCCCAAGTAGGACACACGGAGCAGAGCCACCACAGTCAACCCACTGACTTATGGATTGTGTGAAAATAAGTGCTTTTTGCTGTATACCGCTGCAATTTTGCCTTTATTTGTTACACAGCAAAAACTGACTGATACAGGCAAGTTACTTACTCACCCTGTTCCTTCTCCAGGTAAGTGGGGAGAAGAGTGGTGCCTGCTGCAAAGTGTTGTCATAAGAATTCAATGAGTTAATGTATATAAAGCACTTAGAACACTTTCTGGCACATAGTAAGTGCTTATATAAGTGTTAGCTGTTGTTGCGGTGGTGGTGTGTAAATGTATGAGTAAGCAGATACCCAAGTAGGTAAGAGTGGGTGAGCATGGATTCAGGTGTCAGAGTGAGCGCGTGGGAGGCGAAGAGGGAGAGTGGTTGGGAGCAGGCGTGTAGGCACCTGTGTGCACGGCCCTCAGCAGAAGTACTCGTTGATCCGTCTGCCCACCCTGACGCCCAAGGCCTGAGAGTCCAGGCTGGAGTGGGCAGATAGGAGCCTGTCGGCCTCACTGAGGCTGTGCTGGGACAGCTCCTCTGAGCCATCCTCACTGTGGCCCAGTCTCTCCAGGTTGACGTAGGCACCTGTGGCCTCAGCGGAGCCCCTGGTGTGGCACTTGCGCCAGCGGCTCTGGAGAGCACTGCAGCAGACGAGCAGCGTGAGGGGCAGGGCGATGATGGCAGCCACACTGATCACCACCACATTGATGAGCCACTGAGTGGCTTCAGCATCCACCACTTCGTCCGTGGAGAAGATGACACACTGCTCCTTCCGGGGCACCAGGCCCTGCACGCAGACACACGCCACGTACTTGATCTTGGGCACCAGCCCATGGATGGTGACACTGGTCTTCCCCGGCTGCACCACCATCCGCCGCATGTCGCGCTGCCCAAAGACTGCGTAGAGGACGCTGAAGGAAGTTGTGTTCCCAGCCTGGGGGACCTTCCACACCAATGTCACGCTCTGGTAAGTGTCCCCCACCACCTTGAGAGAGCTCACCCTTTGGGCCTCCTGGGGTCCTGCCTGCACATCCAAGTGCTCTCCTGGGGCCCCCATCTGGAAGGGCTGGAGGATTAGTTGCTCCTTCGTGTTGGGCACAGGGGGCCGAGTGGCTGGGACAGCAGGCTCGGGGATGTGGGGGACATGCCTGGCCACCATCTTGTTGTATGCAGCTGCTTCTGCCCCCTCACCTGTCCTGGCCCACGGTGCCGCTGGGCCCCCACTGTGTTCCGTGGATGTCTGGGGCTCAGAGACGACCAGGGAGATAAGAGTCTCAGAGGCTCCCAGGAAGTTCTTGGCCTGGCAGATGTAGTCTCCAGAGTCAAGGTGGGACACAGCAGGCAGGCCCAGCAGAGTCCAGATCGTGCCGTCACTGGAGACTTCCTGGTGCACTGTGGGGAAGAGGCACGTGTGGGAGAATGAACGGGCCCATCTGCCCCAAGCTTCCTTCCAGGGCCGAATTCACAGCCCCTGGACCGTGTACATTCTGCCAAACACCCTGTTATCCCAAGAACAGACTGGGCATCACTGAACTTTTCTTAGATTAGCCATGGGGATGGAGATCACCTGGGCTCCAATTTGGGGAGACACAGGCTGAGGCATAGTCTAAGAACGATTAGCCTTCTAAATCTGAGATGCTCCCACTGTGTCTCTCAAGGGCCCGAGTTCTGCAGAGCTAACCCGTCAGGGGTGGCAGGCTGATGCTTTGGGAGTATGGTGGGTTGGGTGAACCTGAGGCAGAGGCCCAGCTAGAAGTGCTCTGCACACCCCTGCCTGGCCCCACTGCCACTTCAATCACAGCATCTCCAACTTTCTGTATTACATTAGTGGAACTCCTTACACAGTTTTGTTTGTACATTGATTTCAAGCCCACAGTCCTAGAGCAATGCTTGCCAACCTAGTTGGGGGAAACACAGAAGAAAGCTGGGAGGGATGGGAGGTGTTCTGGTCAGGTGCCAAGAAATTATTCCTCCTTCACCCTCTTTCTGCATGTAGATGGGCTGTGACTCCTGCAAACCTCCCCCACCAAGTGCCAGGGATGGACCACCTCTGTCTGCACAGCAAAAACGTCACAGGCAGTTCCACCCTGTACGAGCTGTGTGATGCAGACCAAACGTTTAGCCTCGGTTTACTTATACCCCAAATAGAAGGATAATCAGTTTGTTCTTTAAAGTTCAGTGACACCTTGTACATAATACATTTAACACATGAAGCGCTCAATAGATGGTAACTCCTAGCATTAGTTACTCCTAGTGATACTGGCTTCATATTTACAACTTGGAACCTTACTATCAATATTAAATACACTAAGAGAGCATCTTCTACCAAAAAACCAGTGTTTTGCTCCTCTCAGGGTGGGCCCCACGTCTCTGATAGAGTGGCTGGTGGAATATGACAGGACAGGTTGAGATCCATTGTTATTACTGAAGCCACTGTCCCCATGTCCAGCCTCTGGGCAGAGTCCCCCAACTCCACTCAGACAGGATGGGAGTAAAGAGCCTTGCTCAGCCTACCTCCCTCTCCCTGGCAAACCTGAAGCCCCATTCCCCCGCATGTGGGATGATGACCCACCCGCCCCAGTCTGGATCTCAGCACAGCCGTCCCCAGAGCTCACACACCTGTGCCGTTAAGTGGGTGCCCGTTGGCCCTACTCCAGCTCATTTCTGGCCCAGGGACCCCGGAGGCCCCACAGCGTAGCAATACTGCACTGCCCAAGGGGGACCTGATGCTGGCCGCCCCTGGACGGAGCTCCGGACTCTGGCACCTCCTCAGTTCCAGCTGGCTGAAGGTCAGTCCGGCCAGGCTGCGTGGGCTGGCACACCTCAGCCTGGCCTCTATGAAGGCCAGGTTTGGGGCCCAGCCTTCCAGGAGATGGACCAGGTCATAGAGTCGGCAGTCACACACCCAGGGGTTGTCCTGCAGCCCTGCAGGGGTGAAAGGCAGGGCAGGAGGTGAGACCCAGATATTCAGATCCCCAGTCCCAGCCCCCCTTCTCCCCCAGGGAGGACAAGGCACGTTGTGAGCTCAGGGTCAGCAGAACTGGCCTCCAGACCCAGCTCCTTGCTTCACTACAACCTTAAGCCCGGTTCTTCATCTGGAATGACAGCATTACTCCCGTTTCTGGGTGGCTATAAGCATAAATAAAGATAAATGATATTAAGCGCTGGGTAAGCCATACAGCGTGCCAACAAAATTGGCAGTTACTGCTGCCACTCTCGGACTGATCCTCTCAGGCTACCAGCCAGGCAGTGGGTATTTCTGCAATACGCCAGAATCCATCCATTTCTAGAAATGCTTCATGAACACGACCCCGCCCTTTTTTTTTTTGGCCTTGCCTTACATCTTGCAGGATCTTAGTTCCCTGACCAGGGATCGAACCCAGGCCCCCTGCAGTGGAAGCCTGGAGTCCTAACCACTGGACCTCCAGGGAATTCCTGACCCCTGTTCTCCCAGTATAAGTGGCACTTTCAGCATCACCCCAGCAAAGAGTGTGGCTGTTCTGAGCCACAGTCCCTTTGACACAGGCTCAAAAAGACAAGAGTGAGGATGACAGGGAACCCAATCTTATGTTATATTCCCAGCCATCTTTACTTTAAAATTGAACACTTTTATAGAGCTGAAAGCAGGTCACTGCACCTACCCTGTCAAATAACCTTCAACATATAGAGAGGTATTGTGGGTCCTCAGTTCTAAGACACAGTTCCTTTTCATATGTTTGCATTTCTAAATACAAAATGAATGCATTTAATGTGATGTCCTTTCTACCCTCCACGGATTGTTATTAAATTTGATAGCATCTAATCAATAGCATATTATATGTTTGCATACCTGTATTTGATACATTTGGAAATGGAAATGTCAAGAGTTGGGGAAGGTGGATTCAGACCTCCTTGTATATCCATGACTCCCGGGTCCTTTAGAGCACTAGCTGGGAAGGCGCCGGCTCCTCTGCTATTCCCCACCCCCATCCCAGGCAGGTGACGGCTACCTTGTGTCACTGGTTAAATGCATTTCCTGATGCATCTGCACCCCAAGAGTCATCACTGCCCAGCTCTGGTGGTGAGCTATCTGACTTCACACAGAATCCCCAAAGAATTGATGCAAATGGCAAAGTTAAAGGACAATGAAACTTTCACCAGTCAGACTGGCAAAAGTTAAACATTCTGACCACTTTAACTGTTAGCTTCATGAGGGAATAGATGTTCATCCGTCTTGTTCACTGCTGTATCTGCAGCATCTAGAATGGAGCCCACACATTGGCTGGCATTCAAATAAGCTTGCAGAGTGGACACAAGCATGGATGGTCGTGCACACTACTGGTGGGGGGTAGGAACTGGCACTTTAGAGACTATGATTAATATTAAAACATCTAACGTGCATACTCCGTGACCCAGCAATTCCACTTCTCAGTTCCTAGTCTAGAGAAACATTTGTCTCGGTGCACGAGGATGCATTGCCAAGAATGTTCTCTGCGGCATCACAGGTGTTAACAAAATAATGGAAACAATTTAAAGGCCCATGAAAGGAGGAATGGCTAAATAAACTGTAGTATAACTGTATGATGGAATATTATGCCAGAGTTTTAAAAAATGAAGTTGATCCATTTGTAGTAACTTACAAAGATCTCCAAGACATATTGCAGGGCAAAAAAAGTGCTGGTTGATACATATGATATGATGAAATTTTATGCAAAACACACAGCTAAAATTTCTATATGCATGTATGTTTGCTAAAATTTCTATGTGCATGTATGTTTGTATATGCATGTGTATGTAAATGTAAACGATAGGGAACATGCAAATAAACATAACAGTGGCTACTTTTTAGGAGGGGAGAAGGAATTATAAGAAGAGGGCATAAAATATAAATATATATATATAGGACATTCAAAGTTGATTTTCAAAGAAACAACGTCTTTCCATGTAAGTACTACCCTATACAATGTCCTTTATCAGGTGACATAGTCTGTAGGGTGGATGGAGCTGGAATGGGCTTTGCTATTCCCTGCTCCACATCCAGGAAGTGAGGGGTCTAAATATTCCCTCCTTGGGCTTCCCTGGTGGCGCAGTGGTTGAGAATCTGCCTGCCAATGCAGGGGACACGGGTTCGAGCCCTGGTCTGGGAGGATCCCACATGCCGTGGAGCAACTAGGCCCATGAGCCACAACTACTGAGCCTGCGCGTCTGGAGCTTGTCCGCAACAAGAGAGGCCACGACAGTGAGAGGCCCGCGCAGTGCGATGAAGAGTGGCCCCCACTCGCTGCAACTAGAGAAAGCCCTCTCACAGAAACGAAGACCCAACACAGCAAAAATGAATAATAAATAAATAAATATTCCCTCCTTGAGAGACTCTCCCAGGCCTCAGGGCAGGAGCTGCCCCAAACTGCTCTAAGATTGCTCCAGCCCTCGGTGCTGGACCTCACATGAGCCGAGGCATGCTCCAGGGACACCTGCGAGGAGGCCTCTCTTCTGACACTGCCCACCCACTCCCTACCACCCACTTTCTGGCAGGGCCTCACCATGATTCCAAACCCCTCATGGGACAAGGAAAAGGAGCAGAGCTGGGGTCTGAACTGCAGCAGTCTGGCTGGGAGCTTGAGCTCCTAAACCTACCTACCAATGTGTGCCTCTCATTCAATCTTTACTCAAACCCAGAAGGCAAGTGTGATTTTCCAGGTAAAGAACTGAGACTCAGAGAGGCTTTAATAAACTTGCCTAAGACCCCCAAGTCTCACTAAAGTGCTTCCAAGTGAAGGATGCCATCTCTTACCTAGGACCAGCTTGACGTGGCGGCCGGGAAGGAAGGGTCCCTTCTGCAGGTGAGTCCAGGTGGTGAGCAGCTCCTCGGGGAGCCTCAGCAGCTGGTTGCTGGAGAGGTCAAGGAAGGTGAGGTTCCCCAAGAAGCGCGCGGCCTCCGGGGGCACAGCCGAGAGGCGGTTGGCCTGCAGGTCCAGCAGCCGCAGCTTGGGAGCGTCCCTGAGCGCCGCCCAAGGGAAGGTGACCAGGTGGTTCCCGGGCATGCGCAGCTCACGCAGGCGGTGCAGGCCCCTCAGCATCAGAGCGTTGAGCTCATAGAGCGCGTTGTAGGGCAGCCACAGCTGCTCCAGGCGGCCCAGCGCCTTGAAGGCCTCCCCGGGCACCCTGCGAATGGCCGTCCGCTCCAGGCGCAGGCTGGAGGTGTCCAGAGGGACAGATGCTGGGGGCAGGGTCATGTCAGGGTCGTTGCACACCACTGTCCTGGTTACAGAAATGGGAGTATTTGAGCAAAAGTCCTGTGGGGTCGGAGATTCCCCCTTACTTAACCTCCTTTCAAGAGACCCCCTGGTGTGCATGGCCTCATAGGACACCAAACCCAGACTGCGGTGTGCCCTGGAGGTGGGCTAGTAACAAGGTTCCTTCTGTTTTCTCTTTGGGAGCTTCTTGCTTGCAGAGCCTCTCATAAGTGTCCCAGGAGGGCCGTTTGGTCTCGGTCACTGGCCTGAAGGACCTCAAGCTTGAACTACTATGTCCCCTTACAGCCTACACCACCTGCAGTGCACTAAGAATGAATAGTATTTATAAATCCTGAGATCATTTTGTGCATTGCAGCATTGCATCTATGAGTTAAAAGGGTTCCTTTGTTAAATTATAGCTCAGTTTTTGTGACTGCTTTGGCTTTTCTTTATTTAAAAAAATATATATATATAGCAACGGCATCAGAACTGGAAGCCACACACGGGATGCCTCGAGCCTCTCCTGACCCTGAGGGACCATGAGATGATCAAGGTGTTTAAAAGCTGGAATTTTGCAGCCCCACAGCTGGATTTACCTCTGGGCTCTTTGCTTGCTGGCTGTGTATCCTTGAGTCTATTATGTAACCTCTATTTTCTTCAGTTTCCCCAGAATAATAGACTCCACCGCACAGGGTGGTTTGGGTGTTTGAATGAGTTCATGTGTGTACCAGCTCTGCATACCTGTCACCTGTAGAAGCCCGATTGCTATTGACCACTGTTGTAAGTTTCTGCATCCCAGCACTGCAAGTACATCAGGTCAGTCTTACCAGCTCCTTCCAATGCTCCTTCTGCCCAAACAGTGACTTCTTAAACCTCATTCTATTAAGTTTGACACTAAAGCAGATAGAGAGATAACAGGAGGCAGTCCCCGCCCTCGAGGAGCTGACAATGCAGGGCTGTGTTAAATGCTATCACTGAGAGCAGCACACACAGACGGTAAAAAGGGAAAGATTCTCAAGAGAACGAAACTTTGAGTCTGGCCGTGAGGGACCCAGCCCTTGTGCAGCCCCAGTTTCGTCTGGAGGATGTTTCTGCTCACACTGAAGGAGGTGGGGTGGGAGTGAGGTGGGGATATTATTTAGCTCTGCTAAGAGAGGTTGTTCTCTTGTAAGGTCATAACGCGTTGCTCGTATCATTCTTCCTGACACCACACACACACACACGCACACACACACACAAACACACACACACGCGCACACACACACGCACACGCGCGCGCACGCACACGCGCGCGCACACACACACGCTCCACCAGCATCCCTCAGCTTAACTTGCATACAGTACTCTAAGTCAGCTGGGCTTGGCTTGCTTTTGTCAATGGTGCCCACAAGAGGCCCAGTTACTTCCGCCCACTCGTATTCATTCTTTAGATATACATGGAACCCCTACTGAGTGACAGAAGAATATCAGGCTCACAGCCCCCGTCCCCATACAGCTTATAATCCAGCAAAGGAAGAAAAAGCATTGGAGGCAATGATACCTTCAGTGATAATGGAAGCTTGGGTGTTGCAGGGAGGAAGGTCTGGATGTAGGTGGGAGGAAGGGAGTTGATGGGAAAACATGTGCTGGAAGGGGGAGAAAACGGTCAATGGAGGGATCAAAGAAACCGATAAGAGCCAGCACAGGCCAACCGCATGGCTCCTGGTGGGGCAAATCAGGCATGAAGGACAAGGGGACACATCTCTCCAGGTGCCCAGACTCCTCCCCGCCTCGCAGCCCCAGGAAACCCCAGGACCCACAAGTACACACACTCTGTTCATGATAGGGGAGCGTGGAGCACAGGCAGGTCCATCAGGTGCTCAGGTGTAAGGGCTGGGCCCTCCGAGAGACCCCGGTTAAAGATGGGGTGAGGAAGGTGTCTGAGACACAAAAGGAGACTCTGTCTGACTGCACAACCTGAGCCCTTGGCCACTGGGGATCTCAGGTTCCCCAACAGCCTTTCATGGCCTCATTCCCCTCATTCCTCACACTCCATGCAGATGGGCCGGTGCCTATCAGCTGTGGGACTTCTGGGCAGGTAGAAATGACGGTGAGAGCTCTGGCTTCAGAGGAGGCATAACCAATAGCTGATGTTAGGGGCCCTGGAAACTGCCCTTGGAATTTCATTTTCCATCCTAAAGTCAACCTGCTATCAGAAGCCCTTCCTGGTCCCTGCCCATGGCAGCATCACCAGGTAAGAAGAGTTCTTGAAATGGAACTGAAGTTCTGGGTTCCAGGACCAGCTCTGCCACTGATGCTGTATGACTCTGAGCCCTGTGCTCTCTGTAGGCTGAAAGGGAGGCTCTTTGTCACCCTGGTCACACTGTCCTTGGCCATGGGCTATTCCTGGCCTATTCAGGGCTTAGCCCTGGCTTCCCTTGGGGAGAAGATCCTTACCTCTGATGATCCGTATGAGTTGGAGCATCACAGCTTTGGGCCAAAAATGGAGCTCTTCCTGTTCTTCAGACCACATGGGGTATCCTTTCTTGGGGGTGCCTCACCTTTCTCTACCTCCCCTCACACCCAATCAGCCTGACCTATTGCTAAGATCATTGAAAGAGTTGCACTGAGGGCTTCCCTGGTGGCACAGTGGTTGAGAGTCCGCCTGCCGATGCAGGGGACACGGGTTCGTGCCTCGGTCCGGGAAGGTCCCACATGCCACGGAGCGGCTGGGCCCGTGAGCCATGGCCGCTGAGCCTGCGCGTCTGGAGCCTGTGCTCTCCAACGGGAGAGGCCACAACAGTGAGAGGCCCGCGTACCACAAAAAAAAAAAAAAGAGTTGCACTGATAACATTGCTGTCCTGATCAGAAGCCATCAGTGGCTCCCCAACACCCATCTAAGACAAGGGAGAAAGGGAGGATGAAATTCCAGAAGGTTGGAAAGATGGTAGGAAAGACCCTAAACCAGAGACTGAAATCTCTGAGTAAGTTGGGAAATGCAGTGGTCATTAACAGATGGGCTGAAGAGGTCAGAGAAAAGATAGTTTAAAGACTGCCAAAGAGAGATAGGGAATGAGCCATGGGGGAAGAGCAAGGGTCCACAAACCACGGGAGCCTTGGGGACGTCCCAGGGAGAGGAGGAGAAGAGGATGGAGGTGCTCTCAGGGCTCAGATGGGGAATGAGGAAAGTCAAAGAAGAGGCTGAGGATGGAGGGACCCTTGTTTGCAATGGAATGGGCACTCCTGGCCTTTCTGAGAGCCCATCGAAAGGGGTCAAGGCTGAGGCTCCTGGGGGCTGGGCCAGAGGAGACCCAAAGTGGGAAGAGTATGAGGAATCGGGTGGTCCCATCATGGGTGGGGCAGTAAGAAATACCTGGGATATGATTGGGTACCCCCAGGAGGTGGGGCAAGAGAACGGAAGAGCCCTGGGAAAGAAGGGGCTGGGGAGATAGAGGATGGTAGGGGGCAGGAGAGAAGGAGAGGAAGAGAAAGAGGTAAGGGGGAGACTTCCTGTGCCCTTAAAGAGGGTTCCACTCACAGGATCCTGGAGGAAGACTCAGGAAGGATTTCTGGAGCTGGCACACCTGTGCCCCACCCCTGGCCCATGTGTAAAGGTACCTGGTACTTCCAGTCTACCCCTGAGGCAGAGCCACACCCTGCTGACTGGAAGAAAATGCAGCCCAGACAAGCCCCATGAGACCCTTGGGTCTTGAGGGCCAGGGAGATGGAGGTTTCGCCCCGCCACGGTCCTAGGGCCATGCATCCAACCTCTCCCAGCCCAGCCTAGCTAGTGGAGCCTGGGAGGCTGGGCAAACCCCCCCCCCCCGCACACCTGGCGCCGTACCTGGCTTTGCTGCCATCGCCCAGGACATGGAGGCTGCAGCTGCACTGAGAAGGGCAGGCGGCCCGGGCCTGCGGGGGTCCTCCGAGGGCCAGGAGCCACAGAATGCCCACCGCCACCCTCATGGCTCCTGGCTCCTCTGTAGGCTGGGCAGGGGCCTGTCCCTTACTGCTCTGTCCTGCTGGCCCAGCAAACCCAGCAGCTGCCCACACCCCCAACTGAAGCCATCGGATAATCATGGACAGGCTGGGGATTAGGGAGGGGAGCCCCGGCCACAGCGGCTCAGCGGCTTATTGCTTCCTGGAATCGCCCAGTCCTGAAGATGGGGGTGGGGCATCCCCTTCCAGAGCCACAGCCTCAGGCCCAGTGCACGTAGGGTCCGGCAGGAAGTGGGCAGCCACCCAGAGGCAAGCGGCTGCTGGACTGCCTATGCCAGCCAGGCTGTGGCTGCACAGCCCCCACAGGGTGCCTGGGCTCAAAAGAGATGAACGCTGGCCTCTAATAAGGGCCACTGGAAATCCTCTCCAGTGACCCTGTCTTATAGTGAAAAGGCATTGAGATGAAGGTGGTGAAGGCATTAGAAAGAGCCCAAGTGCTGGGCCAGGCCAGCTGGGTTCAAATCCCAGCTCTTCCATTTGCAGGCTGTGATGTCGGGAAAGCCACACGGTCTCTTGTGGCCTCTGTGTCCTTATCTGCCAGAGGGAAGTAATGTTACTCTACTCGGGGTGTTTATGAAAATTAAACAACCCAAGTTTCTCAGACCTTGACAGCCTGTGGGAACAGAAGCTTTCTTGGGAGTAGTAAGTACCCAGTTCCACGGGCACTTCCAAGTACCTGTTCACGGAGGAGCTGGGAAGAATCAGCTATTTGGGGACAACCGCAGAGGTGTCTCCCATGGACTCAGGAGCTCTCCCAGCCCGCTGGTCAAACAGCTGCCTCCTGGGGTACCCTGCGGCACCAAGTCTCAGATCACTGCCATCTGAGCCTTCAGGGCATTACCACCAATGCCAAAGGCATGAGGTGTCTTGGCCTGAGGGTGGAGAGTGCCCCTCCCCTCAAGTTATCTCACTCCAAGGAGGGTCTCAGAGCAGGATCTCCCAGAGCTTTGAGAGAAGCTAAAAGCTTCTGTCAGTTTTTACTGATTGTCCCCTACCCCCAACCTCATCCCACCATAGACACCACCTGTCACTCATTGATTCTTCACATTTGACTCCAAGGCCTTGCTCTTTGGCCCAGAAAACCCTACCTGGTTCCTATGGCTTTTCCAGAAGGTTCCTCAGCCCATGCGCCTAGACAAACCTACACCAGTGAGGTGTGACCAAGGCAGATACCTGGGGCCCCGGTATACGCACAAAATACCTGTGCCAGGCCTGTTTGGACAATATTGGCTTCCAGGAAACATTGGTTCCCATTCCTTCCTATCTTCCGATTCAGCCAATGTGATTTTCTCAGTGCTTCCCGCCTGTACCTCCTCCTCCCCAAACCAGAAAGCCAGCCCTGCCCATTCCCACCTCTCTGGCTTTTCCTCCTTCTTTTGGCCATGCCGCATGGCATGTGGGATCTTAGCTTCCCGACCAGGGATTGAACCCATGCCCGCCTGCAGTGGAAGCACGTAGTCCTAACCACTGGAACACCAGGGACTTCCTGCTGGCTTTTCCTCCTTCTGTTGGGGATGCAACAACCCTGCTCTCTTTTGCCAGCCTAAATTCTAACCTTGGTTCCTGGTCCTGTCCTGCTTTCTCTTCTCCCTTGAAGTCTTTTGCAATCTTGCAGGCATGAACAAAAAAAACCTGACATATGTTGCTGGTTACAGTAATGCAAGATGGAAATCAGGAAAGGCAAGGAACACTCTCTGGTAACTGGGTAATCAAGGAAGGCTTCCAGGAACACGTGGAAAGTCAGCTCAGCCCTGAGGGGTGGTTAGGCTTGGATAAAAGGGCCAACAAGAGGAAAGGCATGGGAAAGGAACATTTACAGGATAAAATGAGCTGCTTGACCAGGAGCCCAGGCAGTAGGAGACTGGGCTTCTGTTCCAGCTCCATCCTTGAATCACTGCATGACCTCAGGCCAATTCTTTACTGCTTTGAGCCTCAGTTTCTTTGTGTGGAACAAAAAGGATGATGGTATCTAATTTGTTCATTTGTGGTAGGAATCATCATAAGATCATTTAGCACAGTGCCTAGCCCTTACTTAGTGAGCTCTCAATAAATATTAGCTATATTACTGGTAGTGTAATAAGGAAGAACAAACCTGACTCCATATTAGATCTGTTTCTTTAACTTTGTTATTCTATTGCTTTGGCTTAGAGTTAAGAACGTTGCCTATAGCCTGAAAGATACAGAATAGCCCATTCTCAAAGCTCTGACCTTTAAGAGTATAACACTTTGCCATTCATAAAGAGATAAAGGGTTGCAGAAAGAGAATAACATTTGTCTTGTTGAAGGTTTACAAGAACATCGTGGCCTGACATAGGTGGACAGCTGCAAGAACAAAGGATCTGATACCGAGAAGTCTGCAACCACCAGCCATGCCCCTCCCTCACCTTGCCTTTAAAAATGCTTTGCTGAAACCCTTCAGGGAGTTTGCGTTTTTGGGGGCACGAGCCACTCCTTCTCCTTGCATGGCCTGCGATAAACCTTTCTCTGCTTCAAACTGATGTTTACGTTTGTTTAGCCTCACTGCATCGGGCACATGAGCTTGTGTTCAGTAATGGTAGCACTCTGAGCCTTGGTTTCTTTACCTGAAAATGAATTAAGTTGTTCTGAATTAGTGGTTTTTTTTTTTTTTCTTTTCTTTTTTTCTTACTTTTTTTTTTAGCTGTGCTGTGCAGCTGGTCGGATCTTAGTTCCCCGACCAGGGATTGAACCTAGGTCTTGGCAGTGAAAGCGAAGAATCCTAACCACTGGACCTCCAGAGAATTCCCAGGAATAGTGTTTCTTGACGTAACTGTCACTATAAGCCAGTGTGTAACTTGTAGCAGTCCCTCATTTATAGAAGGCACCACTCTTAGTGGGTCATGGGCCACTTACAAGAAGACAGAAGCCCCTCTGTCCCAATCCAGTGCCTTGGGAGATCTTGTGCTTGCATAACTTAAGTGCTCTATGGGAGACAGGAAATGCAGCCCCAAAGGCTATATCCAACATGTATTCTTCTGACCAAGACTCACACAGGCCAGGGGCAAAGATGCTTACTTTGCAAAAGAGGCAACTGAGATGACCCGAGTGGTCCCGCCCCAGGGACATAGCTAGTTAATGGTTAATGCAGAACCAGAACCAGTCTCTAGTCCCAGTTGGAGCTCTTTCTATGACAGCAAATGACTTCCCAACCAGCATTCTTTCCCCATCGCTTGTGAGAACACACACATGAGCAGGTGGACACACACACATACGTGCACACACATGCACACAGGTGCTAGGCTTGTCAGCACCTGAAAACATGGAAGGGCCTGGCTCCTGACCCGCTCTCAGGCTCAGCTGCAGCTCATATCCCCACTTCTGCCCCCATCCCTCCCTGCGTTATGCAACTCTCTTCTAATTTAGCTTTCAGCCATACACCATTTGGATTCCAGGTCCTTAATCCGATGGAGCCGAAATGAATGAGGCAGGACTCCGTGCTGGCTTCACAAAGGCGGCACTGTCTAACTGGTCAATGGGTTCCTTCTGCCCGAGCCAAGAGGACGATTTGGAGGGGCCAGGGAAGGCAGCAAAAAGGAGCTCAATGTCTAGCATAATAACCTGCATGTGCCAGCACGTGGAATGGCCCTTTATAACAGAGGCGCCTGGGCTGGGGGAGCCAGAGAAGAGCTGGGTCAGCGGGGAGAAAGGCAGAGAGAATGGCAGAGTCCGGGACCCTGCCCACCGGCTTCGGCGAGCTGGAGGTCCTGGCAGTGGGAACGGTGCTGCTGGTGGAAGGTGAGCCAGGCAGGAGCCGGGGTGGAGCAGGAACTCAGCTGGGTCCCAGAACCCAGACCGCAGCTGCAAAGCTGGCAAGGAGAGGTCCCCAAACCCTACTCCTCTGTGCCCAGACCCATGGGGTCTTCCGATGGCTGCACCTGCGGGATGCAGCACGCAGGCTGGGAAGCCAAGAGAGAGAAGCTGGTCAGGCTCAGGGAGGGAGGAACTTTGAGAAGGGGACGTCTGCGCAGGGCATGACCAAGAACCAGGGCTTTTCATGTCTCTGCAGCCAAGAGAAAGTTGAATCCGCTCCCTGGAAGTCCTGCTAAGAATCTCATATAAGATCAGGCCCCTGGTAGGCTCTGGAGGCAGACAGCTCTGCCACTTGCTGTCTGTGTCACTGAAACCAAGACACTTGAGCTCTCTGGCCCTTGGTGCCCTGACGTGCCAAGTGGGTGGCGGTAAAGGTTAGATGGGATCAGGGCATAAAGTGCTGGCCTAGATAGACACCCAGGGTTTTCAGTTCATTCATTCCCTTCCTCTCCAGCCCCACATTACTTGCACCATCTCCATTCCCTTGGCCCTAAGGTCTCCTGCTCTAGGGGTGACCTGGGTCCATGAGGTACCAGGTTCAATCCAGAGCCCCTAAGATGCTCACTGAGGCCAGAGCTGGGCCGGCAGGTGCTGGAGTTGGGCCACAGCCCAAGACTAGGTTGATGGGGGCTGCAGTCCTTGTTCAAAGCAGGTCCAGAGAAATAATCAACACATTTTCTCACCCAAAAAGAACTGACAGTGGAGAGGGAGCCGCAGCCACCAGCCTGGTCCCAGAGACCCTGGATGTCATCGCCTGGTGGCCGAAGCCCCTTTTCCTCTCCACTGGGAACCCTACGGTCTAGCATCTCTCTAGGTCTTCAAACATGCCTTGAAAGTTTACAGCTTGATGGTTTTGCACGTGCTGTTCCCTCTTTTTAGAATGCTCTTCCACTCCTTGTTCTCCTAGTGGACGCTCACAGTTTGAATGCAGGATCCTTCCCCATTCCTCTTTAGACGGGAGAAGCCCAGGTGCAGGGAGCATAAGGGGCGGCAAATGAGTGATAAAACTGAAGTTCAAGGTCAAGTCTGTCTACCACTGGAGACCACTCCCTTCAAGCTCACCTCACTGCCTGGTGTCCTGGGAAGCTCCCAGTTCTACGTTGCCACCCCTTAGCCAGTGCTCTCCCTGACGTTTTTCCAGAGCCCTTGGAGAAGGCATTCTGGAATTGGAAAAACCTGATTTCCAGTCCCAGCTCCGCCACTTCCTAGCTGCATACTTAGGGCAAGCTGGCCAGCATCTCTGAGCCTCGGCCTCTCTGCAGTAAGTGGGGAGGACAGTGTCCAGGTGAAGACTGACTGGGAGGGAGGACCCAAGTAAAGTGCGCAACACCCTGCCGGGCACGTGATAAGGGCTCAGTGGCTGCCCATGACTGTAATTATTCCGGCACACACCGTGCTGCACTTTAGCGGACTTCTTCCTTGTCTGTCTTCCCATCAGACCGTGCGTTGGTAGAGGGCAGGGTGTACAGCTCGTGGCTTTCGGTACCTGAGGGCCAGCCCACTGTGTAGGGGCTTGGTGAGCTGTACTGAGATGGATGCTGAGGGTTTCGGGGAGGCTGCTGAGGCCCCAGCCACCCCATGGCCCCTCATTCTGAGCCCAGGAGGGCCTCTGCAGCCCCGGTGCCAGCTCTCCCCTTCCTTTCAGCTCTCTCCGGCCTCAGCCTCAATAGCCTGACCATCCTCTGTTTCTGCAAGAACCCGGAGCTGCGGACTCCCAGCCACCTGCTGGTGCTGAGCTTGGCGCTGTCGGACAGTGGGATTAGCCTGAATGCCCTCATGGCAGCCACGTCCAGCCTCCTCCGGTACCTGCCCCCTCCGCAGTCCCTGGGCTCTGGGGCCCGACCTCTGGGCACTGGGCAGCAAGCCAGAGACATTCTGCCTACCTGTAGAAGACGATAGGGGAGAGGGTGGGCAGACTGAACTAGGTTAAATCCGAATTCCAGACTATCCCTGTAGAACCCCAGCCGATTTCTGGAACGCAGGAGTTGCTCGGACCTGACCATCAGAGCTGGCTGACTGCGGGGATTAAGAGCATGGGCTCTGCAACCAGGCTGCCTAGGTTGGAATCCTGACTTCATTATTTCTATCTCTCGGCTTCTCCTGTAAATTGCATATTATTACCTAACCCATATGGTTGTTGGAAGTATTGACTTATTATTTGTAAATAACGTAAAACAATGCTTGGCACCTAGGAAGCCATAAATAAGTGTTTGTGAAAGCAAACAGGATTTTGACACGTGTCTAAGACCTTATGTGCAAACCAGGGTCTTCCAAAGTGGCCTCAGAAGGTGTTTACTGGATTGTTTTCTTAAGCAGACGGAACATTCCTGTGAAAGCTAGAGCCCCACCCCCACCCCACCGCTGCCCTCCTATGAACACTCAGAGCTGACCAGTCTGTAGGGTCTGAATCAGTGAGGATTCCTTGCCTTGTTCTCCTCCTACCGCTTCCCAGGACTGGGGAGGGACAACTGAAGCTTCCACCTTGCTTGGCCCATGAGGCTGGGAGTTGGGTGGCCTGGGATTTACCCTCTGTCTTTGTCTTCATCTGCTGTGTGACATTGGCTCAGTACCTTTTCCCCTCTGAGCCTCAGGCACAAGCTCTCCTCCCAACCAGGTTGTTTCATTTCCTGTGATGCAGGCATCTGATCACCAGGGAGACCCTTCGGTCCAACAGAGGTGCCGTGAAGGACCCTGAGCCTGGAGAGTCGGCATCAGGCTCCACCCCTTCACCACAGCGGCTCCATCTCTAAGGCCCCAGTTTCCTCATAGGAAAAACAGATACTAAAGCCCTTTTCTAAGGAGTTAGAAGTGCCTTCCAAGCTGCTGCTGAGCAGGTGAGGGAGGAAGACAGGGACGGGGGGAGGGATCACTGGTGCCCCGTGTCTCCCACAGGCGCTGGCCCTATGGCTCAGAAGGATGCCAGGTTCACGGCTTCCAGGGCTTTGCAACCGCGTTGGCCAGCATCTGCAGCAGTGCAGCCATCGCCTGGGGGCGCTATCACCACTACTGCACCCGTATGTCTTCGGGTTCCCACAGTGGAGGGACATCCACCTACTGAGGGTGATCAGGGAGAAGGTCTGCTCAGTGTTTCCCAGTTCAGGGAACTGTGGGTGGGTGTAGGTGACCCTGAGCGTGGGGTGTGGGCACTCAGGAAAGGAGGGGTGGGGAGAGTGCAGGAGAGGTGTTGAGGCACATGCTGGGAAGGCTGCCTGTGCCCCCACTACAGCCTCAGGCAAGTCAGAGGTCCTCTGTGAACTTAGTCTCCTCCTCTGCAGGATGATTTTTATAACCTACCTCACAGTTTTATTTTGAAAATCAAATGAGATCCTGGATACAGAAAATACCCTTGAAAACAGGCACTGTTGGGAGGCAGAGAGGAGGCGTGTGTGTGTGTGTATGTGTGTGTGTGTGTGTGTGTGTGTGTAAAACTGGGCATGTGCCTTCACACCCCACACTTCCATGGAGCCTCTGTCATGCGAAGGCTTCATGAAAATGAGTCTAGCTCCAGATTTTTCAAGCTGTATTGTCAAATTCCACCTTCATAATTATCCATATCAGTGTACCACCTGCTGTGTTATTTTTTTTCTTAAAAGTGACCCGTTTTAAAAAATTTAAACACCTGCTTTAGTCTCATTCCAAAAAATATCTGTGAAATCACAACTTTAGTGTCCTTATAATTATAATACACATTAAAGTAAAAAAACATGTTCACCCATAGACCATTTAGAATAACACTCACCACAGAGATACATAAACATGTATCTGGGGGGCCGTGGCTCAGTTACCACTCACAGCAAACCCCCAGCTTGCAGACTGGGAAGCAGAGGCTCAGAGAAGTTGAGTAGATTGCCCCGAGTCACACAGGTATAGGGGCAGAGCTGGGATTGGGCATGGCCTGGATGCCTCCAGAGGGAGTCTCTCCCTTTGTCTCCTGGGCTCTGAGTCCTGGAGCTGTGGATTTGCTTGGCACAGAGGCTACTCTGGGGTCCATAGCTAGCATGACCTCAAGACCTGAGCACTTCCCCTTTGGAATCGCAGATCTGCCCTGGCCACAGACACACATGGCCCCCTGCCCTCCACAAATTCACATGCCTCTGTCCAGGCCAAAAAAAAAAAAAAAAGGCTTTGTTCTTATCCTAACTCCTATCTGAGCCCCTCCCACCCCATCTGACCTTGGAGCGCCTCTCCCACCACTTCTACCACATCCCTGTCCCCAAAGCTCCCTCAGACCATCATGCATGCGTGCACACACACACACACACACACGCACTCTCACATGTGCACACGTGAATGCACACCTTCTCTCGGCCTTAATATAGAGCAGTTAATCCCTGTCACATGGGCCTCTGGATCAAAGCCCTTCCCGTGCTGGAGGGCACAGGCGAGCAGCACGAAAACAGGGAAGAGGGAAGGGGGGGGTGTTATAATAAAAATTATCTCTTTTATTCTTCATAACAATCTTCTGAAGCAGGGAGTATCATTCCCACTTTGTGAAGGAGAAAACTGAGGCTCAGAGAAACTCTTAATTGCCCAAGGCACTACGCTATTAAGCATTGGAGCCAGCAGTTAGGGACATTCTGCATGACCATAGAGTCCATTATTTTTCACTCTGCCAAGCTATCTCCTCTTCTCAACCACCCTCCTCCTGTGTCCCATGCAGGCAGCCGACTGGATTGGAACACGGCCGTCTCCTTGGTTTTCTTTGTGTGGCTGTCTTCTGCCTTCTGGGCAACACTGCCCCTCCTGGGCTGGGGACACTATGACCGTGAGCCGCTGGGGACATGCTGCACCCTGGACTATTCCAGGAGGGACAGGTGAGGTGAGGGGAGCGGCTTCGAGGCTCCTTTCCATGGGAGTCTTGGCTTTGAGTCTATAGGACAGCAGTGTCAGCTGAAAATCCAAATGGGGACATGTCAGCTTTTGCCAGACAATCTCAACTCCCTAGTCATGATACCCACTAAGGAAAGCCCATTCCAAAGACTGGCCAAGTGATGGGAATGTTATGCAAACTGGGGTACAGATTTGGGCCACAGAAGGGGTCCTATCTGGGGAGCTACTGGCCTGTGTTGGTTATAACATTCACTGAGCTCCAGGACCCCTTTTCCACCTTCAGTACAGTCAGATGTCCCAGCTCTGACTTACCAACTTCTACAGGGAGTCATATCCTTGGTTCGATAGCGTCAAAGAATGTTAAGGTCTTTGCATTGGAAGGGACCTCCTTGGCATAGAGTTCAGTTCTCGGAATTCCTTGAGCGTCTGCTGTGAGCCAAGCCCTGGAGAGACAAGAATAAATGCATGATGGAGCCTACCTTTGTGGGCCACACGTCTAGTATACTGCCAGGTCGACCTGGCTCTGGGGAGTCCGGAGCTCCCTCTAGGGGCTGCCTTGGGGAGGGACCACATGGGCTTCAGCCCCCCTCTTGCTTCCACTAGAGCCACATTGCATTCATCTGCTTTACATGTTTATTCATGTTTACTCATAAAGCACCTGCATTGATGACCGTTTCCCTGGTCAAACCCACTGGAGAACCCTGGGTCTTGTCTAATGCCCTTCAGGGCATTCCCTGCAGGTATTTCCGCAGCTGGTGTCCAGTCCTTCTGGCAGCCCTCCTTCCCACTCCTCCTTAGTGGACAGCACCCAGGTGACATGGGCTCCCCTTCATGAAATGGCAGCCTACCTCCCTGTAACTCCCACCTGCTTCTGGGCAGCTCTCTTGCCTCCCCGTGACCACTACCTTGGACCCCAGGCTCTTCTCTGGTCCCTTCAATGATTTCTTCAGTGATACAACGTCCAGTCTCATCCACAGGGTCCTTCCAAATCCCTATGCCAAGAACACTCCTTGGATGAGCCTTTCTCATGGTCCACTGACATCTCCATTTGGGAAACACTTTTCCCAAACTAAAGTGTCCCGTTCTCTATGCTTGGGGCACATACAGAGCGCAGGGCTGAGCACATGAACCGCCCAACAGCAAGTTAAAGGAGGACTATCCTTCATTCCAGCTCCCTGGCTCCTAAAGGCAGGTTCCAGGGGGACCTAGTAGCTCTCTGGTTCCGAGGGGAGTTCAGCTGGGACTTGGGAGCACCCACACTCTGAAAACACATCTGATGGGAGCAGTTCCGTGCACCTGACTGTCTAGAGCAAAATCTGGTGGGCTTTCTAGGGTAGCTGATCGTCTCAGAGAGGCAATCTTGACTCCTCCATCCCCTCTGTCTGCAGAAACTTCACCAGCTTCCTCTTCACCATGGCCTTTTTCAACTTCCTCCTGCCCCTCTTCATCACAGTCATATCCTATCGGCTCATGGAGCAGAAACTCGGGAAGACTGGCCGTCCTCCGGTAAGGATCAACACCTAGAGCAGGAGAAATCTCTCTGTCCCTCTCAGGGACACCAGGGAACATGAATGATGTGACAACAACCAGGGGTTCTCTGTGTTTTCAACGATCAGGAAAGAAATCCAGCTTTCGTACATTGAGCATATGGGGTGTTAGGGCAGAAACACACCTTCCCCATTGCTGGGGATCACCAAGACCTGGGAGGAAGTATCAGAACTGCTCAGACTTACCCAGACCCCGTAACTCTGAGAGCCAGGGTGCCCTACCGGACACCATCCTTGCTGTTACACTTGCTCCTTCCCAAGAATGTGAGGGTTGGCACAAAATTACATGCATTTTAAATGCTACTTGTAAATTGCTTCAAGATGTTTCATTGAATCACAGGCACAGGCTGTTACCCACAACATAAAACCACACCTGAAAGCACATTTGTCCAAGAAAAACAATGCATCAAAATAAGCCCTCCTGGTCATTTCTCAATTTCTGCATTAATATTCTCTTGCCACGATTTTCCTTTAACTTTATCAACTGAACAGTCTCTAGCAGATGAGTCATAAGAAGTACCAAAAACTCAGAAACAAAACAAACCAAAAAACCCAGGTACTAATGTTACTTCATGTGCATTATGTCATTTCATTTTTGCACCCACTCCCCGAGGAAGGAAGGTTTTACTGTCCCTAGGTCACAGATTAGAAATTTGAGGCTGAAAGGGGTTATTAGCTAAACAACTCAAAAGCCATGCAATTAGTAATATCAGAGTTGGATCAAACCCAGGTCTGGGACTCCACCACTCAAGTGGGCAATCGTAGTGCATAAAAGAAACACTCTCTGCCACAATCTGCCACATTTTTTTTCTTTGAATTGGAAAAGCACTGTACAAATCGATTTTAGCTGTGGACCCAGGTTCCCCTGGTCACAGAAGGAGGGCGAGGGCTGTGCCGGTGCTTTCCCGCTCATCACCGCCTCCACGGTTGTCCTCCGCACTCTGCCCTCCCCTAGCCCTGCCTGGGTGCTCAAAGTCGCCACATTTTATTGGAGGTTCAATCGGCCAGGAGACAAGGCTGCCACACGGATTTTTCCGTGTTGACTTTAAACCATCCGTTTCAGTAACATCAGCAGAGGTCGCCACGCGTTGTCCCAGGGACCACGCCTGCGAGCTTAAGTCACCTTCTTTGTTAAAAGGCGACATGGTCAATAAGAAAATAGGCACTGATTTTTAGTGTCAGGATTTTAACCTCTGAATGTATGTGGGGAGCTGGAATTTAGCAAGTTCCACCCTGAAATTAGAGCGCAAGTCGTGCGCCCTCCTGTGGCCACAGGTGGTACCACATCGCCTGCTGCTTGATTCTATCTCACACGGCGGAAAGCGGCCCCTTTGAACCCAGGACTGGTGGACCTGCAAGCTGGCTGCAGCTACTGATGGCCAGCTGGTTCTGGGGCTGAGTTGTGAGGGTAGCGCAGCTTGAGGACCCTTACGCACACATTCACACTCACAGAGCCCCTGGTTTCTCAGAACACAGACCAGGAAGGAAGCTCATTATCCACGCCAGTCCCGGCAAGTCAGGCATTATCAGGCCACTTTACAGACAAGGCAGCTGAGGTCAAGTAAGCTTGAACGAGAGGCCTAGGGTCAGGCATCTTAAACAGAAGAGAGATTCATCTGGTCCCAGGTTCCCCCACAGGTTCAGCATCTTCCCACAGCCCTGCCGAGTGCTGACCTGGTTCCTGGACCTCACGGGGCTGCCGACCGCCTAGAGCAAATCGATGCCTCCCTCCTTTACCCATGTCTCCCCAGGTGAACACCGTTCTGCCAGCCAGGACGCTGCTGCTCGGCTGGGGCCCCTACGCTCTCCTATATCTGTACGCAGCCGTTGCGGATGTGACCTCCATCTCCCCCAAGCTGCAAATGGTACAGACTCCGCCAGTACCCAAAGCTCTCTCCATCTTTGTGCCTCTGTTTCACCCCATCTCTCTTTCTGGCTTTATGGCCTCCAGGATAAGCTCTCTCTTTCTCTTTTCCTTTGAACATTCATAACTCACTGGGTATTAGCTTGTCCCCTGGTGACGCAGGGCCGCTGCTCGACATGGCCTAGGCCTATGTGAGATGACAGGGACAGCCAGCCAGATGGTGACACGTACCCTCTGGGACCAGGGGCTGAGATTGGTGCCCAGAGGATTGTGATTCCATGCATCAACCACCTACATATGTCATAGTCAGAGAAGGCTTAGAGGTTGCAGAATCAAGATAAGGACAGATGCTTGGCGGCTGGGGGGATGTCGGGGCGAGCACGGGGGACTGCAGTCACCAGTTGGGGCCAGAGAGAGGAGCAGAGGCTCTGAAACTTCTCTCCTGGACTTTTCTGTCACAACAGGTGCCCGCTCTCATTGCCAAGGCTGTGCCCACGGTCAACGCCATCAACTATGCTCTGGGCAGTGAGATGGTGCACAGGGGAATCTGGCAGTGCCTCTCGCCGCAGAAAAGAGAGCGGGACCGAGAGCAGTGAGCCTCTCCAGGGCGCTGCTCAGACCCAGGCCCACCCTGGCCACCCTGGACTGAGCCCCTCGCAGGAGCCTGCCCGGGAGTCCTGTCCAGCACCCTCAGGAGCCCCGATGGGCCTGTTGAGCCTGGCCCGAGGCTGGACACTGGGGATTCAGAGAGAAACCAAGCTGCGTGGAAGGAGCCGGGACTTTGGAGCCAGACAGACCTGAGTGTTGGTCATAGCGGTCCCCACGGAGGCTGAGAGATCTTGGGAAAGTCATGCTCTCTGAACTCAGCTTCCTGACCCATAACATAAGGATGTTAATATGCACATCAGGTCTGTCGTGAGACTTGAACATGATAGTGTGTCCTCACCACGCACGTAGAAGCTGCTGCTCATTCGAACAGCTGTTAGGACTCAGAAACCTGCATAGAGAGGGGTGAAGCCCCAGGTTTGTTTGTGGGAGCTCAACCCAGGCTGCCAGCGTTCAAATACCACTTATTAAATCGTGATCTTTGCAGATGACTTACTCTTTCTGGGCATTTGTTTCCCAACTTGTGAGGTGTGATGACAGTAATGGTGACTTAACTGTGCAGAAAGGCCCAGAATGTTACCAGGCACATGCGAATTGCTCACTGAGAGTAGCCGCCAGCACCCACCAGTCAAGACAGCTAGCTGTACGTTGCTTAGTTGCCGACATTTAAAAACTCAGGACAATTTATTTAGAACTCCAGACATCTGAAGATGAGACCCCACCAGCCCCAGGGGAGGCTCCATGGTGACAGTCTGAGACGCGGGGTGGCTCTGCCCTTTGCCCAGGGCACGTGCTCTGCCATCAGTTACAGCTCGTGTGTTTCCCTGCGGAGCCCGCGGGCATCTGAGTTTGAGACATTAACGCTGGGGTCCCCATCCCTGGATGTCCCTCTGCTCCTCCCACAGAGCCAGCGCTTCAGGGACGAGGCACAGCAGGTGCACGGGCCTGGGCGAGACCCATGGCCCTAGAGGGAAATGGAGATGGGTGGAGGGTGACTGAGGGCTCTTCAGAAGTTCTGATGATGGAGGGACAGCTGCCCCAGGCACCGCGGAGGCAGCAGACTGAAAGCCAATCCCGTGGAGCTGAGGGGAGGAGGGGCCACGTCGGGGGTGGGCACGGGTGGCCAGGAGAACAGCATCTGGGGTCCCTGCAGACCAGGACCTGCCTCTTGGTTTTGCAGATGCAGAAAATCAGGCCACAGAAACATCTAACTCCCAAGAAGTCTGCACAAAGCAGAGGCCGTTTCAGTCAGTTTACAAAACCTTGTGGGGTGGGGAGGGGAACGCAGCCTTCACACAGCACTGTTTCCTAGACCACGCCCTGTGCCAGGCACTGTGGAGGCCGAGATGCCACTCGGGCTCACTCCAGCGTCCACACAGGGTCCTTGTCTTCAGCCCTGGAGTGGGGATGGGGTGGGGAAACCTGGGACCTGAGCCGGGCTCACACACCGACGGAGTGGGTCACCAGGAAAGCGATGGATGCTGCGGCCAGAGATGCTGACTCTGCCTCCACAGCCTGTGGACCTTTAAATGGTCTTTATTGGGGACCCGCCCTTTACGTCCCCATTAGAAACACTAAATCCTTCAGGAGGGATGAGGAAACACATTGAGAAGAGGGGAGATGAGCCCAAGACTCCAATAGGGAAGGGCTGGAAGGTTAGACGAGGCTGAAGACACCCAGCAAGAGTGGCCCATGTCCCCAAACAGATCAAGCCCCCACTGGTGCTCAGAGAGGAAGGGAGGAAGACAGGTTGGCCGGATGCGGCCAAGGACAGTGTCAGCTTGAGCCCTGTATCCCCAAGTCTGTCTGGAGAGGGGAAGGTGGGCTTGGGGCATCTCCACCCTGGGCTGGGTCGGCAGGAGATGGGAGGGGCTGACAGCACCCGGTGGGGAACGACCAGAGCCCCACCTGAAGTTGTTTGTTCAGAACCCTCAAGTCCACCCACTCATACCCCTGCATCTCACTCAGGGAATGGGTTTAGGGAGACTCATCAAGGTGCCACTTCTGCAGAACCGCGGGATTGTATAAAGCTCAATTTAAAAGGCACAAAATTTGCTTCCTAAGAGTGCCTACATTCTAAGATCCATTGATTTCAGAGTTTATTTAAGCTCTTATTAAAAAGAAATATAAGTACAGTAGAATACTATCCCCCATCCCCCCCCCCCAATCTTCTTGCTGGGAAGGATGACTCTGCCTATTGACAAATGGACTTGAATTAAGGTTACAAATAAAGTAGCAAGTTGTCTCTGAGGTAAAGGAATGTACAATCCCTGGTCTCCTCCCCAAGATCCCCACTGGGACAATTTTCCTGGGAAGAGGAGGGACTGTGTGCCTGATTGATTAGAAAAAAAGGAAACATAAATTAATTATGGCCTAAACTACGTCTATATTTTCTATTAAAAGTAAAAGGATTTTACAAATTTTCTACATTCAATAGCAAAGTAGTAGACCTAATTTATTTATATCTTTCCCCTTGCCATGAAATTGAAAGGAATTCTGCTGTTTTCCCTGTTAGAGACACACTTAATTCAATTTGTTGAAATACAGGCTCATTCTCCCTCCAACAAAACTGTCTCCTGGATTATTTTTCCCATCTCAGTAATATCATTACTATTTGTCCTGTCATATAAGCTAAATGAAGAGAGAAGAAAGGGGGGAAAAGCAACAGCGTGCTAGGCCGAAGTCCTTACCCGGAAGATAAGGATGACGCAGTGCCTAGTTTCTACCACAGGGTGGCAGTGCTAACTCAATGATAAATTAATTCAACCTGGCTCTCCAGTCCCGGAGGTGTCTTTTGAAGAGCCTGGAGGTTCCTCACAAGGCTACTGGGGTGAATTATAGATTCCTGCAGGATCCCGGACAAGCATTCTTTTCTGCTCTTGCTACAGAAACCTGATGTCTAGTTGTTTTCCACTCCAAATAATGATGTGATTCCACATCTCTCCTTGAAGGGCACAGAATTGCACACCCACTGTCCGGAGGACTCCCAGAGGGCCCTATACAGCTCCCTTTTTCTCTGCCTACAGAACAGTCATTGAAAGTTCTGCCAGATGTAAACCTCCAAAGTCTTCCCATGCATAGGATCTGGTTAGGACGTCTGGGCTGGCTTCTGCCTCTGTCTAATCATGAGAAGTTGGGGCAGTCCCTGAATTTTTCTGACTTGGATTATTCATCTGGAAAGTGGAGGTGAGAGCACCTTATGCTGATATTACATGTGGGAACACACAGTAAACTATGGGATGTGGGACATAAGGGCATTGCAAGGACCGTACCCAGAGAAGCAGCCCGAGCCTCAGCAGAGGTGCAGTAAATGGCTTTTGGTTATGGTAACATTTCTAAGGTAACAAGTCCTGGAAAAGCCCTGGGTGAAGGCCAAAATCACAATCCCTAAATCTTCCTGTCCTCTTGGTTGCGGTAACTTGCTTCTCCACTCTTAAGCTGCTCCCTGGCCCTGACTCCACACATCCCTGCAGCTGCTGCTACAATGGCCTCCACTGTCTCCCTGCAAGGCCTGCTCTGCCCAGCTGCCCTTCCTTTCGCAGCTGTCAAAACACATGCAAGTCCTTTGCTGTCTAGGTGACAGCTTGGAAAGCACTTAGGTGTGGTTATTGGAAAGACCTGGCATGAATCCAGGATTGGCCTTTTATTCAATGTGTGACCAAGTTTGAGCAAGTTTCTTATCTCTGATTTTGTTCTGCTCCCACCAAAATGGCCTCATTGGGGTGGCATATTTTAAAGCACATAGTGCGTAGTGGGTGTTCAATAAATATTAGAGTCCCACCTTATCGACTATTCCTTGCTATCCCCTGATTTTTACTATTACTCACTCAAGAAAGGGGTGTACAGGAAAATTATGATGATTGAGTGACAATTATATGCAACATGTGTCACATCTACAACCTCGTTTAATTCCCCACAACATCCTCAAAAACATATTCTCAAACTTGTCTGCACCTTTGAAGCATCTTGGGGCCTGGCCATTCAAAGTGGTCCCTGGACCAGAAGCATCTGAGTGCTTGTTAGATAGGTAGATTCCCAGGCCCCAACCCCAGACCTCCCGAATCCAAATGTGCTTTTTAAATGACCCCCAGGTCATCTGTATGCATCTTAAAGCTTGAAAAGCACAGCAGAGATTTACAGACTGTAAAGTCTGGGTCCCTCCCACAGAGACTCTGATGTAATTGGTCTGAAGGGCTGGCGGGGCTTGAGGCTTTTAAAAGCTCCCAGATGATTCTATTGTGCAGCCAGGATTAAGAACCATTGACTAGGGGTGGGGGTTATAGATGCTCATTCTGTGAAGAGTGATTTAGCTGAGATTTATTCTGAGTCATCTCTGAGGCTATTATTTGCTGTTTTATATGAATATATTATATATCTATATCCACACACACATATGCATACACATTTCTCTCTAGAAGTCTATTTCTTTTTTTTTTTTTAATTTTATTTATTTATTTATTTTTGGCTGCATTGAGTCTTCATTGCTATGCACAGGCTTTCTCTAGTTGGGGCGAGCGGGGGCTATTCTTTATTGCAGTGTGCATGGGCTTCTCAATGCAGTGGCTTCTCTTGTTGTGGAGCATGGGCTCTACGTGTGTGGGCTTCAGTAGTTGTGGCATGCGGGCTCAGTAGTTGTGGCTCACAGGCTTAGTTGCTCCGCGGCATGTGGGATCTTCCCAGACCAGGGCTCGAACCCGTGTTCCCTGCATCGGCAGGAGGATTCTTAACCACTGCACCACTAGGGAAGCCCTAGAAGTCTATTTCTTAGTTACTCACCCCCATCTAGTCCTATGGCTTGCTCTCATCTTTCTCTTACTAATTCCCCAAATCCCAAAGATCACAGACCCAGCAGTAGAGTTTCAGCCTAAGGCTTTTTGTTTTATCACCATGATATCATTTACAAGAGAACAGGGTCAGGTCTTGTAACTGATGGAGAGACAAAGGCATAAAGAGGTTAAACATACTCCTTAAGGCCATACAGTACGTGGGGAAACATGACTCCTGACTCTCAGCCCAGATTTTTGGGTATCGGTGCTGGCCATTCAGATGCAGGAGGTAGAGAGCCGGGCTTCTCAAGCCATCAAGTGCACACGAATCATTGTTAAGTGCACGTTCTGATTCAGTAAGTCTCAGGTGGGGCTGAGATTCTGCATTTCTAACAACTCCCAAGTGAAGCCAAGGCGGCCGAAGCTGTAGTGTGTTTGGTCAGGGCATCACACTATGATCCCTGGTCCCCGTTGCCCGGCTCTCCCTTCCCAGCAGCTGACCGGGGTGTTCGTTCAGTCTCCCTCACCTGCCAGATGTTTCAGACCAAAGTTTCAAGGTGTGTCATCAGGTTGTGGGGATCGGCTGACCTCCATGCCATGACTCATTCTACCACTGGGTGGCGCTCCGGGAACACCTCCCTACAGGATTTCATATTGCTCAGCTGCTCTTGGATGTTCGTGAAACAAATATTTATTTAGCCTAATTTTATCAGGACACCGTTTAAACAAGACAGTCAAGGTCCTCACTTGCAGTTTACAGTCTAAGACAATAAATAAGTGTATAAAATAGATCATTATGAACTGTGCTGTGCAAGGAGATAAATAAGGGCTAAGATGGGAAGTGACTGGGAGTGGTGGTCAGGGAAGACAGCTCTGAGGTGGTGCCCAGTGAGCACTTGGAAACATGAGCAGGAGCTAAAGGGAGTTGCCCTGGGCGGGGCAACATCACATGGCATCCTCTAGGTGTGGGACAGAGTCACAAACTCCCAGCCTTAGCACAGTCTCTCTTGACAGCCCAGGAATTGGCATGAGGAAAGGAGTGCTCTAGGATTCTGTTGAGAAGTTTAGGGCCTGTGATTCTCCGAAATAAATAAAGCCATGAGCATCAGTATTCTGCTACTACGGGAATAAATGGAGGACCTTAGTGAACATGTGGATTGGGAAAAACTAGAATTAAAAACATTTTTCAAGTCTTTTATTTCTGTGATCCTTAGAACAAACGAAAGAGGAAAGCAGGAAGGGGATTTGGAGTCTCATTTTTTGATGAAAAACTGAGATTCACACAGGTTAACTGATGACACCAGAGCCTGCATTTGAACCCCTTCCCCTTGATTCTAAATTAAGCCTCCAAACCCTGCAGATCGAAATACCTATGGCCAGATAAACTATTCTTGGAAAATACGTACATGATTCAAGACAGCACGTGCTCGAATGTTTTTTCAGGTGCTTTGGGAGGTGACTTAACAGGGTGGCAGCAGGTAAGGTGAAAAGAAACCCTGGGCTCCCAGTCAAAACAACAACCACCTTGGAGTTCCAGCTTTGCTGCTCCCTTCCTGTCTGACTTTGGGTGGGTCACTAAAATTTTCTGGTCTGTATTTTCATCTAATAAGGGGTTTGGATTATATCAGTTGTTTTCAAAGTTTAAAAAAAATGGAAGTTTTTGTTTGTTTGTTTCAGAAAAGCCACACCAGGATGTAAATGAATTAGAGGGGTCCCAGCATAACTTGTCCCCAGTCCTCTTCTCCAAGAACCATCATCCTGGAAGGTCTGATGACCTCTCTGCTTTGCTTTCTAGGAGTCTGTGGGTTGCTTGCTTTTCTAGGTAAGTCCTGGGGTTTCCTACCTGCCCCCAGCTTTAAAGCCTCCAGTGCCCCAGGAAAGCTGTCTCAGAGTCCCTGTCTTCACACCTGGCAGCCCCACAAGGCAGCAGGTGCCCTCTGTTCATAGCTCTGTCAGGGCACGAGCCCCATGGATGGAGCATCTTGGTTGTTCTGCCTGCCTGGGTTTCAAAGAAGACCTTTGTGGAAGCTCAGGCATCAGAGAGCTAAAGACACTATTATCCATCTGTTGCTGTTGGCAGGTGCATTTGCCAAACCCTTGCTTAATTTAAACAGGAAGTGATTAAAGGGCTCCCTGGAGCTAGGAAAGGCAGGAAGAATAAACACTCGTAATTATGAGCAACAATGCCTGACACATTGCTTTGTGTCAACCCACCTAATCCTCTGAACCATACTAGGATCACAGTATTATGATACTAAGTACTATTTCCCACATTGCATATATGTGAAAACTGAGGCTCTAAATGATTATAAAAACTGCCTTAGGACACTATTAATAAGTGACACAACGGGGATAGAAACCCTCACAATTATGTAGATACCAATGGAAGAATAGTTTTTCTAAGATTCTCTAGGATTTAGAAATAAAGCCAGAGCATTGAAAGATAGCACAATAACTTGTCCTCGGTGGTTACTTCTTCGGAGTTCAGTCACTCATTCCTTCAATAGCAGCCCGCTATTTACCAAGCACCTCACTTGGCTCTGGAGGTGAAGATAGGCGGTGAATAAGACATAATCCTTTCACTCTAGGAGTTCACAGCCTAGCAGGAAAATAAAGTCATACATTATTATTTGTTACAAGTGCTATAATAGAAAAGTTGATTCAAAATACCATGGGGTGTCAGCAGGAATGATGGAACAATATATATCTCAACCATATAGCTCAGTTTTAGGGTGTGTAAATTGAAAGTGCTACAGGAGCTCAGAGGAAAGTTAAAAGCTACAGGGGCATCCAAGAAGGCTTCCCTGAGGAGGTGATATAAGTTCTTCTCTTCCTAGCTCTCAAGTCTCTGAAATATAGTTGGCTTACAATCACCTTCCAAAGCAATGTCTCACCACAGCACTAAGGTCCCACTTCACACGCTGATGTTTCTTCCTAGTGCCTTCCTTTCCTCTATACAGGCTTTACATTACATTGACAAAATCTTCCTAGCTCTATTTGTCCATCCTTTCTTCAGTGGAAGTTTCTTCTACATCTGAATATATTTTTTCATAGTCATTTTAAAATCAATGTCTAATAGACATCTTGCATGAGAATTTTCACATCTTCCACATGTTTAAGGCTGGAGCAAGGTGGGAAAGAGACAGCCCATGGGAATGGAAGGGAAGGGGCATGCTAGGGGCTGAATGTCCAGGTGTAAGGGGCATTATCTAGTGACTTGTAGCATGGTTTTGCCACGCACTATGCTTGCACCACGGTTGCATGCCATAAAAGCAATGCTGATAAGGAAACCACGGCCCAATGCCAGGATCCATTAGGTTGTGTATTGATCAGAAAGGGGACAGACAACAAACAGTGGTGGAAGCATCCAAGGGGCACCGTTGATGGAGGATAGATTTGGAGATGGGCTGGGAGGAACGGAGTCCTAACTCTAGGTCCTGGAGGAAGGAGCGTTCATCTTTAGCACAGGAATTGCCTGCTCTCCACTCCCCCACGCCACCACTTTATGGACCTTAACATCACTGAGGTTTGAGAAAGTCATACCCTTTTAGTTGTGGTGCTTTTGATGAGATGAGAAAGGAGATGTTGCTCTAAGGCCATTGGAGTTGAAATAATAAATGTAAAGAAAGGAATGATATAAGCTGGGGCAGGAGACACTGGCCAGACCACACAGGTCGGTTTAAAGATTTTAGACTTTACACTAAGTGTAATTGGAAGGCACAGAAGGGGGTTAAGCATAGGTCAATATAATCCAATTTATATTTTGACATTCTGGCACAAAGAAGGGTCTTTGTTAGAAAGAGTGGAGGCAGGGGACCAGTTAAAGTCTATTTATGGACATCCAGGGAAAATATGGTGGTAACTTGGACTGTGATGATGGCAGTGGAAGTGGAGGAAAGGACTGGAAGGTGGCTGGGTTTACAGGGAAGATTATGAGTTCAGCCTGGGATTGTTGTGGTTGGAATACCTGTGTGATGCCAAGTGGAGATGAAGAGAGGGTGATTGCATATAAGAGAAGTCTGAATGGGGATGTAGATGTGCGAGTCTTTGCTACAGAGTTGATAACTGAAGCTGTGGTCCGAGATGAGATTGCCCAGGGAAAGATTATACATGGAGAGGGAAAAAGAGCCTCTACCGAGCCTTGAGGAACCCCAAGATATTTAATGGCCTGATGCAGGAGGAAAAGTCTTGAAAGGAGATGGAGAATGAATATCCAGAGTAATGGGGGGAAAAAAACCTGGAGTGGGGGGTGTCCAGAAGTAGAGGGAAGTGAGTGTGTCGAGAAGGAAAGCAAGGTCAAGTAAGAATGGGAAAATGTGCATTGGATTTGGTAACTTGGTGGCCATTATTGACCTGAGTAAGAACTGTCTCAGTGAAGGGAAGAGAATGGAAGCCAGAGTGGAGAAACAGGAGGTTATTCCAAGAATTTTAACTGTGGGGTGAAAAATAGAAATAAGGTAATGTGGGGGAGAAAGGGAACTCTGTGAACTCTAAGAAGGATGAGATGTGAGTAAGCTTAAATGTTAATGGGAAAGCTCTATTGAGAAGGAACAACTGTACATATGGGAGAGAGAAGCAGTAATTCGTAGTGTAAGGTTCTTTTTATTTTTAATTTTTTTAAAAAAGAGCCTATCACTTTAATTATTTATGTTTGTTCTGGTATGTACAGAATCAAAGTTTCTCATTTTTCTATGGCACAAAGACCATGATTTAGTTGAGCTGATTACAGTGTGAGCCAAAGGGAAAAGTTATCAAAATCCTTTTAAATACTTGATTTAACTGCAGGACAGAACCTGCTTAAGAATAAATTTTACAAAAAAAAAAAAAAGAATAAATTTTACAAGTCTTTTGAAAGCTGAGGTTTTATTAAGTCCATGAGATTTTTTTCTTTTTTTTTTTTTTGTGGTACACAGGCCTCTCACTGTTGTGGCCTCTCCCGTTGCGGAGCACAGGCTCCGGACGCGCAGGCTCAGCGGCCATGACTTACGGGCCCAGCCGCTCCGCGGCATGTGGGATCTTCCCGGATCGGGGCACGAACCCGTGTCCCCTGCATCGGCAGGCAGACTCGCAACCACTGCGCCACCAGGGAAGCCCCATGAGATTTTATTAAGTCCATAAAAATATCATTCTTTTTTATGGCAACATATGAGATGTGATTTTAAGCATCTTCACTTCTAAACATGTTTTTCTCAACTTTTAGGTATACAGTGTCTTCATGTTGAAAATGAAGCTATCACAACTTCCTAATTTGGAGGAGCATTTCACATTTTCTTTTCTGTATAAATGTTATCTTTCTCTACATCCACATAGTGTAGGGTTCTGAGAAGAGGAAGTAGATAGGACCTAACACAAGAGAAGAGAAGGGGCGGAGGGAGGGAGATTGGGATGTTTGTGGGTATACTGGCAGAATTTTAAGGAAATTCCCATTTGATGACCTCAATTTTCTTTGTGAAAGAGGAAGTCCGCTATTAGCAAGGGAAAAAGTGAGCAGGTCAGAAGATTGGGAAGAATGATAAGAATGAAGAAGGTTTAAAATAAAAATTGAATTTCACTGAAAAGGATTACAAATAAACACATGAAAAGATGTTCAACATCATTATAGGCATTAGGGAAATGCAAATTAAAACCAGGAGAGAACTCCTGTTTTCAGGAAATTGGAATAGACTTGCGATTCCTTATTCTTCTTGCCAAGTGTAACTAAAAACCCTAGACATGATATATAAAGCAAACATAAGAAAATGGCTGAGAGATGGAAAGAAGGAAGCCTGCCTAGAGACCTCAGGACGGAGAAATGACACAGAGGTTTGCTCCCTGGGTTTTCTTTTTGCATCCAATACCACAGATTTGAAGCTGAGGAAGCCAGCCTCCAGTCACGACAATCAGTGGAGAAAAAAATAGAACCCCAATAAAAACCTGCTCTCTCTAGCCAAGTCAACAGGAAAGGTGCAGCCTGGCAAGACAGAAAACATTTAGGCAATAACCACCCCAATTTAATTAAATACCACAGGAAAATGTTATTTCAACGCGTAAATTTAACAACTTAAATTTTACCGATTCCTTAAAAGCACAAACTACCACAACACATCCAATATGAAACAGATCTTTTGAATAGCCCTATGAGGGAAATTGAATTTATAGTTTAAAAATTCCCAGAAAAATCTCCAGATCCAGAGAATTCTACCAAATGTTTAAAGAAGAACTAACACAAATTCTATGCAATCCCTTCCATACAGTAGAAGAGGAGGAAAGGCTTCTCAATTTATTTTATGAAGCTATCATTACCCTGATACCAAAACCAGACAAAGACAAGAAAACTACAGACCAATATACCTCATGAATATAGACGCAAAAGCCCTTAACAGAATATCAGCACATAGAAATCAAAAATACTTACAAACAATTATATGTAAAAACAAGATCAGGAGAATCTATTCCCAGGGATACAAGGCTGGTTCAATATGGGAAAATCTATCAATGTAATTGTGGACAAACAAAGAATGTTGCCTGTTCTTCCAATAAACCACAAATGTTGCCTGCCATCAAGCCGTCAGCCACTGCAGCTGCCACCTGCCCACGGTGCACCCTGAGGGGAATTCAAGATAGAGAAAAACAGGATACTGGCCCTAAATAGTTAAGATGCATATCTAAGGAATAATTTCAGTATGCCCAGATTCTTGCATATTCCCATACGTAGAAAAGCACTAAAATCATTAACTTGGGTTGTCTGGTTTTTGTGATTAGCAGTCTTTAGATGTTCAACTACATGCTGTTGTTGTTTTGTTTTTCATCAAAAACTCCTCTATATCCTTGCTCCTCCCTTACCTCTTTGGAGCAGTTCTTGAGAGCTATCTGAGAGGCTGTCTCTCAGGCTGTGGTCCACAGGAAGGTCCCTGAATAAAACAGAACTCAGAATTTTTAGGTTTTGCATTTTTCTTCACTCGATATAATCCACCATATTAACTAAAGAATAAAGACTAAAGAATAAAAATCACATGATCATACAAATAGATGTAGAAAAAACATTTGATAAAGTTCAACACCATATTATTCATAATAAAAATTCTCAAAAAAATAGGATAAAGTTATTTAAGTCAGACAAAGAAAGACAAACACTGTTCCTTAACTTGATAAAGAGCATCTACAAAAACTTACAGCTAACATTATATTTAAAGGTGAAAAACTGAATGTTTCTCCCTAAGATCAGGAGCAAAACAAGGACGTCCACTTTCATACATCCTATTCAATATAGTCCTAGAAGTTCTAGCCAATATAATCAAGGCAAGAAAAGGAAATAAACAGCATAGAGTTTGGAAAGGAAGAAATAAAACTGCCTCTATTTGCAGATGACAAGATTGTCTATGTAGAAAATCCCAGCAAATATACAAATAAACTCCTAGAACTAATAAGTGAGTTCAGAAAGGTCACAGAATAAAAGAAAAACATAAAAAATCAACTGTAGTTCTATATGCTAACAACTAACATGTGGAAACTGAAAATAAAATACAATACCATCGGGCTTCCCTGGTGGCGCAGTGGTTGAGAGTCCGCCTGCCGATGCAGGGGACACGGGTTCATGCCCCGGTCCTCGAAGATCCCACATGCTGCGGAGCAGCTGGGTCCGTGAGCCATGGCCGCTGAGCCTGCGCATCCGGAGCCTGTGCTCCGCAACGGGAGAGGCCACAACAGTGAGAGGCCCGCATACCACAAAAAAAAAAAAAAGAAAGAAAGAAAAAAAAAATACAATACCATTCACAATTGCTCAAAGACAATGAAATACTTAGGTGTAAATCTAGGAAGACATATATAGAACTTGTGCGCTGAAAACTATGCAATGCTGATGAAAGAAATCAAAGGCCTAAATAAATGGAGAGACACATCGTGTTTGTGAATTGGAAGACTCAACACAGCAAAGATGGTAATTCTCTCCAAATTGATGTAAAAGTATAACGCAACTCCTATTAAAATCCTAGCAACAATTTTTGTAGATATAAATTTTAAAAAATTTTGTATAGAAAGGCAAAGAAACTTAAATATCCTGAAATTTATGAAAAGGAAGAATAAACTGGGAGGAATCCATCTACTCGATTCCAATACTTATTATGAAGCTACATAACCAAGACTATGTAGTATATTGGCAGGAATATAGTCACATAGATCAGTGGGAGAGAGTGGATAACCCAGAAAAAGACCCACCCTAATAGGCCCAACTAATTTTTGAGGAAGGTGCAGAAGCAACTCAATGGAGGAAGGGTAAGCTTTTCAACAAATTGTGCAATGCAAGTCCATAGGCATAAACAAACAAACAAACAAATAAATGAACAAAAATTAACTTGACCTAAGTCTCACACTTTAGGCAAAAACTAACTCAACATGGATCAGGGGCATAAATATAAAATGCAAAACTATAAAACATTTAGGAAAATAATTTAGGGAAAAACTTCACAGGGTATAGAGCCAGCCAAAGTGTTTTTAGACCTGACACCAAAAGGACGATTCATAACAGGTAAATCTGGTAAATTAGACTTCATCAAAATTAAAAACTTTTGAAAGCAACTGTACTCCAATAAAAATTAATTTAAAAAATTAAAAACTTTAGCTGTGCAAAAGACCCTCTTGTCAAAATGCCTCTAAGAGGTACTTTGACAAGAACACATTTAATAGTTTCTATGAGGAAGAAAGGAAACCTCACTTCAGTTCAATAGAGATTGTTATTTGGGACCCTTTTAAAACAACCAATTATTACTCTCTCTATGATATTGCCATCCAGCCCCCATCCCTCACTACTGTCTTCATGGTACTTAGAAGGTATTCATTCATCCTGTGTCTTGCTGAAGTCCAGATACTACTGTCTAAAGCAGTTCTTTAATCTGCCTGTCTACTGATCCCACCACAAATGGTTCTATTCAGTCTGGCAAGCCTCGTGCGTGGTGTGATTTTCTACACAGTACCCTCATTGTAGGTGAACAGGACAAATGATCTGATTAATAAAGAAAGCTACATTCAAAGCATTTTGTCCCAGACCCAGTAATCTCCATTAGAAGGAAAATACACTTTCTATTTGAGAATCCTTGGATTTAAGTCTTCCATTTGGAGGTTGGGGAGAATAAAGAAGGCAATCTGTGGCATCTACTTCATTCACATCTTTGTACAAGGTGAAGATTTATTAACTATTTGTTGTTTGGAACTCTTCATTTTAAAGTTCTCAGTAAAAGCAGTCTGTGATGACAGCATCTTCCTACCTCAGAATTCATGTGTGCCCTTTATATTATCAAGGAATCAAATGTTAATAATCATAAATACTTTGTTATAGAAACTACTTTCACCCCTCTTGGCTTTATTGCACACTGCTATGAAAATATTTCAAATTCTTCCAAAGATAACTGCCTTGGGAGTAGTCACGGAACATTCTTGTTCAACCTGCTTATTAACCCAGCAAGCAACAGCTTCGGGATTATGCACCTGTGATCAGGCCAAATGTGGTAAGAACATTATTTACCCCTGTCTCCTCAGGGATGAAAAAACTCTGCATTGCACATCAGCCTCATTTTTTTCCCCTTACTCTCTGCCCAGAAATCCAGCCCCACCCCATGAAAAGGCTGTCTATTCAATCAGAGAGACACAAAGTTGGCTTGTGCAAACCAGGCCTGAAAGACACAAGAGCAATTTATTCTGGTTAATAAGCTGCGAGAAAACATGTAGAGGCCAATTGTACGGTGGGCACAAGAAGGGTTTCTTGTCTGACCAGTGTATAATGTTGTGGCAGACACTGTTATTTGTTTGCTCACCCAATAGCCACCTCCCACCCGCCTTCTTTATTACTTAGAAAAAAACTGTCTGCTACAGATATCAGGCAGGTGGCCATGGGATTTAGGAAGCAATGATTTGCTATCAGCCCTGACAGATGAACAAATTACAGTTTCTCTATGCAAATGTTGGGAGGCAGCTTTGAGATCCTCAAATGATGCTCACCTCCTGGCCTTCATGCCCTTTTGTAGTTGTCTCCTACAGTGAATAGGGCTGATGTGTGAACAACAGGATATTGTGGAAATGGCAGGGAACACAGGCTAGCAGAGCTGAGGACCCCTAGGAATAAAAAGTCTCTTAAAAGAAAATGAAACAAAACGTGAATCAGCTGAGGCCTTCTGGCCTGATGTGAGCTGCCTTTGGACCCACATAACCTTTTTAAAGGGGAGGAAGAAAAGAGTGGATACTGGTAGAATGTGTACTCTGTGTTTATCACTGGCCTAGGTACTTTATAAAAATTATTTTATTTGGTTCTCACAACACTATATGTCAGCAAATGTGTCGGCGTTTCCCTAATGATGAACGACCCAGGACACTGAGAACTGGAGTAACTGGCAGAAGGTCACCTAGCTAATCAGCAGTGGGGAAAGAATTTCATTCCAGGTCTCTCTCCATCCAAAGCTCCAGCTCCTTACACTCTGGATACTGCTATTTCCAAAAAGTCAACAACACAGTGGACTCTTGACCTAAGAAGAACTAAATAGCATTTGTATTAGGTAATAAATAATATGGATTATTTATTATCGAAGTGCTCTGCTTGAAGTCAGGGGATACTGATCCCTCTACACCCCTTCTTCAGCTTTCAGGGGAGCTCCTCTAGGTGCTGGAAAGATTCTGCAAATAGCTTCACTCCTACTCAATGGGAGAAAGTGAGGTCATTCCTGAAAACATGGGCTGGCAATGCCCTGGGACAGTGACTTAAGCCATAGAAGGCCAATGCTTGACAGCAACCAAGGGATTTGCTGGTGTGTGGTTAGGTCCCAGGGAACAGAAGAGGCTTCACACACTAAGACCAGGACCCCATCTTGAAGCCATGCCTGAGATGTGGTCAGTTCAACAAACACCACACTATGGGGTAAACCTTTTATGGTAAGGTAATAGCATGGTGGTTAATGTCACCTCAGGCTGTCTGCATTCACATTGTTTCCACTAGCTGTGTAATTTGGGGTGCATTTATTTAACCCCATAAGCCTCAGTTTTCCCATCTGTTAAATGGGGATAATAGAGTTAATTTTATGCAATTATGTATGTCATACGCTTGACCTCTGGAAAGTATTCAATCAACTTTACCTATTTTTATTAACATCATTACTCTGCAGTGATGCAGGTCACTGAAGGAAAAGGCAGAGTTTCAACAATAAAAGGAAGAAGGTCCTTAGCGTGTCTCCATATTCCTTGAAGCAGAGCAGGAAATACAAGATGGGCTTGGCCTCACTTCCCTCCCAGGCCCTCCCTGTTGGACTGTCATTCCTCTGCACACATTCCTCTACAGAAGCAGCCCCACCCATCTCCTGAATCATTCCCAACCAGGACAGGAGGACGTCATGGCCTCAACCCACCAGCTGCACCACAGTTGAGCCTCTTGTCAGGTGCCCACTGAATCCCAGGCCACCCCTTCTCCTGTCCTTGTCCATCTGACCTGACTTCTGACTGGTTTTCTCTGCTGGACACTGGTCTGGGGCTGTATGTCCACATGGATCTTGTGGTCCCCTGCCCAGAGGTTGGGGGGAAGAGGCTCCCACGCCCTAAGACGACAGCTGAGCTCAGTCCTCTGTGAGTGCCGCCTGTCAGAAGAATAATGGCACTGTGTTTAATGTGGCAGCTGTCACTGTGACCCCATCACCCAGATGAGCACATGCCATGCACCTGTGGATCACCAGCTGCTTTGTAGAGAGGTTCTCCCATCCTATGATGACCTAACCGGCTTCCCAATCTTCCCCAAAATATCATATCGCTGAGGTCCCTGTGGATGTTGCAGATAAACTCACAAAGGACATCCTATACACAAGACAAGCTGCTTATAATTAAACAGTCTTGCTCTTCGGTTCCTGGGCCCTACTTCACAACAGATGGCAGCCAGCTGTCTGGTTTACCCACTTAGGCAAAGTGATTCAGAAGTTTTCCCATCCATTAAAGCTACCACCTTCCATTCTGAGCCACACCCCTTAGTGGATGCACTAAAACACAGTCTCTCCCCTCCACCTGCTTGCTGTAACCCAGGGAAGCCCATGGGTTGTTCTTGATTTCAGTATTTCCGCTTGCTATAGGAACAGGGGAAATAGCAGCCACATGAGAAACTGAGTTTGACCCTGTAATATTATAAAATTCTTATAATAACTGGTTTTAGGCTTAGGGTCCGTATTGTTAAAAAGAGATGATTCAGTGGATGCTTGTTAAAAATGGCAAGACAGAGTTTATTCAAGACTATTGCAACAGAAGAGAGACCAAACTCAACTCTGAATACACACAGAGAAGGAGAGGATAGGAGGAACTTGGTTAGGTATCAAGAGTTGGGAGGAAGAAGAACTGCATTAGCCCTTGATAAAAGGTGGAGGAAGAAGAGTTTGATTGGAAATCAAAGGGTGGTTGGGAGAGATTCTTCATAAACTGGCTTAGCAGGATTATTTGGTAAAATTAGGCTCAGCAGGTCAAGGATGAGACCTAGTCAAGCGGATCAAGGGGGGAGTCTTTGTCAGTATCAGTCAGAATCCTTTGTCAGTATCAGAATCAGAACCATCAGGATATATGGATATGGAGAAGGGGTGGGGGGGGTGGGAGGGAGGGAGGGAGGGAAGGAAGGAAGAAAGGAGAGAGAAAGAGATTTATTTTAAGGAGTTGACTCATGTAATGATGGAGGCTGGCCAGTTTGAAATCCATAAAGTAGGCCAGCCGGCAGGAAACCCAGGCTGAATTTCTATGATACAGTCTTGAGGCAGAATGTCTTTTCTGGGAAACCTCAGTTTTCTCTTTTTTGCTCTTAAGCCTTTTAATGGATAGAATGAGAACCACCCACATTATGGAGGGTACTCTGCTTTTTTAAAAGTCAACCGACTGTAAATGTTAATCACATCTACAAAATACCGTCCGTCACAGCAACATCTAGACTAGCATTTGACCAGAAGACTGGCACCATACTTGAACCACCCTGACATAAAATTAACCATCACCAGGTTCAAAGAAAGTATGTGGAAGGCCAGCTGGGCATGTCCAGTCCCCTTTGACTTCTGAGGGGCACTCACCAGCCTCCTGATCCTATTTTCAGAGAAGATGATACAGAAGACCCCTCCCCTGTACAATGCTCCTCTTAATAGCCTAGAGATTAAAATGAGGTAGAAAATATTTGTGCCTTTACCTCAAGTGGACATTCTTTATCCAGAAACCCACTGTTCTGGGAACATCTGCCTCCTTCAGACTCTGGCTGTTGAGCAAGGGTATTTTGAGGCACTTCATACAAGATGCATTGCCAAGGAGAGGGAAAAAACAGTCGCCTGAACCTGAAAGTAGGCTCTCAGTCCCGGAGACGCTGAGGCTTGGCAAAAATGCTAAAAGCACTGATATAGGCCCCAGAATGTTATTTGGAGGTAAGAGCAAGGAAGGATCAAGCCACAAACCTAATAATCAGAGATGATTGAAGTGGAAAATCTCACTTCCCATATATGCTGTTGTCTTCGGACTCCCAAAAATGAGCTTCTAGGGGCTTCCCTGGTGGCGCAGTGGTTGAGAGTCTGCCTGCCGATGCAGGGGACACGGGTTCGAGCCCTGGTCTGGGAGGATCCCACATGCCGCGGAGCAGCTGGGGCCGTGAGCCACAACTACTGAGCCCGCACGTCTGGAGCCTGTGCTCCGCAACAAGAGAGGCCGCGATAGGGAGAGGCCCACGCACCGTGATGAAGAGTGACCCCCGCTTGCCGCAACTAGAGAAAGCCCTCGCACAGAAACGAAGACCCAACACAGCCAAAATAAATACATTAATTAATTAATTTTTAGAAAATGAGCTTTTAGATTTGGCAAGGCAGGAAAAACCACACAGATAGAAATGGCCACCATCCTCTCCCCAAATAGGAACTTGTCACAGAGCATCTTACTGCTTTGCTGAATCTTCATAACTGTCCTCCACGGAGTGAGAGCTAAGCTGCTCAGAACCGAGTTCCCGCTGCCAGCTGATGCCACTGCTTCACCAAGCACCTCGGCTCCACTAGGACTGGCTGGGCCTCCTTTCACAGGGAGTCCCTCTGGTCCAAGACCGTGGGTGGTCTTCAAACAAGCAAGGGAGTGAATAGAGTTTTCCTACTTTCTGTGATGGATTTTCTTGGTGTGATTATAAAGTAAGGTGCTTGCCTTTAAAAGGACAGCTCCCTTGAATTTACTTACTACATCCCGTTCTGCCAGAACTTGGACATTAACGGCTGGGCTGAGAGACAAAGCTGAGAGATGCCAGGTCTGGCTCCTTCCTGATAACCAAGCTCCTGATTGGATCAGGCTCAACCTGAGGGAATTCCTCCCCTCTCATTCACTCACGAGTGCATTTTAGAAATGTACTTTGAGTGCCTGCGCACCAGGCACTGCTCTGGGCGCTGGGGATTCAGCAGTGCCCACACAGCCTCCGCCATCCTGAAGAGCCCCTTCTTGCAAAGGGACCTCTGCTCCCATCACACGAGTGGTCAGATGTGTCCCAGTGGTCAGATGTGTCCAAATAGGCCTGCTTCCAGTTCAGACTCATGATGGGCTCTCTTACCCCTGCTATGTTAACGTATATTTTTTAAAAATATTTTTAAACATTTGTTAAATAGCACTTAGTGGTAGATATTTCTTTAAAATAGGAAAACGCAGAAAAGTTTAAAAAAGAAAAGTAACCATTTTTACATCCAGATCCATTGATAACAATTGTTAATATATTGGTATATTTCCTTCCAGTTTTTTTCCCCAATATATGTGAAATTGGAAACATACCACACATCCCGGTAATGGGAAGAATTGGCCATTATCTCCGTTTCCTCCAGAAGGACTTGGGAGATCAAAGGCCCTTGGCTGAGAATGAAGTGAAGGCATTGTTAGAAGCATCATCTCTCAGGGTAACCAAGGGAGCCTCTTTGAGGCATAATGTGACTCCTTTGTTTTTCAGGCCAGCCTTAAGGAGAGGCAGGAAATAAACCAAACACGACATAGCTTAACAATGCAGCATGATGACTCCCAAGAAATAGGGAGGTGCACTCAAATTATGGAGCTGCTCAGGGAAGAACTCCCTTCTCATTGCAGGTTTGGACACTGACTCTGACCACTAGCATTGCTGTTTGTCCTTGGGACACATGGGTGTTGATGCTGGCTTTAGCAGGTGCATCATTTGAAGAAGCTGGATGTAACAGGTGCATTCCCTGGGAGAAATGTGGCAAAGGAAAGCCGATCTGATGCCAGCATCCACCTCGACCATTGATATCTGAGGGCCAAAGCCCCTCCCGGGCCCAGGATGTGCAGGAGACTAGATTATTGGGTGGGAGTTCCCCATCATCCTTCCAAAGCCCAGTGGATCACAGACTCAGGCTTGGGGAAAGGCACTGGCGCCTTATAAAGCGGTGGGCGTGGGGATGAGGTCTGTGTTGCTCAAAAGTTGGGTGGAGGTTTAAAGAAAGAGGCATCACCACAGTGGGGCAGGTGTGAGCAGGGGCCTAGTGCCAAATTAGGACCTGGGTCATACCCTGAGGGTCTCCTCCACGAGGAGCTCATCTCTTTCCTACTGTTTCTTTGGGTTCTGGGGAGAAATGCTAATTATCACCTTCAATGTGACAAATCCTTTTCCTCCACTACCCTAATCAAAGCCCCTGAATGACATCAGGGCAGCAGGCCCAGGTCAAAGTAGACAGATAGATGCCACTGGGAGGGGCTCTGTCTTCTGGAGACAAAGGAGATAACTCCATATCTCCAAGGAAGCCTTGTTTTTGTGGTTATTGTTTAACGGAAGAAAAGAAAGAATGTGAGGACTTCGGGGGAAAGAAAGACACAAAGAAAGGAAATGTAATACTCTCCCCAGATCCACAGAGAGCATTGTCAACGTGGACATAATAAGGTAGCCTTTGTTTATTGATTTAACCAAAACAGTAATGGAGCTATATTGGGAGAATGGAAGAAGAAGATGATGTAAGAAAGCTAAATCATGATCTAAAGGAAGTAAAGAGAGAATGTCTAAAATTAATAAATTATGATTCAAAGTGCTCATCCGGGGAGCTGGGGTGTGGTCAGAGGTGGTGCAAGGTATTGCTTTATCATCCTCCTCTACTCTTCCTCTTAGTTGTCTTAGCCATGTTTGTGTATAACTTTTACCCAAAAAATTAAATCTATGAAATTATTTGGGAAATGGAAGTATGCCTGTTTACATGGCTGGTATACGGAAAGGGGGTCTTGGGGACTACAGGAGAGTGGTGGAGGAGAGGGGCCTCCCGCATGACCCCTGCTCCCCCATGTCTGTGCTGTGTTGGAGGACGAACAGCAGCCAGCCATTTAACAGGTGGAGTCCGGGGAGCAGCTCCAATGCTGAGGACGCCCTGCAAGGACCCCTCCTGAGAGACACACGTTAGACCTTCTCTCTACTTGTGCAAGTAAGAGGAAGCTGGCTTTGAATGGGGAAGTCGAGGTTGACACTGATGTTTCACATATCTCTGTGTCTTGCTTTTTACACTTATGGGCATTTTGTGTGTGTGTGTGCAATACATACATCCTTTGGAAATTTGGTCAAAATGATATCTAGTCTCATGTCGTGACAATCCCATGTTAGTGGCAAAGCCAAAAACAACACTGCTGGTTAAGAATGCAGGTGTACCAGTCCCATCCTCTGGGCTGGAACCCTGACTCTGCCACCTGACACAGCTTCAGTTTCTACCTCTGTAAAATGACCTACTTCCCGAGAGCAGTTGTGAGATTTAAATAAGTGGATACATGCAAAGTGCTTAAAACAGCGTCTGTTACATAGTAAGCACTCAATAAATTGTAGCTATTACTTTTTTTTAAATTTAGCTATCCTCATTTTTAAATTTAAGGTTTCTTTTTCCTAAAGCTCACTTTGATAAACATCCTTGTACAATTATTTTTGTGAAACAATAATACAAATAATTTATATTTATTATAGAAAAAATAGACAATGCAGATGAGAAAAGAAAAAAGAAAGAAAGAAAAGAAAAGCTGCTTGCAGTATATTACTCCTCAAAGACAACCACAATATATTTGGTGTATATATTTCAAGTTTTTATTTCCTATATGTGTGTATGTACACATACACACACATACACGCACACACTTTACAAAACGAATCTTGTATACTGTTTTATAATTTTCTTTCTACCAGTTAAGAATAATCATGTACACTTGTCAGGAAAAAAAGGCAATAACATAATTTTTAGTGGCTGCCTAGTATTCCTTTGCATGTTTGTATCATTCTTTATTAGCACCCATTGCCAATTACAAACAGCATTTTATTATTCAAATTGTACGTATGTGGTGAGGTAAAAAGTTATGCACAGTCTCCTCTGGTGCAAAAGCGTACAGCTTTAAATTTTCTCCGTAATTATCACAAGGTATTCTCTATCAGGTGGTGTAATGACAGAAATTTAGACTTGCCATTTAAAAGTTTGCTATCTCTTCTCTTATTAGAGATAAATTGCCTGTCAATATTTAGTCTCCTTCTTCTGAAATTGGTATCTGGGTTGACGGGAGCACAGTGTGTGTAGGAATGAGGGGGCAGGTCCTAGGGCAGAGCTTGGAGCTGTGTACTCTGGTCATGGGGTCTAGCATGAAGTCTCTGGGGACTCCTTTCTACCACCTGAGCTCTTGACCCCTGACTCCTGCAAGCCCTCTGAGTCTAGACACTTTCTCCATCAGTCCCCTGGCCAGTCTGTCTTCACCAGTGCTTTTCAATCTTTGGCACACAAAGCAATCACCTGGAGAGCCTGTCAAAAGAGATTCCTGGGCACCACACCCAGAGATTCTGATTACAGGTCTGAGATAGGGCTGTGAGAGTTTGTATTTCTACCGAGCTCCCAGGTAAGGCAGGTCCAAAGACCATACTTTGTGCAGCCCTGGTCCACGTCTCCACCACAGCCTCTGTTTTGGGGTCACTTTGCTCTCACCAAGGTGGTCCTATGGCTGGCTCATTGGTTCTCAACTAAGCTGCCTACCCCACATGTTACTAGGAACTTAGGAGAATTTCTGGATTCTTGTATTCCACAAAAGAAACAGGGGTGGGTGCTGCGGAAGTGCTTCCTCTAGCTCTCCCTTGGATGAATATTCCATGCTGCCTCCTCTCCCCTAAAATGAGGTGGGAGTTCCCTGTGAGAGGCATCTTTCCAAAGTACCAAATGGGAAGAGAAACACAAGCTCCCTTTGCTTTAGGCTTCGATCTGAAGAGGCTGTTCTTCCGTTTTAAAACTAGGACCGGGGCTTTCCTGGTGGCGCAGTGGTTGAGAATCTGCCTGCTAATGCAGGGGACACGGGTTTGAGCCCTGGTCTGGGAGGATCCCACATGCCGCGGAGCAACTAGGCCCATGAGCCACAACTACTGAGCCTGCGCGTCTGGAGCCTGTGCTCCGCAACAAGAGAGGCCGCGATAGTGAGAGGCCCGCGCACCACGATGAAGAGTGGCCCCCGCTTGCCACAACTAGAGAAAGCTCTCGCGCAGAAACGAAGACCCAACACAGCAAAAATAAATAAATTAATTAATAAACTCCTACCCTCAACATCTTAAAAAAAAAAAAAAAACAACTAGGACGAAATGTGGGGAAGGGTAAACACGAGGACACTGGCACCTGACATCATTTGTATCTCTTTCTCTCCTCTCCTTTCCTCCCAGAACCAAAAAGGCTTTCTTTCATTGCTCGCTTTGTCTGAAAATCACTTTTCCATTGTTAATGCCTCCTTCTTCCTGTGGTGGACATTTGGCCGCCTTCCCTGGGGCCATAATGGCAGAGTGGCTTCTGGGGAACATGATTGAGAGAACATTAAAAAATACATGGCTGGGCTTCCCTGGTGGTGCAGTGGTTGAGAGTCCGCCTGCTGATGCAGGGGACACGGGTTCGTGCCCCGGTCCAGGAAGATCCCACATGCCGCGGAGCGGCTGGGTCCATGAGCCATGGCTGCTGAGCCTGCGCGTCTGGAGCCTGTGCTCTGCAACGGGAGAGGCCACAACAGTGAGAGGCCCGCGTACCGCAAAAAAAAAAAAAAATACATGGCTTAATGTTTTCAAAAGATTGTCTCTGATACATTCAGTAATTGTGTTATCTTTTTTCTTTGTTACATTTGCCAGACATTTGTCTATTTGTTTATGCTTTTTTATTTGGTTTGATTTATTAATTCTACTTTTTTCCTATTTTCACATTCAATAATATTGTTACCTTTATGACATTCTTCAGTTTTAGATTTTTTCTAACATCTTGAACAGAAAGCTTAGTTTATTAATTTTCATCATCTTGAACTTTAAAAATATCAATATATTTCACAATCACATACTGTAAATAGGTAATTTTACATAAATGGGATCATGTCACATGTGGATACCTTCTCTGCCACCCTCAGTTACATCATCCCTTTGCATCAGCACTGCCCCTTGCTTTTTTCTTCTTATATAATAGAACATTTGAGGCTAGAAATTTATTTCTTTAAATGCTTTGGCTGTATCCTATTAGTTCGACATATAGGATTCTCACTGTCTTTAAATTTCTATAGACATTAAAATCCTGCTATAGGTTGCCTCATAGATAATGTGAATTTAGACATACTAGATCTAAATTTACTGAGATCAGTGCTTTGTTCCTCCCCTCCTCTGAGCCTTCTTCTTCCTTTTCTTTTTTTAAAATTTATTTATTTTTGTCTGCGTTGGGTCTTTGTTGCTGCGCGTGGGCTTTCTCTAGTTGCAGCGAGCAGGGGCTACTCTTCGTTGCGGTGAGCGGGCTTCTCACTATGGTGGCTTCTCTTGTTGTGGAGCACAGGCTCTAGGGGAGCAGGCTCAGTAGTTGTGGCACACAGGCTTAATTGCTCCGCAGCATGTGGGATCTTCCCAGGCCAGGGATCGAACCCGTGTCCCCTGCTTTGGCAGCCGGATTCTTAATCACTGCGCCACCAGGGAAGTCCTCTTCTTCCTTTTCAAATGGGGTCAGATAAAATTCTTATCTTCCTCACAGGAAGGGGGATCTTAGAAGATGTGAGATTGGGCAATGGAGTGAAGAGAATATGGCCTCCAATTTCCTGGGATTCCCCTGGCCCATTGGCCCCAGGTCAGTTGGAAAACACCAGGTAAGAGATCCTGGGACTGTTGCTCATGTCCTGGATGTAATCAGCCACAGAACTCAAATGCACTCCTGTGAATATTTATGTTGGGACAGCCATCAGCTAGCAGGCAACACCAAATGCAGCCAGATCCTGGATGGATTTGGGGAAATCCCAGCTACAAAGACGTGACCCCCACCTTTTCATCTCATTAAACTTGCAGTAACATAAACCTGTACATTTTACAAAATTGAATTTTTTGGACTCTTCTAAGTGGATTATGGTGGGGTTTTACTATGGGATGTGTGAACAAAGAACAGAGTGTGTCGCTCATCACCCAGTTATACAAGGGTTAAATTGAAACCCATGTGGTTGCCCACTAACAGGACACCCTGAGAGGGATTCAGGATGAAAAACAGGATGAGGCACTCTGTGCTTTGAATAAATGGGCCCCTATATTCCTAGAGAGTGAGAAGTCTATCTCAGGAAGAATTTCAATGACCCTAGATTCTTGCATCTTCCCACATATATTAAAAAAAAACACTAAAATCATTAACTTGAGATGTCTGTTCTTTGTGATTAGCAGTAATCTTTTACCATGATGTATCCTTGACTATATGTATTTCCTAGCCAAAAAAAAATCATATACAAACTGGTTCCTCTCCTACCTCATAGCTGAATGAGTGGCTCTCTCCAGGGCTATAGTCCTCAGTAAGACCCTGAATAAAACTTAAACTCACAACTCTTATGTTGTGTTTTTCTTTAAGTCAACACATGAAATATACTTGAGTCTGTTCTTACCCCCTAGGCCATGAACACCCAGCGCCAGAGAATGGCTCCCTGCCCCTGATGTTCACTCACCCACTGCCCTCCTTCCAGTTCACATCATCCTGTGGTCCTGGCACCGGGCTTTTCTGCATTTCGCACCCTTGGCTCCTAATCCTGTCTGCCATTTCCTCCCTCAAGCCTTCTTACTCCAACCAATGATTCTGGTACTCTCCTTTTTGGTTGCGTTTTAAAATTATTATTATTGTTATTATTTGAATTTATTCCTATACTGCATAGGTATTTTCTTCATATGGTACAGCATTGAAAAGCTACACGAGTATACAGTGGGAATAAAGTCTCCTTTCATTCCACATCTCTTAGTAACAGAATCCCCCTTTGTGATAGCAACCACTGTTAGAAGTTTCTTGAGTATCTTCTGAGAGATGTCCTTTGAAACTACAAATATTTGTGTATATACACCTATTTCCTTTTCCCTAAACAAGTTGTGGCACGTTATACATATACTTCACACCTGGCATTTTCCCCTTGACATCGTGACTTAAAGGGAGCTCCATTCCAGCACGTGGAGACCTGTGCATTGTTGTTAATGTCATTATATTTCTTGGGCCTTGACTTTTGGAAAAATGTCTTGGGTCATTCTGAGAACCCTCAAAGCTGCCTTCTACTCCCCACACTGCAGCTTCCAGTAAGAGGTACTCCGTTCAGTCCACCCCACCCTCAGGGACTGGCACCATCCCTGCCACTCTCCCAGGCTTTCCTGCCAATTATGGAGAGGAACGAGCCAGTTCTAGCCACAGCACTTTATTTCTCCCACAGAACAGCTGAGCTGAAAAGGGAAATGGCGCTTTCTGGAAGGGAGTCTGTGGACCTTCAACAATGACATGCTGACGCCTGGCGAGGAGCGCAGAGTCACAAAACCTCCCCAGGCATAGTGGGCAAATGGCATTCATACAGGAGGGCAAGGCTCAGCAATATCAAATCAGCAATCCTTTCTTCTTTATCTGCATGTTTATCCTGTAAAATAAACAAGGGGTCACTTTCCACGAGGAACAGTCAGCATCCTTCTCAGGGCCCAGGGCGGCAGGATATCTCAATTTCTTTACTCCTTGATCATGCAGGTTATTGTATTATCACTTCTTAAAAAGTTAGCCTTTTTCTCCCCAATTCAACAAATATTTTTGAATACTCACTACGTTACAGGTTGTATTCTAGGTACCAAGAATATAACCGTACTCGAAGGTCCCTATTCTCAGTCCAGTTGTTTTTTTTGGTTTGTTTTGTTATTTTAATTCTCCAATCTTCCCTCTCACATGCTCTAAAACCTGATGGCTGTTTCTTGTATAATATTGATATGTTCATTGTAATTTCACGGGAAGGATAAAAACCTTTCCTCAATTTCCTGCTTGCTTTTGGTTCCTATTCCTTTCTCCAGACATGTCCACAGATCAGGTGTGTCAAGCAGAGTCTCCTGGCTTCCATGGCTTAATGCCCTGGTGCTCAGGATAATGCAAAGGAGGGAATGGAAGGGAGAAGGAATCAGATACTGCACTGAAGTCGTCCGTGGTAGAAACTGCCTCTAATACACATTCTCCTTTTCTTCATAGGCGTAGATTTTATATCTGGGCACAGAACTGTAGAGAGGAAAGAACACATTTGCCAGCCTCCCTACAACTAGGTGTGGCCATGAACTAAAGTTTGGCTGAGGAAATATAAGAGGAAGCGTCCTGTGGCCACTTTCGGGAACCTACCTTAAGAGACTGCTGGAGCATGCCTTTTGCCCTTTCTTCATTCCTTTCTCCAGCCTAGTGCTTAGAACACAGTTGTTGACTTAGACCTTGAAGGCGAGAGCCACATCCTAGGGATGGTAGAGGAACTTCAAGAGAAACTGATGGCGCCAAGCCCCATAACGATACTGGACATGTACCTCTTGACTTTTCCTTGAAGGAAAAAAGAAATTCTGGTGTGGTTGTAACCTCTGTCAGGTTGAATTTTGCTGAATTTTTTCCCCATCCCTACCTAAGTCATAAACTACCATCCACTCAGAATTCTGAAGAAATATATTTTCATGTTTATTTTAAAATCTCTGCTATTAGTAATGGCAAGGGTTAATTTATAATTGTTGATTTAAAAGCTATCAGCCATTCTCAGCCCCCTGCCTTTCCAACCTACACAGTTAATTTTTCAGCTTGAAACCTCAGTCCTGCTCAGTGCGTGAGCCTGAGGAGGGGGTATGGAGTATGCATGTGGAGCAGGGCAGGGGGTATAGAGGAGTTTGGAATTGTTCTTTCAGGAGGTTGGATTCCAATATGCCCAGGCTACCCAGATGGTACTCTACACACCTGTGTGATCAGCCCAACATCCGCCTGACCCTTAATGTCTTGCTTCTCCATCATGAGCAGGTCATTCACTCCTCAAGGGTGCACATCCTCTTTTATGTCTGTTAGAAGAGCTGGCTACTGGTCGGTGGCCTACGATGGGAATCTTGTCCATGATTAGTCCCAAGTACCAGGGAAACTGACGGCAGAATTGGCATAGGAGCCAGTTGGGAAGAAGTGAAAAAGGCAGCCCATGGGTCATTAAGCAGATGGTTTCCTATCACTGGCACCACTACTGGCCGATGGTGCATGGGCACATTTACCCAGCTTAAAGGTCCAGGGTAATCTGTGTAGTTTCTGACAGAAGCCTCTCTAGGTTGCTGGTGCCTGGCCCCTGCACTCTGCCCAGCTCTGAACGAGATGCGTCAGTTGGAAGTGCTCAGGTGCTGCCAACAGTGTCCATATTGCTTGGAGAAGTTGATTCTGGGCTCCATCACTACGCCAGACTGGGATGGATACTAGCTCATAATGTAACTCATATTTGCTATGTACCCTGCATGCTGATTTGGAATCCCCGCCCCCTATATTGGAAGTCCTCTCTACAATGTCCTCAGTGACCTGAGCCTTGGGATCACCCATCATCCCTTTCCTTCCTGGCCCATTGTTGAGCCAATTGCCCGGGATCACAGAGAGATTTCAGAGGCGCTGTGGTGTTTGCAGGGGCCAAGGTGAGGCCAAGTCATCCAGAGAGAGTTAGCCCTGAACAAGTCAAGAGGACTATATCTCCCGCTACCTTACTTGGAGTCTTCCACTTGGAAGGTTAAACAAGGGACATTGCTCCAGTGACGACAGAAGGCAGGAGACAGCATCTTTGAGGACCCCAACTCTTCCCCAGCACCATAAGGTCTTAAAAGCTATAGCCCTTCCCATCCCCCATAAATTCAGACATCTTCTTAGAGAGAGAAGCAGGGAACAGATGAAGCCATAGAGATATCGGGTCTTTTTACCAGGAAATACTCAAAGACTTCTTAAAAGGTATTGTTTAAAAGATCAGCTGTGTCCAAGTTTTAAGCAGATTGATATATTTTTTTCCAAAACCCAGCAGATAAGGAGTCAGGGGAAAAGTCAGATTAGTTATAGTCAAATAAAGGAATTTAAATTTCTTTGCTGTTATGGGCTAAATTGTGTCCCCCTAAAATTCATATGCTGAAGTCCTAACCCCCTGTACTGAGTGTATTTGGAGATAGAGTCTTTAAAGTGGTAATTAAGGTAAAATGAAGTCATTAGTGTGGGCCCTAATTCGACATGCTGGTATCCTTGTAAGAAGAGATTAGGGCATAGACACAGAGGGACACAGGGATCAGATGGCCATCTACAGGCCAAGTTGAGAGGCTTCAGAAGAAACCAACACTGCCGACACCTTGATCTTGGACTTCCAGCCTCCAGAAGTTGAGAAAAAAATTTCTGTTGTTTAAGCCACGCAGTCTTTGGTACTTTGTTATGGCAGCCCTAGCAAACTAATATATCTGCATATCTGAATAATAGTGTAAATAAATTTACATCCCTGTTACTACTTTAATTTTTACATGAATTGAAGTGTGTTGTACTAATATCTAATTATTTAGCACCTCCTCTGTGCCAGGCATTACTCTAAGGGCTTACATATATTAATTCATCTTATTCTTATAAGAACCTCATTTATTCTCCATTTACAGATATGAACACTGAGGGACAGAGAAAGTAACTTCTAAAGCCTCACAAAGCATCAGTGGCAAGTGGCAGAGCCAGGATTCAGAGCTAGACAGACACCAGAGCTACATGCTCCACCAGCACAGGGAAGCTTGGTTTTTCACTGAAATATAATACTTCCTGGCAGTTTTCCATGTCAGTACATGTTTGTTTAAAGAGTCACATGGAATTATAGTTTTATTCCAGGGTATGAAAATTAAACCTGCATTGATGCCTTTGCTGCTTTAGCAAGTAGCCTTCTGACCATCCTCAGGAACAGTGACTCATCCAGAAAGAATTAAGGCATTTCCTCTCATCCCCAAAGAGCAGAGTGGCCATTGTGTTTCTTAGGATTGGTGGGCCCTCCTTCATTTAGTAGAGCTCCTTTTTGAGAAGATTTGCCTGAAAGGAATTTAAGTCATATTATGACAGAAAAGAAGTAAAATGAGAGTTTGTAGGAGAGGTACTAGATGGATTTGGAGCTAGCACCCTAAGAAATGCCTGGGAGCAGGGGACAGGAAGAAGTCCTTTGAAAGGTCCTGGGGTCCAGTAACTGGCCCATACTTGTGTGGTCCCATCTGTGGTATATAGTTGGGAAAGGGTCAGGTCTAATGCCAGTGGGGGCAGAGGACTATAGGGAGTTCTGTTGGAGTGGCCAGGGTGGACGTCAGACTAGAGAAGGGCTGTCCTACACCAGAGGCAACCAGCCAGGGCAGGCTGCACAGTGGGGAGAGGCTGCACTGTGGGAGTGGGCACTTGCCATAGATGCTGCCTGCCCAGCCTCCTGGGAAAGCCTATGAAATCCATGTCCCCTAGTGAATCATCTGCTAGTGAGGAGCTTCCTCTTTTTACCCCAGGAACTTGGCACACCTTCAGGAGATCTTATTAAATTATTTAATCTCCTGTTCTCAATCTCTTTTTCTGTTTTCATCAATTTCTGGGAGAGTTCCTCAACTTTATTTTCTATCCCTTCTATTGAGTTTTTTCATTGCTGCTTCATCTTTTTCATTTCCAAAGGCTCTTGAACAGTGTTTTCAGAACATTTCTTTTTTTATGACATCTATTCTTGTTTCATGGATGCAAGGATATTTCTTATTTCTTTCATATTTCCTTAAACACATTATTTATACTTTTTTTGTGAGGCAAGTGAATGGGGGGTAGTTTTCTTCTTCCTGCAGAGTTTCTGGTTCCTTTCAGGTCTATTTGTTTGGGTCTCTGTCTTCTGTGTTAGAGGTTGTCTTCTAGTGTGCTGCAATTTTGGTTTCTTGTTCATTGTTAAGCAGGAAGGGGGAACTAAGGAATCCTATAAAACTATATTGGATTCTGTACCTATAAAAAAGAAAATATACCATTTTTTGAAGTGCATGTGGAAAATTCATGAAAATTAACCAAATATTAGGTTGCCAAGAAAATCTCAAGAAATCCCAAAGAATAGAAACATACAAATAACATTCTCTGATCATAATGCAATAAAACTTTTAGAAATTAGTGACAGAATTTCTTAAAAATGTAAAATTTCCTTTTTCCTGGTAATTTAAAAAAACTATTAAACACCTACTGGATTAAAAGGAAAATAAAAAAACAAGATTTCAGAATTTCTTGAAAATAATAATAATGAAAACATGACATAGAATCTCTGTGATACCACTAAGGCTGTTATCACAGGAAAACTTATAGCTTTGAACACCTGGTGCAATAGAAATAAAAACATCAATATAAATGAATTTAGCAACCAAAATGGAAAGCTAGGAAAAAAGTAACTAAAAGAAAGGAGAAGGAAACTAATAAAGATCAAATTATAAATAATGACTTGGAAAACAGAAAAGAGTAGAACTAATAAATCCAAAAGTTGGTTATTTGAAAAACACAACAAAATACACAAACAATTAGCTAACTTAAGCTTTAAAAAGGGAGAAATCACAAATGTAAGAGGGAAATCGCATAAAAGGGGGTAAACCACTAGCTAACTTATGCTTTAAAAAGAAAGAAATCACAAAAATAAAAGGGAAATAGCATAAAAACAGAGAAAACAATTTTTAAGAATAAAGTACTTTGTGCAACTCTGCAAATAAACATGAGAACTTAGAAGAAATGGGCATGTTTTCAGGCAAACAGAAGTTGCCAAAATTGATCCTAACAAAGACAGAAAGTCTAAACAAACTAATTGCTATAAAAGAAATGAAAAGGCTAAAGAGTTATTGCACAAAATAATACACAAAGAATCACCAAGCCAAACGAAATTCCACATAATCTTTAAAGGTCAGATAATTTCATTGTTACTTAAACTATATATAATATTAATCTCTAAACCTGATGAAGATTATCAGGTTTTTATTCCAATACATTTCAACTCATTTAGGATAAATTCCAAAGATTTTTATTCCATTTGTAAATTTTTTTTTTCATTTTATTTTGGCCGTGCCATGTGGCATGTGGATCTTAGTTCCCTGACCAGGGATCGAACCTGTGCCCGACCCTCCCACCCCACCCCGTACTGGAAGCACAGAATCTTAACCACTGGACCGCCAGGGAAGTCCCAAAGATTTTTATCCCAATAAAAGGAGACCACAGACCATTCTCAATTAAGAATTTCCTTGTCTATTCATCCATGTCTTGGCTCTTGTGAATTATGCTGTGATTAACATTGAGAAAGAGATATAGCTTCAAGATAGTGCTTTACTTTCCTTCAAATATATACCCAGAAGTGGGATTGCTGTGTCATATGGTAGTGCTATTTTTAATTTTTTGAGGAACCTCTGTAGTGTTTTCCATACTGGCTGTACCAATTTACACTCCCAACAATACTGCACAAGTGTCCTCTTTTCTCCACATCCTTGCCAGCATTTTTTTATCTCTTGTTTTTTTGTTCTTTTTTTAATTATAGCCATTCTAAGAGGTATGAGGTGATCTCTCTCTCTCCCTTTTTTTTTAACATTTAAAAAAAAGAAATTTATTTAACCAAAAAACCAAAAACAGTTCACCCATTTCTCCCACCCTTTCACACCCCCACCTCTGTCACCCACTAATCTGTCTGTTCTCTGTATCTGTGAGCTTGAGCTTGTTTTTTTTTGTTTGTTTGTTTTTTTATATTCCGTGTATAAGAGAAATAATACAGTATTTGTCTTTCTCTGTCTTACTTATTTCGCTTCATGTAATGTCTTCGAGGTCCATCCACATTGTCACAAATGGCAAGATCTCTTTTTTTTTCTTCTCTGAATAATATTCCATTGTATATATACCAAATCTTGTTTATCCATTCATCTGTCAACAACACAGCTGTTTCCATATCTTGGGTATTGTAAATAATGCTGCACTGAACACAGGAGTTCATGTATCTTTGCAAGTTAGTGTCTTGATTTTCTTCAGATGAAAATCCAGAAGTAGAATCGTGGGATCATTTGGTAGTTCTATTTTTAATTTTTTGAGGAAACTTCATACTGTTTTCATAGTGACTGCATCAATTTACATTCCCACCAACAGTGCACAAGGGTTCCCTTTTCACCACATCCTCACCAACATGTATTTCTAGTCTTTTCGATGATAACCATTCTAACAAGTGTGAAGTGATATCTCATTTTGGTTTTGATGTGCATTTCACTGATGATTAGTGATGTTGAGCATCTTTTTAAAGATAATAAATGTGTATTACAGTATTTAAGCTATAAATAAATAAATACAGAAGTCCCTAGGAATATTAACTCCAAACTAGTAAAACATGTTAAGATGTCTATAAACTTAAGAAAATACACTGAAATATTATTATGATTGTATTAAGTGTGTTTGAGAATTGTGAGAAGTCTTTTCCTTGTTTTACCTATTATGATCCTATTGTAGATACTTTTTAAATCTAATAAACATGCATAGTAAAAATGTATAAATATGCTTGCTGACTCTTCTCTAGACTCATTCCCATACAGACATCTGTAAGGCAGACACCCCTTCCTCCAAACATTCTGTGCTATCATACCGTTTTTTTTAATAAGCAAGTCCAGACTGTGATCCAAAAGATCATCTGATTCCCTGTTTTCCCTGACACCACTGGGCCCATCCCAAAAAACACTGGGAAGGTTTGTCAAACTACCAACGTTCCCACCACAGCATTTTATACATCTGTCCCTGACTCTTCATCTTCTGTTCTACTTCCCCTGATCGTGGGGCTGGGGTTATACCCTGGCCTTCTCAGGCCTTCTCTGCTGCCTAGCCTGTGTTGAAGGCTGCCACAGTTGGGTTACTTATCCACATAACACATGACACTTAAACCTTTGTCTCCCATCAGTCATTCATGGGTTTCTGGGAGATGGTCATCTCCTACCTGATTAGGATGATTGTAGAATAGATTGTTGAAGAGGTAGTTTAGTGCAATGGTTCTTACGGTGTGGTCCCTGGGCATTATTCCTCCCAGGAACTTATTAGAACTACAGATTTTTGGGTACCACCCAGGCCTTCTGAATCAGAAACTCTGGGGGTGGTGCCCAGCAAGCTACAGTTTGCTAAGCTCCCCAGGTAATTCTAACTAAAATTTGTGAACCACTGCTTATCTTGATCTGCCCTCTCACATTTAACCTCAGTCATAAGCAGGCTTCAGACTCTCAGAGGTCAGACTTCTAAGGATATATATAATATGTATATACAATATATTTATATTTAATATTAAAAGCTTTTCTATATATAGCTTGATGTGCCTGACAGAACTAATGTGACATGATAACAACCAAGTAAATGAGGAAATTGGGATAAAGACTAAACAGCAATAAGGAAAATTAGATGAAGTTGGGAAATATTCATACACAGCAAGCCCCCAGTAACCTTTGTAGAGGAAGAAGGGAAAGGTGACAGTATTTAAGAGCTGCTAAAGAAAAGAGAAAACATAATCACTTCAAGTCTTTAGAGAATCACAAGATAGCAATCTATATAAGAGCTATAGCATAGCTCTTTCTGGTTTTTGGAACAGAGATGTTCCTTTCCTAGATCCTCATATGCAGACTGTCTAGTATGTAGCATCTTCTCCAATTCCCGCATACAAGCTGTTAGGAGACATTTCTTTCTTTTTTTAAATTAATTAAATAATTTATTTATTTTTATTTTTGGCTGCATTGGGTCTTCGCTACTGCGTGTGGGTTTTCTCTGGTTGCGTCGAGTGGGGGCTACTCTTTGTTGCGGTGCACGGGCTTCTCATTGCGGTGGCTTCTCTTGTTGCAGAGCATGGGCTCTAGGTGCGCCGGCTTCAGTAGTTGCAGCAGGCAGGCTCAGTAGTTGTGGCTCGCGGGCTCTACACCACAGGCTCAGTCGTTGTGGCGCACGGGCTTAGTTGCTCTGCAGCATGTGGGATCTTCCTGGACCAGGGCTTGAACCCGTGTCCCCTGCATTGGCAGGCAGATTCTTAACCACTGCACCCAGGGAAGCTCGAGGAGACATTTCTTGTACCACCTCTCAATTTAGCTAATGGCATAAACCCCAAAGCACATGCTGGTAACTGCATTTCTTTTTTTTTTTTTTTTTTTTTTTGGTACGCGGGCCTCTCACCGTTGCGGCCTCTCCCACCGTGGAGCACAGGCCCTGGATTCACAGGCCCAGCGGCCACGGCTCACAGGTCCAACCGCTCCGCGGCACGCGGGATCCTCCCGGACCGGGGCACGAACCCGTGCCCCCTGCATCGGCAGGCGGACTCCCAACCGCTGCGCCACCAGGGAAGCCCAGTAACTGCATTTCTTGAGGGATGTTCTTGAGGGGTGCGTTCAAGTGTTCAGTCTGGTGTTTGCCTAATGACCTGACTTAATCCAAAGATAAATCGTAGAGTGTTTAGTTCTAGTCTACTTAATCCAGAGATAAATCGTAGAGTGTTTAGTTCTAGTCTTTCTCTACATTTTAAGCATACATCTTATCTTCCAAGAAATTCAATCTTTAACTTTATGGGTTGATTTTAAACATGACACTATTTTCCAAATATAATAGTATATTATTAAGAGAAGTCTGGTTCTACAAATCAGGCATGCCCCCTCATATCAGTCTGGTAATTTCCACTCCCTTTCCCCTTGGAGTATCACTGATCTGGAGGCATGAAAGAAATCAATATTTCTCAAGAAATCCGTATTTCTCAAGAAATCCTCAAAGTTATTTACTGCAGTGGAGCTGCTGATAAGCATGGCCTACAGGGATTTCAGGTAAGTCTATTGCCAGACAGGGGAACCTCCAGGGCTTTTACATCCAGCTAGACCAGGGAGGCTTCCAGGGGCAAGGGCACTCAACAAGCCAAGCCATCAAGGAAGAAAGGAGGGGAAGAGAAGGCGATGGAAGTCCCAGAGGGCAGGAGGACCTGGCTTCCGGCAAAAGAAACCCAGATTGATTATGTCATGAAGCTGTTTCCACTCTCAGCACTCCGGTGTGCCTATTTCTTCCACTCAATCTCAGTAAGATCCGGCAGAGTGTTGGTTCTCAGTAAGATCCGGCATTATCCAGAGCAAGCACCGGAGGGCAGAAAACAGGGATGGACCTGAAAACACAAAATGTTAGATCTGTCCACTTCACCGAAATGTGGGAGAGGAGCCCATGTCAGTCCCAAAGCTCAGACTACTCCTAACTTTTCGGGGTCAGGAGGTTTAGTTGACAGGTTTGACCGAGGTAAAGAGGCAAATGTTGCTCCAGGAGGCCGGCTATAGGTGCGTCAGCCACCAGGCTGGCGTCACAACTTGGGCGCAGGAAAGGCCTGAGTCAGGGGGCAGAGAGGCAAGGTCAGTGGAAGGGGGCGGGTCCTGAAGTGGGGGCGTAGCCTGGGAAAGGCTGGTGAGAGGGCGGGGGCGGTGCCAGAAATGGGCAGAAGCCGGAGTCAGGCGGCAGGGGCGGGCCCAAAGGCGGGGCCTAACCTCGTGAGGCTCGCGCCTGCGCAGGGCGTCCCGGGGGCGGGGCTGCGCGCGCGCGGTTCGGGGGCACCGGAGGGCGGAGTCCAGGCGGGCGCCGGCCGAGGGAGGGGGCGCGGTGGCTCTGGAGTCCAGCGCTCCCTCAGGCCGTGGACGTGATGCTGGCTGCTGTGGGTCGGGCGGCTGGGCCAGCGGGGATGTGACGGGCGGCCCCTCGCCTCACCTGCCGTCCTTTGGCTTGTAGGTCGCTGGGCGACCCGCAGCCGGGCCGCGGCTGAGGAGGCAGCGCGACCTCCGCACGGTGAGAGTCGGGGTCGGGGCGGGAGCAGGGGCCGGAGTCGGGGCGGGGCGAGCGCCCGCGGCAGCCCTGGGCAGGGGGCGCGGTCCGGGGCCCAGGTCCGGGCGCCCGGGATAGGGCCGTGGCGTCCTCCGGCCTCCTGCCCTCCGGAGCGACCCTCTGGAGTCTCCGCGAGCCGCCTGAGGGCAGGCAGGCGTGGAGCGGGGAGGTTGGACGCCCCTCGCCCCTGGGGCTGTGACAGGCATATCAGGGCCCGTGGGCCGCTGCGGCTGCGGCCCTCTCTCAAGGAGAAATCAGGGCGAGGCTGAGATACCCAGTGATTTCAGAGCCAGGATGCTAGTGAGGGATGATAGGGAAAGTACGAAGTACCGGGGTGCCCCGAATGACTGTGGTTTTTTTTGTTTTTAATTACTGGGCCCAAACAAAGACACACCCTAAACACATCCTGAGACAAAACTTTGGTGGACCACATCGTTGCCATAGGTTCAGATGCTGCTTCTCTCTCCTTTTTAGACATCTGCTGTTTTTATACATATATATATTTTTTAATGCACCTACTCTTTTTTGTCAGGCAAAGGGAGAATGACTCCTTTGAGGGAGCATTTGACGGCTAAGCTTGAGTTTGAATTTCAGTAATTGCAAATTCATCTTTGTGGGCTACCCAACCAGTTAGGCTTGCTGTTCCTAGACTAGGCCTGAACAGTGGGAAATTACTGATGCAGGGACTCTTCGTAGTCCCAGATTGGAATGTCTGTGTTTCACTCCCATTGGTGAGATAAATGGAGCTTAGGCTTTCCAAAATAACCTTTTGAAAGGCATTTCTTTTCTCCCTTTTTTTCCTGAGCATTAAAATATTAATGGAACCTATTAATTTTGCCAGTTTTTTCTTTTTCTTCTTCTTAAGCATCATCTTCTAGAGTAGTTTTAAAGAGAGTTTGGTTGTGGCACCTCTTCTTTAACCAAAAGGCATTTAAGATACTTGCCTTCTGCAAAAGATAGTCACAAAAAACATGTCTTATCTGTAATCAATATATGTATTATAAGGATTTAAACATTCCTGAATGTTTTGCCTGAAGTCAGTCTTAGATGTTATTACTGTTTGCCTCTCTTAATTTATTACTTAGTATCTTTAGTATTTTCTTATTTGCTTGTTTTCTTTAGTGTTCTCAACAACACTGATGTCAAATAATCTTTGGGTAAACACACACTTTCTTGAACCTTTAGCTGTAATTCATACTGTTTTACTTCAGTGTTGTATTAATACGCCATAGTAAGAAACTGCTAGAAGCCATCCTGAACAGCAGGAACTCTCCATTTAAAAAAACACAACAAGGCAATTTATTGTACCTTTTCACATCCAGACCTTCATTTTCTGTTTGTTGTCTTGACTCAACTTTGATTGGGGAAGAAGAGGGGACTTTGATTTCATGTTTAAAAGTCTGGCAGTGACTCTTCATAATCTGTATTTGATAAAAGTCAGAGCCCTTCACGATTTCTCGTACTTGTCTTTGTTTCTCATTTCATCTTCTACCATTTTGCCTGCCCTCTGAATAAAGACTACTTAGAGTTCTCTGAAGATGTCATCTTCCTTTGTGGTTTTACACTGTTGCCTCTATTGAGAATTCTTCTCCATCTAGTAAACAACTTACCCTTCAAGACCTGACCAAATTATCACCTCTGAATCTTGTCCAGACATCTTATCTCACTTGTCTTCACTGATCCACTAGTACATTGTACATTCTGCAGTTAGGACTTGTCAGTTGGTAGTTAATGATTTGTTAATATGGCTGTGTTCACCAGACTTTTGGGCTTCTTAAGGGAAGGGACCTTTGCAACTCTAACACATGCTGTTTTATGGCACAGGTGCTCACAAACTGTTTACTGAATGAACTTTTGAGGAATGCTCCTAATCTTGAATATAGTTTATAGGTAAAGTATATTAACTACCTCTTTCTGTGTTAGAAAACTTAGAAGCGGTGACTGCACAAGGTACTTTAAAATTTCCAGGAATAAAGTCAAAATTGTTGTTGCTGGTTAGGAATGAAACCCCACTTAAGACAGAAAAAAACCAATATGTTTTATGACACAAGAATAAAAAGAATATGGCCAGTAAGTATTGCTGTTTCTTTAATTTTTTTTTTTTTTTTTTTTGCGGTACATGGGCCTCTCACTGTTGTGGCCTCTCCCGTTAAGGAGCACAGGCTCTGGACGCGCAGGCTCAGCAGCCATGGCCCACGGGCCCAGCCGCTCCGCCGCATGCGGGATCTTCCCGGACCGGGGCACGAACCCATGTCCCCTGCATCGGCAGGCGGACCCTCAACCACTGCACCATCAGGGAAGCCCTTGCTGTTTCTTTAATTTAGGACTTTAAGACAAAGAAATTTGCCCAAGGTCATGCAGGTAGAAGGGGACAGAGATGGGATACAATCCAGGTCTTTTGACCATCTGTGTCCTTGCCCCCAGTTGCCTACTTCTAAGTCTTGTTTTATAATCAGAGTGGGAGATTTTGAGAGAGTTGGACGTATATTGGTTAAAGGGGTCTATTAGTAGGATATTGAACTTGAAAGAATTCATAGATTATTTGTTTCAACTTTAAAAATTTTACCCGTTAAACGACTGACACCCCAAAGGGCAAGAAACTTACTTGAAGTTACTAAGAGTCACTTGTATCCCACATCTCCTGATGTCACACTTGTGTATTTTTCATTATTCCATGGTGCTTTGGGGGAAAATGAGGAAGTTGTCAATTTTCAGAGGGAGAGCAAATCAGCTTCCACTTTCAATCTCTTTGGCTGCTTAATTGCCTGCTGCTTCTAGGGTCTTAGAGCCCTTGAGGCTAAGAAACATGATGATTCATTTTAGGATATAGGAGAAACCTAACCTCCACTATTCCATTCGTCTGGGGTTTTTGACCTCATTGCTGGATAGAGTGCTCCTTAATAAGTGGCTTCTGCTCACCATATGGAGACCCCCACATACAGTTACATTTTGATGGTAAAATGAGATTTAATAAAATAAGGTTACAGCTGGCTAATAGCATGGCTAAAATTACATGTATCGCTAGTCTGTACGTGAAAAGAGCCTATCTGATTACTCCTATGTGATAGGTTTTTTGGAAAAGAAAAATTGTGGTTTTATGCCTTTGAAAAGTTAGTTTTGAAATGTGTACTTCCTATGGGAGGCCTGATCAATTCTAACAGACAACTTAATGGTCAAAGAAATAAGGAAAAAAAATAAACTTAAAATATTCTCTTATTCATTTCTCATCATATATACATGATTTTGTACTGTAATCACAGCATTACAGTTCAATTTTTGCCTTCATATTTATGTTTTCTTACTGCTATAGTTTTTATATATTTAAATTATCATACAGTGTTACAGTGAGTTGATTTATTTACTTATTTATAATTATTGGACATCTCAGCTGCTTCCCGTTTTTCACGGGATGCAGTTAACATAGAGATGTCCTTTGTTTTGCTTCTTTCCTTTAGACTAAAGCCCCAGGCGGGGGATTATAAGGTCAAAAGGTATGAAGGGTTTTGTCACTTTTGAAAAATATTGCTAGGTTTGTTTCTGAAAGGTAGTATTTTTTTTTTTACTGCTTCCAGCAGTTTGGTTGACCAGTTTTATCTTTTACAGGCTTTTGTTTTTAACTTTTGTTTTTTTCAAATGGGTATAAGGGTACCTGCTGTCTAAGATCACTATTCACAATAGAAAAGGAAGTGCAGTATTTCTCTCATTTTATTTCCTCCTTTGTATGAATTGTTTGTCCTTTGCCCATAAATTTACTGGACTCTTCTTACCAATTTTCATTAGTACCTAGCATCATAAATATATTATTCTCTTGAAATATGTTTGTGATCTGTTTTATTTTTGTTATTTTTATTGTTGTAGACTTTGCAGTTTTAAAATTATTAAAGTCATTGACCACAACAACAAAAACCAAAAAAAAATCATTGACAATTTTTGTGTGTGATTTCATCTTTTGATTGTGAGCTCTACGAACAAATGTCACTCTACCATCTGATGCATATTTTTATTTTCTTAAGCTTCTATGGTTCTTTTTGTTATATGTATATATCTTTAACAATAATATATGCAATTGAGATTGCATTTAATTTTTGTGGATTTTATACTATAGAGAATCACATTCTTATAAATATCTAAGTGAGTTTCCATTGGTAAACTGCTGCCTTTTTTCTTCTTGAACTTGAATAGGAAACAAAACAAAATGAAACTAACCTAGTTTTTTTAATAAATGGGTATTTGTTTTTTAATAAGTTATAGTAAACTTAGGCAAAAATTTCATGAAAGCAGTTTTTGGTTAATTGAAGTTTTTGTTGTTTCCGGATTAACTAGAAGATCATTTCTGATTTAACTTTTATTAATCATTCTAAAATGTACAAAAATAAAACCTTGGTTATCTTCTTCCTTTGGGAGTAAGACATTCTAGATAGATGAGACAACCCTGGTGTAGTAATTAACATTGATTGAGTGCTGGTTACTTTGCTGGTACTTGGATAGAATTTCTTACTTAATCCTCATAACGACCCTAAGATGTAGGTTCTTTTCATATCCTCATTTTGCACATGAGAAAGAGAGGTAAGGTGACCCGCCAAAGGTAACACAGCTAGGAAGCATCGGAACCAGAACTCAAACAGCCTGCTTTTAAAGGGCTCTATTTGAAAAGTATATTATATTACTTTATTTTCTCTGCTAAGGATTTGAACTTTATCTCTTAGGTACTGGAAAAATATTAGATGTTTCAAAGCAAAGGGATGATATAGTATGTTATATCTTTTAGGGAGATGGCTGATGTGGCAAAGTGGAAATATATTGAATTGTGTTTCTGATAGGAAGTGGTTGAAATAGGTCTAATGAGAAATGAAGCCTAAACTGCAAGTTGGAAGTGGAGATCAGGGGTATTATGGAAAGCTGTGGGGCTTAGTAACTGATAAGAGAGTGGGAAGCTGGAGTGTTGATTTGGACGTTATCAAGTGGGGTAATGACAGATGAATATGCGCTCACAGCGCTTTGTTATATTTCTTTCATAGCATTGACTGGGATTTATTGTACCTAACTTAGTGACACAGCTAACTCCCCCACTGGGTTATGTACTTGTCAAGGACAGGGACTGAGTAGAAAGCATGAGCTAATACAGGATGAGCTAATTCAGGAAGATGGCAAGAGACTGAACTGGGGGTAGGAAACACCAAATCACCAAAATCAAAAAGTGGCTGGAGGAAGAGAAGCTCTAGAGAATGACAGTTGTCAGGGAGGAGGGGGAAGAGCCATCAGTGCAGGATTAGAAGAGGAGCCTTAAGGAGAGGGAAGTATTCGCACAGAAGTAAACACGGAATGCCACCTCACGCTACAAACAGTTTTGGTTCGCGTGCACTACTGTGATTTGCTGATGGCCAGTGGCTGCATGGCATTAAATCGTCTTTCCTTTGTTACTGACCTCCCGGCCCCCCGCCCCTCCCCCTTTCTCAGAGTATCCTGTGCCCTCTTTTAGCTTCTACCATCTTGCTACAGGTGCTGATGCTGGGGCGTGACTCAGCCTATAGAGAGCAACCAATCAGAACGCTCCTTTCTTTTTAAGTGAATTGACCAATCAAGAGTATGATAGGTGTAATCTCTGAGTTTTTAGCTCTTCTCTGCTGAGTTGATTGCCTTTGAATGCCCCCAGAGTTACCTCTCTGACTTCAAATGGGTTATTTTGAGATTTGGAGCCATTGGGAAGCCAGAGAATTCTTAAAGCCTGCGTCCATGAAAGTGAAAGATTTTCACCTTTCCCATGTTGATCAGTAAGTTAGTTCGAAAATATTTAGATCATCTTTGAGGATTGTTGATCTTAAAAATGCCCCAGGACCATCATTCCAAATAATTAAGAATCTCTCTTCTCTTTGTATAGTTCTGTTATTATCTAAAGTGTGGGAATTTGTTTTAAATTTTAAATTTCCTCGGTCAGTTCATAACTTCATGTTTGTTTTTCGAAGAGTGACTTAGAAAAGGAATTTGTGCATGATTTCTTCTGCTACCTTTTGCTTCAGAGCATCGTTATCCTTCACTGTCTGTGTTGTCCTTCCTTGTATTCATCTGCCCAGTTTCTTCTATACTTGGTAAGTAGAATAGGAAGGGGGAAAAGAGAAAAAACATGGGTAATTATTCCTCTCCCCTGCTTTTCCATGGTTGTTACCACTCTTCCCTCCCCCATTACTGCTCTCAGCTGTCCATTTTGGCATGGTCTCCTGCGCCATCTCTTCAATTCTATGTATGGTAATGGGAGATGCAAGACAGCTCTTTAGCTGAGGAATGCTGGATTTCTCAGGGTTTTGGTTCCTCTGGGATCTCTGTTTTGGTGTCATATTGAAGAGCCCAGGTGACATCTTGTATCTTAACAGATGCTTTCTATTCCCTGGCAATCTACCTCTCTTTAAAATGGAAAAAAATAAATCCAGGTCCTGTTTCTTTGAATTTGCTCTCTCTCTCTTTCCCTCCCTCTCTTTCTCTCTCTCCCCTTCTCCCCGCTCCACACACCTCCCTCCCCCCATATCAAGATACCACAGTCTCTTGATGACAGATACCCTAGTGCATACACTAGAGAAAATGAAGATAGGCAGACACCAGAAGGTACTTTGAATTGTTGTTGTCATTACATTAATGATATTTGGTTGCAGCCTGAGTGCTTTGGGGAAATTTGAGAGCTTTCTCTGACCATTATGTCTTGGCAGCCAGCGTTAGGGTTGGGAGTTACAATTTTCTCAGAAGCCCATACCTTAGAAAAGCAGGGACTATTCCTAACAGCTATTTAAGTGTGTAGAATGGGTCTGGTAATATTTTGGTCTAACTTGGTAGGCCAGCTTACAGGAAACATATCCAGGTGGTATTTCTTTACAGGGAATAGCGAGGCAGGGATGGCCATTTCTTCTTCTTTCTTTTATTTTTATTTAAACATTTTATCTCAAGCTTATTTTCTTTATTTTAAGATAGTCTGGACTTGTCAGCCCTTATTTATTATTGGCATCAGCTAGACATGTAGACTTGGCCATTGTTGTGGCCACTTTTGCAGTTGATGTTTTTTTCACTACTTGAGGATTTCTACACTGTAAGTTTCCTCAACCCAGACTTTGAGACCAGATCCTGAATCTGGATTTTCCTCATTCATGCCATCTTTCCATTCAACAAATACCAGCTGGGCACTTGCTAGTAATGGTGCAGTGAAGAAAACACATTTTCTGACCTTGTGGAACTTATATTCTAATAATAAGATACAGAAAATAAACAAGTATGTATGCAATATGTCAGCTATTATACTGCTGTGGAAAAAAACAAAGCAGAATAAGGTGAAAAGAACACAGGGGATGCTGCAGTGATCAGTGGTGAGCAGAGATGTGGAAGAAGTGAGGTTGTGATCTAATTTGTACAGATATTAGGGGAGAGCATTTGAGGAAGATGGAATAAGAGTGCAGATGTCTTTTGTCTGAAGCATGCTTGTCCTGTTTGAGGAGTGATAAACAGATCATTGGATGCCTTGTGAGGAATGATTGGTGGAAGATGAGGCCAGAGAGGTGGGTGAAGGGGCCAAAGGGATGGTAGTGGGAGTGCAAAATAGATCATATATGGCCTTACAGGCCAATAGAACTTTTTGGCTTTTACCCTGAAAGTGGGAAGCCATCCATTGATTTTGACTTGTTTTAAATAGACCTTTCCACTGGTGTGTAGAGAATGTCATAGGCGGGCATAATGAGATAATTCAGCAGGCTTCAGCAATAATGCCATGTGGGAGATGATGGTGATTTTAGGCAGGGTTAGGAGAAGTGCTCACAGTATATTTTGAAGGCAGAGCCAACAGAATTTGATGGTGGATTAGATGTGGGTTGTAGGTTTTGACCTGAACCACTGAAAGAATGGAGTTTACCGAGATGGGGAAGACTGCAGGAGAAGCAGGTTTTAGGGGGAGTAATGCGTTCAGTTTTGGATATGTTAGCAGTCCAAGTGGAGATACTGTCTAGACAGCTGGGTATACATGAGTCTGCATTTCAGTTCAGAGGAGGGGCTGGGGATATAAATTTCCAGTCATTGGCATAGAGATAGTATTTAATACCATTAGAACTGATTAAGATAATCTAGGAAGTGAGTGTGACTGGAGAAGTCAGAGACTTTGCCTTGGGGTCCTCTAATGAGAGAGAGGGACCTGGAGAGTTAGTGCTAGAGCTAAAAAATGAGAGTAAGAAGCACCCTCCAAAGAAGGCAAATGAAGAGTGAGTGGTTATCTCTGAAGCCAAGTGAAATGATTTAAGAAGGGGGAAGTGAGTGATCAGTTTTGTTGGCTGCAGTTAGATCGGGGACTAAGATGTGACTTAGATTTAACAATATGAAAATCATTGGTGGGAATTCCTTGGAGGTCCAGTGGTTAGGACTCCGCACTTCTACTCATTGCAGGGGGCATGGGTTTGATCCCTGGTCAGGGAATGAGGATTCCTCATTCCTCGTGGTACAAAAAAACCCAAACAAACAAAAAAGGAAAATCATTGGTGACCTTAAGTTGTTCATGGTGGATTAATGGAGATGAAAACTTGATTGGAGAGGGTTTAAGAGGGACCTGTAGGAGAGAAATTGGAGACAGCCAGTGTTTTCAAGGAGTCTCAACTGAAACTGAGGAAAAACAGGGTGCTGGCTGGAGGGGATGTGGAGTCAAGGAATTTTAATTTTTTTAAAAGATGGGTGCTTTTGTAGTATATTTGTAGCTGATGGAATGACCCAGTAGAGAGAAAAAAAATTACAGGAACTATTTCTTTGAAAAATAAATGAAATTAATTTTATCCTTATCTGTGACCCTAAGGTCTCTCATTATCATATATGTGTCCTTATGTACTGACCTATATTTTTTCAAATGAAGACAGTGGCTAGTGGAGATAGGTATTAAAGAACATCCCTTCCCCCCAGTTTGGTGAATTTTCATCAGTTCAAAACTGTTGTTTTTATATGTGGGTAACAAAATTTTTAATGAATTATTAGGAATCCGTTAAATAATCTTTGTTGTTGTTGTTATTGACCAGTTTTTCTCTGGTAACTTTTTTTTTTTTTGCGGTACGCGGGCCTCTCACTGTTGTGGCCTCTCCCATTGTGGAGCGCAGGCTCAGCGGCCATGGCTCACGGGCCTAGCTGCTCCGCGGCATGTGGAATCTTCCCAGACCGGGGCACGAACCCGTGTCCCCTGCATCGGCAGGCGGACTCTCAACCACTGCGCCACCAGGGAAGCCCTCTGGTAACTTTTTACTGATTATCATTCTCAGTAGTTTTGCACAGTGCTAGTAGCCATTTGGTAGGTTCTAAATTTGGATTTAGTAATCTCTGCCTGCTATGGTAGTTTTATTATGAAGTATCTTTTTTAAAAAGAAAAAAAATTTTTTTTAATAAAAAAAACCTTTTAAATTAAAGTATAGATGAAGTACGTTTAAGGGGAAAATTTGGTGGCCACTCTTTTTCCCTTTTTTTTTAATGTCCCTGATTGTACTTTTACTGTAATTGCTTCTGATTATTGAGTTGTTATCAGAGATGAATTCTGAAACTCATGGTTCAAAGCGCATATTACAGTTACAGCATTTATGTGCCTCTTTTTGTGGTTCATTTATGTTTGAGTAGGTAGTTGTCAGTATTTAGTGGTGGAGCATTATTGCAATCGCTTCTTAATCTTCTTCAGTTTTCCTCGAGGTTTTCTTCCCTTAGCCACTGCTACTGACTTTTGGATTTCTGAAACAAGTTTTGTTATTGCTTAAAAATCTTCTGTGGCTCTGCCCTGTTTTTTGCTTCTCCATCTCCTGCCTGCACTTGCACTCTGCTTTAGGGGATTTGGAGTACTCCTTAGGGCATTCTAATGCACATCTGATGTTTCTTACCACAGGACTATAGGATAAGGGTCAGATTCCTTATCAGTGTACAGAAAGTCTTCCATGAGCTGTGCCATGACATATCTGTCATGTTTCCATGAAGATGAGAAACTCTTTTTGACATCTCCATGCTTTTGCACATACTATTCCTTTTGTTCCAGAATACCATTCAGCTTCTTAGCTATCTTGTTAAATCACTTCATCTTTTAAAAAGCCCAACATAGGTGTCTCCTCTTCCAGGACAGCTTCTAGGTCTATTTTCATCATGCCTTCTCTACCCATCCTCCATTATATTCTTTGTTCTGTGTTACCTGTGTTTCTTTACATTTTGCAGTGACTTTGTTGTAGTATTTGCTATATGTTACTTTATTTGCTTTGTATCTGGTTCCCCTTGTCCCAATGCAAACTGATAGTCACTCAATAAATATTTTTGAATGAATGAATAAATAAAGCAAGTAATTATTTAGTATTGACCCAGTTTTTTTAAACAAATTTATTTTATTTATTTATTTTTGGCTGTGTTGGGTCTTCGTTGCTGCAGGCGGGCTTTCTCTATGCTGCGTGTGGGCTTTCTGTAGTTGCGGCGAGTGGGGGCTACTCTTCGTTGCGGTGCGTGGGCTTCTTATTGCAGTGGCTTCTCTTGTTACGAAGCATGGGCTCTAGGTTTGTGGGCTCAGTAGTTGTGGCTCTCGGGCTCTAGAGCACGGGCTCAGTAGTTGTGGCGCATGGGCTTAGTTGCTCTGCGGCATGTGGAATCTTCCCGGACCAGGGCTCGAACCCATGTCCCCTGCATTGGCAGGCGGATTTTTAACCACTCTGCCACCAGGGAAGCCCTATTGACCCAGTTTTGATTGACCTATTTGGTTGGGCTTTTACATCAATTTAATTTTTACAGAATATGCAAGTAAGCAATTCAGATAGCATTCTTAAAGATAGAGTCATACCCCCAAAGTGTCTTAGGAAATTGGTATTTTGTTAAATATTTGTTCTTATGAGCAAATAATAAGATTTGTTGATGATTTCATGATGTATCTCAAAATTCTCTTTTTTGTTTGAATATCTGAATGCAGTTTACCCTTGAACAACACAAGTTTGAACTGCATGGGTCCACTTATGTGTGGAATTTTTTCAAGAGTTGATACTATAGTACTACAGGATCTTAGCTGGTGAAATCTGTGATGCAGAGGGACCAAGTATAGGGAGGGCTTACTGTAAGTTGTACTTGGATTTTTGGCTGAATGGAGGGTTGGCACCCCTAATCCCTATGGGTTTTTTTTTCCTTCTGTGGTTTCATTTTTTGCTGTTTGATATTTCTATTTGAATGTTGTCCTTAGACACGTCTCATCCTAAACGTATTTTAAACTCATTCCCTAAACTTGATCTTAACTTCTCCATTAGTGTTTTCTATATTACCGTCTTGTAGTCACTTAGGTTTCTCTGCAGTAACTTTAAGTCCCACTTCTATATTTTATCATTACTGAGTTCTGTTGTAATTCAACAAAAATTTTTTGGCCTCTTCCTGTGTCCTGTTTTGTTAGTTCTAGTAATGAGAGGCCGAATAAGAGAGGGTCCCAGTCCACGAATGATTATGATGCAATGTGATGAGTATAATAATATGATTATTTTTAAAAATTTATTTTATTTATTTTGTTTCTGGCTGCGTTGGGTCTTCGTTGCTGTGTGCGGGCCTTCTCTAGTTGCGGCGAGCGGGGGCTACTCTTCGTTGCAGTGCACGGGCTTCTCATTGTGGTGGCTTCTCTTATTGCAGAGCACGGGCTCTAGGCGTGCGGGCTTCAGTAGTTGCGGCCAGCGGGCTCAGTAGTTGTGGCTCGCGGGCTCTAGAGTGCAGCCTCAGTAGCTGTGGCGCACAGGCTCAGCTGCTCTGCAGCATGTGGGATCTTCCCGGACCAGGGCTTGAACCCGTGTCCCCTGCATTGGCAGATGGACTCCCAACCACTCTGCCACCAGGGAAGCCCTATGATTATTATTATACTCCAGTCCACAGATGATTATGGTGCAATGTGATGAGTATAATAATATAGTAATAGTGGAATATCTAGGGCACACTGGGCTTAGAGAATATCTCTCCTTCATGTATCTCTTAATTCTTACTTTGTCTACTGCCAACCTCTTTCAGGCCCTCATTACTATGTTTAGATAATTTTAAGACTGCTTAATAGCTTGTAACTCTCGTCATTCCAGTTCATCATGAATGTTGTCACCAGGGTAGTTGTTTCAAAAAGAAAAAAGAAAAGCTACTTGTCTTTCTTCTTCCTCACAGAATAAAATCTAAAATAGAATAAAATCTTGAATGCAAAGTCTTTGGCCCAGACTTCCTGTCTTGTCTTCTGCTACATGAACTTTCCATTCCAGCAAAACTCTTCTACATTCTGTTCCAAATACACTTTGCCAAATACACTTTGCACTCTTCCTTTTTTGTTTCCTTCTCCCAACAGTGTTTTTATTACTTTTGCTTCCTCTACTTGTTGAAATTGTATTAACCTTGGACATAGTTCCTAATTGTTAAATCCTGAGTGAACCATTTAGCTGATCGTGCCCATGTTCTTGACACCCTCTTTTTCTTGGCTTCCATGATATCACTCTCTCCTGTTTCTCTTTCTTACCTCTTCTTTCTCAGCTATCATTACTAACTCCTGTCCCTTAATGTTCATGTTTTCCAAGGTTTCAGCCTGACTTTTTTTTTCTTCATTGTTATGCTTTCTTGAACATATTATTTTTTGTTATCTCATATCTGTGTTCTTTTATCCACCCTAGTTTCTCTCTTGAGCATTACAGTCCTTAAGTTTGCTATTTAGAATGCCTACCTGATAGTTCAGCAGAAAACCTGAAATTTAAAACATCAAAAATTAGTACGTGGTCTTCTCCAGACTTATGTATTCACTTCATTTCCTGCCATGGTTAGTGATGCTGCCAGTCACTCAGTTACCCAAATTATAAACCTGAGAATCATCTTGACTTCTGTTCATTTTCCTTTGCCTGTCAAGTTCTGCTGATGGAGCTTTTCCTTCTCCATTCTCCTTACTGTTTCCTTCGGCCAGGCTCTAATATCCTGAGTAGACCATTGTAAAAAAAACCCTTTGAAAGTAATTCTTCTGCTTGGTCCTGGATATTCTACAGGAAATGCATGTTGGTTGTATCCAGTAGGAATGTCAAAGGCAAAATAATTTTGGATATGCCACCCTAGAATAGTGCTTGAACCATTAAAGGTCAATTTCCTAAATATCTCTGTTAGGTGATATTGTTAAGAAGTAGTTTATGCTTTTTACAAGAAATTTGCTTAAGAGTTAAGAATATGATTTGTAAGGATTAGTGGGGAAAAGCAAGAAAAGATATATGGATAAGTTCTAGAAGTGCTCTTATAGGACATTTTCTTAATGAGCTAGAAAAGAGATTAAAACTTTGAAAGTAACACTTGGTGCTTTGTGTCCAAATGCCAGTTAAAGAGCAATTAAGTATAAACCCTGCTTTCCACTTATACCAAACCACCCAAGGATCTGTGACCATACTACTATCTTTCAGGACTCCTTACCAGTCTTGGTACCATACTACCTCCTTGGCTCAAAATACCCACTCACCCACCTTGGTCCACCATGGAAACTCTGAAGACTTCTTCCTTTCTTAGCTTAACCCTTAAGCAGGAAGATCTTGAGGCTGTGAATAGATGAAAATAGGAGCTTTAGCGTGGGGAATTGTAAGCTAATATATTTGAGTAGTACCTTGAAGAAATGCTGTTTAAACTCAGTTAATACCCAAAAGAGACTCCTGATATTATTGTTGCATGTTCCTGGAAGATGCAGGCCTAATATGCTGATGCTGCAGATGTGGTAACATAATCCCTGTACCTCTACATCATCTAATATGATTCATAAGCACAAGTTGTTTAGTATTGAATCGTCATTTTCTGATCCCAGATATAGTCATAGAAGAGCTCTTTAGTTTCTTGAATTTTGTCTTGGTTTGCTAACAGATTTTGTAAAATTTTGTAGAATTTATCTTGCTTGTTACATTTAAAGAAGTCCAAACTTGCAGAAGAAAGTATTTTTAAATTTGATCCTTTATATTCGGGATGATTTACCACATATTTCAAAATAATTGAATTTTACATGTTGTGAATGTTTTGCAAAAGTATTAAATGTATTTTTATTAGCCTTTGCTCTTGCTACATTGTTGATCTTTATTTACTTTTCTGATAAATGTAGAGTTTATGAGGCTGGCACTATATTCTCACCTGGGAATTACCTTGGAAAATCTATTTGAGCATTCTGTATTGTAGCATTTTGAAGTTTAGAGTGGGGTGTGTGTATCATTTTGGCTTATATTGTTCTGCCTAGGAACCTCCCTTGTGGAGGAGGTAAGAAAGAAAGGAAAAAGTCTTCAGAGAGAGTTCCCAAGGTGGACCAAGGTGGGTGAGTGGGCATTTTGAGCCAAGGGGGGTAGTATGGTACCAAGACTGGTAAGGAGTCCTGAAAGATCATAGTATGGTCACATATCTTTGGGTGGTTTAATATAAGTGGAAGGCAGGGTTTATTGGGTAGTTGTGGGAGAGAGCTGCTGCAAAGGAGTAAAAGCCAGATTTTGAAGGCTTTTGTAATCTTAGCTGCATTTTCTTACTGTGTGGCTATGGACAGATCATGTGATTTTTCCAAGTTTCGTTTTGCTTAAATCTGGAAAATAAGAATAATGAATATATCTACACTGTAGGATTGTTGTGAGATTTAAATGAGGTAATGCAGGTACCTGGCATACAACTTCTCAGCAGCTGTCACCTGCTGTTGTTAGTACTGTTTTAAGGTGTTTGTTCTTTGGAGGACCACTGAAGGATTTTAAATTGAAGAGTGACATCAGATATATGATTTTTCTTTTTCTTTTTCTGCGGTACACCGGCCTCTCACCGCCGCGGCCTCTCCCACCGCGGAACACAGGCTCCTGACGCACAGGCCCAGCGTCCATGGCTCACGGGCCCAGCCGCTCCGTGGCACGTGGGATCCCCCCGGACCGGGGCATGAACCCGCGTCCCCCGCATCAGCAGGCAGACTCTCAACCACTGCGCCACCAGGGAAGCCCCAGATTTATGATTTTAAATATCAACTCTGGGAAAACTATAGGGATGAATTGAAGGGGAAGAAACTGAAGGTAGGGAATTAAGGAAATTTATGCTAGAATACTGGCTCTAGATGATAAGATTCTAGATTAAGAAATGAGGTAGTGTTGGAGAACACAGGACAGAGTTGAGAATTATTACAAATTGACATGTGCATTGTATTCCACGAGTTGGAGAGATCTAAAGGAAACTAGGAGAATAGACAGCCATCATATAGACAGAGTACCTAGATGAGTAGGAAACATTGTATTCTCCTACTCATAATAAGAGAGTGCAGAAGAGGATGGTTAGAAGCAAGTACTTGCCATTGCCAAGGAACTAATGACTGAGCTGGGTTGCCTACTGTTCCCCAGATGGGGCTGGAGGGTTTGGGCAACTCTGGATGAGTCCAGAGCAGTAACTTTGGGCAGCACATGGGGATTATATGCCAAGTGTCAGGAAGCTTTCATGAGTGGAGGAGAGAAGTGACGTAGACCACAAGTAGACCTTAAGCAGTACCAGGCATGAAATAGAGAAAGAGCTAGTTCCTAAGGGGTTGGAAGGACAAACTGACAGTGTTGTGATATATTTGGATTTTCTAAGTACTAAAAGAGGATCAAGCCCCACTAAGGACTAACCTAAGTTTTGTTAATTTTATAAGCCCAGAAGTATCCTTCAAGCATTTGGTATTTCAACGTTTGATAGTGAGACATTTTGCAGTATTACCATATAGTCATTTTGGGTAAAGATGTATTTCTGCTTTATAGTTTTGTTTTTGAAGTACTTTATGTGTATTCTCGTTTAATCATATTGTGACTGGCAAGTTTAATTGTAGTATTTGAAAACTACCTTTCACAGTAAAATGATTAGTTTTTAATTTGTTTACTAAGTTGCTTATTCTTACCTAACATAATTTTACTTAAAGTTACTTTCATAATAGAGAACAAAGTTGTGTCTAGAATATTATCATATGTATTTTCTTGTCACTGAAGCGTTCCTTGCGTTGTATTGACCAGTTGCCAGCATAGGTTAAATATAAATGTACTTTGATTTTAAGGTGTGGTTGATACTCAGGCCTCAGCCTTTAACTTTTTTTCAGTCATAGTTTATGAAATTATTTGTTACTGAAGTAGTTATGAAATTATTATTTGTGTTACTGAAGTAAACACGATTTGGGGATTGTGCATAGTGTTTTTAATATTTCAGTTCTTTATCAGCAACCCCTAGTTGCTGTGTCTCATTTGCTATGTAATTAGAGGAAGACTCTTTCTACATACTGCTATGTCCAAGGTAAAGAAAAAAACCAAAACACCTTTTTACTAGAATTGTAGTCATAACATATTTAGGTTCTTTAGTAACTTTTATTTCTTCCCTCAGCTTTTACTGAGTGTTTTTTCCTACATCTTTAAGAATTAAAAAAACCCAAATATGTTGTGGTCCTTGTTTTTTTTTTTTTGGTACGCAGGCCTCTCACTGTCGTGGCCTCACCCGTTGCAGAGCACAGGCTCCGGACGCGCAGGCTCAGCGGCCACGGCTCACGGGCCCAGCCGCTCCGCAGCATGTGGGATCTTCCTGGACCGGGGCACGAACCCGCGTCCCCTGCATCGGCAGGCGGACTCTCAACCACTGCACCACCAGGGAAACCCCATGGTGCATTTCTTTTAGTGTAGTCTAAGATTGCCTGTGTGTGGCCTTATCACACTGTTAACCCTTTTGAGCTCATCAACTAAAATTGCTAAAGTTAAACTAAGGCCCCAAATTTATTTTCTTGAGATTTAAAAACATTTTAATTTTTCTGCAGTAATGTATCAGATTGGCTTAGAGACCTGAAATAGACTGAATGACTTGAGGGATTGTTTAGGGTATTCTTTCCTGTCTAAATTATTTCTTGAAGGTACCAAAACCTTAGACTGCTGGTATATTATTTGAATGTTTTCTACCAAGACTACAATTCCTACTATCCTGAAATAGGTTACTATTTTAATATTTTCAATTAAAACTAATAATTAAGTGGTAATTATAACTAAAGTTTAGAAAGTTTTTTCTGAGAAGCTTACTTATATACTATAACTAGCATATTTAAAAGCAAACTTAAAAATAACTCCATACTTTGTTTTTACAGAGAAATGTCTTTAGAATTGAATTATAGTAATTTCCAAACTTAAAGATGTTTTATTTAATACTTGGAAAGCTATTTTCTCATAAAACCATTATTTTATGTTTGTCAACCCAAAATAATAGACAGTAACACCATTGGATGTTAGTAATTAAATCCAGAAAATAAAATTGATTGAAATTATGCTTTTTAATTGATATGTGAAGAAAATCAAGTTTTATTAGATGAGTATTAAGGAGATAGGTGGACATTTAAAAAGAATGAGGGGCTTGAGAGCAGGATTTCTGTGTTTCTGTTGTTTGTATCTAGTAATTTGTTGTAAATTGTTGTTGAGTGAATTCTGAAAGAATTTCTAGGTAAGAATTTCTAGAAATTTCTAGAATTTCTAGGTTTCTTTTCTGTGTTAGAAAAGCTGGCTCTGTGGTCAACAGAATCTGAATGGAAATTCTTTTAACTTCTCTGGACTCAATTTCTTATATGATCTGTAATTTCCCAATTCCAAAGTTCTGGTTTATTAAATTTAAAGTACACTGTATGACAGAGTGGCATTTTTAAGGATATAGAGATTGTTTATAGCACTTTTATTTATTATATCTAATTTTACTTTAAAATATTTTTCATGATAAGCCATTTTTAACTGTTTATCTAATTTTCAAGGTTTATCTGTCTTCCTCAGGCACGTTTTGTGATTTATAAGTGGAGTGAAAATAAACAGGATTTTTTTTTTTTAATTTATTTTTGGTTGTGTTGGGTCTTCGTTGCTGCACGCGGGCTTTCTCTAGTTGTGTCAAGTGGGGGCTACTCTTCATTGCGGTGCACAGGCTTCTCACTGCGGTGGCTTCTCGTTGCGGAGCACGGGCTCTAGGCGGTGCGGGCTTCAGTACTTGTGGCTCGTGGGCTCTAGAGAACAGGCTCAGTAGTTGTGGCGCACAGGCTTAGTTGCTCCGCGGCATGTGGGATCTTCCTGGACCAGGGCTCGAACCCATGTCCCCTGCATTGGCAGGTGGATTCTTAACCACTGCGCCACCAGGGAAGTCCCAACAAGAGGATTTTTTGTTTTTTTTTCTCTGAAGTAGTAACTGGGCAAGAATTTGAAAAGACAGAAGGAGAGATGGATAAATATTTGGTTTTTAAGTTTGTGTATAAGACTGTGCTGTCCATTATGGTAGCCTCTAGCCACGCGTAGCTTTTAAATTTAAATGAGTTAAAAGTAAATAAAAATAAAAATTTATTTCCTTAGCTACTGTAGTCATATTCTAAGGCTCAAGAGCCACTTGTGGTTAGTGACTACTGTATAGGACAGGGCAGATATAGAACATTTCCGTTATTGTAGAAAATTTTATGGATAGTGCTAGAATAAGAGATTGTATGGAATGGGATTACTCATGAGAGTGGAGACAGACAAAATGGTGACTTGTGTGCACACATTCCTTTTAAGGCTAAAGAGACTAAATCTTGAAGGTGGGGTGAGGGAGAGGAGATGTGTGAACAGGGCCCCAAAGACATACAATTGTTTACACTGGCCATCAGGTGACAGTGTCTACTCAGGTCTGGGGAAAGGGGAAGAATGAGGGGAGCAGTCCTATGGATGAGTGGCAGCCAGTGTGCAAGGTTTTTTTTTAATATATGGAAAAGTTTGTCAGTAGGGTCTTTACATTTTACAAGTTTCTTAGATGTTGCAATAAAATGTTTTATCCTTGTGTATTTTAAAACTTATAATCAGAACATTTTACATGCTGCACGCACATATATACACATAACTGAAACTAAAGTGTCATGAAGTACTTTCACTATGCATGATGCCTTCTGATATTTTCTGTTCTATTCTTATTGCTGTATATGTAGCAAAGGTATTGATTCATTATTAAGTAGGGAAAAACTGCTTTTTTAAATAAGTAAACTGCTTTTTTAAAAATAAATCTAGTTTCCAAAATATATAAAAATGACTCAGTGAAATGTTGCAAAATTAATTTTAAAAATCCAACTGAACATTATAACAACTGCTGAAGCTGTAACTGTCTTAGGTTCTACACTGGTTTTCCTTATATGAAACACAAAGGCAAAAATGTTTACATAAAATAATTACATTTTATAGTACTGTTTCAGGTTTGAAAAAACATTGCAGGCAAGTTTATTACTCTAAGTCCACTGAATGTGACATGCCTCGTTTCTTTGGTCTGACAAGTAAGACCATTACTACACACAAATGGAATCACTTACTTCACATGAAAAGACTGAGTCTGTCAACATTTTACTGTCTTTAATCTACCTTAATCTTTCATCGGTGGTTTGATAATAGAATTCCGATAAAGCCTTTTGAGGTTATCTGCAACTTCTGTCCTCCTTTGCTGGCATTTTCCCTCACAGTGGTCCATTCCAGTATTATTTTGTAATTCACCCCAAATAATATAATTATTTTTCACCTTCAGACAGTTTTGATTTTGATTTTTCAATTACATCAATCAGAATTTCTCCTTGATGTGTTTTTTTTTTTTTTGCGGTACGCGGGCCTCTCACTGTCCTGGCCTCTCCCGTTGCGGAGCACAGGCTCCGGACGCGCAGGCTCAGCGGCCGTGGCTCACGGGCCTAGCCGCTCCGCGGCATGTGGGATCTTCCCGGACCGGGGCACGAACCCATGTCCCCTGCATCGGCAGGCGGACTCTCAACCACTGCGCCACCAGGGAAGCCCTCCTTGCTGTTTTTCTTCTTCAAACAATCAATGCCTACATTTATTTGTGTACTCTTCCAACATCTCTTTGCCTTCTATTTGTTCTCTAATAAGTTTTAGATTTCCCTGAACTTCACCTGCTACGTCTTTGCAAAAATGTCTTCCTTCGTCTGTCGTCTTGTCTCACTAAATATTTCCCAGTTGTCATTTTATAGCTTCGTTTTTCCTTATTTGTTCCATAACTTACTTTTAATGATGAAGCTGACAGTATCTCTCCTTTTACTTAGGATTTCTTTCCCAAACTGCTTTTAGAACTTCTCTCTGCATCATCTGAATCAGACAGTTCTACTTCCAGTGTTCTTATGTCATCTTCCTGTTTAGAGAATTGCTTTTCATTTTCCTTTTGTTGATTTCTTAGCTACCTCTAATTCCTTTAGGTGGTAAGAAGTATCTTTGACTCAGCGTACAAGAGACTTCCGTTTTTTTGGTTGCAATAGTTGTCTGATTTGCATTCCTTGTTCCATTTTCTTGGCTTTAGCTATGTTTGCATAAAGAATTATTTTAAGATACAGTTCCTACCCACGTTATAATTCATTGTTAAAAAGTGAATTTTTTTCTTACTGTGATATTCTTTTTTTTTTTTTTTTTTTTTTGCGGTACGCGGGCCTCTCACTGTTGTGGCCTCTCCCGTTGGGGAGCACAGGCTCCGGACATGCAGGCTCAGTGGCCATGACTCACGGGCCCAGCCGCTCCGCGGCATGTGGGATCTTCCCGGACCGGGGCACGAACCCGTGTCCCCTGCATCGGCAGGCGGACTCTCAACCACTGTGCCACCAGGGAAGCCCTCTTACTGTGATATTCTTGAAAAAAACTGCAATTTGTATATTATTTATTTTCAGTTCTTCAGAAGGCTCTAGTAACTGTTGTCTCCCCCTTGTGGCTACATTTTTTTCTCTTATTGGAGTTAAATTGAGCATCTTTTTCAGCTTTCTATTTTCAATCCCTGACCCTTTTCATCATATTCTTGTTTCCCTGAAGTGTTGATTTCTTCAAAAAAATAGATTATTCTTTGGGTTTTTTTCCATTGAAATTGACTTTACTGTTACTTTGAATAATTCTTAAACATTTTCTCTTATCTATTCTATACAACTTTTACATTTAAAGAAGAAGAAACAGATTTTCTGATTTGTGCTCCATGAATAAGTTTTTGAATATTTTTCACTGTTAAATTTGATTGATTCCTTCCCCATCCATTACAAAACTAAACAAACACATCCGTTACATATGCTTTTCTTGTAGTTCACCCAGGATGTTGGCCATCTCGTCCAGCACTAGAGAAGGTATTGGGAAAAGAGTGGAGTAGTCCATTCTATTCTAGTCTTTTCATTTACAACAAAACTTGCTTGTCATAAACCAATACATTGATGTCATGAACAACAGTTTGAAAAACACAGTATATTGCATCTTAGCTTAGAGAAAATGAATAGGAGAGAGGCTGTATAGGGTAATGGTTAAATTTGAATCCTGGCCCCACCACTTAGTAGCTGTGTGGTCTTGGGAAAACTACCTAACCCCTCTGTGTTTACTTTCTTGCTTTGTAAAATGATTACATTTACTTCATAAAGTAGTTGTGAAGGTTAATAAATATGAAACCCTTAGAACATTGCCTATCACATAGTAAGAGCTATAAGAGTGTTTGTTAGCTGCTATTGTTCCTGCTGTTACTACTACTACCACTACTATCACTACTCATCATATTGAGTGCTACTGACTTGGGTTCAGTAGTCTTGGTTCTTTATTATCTATGTGAACTGGGACAAGTTACTTAACCTCTGAAGAAAACTGAGTTTCTTCATCTCTGAAATGGGAATAAATGTACCTGTTGTGTGTTGTAATGAGGTTAAGATATGGTAATTCTTATAAACTGATCAGCACAGTGCCATACATATACTGTTCTTGATAAAAATTAATGTTTTTTTAATGTTTTTAATAAAAATTAATGTTTTTTTTAAAATGTTATCATTAAGACCCCTCACAGTCATGTTGTCCTCTTTTGTTTTCAGTAGGGACAATTAGGTTTTTCCACCCTCCTGGTCCCATAGGAAGGAGATTTTTCTATCCAGGTCATTGGAAACACTGCAGAGCCTGCCTTCCACAGGTGTTCTGTCTCTTGGGATATTGCCCTGAGTCGGTCCCACAACATCATTCACTTGTGTGCGCTGATGTCTGTTATGTGCCAGGCTCTGTGCTAGATGATGAGAATTTTAAAAATGAGTTTTTAAATTAAGCTATTGAGTAAATATTACAGACATTTTCATTACATTTATATTTTTGAAATTATTTGTATTGCCCACTGTCTCAATAATCTTGCTGGTTGAGTTTGCTCATAACATCTAATAAGACCTAGTCCCTGCTTTCTACAGCCCCGTTCAGCTGCAAGCACAATTCCCACATCCTGCAGGTTTAGCCAGTCCCGACTAAGGTGGGTGAGTGGAGCCTGCAGTAGTGTCCAGTGTTCCCAGGGCTAGAGCCCTGAGCAATGTGCCTCAAGCTACCACCTTCTTCGTGACTCAGCTGTAAATCAGAATGTCTGCCTTGTTTTCCTGTCTAGCATTCCAGGCCTCATCATGGGACTGGAAGCCCATCCTCATCTTATATCCTGTGGTATCTTGCTGTAGCTATTCTTCCCACCATTTTCTTATTTTTAATCTGCTGTTTTAGCTCTTTCTCTGCATCTTAGAAAAGAGAGCACAAAATTAGAAAAAACCAAAACTACTGCCTTTATTTCCTCTCAGGTTACTGCCTTTTTCTTTCTAGTCTTTGAAAGAATGGATTAACGTTTCCTGACTCTATTTCTTTACCTTATTTTTACTCTTGAACTCTGTAGTTTTCTGTGCCTCATCTTGTCTCCTGAAACTCCTCTGGCAAAGGTGACCAAATTTGCAAACTACCAAGGGTGATCATTCCTTTCAGTCTTTAGTTTTTCTTTGCTTATCTGTGGAATTTGACACTACTGCCTATTATTTTCAAATTCTCTTCCAGTTCTTTTCTTTCCTTTTGGATTGTGCATTCTCAGCCGCCTTTGTTGCTTTTTTCCCCTTCTGTCCATTCCTTAAATGTTCGTGATCCCCTGGATCTCCTTAGCCTTTCTTTCCTATTTCTACATCTTCCCCAGATGACCTCACCTGTTTCTGGTGGAACATTTGACTGTTTTCTTTGTATTGACAGTTCCCAAATCATCTCCCATTCAGATCTTGCCCTTGCATTTCAGACTTCTTTACATGGCTTGTAAACATCCCCACCTGCACCCTCTGTAGGTACCTCAAAGTTACCTCAAAGTCAGCTTGACATGCTAAGTTTACGATCTCTTTCCCTAGACATAATGTTTGCCCTCAATTAAAGGCACCACCCTCTGTCCAGTCAGGCCTGGAATCATGAACCCTTTCTCCTCTCTACATCAAATTAGTCAATCAGTTATCCATTTCCATCTCCTACACCTAATCAGTCAGTCAATTATTCATCCATTTATTCATTAAATATTGTGCTCTCATTTTGTGTCCACTGTTATGATCAAATTCTCAAGATTCAGTATTGCTAATATCTTTTGTATTTGTATCTTTTCTCTAACCTTTTTGCTACAACCCTTGCCATCATTTTCATGTTAAAACCTCTTAACCTATCTACCTTTCTTCCTTTGGTCCATCCTTCATACTGAAATCAGAGCCAGTTTTCAAAATTCAGGTCAGATCATTGTTTTCTGACTTAAAACCCTTTGGCTTCCTTACTGCCTGTAGTAAAGTTCAAATTTCTTAGTATGGCATTTAAGGCCTTTCGCAGGCTGTATTTTTTCCATTGAACTTTTCTCGTTTCCTGCAGCATTTCTTTGAACCCTGTTCACTACCCTTATTTAATTAATAACAGTTTCCTGAATGTGCCATGCTTGTTCTGTGCTTTTGTTTATACTCTTTACTTAGGCTGTATTGCTTCTCACATATTCTTTATTATTATATTATTATTTACTATTTATCATTTGGACCCAACTCAAGCATTGGCTTCCTCTATGAAGCCATTTATGAAATCCCCTTCTCCCATTAAGTACTTTCTTTTTTGTACCCTCATGTACTATCCCATATACTCTCCTATAGCAATTATAGCACTTCATTGCCCTTTTCTTGTCTATATGTCTTTTTCTCTGTATTGGAGTGTCTGTTGTATCCACATCCTCTAGCATAGAGCCTGATTTGTAATAAATCTTTTAATAAATGTCTTCAAAAAGGCTTTCAATACATGTTTGATGACTGAATTAATGTATTCTAAGTCATGACCATGATGAAAACATTCCTTCCTTTGCCAGATCATAAGCTTCTCCTGGCAGGCATTATATCCTACCTTGTTTATTTTTTAGGATCTTGTCTCATAGATGCTTAATAAAAAAGTGTTATAGTAATCTGAGGTGGAGGTATGCAGTGAATTAAGTGGGGCTTCCCTGCAGAGGAAGAAGTTGAATTGTGATAGGCCTAAGCACAATAAGATTGCTCCTATATTCAGTGGTCCTTATGCCTTACATCATGATCAACTTATAGATGCAAATATTGTACCTAACTTTAATCACTCTGATTTTTACAAAATCAATAAGATTCTCAGTGCCAATACCTCTGGGGACTGATTAAATGCTGTTAACTAGTTTAAGGATGTTTACTTTTTAAAAATGTTAAAATATGAGTATCCTAGTTCAATTAAAAGTTGCAGAGTAATTATCTAAAATACTTTGTAATTAAATCACACAAAGAACATATAAAGAGCACAATCAGACTGAGATTGTGTCATGTCCCATTTCTTTTGTAATTTTCTTTTTTAAGAATGGAGACTTTTTAAAAAATTAATTAATTAACTTATTTTTGCTGTGTTGGGTCTTCGTTTCTGTGGGAGGGCTTTCTCTAATTGTGGCAAGCGGGGGCCACTCTTCATCACGATGCGCAGGCCTCTCACTGTCGCGGCCTCTCCTGTTGCGGAGCATAGGCTCCAGACGCGCAGGCTCAGTAGTTGTGGCTCACGGGCCCAGTTGCTCTGCGGCATGTGGGATCTTCCCAGACCAGGGCTCGAACCCGTGTCCCCTGCATTAGCAGGAAGATTCTCAACCACTGCGCCACCAGGGAAGCCCCTGTAATTTATTTTTTTAAAATAATGTTTTATGCCAAATCTTGTAGGTTTTTTGGAAAAAACTTAAAGAGTTAGGTGCCATGGGTATGAATAGGGAATGAGATTCCAAATTAGAATAAATTCTTAAGCAAGAAAGCTACCAGGGAGGAGACTGGCTTTTTCATTGGGTTTAATAACCCAGTGTGGTTTGTGGAGGGGTGGGAAAAAAATCAGTATCATGAATTTGGGTACCTGTTTTACCTAGGAAAATAGGAGTTTATAAACAGAAGCTTGTACTTGTGTCAGGCTGTGTTATGCTTTATACATATAAATGCTTTTATTGCTTTTTAAAAAAATTTATTTATTTATTTTTGGCTGCATTGGGTCTTCGTTGCTGCACGTGGGTTTTCTCTTCGAGCGGGGGCTACTCTTCATTGTGGTGCGTGGGCTTCTCATTGCGGTGGCTTCTCTTGTTGCAGAGCACGGGCTCTAGGCACGCGGGCTCAGTAGTTGTAGCTCACGGGCTCTAGAGTGCAGGCTCAGTAGTTGTGGGGTATGGGCCTAGTTGCTCTGTGGCATGTGGGATCTTCCCGGACCAGGGCTCGAACCTGTGTCCCCTGCATTGGCAGGCGGATTCTCAACCACTGCGCCATCGGGGAAGCCCTAAATGCTTATATTGTTGATTAGAGGTAAAACTAACAAAATTCTCAGAAAATCACTGTTAAGGGATATGCTTTTCTTGCTTTCAACCTGCATTTATAAAATGCCAATTATGTGCGAGCCTATGTCCTAGGGCCACAGTGAGGAAACAGAAGAGTGAAAGGCATAGTTTGTATTCTCAAAGAACTTGGTTTCCAGTGAAGGGAACATAAACCTGGAGTGGTCTGAGGAACCCTTCTTGGCTTGTTGACAAGAAATAGGAGTACACATTCATTTGAATGTCCTACGCAGTTATTGAGTTTTACCTGAACTAAATAAATTTGGAGAGAGAGCTTTTGTGGTTGGCCAGGGGAGCTTCCAGTTCTTCTTTAGCTGCTAGTATTCTCTTTGTTCCTTAAATTAAAGTTTCAGGAAGTAATATACTTTGAATCTGCATTTAATAATATCATTTAATGTTCCCAAACCACAAATTCATTTTGAGACTTCCACAAGTTGCTTTGATCCCCATCTGCCTGAGTAAAAAATTGTAGCTAGAGGACAAAAAGGTCAGCTTGATTTAAAAAAAAAAAAAAAAAAAATGGGGTTTTGGGTTGAGCTCGGTGTGCACTCTTCCGTGAAGAATCTGGAATGAAGTTGTATTGTTTTAAACCTTTACTTTTGAAGGTGTTATTTTTACTTATTTAATTGCTATAATCAAGGCTTTGAATCAACTTGACATAGATGACAGCCAGAAAAAACATGGGAGAAGAAGATATGAGGGAAATGGTTGGGTAACACAAGGTAAAAAAAAAAAATTTTTTTTTTTTAAATTAACTGTAGTTATCTGAATGAGAAAGCAAGTTTCAAGAAGTGACTGGTAGGGGCATGTAGTCATCAGCATTGTTGTTCAGTTAACTGCTCTTGGACTCAGTAGTGAATTTATGCCTATGTAAAATCCCTAAAATGTATGCATTTCATACCTTCTAAAAAGCTATTTGAAAAACTAAAAAAAAAGAATATGAGTGGGTGGTTCCTCAGATGATAAGGTAATTGATATGAAGGAAATTTGAAAAAGAGAAAGCTCTTACTTGTTCTTTTGCAAAAACTTCTTTAATCAATACCTAGGTTCTTTGCAGTCTTCATGCTTCTCCTCTAACCTTAGCTATCCAGTTCCTTCCTTCACTGTTGTCCTTAGCTATCAGTAAACTTCTCAGAATATTTCATTCCTTTGTCAGGAAGGCAGTCTGCCTGGATCCTGGAATCAGGTAGAGTTGAACCTGAATTCTCTTAAGTAATTTATGAACTTGTGACTTTGGGCAAGTGTTTTAGCCTTTCTGAATCTTGGTTTATCTGTTTAAAATAGAATGAAATCTACCACCTTATAATATTAGGAAGATTAAACAATTAACAGGGACAATGTGGTAAGGATGTTACCTGTTATATAAGTACTCAGTAATATTTGCTCCTTCTTTTCCCTTCTTATCCAATTGTGGATTCCTTTTAAAAGCAAAAAACTTTGATTTGTAATTAAAAAAAAATTTATAAGTAGTTCTGAAAATTCTTTCATATGTGAACTACCATACTTTAAATGTGCTATACTTAAAAAAATTATTCTTACAGGAAGTAACTCAAAATCTCAGATATTTCCAGGCCCTGTACCAGGTATTATTCTTAGTTCAGCATTAAACTAAAGCTCACAGACAATGTTAAAGTATTTCAGAGAAGATTATATCATTAGATGATGTAGTCAACATGTACTTTTTCAGACTTATGACTGCATTTTTTTTTTTTTTTCTTTTTGCGGTACGCGGGCTTCTCACTGTTGTGGCCTCTCCCGTTGTGGAGCACAGGCTCCGGACGCGCAGGCTCAGCGGCCATGGCTCACGGGCCCAGCCGCTCCGCGGCATGTGGGATCCTCCCCGACCAGGGCACGAACCCGTGTCCCCTGCGTCGGCAGGCAGACTCTGAACCACTGCGCCACCAGGGAAGCCCATGACTGCATTTTTTAATTGCTTAACCGACTGCATATCAGGTAAAGTGTAGCAAAGACAGCACAACTACTAAAATGAAGCAGATTCACAATGTCTGTTTTATTTCACTTCAGAGTTACAAGTAAGTATAGGAGAAAGTTTCATGAATATTTAAAGACAGAAGGTAGCTCATCAACAAATGAAGTGACAATATTCATAACATAAGCAAATATGGAAACTTTATAGAGTTGAGCTCTCAGATTAGCTTAGTTTTAAGACCACAGTCCAAGATGATTGATAACAATTATGTTGCAGTTATTTGTGCATTTAGAAATCAGTAAATAATCTTGATAGGAAATAGTACATTCAGGTTCTAATCTTTTTTCTCCCTTGCCACGTGATAGTACCCTAAACATTTTGTAGTAACAGTGTGTCTTTCTTGTGGGCTTATCTTGTGCCTCTAAGTTATTAATACTTAAGATGTTCTTGGGGGATAACATATATTACCCTCATTTCAGACAGTCAAGTAGAAGCATAGAGAAGTGAAAGAATAGAGTGTTCTGTTCTCAGTCTACTTGTGACTGGCAGGGAAATGTTAAGGCCTTTCTGACTCACAGATGACTCACCAGAGGACAGAATCTTTAATGTGTGTTATTTAATGATTTGCAGAATGACCCTTATATCTAATATCATTACTAGTTTTCTTATGGTCACCCTGAAAGTATTTGTAGGTGTGGAGTATGTTTTGTGGTAAAGGTCATTATCAGAAAATGAGGATGGCAGTCATCCAGCATGGATATGCTGTCCCTTTTCCTGCTCATGGCAGATATTGCTGTTTGATCAAGATTCTTTACTGCAGAGTCTAGATTTCACCTCAGAGTCCTCAACGTATTGCTCAAGGCCACTACTACCAATCAGTCACAGGCCCACAAAATGAAATTACTTTTCAGTCTTGGATTACTATTTATTAAATTAATTTGCACTAAGATTATGAGTTTACTTAAAAGTTGACGATCTGTCATATTTGTGATCCTATGGCAGGCACAGTTTATGTTCTCATACTTTCTTATGGGTCAAATAAACATGCACACAATTATAAGACAGACTCAGCTCTATTATTGGTGTGAAGGGAATAGAGAAGGATGCAAAATTAATTTTAACTGGAAAGGTTTGTGAGTGTAATGATTTTGGACTTGGAGGGTAGGATCTTCAAGGTGGTCTTTACAACTTTAGCAAAGGCATAGAAGGTACAAAATATAGGATGGATTTGGGAGAATGATAGACAATGTATCTTGGCTAGAATGTATAGTACTGCAGTGATAGGGTAGAAGCAAATAGAGAAGCTTGATCTCTGTACAGTGGGTTTTGGATTTTATTTTGTTGTTCCTGGGCCACACGTGGTTTTTAATCTATAGAATGACATGAGCAGATCTGTGCTTTGAGAGAATAACTGTTTTGACAGTTTGAATAGAAATGGAGTCGGAATCTTGATAACGTAGGAATAGGAAGGCTTTTTAGTAATGCAGAAAGAGATGAGGGTAAGAACTAGAATTGTGGAATGGATATGGTGAATTTAGAATAAAATGTTAAAGATAAAATTGATAAGTGAAACAATAAATTGAGGTTGAAGTCTGGAGAAATTGAAATAGTAATTTATGAAAAAATAATGTCTGTTGACTAAAAAAATCCTCTTTTGTGTTTTATCCAAACTTCTATTTTTATGTCTTTTAAGTATATTTTCTGTAATATTAAACTTAATTTTAAATAATTTTTTTGGTAAGATTAAACTGTTTAAGAGTCTTGTTTGATACTGAATAAATAGTTTTAATTTTTTAAATGCAGTTTTTTAGTTAACATGTTTTAAATGGTAAAAATATGGGCATATTTAAAGTATTTAAGCAATAACGATGTAAAGGTGAAAAGAAGACTTCTTTTCACCTAATTCTCACTTCCCTAATGGTAATCACTATTAACAGTTTGTGTGTTTAAATATATAGGTGCACGCACATCTCTATGTTATATCCTCTGTCTGTCTATTTATCTATCTATCTGGCATGTTACTTTTATAAAAATGGGATCTAGTGTACAATTTCTCAAAGTAGCAAAAACGAACATGTTCGTTTTACATGTCCCAAAGAGGGTCTTTCTGTAGCACACAATAACAAGAAGCAAAAGCATATAAACTTGAAATTATGCTTAGTAACCAAAGTTTTAATATTCTTACTTAGAAATGATCTAGCAAGCCAGTGATTATCCACTAATTAATTCAGTTTAATATTAGTCTAAGCTTTTGTTACCTTAAAGTTCTTGGAAATTATTTGTAAGCTGACATACTATAAAACATAATTACTGTTGAAATGAAAAGTTTGTCAGAATAGTCATTCAATTTAAATACAGTTTTACATTTTCATAGTCTTAAACACTGTGTGTGAGTAATACTGGCTTATTTGATCCGTAAGCCTATATATGTTTTAGAAAGTTACTCTAATGGAATAAAGATGTATGCTTGTATTATACTTAACATTGATTTTAAAAAGCAGAAGATAAACCTATTTTATTAAACTATTTTTATTTGCCATTTACCTTAATTATATGAACTTGGTTCTTAAAACCTTTCTGAATTAATTTCTGTAAGAATAATTTAAAAATATATAACACATTTAAAATATTAGAAGATCAATTTGCTTATTTTCTGGGAATTTTGGTAATAATTCAATTTATAAAAATAGTGCATATTTATCTCTATAAGCCAGTCGGAACAGAGCTGCTTTAAGAGACTTTATAGGGCTTCCCCCCTGGTGGCGCAGTGGTTGAGAGTCCGCCTGCCGATGCAGGGGACACGGGTTCGTGCCCCGGTCCGGGAAGATCCCACATGCCGCGGAGTGGCTGGGCCCGTGAGCCATGGCCGCTGAGCCTGCACATCCCTCCGTAATGGGAGAGGCCACAACAGTGAGAGGCCCGCGTACCGCAAAAAAAAAAAAAGATAGGTAAACAAAAGAGATAAGTGAACAGGTGACTAATGAATCAGATTCTTCTTTTTCTCTCACCCAACACAGATCTGTATAAACCATTAATTTGTTTACAGAGATCACTGAAGGACAGTCCATAAAATCAAATTCTGAATCATTGTTATCACCAACAGAGAATAACTTATTGACCATAAATAAACCAAAAACAAAATTAGAAGAGAGGAAAGTTAAAATAGAAAGCACAGTTAACAAAGTTCTATTGCTGTTCTTAGTTCACCTCTGGGAGACAAGAAATGTCTGGGCTTGAGCTGCCTGTGAGGTGTATGTACTATTTTGGCAAAGAAGTTACCTAGCTCTGTCAGGTGAATCCACTGGGTATCTTGGTGGAATTTCCAAAACTACTAAGGATAAATTTTAGAAAAGAATTAAATCATGACTCTTATTCAGATATCAAATGGACATGTTAAAGGTTTTATTTATCTAATCATTAATGAGGGAGTCAGAGATATGTTATAGCTGGCCCAAGGGAGAATGCAAAGGACACGTACATTTATAGATCAGGAATATTGAAGTGAATTTGCAAAGCTGGCTTCTTCCATCATGGTGGAGAGAAGTCAACTGAAATGGGCAGAATTTATTTGCATGTCTGTAGACAAGAATTGTGTGCTTTACCATTAGTTTTCTATATGTTAACCTCTATCTTTACAGAGTGGTAAAATAGTCCAATGACAATTCCTGTAGGATTAAATTATCCCTAGAAGCTGCAGCATTTCATCAGAAGGATCTTTTTTGCTTATTCAAAAGTCTTAAAATTTTCTTTACAAAATGATTTTTTTCGATCTGCATTCCCAGAGAATTATTTCTTTATCCTTGACGTTTTATTAATTTAATTTAGATATGTATTTGGATCTGTGGTTTATTGTATTTTTCCTTTCCTTTTGTAGATTTTCTTTACCTTTATTTTAGGACTATTTTCTATCATGTCTACCTGCTTTTTCTCTTCTATTTGTTTAGTTATTCTACTTCAGGGATACTAAGTATCTTTCTGTTTAGTCTCTGTCCTACTTATTCTATCTGATTGCCTTGGTATCTCTGTCTGTTTTTCTCCTCAGTACTTAGGAGATTTTTCTTATGATTTTTCTTCTTGCCATTAGTTTGATTTTCAGTGTTTGGTTCTTTTTCTTGCTTTTTTTTCAAATTCATTTTTCTTAATTGATTTTCTTAGCTACATAGCTTTTCTTTTCAACTTACTTGTTTTGTCTTTTCATCTTTGAGCTTTTGATTTATTAAATGTATGTGCTTATTAGGTTGTTTTCTGTTACAAAGAACTCATTGGGGATTTCCTTATTTTCCTGTGTTATGTTTGCTTTCAGACTAGGGTCTTTTTTTCTTTCCTCTTCTTTCCACCCTCTTGTTTATACAGTTGCATGGCCTTTTCTTTATATCTTGCTAGGTAAATACTTGGATAGTGAAGTCAAGACTTTGTATCTGCCCTGATATAACATGGGTGAGTTCTCCTTGATGCCATCCTCATCTTAGCTGTGACTTTGTCTCCTCCTTTTACTGTACCCCCTCAATACATCTTTTGAGCAGTGTGTTTTATTCTCTGTCTGCTTCTCTGTAGTTGAAGGATATAAAGTGGTGGTGGGGGGAGAGTTCTTCTGGGGCTCCAGGCTCTCCTGTCTCCTTAGATTTTGTTAAGTGTCCTGTACTGCCTTATTCCATCCTGCCGAGGGTGTAGTACATTTCTAGGGGCTTCAGACCCTTTCTTTAACTCAGAAGAATGCCTTGGAAGTCAACAGGTTCTGGTGGCCACTCTGCCTGTCTCAGCTTAGGTTTTAAAGCTTCTGTGCTGAAGATGTTCTCCTGGACTTTTCTAGGGCATGCCAAAGCAGGTCTTTATATCCAAACCGGAGGATATTTATTAAAATATTTATATATTAAAATTTTCAAGTTTTATGAACTCACCAATTTTTCTCATTATTGCTTCTAGGCAGTGTAATCAGGCTAGGAGCCAGATCACACTGTGCAGAATCTTTTTCTGGCCACTACTTTTTAAAGTTTAGAGATGTTTAGTTTAAGCATTTTCTTGTTCGACTGTAGCTGGTGGATTTTTGGCTGAAAAATGAAATACACACGTATGTATAGTCTGTGTCTTTTTTAAAAATTAATTAATTTTATTTATTTATTTTTGGCTGCTTTGGGGTCTGCACGCGGCCTTTCACTAGTTGTGGCGAGCGGGGGCTACTCTTTGTTTCGGTGCGCGGGCTTCTCATTGTGGTGGCTTCTCTTGTTGAGGAGCACGGGGCTCTAGGCACGGGGCTTCTGTAGTTGTGGCTCGCGGGCTCTAGAGCGCAGGCTCAGCAGTTGTGGTGCATGGGCTTCACCGCTCCGTGGCTCGTGGGAACTTCCCGGACCAAGGCTTGAACCCTTGTTCCCTGCGTTGGCAGGCAGATTCCCAACCACTGTGCCACCAGGGTAGCCCTAGTCTGTCTCTTTTTTTGTGTGTGTGCGATACGTGGGCCTCTCACTGTTGTGGCCTCTCCCATTGCGGAGCACAGGCTCTGGACGCGCAGGCTCAGCAGCCATGGCTCACGGGCCCAGCCGCTCCGTGGCATGTGGGATCTTCCCGGACCGGGGCACGAACCCATGTCCCCTGCATCGGCAGGTGGACTCTCAACCACTGCACCACCAGGGAAGCCCGTGTTACAACATTTTTATGTAACCACAGTGAACATATAGTGACCATATTATATTTTTATTAATGTTAGGGCATTTTAATATTTTTATCTCATTTTTGTAATCTCATCAGATGACATAATTTATTAAAGTTACTCACATAGAGGACACTTTATTTTTATGCTCTTTTGTGTTCATTGAACCTTTTTGTTGTTGTTTATTACCTTTAAAATAATTTGAGGGACTTCCCTGGTGGTGCAATGGATAAGACTTCACGCTCCCTATGCAGGGGTCCTGGGTTCGATCCCTGGTCAGGGAACTAGATCCCGCATGCATGCTGCAGCTAAGAGTTCGCATGCCACAACTAAGGAGCCTGCCTGCTGCAACTTAAGACCTGGTGCAACCAAATAAATAAATATTAAAGAAAAAAAATTTGAGAGGTTGAGATTAATGGACTAATCAATGTTATTAACTCATTATACTTCTCACCCTGACACTAACTGTAATGTATGTTTATATTACTGGATAGAAATTCTTTTGAGATATTTGCTTAACATGACAGCTGACATTTCAGCCCTTGATGCCAGGAGAATTTTTTTGGTGCTGTTGGATTCTTTATCTACATCCTTCTCGTAACTTTAATAATGAAAGTTTTAAATTGCATTCCAGTTTTTATAAGATCAAGTGCACTTAAAAAAAAAAACCAGGGCTTCCCTGGTGGCGCAGTGGTTGAGAGTCCGCCTGCCGATGCAGGAGACACGGGTTCGTGCCGCGGTCCGGGAAGATCCCACATGCCGCGGAGCGGCTAAGCCCGTGAGCCATGGCCGCTGAGCCTGCGCGTCTGGAGCCTGTGCTCCACAACGGGAGAGGCCACAACAGTGAGAGGCCCGCGAACCCCCCCCAAAAAAAAAACAAAGTCACGTTTTTATTTTTGAAGGAAATAATATTACCCAAAATGGAAAAAATAATTTGGATTGGAAATTGGAAGATGTGCTGTAGAAGTGTTATTTTTTAATACAAATTTGATAGTCTAATTTTATTATTTCTGGATTTTGCTATCATCATCCATAGCCCAAGTTAATAAAAGGGTTTACAAAAATGTTTATTTTCTTCTAACATGAAGTTATTAATTAGTGTAATCAGTATTTATTAAGAGTTCTGTAGGAATTATGAGTAACTTGGTTTTTGCTGCATTTATTTAAGAATATGCGTTCATATTATGTAATAATCCATGTAATTATCCTTATTTAGAAATGTTTAATCTGCTTTTTTGTCTCCTCAGATTTTGTCAAATTTTAAGAACAAATGCACCATATAGCTCATGGAAGAAAAAACACAAATCAAGACTTTTTTGGGTTCCAAGTTGCCAAAGTATGGAACAAAACCTGTAAGAAGTACACTGCAGCCAATGCCAAATGGAAAACCTGTTAATTTATTGGGAACTTCCAAGAGTAGCAATGCCAAAAGTTACATCAAAAATAATGGCTCTGATTGTTCATTGTCCCATTCATTTAACTGGAGAACGGCAAATAAATACCAGTTTAGTGCACAAAGTCCTGAAGAGCCTAACGGTACTCAGAGTTCACATGATAAAGAAATTGATCCTGAAAAACATGCACCTGCTCAAGGAATGTTTGATAAAAATGGGATGAAGGGAGGTTTGAAAAGTATTTCTTTACTCACATCAAAGTTAGCAAAGACATCTACTATGTTTGTGTCATCTGCAGAAGAGTTAAACCAAAAGTCTTTGTCTGGACCGTCTAATTTGGGTAAATTCACCAAAGGCACATTATTAGGAAGGACTTCATATGCTTCAGTCAGTGCTCCAAAGTCGCAGTTGAATGGATTTTATGGAAACCGATCAGCTGGTAGCATCCAAAGGCCTAGAGCAAACTCCTGTGCCACCAGAAGCAGTTCTGGAGAAAGCTTAGCACAATCCCTAGATAATATTAAATCTCTTGCTTGTGAAAAAATGGTTAGGTCACAGAGTTTTTCACATTCCATTCAGAATTCATTCCTTCCACCTTCATCTATAACCAGATCACATTCCTTCAATAGAGCTGCAGATCTTACAAAGCCTTATCAGAATCAACAGCTACCCATTAGAGTGCCTCTGAGGTCAAGTATGCTAGCAAGAAATTCTCGGCAGTCGGAAGTACTCAATGGGAATGAACATTTAAGGTATGGATTTAATAGGCCTTATGCTGCTGGTGGAAAGAAGTTGGCTTTACCAAATGGCCCGGGTGTAACTTCCACTTTGGGTTATAGGATGGTTCATCCCTCTCTACTGAAATCTGGCCGATCTCCATTTTCTGGGACTATCACAGTTGATGGTAATAAAAATTCACCGGCTGACACATGTATAGAGGAAGATGCTGCACTTGTGGCTAAGGACAGAGCTAAGGATAAGGACCAAGAACTAATTGAAAATGATAGTTATATAACAGAAAATGACCAGACCATGAAACATGATACTAAAATTAGATACCTGGGTGATGATGTGGATGACATTTCATTGTCTTCTCTGTCATCTTCTGATAAGAATGATTTAAGTGAAGACTTCAGTGATGATTTTATAGATATAGAAGATTCCAACAGAACTAGAGTAACTCCAGAGGAAATTTCTCTCAAAGAAGAAAAGTGTGAAAATGAACCACCAAAGGATATATTTGCTTCCCCCAAGGAAAATGAAAAATCCTTCAGTAAAACTGATGAGTGGATAGATATAAGTGTCTCTGGTAAATATTAATGTCCTTAATTTTTTTTGCTTTCTCCTAGATAATAGAACTGAATTTCCACTTAGGATTATCTTCTGATTAATACCAGGATACTAACAATTTCATGGAAGGATGGATCTAGACAAAATTGGAATGGGGCAACATTTACCTTCCTTGTGACTTTTGTCCCTTGTTCTATTTTTCATGCTAAAACAACATCCATAAAAATATTCATTCCCTTATGGTATTTTACCTTTGCTCTTCTTTGTCACACTCAGGCTTATTCCTGCTTGCTTCAAAATTATTTTTTTTCCCTGCTTCCTCCAATCAGTGGCAGCCTGTTTTAAACCATCTCTTCCTTTAGGGTAGTAGATCACTACTATTTGTTAAGAGTAAAGCTGTACCAAAGGGTAAATGGACTAATATAGGTTATGTCCAATCTAATGAATTTTTTTATCCTAGGCAATTTTCATTTTTTTAAAGGAAGAGTTAGATTTCTTGCTTAGTAGACTTAATAGTTAAACTTTCAGAGGAGCTTAATTTTTTTAATTGAGAGTGAGATAGCACCTGTTAAACATTTCTTCTTATACTTGGTAATCCTGGTGCTAAATACTGGAGAAAATTTATCTCTGTGCCCATCTGGCCTGAAAAAGGAACAAACTGACGGTTTGGGTATAGGCATGTAATCTGGTTGAAGGACTAGGCCATCCCTGGAGATATGCATACACCCTTGACTGCCTGAGGGTCTTCTAGTTAGGAGTGACTGCTGGAGCAAGTTATTTCCTTATAAGGAGTCAACTGCAAGGTTAAATGATATACACAGAGTAAAGACTTTCCTGGGCAGTGCTTAAAAATAAATATCTTAGGAAATATTCAAAGAATATGAGGCTTTATGTACATTTCTAGAAATGTTGCAGAAGTGAAAGATGGCTCAATGAATTTTCTTTATTGGGAAATATTTCAGTAGTTTATTTTTAAGATTTTGCATCTTGATTTTTTTATTGTTTAGATTTAGAAGATTCTAGTTATGAATACTTTTTTGCCAACTTTTTTGCTATAATATATCAAATTATTAAATCTTATATTTTTTGAACCTGAGAAATAATTATATTTTTATGAATTAATAACTTATTTTTCCTCTCTTTTAAAAAATCAACTGAAGACAGGAGTGAATGTTCAAAACATGCTTCTGGAAACAACTTGATTTCACCAGATACAGATTACAGAGCTGGTTCTTCATTTGAACTCTCTCCATCTGATAGCTCTGATGGAACGTACATGTGGGATGAAGAGGGCTTGGAGCCCATTGGAAATGTCCACCCAGTTGGGAGCTATGAGTCCTCTGAGATGAACAGCATAGTATGTATGGATTTATATACCATTTTGGAACATTTTGTTTACTTTGCTATAGAGAGACTTGGGATATTGATTGGATTTTTTAAGTTTATGAACTAGCTTTCCTAGTTTGAGAAATGGGAATTCATATCTCTTAAAGGCCTACAAAACATCTGGTCTTAATACATAATAAAGCATATATTTGTATAATATAGCACGAGTTAAATATGTTCTCATACACATTCATAATATAGTTGACCCTTGAATAACATGGGTTCGAACTACGAGCGTCCACTTATATATGAATCTTTTTCAATAGTAAAAATACTACAGTACTACACAGTCTGTGGTTGGTTGAATTTGCGGATGCGGAAATGCGGGTATGGAGGAACAGTGTATATATAGAGGGCCGATTGTAAGTTAAATGTGGATTTTCAACAGTGCAGAGGGTCAGCACCTCTAACCTCATGTTTTTCAAAGGTCAGCTGTATGTAAATAAATACACACACATATTCATATGGACACCCTGTACTGTTCAGGTTAAGCTAGGTTAGTGGTTCTCAGTAGGGGAAGGCAATGTCTGGAGACATTTTTGGTTGTCACATTGAGGGATGCTGCTGGCAACTAATGGGTACACACTGGGATACTGCTTAACATCCTGTAATGCACAGGATAGCACCCACAACAAAGATTTATCCAGCCCAAGATGTAAATAGTGCTGCTGATGAGAAATCCTGGGCTAGGCTGTGCTGAGGTAACATTCTCAGTGCCAACTCTCAGTGACTTAACACAATAAAAGTTTATTTTTTACCCTTAAAATGTCTATTGTAGGTCTGGACAACTCTCTAGGGCAACTGTCTTCAGTGTTCCAAGCTGCTTTGATCTTGGGGCTCTTTTGAGACCCTTTGTCACTCTGGTAACGAGGTTCTCACACATGCAGTTACTGGCAGAGGGTCTCACACATGCAGTTACTGCTGTGGCCTGCAGGTGGCATATGGCACTTTTACTCACAACATACTGACTGGAACTAATCTTATGTACTGAGTGGGCAGGAAGTGTAATTTTCCTGTGTGCCTGGTAGGCGAGGGCACCAGATATGAATGAGCACTAGAGGACCTACCATATATTTATACATGCATATTTTAAGAAAAATTGCAAGTAATGTGGATTATATGCCATGTGAGTAAAGTATAGTTGGTGTGATTAAAGTTATTCCCTGTAGTTACTGAGTATATAAAATCAATTTTCCAGTAGTTGTATGGGAAAATTGGTAGTCTTTGTGGTATATTAAATTCCAGGTAGACTTCAGGTGATGTAATTTTCACAGGTTTATTCATATAAACCTGTGACTTGGAAAAAAATAAATGTTACCAGAGGCTTGTTAAATTGCACAGACATGGAGAGGACACGTACTTAATTTAGAGGCAGCATCTCTTATTTCGTTAGATAAAGGAAGTTCAGAAAAGATTACGGTTTAGGGCCTTATGTGCTCTCTTACTAGAACTTTTTAAGCGAATATGATTGAAGTTGAAATGACCATTGTGTCCAGTAGATGGCAGCAGTCAGCTGCCTAGTACCTGACATTTTTCAGACAGTTCACTGTTCTTGTAACATAAATGATGAAATAGCCTCTGGAAGACTTCAGTACACATCTGAATTGACCATTAGTCTTTAAGATCCATGAATTTCCTCCTTGATTATTTGGCTTGTGTATATGGGATGGGAGACTACAAAAGTGTTCATTCTGTGCTTTGGAACGGAATGGTGTCTGTGTGTCATTCTCTTCGGATCTAAGAAGATAGTCTGAGAAAGGATGGCGAATTGATGGTAAAAGTTGAAAAGAGTGTGTTAAGATCTACTGTGATAGTAGATTTACCATTTATGCTCTAAAATTCTATCAACTGTTTGCTTTTTTCTATTTTAAATTAATTTTGTTACATGTGTACCTGTTTAGAATTGTTTCCTTGGTGAATTGGACTTTCAGTCATTGTTTAGTGAACCTCTCTAAGCCTCATTATGCTTTTTGTCTTAAGGCCTCTTTTTTTTCAGAATTAGTATACTTTACCAGTTTTATTTATATATTTTCTATCCTTTCACTATCAGCTCTTTTGATATATAATAGGTTATTATTTTTAAAAAAATACTATCTGGGCTTCCCTGGTGGCGCAGTGGTTGAGAATCCGCCTGCCAATGCAGGGGAGACGGGTTCGTGCCCCGGTCCGGGAAGATCCCATGTGCCGCGGAGCGGCTGAGCCCGTGAGCCGTGGCCACTGAGCCTGCGCGTCCGGAGCCTGTACTCTGCAACGGGAGAGGCCACAGCAGTGAGAGGCCCGCGTACCACAAAAAAATTTAAAATAAATAAATAAATAAATAATACAGTCTGTCTTTTGTTTTTAACTGGTGAGTTTGGTCCTTTATGTTTGCATTTATTGATATACTTGGAATTAACTCTGTTATCTTATATTTTTATTTAAATTATCTCACTTTTTCTGTTTCTTCTTTCTCCTTTTTCTAAAATAGTATATCTAACTTACCCCAAAAGAACTTTAGCCTGTTCTCATTTTCCTTTGTCTCTCCATTGCCTCCTTTGTCTCAACAAAGACATTTCCTAATCTTCTCCACAAGCACCACTATGGTTGTTCTTTACAACAGTGCTCATTCCGGTCCAGGTTGAGGTTAGGAGCCTTCACTAGAATGTGAGTCAGCTGTGTCCACAACTAACAGTTTAGTTGAAATCCATTGTTTAGTTCAGCTGACTTTCTCTTTGAAGAAAGCAGTGTGTTGATGCAGTCTGGTGCAAGCTCCTTATCTTGTCATAGGTCCTCACAGTTTGTAGACGGACTACTTTGCATAGCACTTGTCTAGAATCTAGGCTTTTTTTTTTTTGCTTAAATATTGACAGTGGTTTGTTGAGGTATAATTTAAATACAATAAAATGTACAAGTCTTTTGCATATAGCATAGGGAATTTTGAAAATGTGTATACTTGTTTAACAATCATCCACATTTATGATATAGAATATTTCCAGCACACCAGAATATTTCTTGTGCTCTTCAGTCATTCTGTTACCCCACCCCAGGAGCAACCACTGTTCTGATTTCTATTGCTGTAGCTTAGTTTTGCCTATTCCTGAATTCAATATGAGTAGAATTATAGACATGTGTTATTTATATCTGGCTTCTTCCAGTAAATGTTATATGCATATTTGTTAGTTGTTTGCTCATTCTTCTTGTTACATAACAATCCATTGTGTGAATATATTATAAGTTATTTTATTCTGCTATTGATGGACATTTAGATTGTATCTGGTTTTGGGCTACTGCTTCTGCTGTGAAGATTTTGCAACATGTTTTTTGGTGAACATTTATGCATTTCTGTTCACAAAATATGTAGGAGAGGAATTGCTGGATTATAGTGTATACTTATGTCTATAGCTTTAGATGCTTTCAGTTTTCCAAAGTGGTTGTATCCGTTTAAACTCTCACTAGCAGTAAATAAGCATTCCCGAAATTCCACTTTCTAGTTTATACTTTATGTTGTCTGTTTTTTTTTTGCATTTTTGCTATTCTGGTGGGGGTATAGTGGTATTGCATTGAGATTTTTGTCCTGTGGTTTGTGGTAACTACTTGTTTGCCATTAGTATATACTCTTCTGTGAAGTGCCTTCTGTTGGGCTTTATGTATTTTTTCTTAATTGTTTTGTAAAAATCCTTTATATATTTTGGATATAAATTTTTTTTTTTTTTTTTTACGGTACGCGGGCCTCTCACTGTGTGGCCTCACCCATTGTGGAGCACAGGCTCCGGACGCGCGGGCTCAGCGGCCATGGCTCACGGGCCCAGCCGCTCCGCGGCACGCGGGATCCTCCCGGACCAGGGCACGAACCCGTGTCCCCTGCATCGGCAGGCGGACCCTCAACCACTGCGCCACCAGGGAAGCCCTGGATATAAATTTTATATATATACACACATATACACATATGTGTATACATTTTTATATATATGGATTGCTTTTAAAACCTTTTAATAGTGTCTTTTGATGAGTAGAATTTAACAATTTAACATTTTTCTTTTATTATTAGCACTTTTTGCACTGTGAGAATTTTTTGTCTACTCTAAAGTTATGAAGGTATATTCCAATGTTTTGTTTTTTTTTTTTGCGGTATGGAGGCCTCTCCCGCTGTGGAGCACAGGCTCCAGACGCGCAGGCTCAGCGGCCATGGCTCACGGGACCAGCCGCTCCGCGGCATGTGGGATCTTCCTGGACCGGGGCATGAACCCGTGTCCCCTGCATCGGCAGGTGGACTCTCAACCACTGCGCCACCAGGGAAGCCCCCAATGTTTATTTTTAAAAGCTTTGTTTTTTAACCTTTCATAGTAAGGTCTACAAGCCATCTGGGAATTATTTATGTGCATGATATGAGGTAGAGGTCAAGATTAATTTTTTTTTCTTTTTTTTGGAAAAGTCATATTTTTCCTACTCTACTGCAGGGTTTTCTTTGTCCTAAGTTAGTAATTGTATCTATGTATTTCTTGCCTCTCTTTTAGTTCATTGGTTTCTTTGTTTATCCTTGTGTCAGTGCTACACTGCTTTAATTGTTGTAGCTTTAAAATAAGTATTGACATCTGGTAGTGTAAGTCTTCTAGTTTTGTTCTTTTCCAAGGTTTCCCTAGTTGGCTTTTTGTAATCTATTTAAATGTTAGAATGAGTTTGTCAGTTTCTACAAAGAACCTATAGGAATTTTGAATGGGATTGCATTGAATTTATAGACCAATTTGGGGAGAAATGACATATTTACTATAGTGAGTCTTCTACTTTATGGGTATGGTCTGCTCCTCCATTTATTTGGGACTTTAAGAAATATTTATTGCTAACATTTTGTACTTTTCTGTAAAATTTTATACATATTTGCATTATTTTTAGGTATTTGATTTGGTTGCTATAAATGGTACCACTTTAAAAATTTTATTTCCTGATTTTTATATTTTGACCTGTTTTTTCAGTGACCTTGGTAAATCCACTTACTAGTTTTGATAATTTGCCTGTGAATGTTTTTGGAATTTCTACATATACTATACAGTGATACCATTTGCAAAGGCTCAACATCCCTCCTAACCCCCCCTCCCACCCCACCCTTTATTGCACTGGTTAGAACCTCCAACATAATGTTGAATTGAAATGGTGATAGAATTTTAGGAAAATTTTAATAGCTCACCATTAATATTTGTGTGTGTGGATATTTGTGTGTGTGGGGGGGTTGTAGATATTTTTCATCAGATTAAAGAAGTTCCCTTTTACTTTATTTGCTGAATTTTTGTTGTGAGTGAATGTTAATTTTGTTATCAAACACTTTCTCTACATTTATTGAAATGATTAAATTATTATTATTATTTCTGTTAGTGTGGTAGATTGCATTTCTTTTTTTTTTTTTTGGGCCGTGCTGTGCCGCTTGCAGGATCTTAGTTCCCCGACCAGGGACTGAACCCATGCCCCCTGCAGTGGAAGTGTGGAGTCTTAACCACTGTACTGCCAGGGAATTCCCTAGATTGTATTTATTGATTTGCAAATATTAAACCACCTTTCCATCCCTGAAATAGATTTACTTGGCACTTGAGTGTGATGTACTATCCTCTTATAATAATAAATGTTGTTTAACATTTATTATAAACTTGATTTCCTAATATTGAATATATATTTATGTTCTTTTTTTTGCATTTATGTTCATGAGCAGGATTGCTTTGTAATTTTCCTCTTTTTTTGCGGGGGAGGGGTATTCTTGTGGTGTTCTGGTATAAGGGTTATGTTGGCTTTATAAATGGGTTGAAAAGTGTTACTTTTTTTTTTTTTTCCTTTGAAGAGTTTATGTACAATTCAGGTGGCTTCTTCCTTAAATGTTTAAAAGAATTCACCAATGAAACCTTTTGGACCTGGAGTTTTCTTTGGGAAAAGAATTTTAAGAACAGATTTAATTTTTAAAATAGATGTTGGCCCATTAAGGTTTATATATATATTTCTTCTTGTGTTGGTTTTGAGAACTTGTCCATTTCATCTAAGATGTCATTTGTTGGTGAAGGTTGTTCAGGATTATCTTATTTTTTTTAAAACATCCTTATGGTCTTGTAGTGATGTTCACTTTTTCTTTCCTGATTACTGATTCCTGCTAATTCATTCATTAGCACCCTAGTAGCAAATATAAAAATGAGTTTCTTCTAATGTGTCTTACTTTAAAACAATGAATTCTAAACCATGTTATATAGGCCATCTTTTTTTTTAACCTTTAATGCATTTATGTATCTGTGGATAATACATGATATTGTTTTGTATGTCTGTTTTACAACTTATATAAGTGATACATGATGTTCTGTGATTTTTTTTTTTACTCAGTTTTATGTCTTTGCGGTACATGTGTATTTATATTATAGGTCTATTTTATTTATTTTTACTACTGTATAATATCATTTAAATATACCATTCTTTTGCTCTCCGTTCCTCTGCTAATGGACATTCAAGTTATTCCTCACTGATAATATCAAGATAGTGCAGCAGTGAACATTCTTACTCATGTTTCTTTGATCTTATACGTCAGAATTTCTCTAGGATATAAACCTAGGGATAGCATCACTGGATCAGAGGGTCTGTGGATATTCAGCTTTACCAGATGCTGCCAAATATCTTCCTAAAATGGTTCTACTAATTTATACTTTGCAGCAGTGAATGAAAATTTCTCTTGCTCCTCATCTTAGCCCACTTGCTATTATCTAACTTTAAAATTTTAGCCAGTCTGTTGAGTGTGAAATGATACTCATTTTAATTTGCATCTATATCACTATTAATTTTATAATTTTTTCATATATTTACTGGTTGGTTTCCTTTTCTGTGTATTACTTATTTACTGATTTTTCTACTGAGTTGTTTGTCTTTTTCTTATTGATAAGAAAAAGTTTCTTGTGTGGTCTGAATTTAATTCTTGTTAAATGTGTCACAAATATCTTCTCTCAGCCATTGGCTTCTGACTTTTTTTGTTGCCTTTACCATGTATAGTTTTAAATTTTCATGTAATTAAATTTAGTGATGTTTTTCTTTATGGTTTTTACTGTGTGTGTGTGTGTGTGTGTGTGTGTGTGTGTGTGTGTGTGTGTGTGTGTGTGTGTGTGTGTGTGTGTGTGTGTGTGTGTGTGTGTGTAATAAAGACAAGAGCCAGGGCTCTGAGACAGGTTAGATTAAAAATCCCGTCACTGTCATGTACTAGTTGTATATCTTTGGATTCTCTGTTCCTTTTTTTTTTTTTTTAATAAAATGGAGATAATAACAATATATATCTACAGGGCTGATATTAGGAAGTACATGCGTGAATGTTTTAACAGCTATGTGATAATGGTTGTTGAGTATTTTGAGTGTCATCTCGGACCACCCCCTGGAATTGCTGTGAACCTTAAGCAAGGTCATACATATAAAATACTTAATGCCAGGGAAATAGCAAGAGCTCAACAAATGTTAGCCATTTATTATTTTCCTGTTGTCTTCATTTTTTTACATTTAAGACTTTAATCCATCTGAAGTTGGTATGAGGCATAATAATTTACCCTCAGTAATATTCTTTCATAATATACTTGCTGTGCAAAAAAGACTTAACACAGCAGGCCTGAGATTGCCTATTCCTTAGCTGGCCCTTTGCTGGTAAACAGTTCCCTTACTGTGATACAAAACTTTCCCTAAGTGATAAAGAGTGGTTCACTGTGCCTCAACTGTGCATGTGGTTTATGCTGTGTACCTGCTTTCCTTCTGGGGTTCTGGAGTTTTGGTATGTCCTAGGCAGAGGGTGCCCATGTCACCAGCCCTCAATAAAAACAACCGAATTTCTTAGGAACATCTGTAATAGACAACACTTTTCATGTGTTGTTACAACTTGTTGCTTGAGGAATTAAGCACACGCTGCGATTCCACTGGGAGAGGACTCTTGGAAGCTTATACATTGTTTCTTCAACTTCGTCCCATGTGCCTTTTCCTTTTTTTTTTTTTTTTTTTGCGGTACGTGGGCCTCTCACTGTTGTGGCCTCTCCTGTTGTGGAGCACAGGCTCTGGACGCGCAGGCTCAGCAGCCATAGCTCACGGTCCCAGCCGCTCCGTGGCACGTGGGATCTTCCCAGACCCTTCCACGGGCATGAACCCGTGTTCCCAGCATCAGCAGGCAGACTCTCAACCACTGCGCCACCAGGGAAGCCCCAACCTTTTCCTTTTTTTATTTTGTTTCGTGTCCTTGTGCTGGAACAAATCTTAGCTGTGAATATCTATGACTGCTGAGTCCTGTGAGTCCTTCTTGTGAACCATCTAACCTGGGGGTGGTCTTGAGGACTCGGACATAGGTACTGATTTGAAGTTATCTTTGTTTGCTGCAGTAAGTATATTTTTAATTTATCATCTTTTGTATTTTTATAATAATCCTTTGAAGTAGCTATTGACCAGTTACTAACTCTTGCTTCAGATTTGGATGAGTTTAGATGCGTTGAGTAAACTGATATTGATAGGTTGGGAACTAGCTTGCTGACTGTTGTACTCTCGGTCCAGTATTCTTGTTTTTCAGCCTTCTATCTACTCAGGATAACTGAGCATTTTAAAACTCAGGAAACTTTTAGTCGACATTTAACTTTTTTGAACATGAAATACAGCATTTTTTTTGTTAGTAAATATTGTCCGAATCATAGTGTATGTGAACAATTAGAGGCAAAAACATTTTCACTGTTGTACAGCGAATCACAACCCTCTTTGCTGTGGTGCTGTGACCAATATAAGAGCTTTCATTGCAGAGGAATTGAATTACAATGTCACAATGACTGATTTCCTAACACTGATATATTTAGGGATTGATAATTTTAAATCATCACATGGAGTGCTTTTATTTTTGGAAGGATTTTTATGGAAGGCTAAAGAAGTGGTTGAACCAGATTTTCCCTGAAAGTGTCTAGCTTTATTTTTCTATTTTATCAGCCTTGACTTATGTTCACATAGTAGGCAGGTTTAACCTTATCATTTAAATAGAACCTTTTTTACTTTGAAATGTAGATTCAAATTCTTGCTTGAATGCTTTTGACACATCAGTAAGTAGTTATGCCTCATGATGCTAACACGTTTTATTACACATTTTTTTCCTGTGTTTTACTAAGGGAAGAGCTGGCTAGATTTGGGTTTCTACCTTCGTGGCTGATGTTGCTAGACTTTATTGAGACTTAAATGTATGCCGAATATCATAATATTCTTAGCAGTAATTTATGTGGGGATAGGACTCCCATAGGTTTTTTTGCACTGAATTTTGGAATTTCCTGTGGTCTAGAAATGTAGCAGAGGAATACTAGAATATCAAATTTGGTTTTTATTTTTCGTATTTAGTTTTATTGGCTTTAATTTCTGTTTCCTGTTTCTTTGGGGTATATTAACAGGGACCAGCAAGCTACAGCCTTGAGGCTGCCCACACTTTTTTTTTTTTTTGTGGTACACGGGCCTCTTACTGTTGTGGCCTCTCCCGTTGCGGAGCACAGGCTCCGGACACGCAGGCTCAGGCTCAGCGGCCATGGCTCACGGGCCTAGCCGCTCCGTGGCATGTGGGATCCTCCCGGACAGGGGCATGAACCCGTGTCCCCAGCATCGGCAGGCGGACTTTCAACCACTGTGCCACCAGGGAAGCCCCACCCATTTTTGTAAGTAAATTTACGTATATGTAAAGTTTAATTTACATGTAGTCTGTGGCTGCTTTCATGCTACTGTGGCACTATTAAGTAGTTACAACAGAGACTATTGTACACAAACCTAAATATTTACTATCTGGGCTTTGAGAAGACGTTTGCTGACCCCTACATTAGAACACTGCAGATAATTTTAAAGATTCAGGAGTTAACTTTTTAAACCAATGAAAAGTCTATGGAATATTTTTAGGCATTTATTTCTCTTTGTTGTCATTGCTACGCCGTTCTTCCTCTGACCCCCAGTGGAAGGTATCCATCAATTCATTTAACATATATGAGTGACCATCATGTGCAGAGCACTGAGGATACGGTGATCAAGACAGCTGTAGGATCTGTTTTCGTGCTTATATTCTATTAAGGCACATGTAGTTGAAATATTTAGCTAACTCATTATCTTCAATCGATATGTGGAGAAGGTGCTACAAAGGAGAATTACAAAGTGTGAAAGTGTATTATTGGAAAACCTGGTCTGGTGTGAGTGTAAGGTAAGGCTGTTTCAGGAAATGATGTTCAGGCTTAGTTGGCCCAGGGATACAGTAGGTAAAAAGGGTATATGTAATTGGAAGAATGTCAGGTGTTTTAGTAAACGGCATGTGGAAATGCCTTGAAGTAGGAAGGGATCATGGAGTGTTTGGGGAAATATGAGAAGGCCAGTATGGCCTGAGCACTGACACAGAAGGGAGGAGTGGCAGGAGAGAGGAGGCTATTAGTATAGAGCTTTTATGGAGCACAAAGGGTTTGAATCTTTATCCTAAAAACTGAAGGGGAGTTGTTGGAGGATTTTAAGCTGGAAAGGAACATAATTTGATTCACATTTTAAAAACGCTCTGTATAAAGATTGAATTAGGGGGCTTCCCTGGTGGCGCAGTGGTTAAGAATCTGTCTGCCAATGCAGGGGACACGGGTTCAAGCCCTGGTCCGGGAAGGTCCCACATGCCGTGGAGCACCTGGGCCCGTGCACCACAGCTGCTGGGCCTATGCTCTGGAGTCCGCAGGTCACAACTGCTGAGGCCTGTGTGCCTGGAGCCCGTGCCCCACAACAGGAGAGACCACTGCAATGGGAGGCCCGTGCACCGCAACAAGAGTAGCCACAACTAGAGAGAGCCTGCGCACAGCCAAAAATGTAAATAAATAAATTAAAAAAAAAAAAAAGATAGAGTTAGAAGAGAGAGAGAAAGTATGCTGGAAGCTGTCATTCAAGTGAGGGGTGGTAGTGGCTTGGGCTAAAGTGACGGCAGAGTGAAGATGTAGTGGGGTCAGCAATTTTGAAAACGGGTTTAGAGGGTACAGCTGATGAAATTCAGTTACTCATTGACGGTAGGGGAGAAAAGTGTCACCTCCTCCCGTTTAGAAGTTATGATTAGTACTGTTGCTCTCATTCATTTTGCCAGAATCATCCTAAATTATCAGTTTGACTTCTTATTTTCCTGATGATTTTCCCATTCCTTATAATGTCAAATGTAAACTCCTTGACTGGCTCTCCATGGTCTGTGCTCACTTTATATAGGTCTGTCTAGTTGCTTTTAATCTCCAGTTCCTACTACATGTCTTGAATATAGTTGATATTTCTCTCTCTCATCATTCTTTTAGGTTTCTGGCACTAAATAAAGACTCAATACATACTTTTTGAAATGGGTGCCATGATGACATGCCATTTAATTCAAAATAAATGGAAACCCTTAAACTAAATATAATGCTTAATATTATTCAGTATTTTTCCATACACATTGTGACATAATCTATTTACAAAGTAAGTTTCTAAGGTACCACGTGTCATAATGGCAAGTTGCAAGTAACTAAAAATGTGACATTAGCATAGGTGTAATAGTGGAAGGACAGCTTACAGAAAGTTGAGACCGTCCTGATATAGGTAAATGAAAATCTCAAACTGACATTAATATTTACAGTATGCTCTGATACAGAATACAGAACTTGAATGCATAGAAGGGATGTAATCCAACTCATTTAACTATTTTACAGATAAGGGGATGGAATGAGATGGGAAAACTAAATTTTTCTTAATTTCCTTTTTTTTTAGCTAGACTAGTGAATTTCCCATGTCCATTTAATTACTAGCATAGCTTCTTTTTTGGCCTGTTAATGTAACTTTTAGGTTTAAAAACAAAGTTTAAATTTATCACACATGGTTGTTGTGACCCTTTAAACATAATGTTTTTCTTCACTCTATATTGTTTCTTGTAGATTAAATCTGTTTAATATGAAGTTCAATTCAGTAATTATTTATTGAGCTTCTGCTATGTCTCAGGCACACTGTTAAGTGCTGAAATTACTGAATATGTGTAAGGCTGTCTTTGTCCTTTATGAATTCAAAATAGTATAATTTTTAAATGATATCATGCATGCTGTGTTAGCATGTGCATGATATACTAAGAGGAAGTGACATCTGAGTTGAGTTTTGAAAAATGGATACAAAGTTGACCAACTGGTCAAGGAAAAGGGAGGGTGAGCATTTTAGGCATAAAGAATAGCATGTACAGTGACCTGGAGGGATCACAAAATCGTGATGTATGAGAGGAATATCTGCACACTAATAGTATAAAGTGTGAAGTAGAGAGAAATTAGAGATGAAGCTGTGGAATTAATAAAGTGGAAAGGAAGAAAAATCTTGTATCTCAAATCAGAAAGACAAGTGATGTTTACAAATCAGATTTTAGAATAAGACAGATATAATTTAAATATTACATCAATATCTCTATTTCAGATCTTTATACACACTTCCTGTCTATGTACTGGGACCATGACTATTTTTTTCTGAGCATTTTTTCTTTTTTCATAAAAATGGAATTATTGGACTGTCTAAACTCCTTCTGGGTCAAAGCCTGTGTTTCAGAGAAAAAGTTAGTGAATTTAAAAGTAGTTTGTCTTATGGTTACCAAGGGAGAAAAGGCAGGGGAGGGGTAAATTGGGAGATTGGGATTGACATATGTACACTACTATATGTAAAATAACTAATAAAAACCTACTGTATAGCACAGGGAACTCTACTCAGTACTCTGTAATAACCTATATGGGAAACGAATCTAAAAAAGAGTGGATATATGTATATGTATAACTGGTTCACTTTGCTGTACAGCAGAAACTAACACAACATTATAAATCAACTATACTCGGATAAAAATGAATTAAAAAAATAAAAGTAGTTTGTTAAAGAAAAAAAAAAGAGTAATTAGTTCACTACCAGGTCCCTTTTACCTAGCATAGGACCTGGCATAGAGTAGATGCATAGTTAGTAATATTTATGAAGAAAATACTGAATTCTGTGAGTTGAATCAGATAGATGTTATAAACTAGTTATGGTTAGTGAGGACACTGAGGCTGAGGAGTTAAATGCCTTTTATGAATTTTAGGAGTTGTTGAAGTTGCTGTTCTAACCTAAATGATTAGTCACTTAAGAACTGTTAATTTGTACCCCCATAGGAAACACCTTTATCAATTAAAGTAAGGTGTTTATATAGAATTCCTTTACCTTTAGTCTTGCAGACTCCATTCATTTCCACAGTTACTTTGGACAGTGCTTTATTCCCTTCACCTCCTTCAGTGAGGTTGTTTCATAAACTTAAAAAAAAATATGCATGCATTAAGATTTACTCTTTGTGCTATAAAGATCATTGAATTTTGACAAATGCTTAATGTCTTGTATAAAGAATAGTTTCACCATCCAAAAAATGTCCCCTATATTTTATGTGTTTATCCCTCCCTGCAGTGAACCCCTTGCAAACACTAATGTATAGACCATCTCTATAATTTTGTCTTTTTAAGAATGTCATATAATTGAAATCATACAGCACATAGCTTTTTCATATTGGTTTCTTTCATTTAGCAATATGAATTTAAGATACTTCCGGGTCTTTCTGTGGCTTGCTACCTCATTTCTTTTTATTGATGAATAATATTGCATTGTACCACAGTTCGTTTATCCATTCAGCTATCAAAGGACATGTTGGTTGCTTCATTTTTGGCCATTATGAATAAAGCTGCTATAAATATTCACATGCAGGTATTTATGTGGACAGGTGTTTTCAACTCATTTGGGAAAATACCAAAGAGTGCAAATGCTCAATCACGTGGTGAGACTGTTTAGCCTTATAAGAAACTGCCAAACTGTTTTGCAAAGTAGCTGTACCATCTTGCATTTCCACTGGCAGTGAGTGAGAGTTCTAGGTCCTCTGTGTCCTCACCAGCAATTGGTATTGTCAGTGCTTTGTGTTTTAGGCATTCTAATAGGTGTATAGTGGTATCCTGTTATTGTTTTAAATTTGCAATTCCCTAATGACAAATGATGTTGAGCATCTTTTCATATGCTTGTCATCTGTATATCTTTAAGTGTCAGTTTGGATCTTTTGCCCATTTTAAAATTCATTTCTTACTGTTGAGTTTTAACAGTTCTTTGTATATTTTGGATATGTCTTTTATCAGATATGTGTTTTGCATGTGTTTCCCAGCCTGTGCCTTGTCTTTTCATTCTCTTAAAAGTGTCCTTCACATATATACACTATCAAATGTAAAACAGATAGCTGGTGGGAAGCAGCCGCATAGCATAGGGAGATCAGCTTGGTGCTTTGTGTCCACCTAGAGGGGTGGGATAGGGAGGGTGGGAGGGAGACGAAAGAGGGAAGAGATATGGGGATATATGTATATGTATAGCTGATTCACTTTGTTTTAAAGCAGAAACTAACACACCATTGTAAAGCAATTATACTCCGATAAACATGTTAAAAAAAAAAGTATCCTTTACAGACCAAACATTTTAATAAATTCCAACTTAATTTTTTCTTTCACAGATCAAGGTCATGTAGTTTTTCTACTTTGTTTTTCTACTTCAAGAAGTTTTATAGTATTGTATTTTACATTTTGGTCTGTGATCCATATTGAGTTAATTTTTGTGTAACACCTATGTTTGAGTTAATTTTTTTGCATAAACTTTTGTCTAAGAATTCCAGCACTATTTGTTGAGAAGACTATCCTTTCTGCATTAAATTGCTGTTGCTCTTTTGTCAGAATGAGTTGAGTGTATTTGTGTGGGTCTACTTTTGAGCTCTCTGTTCTTTTTTGTTGATCTACATGTCTGTTCTTTTGCCAGTCACATTCTGTCTTGATTACTGTCTTGTTATGTCTTATAGTAAGTCTTGTGTTGTATAATGAAGAATTCAGCTGGCTTTTGTTCCTAGTTTCTGCGTGGGAGCCTCTACATCTTTGGAATTTCCCAAGTGATAGAAGTGTTTTTGTTCACTGTGGGCCCTAATAATTTATGCTAACAGGGCGGCTCAAGGTCAGGGTAGGCCATGCAAGAAAAACCAAACATGTGATTAGAGGGTTGGGGTGTTGAGCCCTCTGCTATTAGTCTGATCTCTGGGGAGCAGGGGGAGTGGGCTGGACATTGAGTTCAGTCATGTGGCCAATGATTCAACCATGCATGCTTTTGTAATGAAACTACAATAAAAACTCTGGACACTGAATCTCAGGTGAACATCCCTAATTAACCATACTCTCTGCATACGTTGCTGATCCGTGTGCCAAGGAGGTGACCTGTTCTGACTCCATGGGGAGAGAACACAGAAGCTTTGCGTTTGTGACCATCCTAAGCTTTGCCCTGTGTGTCTCTTCTTTTGGTTTGTCCTGATTTATACCATTTTGGCTATAATACAACTTATCATAAAGTATATTGCTTTCCTGAGTTCTGTGAGTTGTTCTAGTGAATAACCTGAGGGAGTCACGGGAACCTCTGCATTTGTAGGCAGTTAGTAGGACATACAGGGCCTGGGAACCCCTGAGCTTTTTTGGCCAGTGATGTCTGAATTAATGTCAGTCTTGTGGAAGACTGTGCCCTTAACCTGTGAAGTTTGTCCTAACTCTGGATCATTAGTGTCAAAAGTCCTTGTAGTTGGTGTCAGAAAAAGTGGAATATGCTAGATAACCCTGCCTCACTGTAGCTTGTGGGAAGAGAAAGGATGAAAGGACTGGGGATGAAGAAATTTTGATTCTTGGATGGCTATCTAGTTACTCATGATATGAAACTGCAGCTGTGCTATGATCCATTACTAAAGGCAAAAGTTGTGGAATAGAATTTAGAAACGGTGGGAGACACAATCCCCAATGAGGTGGCTCACTGGTTACAGAAGGAAATGCAGAATAATAAGCAAACTAAATATATAATGTGTTGGCTATTGTTACTTATAATAGCTAAAGTGAAAGTAATATAGAGTGCTGGGGCTGATCCTGATGCTGGGCCAAGCTTAGATTTCAGTCAGTCTGATCTACCACCAATAACTTTAAAGCCACCCCTAATGAGAGAGATTATTTTAGGACAAAAGGCAGTACTGTTATGAACTCTGGTTACCAGGAAGGTGGTCCAGTTAGGGAGAAGGAAAACCCAAGAAACTACTGAAACCAAGGGTTATAGTGCCAAGGAGTAGTCTTATTTTGTGGATCTGTGTCAACTTCCTGAAGAACTTTTAGTAAAATGGATTGCGAGAGTGACTAATTTAGGGGTAGTATCTTTGGTTTTGAATGCTACAGAGTGGAAGAGAATGTTGGGTTGACATAGGACCCACAGCTCACTGTAGAAAAATCACAGATGGCTGTCCATAGTAGGTTACCTGAGGGAGTGGGTAGCCTGGTGGACTGGATAAAACTTGCTGTAAAGTCTGTTTATCTGAGAAGAGAGACTGTATTTCTTCTATAAATGCCAAGTGGAACACCACAGATGAAGAGTCTGTGCACTTCATAGCAAGCCATGCTGGATTGACTTGATGCTTTTCATATGGTTATTTATCTACTGAATATGCCCTATAACCAGGTCATGGTAACTCTTGTGATTAAGAGGGCCCCATTTACATGGGCACCTCATGAAACAATACTGTTGTAAAACCAAGCAGCTGAGAAACGTTATTAGATTTGTTGTCTCAGTTTCCCTTATCGATGTTAAAGATGAAAAAAAAAGTCATTAACAAGAAAAGGGAGGAAAACAGAAGGGGAGAGCTAAGGGATTCGTCCCATCAGGGGTCGATGTTTATGAGAAATATAGTGAATATATTGGACATTGATGAGGTTAAGACAAAGGTGTTAATGCAGCAGTGTTGAAGATTGAGTGTACCAATGGGAGCTAATGCTGGTTCTACAGCTTTAAAGGGGCCTGAACAATACCACTGTATTTATCCCAGTTTGGAGGAATTTTAAAAGCTTAAAGGCAAAGGTAAAATTGAGAAACCTGACTTGGAATCACCTGGGACAATGTTCTGGTAGATTAGTGAAAGTGAAGATTGACAGAAGGGATAGGGTCCCTTGGCTCTTAATTCTTCCCCTCTGGGGACCTAAGGCCTTATGTATGTGAGTGGGTAAAATGGTCACCAGGTGTAGAAGAGACCTTTCTGGGACTCCTTGACACAGACCCCCATGTACTTTGGTATCAAAACATGTTGACGAACATGTCTTAACTGGGGCCACTTTAGACTGAGATAAAATAGTAATGCATTGGTTGATGGGATTAAGATGAAAGTTCAAGTGAAAGTTTAAACAGGCTTTATGTGAAGTAGTTGGTCTTCTTAGCTGAATGTTTTACGGAAAAGGATATTATGCCCTATCTAGTATTGTGAAGCAAAACTGTTTGGTGAAATTTTAATAGAGGCTACTGTTAGGAATGCAAAGTTGATGGGATTATTGTCCTATGAAGGTCTGAGAATAATATTGTAATTTTCTGTAAGATGTTATGGAAAAACCCGAACAAACTTTTTGGCCAACCCAATAATTCCACCACCAACAATATAATTATTGAAAACAGCTTGAGGATTTTTTTTCTTTCTTTCTTTCTTTTTTTCTATTTGTAATAGTTTCTCTCTGAATGGTTATTCCATGAACTTGATACACAGGTTTGTGTATATTATTTTACTTTTGATTTTTAGGGATTCGTTTAAGCATTATTTGCAATAGTAGAATATTGGAAACAACACAAACACCCAAATAACATTCATATTACGTAAGAATAGCATATTATAGAGGCTAAGGTAGGAGAAGGAGTATGAAAATACAGATATTTGTTTAAAAGTTTTAAATTAATTTTTTATTACTTCATTTTTTTTAGAAAAAGTAAGCAAATATGAATATATTTACCACCCCTCAGCTTCTAAACATATATATTATGCTTTTGCTATTACAACTAGTTCTTTAATAAATAGCCTTGTCTTTTTGCATTTTGGGGATAGATATATAGAATGGTGATATTGGATCAAAGGTTAAATGTACAAGTAATTTTCTTAGAAATTTGAGCAATATTTTTTAATTTTCAAAAGCTCTTTTTTATTCTTGAGTGAAATTTCATTCAACATAAAATTAACCATTTTAAAGCGAACATTTCAGTGGCATTTTGTATATTTGCAATACTGTGCAACCACTACCTCTGTCTAGTTCCAAAACATTTCATCACCCATAAGTAAAGATTGTACTCACTTAAGTAGTTACTCCCCATTCACCCCTCCCCAGCCTCTGGAAACCATCAATCTGCTCTCTGTCTGTATGAATTTACCTATTTTGGATATTTCATATGTGGAATTATACAACATGTGACCTTTTGTGCCCAGATCTTTTACTTAGCATAGTGTTTTTGTGGTTCTTCCACATTTTTGTAGCATGTATCAGGAGTCCATTCCTTTTTAAAGCTGAATAATAGTCCATCATATGTACATTCCATTCATCCATTAATGGACATAGGACATATGGGCAGTTTCTACCTTTTTGCTGTTGTGGATAGTGCTGCTATGAACATGCATGTACATGTGTTTGTTTGAGTACCTGCTTTAAATTTTTGAGGTGTATATACCTTGGAGTGAAATTGCTGGATTATGTAGTAATTCTGTGTTTAACTTTTTGAAGAGCTGCTGAACCGTTTTTGTTTTGTTTTTAATTGCAGCTGAATCATTTTACATTCCCAATGTAAAATGTGTAAGTCTTATACAGCAATGTATAAGTCTTCCAGTTTTTCTACATACTTGATGACACTTATTTACTGTCTTTTTTTTTTTTAATAGTCAACCTACTGGATATTAAGTGATATTCCATTGTGGTTTTGATTTACATTTCCCAAATGAATAATAATGTTGAGCATCTTTTCATGTGCTTGTTGGATATTTGTATATCTTCTTCAGATAAAGTCTATGTAAGTCCTTTGCCCACTTAAAAAATTGGATTTTTTGTGGTTTTATGTATCTTGGATACTAGAGTCTTATTAGATATGATTTGCAAATATTTTCTTTCATTCTGTAGGTTGTCTTTTCACTTTGTTGATAATGTCCTTTGATGCACAAAAGTTTTTAATTTTGATGAATCCAATTTAATTTTTTCTTTTATTACTTCTGCTTTTGATGTCATACCAAAGAATTTATTGCCAAATGCAAAGTCATGAAGATTCAGGGTCTTTTGTGTTTCCACAAAAGATTAGTAGAATTATTTCTTCTAGTTCTATGAAAAACGCCATTGGTATTTTGATAGAAGTTGCATTCAATCTGTAGATTGCCTTGGGTAGTATGATTTTTTTTAACAATATTCTTCCAGTCCGTGAGGACATATATCTTTCCATTCGTTTGTGTCATCTTCAATTTCTTTCATCATTGTCTTACGGTTTTCAGAGTAAAAGTCTTATTCCTATGTATTTTATTCTTTTTGATGCAGTTGTAAATGGGATTTTCTTAATTTCTCTTTCTGATAGTTTGTTGTTAGTGTATAGAAATGCAGCAGATTTCTGTATATTAATTTTATTTCCTGACACTTCAGTGAATTCACTTATTCTGTTTTTTGGTGGTGTCCTTAGAATTTTCTATATATAGTATCATGTCATCTCCAAACAGTGACAGTTTTAGTTCTTACTTTCCATTTATTATTTCTTTTTCTTGTCTGATTGCTGTGTCTAGGACTTCTAATATTATGTTGAATAAAAGTGGCAAGAGTGGGCATCTTTGTCTTGTTCCTGATCTTAGAAGAAATGCTATCAACTTTTCACTACTGAGTATGATATAAGCTTTAGGCTTATCCTATATGGCCTTTATTATATTCTTTCTATACCCACTTTCTGGAGAGTTTTTATCATAAATGGATGTTGAATTTTCTCAAAAGCTTTTGCTGTATCTATTGAGATGACCATATGGTTTTTATTCTTCAGTTTGTTAATGTGTTGTATCGCACTGATTGATTTGCAGATATTGAACCATCTTTGCATCCCTGGGATAAATCCCACTTGATCAAGGTGTATGATCCCTGTAATGTATTGTTGAATTTGGTTTGCTAGTATTTTGTTGAGGATGTTTTCTTGTATTGCTATAAATTTCCTTCCTAGAACTGCTTTTGCTGCATTCCATAGATTTTGGAGCATTGTGTTTCCATTTTCATTTGTCTCCAGTTTTTTTTTTTCTTTCTTTCTTCTTTGATTTCTTCTGTGATCCAGTGTTTGTTTAGTAGCATATTCTTTAGCTTCCACGTGTTTGTGTCTTTTTCAGTTTTTTTTCTTGTAGTTGATTTTTAGTTGTCATAGTGTTGTGGTGGGAAAAATGCTTGATGTGATTTCAGTTTTCTTAAATTTGAGACTAGTTTTGTGGCCTAGTATGTGATCTATCCTGGAGAATGTGTTATGTGCACTTGAAAAAAATGTGTATTTTGCTCTTTTGGATGGAATGTCCAGTAGATAGCTATTAAGTTTAATGAGTCTAACACGTTCTTTAAGGCCAGTGTTTCCTTATTGATTTTCTGTCTGGATGATCTGTCTGTTGATGCAAGTGGGGTTTTAAAGTCTTCTCCTATTATTGTGTTACTGTCAATTTCTCCTTTTGTGTTTGTTAATACTTGTTTTATGTATTTAGGAGTTTTTCTCTTAAATTGTTATACTTTCACCTCCAGAATTTTTACTTTTCATTCCTTTATGTTTTATATCTTCACTGATATTCTGTACTTGGTTAAATATACTTTGCCTGAGGTTTGAGCATATTTAAGATAGTTGATTTAAAGCCTTTGTCTATTAAGTTCAGTGCTTGGGCTTCCTCAGGGATCATTTCTGTTAATTTTTGTTTTTTTTTCTGTGACTGGATGATACTTTCTTTGCAGGTCCCTAAGGTTTTGTTGAAAACCAGTCATTTTAAATATTTTAATATAGCAACACTGGAAATCATATCCTTCATCTTTCTTAGGGTTTGTTTTTGTTACTTTTTTAGGCTATAGCTGTTTTTTTAAAAAAAAATTATTATTTATTTATTTATTTATTTTTAGTTGTGCTGGGTCTTAGTTGCAGCATGCAGGATCTTTGTTGTGGTATGCGGACTCTTAGTTGCGGCATGTGGGCTTCTTAGTTGCGGAATGTGAACTCTTAGTTGCAGCATGCATATGGGATTTAGTTCTCCAACCAGGGATTGAATGCAGGCCCCCTGCGTTGGGAGCATGGAGTCTTACCCACTGGACTACCAGGGAAGTGCCCCCTTTTTTTTTTTTTTAGTGAAATTTCTAAACTATTTTTCCAAAGCCTCTCTTTTCATGTGTGGTCTATGAAGTGTGTGTTATTTTAGCTTGTGTTTATTTAGTGTTTTATGCAGAGATTTCCTTGAGTGCCATATGGCAAATAAAAAGAAAGAAAAGAGGGCTTCCCTGGTGGCGCAGTGGTTGAGAGTCCGCCTGCCGATGCAGGTTCGTGCCCTGGTCAGGGAAGATCCCACATGCCGCGGAGCAGCTGGGCCTGTGAGCCATGGCCGCTGAGCTTGCGCGTCCAGAACCTGTGCTCCGCAACGGGAGAGGTCACAACAGTGAGAGGCCTGCATACAGCAAAAAAAAAAAAGAAAGAAAGAAAGAAAGAAAAGCAAAAAAGAGGGAGAGAGGAAGAGGAAGGGAATAAGGGAAAGAAGAAGAGAAGGAGGCAGAGAAAGAACAAAGAATTAAAAGGAAGGAGAATTAAAAGATCTTACAGTCAAAATTAAAAAAAAAACCCATTCAGTGTCTCTGTCTGCATATTGGCTCTGTGTTGGGCCACTCCTTCAATCTTTAGCCTGACCATTTACAGTTCTACCTTAGCCTTCACTTGCTCCTTTTTCTGGGCCTAGAGATCAGCCAGAGGTGAAAGCTTTGGGCTTTGTTAGGTCTTTACTGAGAATACATTCTGCCCTGGGCATTTTTGTGGCTTTCTAAATTTCCAACATACATGGCACTTTTGAATTACCTAATTTCCCAAAGAAATTCTCTCCCCAGCCTTTTTTCTCAGTCTTTTAGTATTCTATTATATCAACTATAATCTTTTGCCCCAGGGTGATTGTGGATTGTTTGACTTACAGTAGTTTTTGAGCAGTGCCCACAGCTTTTCTGCCTGAGTGAATTCCAAGTTGGGCAAAACAAAGAAAAGCACTTTGTGTTAGTTATTCATGTAACCCCAGACAGGTTAGAGCGGACAAACACGGTATTTCATGAATAAGTTTGCCACTGTGCCCTTTGGAACCAGGTAGCAGAGTCCCACGCTGGGAACAAGGTCTACTTTAAAGTCTGCAGTCAAGCTGGGGAGGGGCATATGGGAAGGGCTGGTCTCAATGATAATTGGAATGCAAATTGTTACAGCAATTCTGGGAAATGGTTTAGCAGTTTCTTATGAAGTTAAACATAAACTCACTATATCACCGAACAGTCCTACTCACTTGGGTATTTACTCTAGAGAAATGAAATCCTATATTCACACAAAAACCTGTACATGAATGTTCGTAGTAGCTTTATTTATAATAACTAAAAACTGGAAAAACCAGTTTACTTCAGTGAGTAAATGGACGCACAAACTGTTACATCCATTTAGTGGAATGCTATTCACTAGTAAAAAGTAATGAGTTACTGATATATTCAATGATTTAGATTAATCATAAAGGCATTCTGCCGAGTGAAATAAGCCAGTCCCAAAAGGTTACGTAGTGTATGATTGCAGTTATGACATTCTTAAAAAACACAGCTGTAGTGATGGAGAACAGATCATTGTCTGCTAGGGGTGATGGGTGGGAGAGGGTGTAATTAAAACTGGATAGTACAAGGAAGTTTCTTTGGGTGAAGAAATTATGTGTCCTGATTATATTGGTGATTACACAAACTTATATGTGTTTTAAAATTCATAAACTGTATGCCAAAAGAAAAAATTAATTTTACTGCATGGTGATGAATACAAACTTGTGATGAAGTCCTTTATTTGCCAGAAACATTTAGGCTTTCTTCAGTGTATTATTGAAGGAGAAACTCGTTAAGGAAGCACTGGCCCACCATCTCATAGTTCACTCTTTTTGAATGGAAAAGCATTCTCAGAGACCAAGGAAGTTCTGTGGCACTTCTGCTCATATGTGTTTAGTCAGGGTTTTAATTCCAATGAGATTTGTGGGAAGCCTCTGGAAGCCAGACAGTATACAGATTTATGTTTTCATTGTCATACTCCCAGCTAATGGCTGTGCTAGATCGTCTCCCAGGTATATGTGGATGTTGGCTCCCAACAAATGCAGGCTTGCCAGTGAGAGGAAGAGCCTGCCACCATCACAAACATGGAAGAGAAACACTTTGCCATGTTAAGCAGTCTCCATGCTTATATGGCTTCCTTTCTTCCTATAATAATGCATTTCCTAGACTGTACAAATGACAGATTTCTACACTAGTGAAGAAAAATTATAATAATTTTTTTCTTATCTCTTTGCCTGAATCCTTTCTGAAAGGTCTAATAATATCTCTGATACTACTCTTCTCAAAATCTGATATTGGAGAAACAGAGACCTTCTATGGGAATGTGGGAAAAACTGTCTAAGACAGGTATTAGAATCCAGTCTTCTCAGTCAGCATTGTGTCTCTTGTCAAACTCATTATTCAACAACTTTCAGTTGTCATCTATGTGGTAGTGACTCCCACACCTCAACTCCACTCCCCTGTATATTTAATTGTCTGGTGGACATGTCTTCTTGAAGATGCAGCAGGCATGTCAAAACTGTCAGGTTCTAATATTATTTATTAATTTTTTAATCTCCTATCACATCTGGTCATCCTTTTTTAGTACTTTATTTCAGTGAATGGGAATCACCCACCTGTTTCTAAATCCAGGAACCAAGGAGTCATTCATGGCTCTTTCTTTACTTCTTAGTTAACTTTGGTTCTTTAGATCCTAACTCCTCAGTGTGTCTTATAATTGCTATTCTTTCATTGTCACTGACACTAATTAATATCAGGCTGCTGTCATATGCCACATGGATTCTGCAGTAGCTACAAAACTGCTTTTTTTCCCCCATTTAAATCCATTGTCTACACTGTAACCAGAATAATGTTTCTTTAATGTAGATCTCAATTTGTCACTTCTTAAAACTCAACAGTCATATCCCTGTCATTGAGATACAGTCCAAACTCCTTAACATGGCTGAAATAGTTTTTCATGATGTAGATATATTTCTGTCCCTTCCCCTTACACTCTGTTTGAGTGTTGTCTTAGTTCTAGCTACTGTAACAAAATACTGTAGGCTGTGTGGCTTGAACAGAGACATTTATTTTTTACGGTTTTGGAGTCTGGAAGTCCTAGATCAAGGTGTTGGCAGATTCAGTTCCTAGTGAAGGCCCTCTTCACCTTTTAACAGAATCCTCACATGGTGGGGAGAGAGATTGTGTGCTCTGGTCTCTTTTGCTTCCTCTAAGGACACTAATCCCATGATCGGGTCCCCACCATCATGACCTTGTCTAAACCTAATTATCTCCCAAAGGCCATATTTCCAAATATCCTCATATTGAGGGTTAGAGCTTCAACATACGAATTTTGGGGGGATGCACACACAAACATTCAGTCCATAACAAGTGTTAATGAGCTACTTGAAGTTATTTGAATAGAGCAGATCAGCATACTATGTCCTGTAAGCGAAATTTGACCAACCACCTGTTTTTTTCACAGCCTGAAAACTAAGAATGTTTTTTACACTTCCAGAGGTTACACTTTAAATGGTTATATAAGTACCTACATAATATACTTGATTTTCTCTGTAGACTTGCAAAATCTAAAATACTTTTCACCTTTTAAAAAAGTTTCTGCCAACGTTTGGAATAGATTATGCTTTTTGCTTCCTTGCCCTTACCATACTGTTTATGCAGAATATAGTCTCCTCTTCCACGTTCTAGAGGCTGAATTTGTTGTTTCTTAGGTTGTCTTGACTTGACTTTGTTTTATTTAAAACAATTTTATTTTATTTTATTTAAAAAATTTTTAAATTGTTAAATTTTTTGAACATCTTTATTGGAGTATAATTGCTTTACAATGGTGTGTTGGTTTCTGCTTTATAACAAAGTGAATCAGCTATACCTATACATATATCCCCATATCTCCTCCCTCTTGCGTCTCCCTCCCACCCTCCCTATCCCACCCCTCTAGGTGGTCACAAAGCAAGGAGCTTATCTCCCTGTGCAATGTGGCTGCTTCCCACTAGCTATCTATTTTACATTTGATAGTGTATATATGTCCATGCCACTCTCTCACTTCGTCCCAGCTTACCCTTCCCCCTCCCCATGTCCTCAAGTCCATTCTCTGCATCTGTGTCTTTATTCCTGTCATGTCCCTAGGTTCATCAGAACCTTTTTTTTTTTTTTTTTTTTAGATTCCATATATATCTGTTAGCATACGGTATTTGTTTTTCTCTGACTTCCCTCTCTATGACAGACTCTAGGTCCATCCACCTCACTACAAATAACTCAATTTAATTTCTTTTTATGGCTGAGTAATATTCTATTGTATATATGTGCCACACCTTTATCCATTCATCTGTCGATGGACACTTAGGTTGCTTCCATGTCCTGGCTATTGTAAATAGTGCTGCAGTGAACATTGTGGTGCATGACTCTTTTTGAATTATGGTTTTCTCAGGGTATATGCCCAGTAGTGGGATTGCTGGGTCATATGGTACTTCTATTTGTAGTTTTTTAAGGAACCTCCATACTGTTCTCCATAGTGGCTGTATCAATTTACATTCCCACCAATAGTGCAAGAGGGTTCCCTTTTCTCTACACCCTCTCTAGCATTTATTGTTTGCAGATTTTTTGATGATGGCCATTCTGACTGGTGTGAGGTGATACCTCATTGTAGTTTTGATTTGCATTTCTCTAATGATCAGTGATGTTGAGCATCCTTTCATGTGTTTGTTGGCAATCTGTATATCTTCTTTGGAGAAATGTTTATTTAGGTCTTCTGCCCATTTTTGGATTGGGTTGTTTGTTTTTTTGGTATTGAGCCGCATGAGCTGCTTGTAAATTTTGGAGATTAATCCTTTGTCAGTTGCTTCATTTGCAAATATTTTTTCCCATTCTGAGGGTTGTCTTTTGGTCTTGTTTATGTTTTCCTTTGCTGTGCAAAAGCTTTTAAGTTTCATTAGGTCCCATTTGTTTATTTTTGTTTTTATTTCCATTTCTCTAGGAGGTGGGTTAAAAAGGATCTTGTTGTGATTTATGTCATGGAGTGTTCTGCCAATGTTTTCCTCTAAGAGTTTTATAGTGTCTGGCATTACATTTAGGTCTTTAATCCATTTTGAATTTATTTTTGTGTATGGTGTTAGGGAGTGTTCTAATTTCATTCTTTTACATGTAGCTGTCCGGTTTTCCCAGCACCACTTATTGAAGAGGCTGTCTTTTCTCCATTGTATATTCTTGCCTCCTTTGTCAAAAATAAGGTGACCATATGTGTGTGGGTTTATCTCTGGTCTTTCTGTCCTGTTCCATTGATCTATATTTCTGTTTTTGTGCCAGTACCATAGTGTCTTGCTTACTTTAGCTTTGTAATATAGTCTGAAGACTGGGAGCCTGATTCCTCCAGCTCCGTTTTTCTTTCTCCAGATTGCTTTGGGTAGTTGGGGTCTTTTGTGTTTCCATACAAATTGTGAAATTTTTTGTTCTAGTTCTATGAAAAATGCCATTGGTAGTGTGATAGGGATTGCACTGAATCTGTAGATTGCTTTGGGTAGTATAGTCATTTTCACAATGTTGATTCTTCCAATTCAAGAACACGGTATATCTCTCTATTTGTATCATCTTTAATTTCTTTTATCAGTATCTTACAGTTTTTTGCATACAGGTCTTTTGTCCCTTTAGGTAGGTTTATTCTTAGGTATTTTATTCTTTTTGTTGCAATTGAATTTGTTTTAGATTGGCTCTGATTTGCCAAGATATATATCCATGTGATATACCCTCATGGCACCTGGGAATACCATACTGTGAAGGAATTTTCTGTTTGAGGGGAGACAAGTAAATTTGGAGGGTTGTTGTGACTTTGTTAAATTAACATTTGTTAAGTAGAGCCCCAAAGTGTTGTTTGGTGAGCCCCAATTCAACAAAAGACCACAAGGGAAATAGAAATAGAGAAGTTTATTACTCTCAGGTCCTGGAAGAAGTACATGGCATGCCTGCAGGGGCCATATGGGAAAACGTGGCATGCCTCGAGGAGCCATACAAGGGCAAACAGAGTGGCAGGAACCTGGGGCACATGCTTTTATTATTAGGGTCCATGGCTGGAGTGCTTTTAGGTTCTTGGGCTAAGGCTTGATTGGGCAGTTCAAACCAAGAAGTGCAGGGTTTTGGTAAGCTCAGCAGCGGTCTTATCTAAGGTTTCACAAGGGGCAGTCCCTGGGGGGCAGGGGAGACTGTTGCTCACAAGGGCTGCTGGAGAAGTCTTGTTAGGAATTTACATTTGCTTATGACTCTGGAACTGTTATCTAGGGCAGGCCCCTGCAGACTTCTTGGTCACACAAAATGGATGCCAGGGCAGCAATATCATTGAGTAGTTTAGCAAACTCTCAAGATAGGGATTGTCTTTTTACATGAATATATCATGTACCCAGAATTATGCCTTGCATATATTGGTTTTCATATGTGTTGAATTTTTGATGGTGTGTCTTGTGGTTGCCACATGGAGGCAGGATCAACTGCCCTCCCCCCAGATTTGTTCAGTGTCGAGAAAGATGGTGCCACACATGTAGCAAGAGAATGTGAAAACATTTATTATTCACATAGTGAGACTTTCTGCGAACACCAGGACAGACACCCAAACTAGTCCAGAATGGCTCGAGTGAAGAGGGGAGAGGCAGGTGGCTCTGGTTATTATTGTGGTTAGGGGATGGGCTGGGTTGAGGATTCCCACATGCAGGCTAGACTTGTGTGGTTTGAACTTCCCTGCTGTTGCTAAGGGAGGTTCACTGTTTTAAGTGTGAAGTTTTGCTTATTATAAAAGCAGTATGTTCTTATTACAAAATCAAAAAAAGTGTAGCAAGTCAAAATCAAAAGGAATACAAAGAACATAAGCGCATGTTGTCTCACATAGTGGAAAATAATAACAATTCTTTGGTTTATCACCATTCAGACATTTAAATGTATTTTACAGCATTAAAGATGAAGTCATATTGTACATATATAATTGCTTCCCCACCCACCATTTTACAGAGCATCTTTCCATGTGTCTAGATAAATTTCTGAAATATCATATATAATGATTCATTGATGAGTGTTAACTTGAAGCATAAATGTGGATGGTTTTCCCTTTCTGTAACTATTGCTAACTGTGTCCCCCTTACTTTTCCATTGAGCCTTAGTAACTTCTCAAAGTGATACAATTTTTTGACCACTTTTGAATTCATTAGAACAGGCTCATTCCCATTCCCTAAGACTATGTTTTTAAATCTTTGTTATAAAATGAAACCTACAGAAAACCCTACAAAACATATGTAGAGTTTAATTAGTTATTAAAAGTTGAACACCTTTTTGGCAGTGGTGACAGTGCTCCTTTTGCTGACTGGTGCTTCTCAGCAAGCCCTACTTTGGACTTAGAAAATGAGGTTCTATTGCCTTTGATTCTTTGCTGTGTCTTTAGTTGTCAGATTTGGCCTGGGGTGCCCAACATCATCTTGTTTCACACATATTCATACAAATAGCCAAACGTTTTTAATTGAAGATATGATTTTAGGAGTAAAATTATATAAGTTATAATAATTACTGCAGAAAATGAGAAAATACAGGTACTCTAATCAAAAAAAAAAAAAAAAAAAGAAAAAGAAAAATCTCAGAATCCTAAAATAGTTAACCTGTGTTTTGGTTTTCTTCTAAGTTTTTTCCAATGCATATTATACAATTTTTTTTAATAAAATGGATAATTCTGTATATGCTGTTTTAGAGACGTGATTTTTTTTTTTCCAGTTAACATGTAGGCCTTTTCAGTGGAAGAAATGTATCTTTTATTTTAAGATGAAAAACATCTTGTGTTCATACTGATACTTCCCACTTATACTCAGGAACATAGCATAGAATTTTTACTTAATTTCATTGTTTTTTACATCTTTATTTTCTTTTTCCTGAGATGAGAATCCATTTTTCAGCAAATACCAATATACACAAGTCTCAGAATAACAACACCATTATTACCATCTGTAATGTGATTACTGAAAATAGTTTGAGGATTTTTTTCCCCCACTTGAAATAGTTTCTCTCTGAGTGTTATACCATCAACCTGATATACAGATTCATTTATTTCAATTTAATGTTGACATATAGGGATTTGTTGAAACATTATTTGTAAGAGCAAAAGATTGGAAACAAACTAGTCCGTATTTTTCCCCAATTAACATCTTTCTATGTCTGTAAATATATTTTTATTACCTTTTTTTAAGAACAACATCATATTCTGTTGTATGACTATATCGTACTTCCTGTTTAACCATTTTTCTGTTGTTGGACATTTAGCTCATTCCTACTTTTTTTGCCATTCTGTCCAATGCTACAATAGCCACACTTATACATATATTTTCTGCATTTGTCTGTTTCTAAGGGATAAATTATTAGGAGGGAAGACTTTGCCTTTTTCAAAAAGGTTTTAGCTAAATTTTAACAAATTGGCCTCCAGATGGTTTGTATGGATACTAGATTCCTCTAAATCATGATAAATCCACATTGGTGTGGTAGCATTCTTTCCTACATTGTATTTATTGGCCGTTTATTTTCTATTTATTTTGTGAATTGTCCATTATGGCCTTTGGCAGTTTTTTTTTTCCATATTCATTTTTTTCCTTGATTTTTTTAGGAAGACTGTTTTAAGAACAGCAAATATTTCATAATGGAAAGAGGTTCTGTGAAATAACTTTTTCTTATGCCAAGGTTAAATAATTATGCAGCTTTTTTGTTCATTTTAAATAATAACAATTATTCCAATTACTCTTAGTTCTCAGTGGATCCTGGAAGGAAGGCCCAACACAAAATTGAAAAGATTTGTGTGGAATATCCAATACAGGAAACACTTCTAATTTTATTCATATTATCTATAATAAAGTAGATATTCCCCTTCTGTGAGTGTTTTTCAAGGTCATAATCTCTCAGTCCCATTTAAAGATTTGTGAATTTGTGATCTTTTTACTTGTATATACTAAGGCAAGATCTTGCAGTATTAGATCAGTTTTTGGACTGGAGGGATTCACTAGTGGGCTATAGGTCAAACTGAGTTCATTACCTTAAACTTAGTTTTTGTTTATTTAGTTATTTAGACTTCAGAATAAGAGTCTTCTAAAGCAAAACAGTACTTTTCTAAGGACTGTTTCTAACAGTACTTTTCTAACAAGATTGCAAATAGAACCCAAGAGGGACTGCTTATAACCAATTTGAGTAGTCCAGTCCTACTGTAGAGAAAGAACAAATTAAGATAAACCAAGGAAGTAGTAGTGGTGCTGAAAGTAGTAGTAGCATCGGTGTTTGGCTCAGGAAAGGAAATGTAATAATGACATCATTAAAGACTCACTTCATTAATTTACGTAAGTAGTCAGATCCCTAGAGATAATAAAATACCACCTCCCACACCAAATATGAATACATCCTGTGAGATTGTTTACCATTTTTGATTATTCATGTTATTAGGGAAGTTGTTAAAAGCGTGGACTCGGGAGATTGACCTCCTGTTGTTCACATTCTGTTTTGGCCAGGGATTTAGATTTTCTGTGCATTAGTTTCATCATGTATAATATGGAGATTATACTAGTCACTAAATCATAGTGAAGACTGAAGAAATCAATATCTGTGAAGTGCTTAGAACAATATCTTGCAGATAGTGAGCACTGTGTAAGTTTTTAAAAATACAAATAAAAATTACTGGTGGGGAAGAAGACTAGGAAAAGGATGTTACAAATAGCTTAACCAAGTAAACCAGTTGAATCTATTTTTTTTTTAAATTTTATCTTTAAAATCTATTCTTAACCACACAAACATTGAGTAAAATAAGATTCTCATATAGTGATGTTTGAAAATAATGATTACACTGAGCTAGGTTATAGCATTTTTTCTGCTTTTGTTTACAGGATATTCTGAATAATCTTGAATCATGTGACCTTGAGGATGATGACCTTATGCTTGATGTGGATCTGCCTGAGGATGCACCTCTTGAGAATGGTAGGGGGGACAATATTGAACCTTCAGAAGTATATAGTTGAGCTACTTGACTACATCCAATTTGGTATTTGTTATTTACAGACTTCCTTATCTCTATGGTGGTAGCCTTTTCAGGCTGAGAATTTATCATAAGTGATGTTAAACAGGTTCTTTTGCAAAATTATTTAAATGTTTAAAACCTGACTTTGTAGGTCTTACGTATAACTCTGTATGATCCAATAAGATTGTATACCTATATCCTAAAGTATCTGGTAGATAGGATTTGTCCTTTTTTCCCTTTGTCTTATCCAATTTTTTATTCCTTTATCTCATTTTGATTTTAAGAAAACATAAATTTAGAGAAAAAGAGATATCATTTGACTTGTAAAACAGCAGCAAAAACCATTAAGTTAATAAATACTTTAAAAAAATCAATTCTGGGAAAATGGTGACCTGAATGAATCATTCTATCCTTTTTACTCTCAAATCTGGTCTGTCTTCGTCTCTGGATCCCAGTAACTGCTGGAGTGGGGCTTTAGATAATCCATGTGCAAGAGGGGCCTGGGTGCTCTTGCCCCCATTGCCATAGCATTTGAAGGATTTTCTGTCTTAAAGACTTGTCAGGAACCAGAGACCAGCCTAGGAATCCTCTGGGGCAAGGGTTGAAATGAGGATCCTCCTGGAAGAAGAATCTCAGAGAGCTGTGGATTCCCTGTTAGTCAACATTTGCCAGGTTTCTTAGGCCTTCCAGGGGCCAGGGATGAACTAAAAAGGGTAGTGAAGTCCTTTTTATACATGTTGCTAGGAAAATGCAAGGATATTTCAGAGAGGGTGGTTCGTTGTTCTAGTGCTTCATCGAGGTACAAGGAGCCTGCTTGCTGTTCACTTTTGTCTTATGGTCAGGGTTTTTTTGCTTGTTTTTTCTTTTCCCCTGCTGCCAGGATGCTGTATAATAATCACTCTTAGAATCTCAGTGGCTTTCAAAATAAACATTTATTTTTCTCATTCATGGATCTTTGTATTAGCTGGGATAGCTCAGACTGTGGGACTGAGTTCAGGTCTACTCCTTGCTTCTTCATTTTGAAACCAGGACTCCTTGGAGCAGGTTGTGCTCATGGCAGATGGCAGAAGGACAATAGGGTGCGGAGAAGCATGCATTTAGTATCTCTTAAAGTCTTCACTTAGAACCAGCACACTGGTATTCTACCCACATTCTGTTGGCCAAAGCAAGTTACATGGCCAACCCTAAGAGCAGTGCGACTTGGAAGTATACTCTATTCACAGTGCGAATCTCTGCAGCAGAGGACATTGGATGTATAAGTCTATTGAAGGACAGAGTGTAGAGCTGAGAACAGTATCTACTCTACCACAGGGGTAGAGACTGTTGCATCTTCTTGTGGTTCTGCTGTCACTTGGGATACTCTAGCAATCAGTGCTGAGTTCTAGTCAACTGAGAAAGAAAAACCACAGCCAGTACCCAGGAAGAGGAACAGGGAAAACAGCAGAACTTCCGGGATTAGAGTGGCCGAAAGAGATGATAATGAGAGCACTTAGATTCAATTGCAGCACAATACTTTCTGGAGCTTATTATAAAAGAAGATTTCCCAACAAAACAGTTCAATCGATGACAGAAAGCATAGTTGAAATCTGAATTAGTGGCCTGGAAGATCAAGTGGAAAAGTATTTTAGAACACAGAAGAAAAACATAAACCATTAATGATTATAAGGGAAAAAATAATGAGACTTTATGATCCAGGAGATTTAATGTGAAGTTTTAAGGGCTGGTAGTGAGGAATGAAGGATTTACCTCCATGGAATAAATTATCTAATGCATTTTACTTTGACAGAACTATAACAACTTCTCTTTGGAAACCTTAGCTAAACCAGGAAGTAGAGAGATGGCATTGGTCTTAGAGCCTGCCTCATCTTTAGAGCACAACAAAAAGTTATCCATATATTAGGTAAAAGTAGAATCACAAGGCAATTTAAAGTTTCTGAGGTCTTGGCTGGGGACTTGTGAAAAGTAGGAGGGAACTCCTGAGGTATAACATCTCACATATATTATAGATTTTCCTAGGAGAAGGCAAACAAGTATTGATTATTTTGAGCTAATTGAACACGGAAGAAAGCAGAACCTGGATCTAAAATATGTAGCCTTCAGAGGCACCAAAGATAAAACAGTATTTAGGTTTGGTACTACTGGGAAGGAGGGAATGACTATTCTCTTTATAGGTCTGAGGTCCTGAATGACTATACCCACTGCTGCTGAGTTTTTTTATTGGCAGGATAGGAATGTTACAAGGATTGGTACAAGGTTTAAGGGGTCTTCTAATATACTTAGACTATTGGTTTTAGTTCCCTTTAGCTTCTGGTTTTTGAAGCTACTGTGCAAATTTGGGTAGAGTTTTGGATGGATCACTCTGGATTTTATGGGTTCAGCCCCACTAATTCTGCCAGTATCAGTGGAATTTTTGTCAACAAGAAGACTGGCACCTTGTTGAGATCTTTAATTTGGGTTTGATTTGGACACAAGTTTGGTGTGACTTTATTATGAGTAGGGAAGTCATCTGGGATTTCAAGGAAGAGGCCATGAAGAGAATATTTATCTGGCAATTGCATTTGTGAACCTATTAAGGTAGCATATGTGGTAGCACAGACAAGGAAAGAATGTTTGTTGGTCAAATGTTTCTTGGACAGTTATGGGCTAGGACTTGGGAACTGTCTGAGTTATTGGAGATAGCTACACTGGGTGGTTTAGTGACACTGAGGGGGAGGTTATATAATAGTCACAGGGTTTAAAGTTGATATTATAGTGCCTATATCAATAATATATTTTCAGGGTTGTCCTTTACTGTTTAGAAAATTTTATCTTTGTGTTTAAGGGTAAAACCTGAAATTGGGTGCTTGATTTTTCCTTCAGAACACTTTGACTAATCGCCCACTTATTTTTTCTCTTTTATTTCTTAGGCAATGCAAGACAGTTTTTCAGTGCCCTGCTATTTATCTATAAGTGTATCAAGAGACTCCTTTCTCCAGTGTTTAATTTACTTGGGTGGAGGCATCTCGTTATATGTGAAGGACATCATTTTATTCTGAGTCTTATTCTGCTTTTTTCTAAGTCTCTTTCCAAGCACTGAAGTCTGGCAAGGGAGGAGGGAGACGAGGTCACATCTCTTTCAGAATCTATTCCTGAATGCTATCTGATGGTGTTAGTCTATCTGTGAAATCTCTAGTGGATTTATTCTTCCTTTGCTTACAGAACTGAATCAGAGCCCAGTCTACGTTCACAGGAAATACTTTGTTGACAGCCTCTGAAAGTCCTTTTCTAACTTCTGATTTCCTCTGCAATTGATGGAGTTCAGGACACACGACCCCAAAATATGGCACCTTGGCATATTGAATATTTTAAGCTGAAGGAGTTTGAGAAAATGGCAGAAGCAGAAAAATCACTCTGATTTCCTCCCCCTCTTGCCCATCTTCCCTGAAACAGGTCATAAAACCATCATGTGAGGGGCGCCTTCCCCATACCTAGAGGAAAGGAGCATCCTTATCTCTGAAGACAAAGTTAGACCAAGAAGATCCTAACAAACAGGCCTTGCTAAAGTTTCCCCCAGTTTACCACACTTAGACTCCTTAACCTGTCACATTCCTCCTTGCCTGTCTACTCTTCATCAAGCCTAGCATAAAAATATACAGGTCTAACTGTTTCTTTGGGTCTTCATTTTCTCATGAAGGCTCCCATGTCACATATTAAATAAATTTGTATGCTTTTCTCCTATTAATCTATCTTATCAGTTTTATTTTCAGGCCCTAAGAGAGTTCAGAAAATCTTTCCTCCTCTACTACACAATCGTGGGTTCTTCAGTCAACTTTAGGTTTTTCAAACTGTGCTTTTTCTATTCTGTTTTTATGCACCTAGATTTCCTTCTAATGTATGAACTAATTGGTATAAATCCGGAGGCCCTGGATTATCAATTGCTAAAAGTATTCTAAATTCTTCTGGAAATTTCTCCCAGTCTTGTTTAGACCTTAGAAAGTCTGTAGCTATGGCTCTCAGCTCAGGATGAGACCAGATCCAAGTCAACCTTAAGGGAATTTTCCGTCTTCTGAAGGAGGGTTAAGAGGTATAGAGTTTTTTAGGTTTCTGGTCAGCTTGAGGGGTAGGGAAAGAGGTTAAAGGGAGAGATGGGGTGGAGGGAAATTGAATATAGAATGAGGGAAGAGGAATAAACGGAAAAAGGACTTTAGATTTGAGTAGCAATTTGGGAGGATCTAAAAAGAGAGACCATTTTCTTTTATATTTTTCTTTTACCTTGGTGAGGGAATCTCGTAAGGAAATTTTGGAATCTGAATTTCTTTTAGCGGACCAGTGGGTATTTGAGCTTTGCTTGCTTTTTGTTCTAAAGTGTCTCTCATATAAACAGTTTGGTTATACCAAAGGCATAGTTGTATTGTTTTATTCTCTTGCTCAGAAACTTCTAATGGCCACTCATTGCCTACAGATTAAAGCCTAGCATTTGGCACATTCATAGCATCATCCTTAGGTTTATGAAATTTCCATAGTATACATTTTCTTAGGTGTGATCTTTCTTCCACTCGTTCTGTTTTAAACTTTTCTCTGTTGAAAAAGATATCTTTCTAATTACTTCCTGAATCCTATCCCATCAAATTATGGTGCCTATTAAATTGCACTTACTTCATGCTATTAATATATTTCCTAAGGCCACTTTTTTGCTAAACATTTTATTGAGATATAGTCATATGAGGTCAATAGTATTGTCCTTTACCACTTTCCAATTACTGTATTTTCTTCTGGAAATTTATCTTTCTTTTTCAGTACTAATGGCATTTAGTAATATCAACTTCATGATTTTTTTTTTATCATGAGCTTTTCTCCTTTCAAACCAAATTTCATTTAAAAAACTTTCTTGTTCATATTGTAAAACCTCCTGCATGACACATCCTTTCCAGACTTTCTGATATGTAATTTCTTCCTGCTATCTTCATAGCCAGTTGTTAGTCATAGATAGGAATACTACCTGTGTCAGCCATTATCTTCTTAGGACTTTAAGTTATTAGAAAGAATCTAGGGTACTTTTGGCATCATATTTCGTTCTTTATCAAATCAGAAGAAATGGGTATGATGAGTGTTAGACACAGGCATCTCCATATCCCATACCTTTCAGTTAGCTATGTTAGATTCTCTTTCCCTCATCACAGGGTAGAAGTACTGAAAATTCTGTCTCCTACTCATAGTAAAAAACCTACTAAAATCTGCCTTTTACTTTGGGAGCTAGAAAGCCCCTTTAGAAGGCATTTATTTATTCTCTATTCCTAAACTCATAATTAGGGTCAAATCTGGTGTGTAGATAGTTTTGATCAGCATATTGGTTAAAATTTTTTTTGGAAAGCCTTTAGGTTTGCCTCATCCTTCCCTATGATATTACACATTCAGAAGGATTTATTTCCTTTCTTAGTCTTGTTTGTCCTGTTCCTTCATTGGCGCTGGAAACTGGCTTTAAATTAACTCCATCTTGTAATTTTATTGGCTTTCCATTTTATTTTCTATGTTATTTCTTTCTCTCTGCCCTTAGTCTTTTCTAAGAAACCACCACTAATGTTATTTCGCATTCTCTTCTTAGTAACATTTTAAAGTGTATCAAAACATGATTGATGGGTACTGCAGGTAGTAGTATAAGCGGGACCCTTCCTTCCTTCAGAGTCTTGGAGGAGACATTTTTCTGAGAGTTTAAGCCCCCCTCTGTCCCAATTCTAACAATAGTGTTTTGTAGTCACGGAAAATATTTGTTTCCGGTGCCTATTTGTCGTTATGGTGATGGTTGAGTTCATGTTTCAATGAAAGTGCTTTATTTGGAGCCTGTGTGTAGTACCAACATCTTTAGTAAATACAAAAGCAGCACATCATTTTCTGCATTATAATTTCCCACAGCATTTAACCCCATCTCCTGACTTGTTTTCCTGATTAGTGTGCTTCTTATTACTCTGAGTGCACTGTGTGGATGATATACTAATTATATATCAGATTCTTATTGCAGAATTTCTTTTTTGGGGAGTGAGTGGAATTTTACCTGTGTGAATTAAGAGGAAATATGAATTCAGATTTAAAAGTAGATATAGATTATCCCTCAGCTATACAGAATTTCTTAACCTAAAGTAACATTTTAATGCCATTTAGAAATACTTAAAGAAGTTAACTGAGTCTATGAGTATAATGTGAATGTCAACTAAAAGCATTTTTAAGCCTTCTTAGGATTATTTTTCAATTTATTTTTCTTTTGCCGTCTTATATTCTCCTCCTTACTTTTGCGGCATAATGATCACCATGCCTTTATTTACATAACAGTCCTGTTTTCTTTATTGAACTTTTAAAAATATGTATATCTTAATTTATCCCAATAAGATGATGAGAAATTGTTAGAAATAATTTCAAATGTAAGTCTTCTTTAAAAAATTTTTCTTAAAAAAAATTTTTTTAAACTATAAAACCTATCGTTTTTTTTCCCCAAATTGATTTCTCTAATGGAAATTTTCTAATAAACAAAATTTCAATGTCTTTTAGAACCTTATTTAAATTGTTACTCATATACAAGTAATGTGTTCACAGTGAGTTCAGTGTATATGAGAATTGAACATATACACTTTAATTATATCAACCTTTTTTTTGGAGTGGGGAAGTTTGTTTTTATCTGGTATACTGTAATTAAACACTTGCCATGTATCAAATTCAGCTTTAGGTTAAGTTAAAAAAATCATTTAAATAATGAGTTTTTTTTTTTAATTTTAATCGGGGAGGATTACGTTGATTTCTAAAGCTTTCTTATCACAAGGGATTCTGAACATGCAGGATTTGAACTTTCTCATGTAATAATTCTCAGACTAGAGAAACCTTTCCTGTTCCTGCCTTGGGTTAGTGTTTAGTTGTATTTTTAGTAACAGTCTTAACTCAGAGGCTATGTAAGCACTGAGTGAAGATGGAGTCACAGGGTAAACTGGGCTTGCTTCCCACAGGGAGGGCTGGGAGTTGAGCAGGAAGGAAGGCCTGTTTGTCAGTGCCTTGTATGCAACTATGTCTGAGTAGGCAGCAAGCGACACAATGTCTCCCTCGTACAAAGTAACTCTCTTAGTGAGTGCTCAGATATGTGAGGAAAAAGTGTTTGGGTAAGTGAAGGAGAAGCTTGGGGTGTTTCAAAGAAATTCTTTTCATGTTTTTGTGGCATTTGGATTTCAGGGAGTGTACTGTTTGTTGCTGCAAAGTACTGGCTTTGTTTTCAGTGGCATTTTTGAACAAGCTCCACTGTCGGCAGATTGGAGCATTTTACTTTCTAAAACTGTGAGCTTAAGTTAAAAAATATGATTTGTTTATGATGAAGAGTTAATTTGTGCTTCTTGAAATCAATAAAAATTAATTGTGGCATTCATTTTTAGGAATGAGTTCTCTACCAGACTTAAAATCTACTTTTTCTTGTCATTTTCATTCTGAAGTCAGAACCAACTACTGATAATGATGAAAACCACTTAAAACTGACTACTGGTGTTTAAAATGTATAATGTTGATTTCAAGGATAATTTGCTTGTTTTAAAACAGTGGGACTGTTGTTACTTAAGTGACTGTGATAATGAAAGTTCTATAATTTACTTCAGTTTGAATAATATAAAGTTTGGTTTTCACTGAAAGAACTAGTCATTTTTCTTCTGAAAATCTTGATTTTGTGGTTAGCTAACATAAATGGCAGGTAGTTTTAGAACATTACTTGTATATTTTCAGCAGCATTTAATTATTGAGCTGTAAGTAGTTAGCTTTTATAGAGTTTGTGTACATGTTTCTAGTGTTTCGCTTTTGAATTTGTCTAGTGGAGTGTGACAATATGAACCGCTTTGACCGATCAGACAGAAATGTTCGGCAGTCTCAAGAAGGATTTTGGAAAAGGCCACCCCAGAGGTGGAGTGGACAGGAGCATTACCACCTTAGCCATCCTGACCACTATCATCACTATGGAAAAAGTGACTTGAGCAGGTGAGTCTAATTTCAATTATATTTTCCATCTTATTAGTTTAGAATCATATTTCCGCCCACCCCTTAAAACTGTTTTTCGTCTTTGTTTTTAGAGGCACCAAAAAACATTTCAAGTTATATGTGATACTAATTGGAATAATCTAATTCTTTTCTTTTGGCTCAAATCTTTTTTCATTAGCTTTGTCGTGAATATAAATATTTATGTCTGCTGTTTGAACTTTAAATTTTTGTGTGATTTTCTGGTTCTTATTTGGGAATGATCAGAGATGTTGACTTTGTTGAAGTTTATTATGTTTAAGATATTAATGTGTAAAATTAGTTTCAAGTGATTTGTCTTCTTTTGCTTATATAATAAATTGAAATTTTAAAATTCCTCAAGTACTGTACTAGAATTCTTTTTCTTTTTGAAGTGTACCATACTCTTTAATTTGGTCAGACCTTATGTATAGTGTGGCTGTATAGTCATTCAAACCTGGGATCAAACCCTGGCCTGGTACAACTTAGTTTTGTGAGCTTAGATAATTTTTTAACCCCCTCTACTTCAGTTTACCATCTGTAAAACATACTTAATAATACCTTTCTCTCAGTGTTCAAGGATCAGGGATAAAAGTGCCTGGAACAGTGTCTGACTTACTATAGGCACCCGATGGCAGTTATTAATTTTTTCCCTTTTTACTCTGTCATCTCATTCTCCTAGGGATTTGAGGTCCTTTTGGAGCACATTTACAATACAAATAATAAAATTGGGATAAAGACACAATGGAAGGGGGGAAACTTAAGGCACTGTATAGTTCTTGAAGTAAGAAAAAAAATTAAGATTCCTTGCAGCAAAAGCAAAGAACAAAACTTGATCCATTACAAGATTTATAATATACATAAGGTAAAGGGTATGTTTCTCAATTAATTTGCTTTTATGAGATAGAAACCTGAAAGCAGTTGCTTTGCATGATTTCTTATAAGGAGACTACCTTGTGATATAGTGGACAGGTCTCAGACAGCTTCCCAAAGTAGAAATAATGATAAATTCCTTAAGTCTGTATTTTCTTTATGTTCTTCAATCCATGCTACAAAAAACTCTTAAGTGACAAAAGGCAGTTGTACAGTGGATCATGAAACAGTGAGGTCCAACTAAAGATCCTTCTGTTGGTAAAATTTGATGTCAGGATAAAATTTAGAAGATCTGGAAGAATGTATGGAGTACATACCCTTCCAGGCATTATTTTGGCTGTTCTGTTTCTGTTATCTGGGCTTTTGATAAGGAATGGACATCAGAGAGTTGGTATTATCAGGCAGGAATCTGATGTAAAGATAGTCTTCATTGCTAATAATGAAGATGATGCTTCCTTCATCTTTGATGGTTGGTTTATAAGAAGGTAAATTTAAGGCCAACTTATGAAAATTCAGAAGCCTACCTAAAATATGAACCTTTGCTTATAAGACAAGATTTATTCAACCATTTGAGAAGTATTTTTTGAGAACCTGTATGTTGAGCTCTGTGCTGAATTCTCAAGCTGGAATGAATTTGGAGATGGTGTGAGAGGTGAAAGCTGTAGATTGGTAGTGGCTTCTCGGAGCATTGTTTTGAGGAGGTTAAAAAGAATTATGCAGTGTGTGAGGTCAGTTGGAATCATTGCAATTATCAGGTAGGTAGCAGACTCTTGTGCCTTTTCCATCCCATACAAATATGAGTAGTAAATACTTCCTGCTGCCAGGGTGTTTAGTGTATGGGAGAGACAGGTATGTAGATAGTTATAATGCAGTATTAGTACAGTGTAATGATGAGAGGTGCCTCAAAGTGTTGTATACAGGACTCCAGGAGCATACAGGTTTTTGTCTAGGATAGTGATGCATAAAGAAAGTTCCTGTTGAACTGATAACCATGACTGTAGCAATTGCAGAGGATCAGTTTCTGTAGAAGGGTGAGTATTCAGATGGAAAAAATAGCATGTGCAAAACCATGTATGAAACAGTGACATTTTCAGAGAACTGCTCTTAGGTTCCTAGCTGAATTGGTAGTTCACTTGGAGGAATGAATAAATGTGATCTCTAACTGTAGACAGCAAAATTATCTATGCATTTTAAGATAAAGGGTGGCAGATTTCAGCTTTGTGAGACTATTAATCAGAATATCGAAAATGGAATGAATTACCTGGAGATAGCAGTCTCTGTCCCTGGGAATGATCAAGAGATCAATGAGATCTCATTGATCAAGAGATCAATGAGACTGATTATTTATCTGTCAGAAAAGTTAAGCAACATTTTTCAAAAACTGTATTCCTGGATTTCAATAGGTGTAGAAAAGGGAGACTGATCAGATGAGTATAGGAAGAACAAGTTAATCGAAGTTAATTTTTTTTTAAATAGTAGACTCTGCAGTGCTTTTAATATATAATTATAGTACTGTGATGTTGCAAAAGGTGGTACAGGAAAATATGTAGCCATTTTCCAAAACATGAGGACAAATCCCTTCTACACAGTGTATTTTGAGGGACTAGTGGTTTGTGGATCATCCACACTTGTGAGTCTCGATGAGGAGAGAGAAATGCACAGAACTCTTGGCGGTTGCTAATCTGACTCAGCGCAGAACTTCCCAACAAGTGAACTGACACATACTGGTTTGTTATGACTGGTTATAGGTTAACCAGTTTATGGATCCCTTCAGGCTTTTGGGTAGCTGTGCGAGGTTTGGGACTTCTAGATTTCTCAGAGCCAGTTATGGGGATGGGTGGTAGAGAGAGAAATCTCATCCAAGATAAGCCTTACTCCAGCAAACCTTAAAACTATTATTTTCTTTCTATACCTTGATTTTAAAAGATTTGGATGTACTAACCCCAGGGCCTTTTAAGATTACATGTGTAAAAATTCCTCTTCCCATTCTATGACTTCTTGAATGTTGCTGGTTCCCTTTCCTGTCTGTCCTTCAGTTCCCATCGTTGTCATAATTAATTACAGGATTATGTCTTAATCTGTAATTCAGGGGACTGGTGGTTCAGAACCACTGATGTACTTTCTCTGTATTTTTGTCAGTACTGTTTCTCTTTTCACCTGGCCTATCCTTTTATTCCTCTTTTCTCCCCAGACCTCCCCTTTTCCCTACACCCTCCATTAACCATATGGAATTCTCTCACATCTTAACAAACCCATATCCTTGACTTCTTCACCTACATTCTCCTGATTGTAACTTTTTCCTAAATGTACTAATTCCTCAGTAGCATTCTTATATGAAAGATTCTTATTTTCCAGGCACTCTAGTACTGTGCTGTTTAGGGGTGAGGTCTTTGTCTGCGCTCCTCATTGTTACTTCTAAATGAAGTGTTCTTAAGCCTCTTTCATTTGACACTTAGGGCATTTGGCTTTATCAACTCCTCCTTAATGGTCCCAATCCCTAGCTCACAAAAATCTTGGCCCTTGGCTCACTTTCCCTCTTCATTGTAAGCTTTGCTACAACTCTGAGTGTAGCCTCCAATGTTCATGTGCATGATTCATTTACCCTTCCGACTACCTAGTTCCTCAGGAGTCTCTTATATATAAGATCTGTCATCTGAGAATAGAGATAGTTTTACCTTTTTCTATTCAATCTGGATGCTTTCCCTTTTTTCCCCCCCTGCATAATTGGCTAGAATCTCCAGTACAAGTTAAGGAGTGATGAGAGCAGACATCTTTGTCTTCTTTCTGATAGTAGGAGCAAAGCATTTGGTCTTTCACTGTTAAGTATGACGTTAACTGTGGGTTTCTTTATCAGGTTGAGGAAGTTCCCTTCTATTCCTATTTTGTTGAGTGTTTTTTTTTTAATCACGAACAGGTATTAGATTTTTTCAAATGCTATTGCTGTGTCTATTGAGATAATCATTTTTCCTTTCATTCTGTTCATGTGGTGTATGACTTTGATTTTCAGATGTTGAATCAACCCTGCATTTCTCGAATAAATCCCTCTTGGTCATGGTATCCTTTTAGATGTTGCTAGATTCAAATTGCTAGTATTTTGTTGAAGATTTTTCTGTATACATTCATAACAAATACTGGTCTGTAGTTTTCTTGAGATGTCTTTGTCGTTTTGATATTATCACATAAATTGAATTGGGAAGTGTTTCATTTCTATTTTTGAGAGAGTTCGTGAAGGAATTTTGTTAATTCTTCATTAAATGTTTTATAGAATTCACCATTGAGGTTATTTGGGTTTTGGCTTTTCTTTGCAGTGAGTTTTTTGTTTGTTTGTTTTTGGGTTTTTTTTTTGCGGTACGCGGGCCTCTCACTGTTGTGGCCTCTCCCGTTGCGGAGCACAGGCTCCGGACGCGCAGGCTCAGCGGCCATGGCTCACAGGCCCAGCCGCTCCGCGGCATGTGGGATCTTCCTGGACCGGGGCACGAACCCGTGTCCCCTGCATCGGCAGGCGGACTTTCAACCACTGCACCACCAGGGAAGCCCTGCAGTGAGCTTTTTGATTACTAATTTAATCTCATATATTCTGTGCATGTCTGTTTGGTTTCCTTAGTTTGTAGTGTTGCTCAAGTCTTCTGTTTCCTTGCTGACCTTCTTCCTAGTTGTTTTATCCATTGATGAGAAGGAGGTATTAAAGTCTCCAACTTAAGTATATCTTGTAGGGAAGGTTTGATAGCAACAAATTCACGCAGTTTGTGTTTATCTGGGAATGTTTTAGTTTCTCTTTAATTTTAAAGGATAGTTTTGCTGGATATAGGATTCTTGGTTGATAGGCTTTCTTTTAACTTTTTTTTTTTTCTGTCCTTTTTATTTTATTTTTTTTAAAATTTTAACAGCTTTATTGGTACACAATTCACATCTAATACAGTTCACCCATTCAAAGTGTACAGTTCAATGGCTTTTTATATTCAATATCTATTGAATTGTGCAATAATCACCACAATCAATTTTACAACATTTTCATCACCCCTGAAAGGAAACCCTACATTCCTTAGTCACCCCCCTACCCTATTCGCCCATACCTTCCAGCCTTAGGCAACCACTAATCTGCTTTCTGTCTCTATAGATTTGCCTATTAGGATATTTCATATAAATTGAATGATACAATATGTTGTCCTTTGTGTCTGGCTTCTTGCACTTAACATGATTTTTCAAGGTCCATCCATGTTGTAGCATGTATCATTGCTTCACTTCTGTTTATCAACAAATACTAATCCATTGTATGGATATGCCACATTTTATTTATTCATTCACCAGCTGATGGTCATTTCATTCTTTTTTAGTTTTGGTCTATTATGAATAATGCTGCTATGAACATTCGTGTACAAGTTTTTGTGCGGATGTATGTTTTCATTTCTCTTGGGTATGCCACCTAAAAGTAGAATTGCTGGGTCATATGGAAACTCTTTGTTTAAACTTTTGAGAAACTTCTAGACAGTTTCCTAAAGAGACAGAACCATTTTACATTCACATTTACAGTTTATTAGGGTCCCAATCTCTCCACATCCTCGACAACACTTGTTATTTGACTTATTGATTCTAGGCATCCTAGAGGATGTGAAGTGGAATCTTGTGATTTTGATGCACACTTCCATGATGGTTAATGATGTTGAACATTTTTTATATGCTTATTGCTCATTTATATATCTTCTTTGGAGAAATATCTATTCATATCCTTTGCTCATTTTATTTATTATTTTATTTTATTATTATTATTTTTTTACATCTTTATTGGAGTATAATTGCTTTGCTAGTTTAGTGTTAGTTTCTGCTTTATAACAAAGTGAATCAGTTATACATATACATATGTTCCCATATCTCTTCCCTCTTGCGCCTCCCTCCCTCCCACCCTCCCTATCCCAACCCCTCCAGGCGGTCACAAAGCACCAAGCTGATATCCCTGTGCTATGCGGCTGCTTCCCACTAGCTATCTACCTTACGTTTGTTAGTGTATATATGTCCATGCCTCTCTCTCTCTCTCTCGCTCTGTCACAGCTCACCCTTCCCCCTCCCCATATCCTCAAGTCCGTTCTCCAGTAGGTCTGTGTCTTACCCCTAGGTTCTTCATGACATTTTCTTTTCTTAAATTCCATATATACGTGTTAGCATACGGTATTTGTCTTTCTCATTCTGACTTACTTCACTCTGTATGACAAACTCTAGGTCTCTCTACCTCATTACAAATAGCTAAATTTCATTTCTTTTTATGGCTGAGTAATATTCCATTGTATATATGTGCCACATCTTCTTTATCCATTCATCTGATGATGGGCACTTAGGTTGTTTCCACATCCGGGCTATTGTAAATAGAGCTTCAATGAACATTTTGGTACATGACTCTTTTTGAATTTTGGCTTTCTCAGGGTATATGCCCAGTAGTGGGATTGCTGGGTCATATGGTAGTTCTATTTGTAGTTTTTTAAGGAACCTCCATACTGTTCTCCATAGTGGCTGAACCAATTCTCGTTCCCACCAGCAGTGCAAGAGTGTTCCCTTTTCTCCACACCCTCTCCAGCATTTATTGTTTGTAGATTTTTTGATGATGGCCATTCTGACTGGTGTGAGATGATATCTCATTGTAGTTTTGATTTGCATTTCTTTAATGATTAATGATGTTGAGCATTCTTTCATGTGTTTGTTGGCAGTCTGTATATCTTCTTTGGAGAATTGTCTATTTAGGTCTTCTGCCCATTTTTGGATTGGGTTGTTTGTTTTTTTGGTATTGAGCTGCATGAGTTGCTTGTAAATTTTGGAGATTAATCCTTTGTCAGTTGCTTCATTTGCAAATATTTTCTCCCATTCTGAGGGTTGTCTTTTGGTCTTGTTTATGGTTTCCTTTGCTGTGCAAAAGCTTTTAAGTTTCATTAGGTCCCATTTGTTTATTTTTGTTTTTATTTCCATTTCTCTAGAGGTGGCTCAAAAAGTATCTTGCTGTGATTTATGTCATAGAGTGTTCTGCCTATGTTTTCCTCTAAGAGTTTGATAGTTTCTGACCTTCCATTTAGGTCTTTAATCCATATTGAGCTTATTTCTGTGTACGGTGTTAGGGAGTGATCTAATCTCATACTTTTACATGTACCTGTCCAGTTTTCCCAGCACCACTTATTGAAGAGGCTGTCCTTTCTCCACTGTACATTCCTGCCTCCTTTATCAAAGATAAGGTGACCATATGTGTGTGGGTTTATCTCTGGGCTTTCTATCCTGTTCCATTGATCTATCTTTCTGTTTTTGTGCCAGTACCATACTGTCTTGATTACTGTAGCTTTGTAGTATAGTCTGAAGTCAGGGAGCCTCATTCCTCCAGCTCCATTTTCGTTCTCAAGATTGCTTTGGCTATTCAGGGTCTTTTGTGTTTCCATACAAATTGTGAAATTTTTTGTTCTAGTTCTGTGAAAAATGCCAGTGGTAGTTTGATAGGGATTGCATTGAATCTGTAGATTGCTTTGGGTAGTAGAGTCATTTTCACAATGTTGATTCTTCCAATCCAAGAACATGGTATATCTCTCCATCTATTTGTATCATCTTTAATTTCTTTCATCAGTGTCTTATATTTTTCTGCATACAGGTCTTTTGTCTCCTTAGGTAGGTTTATTCCTAGATATTTTATTCTTTTTGTTGCAATGGTAAATGGAAGTGTTTTCTTGATTTCACTTTCAGATTTTTCATCATTAGTGTATAGGAATGCAAGAGATTTCTGTGCATTAATATTTTATCCTGCTACTTTACCAAATTCATTGATTAGTTCTAGTAGTTTTCTGGTAGCATCTTTAGGATTCTCTATGTATAGTATCATGTCATCTGCAAAGAGTGACAGCTTTACTTCTTCTTCTCTGATTTGGATTCCTTTTATTTCCTTTTCTTCTCTGATTGCTGTGGATAAAACTTCCAAAACTATGTTGAATAAGAGTGGTGAGAGTGGGCAACCTTGTCTTGTTCCTGATCTTAGTGGAAATGCTTTCAGTTTTTCACCATTGAGGACGATATTGGCTGTGGGTTTGTCATATATGGCCTTTATTATGTTGAGGAAAGTTCCCTCTATGCCTACTTTATGCAGGGTTTTTATCATAAATGGGTGTTGAATTTTGTTGAAAGCTTTCTCTGCATCTATTGAGATGATCGTATGGTTTTTCTCCTTCAATTTGTTTATATGGTGTATCACGTTGATTGATTTGCGTATATTGAAGAATCCTTGCATTCCTGGGATAAACCCCACTTGATCATGGTGTATCATCCTTTTAATGTGCTGTTGGATTCTGTTTGTTAGTATTTTGTTGAGGATTTTTGCATCTATGTTCATCAGTGATATTGGCCTGTAGTTTTCTTTCTTTGTGACATCTCTGTCTGCTTTTGGTATCAGGGTGATGTTGCCCTCGTAGAATGAGTTTGGGAGTGTTCCTCCCTCTGCTATATTTTGGAAGAATTTGAGAAGGACAGGTGTTAGCTCTTCTCTAAATGTTTGATAGAATTCGCCTGTGAAGCCATCTGGTCCTGAGCTTTTGTTTGTTGAAGGATTTTAAATCACAGTTTCAGTTTCAGTGCTTGTGATTGGTCTGTTCATATTTTCTGTTTCTTCCTGATTCAGTCTCGGCAGGTTGTGCTTTTCTAAGAATTTGTCCATTTCTTCCAGGTTGTCCATTTTATTGGCAGAGTTGCTTGTAGTATTCTCTCATGATCCTTTGTTTTTCTGCAGTGTCAGTTGTTACTTCTCCTTTTTCATTTCTAATTCTATTGATTTGAGTCTTCTCCCTTTTTTTCTTGATGAGTCCGGCTAATGGTTTATCAATTTTGTTTATCTTCTAAAAGAACCAGCTTTTAGTTTTATTGATCTTTGCTATTGTTTCCTTCATTTCTTTTACATTTGTTTATGATTTCTTTCCTTCTCCTAACTTTGGGGTTTTTTGTTCTTCTTTCTCTAATTGCTTTAGGTGCAAGGTTAGGTTGTTTATTCAAGATGTTTCGTGTTTCTTAAGGTAGGATTGTATTGCTATAAACTTCCCTCTTAGATCTGCTTTTGCTGCATCCCATAGGTTTTGGGTCGTCGTGTCTCCATTGTCATTTGTTTCTAGGTATTTTTTGATTTCCTCTTTGATTTCCTCAGTGATCAGTTCGTTATTAAGTAGTGTATTGTTTAGCCTCCATGTGCTTTTATTTTTTACAGATCTTTTCCTGTAATTGATATCTAGTCTCATAGCCTTGTGGTCCGAAAAGATACTTGATACAATTTCAATTTTCTTAAATTTACCAAGGCTTGATTTGTGACCCAAGATATGGTCTATCCTGGAGAATGTTCCATGAGCACTTGAGAAAAATGTGTATTCTGTTGTTTTTGGATTGAATGTCCTATAAATGTCAATTAAGTCCATCTTGTTTAATGTATCATTTAAAGCTTGTGTTTCCTTATTTCTTGTCTTTTTTTTTTTTTTTTTTTTTTGCGGTACGCGGGCCTCTCACTGTTGTGGCCTCTCCCGTTGTGGAGCACAGGCTCTTGACACGCAGGCTCAGTGGCCATGGCTCACAGGCCCAGCCGCTCCATGACATGTGGGAACTTCCTGGACCGGGGCACTAACCCGTGTCCCCTGCATCGGCAGGCGGACTCTCAACCACTGCGCCACCAGGGAAGCCCTCCTTATTTATTTTCATTTTGGATGGTCTGTCTGTTGGTGAAAGTGGCGTGTTAAAGTCCCCTACTATGAACGTTTTACTGTTGATTTCCCCTTTTATGGCTGTTAGTATTTGCCTTATGTATTGAGGTGCTCCTATGTTGGGTGTGTAAATATTTACAATTGTTATGTCTTCTTCTTGGATTGATCCCTTGATCATTATGTAGTGTCCTTCTTTGTCTCTTCTAATAGTCTTTATTTTAAAGTGTATTTTGTCTGATATGAGAATTGCTACTCCAGAGTTCTTTTGGTTTCCATTTGCATGGAATATCTTTTTCCATCCCCTTACTTTCAGTCTGTATGTGTCTCTAGGTCTGAAGTGGGTCTCTTGTAGACAGCAAATATATGGGTCTTGTTTTTGTATCCATTCAGCCAGTCTGTGTCTTTTGGTTGGAGCATTTAATCCATTTACATTTAAGGTAATTATCGATATGTATGTTCCTATTCCCATTTTCTTAATTGTTTTGGGTTCATTATTATAGGTCTTTTCCTTCTCTTGCCTAGAGAAGTTCCTTTAGCATTTGTTGTAAAGCTGGTTTGGTGGTGCTGAACTCTCAGCTTTTGCTTGTCTGTAAAGGTTTTAATTTCTCCATCAAGTCTCAATGAAATCCTTGCTGGGTTGAGTAATCTTTGTTGAAGGTTTTTCTCCTTCATCATTTTAAATATGTCCTGCCACTTCCTTCTGGCTTGCAGAGTTTCTGCTGAAAAATCAGCTGTTAACCTTATGGGGATTCCCTTGTGTGTTATTTGTTGTTTTTCCCTTGCTGCTTTTAATATGTTTTCTTTGTATTTAATTTTTGACAGTTTGATTAATATGTGTCTTGGCGTATTTCTCCTTGGATTTATCCTGTATGGGACTCTCTGTGCCTCCTGGACTTGACTAAGTATTTCCTTTCCCATATTAGGGAAGTTTTCAACTATAATCTCTTCAAATATTTTCTGAGTCCCTTTTTTTTTCTCTTCTTCTTCTGGAACTCCTATAATTCAAATGTTGATGCGTTTAATGTTGTCCCGGAGGTCTCTGCGACTGTCCTCAGTTCTTTTCATTCTTTTTTCTTTATTCTGCTCTGCAGTAGTTATTTCCACTATTTTATCTTCCAGGTCACTTATCCATTCTTTTGCCTCAGTTATTCTGCTATTGATGCCATCTAGAGTATTTCTAATTTCACTTATTGTGTTGTTCATCGTTGCTTGTTTCATCTTTAGTTCTTCTAGGTCCTTGTTAAATGTTTCTTGCATTTTGTCTATTCTATTTCCAAGATTTTGGATCATCTTTACTATCATTATTCTGAATTGTTTTTCAGGTAGACTGCCTATTTCCTCATCATTTGTTAGGTCTGGTGGGTTTTTATGTTGCTCCTTCATCTGCTGTGTGTTTTTCTGTCTTCTCATTTTGCTTATCTTACTGTGTTTGGGGTCTCATTTTTGCAGGCTGCAGGTTCGTAGTTCCCATTGTGTTTGGTGTCTGTCCCCAGTGGCTAAAGTTGGTTCAGTGGGTTGTGTAGGCTTCCTGGTGGAGGGGACTAGTGCCTGTGTTCTGGTGGATGTGGCTGGATCTTGTTTTTCTGGTGGGCAGGTCCACGTCTGGTGGTGTGCTTTGGGGTGTCTGTGGACTTATTATGATTTAGGCAGCCTCTCTGCTAATGGGTGGGGTTGTGTTCCTGTCTTGCTAGTTGTTTGGCATAGGGTATCCAGCACTGTAGCTTGCTGGTCGTTGAGTGAAGCTGGGTGCTGGTGTTGAGATGGAGGTCTCTGGGAGATTTTCACTATTTGATATTATGTGGAGCTGGGAGGTCTCTTGTGGACCAGTGTCCTGAAGTTGGCTCTCCCACCTCAGAGGCACAGCACTGACTCCTGGCTGCAGCACCAAGGGCCTTTCATCCACATGGCTCAGAATAAAGGGAGAAAAAGTAGAAAGAAAGAAAGAAAGAGAGAGAGAGAGAGAGGGAGGGAGGGAGAGAGAGACGGAGGGAGGGAGGGAGGAAGAAAAGAAAGAGGATAAAAGTAAGATAAAATAAAATAAAGTTATTAAAATAAAAAATAATTATTAAGAAAAAATTAAAACAAAAAACGGACGGATAGAACCCTAGGACAAGTGGTGAAAGCAAATCTTTACAGACAAAATCTCACACAGAAGCATACACATACACACTCACAAAAAGAGGAAAAGGGGAAAAAATAATTAATCTTGCTCTCAAAGTCCACCTCCTCAGTTTGGGATGATTCGTTGTCTATTCATGTCTTCCACAGATGCAGGGTACATCAAGTTGATTGTGGAGCTTTAATCCGCTGCTTCTGAGGCTGCTGGGAGAGATTTCCCTTTCTCTTCTTTGCACAGCTCCCGGGGCTCAGCTTTGGATTTGGTCCTGCCTCTGCGTGTAGGTCATCTGAGGGCGTCTGTTCTTCGCTCAGACAGGACGGGGTTAAAGGAGCAGCTGCTTCTGGGACTCTGGCTCACTCAGGCCGTGGGGAGGGTGGAGCACGGAGTATGGGGCTAGCCTGCGGCGGCAGAGGCCGACGGGACATTTCACCAGCCTGAGGCGCGCCGTACGTTCTCCCGGGGAAGTTGTCCCTGGATCCCGGGACCCTGGCAGTGGCGGGGTGCACAGACTCCCGGAAGGGGCAGTGTGGATAGTGACCTGTGCTCGCACACAGGATTCTTGGTGGTGGCAGCAGCAGCCTTAGCGTCTCATGCCCGTCCCTGGGGTCCGCGCTGTTAGCCGCGGCTCGCGCGTGTCTCTGGAGCTCCTTTAAGCAGCGCTCTTAATTCCCTGTCCTCGTGCACCAGGGAACAAAGAAGGAAGAAAAAGTCTCTTGCCTCTTCGGCAGGTCCAGACTTTTCCCGGGACTCCCGCCTGGCTAGACGTGGTGCACTAACCCCCTGCAGGCTGTGTTCACGCCGCCAACCCCAGTCCTCTCCCTGCGCTCCGACCGAAGCCCGAGCCTCAGCTCCCAGCCCCGCCCGCCCGGGCTGGTGAGTGCGGGTCGGCACCGATCCTCTGTGCCGGAATCTCTCCGCTTTGCCCTCCGCACGCTTGTTGTTGTGCTTTCCTCCGCAGCTCCGGCTCCGAAGCTTCCCCCCTCCGCCACGCGCAGTCTCCGCCCGCGAAGGGGCTTCCTAGTGTGTGGAAACTTTTTCTCCTTCACAGCTCCCTCCCACTGGTGCAGTTCCCGTCCCTATTCTTTTGTCTCTGTTTATTCTTTTTTCTTTTGCCCTACCTAGTTACGTGGGGAGTTTCTTGCCTTTTGGGAGGTTTGTGGTCTTCTGCCAGCGTTCAGTAGGTGTTCTGTAGGAATTGTTCCACGTGTAGATGTATTTCTGGTGTATCTGTGGGGGGAAGGTGATCTCCCGCGTCTTACTCTTCCGCCATCTTCCCGATTCCCTCCTCTTTTAACGTTTTTGATCCCTATGCTTTCTGATGAAAAATCAGCTTGTAATCTTATTGAGCATGTCTTCTACATAATAAATCTTTTTTTTTTTTTTTAAGGAATTTTGCCTTTTTTTAAAAAAATATTTATTTATTTATTTATGTCTGTGTTGGCTCTTCGTTTCTGTGCGAGGGCTTTTTCTAGTTGCAGCAAGTAGGGGCCACTCCTCATCACGGTGCGCGGGCCTCTCACTATCACGGCCTCTCTTGTTGCGGAGCACAGGCTCCAGATGCGCAGGCTCAGCAATTGTGGCTCACGGGGCCAGTTACTCCGGGGTATGTGGGATCCCCCCAGACCAGGGCTTGAACCCGTGTCCCCTGCATTGGCAGGCAGATTCTCAACCACTGCGCCACCAGGGAATCCCATAAATCACTTTTTTCTTGCTGTGTCAGGATTCAATTTTTCTTTGGCTTTTGACAGTTTAACTATGATGTGTCTCTCTTTTGGTTATGATATGTCATATTTTGGAGTTTGTTGAGCTAATGATTAGAAAGCGATTTCCTTAAATGCCTTACACTAGTAAGTTTCGCAGCCTTTTGCCAAGGGGCTCTGTGTGTGTGTGTGTTCAGGGGTGCCTTCAGCAACCTGATAAGCAGATTGCAGCACTTTCTTAGCCTTCATTTCCTGCTTGCTCAGAGGCTCAAGGTTAGCAAAAGGTGAAGGATTAAGACCTTCTCAGGTATTTCCTTGGCTTTCACATGTGTATGGCCTTCTCTATGCCCAGGAATATGTTGGAGCTTTCCAAAGACTCCTGTGTACCTCTCATTCCTCAGGTTTTCCTTTTAAGTTTTTTGGTCACCTTCTTGTTTGTTCCAAGTGGTATTGCCATCTTAGGCAACTGAAGTTTTAAACAATTGCCACTGATTTTTTTTTGTTTGTTTTTTTAAAACAAATGTACTAGAGATAAGGCTGTTCCCCCTGAGGGAGCTCTGAATGAGGCCAAATAAAACAACTGCTGAGAATGGGCCTTTTCTAGGGAGGTGCCATTTAGGTCAAATAGTAACAATTCTCTAGAAATGGTGCTTTTTGGAGAGTTCCAATCCCAGTTTACCTCCCATCCCAGCCCCTAGAGATTGCTGAATTTCACAGCTATTGTACTTGTAAAGCTTTTGTTTTTCAAGCCAACACAGAGCTAGGAAGATAGGCAGGGAAATAGAATAAATTAAAATGTCACAGAGTTTGTTCTTCTCATGAGATTCAGGTGGTTTTTTTCAGTAAGTGCTCTTCAGTTGTTGCAAGCGATTCCAGAGCTCTGAAAAAGTTTTGACAAATTTGCCAGTATTCTCAGAGCTTTTATGGAGGAGTGGATTTTTGAGATCTTTTATTCTGCCATTCTGTAAGTACTTCCTTCTTTTCCTTTTGTCATGGATTTTTTTTAAATTGCCTTATTTTTTAGAGCAGTTTTAGGTTTACAGAAATTTTGAGCAGAAAGTACAGGGAGTTCTCATATATTCCTTCACCACTTATGCACAGTTTCTCTATTACTAACATCTTGCATTAGTGTGGAATATTTGTTACAGTTAACGAGTCAATGTTGATACATTATTATTAACTAAAATTCATAGTTTATATTAGGTTTCATTTTAAATGCCTTGAACCAATAAGTTGTGTGTACATTCTATGGACTTTGACAAATGCATAATGATGTATATCTACCATTACTGTATCATACAGAATAATTCTACTGCCCTTGAAACCCCACATCCTCCATCTATTCATCCCTTTCTTCTCCTCCCTATCCCTACCCCCTGGCAACACTCCTGACAAACACTGATCTTTTTACTGTCTCCATAGCTTTGCCTTTTAAACAGAATGCCATATAGTTGGAAACAGAATGTAGCCTTTTCAGATTGGCTGTTTTTAGCAATACGTGTTTAAGGTTCCTCTGTGTCTTCCCGTGGCTTTATATCACTAAAGAACAGTGATTTCTTTTTACTAAATAAAAGTCCATTGTATGGATGAACTACAGTTTGTTTATCCATTCACCTACTGAAGGACTTCTTGATTACTTCCAGATATAGCAATTATGGATAAAACTTCTCTAAACATTTATGTGGGTAAGTTTTCAACTCATTTTGGTAAATACCAAGAAGCACGATTGCAGGGTCATATAGTAAGGGTATGTTTAGTTTGGTAAGAAACTGCCGTGGCTGTACATTTTGCATTTCCTCCAGCAATGAGTGAGAGCTCCTGTTGATACACATCCTTGTCAGTATTTGGTGTTGTGTTGTGGATTTTAACTGTTCTAATAGGTGTGTAGTGACATCTCATTGTTGTTTTAATTTGCAATTCTCTAATCATGTGATGTTGAGCATTTTTTCTTATACTTATTTGCCATCTGTGTATCTTCTAAGTGACATGTCTGTTTAGATCTTTTGCTTATTTTTAAATTGGGTTATCTGTTTTCTTATTGAATTTTAAGAGTTCTTTATATATTTTAGATACCAGTCCTTTATCAGATACATATTTTACAAATATTTTCTCCAGCCTGTGGTTTGCCTTTTCATTCTCCTAATGATGTTTTTCACAGAGCAGACGTTTTTAATTTTATGCAGTACAGCTAGTCAGTCTTTACTTTCATGTATTGTACTTTTTGTGTCATATCTAAAAACTTATTGCCAAGGTCACCTGGATTTTATTTGTTGTTATTTTGTAGTTTTACGTTTTACATTTAGGTCTTTGATCCATGTTTAGTTAATTTTTGTGGCAGGTGTGAATGTCTAATTGTTTTAGTACTATTTATGGAAAAGTCTGTCCTCTCTCCTTTGAATTGCCATTGCTCCTTTACCATACATATGTATGGGTGTATTTTGGACCCTCTATTCTGTTCCACTGATCTGTTTTTTTGTACCACAGTCTTGATTACTGTCACTTGATAGAGTAAATCTGTAATTCAGATAGTGTCAGTATTCTGACTTTCTTCTTCAGTGTTGTATTGGTTATTCTGGGTCTTTTGCCTTTTCATATAAACTTTCGAATCATTTTGTTGCTACCCACAAAATAACTTGCTGGGATTTTAATTGAGATTATGTTGAATCTAGAATTAAAAAAATGTAACCAAGAAGGTAAAAATACATATGTTTAACTTTTAATATACAATTTTTATTAATGGTGAGAAAAGAAACAAAGGTTTTGTGAAGTCAAACTGTGACTCAGATTAGGAAATAAATAAGGAAGAAAAATCTCAATCTCTCTCTGTCTCTCTCTCTCTCATTACACACCCACCCACACACACACACACACACACACACACACAATCTCCATTCACCAGTCTAACCTATGAATCACAAATCTTAAGATTTGCACAAAAATCACACATCTTAGTAATCAAGAAGCTCTGATAGTAGTGGTGAAGAATATAAATATATGGATAGAGCCATATAATTTGGGGAGATTACTTTAAAACTGCAATAAGTGATTATGTAGCAATGTGATTATTAGGTGTGTGGGTTGAATATCAGGTGCTGCTACTGTATATGGATTAAGTTTGAATTGGTTTTAAAAAAGGTTATTTCTTAAAAATTCCTTTTTGTAGTTATTCTGATCGTGTTGTTTTTCTTGTTGATTTTATTGGCTGTACTTAATAGAACAATGTTAAATAATGTTAATGATAGTGGGCATTTCATTTTTATGCTCTGTAACCACTGAAATAATTTTTGCCTTCATCCATACCTGTATTGGTTCAATTCTTCATATCCACTAGCCATCTTGGCCTATGATTGGCCACATAGGTTCTGCCTTTGCAAACATACTGCCAGCCTTCCAGTGTTTTGCCCAAAGCAGCTTGGAGTCTTTTGTTGCTTTCATGATCTAATTTCCCTACTAGAAGTCCATGATTGTTAAAATTTGTACAAAAGTATAAATTTATGACTGTTAACCTAACATGAGGTATTTTTCCAGTAATTCCTTTTTTTTTTAACATCTTTATTGGAGTATAATTGCTTTACAGTGGTGTGTTTGTTTCTGCTTTATAACAGAGTGAATCAGCTATACATATACATATATCCCCATATCCCCTCCCTCTTGTGTCTCCCTCCCACCCTCCCTATCCCACTCCTCTAGGTGGTCACAAAGCACTGAGCTGATCTCCCTGTGCTATGCGGCTGCTTCCCACTAGCTATCTGTTTTATATTTGGTAGAATATGTAAGTCCATGCCACTCTCTCACTTTGTCCCAGCTTACCCTTCCCCCTCCCCGTGTCCTCAAGTCCATTCTCTATGGCTGCATCTTTATTCCTGTCCTGCCCCCAGGTTCTTCAGAACCTTTTTTTTTTTTTTAAGATTTCATATATATGTGTTAGCATACGCTATTTGTTTTTCTCTTTCTGACTTACTTCACTCTGTATGACAGACTCTAGGTCCATCCACCTCACTACAAATAACTCAAATTTCATTTCTTTTTATGGCTGAGTAATATTCCATTGTATATATGTGCCACATCTTTATCTATTCATCTGTCGATGGACACTTAGGTTGCTTCCCTGTCCTGGCTATTGTAAATAGTGCTGCAGTGAACATTGTGGTACATGACTCTTTTTGAATTATGGTTTTCTCAGGGTATATGCCCAGTAGTGGGATTTCTGGGTCATATGGTAGTTCTATTTTTAGTTTTTTAAGGAACCTCCATCCAGTAATTCCTCTTTTGTCTCATGTTTTTACCTCTCATTCTGTTTCACAGGTTCAGGTTTTCCTATGTGAACTGCATCATCTCAGAATGTGAAATTTCAAAATCTTCATTATCTTTCATTATCTTATTTTGTTTCTTCTCCTGTTTTAACAGTGTCCTTTTACTTTCTGAAAATAACTTCTGTTATGTATTTGCTTTCTGTTTCATTTTTGTCTTCTTCTGCCTCTGAGCCTTCTCAATTATATTCATTTTTTCCAGCAACCTTAAAATGGCCCTCATTGAGATATTATGTTATTTCCAGCTTATTGTCATATGGTTTAGCAACAAATATACACATAGATATAAAGCATTGTGTCAATATTTATCAATTGTTGAATCTAGGCGAGGGGTATATGGCATTATAGTATTCTTTTGACATTTATGTTAGAAAAAAATTTCAATATAGAGAAGTTAGAAATTATTGATAATAATAATACATAGTAATTGGTTTTTATTTAACAATTATTTGTAAGTCAAGCACCATTCCAAGCATTCTAACATATATTATTACCTCATTTAATCCTTATACCAACCTAATGAGATAAATACTGTTATCCCCATTTTACAGCTCAGGAAAATGAAGCATAGATAAAGTGACTTGCCCTGTGTGTTATATAGCTAGTGAGTGACAGAGCTGAGATTTGAGCTCAGATAATCTGTGCATTAATTGAATAATATAAAAATGAATAAGTCCCTGTTTTCAAGTTATCATCAAGTTAGAGGTGATATTTATGCAGATTTCTTTCACTTATGCTGTGAAAGAAGTTAAGCGTCATAAAACAGTTTTATCTAGTTAAGGGGCATCAGGACTAGGAGAAGATGTAAGTTTAGTTTTGGGTATCATGGTGGAGGTATTTGAAATGCAGCCTAAGGCATATGAACTTTATTTGGTAGGCACTGGACAACACTGAGAACTAAAGAACCTATGGCCCGAAGATATTAAGTTTTTTTTGTTGTTGTTGTTTTTGTTTTTGTTTTTGCGGTACGCGGGCCTCTCACCGCTGCGGCCTCTCCCGTTGCGGAGCACAGGCTCCAGACGCGCAGGCTCAGCGGCCATGTCTCATGGGCCCAGCCTCTCCGCGGCATGTGGGATCCTCCCGGACCAGGGCAGGAACCCGCGTCCCCTGCATCGGCAGGCGGACTCTCAACCACTGCGCCACCAGGGAAGCCCGATATTAAGTATTTTTAATAGCTACTGTCAGCCAAGATTTAAACTTCAATCCTAGGCCAGAGCTCTTTTATACTGTTGTGGCTTTTCTAGATGCCAGTTCTTTGTCCCCATATTCAGTTAGTGACCAAGGCCTGTTGACACTTCCTTTGAAATGTTTTTAATTCGATAGTCCCTTGCATGTGGTTCATATTTATGCCTAAACCTAATATAAGCCATTATTGTATTCCTGATTCTCATGCTGTAGACTACAGACCAGTTTTCTTCAGTCTCTTTCCTCTCTGCTTTTTCTCTTACTTACCTGGTAAAATAAAAAGTAATTTTAATTTGATTATTATCTGGAACTTTTTTAACATGACTGCTTACAGATTATAATTTTAAAGTAGTGCTTTTTCATGTCACAGCTAAAGAATTTTAGAATCTCAGAGACGGAAGCTTAAAAAGAAAAACCGACCTAGTGGTTAAAATTCATACTTGTTACTCATTCAATAAAAACAACAACAAAAATAAACAAACAAAAAGTCGTTTCTGACAGAAAAAAGAAGACACAGTCTGTGTCTTCATGGAGTTTGTCATTCGGCATGGATTGCAAATGAATGCAATGTATTGTGGCAAGTACTGTGATGGAGTCCAGCAGAGGGCTCTATAAGGACACCTGTGGAAGTACCAAGTGCTGTTTCAGGGGATTAAGGAAGCTTTCCCTGAGGAAGAGCTAACTAATTTAAATTGAAGAGGAGTTTTCATTCTCCAGATCAAGTGTGCAGTGGAAGGCAGAATGGGTAGATTGGCCAAGAGTACAGAGAGGTTGAGGACATGGGTTTGGAGATGAGGGCGATTGTCGTGTGCTTTGGCAGTCTCAGGAAACTGGCTATGGATTAAGAAGTCAGTCTGAGGGAGGCAGGTATATTGAGGGATGAAGTTGAAGAATAAATTGTATTCAGGCTGTCTGTAGTCTCATAAGCCATGTATAAGAGTCTCCTTGTCCCTGAAAAACATGCACTTTTGTGCCATTTATTTTCATTTTCTTTTTCTAGAAAACTTTACCTTTCATTTCAGTCCAACTCAAACCTCACCTTTATAGTTCATCCCAGCTTCTTTCCTACCCAAGAAAATTTCCCAAAGTATGTCAGCTTTTTCTCCAAAACCATAACTCTTGTCTCTACTATTCATTTGTCAGGTGGTTCTATCTTTTTGTCTTACTATTTAAAATTTTTTTCATCACTTTGTGTATAGCTTCTCTATTCAGTTATAGATGATAAATTCTTACTAATAATTGATCAGTACTTGAAATTCAATAATTCAACTATATTTTGAATCTGTAAAAATAAAACAATTAAAGTAAAGAAATTCTTATCTATGGATCAGCAATTTAAAGGTTCTTAAAAATCTCTTCTTTGGTTAAAAGAAAAATCAGGCCTGAAATCAAGTATGAGAAGTAGCTTCAGAGAAAAATAATCTTATGAAAACCAAGCTCATATTGAATATTTGAGAATTTAGAGATTTGGGAATATTTGTTAAAAGCTAGAAAAGTTAATAGAAACTGTATTTCTACTTTTGAAATTTAATGCATCCATGAATTTAACTTTAATCCTAATATGTTAATGTAGCCGTTATATTGGAGAGAATACTTTTTCAATGTATTACTTTAAATGTTGAGATTTCACACATATAACAAGTTATTGTCTTAAAAACCACCTGGAATTATGTGTAATGTGAATGCAGTAATTTTTAAATTGCTATAGCTATGACTTCCGGTTAAAACATTGTGTTTTTCACGTCCGTGAAACACATTATCCCTAGTTGTGTTGTTTTTTTTCCCTCTTATTCAGCATGTATGTTATTGCATGAAACTAAAGGGAAGCTTAAATTTTTTTAGAGTAGAATTTTTTTTAAGGCAGTTTAAGATTAGGAAATATGTGGTATGTATAAGACTTTTGTAAAACCTTGTTTAATCTTTATTGGAAAAGATGGTTTATCAACAATGTAAAAACAAAAGAATAACAGTGTATCTGTCTTAACTGTCTGCTGGCACTTTGAGGACATAGGAGTCCAGGGGTGTGTCCAAACTGGGAATTAATGAGGGTAGAATAGTGATGCAGCTAAAAAAGATGTGAAGTTTAAGAGGGTAATTAAAATTAGAAGCTAAAGATCAGACTACCAGTGCAGAAAAGTAAAATAAGTATAATTTTTTCCAGGCAAGGCCTTTCCTCAGAGGTTTTTGTTTCTACTCTAGTTCCTAAGGAATAAGATTTACTTAACCAATGTGTAAAATACACAAGAGGAGGGAGTGCAGATGATAATTGTGTTAATGACAACTAGGATTGATTGAACTTTTCAGTGGAAACAAATTCAGTATCTGAAGTGAGTAAAAGTCAAAGGTTTTGTGATAATGATAAATGATTTATAATAATCACTGTAATAATTTTATAACCTTTATTTCTTTCTGAAATTATATTGTATATCTTTTCCCTCCAACTTCTTCCCCTGCCCTTCCAGAGGCTCTCCCTATAGAGAATCTCCTTTGGGCCATTTTGAAAGCTATGGAGGGACCCCCTTTTTCCAGGCTCAGAAGATGTTTGTAGATGTACCAGAAAATACAGTGATACTGGATGAGATGACCCTCCGGCACATGGTTCAGGATTGCACCGCTGTTAAAACTCAGTTACTCAAACTGAAATGGCTGCTGCATCAGGTTAGTATGTAGTGAACATTTTCAGCTCTGATATTTTGAATTGCAAAATGGATTGACTTTACTTTTTTTTTAAAGTATATTTGAATTTCTAATGTCTACTTAGATTTGTGGAGAAATAATGGTTTAAATAGTACATAATAGGAACTTCTCTGAGAGGAAAAAAATGTGTGATTTTGCATGGTGGTCTCAATACAGTCCCCAGCATTTATGAGCTATGTGATATTTGGTAAACTCTCTGCTTGTTTCCTCGTTTTTATAGTACCTACATTGTAAGTTTGTTGAGAGAGTTAGAGTTAGTAGTTGTAAATTGAGTGATTTAATACCTGAAACATAGTAGGTGTTCAGTCCTCAGTGGCTGCTACTATAATTTCAGCTAAGTGAGAAATAAGGAATAGCAATTTACATAATCATATAATTTCACTTTTATTTGAAACCTTCAAGTTTAATCATCCCCAGTCTTTTCATTTTTTTTTGGAGAAAAGCTAGATGATATGGTTGTCCAAAGACACATGGTGAGCTGATGGTAGAACCTGACTTCTGATTCAATAGCACTTACTTTATTTGAACAGAGCACATACAGACAAAGTCCAATGCAAAGCAGAAAGCTAAGGAATAAAATACTAATTTTAAATTGGGAATATATTTTGTTTAGTTTTAAATCTATATTTGTATTTTGTAGACTGGGCAGGTTTAACTTAAAATTATCGTTGAGAAAGAACAGTCTGGATTTTCTTCTCAGTTTACATTCTGAGTTACCTTCCTCAGGATTGTATATTCTAACTTCTTATGATCAGGGACCAAGTCTTAGAATTTCCGGTGGCCGTCAAAACCATCTGGCGGCCATCAAAACCATCTAGCAGCCATCAAGATAGATACTCAGTAACGGCTATTTGAAGTGAACTGTGGCTCCTCTGTTAGTAACTACAATTAGTGTGAATATCCTGTTAGTCATGTAAATTGTTTTATATTACTCGATTGTGGATTCTCTGGACTATTCTCCATTCTTTATTTCTTTCTTTATTTTTTGCTCCATTCTTTTTTTTAAAAAAAGTTATTTATTTATATTTTTGGCTGTGTTGGGTCTTTGTTGCTGCGTGCGGGCTTTCTTTAGTTGCAGTGAGCGGGGGTTACTCTTCGTTGCGGTGTGTGGGCCTCATGCGGTGGCTTCTCGTTGCGCAGCATGGACTATAGGCGTGCGGGCTTCAGCAGTTGTGGCTTACAGGCTCTAGAGTGCAGGCTCAGTAGTTGTGGTGCATGGGCTTGCTTGCTCCACAGTATGTGGGATCCTCCTGGATCAGGGATCAAACCGTGTCCCCTGCGCCAACAGGCGGATTTTTAACCACTGTGCCACCAGGGAAGTCCCTATTCTTCTCCATTCAAAACGGTAGATATTTAACTACCTTTTGAAAAGACACTTTTCTGTGCTAAGGCCGGGAGCAAGAAAGTGGAGGATCCTTTTCGGATCTGAGGTTCTTGTACTCCTGTCGAGGCAGAAAGAGATTCAGTGATTGAAACATCCAGACATAAAGCTTACAACTTAGTTTAACTGTAACTAGGATATAGATTCTCTTCGTGGTATTTCTCTTCTTGCTGGTTCTGGGAGAAGATTTTCTGTCAGGAGCTTCAGAGACAAAGGAAAAAGAAGGTAGAAAAGGTGGTAAATAGCTAAAATATGTTAAATATCTACTTGGAGTTAGTCATTGTACTAGCTTTACCACATAGCCTCTTTTGTGTCTGGGTGTATTGCCCTGAAACATGAAGCATGATTGAATATCATCTAATTAAGACCAGGCCACCTCTAATAATGAGTAAAGTAGCATAATTCAGGAAAGAATAGGTGAATTGGTAACCAACCAAAGGTACCATAAAAATAGAAGACTGTTCTTTGAGACACTTTATGAAAAACTGTGAATATCTTAATGGCTCTTTTCTGTCATTATGGCCTCTGAAATTTTAGATAGTACACATTGATCAGATTGACTTTATCCTTTGTTCACGCAGTGAAAACAAATTATGAGAAGAAAATTGTCTTTTTAAGACATCTTTAAAGTTTCCCAAAATGCTAATAGAAGTTAAAAGCTGAATTAGTCCAATATTTTGTATAATTGCCTCTTTTATTTTTTGGCTGCATTGGGTCTTTGTTGCTGTGCATGGGCTTCCTCTAGTTGTGGCGAGCGGGGGCTACTCCTCATGGCGGTGTGTGGGCTTCTCATTGCGGTGGCTTCTCTTTGGTGTGGGGCACAGGCTCTAGGCGCATGGGCTTCAGTAGTTGTGGCTCACGGGCTCCATAGCGCAGGCTCAGTAGCTGTGGCACATGGGCTTAGTTGCTCCGCGGCATGTGGGATCTTCCTGGGCCAGGACTTGAACCCGTGTCCCCTGCATTGGCAGGCGGATTCTCAACCACTGCGCCACCAGGAAAGTCCAATTGCCTCTTAATGTTACTAAATTTTAATTTAGTAACATTAAAATTTAATGTTACTAAATTTTAAAAACTTCAGTGTAATACATATACATGGCTTAAAAAAATCACATAGTATAGAGAGGCTTAATGAAAAAACAGTATTTCTGTCCCTCTCCCCACTTCAGTCAGCCTTTTCTAATCTGAACAGGTTACTATCTGAAGCTTCTTTAGAACTATCATACAGGGACTTCTTTTGTCATATTCTGGGATTTCAACCGTTATTTCCTGGATAACATATCTTCTTTTTTCTTAGTTTACTCCCTTATTTAGCTAGAGTATATCCTTAATTTACTTCCTAAGAGAGGGCAAATGGGTGGGAAATTTTTTTAAATTAATGTGTCACTGAAAATCTCTTTTTATCTACTCTCACATTTAATTGATACTGATAGTTTGGCAGGGATGGAGTAGTTTGGCTGGGATAGAAGTGAGTTTTTCCTTAGAAATTTGAAGGCATTGCTTTTCTAAGATCCAGTTTAGCCACTGAGAAAAGTCTACTACATTCTAATCCATTTTACATTTTGTTTTGTCTGTTTTTAATCTTTCTGGGAGATTTTTAGTCTTTTATTTATGGCATTCTGCAGTTTCACAGTGATATCCTGGGATTTTTTTGTTTGTTTTCTACTTAATGTATGGGTAATTAGTGAGCTTTTGAAGATTCATGTAGTGTGAAATTTTCTTAAGTCATTTCTATGATTATTTTCTTTACCCTGTTTTCTGTTTCTTTCTGGAATTCTTGGTAGTCAAAACTAGAACTTACGAATTTTCAGTCTTTTTTCTTGCATATTTTCCTTTTCTTTGAGTTTGATTATGTTTCTGGTATATTTCCTCAACTTCATATTCCAGCTCCCTGTTTCTGTTGAATTATCTTGACAATTGTATTTCCAGTTTCCAAGAACTCTTTATTGTATATCTTTCCTTATTCATATCTCAGTTCTTATTTTGTCAGTAAACTATATTAAGTAGTTTGTTTCTGTTCTTTTTTGTTAAGATTTCTCAGGTTCCCTACATTATTATCTCTTTCTAAATGGTCATTTTGTTCTTTGTGTTTATTTTAGTTTCTCTTTTGGAATATTTCTTTAGATGTCTAATGATTCTTTGTTGTTTATTAATATTTAAGAGTGAGGGGGAAAAAGTTGGTTCAGGACTCTTTATACATGGGCTGGGCTTGTCAACTGGCTGGCTTCATTTTACAGTGATGGATGGATGTCAGTGGACCCTCAGTACTTCCTAAGTGGAGGATTTTTCCTTCTTAGGTTTTGCTACAGTTTCTACAGAGAAGAAACCTCTGATTTTTTTTTTTTGCTTGGAGTAGAGGTAGAAGTCACCTTTGCATTTTGTAGAGTTCCCTTTAGTATCTATTACCAGTCTGAAGGAATTGCTTTTGTGTTAGTCTGGGTTCTCCAGAGAAAAAAGAACCAATTGTGTGTGTGTGTGTGTGTGTGTGTGTGTGTGTGTGTGTGTGTGTGTGTGTATTTATCTATCTACATGCACACACACATGTAATATATGAAGAGGTTTATTATAAGGATTTGGCCCACATAATTATAGAGGTTGAGAAATCCCAAGATCTGTAGTTGTTAGGCTGGAAACCCAGGAGACTGATGATAAAGTTCTAGACTGATTCTGAAGACCTAAGAACCAGGAGAGTCAATGGTGTAAGTTCAGAATTCAAAAGCCAGTGTCCCAGCTCAAAGACAGTCAGATGGAGAGAATGTGAATTCTCCCTCACTCCACCTTTTCTTCTACTCAGTCCCTCAGCAGATTGGATAAGGCCCACCCACATTCGGGAGGCACTCTTTAAGTCCACATTGATGGTAGTTTTAGCAGAAGCATTGCGAGTGTGGGAAGTGAATCATATCCGGAGTAAGGACAATAAGGACAAAACACTGCTTCCGTAATGGAAGTGGTCCAGTGTAATCAACCTGCTACCAGATAGCTGGCCGATCATCCAGGGGATGGTGCCAAATCAGGGGCTCAGTGCTGATCTCTGCTGCTGGCAGGTAAGGCACTAAGCAGTGACTGTAGCCAGGTGGGCCATGTTGCTGAGTCCATGCATAATCTCCATCCCTGTCACTGTGGCTGTTTCGTTCATGAGCCTGTTGGATGATAATAGGGGTGGCTGGGAAAGAGGCTGACTGGTATCCACAGAATGGGTCATCCTATCCACTTGATTATTAAAATCCTCCTCTACTGAGGTCACCCTTTGGTGAGCATTTACATGAGACACAAATACCTTCATATTTTTTGCCTATTCGGAGATGTCTATCCACATATATATCTTCCCCAGATTTCCTTGTCACCAATTTTTCACTCATATTCCTTCCAACTCCTGACCTGTCAAACCATTGGTTGCAGCCCATGAATTGGTATATAACTGTACCATTTTTCCTTCTAAGCAAAGTGAACAACTAGATTTATTGCTTGAAGTTGCCATCTAGGAGGATTTTCCTTTACCACTGTCTTTCTGGGATGTCCCAGAAAGGGACTGTAGTGTTGTAGCTGTCCACTTTCAGCTGTTGTCTGCATGTTGTACAGAACTGTCTGTAAACCAGACCTGAGTCTTCTCTTCCTCTTTCAACTGGTTATAGGGAATTCCCCATGAGGCCATAGTACAGGCTGAGAGAGAAAGGCTGTAGCAGGAGTAGGGATCATGGGCGTTTGGGCCACTTTTTCATGTAACTTACTTGTATCATCCGGGTCTGCTTGGGACTGATCACATATATACCACTTCCATTTGATGATGGAATATTGCTGTACACACGCAACTTCATGGCTTTGTGTGTCAGATGATACTAGTTCATGATGGGCAGCTCAGGTAGCATGGTAACTTGGTGGCTCAAGGTTAAACATTTAGTCACTGTTGAGATCCAGTAGCAGAACAAGAGCTGTTTCTCAAAAGGAGAGTAGTTATTTGCAGAGGATGGATGGATTTTGCTCCACAATCCTAAGGGCCTACAGTGAGAGTCACCAGTGGAGGCCTGCTAAAGTCTCCAAACAGCATCCATATCTGCCACTGTCACTTCAATACCGGGGGATCGGCTGGATCATGTGACCCAAGTGGCAGAGCAGCTTGCACAGCAGCCTGGACCTGTTGCAGAGTCTTCTGGGCCCTACTCAAAACTAGCAGCTATTCCAGTCAGTTGGTAAATGAGCTGAAATAACACATCCAAATGAAGAATATATTGTATTCAAAATCCAAAGAGGTCCACTAGACATTGTACATCTTTTTTTTGGTTGTAAGAAGATCCAGATTCAACAGCTTATACTTTACCTTAGAAGGGATATCTTGACATGCCCATGGTCCCCACTCCTGCTACACTGCCTTCTTTCTCTACCAGCAGTTGTTTATATTCCTTTTGTGTTTCTGGTAGTAACGGTAAATTGATGATTAGCAGTGCTATTCAAAGTAACTTGTACATGAAGTTTCTGTTCCTGGTCCACTAGAGTTAAAGTAGCTCTTGCCAGAATAGACATTTCATCCTTCTTCCACAAATTCTTGCTACCAGGGAAAAAAATTGAGCCAAATTAAACAGTATGTTTACTGACTACTTGATTTATATTCTGGTCCAAGCTTTTTACTGTGTCATAGACAGGAAACAGTTTGTGGACCAGAACTGTTCTGCAAATCAAACTGTGAATAACACTGGTGTAAGATACTGTCCTTGCCTGTAAAAGAGACATGAAGGGAATGAAAAAGATGTGCAACCAAATGTTGTATCAGAGGTATATTTATGTAGTATGCAATAGAGAAAATGCCCTGGGAATGGAGATGAAGAGATTCACCGTATGCCATTTTAGAGACATTGATATTTTGCTTCCTGAAAATTGAGTGTATCAGGTGAAGAATTCTGGGGAGATCAGTGGAGTTGGCACGTGCAAAGGCATAAGTTCTTAGGAGCTGCATTGACTGAGGGAAAACCCACAAGTACTAAGATACTCAACAAGGAGAAAACCAGAAAAATCAGGGCTCACTTGGTACACTTTGAGGTGACTATTAATACAACTTCTTACTCTAAAAAAGTTTATTAATGGGAAATCATTAAGCACTTACGCTACATTTATAGTAGGATATATATTTCAGTAACTAAAGAGATCCTTCATGAAAGATAATTCATCTCTGCTGAAGAGTGCCAGCAAATGAATGTAGAACGTGTGATACAATTAGAGAAACATCATTTTACAAACCCTAATGAAATTCCATAAATGAAATTTATGCGGAGATTATTATTGTTACAAGCATTAGGTGAAAGAGTGATGCTTTCCCAGACAATTCATATAGTGCCAAAGTAACGTTGTATAACTTACTTTATGGTTGCAAGAGAAAAACACATAAGTGTTCATTGGAGAGATCAAATTGCCATCACCCCAATCCAGTGATTAGTTTTCCCATCACTACTGAGTTGCGTTAACCAGATAGTGTGTATCTTCTCATGTGATACACAGCATTATGTTTAATATATTCTAGGCAAAAATATTTAATTTTAATTCCTCAAGTCATTATTTACAGCTTCCTTTTTATAGGAGAAACAAATGATAGAAGATTAAAGAAGGAAGGAACCAAAGAAATTCAAATGGTTGGAAATTCTGTAGGAAAGCTAGTGACGTCACTTCAGCTTATTAGTGTCCTAAAAATTTAGTACAGGGAGGTGACAGTGCTACCTTAAAAGGAATTTAAGAGACAGCTAGATGCAATGTGAAATTATGAATTGGATACTTGTTGGACAGATAACTATAGAGGACATTTTGGGTCAGTTGGAGAAATTTGACTATGGCCTATGTATTAGATGAGGTGGAATTTTACTGAAATGGAAAGATTGTTGACTGAAGAAAAGCAGGTTATAAAACAGTATGTGCATTATGATCATATATCTTTATCTCTGTATATCTGTATACTTATATCTCCAGAAGGATATGCACTAAGGCAGTAAGTGATGATACCTGGGTGGTGAGAATGTGATCTCTTTTTTTTAATTTACATTTTCTAATTCCTGATTTTCTGCAATATATATTTACTGTTTTGGAAAAAATAAAAGGCTATTGAAAAAGTATGTGTCCTACTTAAAGATTAGTTATAAATTGGATATGGTTAAAATGTAGAGTATTAGGGAAGAGGCAGGAATGATAAATAGGCTTAGGGCAGATTGTAAAGGGTCTGTGTACCACAGAAGGAGCTTGGGCATTATTCTGTAGGCAGTAATAAGCTGGGATTAGTGACATGGCCTAATTGGTATTTTAAAAATATTACTTGAAGGGATCTGTGGAAAATGAATAGCAGAGAGAGTGACTTAACTCATAATATTTAGGCAGCTGTTGAGGACATCCAGGTTTTAGCTTAAAGTTTTTAAAAAGTCTTCTCTTTCCTGTATGTCTTACAGAGTTGTATGTAAAAATTTTATATAGTGGTCATACATTTCATACTGGGCATTCTTCTAGGTTCTGTAATGTATATTATCTCTAGTTCTTGAAAAGTGGGTGATATTGGTTTCATCTCACAGTTGAAAAAGTTGAGACTCAGAGAGCTAATTATTGATAAAACCGGAGTTTTTACCCCAGTCTATATGGACTCCAAGGCCTGCTGCACACAGTGGCATTCTAGGAGATACCCTGGGGTACAACAGGAAGAGGAGAGTGTGAAGGCAGCCTCTAGCACTCTCCTCACCATCGCCCTGCATCCTTTCAGCCAAACCCAGAACAATGGTTTATTAAATAGGCCTCTGTATTTAAGAGTTCACTTGAACAAAGTTCTCAGTGCACACAAAATTTAAAAATTGTAAACAATTGTGTTTAGTCTTGATCTATTTTTTGTTTTTGTTAATGCAACTCAAGGGTACTTCACAATTTAAACAGCGCCTTTGTGAACTTTATTTTCTTTCTCAGTAACTGTGGGATAGGGAGGATGGCAGTGATCCTATTTTAATGGTCAGAAAACTGAGACTCCCAGATTTATTGTGTTTCTCAAGGTCACCAGGTTGCATACTAATGCAGAATGTATTTTAAACCCAAGGCTTTTGAAATATTTTAGCATAATACTTCTCATATTGTATTACCTAATTTAGAGAACTTTAAATAAGAATTTTTGATCCTGATCTGAAGACAAGGGCACATACAGAATAAAAAAATTTTTAGTGGTGTCTTATTTCCTTACTTTAATTGTGTACTTCCTGTTTCAACCACTTGAAGCATAATATGCACATAGAGAAGGGTACAATTCATAAATGTCTATCTCAGTCAGTTTTCACAAACTGAAAATACCCATGGACTCAGCACCCAGCAAGAAAAAGAACATTACCAGGACCCCAGAAGAGAAGCCTCTTTCAGTCATTAACCTGCATTTCTAGTGGTGACTATCTGATTTCTGAAAACATAGATGAGTTTGCCTGTGTTTGAACTTTACATAAATGAAGGGAATGTATTATATTTCCTTTTTGTGTGTGGCTCCTTTTGCTCAATATTATACTTGTGAATTATTTCATTTTTTCATTTGTTCTTATTGCTATAGAGTATTACATGATGTGAATATACCACAATTTATTTCATTTGTTCTACAGTTGATAGGCATTTAGGCAGTTTTTGGCTATTATGAATAGAGCTGCTACATTATTCTGGTATATGTCTTTTGGTGAACATACGTGTGCATTTTTGTTTGGTATATACCTGTGAGTGGAATCAGCTTTAGTAGATACTGTAAAACGGTTTTCCAGAGTGGTTATACTCATCCATTTTCTTCACTCTCACTTCATTATTTTTCCTGTATGCTTTTATCGTATTATCACATTGAGCATCTCTTCTGACCTTGGAGTGAGAAATGAAATATCTAAGGTGGAGTAATGGGAAGAATATGATGGTATCTTTTTCTGACATTTTTCTTTGGGATTGCAAAATATTTGATCCTGATGATTCATACCCTGTCTACCTTTTTGGGGGATAAAAATAAAGAGGTATATAGTAGTGTTTTATGAAGTGTCAAGTATGATATACAAATGTTTTGTTTTATTATTTCCTCTCAGCTCCAGTGTTGAGAATAAGACCAGTAACTTGTCCCTCACATAATTCTCTTGTCTGTCTGCCTGTCTCTGCCTCTGACTCTTTCTCTCTGTTCCTGTGTCTCTATCTCTCTGTCTCTATATGGGGGGGAGTGGATGCATGGGTGCAGTCGCAGGTGGATGAAATATTTACAGCAGCAGCATCCTGGGAGGGTGCACTAAGAGTTGAGGAGCTGCTGAATGATTGCCACTTGGTGGCAGAGAACTATAGAAAAGTCAGGGAACTTATGCTTCTCTATCCCCAGACTTTTCTCTTCATTCCAGGAGAAATAAGTTTATGAAATATACATAAAAAGAGCATATACAACATAAGGGTACACCTTAATGAATAATGTGAAACAGGTTTATACTCACCACCCAGGTTAAGGAACGAGACATTAGGAAGCTCCCTATGTGATCCTTCCTGATTGTAGTGCCTTCCCTTTCCAGAATCTAGTATTTCCCTTGCTTTTTCTGTTAATTTTTAACTGTCTCTGTTTGTGTCCTCATGAATATTATTTTTGCCTCTTTTAGAACTTTATATAAATGAAATTATACTGTAAGTATTTCTCTGTGAATTGCTTCTTCCATTCAGCATTTTCTTTAAGGTTCTTTCATATTTACGTTTAGTTCTGCTTCATTAATTTTCATTTTTGCACTGTCCAATTCTGTGAACAATTTCTTTCTCCATTTTATTCCTGATGTCCATTTTGTTTCTTTCCAGTTTTGTTTTTTTTTTTGCCATGACAAATAATGTTGATTTGAACTTTTCCTGGTATACTTGTGTGAAAATTCTTCTGGAGTAACTAACTAGGAGTGGAATTTCTGAATCATGGGGCATAGAAATATTCCACCCTACAAATACCAAACTATTTTCCAAAATTGTTCAATCTGTTTCACTCCCTTCAAGTAATAGATGCTTTTTCTTCCATTGTTCTACATCTGAGCAACACTTCGTATTATCACACTTCTTAATTTTTGTCATGTGATGGGAATCTAGTGATATTTAGTTGTGGCTTTATTCTGCATTTCAAAATCAGGAAATCAACATTGACACATTACTACCATTTAATCCTTAGAGCCTGTTCACCATTTGTCCTGGTAGTGTCCTTTATAGCAAAAGCAGAAAGATCCAGTTTAGAATCGCACATTGCTTTTAGCTGTCATGTTTCTGTAGATGTCTTCGAACTGTAGTACTTCCTCAGTTTTCTCTTGACTTTGATGACCTTAATATACTTACTCTTTTGACCAATTCTCTTGATTATAACCAGCTTCTCACCACCTGTCCTGTGCAGTTGCCCTCCTCATCCCTCTAAGATTCTGAATCCCCATGCCTGGCTGCTCACCTGTGTACACCTTCCTCACCCTACTTGGGCTCTGACTCCTTGTCAGCCCCATGGGTTCTGACACCCCACACCAGTCTCCTCCTCCTGTGGATGCCTCTTCACTCTGCTTGGGCTTGATGCCACGTGTCAGTTGATGCCTGCACGTGGATGTCCTCTTAGCCCTCCTTGGGTCTGACACCTGGCACTGGGCCTTTTGCTGCATAAGTGCCCTATTCATGCTGCTTGAGTTCTGGTAGCCCTCTCCGGGCCCTCCTGTGGGAGTACACCCACCCCACTCAGCTTAGACTCTGACAGCCCAGACCAGGCTGCCCCTGTGTGCATGCACCCTCCTCGTTCTATTCAGGTTTGACACTGGAATCTTTCTTCCCCCATCCTTTCTGTGGATGCCCTTTTTACTCCTTTGAGCTCTGACTTGCCTTGGTAAGCTGACCCCCTGCAGGGACATGTTTCTCAACCCACTTAGACTCTGAAACCCTATGCTGGGCTGTCGTTTTGGGTGGAGACTTATCTTTTGTTGTCTCACCTGATGGCTTATTCAGGAAGATAAAGGAAAGTGAGGAGGAAGAGGAAGCAAATTTTTAAAAATTTATTGACTTTATCAAGGTAGAATTTGCATTCAAGTAAAGTGTACCCATTTTAAGTATGCAGCTGGAGTTTTGATGAATAGACACAGTTGTGAAACCCCCAGCCCCACCATCAAGGTATAGAACACTGCTGTTGCTGCTGATGTTCTGTCATGTCCCTTTGGAGTCACTCTTCTCTCAAACCTGGCCCAGATAGCCATTGCTCTGCTTTCTGTTACTAAAGCTTTGTCCTTTCTAGAATTTCATCTGAAAGCTTTGTCTTCTTCTAGACCATCCAATGTGTGCTTTTTTTTGTTGCTGGATTTTTTTACTCACCATAATGGCTTTGATACTCATCTGTGTTTTGTGAGTTTCAGTACATTCCTTTTTATTGTTGAATAGCATTCCATTATACATGTATGCACCACAATTTTATTTTTATCCATTTACCCATTGATAGACGTTTGAGTTGTTTTTAGTTGTGGGTTAATTGGGGTAATGTCGAATCTCTAGAATAATGATGAAAGTTAATAATAATAGATGTATTCAAAAAATTAGAATTTGAATTTAGGCCATTTTCCCCACTTGTTTGTTGTGGATAAATTATCTTGGATAAATTAAATTACTTAAATTTCCTATGCCTAGACTTCCTCATAAAAGAAATAGAGATTATAATAGCTCCTATCTCAGGACTGTTATAAAGAAAGCATGAGGAAATTCAGATAAAGTGCTAAGCATGGTGTCTGATGCATAGAAAGCAGTTAATAAGTAAGTGTTAGCTGTTATTTTACTGACAATAGAAACATCAACAAAGGTAAAAATGTGAAAGTTTTTTAATTGCTTGCATTGCTTACAGTTTTATGTAGCTGCCCAAAAAGCTAATTCCATTTACTTTAGTATCCATGTATTGTTATTTCATCATTCAGTATACTTTATTAAGCACTTGTTGAGTATCAAGGATTGTGGTAGTAATGAAGATAAAAAGAAAGAAGACATAATCCTTTCCTATATCTAGTGCATTGTTCTTAAAACTACACATTACAAATGGTTAGTGGGTTTTGAAATAAATTTTGTCCATCATAACTAGACTTTTTGCCTAATAAAGTAGAATGGTATAGAAACTATTAGGGGGCATCACGTACGCATGATAAGGACAGATATTGTTTTGTGAAACTTGTTTTTAGTGTGATATTTGTATCTCTCTGTCTACCATCCATCTATCCATCCACCATCTTTTTTAGACATATGCGTGCAAACATACACACACATGCATGCACACATATTCAAGTATATATGTACATAGTTATGATATAAAATGTATTCCTTATTGTGGGACATGGTCCAAAAAAAAAAACCTGCTCCAACAGGTAAACAGTACTATACTCAAGACTTCAAGGATAATAAATCAAAGATTTAAATTGGAAATAATGAAATAACCACTGCATCAATAAAACATTAAATCATCAATAAATCTGAGAGATGTTTGTGATGTTTTATAAAGAACCCTGCAAAACTTTGTATAAAAGATTTAGATAAAATACCGACACTTATATTCTATAGGGAGGCTAAATATTACAAAAATTATCTTAATCCATGGATATTAATGTAGTAATCAAGACTACATTATAGTCTAGGAGAACATACGAGTATTAAATAACTGTAAGAATGATGTGTTGGCGTGTCACACTGACTTGACATCCAGGTTCCCTGGGATCAGTCTCCAGGTCCAACCCATGTAGGAATAGACTGGGCCATATGCAAGAACTTCTGGGGGACACACTGTACTGTTAGGGTCCATCCAGCTCCTAAACAGAGTTGCTAATTCCCCTGAAGCCGGATTTCATGGGAACTCCTTAGCCTTTCTCTCCGAGGCATTGCCAGGGAGTCTAGTCCATGAGAGGCACATGGGAGACCTCTATCTCCCACGGTGGGGGTGTGAGGAGTGGGTGTTGGGTGGCTGGGAAGAACGATGTGTTTGAAAGAGCAAAGATAAGATACAATCTGAGTGTGTGATTGGAGCCCGTAGTTCTTCCTGGTACTATTGGTAGATGTAATACAATTTCAGCTAAAATCACAACAGTTTTATTCTGGGGATTAATCAGAATGACTCCAAAATTGTTAACACCAAAGTGTAAGATTTGTGTACATTAAGAAAGACAAAAAGAGAAGGAGGGAAAAACCCTTTAGAGCAGGTTATAATATTGACACAAATAGAAACATAGAGCAGTGGAAGAGAATAGAAAACCCAGAAATATGTGCTGAAGTATGTACTAAAATCAGTTGGACACAGAAGGGTTTTGAAATAAATGTTGAGAAAAACTCAGTAGTATAGAAGGAATTATTTAATTTCTTGTTTTATATTATAGTAAACTCAGGTGGTTTGAAGAGTTAAATTTTTTTTTTTTTTTTTTTTTTTTTTGCGGTACGCGGGCCTCTCATTGTTGTGGCCTCTCCCGTTGTGGCAGGCTCCGGACGCACAGGCTCAGCGGCCATGGCTCACGGGCCCAGCCGCTCCACGGCATGTGGGATCTTCCTGGACCGGGGCACGAACCTGTGTCCCCTGCATCGGCAGGTGGACTCTCAACCACTGCGCCACCAGGGAAGCCCTAAATTTTTTTTTTTTAATGTAGAAAAATTAGAAGAAATCTACAACTAATATTTTTAAGTGACAAAAGAAACCTATAGAAAAGGATATCCTGAGTCAGATATGTACAAATTAAACAATTAGGTTTAATAAAAAAAAGTTTAAACAGAAGATATTTGTAAGTAAGGTTTGCTTAGAATATTACAGACTTAACCCATATATAACAATGTTCTAGTCAATTTGAATGCCGGGGAGAGTTTTCTGTTTTGAAAATGTCTTTGCCCCAAACCATCTGTGAGGATCAACTCATCTTTGAAACACTTATTGAAAATCAGGCTTTGTGACTCCATATCTTTAAAATCTTTCCAAATGTAGTTTGAATCATTAGATTTTAAGTCCCATAGGTGAATTACAGTATTACTCAAAAAACTATTCTCAGTGCACACATTCTGTGATGTGATGTTCATCCATATATACTTTTGTTTTTTTAAAAAGTGACTTTTGAAAAGAAAATGAAAAAAATCTCTCCTCTTCCTCTACTCCCTTTCCTAGGATGCCTCTTGTGATTGTGTTGTAGCATATCTGAAACACAAGGCAGTTTTGTTGACATCACTGATGCTGCTTGTCAGCAGAGATTGGTCAGTGCTGCCAAACCTTTTGGTTAGTCATTTCAAGTGTCCATGTCCATTGCAGCTGCTCTGGAACTCATAGGAAGATCCCAGTTTTTGCAAACTCATGGAAGAACCACTTGGGTAAGATGGAGTTTGTTATACGGTTTTCCAACAAGTTAATATGTGAAGAGTTTAATATTAGAACAAAAGTTTACCTTTCTGCTTTGTCAAAAAGAAAAGTGGAAGATCATGGACATCTTCCTCTTAGGACAGAGGAAGGTTTACCTATCTTTTGGAATCTTTAGTAAAATGCTAATGACATAAGAGTTAATCAACTTAAGGTTAATTGCATTCAGAATTCAAAAATCCTAACTAGAACCCACTAAGACACTTCACTTAGTAAAGCAGCCAGAATACTTCGATAATCAGTTAACTATGAATTGCTTACTTTTGTGCAGTGGTGTTTTATAGTTTTTATGTATTATTTTTGTATCTATGTATTTATTAAATATGTTTATGCAAAATGCTTAGAACAGTTCCCAGCACTGGTCAATAACTGTTAGCTCCTTAGTGTGTGTAGTATGAAGCATGAAAATTGCATGCATGGTTGTTATTCAGTGTTTTTAAAAAGAGAATGTTTTCTGTACATTTTATGCTTTTCCCCCGTCTAATGCTTAAAAAAACTTGTCTCAAAATGTTTCCTAATGTCTCAAAATGTTTGACCTGAACACTTCTCATCCTAGTCAAGGTTTTATAGCGAGTACTACCATTATTTAGGGTCAAAGTTATTTGGAGGGTAGGTGGTTTTATTATTGATTGGAGATTATATTCATGATCTTTAAGCTCTTGTGCTTTGATAGAAATAATAGCTTTTTCCTTCTTTGATCTGTTGAATCTAGACTACTAGTCTGTTAAAAAAAATTGGAAGGATTTTTTTTTCTTTTGAGACATAGAAATAACTTAAACATTAATGACTCCCAATTGTCTTGGGCTGTACTATAAATTTATTTTATTTAGAAGAATTTTTTCAGTATTCAAAAACATTGGTTTGAAATATGAGATTTGCTTTTTAATTAATTTCTAATTTTAGTACATTAATAGTAAAGAATAATATCTATATGATATAAATTCTTTGGAATGTGTTGATATTTCCTTTGTGTTGGAAAACTTTTCCTTGGCCAAATAGTAAATATTTTAGCCTTTTCAGCTGAGAGGCAAAATTGATGTTACGTAGATATTAATAAAATCATTTAAAATGTAACCATTTAAAAATGTAGAAACCATTTTTAGCTCATGGACTGTAATAAAAATGGCAGTTGACTGGAGTTCTCCTGTGGACAATAGTTTGTTAACTAACCCCTGGCTTGGAGCCTGGTCAGTTTTTGTGACTGTTCTACGTTTGTTTGAATAGGATATATATTCTCTATGTTTTATGTAGTGGTATATCTATTATATTAATCTTTTAGTATCTTTAGGATATTTTATTAGGTATATAAATCTTTATGGTTGGCACATCTTCTTGGTGGATTGTTCCTGTGGTCATTAATTAAAGCCTTTCTTTTTCCTCATTAATACTTTTCATCTTTAATTATACCTTAATTATAACCCATGTGTTATAATAATATTGCTGTGTCAGCTTTAGTTTCCTTGGGATTGTTGAGATTTATCTGGTGTTTCTCTCTTTTTGTTTTCTTTTGTTTTATTAGGCCTTACATTAGTTTTCTAGGGCTGCCATAACAAAGTACCACAAGCTGGGCAGCATAAACGACAGAAATTTATTCTCTCAAAGTTCTAGAGGCTAGACATCTGAAATCAAGATGTCATCAGGGCCATGTGTTCTTTGAGGCTCTAGGAGAGGAACCTTCCTGCCTTTCTAGCTTCTGGAGGTTGCTGGCAATCCTGGCCATTCCTTGGCTTGTAGATGCATCACTCCAGTCTGCTTCCATCTTCACATGACCCATGCTTCCAAATTTCTGTGTTCTTACAGGGACACCAGTCATATTAGATTTAGGCCCCACCCTAACCCATTATGACCTCAACTTGAATATATCTGCAAAGATCCTATTTCCAGATGAAGTCATAGTCACAAGTTCTGGGTTAGATGAATTTCTAGGGGGACACTATTCAACCTGTTACAGTTCCATTGAGGTATAATATACATGCAGTAAAATTCAGTCTTTTTTATTGTACAGTTCTGTGAGCTTTGACAAATGCATGCAGTTGTGCAGCTATTATAATCACACTTTAAAATTTCTTTTCTTTTTTCCTTTTAAGTCAATCCCTATATCCACTGCTAGCTCCTGGCAACCACTGATCTGTTTTATGTCTCTGCAGTTTTGCCTTTTCAAGACTGTCACATACGTGGACTTGTATATTTTTTAGTCTTTGGAGTCTGGCTTTTTCACTTACTGTAATGCATTTCAAATTCAGTCATGCTGTAACATGTACCAGTAGTTTCTTCCTATTTATTACTGAGTAGTATTACACTGTATGCATATATCATAGTCTGTTTATCTGTTTACCAGTTGAAGGATATTTGTGTCTCTTTCCAGGTTTTGGCAATTATGAATAAAGCCACTGTAAACATTCATGCACAAATTTTCATGTGAGGTTGTTTTCATTTCTCGCCTGGGGGTGGGGATTGCTAGGTTGTATGGTAAGTATATATTTAACTTTTTAAGAAATTGCCGAACTGTTTTCCAAAGTGGTTATATGATTTTGTATTCCCACCAGCAATTAATGAAAGTTCCAATTGTTTTACATCCTTGTCCACACTTGGTATTGTCAATATTTTTCAAAAGCCGTTCCCATAGGTATACGTTGGTATCTCACTGTTTAATTTGCATTTGCATAATAACTAATGATATTGAGCATCTTTTGTACGCTTATTTTCCAATTGTGTATCTTTGGTGAAGTGTCTATTCTTTTGCCTATTAACAAAAATTTTGTCTGTTTTATTGTTGATTTTTGATAGTTCTTTATATATAAGTCCTTTATCAGGTATATAAATTATGAGACAAATGAATATTGAAAAAATGGAATGCGCTTTTTGGGAAAGTATTTACAATTGTGAGTTAATGGAGTCAGTTAAAAACCCTAGACTTGGGCTTCCCTGGTGGCGCAGTGGTTGCGAGTCTGCCTGCCGATGCAGGGGACACAGGTTCGTGCACTGGTCCGGGAAGATCCCACATGCCGCGGAGCGACTGGGCCCGTGAGCCATGGCCGCTGAGCCTGCGTGTCCGGAGCCTGTGCTCCACAACGGGAGAGGCCACAACAGTGAGAGGCCCGCTTACCACACACACACACCAAAAAAACCCCAGACTTTCACATTATCATTATTTTTGTTGTTGCTATTGTTAAAAAATAGCCACTTTATAAATGCCTTTTGCCTTTTTTGCAGTTTTGCTAATGATTTTGCAGTTGTCAAAAAACCTGCTTTTGGTTTTATTGATTTCCGTTTCTTGATTTTCAGTTTCATTAATTTCTGTTCTCTATTATTTTTGTCTGTTTGTTTTGGCTTTAATTTGCTCCAGTTATGGATTTGACACCTTTGCTTTAATATAAGTATCTCATACAATAATTTTTCCTTCTAAGCACTGCTTTAGTTGCATTCCACAAATTTTGATATGTGGTGACTTCATTTTCCTTCCATTCAAAATATTTTCTCATTTACTTTGGGACTTCTTCTTTTGACCCACAGATCAAAGAAATTTGTTATTTACTTTCTAAGTGTTTGAAGATAATTTTTCTGTTATTAATTTCCAGTTAAATTCCCTTATGTTCAGAGAGCACATTCTATTTTCTCTACTTTTAAATTGAGCTTCTCAAATATGTAGGTTCATGTCTTTCACCAGATATGAGGTGTATTTATCCATTATTTCTTCAAATATTTTTCTGCCTCACACCCTTCCTTCTGTGACTTCAATGATATGAATATTAGATCTTTTGTTATTGCCCCACAGCTCCTGCAGCAGGCTCTGTTTTTTTTCTCTTCATTGTTCAGAGTGGATGATTTATGTTGATATATCTTCAAGTTCACTCTGTTACCTCAAATGCTGGAATTTAGTCCATCCAGTGCATTTAAAATTTTTGATTATTGAATCTTTGCAGTTCTAAAATTTTCATTTGTTTCCACTTTGTATATTCTGTCTTTGCTGAGACTTTCTCTTTCCATTCCGTTTAAGATTTCATCCTTACTTTTGGAGAATTTTTATACTAGCTCTGTTAAAATCTTCTAATTAATTTCAACTTCTCTTTTATTTTGTCATTGATGTTTGTTGATTATCTTTTTCTGTGTGAGTTGAGATTTTCTTTGTTGTTTTTACATTGAGTAATTTTGGATTACATTTTAGATGTTCAAATGTTGTGTTGTGAGACTCTGGATCTTGTTTAAATCTTATGGAGAATATTGTTTTTTGGTTTTTTTTTTGTTTTTCTTTTTGTGGTACACGGGCCTCTCACTGTTGTGGCCTCTCCCGTTGCGGAGCACAGGCTCCAGACGCGCAGGCTCAGTGGCCATGGCTCACGGGCCCAGCCGCTCTGCGGCATGTGGGATCTTCCTGAACCAGGGCGCGAACCCGTGTCCCCTGCATCGGCAGGTGGACTCTCAACCACTGCGCCACCAGGGAAGCCCTGTTTTTTGTTTTTTTTTAAAGCAGACAAATGATCTGATTAGGGTCAGACTGCAAGTTCTAATTAGCCACCTTTGGATTGTGGTTGTAATATCAGTTGTTTCCAAAGCCTCGGCCATGCTTGCCACATCTGTTTTGAGTGTACACCTTCCAAAGGCTAGCTTGGGACCTGGGCATAGTTTTAGTTTATTTCTCAAAGTCTTTGAAATGCTATTTAGGATCAGTTACGAGCAACTGTGGTACTCAGGAATGGTGAATCTAGTAATTTACATACAACTTCCTGGAGTCATTTTCTTTATGACTTCCTTATTTTCCTTATTTTCTATTTCCCTGGGCTCACCTTTTTATTCCTGTACAGTGAAAACTGATGTATTATTTTTCCTGTTCTGCTTCTTCCCACGACTACCCCCATGTCCAAGGCAGTTGAGTTTATGTTGTCCTCCTCTTCTTTGAGGTTCCTGCTCTGCACTGGGCAGGAAGTTATTGTGGATGTTGGGAAATAAGTCAAATTTTACAGTCCCTTTTTTCTCAAATATATACTTGTTTGTAGGACTGGCCCTGTTTTTATATGTCAAGGCAGAGATAAACTTTTTACTGAGATGAATCTTGTAAAATTTCTTTTTCTTTTTTTTAAACATTTTTTAATGTTTTCTGAGAACATTTGTTCTTCATTAGGATGTTACATTCTCTCTCAGGTCAGATTCTTAATGTCTGTATGGTATCACCAATAAAAATGTAATTTATCTCTGCTGGAAATTTGGCAACTGCTAATACTTCACTGTCAATCACTGTTAACCTGTTCAATTTTTCTAAATACTCATTCCTAGGCCCCATCACTAGAGATTCTGATTCAATAGGTATACAGTACAATAAGTAAAGAAGAAAATGATCTACATACTTATGTCTCCTATTTTAGCACTCCTGTTTCCATACAGGACATTTCCATGGTCTGGGAGATTTCCTTCAGGACAGATAAGTCTGAGGAAGGTTGCTATGGCAGTACTCCTTGAAGGTTGTTGACTCAGTGGGTGTCCCAAGGCAGCTAGGTACCATCTGAACAAATAAAGTATTGAGCCGCAGTTGTACTGCCTTGGTCAGGGACTCAGTCCCTCACCATCATCCCAGGCATATTCTTTTCTGGTTCATCTTTCTTAAGGTTGTCCGTGAACCATTGAACATGCCATTTTTCAGCTGGTTATTCCTAAACCACTTCAGCAAGGGGTAGGACATAATACTATTCTGTCATTTTTTAAAAATTGAGTTTAAGGACAAAAATTTAATTTTTTCAATTTTTTAAATTGAGGTATAGCATACATTCAGTAAAGTGCTTAAGGTGTACCCGTCTTAAGTGTAAAGCTTGTACTTTTCATTTGTATGTACGCATACAGACAAGACATAGAACATTTCCAGCATCCTTATGGAGTATAATGCACTTTACTGTCAATAACCCCTTTCCCCTGAGTCAGCCACTGTTCTTCTGATTTGTAGCACCATAAATTAGTTTTGCCTTTTCTCAAACTTCATATAAATAGAGTCATGCAATATGTATCTAGTATTTTTAATCAAATGATTTTTGTGGTCAAACCTTTTTTTTTTTTTGTGGTACGCGGGCCTCTCACTGTTGTGGCCTCTCCCGTTGCGGAGCACAGGCTCCGGACGCGCAGGCCCAGCGGCCATGACTCACAGGCCCAGCCGCTCCGCGGCATGTGGGATCTTCCCGGACCGGGGCACGAACCCACGTTCCCTGCATCGGCAGGCGGACTCTCAACCACTGCGCCACCAGGGAAGCCCATGGTCAAACCTTTTTGAGCCATTTAATATTATTGTTTCTGACTCCTTTATACTCAGAACACCACAGCTGATTCAAATCAGATTTAATTTGACTTTTATTTTACATTTTTCATAGGTGAGGTAGTCTTAAAATTTTTAAGGAAATTTCCCATATTCCTTTTCCCACTTTAAAACTTTCAGTGGCTTTCTGCATCATCGACTTGTATAGTGTATGTTATTTATTCCCACAAAATATTCTTTCCTGAGCTCTGTTGTTTCCTGTTCCACATTTCTTTCTACCAGTGCATAGAGATGAAAAGGAGATTTCTAAAATCTTATTTCCTGTTTGCCATGCTTATATTTGGCCTGGGGTGAATTCAGTGTCTGCAGTTAATTGTATTAATCTTACGTTTTCTTTTTCTTCTTTCTGACAGCATGATGAAAGTGGTTCATTGCATGATGTTCAACTCTCCTTGTCATCTAGTCCAGAACCAGAAGATGGTGATCAAATATACAAGGTATGATGACTAGGTAGTCATGCTGAATTTTTCAAAAAAATTTTTTATTACTAAAATTATAAAGCAATAATAATTAAAACATTTAATAATAAATATATTAAAACCTGCAGCTTTGCTGTCTTGGGTTATAATCAGATTTCTTTTACTACCTTATTAAGTTAAAATGATATCACTGTGGTGCTTTAATTTGAGTTTGTTTTATCAGTTGGATAATCATCTGTCCCTGTATTAATATTGGTACAGGATTCTTTTTAAAAAAATAAAAATCATTAAATTCTTTTTTATAATTATGAATAACAGTTTTTAAAATAAGACTACCAACAAAAATTAAAACAGTTAGTAGGTACTTCTCATATATAATCACAACATTGAAGAAATATTAATGAAAATGACATTAATTTATTTTTTTCATGTTTAATGATAAAATTATAGAATGCAGATGCAGGTTAGTGTTTGAAGGTGTATTTCTTTATAGTTCTCATCTTGAGGTCTATTTTTAGTTGAAGAAAGCTCTTTTTGTTTTTTGCATCTACCTGAATCACATATTTACTTCTTAAGCACATACAGGTATTCTTGATGTCTTTCATGTTTCCAAGTAAAATTATTGTTTCCTTTCACATTCTGTTTTCAAGGTATAATAGTCAGTGTGTGCTACTTATCTGTAGTAACAACCTCCAAATATTGGTGGCTTACAATAACAAAAGTTTATTTCTTGTTATTTCTCGATATGTTGCATTTTGGTTGTAGATCAATGGGACTTCACGTGTCCTCTTCATTCTGAGATCCAGGCTGAAGGATCAGCACTTATCCTGGGACATGTTTTTTGTACCTGAGGGAAAGTAGCATTGGCATAATAACATGTGGATTCTTCTTGGATGTAACATATGTCGTTTCCAAAACAGGTCAAGTGGCCACGCTTGGTATTAGGGGTCAGAGAAGCGTAATTTTCTCATAGGATGTGGAGTGAGCTATTGGGAACAAATTTATGTATAAAACACAAAATCAAAAGAATATAGGATAGTAGTCACATCTGGTTATCTAATCTTGGCTTTTCAACATATTACCTACCTGTTGTCATATAAATTTCTTCCCGTCTCTGGGCTTCCATCCTATTGTGAGTATAATAATAGGTTTGCAGTAGGACATCTCTTTTTAAAAAACTTTTACTTGCATACTCAATTGAGAACCATTGATTTAGATGATTTCTGATTATCTCAGTTTTTTTAAGTTTTGTGACTGATATTTTAAGAGTAAAGTTGACTTTTTTCCTGAATTCTTTTTTATGAAAAGTTTTTTACATGTAAAGAAATTCTTTTTAAAGAAAAAAAGTTTAATTCCAACTTTTTTATAGAATTAATGTCTTCATTTTGTCCATCTTCCTTTACAGTTTGTCTGTTAATTTAATACTACATGATAGACATATCATGTATTTATTTCTTGTCCCCAATGCCTTCCTTTCAGGCAGATCATTCCTAGTCTTTCTTCCTTCTTTCCAAGGTGAGATGCAATAGCTCACACTGTCTCAGCCCAGTACACTAGACTGTCCTTCACTTTCATCAGCAAATCCCCAAGTATGTCATCTTCTTATCCAAGATGGTTTCGCAGTTCAGTTTCAAATGATACAAATATGGTGACTTATACCATTACAATTTTAGGGTCTAAAATCTACACTGGACCTGCCATGTCTACAGTCTTTCCTTCATCTCAGGACAGCTGTCTCTCCCATTCCCTTGATGAGCTGTTCCAGACATTGGCCACTCTCCTCAGCCTCTTTCTCAGCTACTCTTCTCAACTTCTGCAGGTAGCCTTGTGTTTTTCAAGCAAGATCTTCTGCTGCCTGCCTTCTGACTTAGTCTGTGTCTGTGTCACTCTCAATCACTTTATTCCAGTTGTAGGGAAAAGTGACCGCTGTGCTGTGGAAAACCAACCTTTCTTCTCGTGTTCTGGACTCTTATCTTCTGCTGCAGTTAAAGACCTCCTCTCTCATCTCTCTTCAGTGTGCTTTCTCAACTTCCCCTTCATCCTCACCTTATAAATTTCTGTATCTTACCTATCCTAAATTCAGTAAATCGAATAAACCTTTTCTTGACTCTCCTTAAACTACCTTTCCAGTTAATATGGAAACCTGGGAAAATAGACATTTGGCATGGCCTTTGTCGTCCTACAAGCTTTATCCCTTGGTTTTTGTGTCACTTCTGTCTGAATTCCCTATATACCCCTTAACATCGCCCCCCTCCATTTTCTTTGTAGGTTCCTTTTCTTCTTTAGAATGTAGATTTATATCTTTAGTCCAGTCCTCATCAAACTTTCTACTGTCATGATTTCACATATAACATATATATTGATAACACATAAAATCAGTCTCTCTCATACTTGGTAATCCAGTTGTCCCATTGGACATTTCCACTGTGTGTCCCACTCACAGATGGAATACCTCTAACACACCTCTCAAGAGGTGTGTGTACCTCTAGCAATGTATTTAAAACTCAAAAATATTCCTCATTGGGGAATTCCCTGGCGGACCAGTGGTTAGGACTCAGCACTTTCACTGCCAGGAGCCCAGGTTCGATCCCTAGTCAGGGATCCCATGAGCTGCACGACACTGCCAATATACATATATGTATTTCTCTTTGGACATATTTCTCCTCCTTCATTCTCTGTTTCTATTTACTATATCATCTAAGCTAGAAATGGAGATGTCACTCTTGACTACTTCTCTGTGCTCTTCTCTCTCATGCAGTGAATTGCCAACATCTCCTTTTCTCCTGTTTCTTCTCCTCCCTATTATCACTCTCTTGGGTCAGGCCCCTGCTCTTACCTGGCATATTACAACATCTTGATAACCAGTTTCCTAGCCTAGTTTTGGTTTTGTCCTTGTCAAGTATATCCTCCAAACAGCTGTCAAAGCCATCTCAAATGCAGATCTATCTGTTACTCCCTGACTAAAGCCATGCTTGATGTTCAGGCCCTCTATGATCTGGCCCTTGCCTAATTTACTAACCACATTGCTCCCCACTGTATACCACAGCCTTCATGTGACAGCATCACTGCCTGTAATTCTCCAAATATGCTATGCTTGTCCCCATCTCTGTATTGTCTTATAGAATCCCTTACCCTAAAATACAAAGCCTGACACACTTTGTGTCCTTAGAACTTTTTACTTATCCGTTAAGACTACACTGGAATTACCCATTTCCTGATGTGTTCTCCTTTGCCTGTCTTTATGTGTAAAATCCTTAGAGCAGTGCCTATTCTAAAGTAAGTGCTATATGCATGTCGGCTATAAATGTTATTACCATATTGTGTTTTGATTTCAGCTTTGAGTCCATTTCCTTCAGCACCAGCAGAACCTAGCCATGACTGAATGATGGCTGTGTAGTATTCCATCAAGTCGCTTACTGTATTGTATTTCAGTTGTCCTCTTACAGGGCAATTCTAAATTTGTAACTTTAAGAGAATATCTTATTATAGATTTTCTCGTACTTAGGATCATTTCTTTGGCATAGGAGTTGGATAACTGAATCAGAGAGTGCAAGTAATTTTTATGACTTTTGTATATACAGGCATACGTTTGTCCAGAAACGTCAGTTGTTATGTCTGATAATGTACCATTTTTTCTGCAGTCTTGTTAATCACATTGAGTATTTCTCCCCCAATTTAATACCTGTAAAACAATACCTTTAATACTTTAATTTGTATTTCTTCAATAAGTCAAATAGAACATTTTTCCAGTTATATGTATATTTGTGAGAACTGACTATTTGTCTATTGGGGCCTAGAAATGATCTTATATGTTTGAACAGTCTCCTAATACACTTGAGTTATAAATTCTTTGTCATATTAGCATAGGTTTTCACCAGCTTTTAACTTTAATGTTAATTGTATAGATGCTTTAAATTTTTATATAATCAAATATATTTATCATTTCTTAATAGCTTAGTTTGCCACTTAGTTTAAAAATATGTCTTTCATGATTTGCAGTCCATCTTTTTTTTTTAGTCTTGATTTATTATTTTTTAAAGTCCCTAAACTCTTTAAATTCAACTGGAAGTCATTTTTTATATATAATAATTAGTCTTTCCCAATTGTGGTATACATAACAGCATTTTAAAAAATATTTTCTTCCCTGTTGTTTCTTCCCCATTGCGATGCTTATTTGATATGTGAAAGCCTTCATAAAATGTCTGTTTCCAATCTCTTGTTAATGAGACTGCAATATTATTTTTTGTTCCCAATATATCTGAAGAAGAGTGTATACTTTGCTCATGACCAACACATTATAATTACATGCTCACTTACTTTTCTCTCTGGAAAGATGTATCATTCACATATATATTCTACAGTTTATCCCTGAACAACACAGTTTTGAACTGCATGAGTCCAGTTACATGCGGATTTTTTTCAATAATATATACTGTGGTACTACACCGATCTGCAGTTGGTTGAATCCAAGGATGTGAGCCTTGTGGTTATAGAGGAACTGTGGATGTCAAGAGCCGACTAAAAGTTATACCCAGATTTTTGACTTTGCAGAGGTTCGGTGCCCCTAACCCCTGCTTTGGTGCCCCTAACCCCTGTGTTGTTCAAGAGTCAACTGTGATTTCCTTGCTTGCATTACTTCATCAGTATATATATATTACTTCATCAGTATATATTTCAGTATATATTTCTGGATAATTGAATAGCAGTAAACAAAATGGGCTAACTATAGGGTAATGATACCTTATACTTGGAAATGTAACTGGATTCCTGCTAACCTTGACAATAGGTTTCTCTTAATACTATTAGGAACTTAGACTAAGTTAACAGGGTATTTACTCTTTGATTTAGGCAGTTCTCATGAAAGTAGCTCATGGAAAAAGAATCTTCCTTGTTATCCTTCAGGCACATTTATCTTTCTGCTGATTTCTGAACCAGCCATGAAATGACTCTGTGCCTTTAATTACACAGTTTTCTCTACTTGTGGCCTTCATTTCCTCTGACAGGCAACTCTTATACATTCCTTGAAATCTAGCTGAAGTTACTGTTTTGTGTGTAATTTATTTTACTACGTGGCCTAGTTCCCAATTTTCTTGTCTGTAAAATGGGGATAATAGTACCTACCTCAGAGTTGCAGTCGGAATCAACTACTTAGATACCTAAAAGGTACTTAGTTCTTGGCACCTGATTAATACTCAATGAATGTTAGCTGTTGCTGCTATTATTGTTCATCGTTTACGTGTCAGACTCCTTAGACTATGAATTCTTAGAAGACCAAAATGGGTTTTTTTTAATGGATTAATAGCTGACATATTTAAGAAGGATTTCCCCCTTAAATAAACAACCAATTCATTACTCAGTCTTCATCATTGATTTAATGCTTCTCATTAGTGTTTTTAAATACAATTAAATACTTCATGTTAAATTTTTTAAAATATTTCAGAATGAAGATTTATTAAATGAAATAAAACAACTTAAAGATGAAATAAAGAAAAAAGATGAAAAAATCCAACTATTAGAACATCAGCTTGTAAGTATTATAGTGTAGTATGTAAAGTGCAGGCTTTTCAAACTGGGCAATATGTATATTTTTTTATAAAACTAGCCAGAATTGAAACTGGATTTTATTTTTAGCTTTTAAGATTGCAATATTGTATTATTTTTAAGTTACATGCTCTCTTAAAGTATGTGGTTTAACTTTCAGTCTAAATAATAAATTTTCAAGGTGAAAAACTCAATCCATTTTCAGTTGCCTCTGTTTTGGGTATTTGAAATTCACCAATTTACATTCATGTTGTTGGGGAACGAAACTGGTATTTAGTCTTAGGAATCTGAATGGCTGTCTGTTAAAATGGCTGTTCTAAAAAAAAATGTTTCTTGCCCATGGATGATACTGAGTGATCTCTCAGAGATATGTCTAAATCTTTATAATTTTATAATTGTTATGATATCAAATGTTAGTTCCATATGAAAACTATATGTGCTGTATCTTGAATTTAATTATAATTTGGTTTGTAATAATAAAAGGCCAGGATAACAAGAATATAATGACATAACAATCACAAGAGGCCAAAGAAAATCTTTGTTGGAAGTCAAAACTTATTTTGACATAGCAAAGCAATGCAGCAATATGAAGGAGTAATCTCACTAAGAATATAAAGGATATAATATATTGAGCTCTGAGCCATTGGGGTCAGATCAGAATCCACCTTATGAATAAATAGTAAGAACAGATGGATCAGATGTTATGATTAAGGGTATCAGAAAACTTATGAATCTGCAAAAAGAATAACTGAATATTGCAAATTGAGGGCCTACCAAATATAAGATTAAAAAGGAAAAGAGTAAGACCAGTGTTCATATTTAAGAACTAAAGACAAAACCCAGCCCAACCAATTTTTAGGGAGAAGAAAAGGTACTTTTAGGAAATTAAGCTTCAAATTTTGCAAAAATCTGTTACAGAGCACAAGAAGTTGTATCTAGTGCACTTTAGAAAAAAAGGTTATGACCCTCACATTTTATAACTAAATGCATTTTTATTTATATACAAAGATACATTCTCAGACCTTTAGCATATTGAAAAATATGCCACCCAGTTATCTTTGTAAAATTATTTAATAATGCATCCTAAATGCTTGAGAGAGAAATTTAAAAATAACTCAAGGGCTTCCCTGGTGACGCAGTGGTTGGGAGTCCGCCTGCCGATGCAGGGGATGCGGGTTCGTGCCCCGGTCTGGGAGGATCCCGCATGCCGCGGAGCGGCTAGGCCTGTGAGCCATGGCTGCTGAGCCTGCGCGTCCAGAGCCTGTGCTCTGCAGCGGGAGAGGCCACGGCAGTGAGAGGCCCGTGTACCGCAAAAAAAAAAAACAAAAACAAAACTCAAGAATAAGGAAGTAAAGATTAAAATGAATGAGTGGTGAAATGAAAACCATCTTTAGAGAGATTAGGTGGGATAAACTTCCCAACTACTAACGGGAGAAAACTTAATGCTCATTATTTAATCTTATGTAATTATATATAATTTAATGTTAAAAAATTTTAATTTATTAATTAAAACATGTTTTGAAATTAAAAAATTTTAATTAAAATTTTAAATTGCTATTAATTTTTGTAAATATTTAGATTAAATAAAATAGGTTTGAGAAAAGAGTTAAGGGATATGCTGAAGAAGTCAGTAGCACTGAATTGTGTATCTACAAATGGGTATCTAAAATTATTCTTTTTATATACTTAGATAAATGTTTGTGAAATGCTTTAAGATAACTAATAGTAGATTAGAATAATGTATCTTGCAAAAGATGAAAGTAAAAAGACATCTAAAGTAGAGAAATACCAAGGATGTCTAAAAACAGCAGAAGTAAAGTGACAGAAATTAGACCGAATGTAATAAATATAATAGTAAATGCAAACGGCCTTATCTCATGGAGAGAGCTTTGTTGAGGATTTAAAGCAAAATCCATTAATTGCTTTGTATAAAGGAAATTTAGATAAAGTAAAACAGCACAATAATGCTGAATATAAAAGGTTGGGTGAGACAAAGTTATTCTCATCTAAAAAACTGAAGTTGCAGTATTAAAATTAGAAGAAGAAATCTAAGACTGAAAAAAATTATGAAAAGAGGTCACTTTATATTGATATATGATTAATAAATAATGAAAGATATAGCTTTTTATGCTGAGAACTTTTAATAGTGTTCTTTTTAACTTCAGTGTGCCTCTTAAAAAATAAGAAATGTTCTCTTCCTAGCTGAAATATTATCTTTAACCAGTTAATAGTAATTTTTAAAATATTTTCTAATATCCAGTCCATATTCAGATTTCTGCAGTTCTAAAAATATCCTGTACATTTGTACATTACATCTAGTTATTCCTTAAGTCTCTTTTACTTTAGAATTATTCTTTTTTTCATTGTACTGACTTACTGAAGAGACTGGGCCAGTTATCCTTAACAATATCTCACCTTACAAATAACTTGTAGAAAGGTTTTAGAAATATCTAAGAGAATCCTAAAGAAAGGAAGAAAAGCAAAGAAAAGTGAAAACATTACTCTTTAGCGATATGTGCTTCGAAATTAATGATACATTAAACTTAGAAATCGTATTTATCTTGGAAGATCCCATCACCTACCTTTAGTTTAGTTGTGGAACTGGGAAGTCACTTGTTCAAATCAAGAGAATTTAAAGAGATATAAACCACTGAAAGTAGAGATAGGTAAGAGCATTTTTCAGATTACCAAAATTAAAATTGCCTTTCTCTTTACAGTTTTTTTCTTTCCTTGTATCCCTAATTTGCTCTTCTTAAAAATAGCAAAATGGCATCAGAGGAGCCATGGAATAGGAATTAGATAACTTTTCTTCAGTATTAATTAGCTGAATCTCTTGTCTTCAGTGTTAATTAGCTGAATGACATTGGCAGTTTCCATCAGTCTCTAGTGCTTTCTTTATCAAAAATGTGAAGTTTTTTCTAGATGATTTCAAAGTCTTTTTCCATTTCTAGCTTTCTATACTTTTTATCTTTTTTCAAAAATGGGCACTCAGCTCTAACCTATGTTTACATGCAAACTTCAAGAAAAATATAGCGACAATATGATGTGTTAAATTCATATTTTGTGTGAAATATACAGATATAAAATCAGATTGCAGTGCTCCAGAAATGAAACTGAAAGGTATAGAGGCATGACTATTTGAACCTTATTCCAAAGTGCTGAGAATGCCCATTTATTTTCATCTTAGTGTACTAGTTAAATGATAGTTAATTTACATGCATTTGTTTATTGAATCCTCAGAATAATCTTATGAAATTATTGTGTAGAATTTTCTTTGTGGAGACATTAGAAAGTGAAATTCAGCTTAAGTACGTTAGCACTGTAATATATTTGAGAAGCCATGACCAGCCTGAAGCTGCATAGACCTGGGTTCAAATCCTGGCTCTGAAACTTAGTAGCTGTCTTCTCTTAGGGAAGTTACTTAATTTCTCTTAAGCCTCTTCTATATGTGAGGATAATAAAAATAATACTGACCATATAGGGTTGTGATAGCTAATTGAACTACATATGTAAACTCTCTAATGCTACAGTTGGCCCATGGGTGCATGATAAATAATAACTCTTATTTGATGATTTGTCCCAAATCACCCAGCTAGTAAATCAGTGCATATCTAATGATGTTTTAAGTTTTAAGTAAAAGTCTAACTAAAAGTGACTTGAAAATAAGAACATTTATAAACTTAAATAACAAGAAAGTATATTGGTCCCATCTGCTTCCATGGTTTCCTAATTGGTCATTTGGGTAATGGCAAAGTTCTAGGGTAGCTTTTTTGGAATCCTCTTGGCTACCCCTTCATGGTCACAGGATGTCTGCCATAGCTGTATGTGTCATATACTCAGTAGTCCCCAAAGATAGGAAAAGCACTTATTTTCTGTAGCATACCAATTTTAAAAATTAAGAGCACTTTCTTAGAAATAACCCAGGCTTGCCTCATGTTTTATTGGCTAGATTTAGGTTCTTTGTCCCTTAAGCACTGAGGAATGGGATTAATCAGACTGGTTCATACTAATCAAACTCTATCACTGGGTCAAGAGAGGATACTGAATCCCTGAATATGGGACTGCATAGAAGGTGAGCATCTGAACAGAATCTGTCAGCAATAAAGAATGCAGATGGAGAGGGAGTGATTTGAGTAGCTGTTTTCTATCTATTGAAATCACTAAAAACTAGGTTTTCCAAATTGTGGAAAATTCAAATATTTGCCGGTTATTGTTCTTCATATGTTACCACATAGGCCACAGACAGGACATTATTTCTGGAATTGCAGCAGTCAGGATAGAACAAGTAATGTGCTTGCATTAAGATAAATGTCTTACAAAAGACATTAATGTCTATCTTATAAAAGAAATTAAAGATGATACAAACAGATGGAGAGATATACCATGTTCTTGGATTGGAAGAATCGACGTTGTGAAAATGACTATACTACCCAAGCAATCTACAGATTCAGTCCAATCCCTATCAAACTACCAATGGTATTTTTCACAGAACTAGAACAAAAAATTTCATAATTTGCATGGAAACACAAAAGACCCCGAATAGCCAAATCAGTCTTGAGAAAGAAAAATGGAGCTAGAGGAATCAGGCTCCCAGACTTCAGATTATACTGCAAAGCTACAGTAAACAGGACAGTATGGTAATGGCACAAAACCAGAAATATAGATTAGTGGAACAGGATAGAAAGCCCAGAGATAAACCCACGCAGATATGGTCACCTTATCTTTGTTAAAGGAGGCAAGAGAAATGGAGAAAAGACAGCCTTTTCAATAAATGGTGATGGGAAAACTGGACAGCTACATGTAGAGAATGAAATTAGAACACTCCGTAACACCATACACAAAAATAAAGTCAAAATGTATTAAAGACCTAAATGTAAGGCCAGACAGTATAAAACTCTTAGAGGAAGATATAGGCAGAACACTCTGACATAAATCACAGCAGGATCCTTTTGACCCACCTCCTAGAGAAATGGAAATAAAAGCAAAAATAAACAAATGGGACCTAATGAAACTTAAAAGCTTTTGCACAGCAAAGGCAACCATAAACAAGATGAAAAGACAACCCTCAGAATAGGAGAAAATATTTGCAAACGAAGCAACTGACAAAGGATTACTCTCCAAAATATACAAGTAGCTCATGCAGCCCAATATCAAAAAAGCAAACAACCGAATTCAAAAAGGGGCAGAAGACCTAAACAGACATTTCTCCAAAGAAGATATACAGATTGCCAACAAACACATGAAAGGATGCTCAACATCACTGATCATTAGAGAAACGCAAATCAAAACTACAATGAGGTATCACCTCACACCAGTCAGAATGGCCATCATCAAAAAATCTACAGACAATAAATGCTGGAGAGGGTGTGGAGAAAAGGGAACCCTCTTGCACTATTGGTGGGAATGTAAATTGAACAGCCACTATGGAGAACAGTATGGAGGTTCCTTAAAAAACTAAAAATGGAACTGCCATATGACCCAGCAATCCCATTACTGGGCATATACTCTGAGAAAACCATAATTCAAAATGAGTCATGTACCACTATGTTCACTGCAGCACTATTTACAATAACCAGGACATGGAAGCAACCTAAGTGTCCATCGGCAGAGGAATGGATAAAGAAGATGTGGCACATATATACAATGGAATATTACTCAGCGATAAAAAGAAACGAAATTGTGTTATTTGTAGTGAGGTGGATGGACCTAGAGTCTGTCATACAGAATGAAGTAAGTCAGAAAGAGAAGAAGAAATACCGTATGCTAACACGTATATATGGAATGTGAAAAGAAAAAAAAGGGTTCTGAAGAACCTAGGGGCACACAGGAATAAAGACACAGACATAGAGAATGGACTTTAGGACACAGGGATGGGGAAGGGTAAGCTGGGATGAAGTGAGAGAGTGGCATTGACATATATACACTACCAAATGTAAAATAGATAGCTAGTGGGAAGCAGCCACATAGCACAGGAAGACCAGCTTGGTGCTTTGTGACCACCTAGAGGGGTGGGGTAGGGCAGGTGGGAGGGAGTTGCAAGAGGGAGGGGATATGGGGATATATGTATACATATAGCTGATTCACTTTGTTATATAGCAGAAACTAACACAACAATGTAAAGCAATTATATCCAATAAAGATGTTTAAAAAAAAAGATAAATGTCTTATATTATCTGTTTTCTTCTTTACAAATTCCTATTATATTGAATTCCAGGAGGTCTTGATTGACCTGCATATATATTGAATTTTGTTTCAATGACTGTCCCATGTTTCAGAATGGGAAATATGTCTATACTAAGAATACAAAGAATGGGAAACACGTCTGTATTACAGAGATTTTTGTTTTGATTAGATTTTATTTTGATTATGGAAATTGGGATGATCCGATTGCAATTAAGAAAAAATTTGAATATTGGTAAATATTTTAAAAGTAAAAACTTACCATTTTAGCTTGATGCAATAATCTAGAATTTGTTATGTAGGTTTTCCTACAAGAAAGCATATTTACCTCCAGGGGGGTTGTTTAATAAATAATATGGCTATATTCCAACCTCACACCAAGGAGAAATTATCATTATCAATCTTTTCCTTTTTTAAAAATTTGATATTTATTTGAGAGACCGTAGTTTACACAATAGGCACGTTATTTTGTGTTGTATAAATTACTGAATGAGTATGATCTGAGTGAAGTCATGTGAAGAGAATTTATTTATGAACTGAGATGGTCGGATGGATCTTGTCAAAGGGCAGAGATCCTTTAAAATATTCCAGTCCAGTAAAGTCAACACATCATTAAAAGGGCTTTTAAATGCATTGCACGGGTGAAGAGACAACCTTAATTGTGGACTGGTGGTATTTAATAGCCGAGTCCCATCAAAAATGAATTTAAGAAAGAAACTGTGCTGCAGTGATTGTAGTACCATAATACTTTAGGGACGTATTTAAAGTTTTGCTATTATATTCTTTATATACTGTATATTGCTGTATATGTTCTACATCTATATACACATATATTTATATACATAAAATCATAGGTAGTGTGTTGTATAGGCAGTATAAGAGATTGCCAACGGTAATTTTGACTACTCAAAATTTTGCCTTGCTGGGTGAATCTAAAATCCAGTCTGTGAAAAAGATGGGAGACTACTGAATAGATTTTGATGTTTGCATTTTTATTTTAACCCCCTAAGAAAGACCCTAATTACTTTGTTTGTATGTATATGTGTATATATAGAATTATACCAATGTAAAAATTTATGTTTTTGTTCAGGCAACTCGGTGTAACTGCCATCAAAAATCTAAAGAGGAAAAACGCACATATGCTGATAAATATACCCAAACACCCTGGAGAAGAATTCCTGTAAGTAACACATACTCTTATCCTCTTTTCTTGTCATTTACTATTTCAATGTTTTGTTCTACTCCTTTTACTCTAATAATTTTGAATCTGCTGTGGCTGTCAGTTTTTTTTTAAGGTAAGTGGATTTTTCTTGTTCTTAGGTGTTTCTGTGCTTTCTAAAGCTTCTCTTCTGTGTCTTATATGAATGAATGTGCATTTAATAGCTTTTCCATTCTGCACACTGTAGGTCATTTTATTTGAGTGTCTAGTCTCTCTCTTATTGCATGTATTTATGAGAGTAGTAGTTCCCCATGCCCTACAAGAAAAAGAAGTCCAAAATGCAGTCTTCCCTCTTTAGCAGCATATGACTCTGAAAATATATTACGTAGCCTGTTCTTTTTATTTGTTGAGACTTTTCAAATATATTGTTATTATAATTACTCAAACAAATATTGAGGCTATTAGGAAGTATAAATGCATTAAGATACAGACAGTAAAGGTTATGTTTTGGGCATAGTTAGGGTAGGGAATGGCTTCTTCTAAACAGTAGAAAATAACCATGCATTCTGTGCTTCTTCATTGTTTTTCAAAAATACTACATCTCAAAACATGTTTAGTGTTAAAAATACACTTTCTGAACTCGCTCAGGATATGCCTGAGCCAGAGTCATCATGGCTATCAGTCATTGTTATCCTATTGTATGGTGCCAAGTAATAGGTATTTCATGGTAAAAGAATGCCTGATAAGCCAGCCTTGCTCTTCTTTTGCCTTATTTTAAGCAGTGGAATCCTCGTTAACACAAATGAACAGGGAATTATAATGGTTAGTGTAATCAACAATCTGCTTTTTTTAAACTTAGCTATAGGCCTTTAAAGTTTATACGATACTTATTTCTTTTCATCTAATAAGTAGTTATTTTTTGTATGCTCTGTATAAAGTACAAAGCTAATAATTAATTTGTTCAACAAAAGTTTGGTGAGCCCCTCCCATCTCAGTTATTAGCCTCTTGAAGTAGAAGTGGGGAATTGGGAAAGAAAATATACAGACAAATAAGGATTCTTCCATTAACAAGTGCTTATTAAAGGAACTGACGGTGTGATATAGTTAAAGTGTAGAAAGTGCTGTAAGGTTCAAAGGATTGGGAAAGTCTAGGTGGAGGAATCAAGCTTGGTGAAAAGGGTGAAGGTAGTGGTTGAATCATAGAAAGCAAAAGATGTCAGTAGATAGAGACGAGTTCCAGAATTGAGAATGAGAGACTATTCTACATCAGCACTCTTCCATAGAGTTTCCTTGAGGTCCAGTGCAGTAGCCACTAGCTACATGTGACTGTTGAATACTTGAAAATGTGGCTAGTGTGACTGCAGAAGATAACTGTAAATAATATTTAATTGTAATTAAATGTAAATAGCCACATATGGCTAGGTGATACCATATTGGACAAAGCATCTCTAGAGTTAATGATGAAGTAGACTTAGATGGATTATAGGAAAGCCACCTGGAACAATAAAGGGAAGTCAGTGAAGGCAATTTTTGGAAGAAATGAAGGAAAATAAAAAAGACAGAGTTCATATTTAGGTAGTGGAAAAAAAGAGAGAAAGAAGGTAAAAATGAGTTGTAGGAGAAGATGGTACCTTCAGAAGAAGAATGGATAAGTCAAATTCTGACCAAATGTTCTCATCTGAGGGACAGAATGCCCAGATAAAATAGTGAAATGGATAACATGGAAAGAAGAATAAAAACATGGAAGGTGCCTAATCATTCATACAAGAATACTTGAAGAGACTAGGCATATGCAGGAAAATGGTGATTATGTGAGAAATAAGGATTCACTTTAAATATATAAACTTATAAGACTATATTTTAAACATAGTATGACATTGTTGATCCATGTACAAGCATGTTCTTATAAATAATACTATCTTGGACTGAATTTTAAGTTTTTAAAATGTATTTCCAATATCATTTTTAAAGGATTTAACATCAGTATTTGAAGATTTGAATAGTTATTTTGCACATTAAGTAAATTGTAAATTTTCATGATAGGTACTTTTATAGAACATTTGTTTGAACATCTTAAATTAACTAGAGAAGACAAAATACCAGAATACATTTCTAGACTCACACCATCAAAGCTTATTATTTATGCCCTTGAATCTCAAAGAAGGGATTGCAAGATGGACCCAAAGGATTCACATAATGACCCAACCTGGATTACTCTGAAAATTGAGTGTAGGAATAAACAGTTTTATTGGTATCATTGGGAAAGCTGCCAATCAGTTAAAACCCAGATTGTGCACAATTTGACCTGATACTAGTTTCCTCTCATATTTTAAGAACTAACTCTTATTATATATAGCAAAGGAGTTAAGAAAGATGCTTTTATGTAAAATTTAAATGCTCTGTTGGAATTAGTTTCTAGTACTGAATCACAGATTAATCCACTTTATAGCATATTTAATAGATATGAATAAAATTTATATAAATTCAAGAATTGGAATATCATCAGCATTATTTGTAATCCTTTGTGCTTAGAATTAGGTTCGCATGACTCAGATTTATTGGATCATACATATATTGCAAAATGTTACAGTCAACTATGTTCCTATTGTAACTATTTATAAAATAGAAAATATTGAATCAGAAAAATATATCACAGACATATCACACACAAAAAAATCAATTGTTTATAATTCCCAAATGAGAAGGAATTTACTTAGTCCTACCAGTCATGATATATGTGCTAGCAAAGAACTTTGCTCCTTTTTTTCCCCTTGCCTGGGAGATAAGATGAAATGTTAAATATAAGGAACAATATAACCCAAAGATTTGTCTCAAGTACTCTTTCCTAAGTCCTTTTTCTTTTAGACCACATGCCTTTCTGATTTGGAAGTGGGCAGTATTATTGGTTAATTTTTATGTAAGATTAATAACCTGATTTTAAACTTAGATGTGCCATTTTCTCCCAATTAGAGAGTCGTTACATTACTATTTATATATATTTCCAAAGGGAATTAAGGGATTTATTTCTTTGCTAAGCTTTTTATTTATATTCACTATTACTTATATTTAAAATATGCCACTAGAAGTATTTTAAGTGAAATATCTATATCCTTTGGTGTATAAACATGTAATATTTAATGGTCATGCAATAATGTTTAATCAATATTAGACATTGAACGTTAAATATGACCTATGTTTCAGTGAGCTAAATGCTGATAGGAACCATCTTTGTACTGAGACATCACATTTTAGTAGGCATGTGAGTATGACAACACACCAAGAATTCTATTATATGTGTCTTTTACACTGTAGTTTATGAGCAATAGCACCTGAAACCAATAACTGAAAAATGGAATTGTTTTACAAGGCTAGGGACAAATGAAATATAGATATTAGAGCAGCTGAGTGATTTATCTGGTCATAAATTTAAGGGTATGTAAATTCGTATCCTCTAATACCAAATACCAGAACTGAAGTAGGCATTTTTGGAACTTTGTTTAAAATATCCACTGAAAGGGACTTCCCTGGTGGCACCGTGGTTAAGAATCCGGCTGCCAATGCAGGGGACATGGGTTCGAGCCCTGGTCAGGGAAGATCCCACATGCCGCGGAGCAACTAAGCCCGTGTGCCACAACTACTGAGCCTGCATGCCACAACTACTGAAGCCTGCGCGCCTAGAGCCCGGGCTCTGCAACAAGAGAAGCCACCGCAATGAGAAGCCCATGCACCGCAATGAAGAGTAGCCCCCGCTCGCCGCAACTAGAGAAAGCCCTCATGCAGCAACAAAGACCCAACGCAGCCAAAAATAAATAAATAATAAATAAGTTTTTTAAAAATAATAAAATAAATAAAATGTCCACTGAAAGAAACAAAGTTTGTGTGCACAGTAGTTAGAAAACAAAGGACAGCACCAAAGTTTTCCACTGCTGGTATCCATTTCATGTGTGTAATGTAGGGTTTAACTTACTGACTTAACACAATGAGGGTGTAGGCAGGACATAGAGAGATTTTACTCTTAGAATTTAATGTTAGATAGCAATCAGTGAGAAATGGATGATCCTGTTAGGTTTCCAAGAAGCAGCATGATCAAATTAGTCTTTTAGAAGAAATTAATCAGCTTCCATAAGAGGTAATAAAAGTTGCTCCTCTTTTAGTTTATGCTAGCAGAGTGCTAACTTATCAGGCCTTTATTTGTTGGAGCATTCTAACTTCTCTTGTTCTTAGGTAATTACAAAAACATTTTTACAGATGTTTTAGAAAATTACTATTTTTTAAATGTCAGATGTAACTAAAATTTTTTCCTAGAGAATGTCTCTTTAGTATTATGCTCAGAGGGTTCTTTCAAAAAGTTACATTGATATTCCTGATATAGCAGAAAATAATACCATTTCTCTTACCTAGTCCTAAAATTTCTAAGCAAATATAGCTATCCTGATCATTCAGAGCAGTGAAGTGTCAATGTACCTTCAGCCAAAGCCCACCAGGAATATATCTGTAAAACAAGTTGGGTGGATTACTTGTTGCAGCCAGGGAGAACACACATCGTGAAAAATGATATCAAGATTGTATCAGAAAGAACCTTTTATAGGATTTGAGCTTTTCTTGGATGATTTGAGGGAGGGTCTAAGGAATCGGGTTTGCTCAGATTGGATACTATCAGAAGATAGAAAAGTCTGGAGTACTTTCTGGATGGCACAGTGTGACCTTGCCTTTATCTGTACTTAGGCAAAATTATGGAGTGACCTTATTTTGTTTCATGTTACCATGGTCTCAGAGTAACCATGGTATTCTGTGAGATTGTTTATGAGATCACTGGGCACTAGGGGCTGCTTGTCATCTTTCACAGAAGGAATACCTGGGCATGGATTAAATAAAAATTTACCAACCAGATGAAATTTCTTTTACGATTGTAACTGTAACATTTGGATTGTTACCTCTCTGTTTTTTTAAATCATTTACTATACTTTGCCATGTTTTAGTGTAGTTATTGGTGGTGGTAGTAGTAATGATTACATAAGAATGATTATGAGGAAAGAGAAGTTTGGAGAGTTAGAGTTCGATCACATTATGGAGAGACTTAGATGTTAGACTGAGAACTTTCAACTTAATTCTGTAGCCAGAAGGTTCTAGCAGGGGCCAGACTTAACTGTATTTTGTTACAGGGAGAGTAATGTGAAAGGAGAAACTGTGATTGTCATGATGCAGGGGTTGTGTCTCATTCCTTCATCTGTGCTTACTGGCTTAGCACAGGGCCCAGTAGGATTGAATCAGTTCCAGTGAGAACACAGTGAAGGCAGGGAAAACTACTTAGAAGATTATTATAATAGCCCAGGAGATGAGGCTAACCTATGATTTTTGATCTCTCATGGAGATGGAGAGAAAATCCCTGAGGCAGAATCTGTTGTCTTGAAAAGTGATTAGATGAAAAGGTGTGATGAATGGGAAGAAGATGGATGTAAGTTATCAAATGTGGATGACTGGGAAGATGACATGTCAGTTAAGAAAACAGGAGAACCAAGAGAAGGGATTTTATTTGGTAAGAAAACTGCTAAAGGTTTTAGATATATATTTTAATCACTTGAGATTGAGATTCTGGCAGGACAGAAGGGTAGAGGAGTTTGAATATGTAGGATTGGAACTTGAAAAGTGCCAGAGAAGTTAGATATAGATGTAGATTCAAAGTGGGGCGGTGGGAGGTGGGAATGAGTTTATGGAAGACAGAAATCTCTAGTAAAGAGTTTCATCCACTAAGGAAGCTCAGTGCTACAGTGCCAACTGCCACAGACCCCTTTCGGAGCAAATAAGACCATTCCAGGAGGCTTCCTAAGCTCTCCCAGAAGAGGGAGACACAAGCAAACTAATCTTCCTGAATCAGGAAAAGTTTTATCTCTTCAGTGCTAAGATTAAAAATTCTCCATCCTCTAAGCTCAGGTGGTAACTCTCATCTGTTCTCATCCCTTGCTTTAAGAAAAAGCAGCTGCTGAGGGAAGAGCTGCATGTGTTCTGAAGAACTCGGTTCACTGTTCTTTATCTTATCCCACAAGGTTTGAGTTCACAGAAAGATGTTTTTACTTGGTCTCCCTAGGCTTTATCTTGAGAGAAATGAAATTTCCTCTAAAACCCTGAATCCAGATACTCTTGTTTTTTAATGTTTTCGTATTCTTTTATTTTGTTCTTGTTTGTGTGCATATGTATGTATTTTGTCCCACCGATTTAAAGTGTAACTAGAATGTTATGCATATGGTTAAACTATATGTCAGATATCCTATGTTTTCCTACAAGTAGATTTTTTTTCCCCTTGGATGTGATATATTCATATGCATTCCTACTGCTTTTTGTTTTTATATACAACCATTGTGATTTCTCCAGCAGAAAGCGTCTCATATCTTCATCTTAAAAGTCAGCAGAAGATTTAAAGTAGACTCAGTTGAGCAAAAGGCCCTTTCCTGGGCAGAGCTTAGGGATCTTCACAGCATCAACTAGGAAAGAATTATGCACTTTCCTGCCCTCTAATTAGTGCTCCAATAGAAATGTAATGTGAGCTACATATATAATATAAATGCTTTAGTATCCAAATTAAAGCAAGAAGAAACATGCAAAATTAATTTTAATAAAATACTCTATTTAACCCAGTAGTACCATTTGAACATGTAATCAATATAAAGAAGATATTGAGATACGTTACATTCTAGTTTTTGTTTTCGTATGAAGTCTTTGACATCTTGTGTGTATTTTACATTTATACCACATTTCGATTGAGAATATCTGCTTAACCCCATGTAGCTGCTAGCAACCATATTGGATAGTGCAGCTCGGAATGGAGGTCACTGGGTTTGGCTTTAAACCTGAACTATGTAGCAGGAATTAACCAAAAAATAACACAAAATAGAAAATTCCTTCAGGTTTTAAACCATGGGTCCATTTATTCATTCATTCATTGAACTTTGACTAGTTTTTTCTGTATTTCAATCCCAGTACTAAGGGCTTTGGATACTAAATAAAAGACATTGCTTGATTCTTAGTTTATGGTACTCATGGACAGACAGCAAAGTGTAAATCGGATGATAGGACAGTGAGGCCTTGTTTCTGGACCAGAGGATGGTGGACATGTCTTCCAGTTACGGGGACTAGACCTTCTGGCTCTCAAATCTATCTTCACATGGCCGTGACTTCCAGCAATCTTCAGTTCAGGAGTGTAGTGTATTCCAGCACTCACTGCTGGAAGAGATCTATCCGTCTGGGAAATTTTTCTTTCTTCGTTAATACTGTCTTTTTGCTCAAAATCATGTTTCCCATCCTTTCCTTACATCTTATAAATCATACATCTTCTAAGTTTCGAAGTTAGGGTCTTCCGTACAAGTTCCCTTCTTTGTAGAAACACTTCCAGTAGACATGGAATCATGGGGAGCCAGCACATGCTGTTTCTTAGCGCTGCTGCTTGGTGTTGCTCACATGTCTGCTGTCTCTGAACTTGCCTGGTCTCAAGGTTTAGTTACTCATGTTTTATAGTTGTTTCAGTTTTTTTTTTACTATTGAAAGGAATATATAATCATCTTTTTATTATCAGGGAAATTACCTTTAGTTTATAGAGATGAGAAGGTCGTTAAACATGTTTTCCTTCTCTCCCCAAGAAAATATGATCCTACCAATATAATTAGCGTTTCAAATAATTTTCCTCAGTATCACTCTAATGTGCATTGTTTTTACTCCTCTGTTTGTGTTGTTACTTTTTATTTTAAATTCTTGTAGATTCATAGGAAGTTGCAAAAATAGATCCCTTATTTCACCCAATATCCCACAACAGTTACATTTTATATAGCTGTAGAACAGTGTCAAAACCGAAATTGACTTTAGAGAATGCATAGTTCTGTGCCATTTTATCACTTGTGTAGATTCCTGCAACAACTACCATATTTAAAACACAGAATTATTGCACCACTACAAAGTTCTCTCTTCTGCGCTGCCTTTTAATAGTCACAACCACTTCTTCCCTTACCATTCCTAACCCCTGACAACCACTAATGTCTTCCATATCTAAATATTGTCATTTCAAGAATTTTATATAAGTGGTGTTATACAGTGTGTGAGCTTTTGAGATTGGCTTTTTTTCACCCAGCATAATACCCTGGAGATCCATCCAAGTAGTTGTGTCTATCAGTAATTTGTTCCTCTTTACTGCCGAGTAGTAGACCATAATATTGGATGTTCCACGGTTTTTTTAACCACTTGTGTCTATAATAGATAGACATGTTGGTAGTTTCCAGTTTTTGGCTATTAAAGATAAAGCTGTTATAAATATTTGTGTAGATGTAAATGTTCATTTCTCTAGGATAAATGCCCAGTAGTGCGATTTCTGGGTAATATTGTAACTGTACGTTTAGTTTTCAGAGAAACTGGCAAACTGTCAGAGTGGCTGTGCTATTTTAGATTCTCATCAGCATTGTATGAGTGATGCAGTTTCTCTGCATCCTCACTAGCGCTTAGTGTTGTCATTATTATTTTTTAAATTTTAGCCATTCTGGTAGGTGTGTAGTTGATATCTCATTGATTTGTTTGTCTTGGGGGAGTAAAGAATGGGTATCATTGTATTTGTTTTTTAAGATTTTTAGGTGCTTGCAGTGTGTGTCCAGGCCTGTCAAATGTTATATCTTCATCTCTAGGTAAACACAATAACTTAATTTAATTCAGTTTGAATCAGTAAACAGAGTCTCCCGTTTGCTGGGGACGGTTAGGCAGGGAATGTGGGACATTTAACATGTTTTAAACTCCTGACAGGTTCTAGGTATTTTTACAGATACTTTCACTTAAATTATTTTAAAGAACTAATGATTTATCATGAGAGACAATTTAATACAGTTGATTGTTTTAAGTGCCGTATAAATAGAGTTATAAAATTAAAGGATAACAGTGACTCTGGAGTTGGGGGTGTGTGAGCCAACTGAATTACAACTAAAAGTGAGACGTTTCTTAGAGATGAACCATTCTATCTTAGTTCGTTCAGGCACCTATAACAATACCACAGACTGGCTTATAAACAACAGAAATTTATTTCTTACAGTTCTGGAGGCTGCAAATTCCAAGATCAAGGCACTAGCCTGCTTCCTGGTTTATAAACAGCCGTCTTTTCCCTGTGTCCTCAACATGGTGGAAGGGGTGAGGGGGCTTTCTGGGATTTCTTTCACAAGGCACTAATCCTATTCGTGAGGGCTCCACCCTCATGAGCTAATCACTACCCAAAGGCCCACCTCCAAACCATCACACTGGGGCAGTAGGTTTCAACATATGAAACTTGGGGGCGGGAGCACAAATGACTTAGTCTGTAGCACATTCCAATCCTGCATCTTACAAATGAAGAGACTGAGACTCAGAGAAGATCAGTGGCTTTCTCAAGGTTATAGGCTCTTAGAAGATCCAAGGAAAAACACAGTTCCCTGATCCCCAGTGGGTACTATTTCCATAAACCCTCAGGGAGACGTTATTTCTTTGAGAAGGAATCTCTGACTGCTGGTTTAGTTTATTTACAAAATCCCTATCTGAAAGTTTCTTTACCCAGTGCAGTGAGTAGAAGCTGGTCCTGCCTGGTGAAACCCATAGGGAGAAAAGTACATGCCCCTTCTTGGCTGAGGACTTGCTTTGTGTAAAGGTTTTGGAGCAAAACATCTCTGAAACAGCAAAATCGAGTTGTATCAGGTAATATCTATGGAGAGCACCTGGGGTCATCACCCTATTAAATATTTCGTAATCTGTTTTCACAAACACCCATGGCTAAATTAGTGGAGAAGTTACAATAATTTCAAAAGACAAGATCTTTATTTACTAGGATACTCTGAAGATCATTAATTTTATTTAATTTCTTGTAGCTATTTGTTTCCTTAATCAACATAGAAAATGGATCTTTCTTTGGTTTTTGTTTTGTAGTGAGCAATGTAGGATTATTCTTAAATTTAAATGTGTCTGATTATACTGAACCTGAGACAAGGAATGTTGATACAGGAGTGGACATAAGTTTTTTATTTGGATCAGTGTTCCCTAAATATCTAAACATCAGTAAAATACATTAGTAATCTTCTAGTACATCATTTCTATATCAGATTAATTGCTGTGAAAAATTATGCATACTTTATTTTGCAAATTGAGCTGCGTGTGATGATGATTTACAAGCTCATTTTTCTTGATGCTATCATGAGTGTTTCTATAGTTTTATGTGTGGATATGTCTCATCAGTGAGGAGGCTAGGAACAGAGAGACATGAGACCCAATCTGGTTCTATTTGTGTGAACAAATTCTCTCTTGAAGACCCAGTTTTACCTGGAATGTGAGGAAATAGAAGTAAATGACATTTCTGTTGTTTTCCAGTTCTGATAATCTGATCAAAATAAGTAAAGCTAAGAAGCCACAAGTTAATAAAATTAAAAAGTTTGCATGTGTAACCTGTGGCCTGTATGTCACATTCTTGATATAGTACTCACTCTTACAACATCCTAAGTCTTTTGAATGCTGTGTTGGTTCTGCTATCTTCAGCTAATGTTCTTTATTTTAGCTGCTAATCCTTTGAAAACCTATGAGTTAAAAAAGAAAAAAATTTTGTATGATAATTTTTTAATGCCTAATTTATTATTGATGCAGTTTCTGTGTGTTTAACTCTTAAAGTCTATCTCCCCTTTTAAATGCTTTCATTTTTTGCAAAAAAACTGGAATCTGCTACTTTAAAAAGAGATACATGATGATAAATGTAATTGTATGCCAGAAAAAATATATTATTTCATATGCATTAACTACAAATATTAGAGGAAAATAATTTTTTTCTTAACATATGAAAAATAACTAGTTTTGGATTATGATGTATTTTTAGTAATTTGGGCTGCCTGTATTTAAAAAAATGAAATCTGTCTTCTCATTAACACTGTTATTTTTTTTTAAAGTATGACTGTGGTTTCTCTATTTTTTGGTTCCCTTTTTTATTATACCTCCCTACCCCCATCTCTCTCTGCACAGGGTGGGTATTCTGCCCCCTCCTTCTCTCCTTGGCAGGGCTCCTTCCAAGGCATCCCACGGACTGTTCCACCGCACCGCAGACAGAGTGAGTCTGTGTCTCTCACTCCTATCCTGCTCTGGCTTCCCATTCATGGTATTCCCCTTCTGCATGACTATCCCTCCCCAGCACCTCCTCTCCCTCCAGAGTGACCTGCAGGCACACGCTAAACCAGCACTCCCTGGGCTCTCTTCTCTTAATTAATACTTCCTTTGACTGCATGTAAATAGACTTTTCTCCTTAGAGCCTTAGGAAAGCTGTCTGAAGTTAATGTCATTCTAATGCCGTTTAAACCTATTGCCAGTGACCCTATACCTACTGACATGCATCTGTCTTTAATATATTTTCTATTTTCATGACCTTGAGATATATGAATAAAAATTTTTTAAATCTAGTCATGTTAAAAATGTATACACTATCTGCAGTAGTATAATGGACAGATGCATATTGTTTAGGGAGCAGGCTTACTAGACCATTGCACATTTCTTTAAATATTTTCTAATCAAAAGGTGTTGATTGTGTTTCACTGTCATCTAATACAAAAATCTTTTAAATCATTTTTAAGAGTGTTTTTTAATAACTAATATGTCTTTGTAATTTATCAGCTGCTTTACAGTACAGAAGAAATGGCTTTTGAATATGCATGGTTTACTAACATTTCTAATGATTTAGTAATTGTTTGACTTCAAAAAAAATCTTTGTTTACATTAAATCTGCTTTCCAAAACAGCGTTTATTATTTTGTATTATGTACTTAAGTATATAACTGGTAAGTTGGTTATATTTTATCTTTTTTGAAAAGTCACCCCAAAAAATCTAATGTTAATGAAAAAGATATAAATGTTGTCAGAGTCACTTTTTATGCCTTCTCCATAGATTTGCCCTGATTTGTGATTCATATCAATTTTTTCATAAATTATTCTTATCAAAGTCATGTGAAGTATCAAAGGTCCAAAAGGGGGAAATTTTAAGCAGTTAAAATTTTAAAATGTGATTTATTCAAATAAAACTTTATTTCTTGAATTAGTCAATTATAAAGTATCAACATGAATTTGAGACAAGGTTTGAAGTTTATTTTTTGACCATTATGCCTTTCCTTCCCTTTTGCACTTTTTAAAGAACAATGGAATAGAGTTTGCATAGGCTTTTATATCAAGATTATTTACTAGCAAGTTAATTTGTTGGGTGAAAGCGTTCCTCCCTTTTCCTCCTTTCCCATCTCCTACCACCTTTGTAAATCCTCCTTTTTACTTCCTTTGCTTCAATTAGGTTGCTTTCTTCTCTATTTGAAGATGGCTAGCACATAAAGAATTATACTAAATTGCTAGTGAACTAATCTGAATTTCAAAGGGCAATTACAACAAATGATAATGTATTCTTAAACTGTAGCCAGTATACTGCATGGTTGACAGATTTACCTCAGATTGAGGTAAATTACGCACCTACCTTAACTTTTCTGAAGCCCCCTTATAGTCCCTGTTCTTTTTCTCCACTGTTCTTCTCCCCTATTCTCCTTCTCAGCTACATGTAATATGGAATTGGAGTTTAAGGTTAATTATTCAGTATTACAAATAGTTTAGATTTATTTTTAAAACATGTTTCCCAGAAGCACCCATTTCACTAGTTTCTCATTAGTATAGCTTTAGAAATTACTTATCCCTCACCTGAATCGTTGGCTCTCCATTTCCAAATGCTTCTTTCTCCTTTGGGTTCAGAGGTATTTTTTTCATTTCCAACTACGAAGCAGCACCGTCTGTCCTTCAGCACTACTATCAAGAACTGTCTTTCTAGCTTTTCTAGGTCAAACCTGCTTTCTCTGCATCTCCAAGTTAGCAAAAAGAAAGTTTGGTTCTCCAGAGTTTGGATGTATTGGCCACCTAGGAGAAGGTATATACATTGGAGTCTTTTCCTGGGTAAGTTCTCATGGCTTATGCAGCTAAGAGAACTGGCCCTGAGACTTGATCATTGAGACTTGTAGAACTCTGTTTGTGCAAAGTGCTAACTAGAGGACTTATTCACAGCTTTTTTTTTTTTTTTTTTTTTTTTTTTTGCGGTACGTGGGCCTCTCACTGTTGTGGCCTCTCCCGTTGCAGAGCACAGGCTCCGGACGTGCAGGCTCAGCAGCATGGCTCACAGGCCTAGCCGCTCCGCGGCATGTGGGGTCTTCCCAGACCGGGGCACGAACCCTCATCCCCTGCATTGGCAGGCTGACTCTCAACCACTGCGCCACCAGGGAAGCCCTGTTCACAGCTTTTTGACAGCTCTTATTGAGCTTTGAAGGTTCCTTTAAAGGAAATATGTTTAAACTACTACACTTTTAAATTTACCCTGAGAACGCCTGAAGGAGTATAAAAAAATAATATAAAAGAGTGTAAAATAATAATGATTATTATTTTATAATGATAAAATATAGAGAAGGAGAAGGATATGACATTATGGGAGTAAATCCAGTAGTTTTCCAGAGAGTTTTGGAATAGGTGTCCCCATTTCCTGCACTAAACTGCTATGTATTCAGTGAAACAATATTTGTCTCCACATTTAGTCAGTTTGTGATTTCTAGTGCTGATTTTAATTTTTGAGAGGTTAATTCTGTAAGTGATGGTATATAGTTGAGAGAGTTCTCCTACATTATCGTGTTTCAATAATAAGTTCTTTCTGATGCCCTCTTGAACATCAACTTAAGCGAACTGCCTTTTTTTGTAAATGCAGAAGCCAGGTAAGCTTGGCTATTAGTCTTCAGTAAGGTAGTCTGTTTTTGTTTTTTAAAATGTGTAAGAGTAGTGGACCTAATAAAACAGGCATAAAGAGATAGCCTGTTGTAGATATTGCAGAGAGTGAAATAACTAATGTTTACAGGGACTATTTAGCTCTGGTAACTCCAGAAAGCTGCAGTGGCCAAGGATGTTCTTGGTGAATTTAAGAATAACTCTAAAAAAATGGAGATAAAAGGAAAATCCTGGTCTTTTTTCTTTTTTTTTTTACTTTCTCAGGAAATTTTGACTTACATTCCTTTTCTCAGGTGTATTACTAGTCTCAGCTTGATGATGCTTATCTCCCAGTTTCAAATTAAATTTTCCCTAGGTTAGCAGAAAATATCTACATTTAAACATTCAAAGGTCTTCCTGCTGTCAGTAGGCACTTCAGCTTTTGTCCAACTGACTTAACTGGCATTGGTTTAGTCTTTCTAATTTCCAACTGTGTAAAATTAGGAATGATATATATATAACCTACCTCACAGTATGAAAATTTAATAAAAATAATTACTTTTGGCAAGTAACAGCCTTAATGGTAATCTCAAATAACATTTCTTGCCAGAGCATGTGCTTTCAGGAATACCTGACTTTTCAAAAAGTATATCTTGGAATAATACCTATTTCTTATCATGCCTAAAGAGACTTAAAATTCGCTGTTTAACACCTTTCTTGAAAGAATTTAGAAATCTTAACTTCCTTTAGCTTCCACATACAGTAACTTAAATTGGAAGAAAAAAGTTGTTTTTAAGCAACAAAAGTAACAAATACATGTTTATGTCTTAATAGCCATATTAAGCCCAGCAGTTTCTTTTTTAAAAAATTTTATTGAAGTATAGTTGATTTACAATGTTGTATTTAGTTTCTGCTGTACAGCAAAGTGACTCAGTTATACATACATATATTCTTTTTCATATTCTCTTTTATTATGGTTTATCACAGGATATTGAATATAGTTCCCAGTGCTATACAGTAGGACCTTGTTGTTTATCCATCCTATATATAATAGTTTGCATTGGTAATCCCAAACTCCCAATCCAGCCCAGCAGTTTCTTGATGCAGTGCTGCCTGATTTCTAAATTTATATTACAATAATCACTAATTGTATTCACCAGAATTATATTAAGAATGGCAATTATATTGCCTTATATTTTCCTCCTCCTCTTACAACCTTCAGGGGTTGTTTCACAAACCTTTTTTGACAAATTCATTTTACATCATAACCCAGTATATATTTACTGAATGAAACTATATATTTACAACCCAAGACACACGTGTGTATATTTAATATTCAGATTAAAGATTCATGAAACAGTACTTTCTGTTAGGACATATGATACTCTCATATTTTTTTCCCAATTTTTTGTTTTGCTTTTTTTCAGATAGTATTATATGAGCATTTTTTATATAGTAAATATTTCTTGAAAACATTTTAATGGCTACATGATAATACATTATCATGTGACTATGATATCATTTATTTAATGTTTTCCTGTTGTTTGACATTGATGTTGTTTCCATTTTCCCCTATTAAACAGAGATACTATTATAGTGCAGTTTATTCTTGTGTTTAGATCAGTGTCAGCACTAGAAGGATGGTTCTTAAAGGATGTGTGCTTTTTAGAGATGCTTGATGTGTATTGTTGAACTGTCAAACATGTTCATAAGGTATACATTAACGTGGCTCAATCCGATTGGCTTCACCATGTGACTGTAATCAATTGTACATGTAAAGATAGCATCAGTCAGTGCTTTAATCAGAATTTAGCTCTGAGAGTGACTTTTCATAAAAATAAAATATTTTTGATGAAGTCGAAAAGAGTAACTCCGTAAAAACTGAACAATTTGATTTTACAGTAAGCTATTTTTTTAAAAGTGTGGTTGATATAGAATATGGCACTGTGTCCATATTTGCAGTTAATTCAAGTGCAGATTAGTCATTGGTTAATTGACTAGAAATGTGCATCAAACTCATGGTCCAGGAGGCCGTCCCATAAACGTAGGCATGGGTTAGTTTCTTTCTCAACACCTTGCAATTATGAGAAACAAAGCAATTGCTGTTATCTGTATAAGCCTTTTATAGCCTGCTCTGCAGATTGTGGGATTGTCTTATTAGCTGTATTTGTTGCCATATCATAGTGCCTGCAGTATCCTACTCTGGATAAATATACCATGCGTATTGGTCACAGCAGTGGAATTGTACTATTATGATGTTATTTAGTTTAGTTTTTTCTTTTTCCCTGAACTGTTCTCCATCCCAGGGGTAGATGCTGATGGATTCTTTGTCTTAGAGATACAGACTCATGAAAATTAAGCATCTCACACTAATTATGCCTGTGCAGTAAATACTTACTTAAGTCACTATTATTCACGTCCATAGTTTTTATATTTTTAATTAATTTGTATTGGAGTATAGTTGCTTTACAGTGTTGTGTTGATAGTTTTTAAAAGCAGTTAACTGATCAACTTAGAAAAGTCATTGAACTTATTTCAGAAATTGCTTATTTATAATTTATATTTATCAGTCATATATCTTCCCTAAGTTCTCTGAGATCTAGAGGCACTATTCTGAGATCTAGGGAATGAGAGCATTCCTGGTCCTCAGGAATCCTTGGAAGCTTTGATTGGGGTCATGTGAATTATAGACCAGAATTCTTTGAATCTAGTTATACTAGGGATCCAGTCCTGTCTTCCATCTCTATAGTGATGTGGGGAGCCTTGCTTATAATGTAGAACATTATATTTAAGACATACATGAAAATCAGATTATTCTTTTATTGGTCTTTAATGCAGCAGCAGTTAAAAGTAAACATTCAGTTGTATTTATAATATGCAAGACTGAAATTATTAAAAATAATTTCTACTTCCTTTATAAGGGATTACATGCAGCCAAACCTTTTTAGATCTTTGGAGTATGAATATTAATTGTGTCAAAATTCTTTTCAGTATTTTATTTGGTAAGATTCTTCAAGTGATTCCTTTTAAGGGTAAGAAGATTATATACACTGTTCTGTGGATATGAATATTTGTATTAACTTGCAAACCACTTCAGCAAGAAAGTATAAATCTATTAAGAATATGTTTTCATTTTATAGAAATATATTAAAATAATAAGTCCTAGAAAAATACAACAAAAGAAAAGCAAATACTGTTGGCTGCTACCCAGTCATGGCAATTCCTTGGTGTTGTATGTGGTCTCTGACACCACTGTCCTGTCTTTTTCTTGTCTCTGCTCTCCCATTATGCCATTGGCAAGGAGTTGAGAAGTTAGTCCATTACTTCTCTGACAAAGCGTGGTACAGTACAATTTCAGATTTTTTCCTACCACCTTCTTCATTGTAACTTTTCCCCCCCAGTTTGCATGATGCATGTCAGAGCCTGCATGAAGTTACAGGCATGTTATAAATGGCTCCATTACCATCTTCCTTTTAACCTTTGAAATGTATTTAATAACGATAATAAACTTGTATATATCAAGAAAATAATATTAGGTCATTCCTGTGTCTGTTATGCAATAGCGTTTTTATGAACATTTTCTGTTTTCTACCTTACACACTTTGACATATTTTTACTCCATCAGGACTTGATATTTCTAGCTGCTGTCTTACTATTGGTGACTTTAGAACAAGAATGTTTACAGAAACTTCCTTTGTATGTTTACAGATATGACTATTTTTTCTTATGTTAATGCTAGAAATCTTTGAAGTGCTATGAAATGGTGAAGGTGAAGAGTTTTTGTGATGAGTGCTAATTTGCATTTCCTTGTGTTCAGTATATTTCCTCCAGTGGGTCTCTTGGAACCATTTTTCCCTGGAAATACTGCTTCACCATGTGGCTTGAATTTGGTGTCTGAGAGTTATCCTCTGTAGGACAGATCAGCTAAGAAGGAAATAGGACATTATCTAGGAAAGTTAATACCTGAATGTTGGTATTGAATCTGTCTTTTTGAGTTTTTAAAACAATCATCTGGCTATATTGCATATTCTGAAAGTCTGTGAACTCATTGGACTTAACCCAAATATCAAAGAATAATAAAATTTTAGTGCTGCATTTTAAATTCTCTGTCAGTTCAAATTCTGGCTTTGCCATTTACTAAAGTCTGTGAATTTGGAGATTCTACTTAATTTCATTTAACCTCAGTTTACTCGTTTACAAAAAGAAGATAGTACCTTCCACCTAAGGTCTTGTGATAATTAGAGATTATGCATGTGAGCATAGAGTTTGGTTGTCTACCATTGGAAAGAAGGGAAACCCTTCTTTTACAGTCTAGAGTATAATATTTCTCAAGTATATGTAATGTGTCAGGCATAATACTAAGCACTTTATATGCATGTTATCATTTGTGATTTACAACAATTCAATGAGGTGTAGGCACTATTATCCTCATTTTACAAGTTACAAAATTCCATCTCAGAGTAGTAAGATAATTTACCCAATATCTCACTGATAGAGATAGAGCCAGAACTCAAACCCAGATCAGTCTGACTTCCAAAGCTCAGTGATTCAATACTGTGTTGTACTAGCTCCTTCATGTAGCCACATGTAAATTTTCTCTAAACGTTAAAGTGCCTTGCATGTCCTAGCTCTAGTTTATCTCCAGGAGGACACTTGAGGAATCTTGACTTCTGTGTCATATCAGATATGCCTCCTGTGGATTTAAAACATTTAGATATGACTGACATTATTGAGATATGTATTTGGAGCCTAGAAACCTTGCAATCTGTAGCAACTAGTTTATTATAATACTATTATAGAAGTTGCTTCCCCGCCCCCCCAAGATGTAGTTACAAAAGGACAATGGCTTGAATTAATCATTTTCACACCTTTTCATAGTCGTGAGTGACATTTACTGAGCAATTTTGATGTGCTCTGGGAGGTTCTATCCTAAGTGTTTTACAGTTATAATCATTTTTAATTATTAGAATTAGAAATGGAAAATAGTTGAATGCTTGTTAAGACAGTTTCCCTAACATATTTCATCCAGAAATGTCGAGTCTCCCAACTAAAAAACATCTCTGGCGTAGCTGGTGGATCATTATGGGAGGTGCAGGTCATAATGGGAGGTGCTGTGTTCAAGCTAACATGTAATGAATCCTTCATGCTATGCTTCTAAACATGAATCATTAAGCTGACCCCAAACTTATTTAGAGAAAACATTTTTTTAATTATAAGATTTCTTTTCCATCAGTTATTAAGACTCGTTTAAATTAGTGCTGCATCATTGACCTAATAGGGGAGTATCATTTTGCTAGTCTGTTACCAAAGAAGCCGTGCTGGAATATACCACTTACCAATACTCATTTATTTATTTATTATCTAGTAAATACATATTTAATCCCTGCTGTGTGCCAAATACTGAGGATACCAACTACAACAACAAAAAATGAATAAAGCGTGGTACGTGCCTTAAGAAGCGCATAGTCTCTGCTTATCTTTGTAAGCAGCACAGAAAGACATTTAAGGTTATCATTGAAGATGCCTATCAAGTCCTTGCATAATTACCCAGTAGTGCCTATTGCTGGCACTCTTGACCTTAACATCTGTAGCCATTGCATCTGAGAAGTCTCAGAATAGTGTGCTGAAGTGTATGTATTTAACTACTAAAGTAAGACTTGAAGTTGCTGAGTCCAGTTAGAAGCCCTGAGTTCTTTCAGTCTAGGAATGGATCCACATTTTTAAGCTTTAGTAACCAAGCTTTCTACAAGTTGCAAGGATGGAGTACTAAAGCTCTACGAATGTGTGACTACAGAGAGTTTCCAGAGGTCCCTGCAGTAGTGGGGGAATTCGTTTTGCCCTCTGAGTCTTGTGGGCGGCTGAAGCTATGTAATGAATGGGCTGGTGGGCAACTTCCCCAGAGGTCTTTTTTTGATACAGGGCAATACCTCGTCTTTCATCTTCGAAGCTGGAAACCTGAACTCATCTTAAATTTCTCTATCTCCTTCAAAACTCTTTCAATCATTTCCAGTTTCTTTTCCTATATCCTAATTTTAAACCCTTATAATTTATCACTTGGGCTGTTAGCAATGGCGTACTACCTGGGTGTTATGCTTAACAGTCTCATCCCCTACTGTTACATTCCTCACCGATCCCACCAGAGTGACATTCTAAAATACACATTGGGTCTTACAATTCCTCTGCTTAAAATTCATCAATGTCTCCCATCATCTACTGTACAGAGTCAGAACTATTTGGCCTGAAGCGAGTTCCTTTATGAGTTGGCCCTTGCCTACACTTTCCTACCAACATTGTGCTTGCCAATTCAAACAATTTGAAGTTACTAGAACATAATCATGTTCTTTTTTTTTGCCTTTGTGTTTTGCATGTACTGGCCCTTTACCCTGAATGTTCTTCCCTTCTTGTCTTCTTGGCAAACTCCTACTCATCTTAAAACTCTGTTCAGATGTTTGCAATTCTTGGATGCCTTCTGTGACCTCTCTAATCAGGCATATATTTTCTTCTTGCTTCTACATTTTGTTATGCTTGAGACATGGTCTCATCATTTGTCTACCTGACTCTTTCTTATGAGGCCTCTCAACCACAGGAACAGCATTGTGTTCAGGTTCATATTTTCCTACACCTACTACAGTGCATGATATATCAGACACTTTTTAAATGAATGAATGGTTTTGATATTCCTTCCTATTGATCTTATTATCCCTGATTACATGGGATTTTTCTTTTTATATTTAAAATGCATTCTGAAAACACCTGTGGTAGTGCAGTAGTAAACGTGGGCAAGATGAATTGTTAATATACAGCTGAGAGTTTAGAATTTGGGGGATTGTACCGCAAGCAGCAAGCTGTCCAAACACATCTTTGCTTTTGCTTGCTAGATGTTAAGAGGCAACTTGTTGTTCTACTTGTCAACAGGTAATTAATGACAACCCAGTCTTTAGTGGGTAACCAGTTTTACAGTCTTCCACAAATCAGGAGTAAGCCTTTCCTTGGTCCTCACTATAGTCATTTCTTGATCTTCTTCTAGAGACAGAAGATCAAGTAGCAGAATTGATTTACAAACTAGTTTTCAAATAAGTACTAAAATAAGACGTTTATTTTGGGATAGGGAAATTAAATTTTTATTTAAAATAAACTTTTAATAAAAATATAAAATCTATATTATTCAGCATTTAGAAACCACTGATTTATTTAATGTAATTAAATGATAGTATGGACACTTTTTGTATAATTGGTTAGTCTAACTCCTCTCAGTTAAAAGACTCAAAATTTTATTATTTTTTAAAAACCTGATTATTTTCTAGTTCTTTAGTATTTGTTATTGAGCTTTATTGCCTTTAATACAAGCAGAACATCTTTCTGACATGACACTCTGCTGTATTTCCATTTAGTTCTCTGGTAAGCAGTGGTCATTTGGGTAATATAAGTAATCAGAACAATGCGCATGGATAATTTATCTACAGTTCATAGTGCCCCTTTTCTGGAGGCTTGATTGTCTTAATAATCAGTTTAATCTTACTTAGAAAATTATACCTGTATGCTTTGAGCTGGTAGTGCATATTTATACCATTTTTTTCCTTATGGGCAATAGACATATTACAATAAAATCATTTATTTAGATTGTCACTGATATTTTCAAAGGTCTTAAATTGTTTTAAGATTTTTAATTCGAGAGTAGACTATCTTATTGTTTTTAAAGGTGAAAAGAGGTAAAAAGGGAAAACAGATCCCCATTCAATTAACCGTTTAATGTTGCACTTTTCTCCTCCTTGGTTGCTTTTTTTTTTTCCCTTAGGTAGATTTTGGTTTGCTTAATAGGGCCCTGCTTTATATTTTTACTGATCTTTCTAAAGAATATATCACTTTGGCATGGCCAGTTTTTTCTAGGGAATCCCAAGGAGAGTCTTGAATAAATTCCTTGATGATTTTAGTACCTCTAAATCATCTCTATGGTGATATATTGTGAAAATGCCCAGTGACTTTAACTAGGACATTTATCTTGAAGCAAAAACTGAGATGACTTATTTATTTTAAATATTCTAAGATAAAAGTTTAATGTAACATATTCTGCATGGATTAACTTTGAGTAGTCATTTTCCTGATGTTTATTATTATTATAAGTAGCAAGTCGACCCCATGCCATCACGACCAACCATCCCTCCATGAATTGGTGACCTTTGTGCTCAGTAACTTGTAACCCCTCCATAATCTAATCCCTGATTTCTGACTCTGGTAGCCATCGTCCAGTGCTGGTCAAGGAGGTGAAAAAAGGAGCAAAATACAAGTGATGCAACATAAATAGATTCACCCTTTCTTTTGGGGAAATTAGAGATACTGTGTAGATTTGTTTGTGGATTAGCATAGTAAAAAAATTATTAGTAAAATATGGTCTTTTAAAAACATTCATGTTTCAAAGCCCTTTGCCAAATTTTTTGGCATTTTCAGCCCACATTATTTAATAGAACGTATATATGAGTGTGTGTGTGTGTGTGTGTGTGTGTGTGTGTTTAAACATTTAGAGCAACTATTCCTGTATCATGATATGACCAATAGGCTCTGCCCCATAAACTTTTAACTGTTTGGGCCATTGAAAGATAACTTTAAGATTCATATTTCTTTACTGAATGCCCCAAAGTAATGGAAGTTGTATGTTTCCTCTGATTTGTATAGAATATAATCACACAGTAAGCTCCAGAGAAGTGTGTGCAAGGCATGTGAGCCGTAAGAACTTTACTTTTGTAGGCTTCTGAGCTTTAGTTCAAGTTACAGGCAACTTGAAATCCGTTTTAATCTCAGACATCATTCAAAAGGCTGGTTATTTTTAGTTTTATTAATGGACATTTGCTCTTGGGGAAGGTAAATCTGTTTTTCATATATCAGCCATAAGAGAACCTTGGTTGATCCCTCAAATGGCAGTGAGACAGAACAAATAAGCTGTGAAAACATTTTATTCTGAAACTTTTCAGTAAGAATATTAAAGGTAGGTTAACATTAGCTAAAGATGTTGACCTATTTTTTTTTAAGTAATTAGAATTTCACATCAACTGAGAACATAATCTTCATTCTAAATTGTTTATCTGCTGGTAATTTTAATTCTCGATAGAGGTACAGCACCTGACACTTTGAAGTTAATGCTTCCTCTGATGAAGTGTATTGAAGTGGTATAGATCTTCCCTTAAAAAATAAGCCTTTAAAATGGGTAATAAGATCTGAAGGTCATAGTTGCTATCATTCTGTCAAGCTGTCTTATAGATAAAGTTTTAAATAATTAATGAATCAATTAAGGTAGGAATCATTTTTTACAGTAAATCAGTACTTTAATATTTTTCTTTTCTCCTGTTTGATTTTGGATCTTGTTTAGTGTTTACTGCCTGTACCATTTTTTGTTTGCATCATCACTCTTGTATGTGTCTCATGAATTACTTGAATATTGCAATTTATGTTTTAATTGAAAAACCCCCACATGCTTCTCATATTAAAACATAATAAGTACCAACACAGCCTAATTGGAACTTATATTAATTCTGGGTGTTATTTCTAAAATGAATTGTTGCTAATGTTGTTTTTAATTCTAATAGCCTCAAGTACTACAGCCTTCCAGCAGCCTTCCCAGACCCACAGACCACGCCCAGGGAAAACTAGCAAAGCCACAACATACCGAGGCCCACAGTGAGTGCATAATCCAGGGCATACATCAGGGTGTTGCACCTCTGGATGAAAGCTTTACACACGGCTTGCAACAAGAAAGCAGCAGTGGTCTGGGAGACCGGCCTTTTTCATCAAGCCCACAATTCACTAAGGATGTGGTGAAGAGTACACCTTCTGAAGCAGACTTGAACATGACCATAAATGCTCAAGAGCCTTATCATTTGGCAAATAATCAAATTAGTGACATGCAATTTGTAACCACTTCTCTTCAGACACTTCCCCAGTCAAGTATAGTAGACCAGGTTAAGAGAGCTGGAAGAAATCAGTCTTCACCAGAGGGCTACACATCTCAGCCCAAGTCCTCGAAGCTTTTTAAGCCATCCATCTTGAATTCTGTGGTACCTCCTCCAGTTCCTGAAACGTGTCCAAGTGGGAATCCCACTTGTAAGAAGTCACCAATAATCACACCATGTAATTCTGCAAAACTCCAGCCAACATCTAGTCAAACAAATCTTGCAAATAATCCAAATCCAAAAGCATCTAAGCTCCGCCCCCCTGCTGGCTCTTTCAAACAAAAACAAATAAGCAGCCCCCGACTAGAGCCTCAAAACTTCCAGGCCAAGACAAGCATCCCAAGGCCACTAACAAGAAGAAAAGAAATCATGCAGAATCCTAATGACAATTTGAATTCTGGGGATTGTTTGGCCTCTAATCAATATTCTCGTCTTCCTAAACCAAAGATACATTAAGCATAGCCATCACCTGCCAATTTGTTTTTTTAAAAAACAGTCTGTAATAGCTTTATGTGCAGTTTGCTACTGTGATGGAGGTTCCATTGAAAGCTTGCAAATCTAAAAATTAAAATGTGGAAGCTTCTACTAGTTTGGCTCTTCCATTTTATATCCTGGTTGAAGTACATAGTATTTGAGCATATTTGTCTCAGGTAAACACAAAAGTTTGCTTACCCATTCAGAGGTCTACAGAAGGCTCTAATCATGTTATCCATCCCTCTGCACATCAGAAAATTCATAATATTCCACTTAGCAAGCAACAAATGTGCTTTGCTGATTTAGTCCTTTTAAGGTCTGTATTAATTGTGGTTGTCACAGCCTCACCCTTTTTCACTCATCCCTCCTGTGAATATGGTTACTATTATAACTAAAGATTTGGTGATAATGGAAGATGGTAGTCTGTACGTAGAGTTCTGGCCAGTGATTTGTATATTTAAAAGGTCTATGCAAAAGCTCTGTGATGAATACAGGAGATCAGGCTTTTATTGGGAAGTTTATGTAAGTTTTATTTTTCTTTGCTATAGTCTCAGTATTTATTTACCAGACAAATTCCCCTGGCTAAAAATGTTTCATATTATGTATATAAACCAATTATATGTTGCTTTAACATCTTGTTTTACACACACACACACACACCATTTGTGTTTGTTTTTATTACTGAATAAATTTTGGAAAGCTCGAGTGAGGATACATCTTGAAACCTGACGTAAAGATGTATTCATTTGTAACATATGTTGGTGCTAGAGTTTTGCTGGTAATTCCATTTTGAACCCTATCGACTTATGGATCCATGATAGCTGTTTTGAGGTTCCACAGTATATATTTTAAATTAAGTCTTTATTGCAATGTTTATATTTATTGACTTTCTGCTAATATCCGAAGACTGGAATAATGGACTTGAAATGTTTGCACAGAACTTTGATGGGATATAAATATCCCGTATATAGGGATTTAAAACTATTTTCTATAGCAAAGCAAGTTAAAGTATTTTGAGTATAATTATAAATTTAAGTAAGACTATCTTGAGAAAACCGGAATTCATAATAGCTGTGTTTTTTTGAGTTTTCCAGGTTTCCCTTTTATGTTGGTGTATGTTTGAATGACAATTTCTTGAAAGTAGATTTGGGAAGAAAAATAAAATTAGAAAGGGGAAATTATGTTTTATTAAAAGGTATTAAAAGATATTTCAATGGCAATATGTTTATTTATTTTAATGTGCTAAGAAGGTAGCTGTGGAACTGCCAAGGGACCATATGCATTAACCTAATTATGCTGCAGGCCGCTTGTCAGGTGGTTCAGTAAATTTGCCCTCCTGTTCTCCCAAATCATGGCATCTCTAGGCTGTTCAACTGTTGCTGCTTTTGTTAGAATTAATGTCTTTCACACAGATAGTATTTACAACGTCAATCTTTGTTGTGATCAGCTGACCAAAAATTTATCAAAAGGGTTTATGGCCAAAAAATCAGTCACTCAGATTCCTAGGAATCCCTTTAAAAAAATGTACATCGCCCCATTTTAGAGGAACAACACAGCAAGTACTCTAGCGGAAATTTGAAAAGAGGTGTTTACTACCATTTGATGCAGTCTTCCCTTACCTATAAGGAACCATTCGAATGAATTTGCCATTCACCAGATATCAGCGATTCTTGGATTTGGTAAGAGGTGAGCAACACAAATCTAGTATCATACTCTCATCTGACAGCACTTCTGCCAGAGAAGCACTAAAGTTGAGAAAGTTTTTCACATAGTCTAGATACTGTTACTATGCTAAGCGATCAGACATATCAGGAAGCCTCTTTTTTCTTCATAGGGACAAGCAGTAATAGCTGAAGCTGTAAGTGGGTACATGTGGTTTTTATTTTGAAGGAGAAAGAAAACTGATCTCAGATATTGCAAATGGGGTGTTTCCCTAAAGTAAAACATACTGATTAGTAGGTCTTGGTTTATTTAGAAATTATATAAACTCTTGTGAAACATTATTAACAAGTAGGCCTTTATCTTTAGGGGAAAATTTTTAAATTTTTACTTTATTTTTAACCCCCTAGTCTGAGGGAAATGTCTTTATTAAAAATGTTGACTCCTGCAGTATGTTTATTCTAATCCTTTTCCTGCTCTGTTTTTTATCCCTGATGAATTTGCAGAAATATTAATCCATCAGTTCAATTTCTCTGTACCTTTGTTGAGCCTGAGTCTTGGCAGAAGGCTCATTAATATAATTATGAAGCATACTATTACATTTAAGAGAAAAAATCTAGAATGCTTGCATGAAACAACAAAGTATTTGCCTGCAGTTTTCGTTAAAAACTGCAAGAATATTATGCTAGTCTGCTCCTTAGTAAATGTTAAGTCAGAAATGTTAAGTCAGAATAATCAGAGCTCACTCACATTTGGCTCGATCTCTCTTTAGTGCTTCTGTAAGTCAACTCTGTGCCAAATCCCCCTGCACAGGAACTCAGATCACTCTTTTCCTTGGTTCTTGTGATTTTGGTGAAGATGGTGGCAGTGTATGAATTCTAAATCCCAAGGAAGAAGTCTTATGGGCATTGGTTAAGTTTCACATTGGTGAAAGAGGAAATAGAGTATGTAGAATTATACATTTGGCTGTTAATGGGGTGCATATAAAATTCCTTAAAGACAGCTTGGCTAAGGAGTTAATCAGTACAGGTGCAGATGATTTTAAGGCATTAAAGGATTGTATAGTAATATCATTTAGAATGTTTCTAATAACTGAGACCCTCTAGCATTTTTCTTTTGGAGTCTCATTTTAATTTGTGCAATATTTTCAGGCCTATAGACTACTGTTCATCGTATTTATATAGATGTTAGGGAACTTTACTAAGTATTTTAACAAGTAAAAATCTGAATATGAAAGAAAATATCAGATTTGCACTTTAAATGAGCTTAATTGCTTGGAGTTGTGCCTGAAATATCGAAATGCCTCCTATTGGGTGTGGCTTTCTTTGTTGAAATGAATTTCTCTATAATTGTTGCTGTTCGAAGTACAGCCTTTCACAGTTGTATTCTAAGCATGTCACTTTTTCCATTAAAGCACTAAGTTCTTTGAATGTTTCATTGTCCCCTTAAGTATTTTACTCAGATGCATCAGAGAGAACATGGTCCCCCTAGAGCTGTCACTTCTAAATCTTCCTGTAGCATGGATGGTGTAACAGACACAGAGATGCACTCTTCATTTCTGAGCAGAGTTGTCATGATGGTTTCCTGGCCTCTAGGGCACTGAGGATGCAATTTGGAATCATCAAATAGGCTTGCAGTGAAGAGCAGTAAGACTGCAGCATAGTTTCAGTTTACTCTCAATCTTACATAATAGTTTTCGTGTTTATGAATTAGTTGGGGTGGTTATGTTTGCATGCTTATGCACACATTTGAACATTAATTATAGCTGTAATACAGATACCTGATGTTTTTCCTTGGGGATGATGGCCTTGCTGTTTTCTTAATTCTGATGCCTGAATTATATTTTAAAATTTTCTTTCCACACCTCCCTTCAATTTTTCTGCTGCAGCAATTTGAAAGAGTATGTTTGGGTAAATGATTATGATGGTGAGCACCAATCTACAACTATGCTGTTAAAGATACATCATATGTTTTAACTTTGTTGGGGGAAAGCTACCCACTTTCTCCTTGGTAAAGCATTGCCGTAACAAAATAATACTGACCCTAAGAATTTAAAATCTCTTAAGTCACTGCTGACTAAAATCAGAAACACCACGATCTTTAATGTCTGCAGTATTGTTTTTCCCACCGATTTAAAAAAACAGTTCAGAGTAAATACTGTATATTAGAATTTGCTTGTAAAATGAATTATAAAAACTGGATGTAAAGTCTCTTTCCTGAAAATGTTGGCATAGTAAATAAAAATAAAGTTCATAATTATAAAAGTTTCCTTGTCCTTCTCAACACTGACGTCCACAGTGTACTTTCTCTCATAACTTTTTTTCCACAAAGATCTAAAATATTCATTTCGTTGATTTTTTTTCAAACTCTGTATCATTTCACACACTCCCTTCAGCATACACACCACACTTCCAGCCCTGACTGAGTAAAAGGAATAGGGAATTTATAATTTATTTTATTTTCCAGTTTAGCTATATGTGATAGACTTTATATAATAGGATATTTGAAGTTGCTTCAGTGATATATCACATTATTACCGAAAATGGTTCCATAAATGCCAGGAAAAGAGTGAATGAAATTTTATTAGTAATAAATGTGATAATGGCATTTACCATGTCTTAAGACACCTATATCAGTTTTAAGGCCCTCTGAGTTGTTAGCAAGTATTCTCTTAAATTAACTCAAAATTTTTCCTTTTTAGTCTTTCATCAAGTGCAGTCATTTGTTTCCCATTATGTTTTTTCCCCACATTTTCCATTCTGAAAATCTTTTTCTTCCCCAACAGAGAAAACAAGTAGAAGTTCTAACTTCTTGTGATGATCGGGTTTAAGTAATTTTGCTGGGTATCTTACGTATGCCATCACTGTACTGGCTGCTGGGTGGGCAGAGAGGAAGGTTGCGTGGTCTCTGCCTCCTGGAGCTGAAGAACCCACAGGTGGTTTTTAATACCCTCTCATCCAGTTCATCATCTTGTTGGGATAACAGTAAAACTCCACTCCTTTCATTTCATTCTGGGCTTTAATTCCCTTGCACTATTCTCATCTTTGCTTCTGTGTTACCTTTCTTGGTTACAGTTCTTTATTTCCCTTTGAAAACCTGGCCTTTTATAATCTGATTTTATTCAAGAACGCCTTTCTTAGCTGTACTGGATAGTCTTAAGTATTCTGCATTCTCTTCCATAGGTGATTTGGTCAAGATTTAGTTTTGAGGTTTCTCAGCTATCTTAAGCCGCCTTCCCTTGCTGACTTCAGCCCATAGATGTCTTGCTTCCAGGGGCCCAGCCACTGAGGTAGCAGTTTTAATTCACAGTGTCCTGTTAATAGGGTTATAGCAGTGTCGTGTTACAGAAGCAGGGCCAGCAGTCAATCTTACAGCCTCACACACAGAAGAGGCTGTGGGCCAAATGGAGGTCCCATTTCAAACATCTTAGATACTAACAGGCATAGTAACACAAACCTTAGTTTATAAAAAAGCGCTGTGACAAGTACTCTGGTACGTATTGTATGTGTCCATTACAGTCATGATAGCTAATAACCCTTGGTGTCCTATGCGTGCCAGTCATCATTCTAAGCACTCTGTGCTACCCTTTTTTTTTTTTCTTTCTGCGGAACGCGGGCCTCTCACTGTTGTCCTCTCCCGCTGCGGAGTACAGGCTCCGGACGCGCAGGCTCAGCGGCCATGGCTAACGGGCCCCAGCCGCTCCGCGGCACGTGGAATCCTACCGGACCGGGGCACGAACCCGCGTGCCCTGCATCGGCAGGCGGACTCTCAACCACTGCGCCACCAGGGAAGCCCTGTGCTACTCTTTTAATTCTAGCAACAATCCTATGAAGCAGGCAGCAGTATCTCCGTTTTACAGAGAGGAAGGTAAGGCTCAGAGAAGTTAAATAAGCTGCCTAAAATTTCACAGCTATTAAGTGTCACAATAGAATTGGAAACGAGGCCATCTGGTTCAGGGTCCATGCAATTTAATCACAAGGCCATTACCGCTTCCCAAGGTATATTTCATCTCAGTTCATTTTCACAACAGCCCTTCCTTTCTCATGTGATAAAACTGAGACACAGGGTGTTAAAAGTCACTTGCCCAAAGTCACACACTTATTTAACTAGCAGAATTGGTTCGGGGGGGCGGGTGTGTGGGACTGAAGCCAATACATTTTTATTGAATTATGCTGCCATCTAGTGGTAAAATTTGGAAACATCCTTACACGTACATTGCCTTACCCGTTTCCAAAAGACTTCAAAGCTGCTTAATATTTCAGAAGACAGAAACCCTGCAAAATCCCCAAAGCATTAAAATAAGAGTGAAGGGACAACAACTACATGGTAATGGTGGAGGCAATATCTTTTAACTGAGAGCAGACTTGGTTCTGAGTTTCCTGGCAGCCAAGGCAAAGAGGGGAACTTATATGTGTTCCATTTTTATCACTGCCAGAAAAAAAGTAGATCAGTACATCACAAGAGATTTACTGGTCTTGGACTTCATTAGCAATTCAACAACAACAGCACTAAAAATGCTGGAGGTTCCCTCAGTGTGGACATTCATTTACCTGGAAAAGCCAGCATAGAGTCTCAATAGAACAGGTGTGCCTGTTTATATAGGAGCCCTGACTCAACCTCCTACTCTCCGCAGGCAGTCACTCCTGGGATGGGAATGCCCTGTGAAGGCTTTAGCAAACTATCCACTAGATCTTTTTTTTAAAATTTAATTTTATTTATTTTTTTATACAGCAGGTTCTTATTAGTCATCAATTTTATACACATCAGTGTATACTTGTCGATCCCAATCTCCCAATTCATCACACCCCCCCACCCCCACCCCCGCCGCTTTCCCCCCTTGGTGTACATACATTTGTTCTCTACGTCTGTGTCTCAATTTCTGCCCTGCAAACTGGTTCATCTGTACCATTTTTTTAGGTTACACATATATGCGTTAATATACGATATTTGTTTTTCTCTTTCTGACTTACTTCACTCTGTATGACAGTCTCTAGATTCATCCACATCTCTACAAATGACCCAATTTCGTTCCTTTTTATGGCTGAGTAATATTCCATTGTATGTATGTACCACATCATCTTATCCATTCGTCTGTCGATGGGCATTTAGGTTGCTTCCATGACCTGGCTATTGTAAATAGTGCTGCAATGAACACTGGGGTGCATGTGTCTTTTTGAATTATAGTTTTCTCTGGGTATATGCCCAGTAGTGGGATTGCTGGGTCATATGGTAATTCTATCTTTAGTTTTTTAAGGGACCTCCATACTGTTCTCCATAGTGGCTGTATCAATTTACGTTCCCACCAACAGTGCAAGAGGGTTCCCTTTTCTCCATACCCTCTCCAGCATTTGTGGTTTGTAGATTTTCTGATGATGCCCATTCTAACTGGTGTGAGGTGATATCTCATTGTAGTTTTGATTTGCATTTCTCTAATAATTAGTGATGTTGAGTAGCTTTTCATGTGCTTCTTGGCCATCTGTATGTCTTCTTTGGAGAAATGTCTATTTAGGCCTTCTGCCCATTTTTGGATTGGTTTTTTGTTTTTTTAATATTGAGCTGCATGAGGTGTTTATATATTTTGGAGATTAATCCTTTGTCCATTGATTCATTTGCAAATATTTTCTCCCATTCTGAGGGTTGTCTTTTCGTCTTGTTTGTAGTTTCCTTTGCTTTGCAAAAGCTTTTAAGTTTCATTAGGTCCCATTTGTTTATTTTTGTTTTTATTTCCATTACTCTAGGAGGTGGATCAAAACAGATCTTGCTGTGATTTATATCAAAGAGTGTTCTGCCTATGTTTTACTCTAAGAGTTTTACAGTGTCCAGTCTTACATTTAGGTCTCTAATCCATTTTGAGTTTATTTTTGTGTATGGTGTTAGGGAGTGTTCTAATTTCATTCTTTTACATGTAGCTGTCCAGTTTTCCCAGCACCACTTATTGAAGAGGCTGTCTTTTCTCCATTGTATATCCTTGCCTACTTTGTCAGAGATTAGTTGACCATAGGTGTGTGGGCTTATCTCTGGGCTTTCTATCCTGTTCCCTTGATCTATATTTCTGTTTTTGTGCCAGTAAAATATTGTCTTGATTACTGTAGCTTTGTAGTATAGTCTGAAGTCAGGGAGTTTGATTCCTCCAGCTCCGTTTCTTTCTCTCAAGACTGCTTTGGCTATTCGGGATCTTTAGTGTCTCCATACAAATTTTAAGATTTTTTGTTCTAGTTCTGTAAAAAATGCCATTGGTAATTTGACAGGGATTGCATTGAACCTGTAGATTGCTTTGGGTAGTATAGTCATTTTCACAATATTGATTCTTCCAATCCAAGAACATGGTATATCTCTCCATCTATTTGTGTCATCTTTAATTTTTTCATCAGTGTCTTACAGTTTTCTGCATACAAGTCCTTTGTCTCCCTAGGTAGGTTTAATCATAGGTATTTTATTCTTTTTGTTACAGTGGTAAATGGGAGTGTTTCCTTAATTTCTCTTTCAGATTTTTCATCGTTAGTGTATAGGAATGCAAGAGATTTCTGTGCATTAATTTTGTATCCTGAAACTCTACTGAATTCATTGATTAGCTCTAGTAGTTTTCCAGTGGCATCTTTAGGATTCTCTGTGTATAGTATCATGTCATCTGCAAACAGTGACAGTTTTACTTCTCCTTTTCCAATTTGTATTCCTTTTATTTCTTTTTCTTCTCTGATTGCCATGGCTAGGACTTCCAAAACTATGTTGAATAATAGTGGCGAGAGTGGACATCCTTGTCTTCTTCCTGATCTTAGAGGAAATGCTTTCAGCTTTTCACCATTGAGAATGATGTTTGCTGTGGCTTTGTCATATATGGCCTTTATTATGTTGAGGTAGGTTCCCTCTATGCCCACTTTCTGCAGAGTTTTTATCATAAATTGGTGTCGAATTTTGTCCAAAGCTTTTTCTGCATCTATTGAGATGATCATATAGTTTTTATTCTTCAATTTGTTCATATGGTGTATCACATTGATTGATTTGCATATATTGAAGAATCCTTGCTCCCTGGGATAAATCCCACTTGATCATGGTGTATGATCCTTTTAATGTGTTGTTGGCTTCTGTTTGCTAGTATTTTGTTGAGGATTTTTGCATCTATATTCATCAGTGATAATTGGCCTCTAATTTTCTTTTTTTGTAGTATCTTTGTCTGGTTTTGGTGTCAGCATGATGGTGGCCCCATGGAATGAGTTTGGGAGTGTTCCTTCCTCTGCAATTTTTTGGAAGAGTTTGAGAAGGATGGGTATTAGCTCTTCTCTAAAAGTTTGATAGAATTCACCTGTGAGACCATCTAATCCTGGACTTTTATTTGTGGAAGATTTTTAATCACAGTTTCAATTTCATTACTTGTGATTGGTCTGTTCATATTTTCTATTTCTTCCTGGTTCAGTCTTGGAAGGTTATACCTTTCTAAGAATTTGTCCATTTCTTCCAGGTTGTCTATTTTATTGGCATAGAGTTGCTTGTAGTAGTCTCTTAGGATGCTTTGTATTTCTGCAGTGTTCGTTGTAACTTCTTCTTTTTCATTTCTAATTTTATTGATTTGAGTCCTCTCTCTCTTTTTCTTGTTGAGTCTGGCTAACGGTTTATCAATTTTGTTTATTTTCTCAAAGAACCAGCTTTTAGTTTTATTGATCTTGGCTATTGATTTGTTTATATTTCATTTATTTCTGCTCTGATCTTTATGATTTGTTTCCTTCTGCTAACTTTGGGTTTTGTTTGTTCTTCTTTCTCTGGTTCTTTTAGGTGTAAGGTTAGATTGTTTATTTGAGATTTTTGTTGTTTCTTGAGGTAGGCTTGTATTGCTATAAACTTCCCTCTTAGAACTGCTTTTGCTGCATCCCATAGGTTTTGGATCATCGTGTTTTCATTGTCATTTGTCTCTAGGTATTCTTTGATTTCCTCTTTGATTTCTTCAGTGATCCATTGCTTATTTAGTAACGTATTGTTTAGCCTCCATGTATTTGTGTTTTTTATGTTTTTTTCCTTGTAATTGATTTCTAATCTCATAGCATTGTGGTCAGAAAATATGCTTGATATGATTTTAATTTTCTTAAATTTCCGAGGCTTGATTTGTGACCCCAGATGTGATCTATCCTGGAGAATGTTCCATGGGCACTTGAGAAGAAAGTGTAATCTGCTGTTTTTGGATGGAATGTCCTATAAATATCAATTAAATCTATCTGGTCTATTGTGTCATTTAAAGCTTGTGTTTCCATTTTAATTTTCTGTTTGGATGATCTGTCCATTGGTGTAAGTGAGGTGTTATAGCCCCCCACTATTATTGTGTTACTGTAAATTTCCTCTTTTATAGCTGTTAGCAGTTGCCTTATGTATTGAGGTGCTGCTATGTTTGGTGCATATATATTTATAATTGTTATATATTTTTCTTGAATTGATCCCTTCATCATTATGTAGTGTCCTTCCTTGTCTCTTGTAACATTCTTTATTTTAAAGTCTATTTTATCTGATATGAGTATTGCTACTCCAGCTTTATTTCGATTTCCATTTGCATGGAATATCTTTTTCCATCCTCTCACTTTCAGTCTGTATGTGTCCCTAGGTTTGAAGTGGGTCTCTTTTAGACAGCATATATATGGGTCATGTTTTTGTATCCATTCAGCGAGCCTGTGTGTTTCGGTTGAAGCATTTAATCCATTCATGTTTAAGGTAATTATCGATATGTGTGTTCCTATGACCATTTTCTTGATTTTTTTGGGTTTGTTTTTGTAGGTCCTTTTCTTCTCTTGTGTTTTCCCCTTAGAGAAGTTGCTTTAGCATTTGTTGTAGAGCTGGTTTGGTGGTGCTGAATTCTCTTAGCTTTTGCTTGTCTGTAAAGCTTTTGATTTCTCCATCAAATGTGAATGAGATCCTTGCCGGGTAGAGTAATCTTGGTTGTAGGTTCTTCCCTTTCATCACTTTAAATATGTAATGCCACTCCCTTCTGGCTTGTAGAGTTTCTGCTGAGAAATCACCTGTTATCCTTATGGATGTTCCCTTGTATGTTATTTGTCATTTTTCCCTTGCTGCTTTCAAAAATTTTTCTTTGTCTTTAATTTTTGCCAATTTGATTAGTATGTGTCTCAGTGTGTTTCACCTTGAGTTTATCCTGTATGGGACTCTCTGCGCTTCCTGGACTTGGGTGGCTATTTTCTTTCCCATGTTAGGGAAGTTTTCAACTATAATGTCTTCAAATATTTTCATGGGTCCTTTCTCTCTTCTCCTTCTGGGACCCCTATAATGCGAGTGTTGTTGCGTTTAATGTTTTTCTAGAAGTCTCTTAGGCTGTCTTCATTTCTTTTCATTCTTTTTTCTTTATTCTGTTCTGCAGCAGTGAATTCCATCATTCTGTCTTCAAGGTTACTTACCCGTTCTTCTGCCTCAGTTATTCTGCTATTGATTCCTTCTAGTATTTTTCATTTCAGTTATTGTATTGTTCATCTCTGTTTGTTTGTTCTTTAATTTTTCTAGGTCTTTGTTAAACATTTCTTGCATCTTCTTGATCTTTGCCTCCATTCTTTTTCTGAGGTCCTGGATCATCTTCATTGTCGTTATTCTGAATTCTTTTTCTGGAAGGGTGCCTCTCTCCACTTCATTTAGTTGTTTTTCTGGGGTTTTATCTTGTTCCTTCATCTGGTACATAGTCCTCTGCCTGTTCATGTTGTCTATCTTTCTGTGAATGTGGTTTTTGTTCCACAGGCTGCAGGATTGTAGTTCTTGCTTCTGCTGTCTGCCTTCTGGTGGATGAGGCTATCTAAGAGGCTTGTGCAATTTTCCTGATGGGAGGGACTGGTGGTGGGTAGAGCTGGGTATTGCTCTGGTTGGCAGAGCTCAGTAAAACTTTAATCCACTTGTCTGCTGATGGGGGCTGGGTTCCCTCCTTGTTGGTTGTTTGGCCTGAGGCGACCCAACCCTGGAGCCTTCTGGGGCTCTTTGGTGGGGCTAATGGCAGACTCTAGGAGGGCTCATGCAAAGGAGTACCTCCCAGAACTTCTGCTGCCAGTGACCTTGCCCTCACAGTGAGACAGAGCCACCCTCTGCCTCTGCAGGAAACCCTCCAACACTAGCAGGTAGGTCTGGTTTGGTCTCCTATGGGGTCACTGCTCCTTCCCCTGGGTCCCAATGTGCACACTACTTTGTGTGTGCCCTCCAAGAGTCGAGTCTCTGTTTCCTCCAGTCCTGTCGAAGTCCTGCAATCAAATCCCACTAGCCTTCAAAGTCTGATTCTCTAGGAATTCCTCCTCCCATTTCTGGACCCCCAGGTTCGGAAGCCTGATGTGGGGCTCATAACCTTCACTCCAGTGCGTGGACTTCTGTGGTATAATTGTTCTCCAGTTTGTGAGTCACCCACCCAGCAGTTATGGGGTTTAATTTTATTGTGATTGTGCCCCTCCTACCATCTCATTGTGGCTTCTCCTTTGTCTTTGGATGTGGGGTATCTTTTTTGGTGAGTTCCAGTGTCTTCCTGTTGATGATTGTTCAGCAGTTAGTTGTGATTCTGGTGCTTCCACAAGAGGGAGTGAGAGCACATCCTTCTACTCTGCCATCTTGAACCAATCTCCTATGCACTAGATCTTACAGGCCCCCATGCCCACAGGTTTGGTACTTTTGGCCCAGTTATATTTCAGAAGCAGCACTGAGGACCTGACATCCTGGTTTGGACTTTGGAGAATGACAATGATGGTGCTCAGTTGTGTCGTGAACTCGCAGAAATGAACTTTAGACCTGAACAGTCCAGTAAAGTGGCTGTGAGCCACACATTGCTACTGAGCTCTTGAAATGTGGCTAGTCTGAATTGAGATGTCCTGTAAGTATAAAATCCGGATATCATATAGAATATCTCACTAATAATTTTTATACTCATTACATCTGGAATAAATTTTTTCATATTGGGTTTAATAAAATATGTCATTAAAATTAATTTCATTTATTTCTTTTACAATTTTTAAATGTGTCCTTAAATAAATTTAAAATCACATATGTGGCTAGCATTGCATTTCTGTTAGTGCTGGTCCAGACCATTTACCCTCCTCTTCCTGGCTCCTACCAGAGAGCAGGTGGACTTGGCAGTGTGGTTGCCCTGTGATGCCCAGGACTCTTAAGAATCTTCTGTGCTATCAAGAGAAGAATACTTGTCTTTGTCTTCCAAATACAGGCTGGCTCCAGAGGGGATTTGCAAGACCCTGATACGAACCATGCCAAAGCTGGGTTCGAGTTGGAGAATTTGACTAAAATATTCAGTAGTCTCAAACAACTTTGCTCTGTCAGTTGGGACATCTGGTTCTCTATATGTGTGTAAATAGTCCTGGGATGGGGGGGGGGGTGTTTTGCCAACAGCGGGAGAGGAAGAAGCAGAAAGCAGGTCTATTTTTCTGAAGTCCAAAATGAACAACCCCATGTACCTGAAGTAGGTCTCTCCTTTGTAAAATATTCTTCAGTTTCCAGGTGTATATTGGTGAATCATCTTCAGGGTCTAGGTCCAGGGGCCAGGGTTTAGACTCCACCCTCTAAGGCACACTCTGATTTGCTTTTGCATTGGTTATGGCTTTAAGAGGCCAATCTCTGCAGATTTCCTCTGGGTTTTGAAAAGGCTAGAGTCAGGGAGATGAGAGCATAACGTTTTTGTAAACTATAAAAAATCCCAAGTGCATACAAGTACACACACTTTCAACAATGAAGGTACCACAAGTCTCCAATCACATAACTGAGCTCATCATTATTGTGATTCCATTTTTTTCAACATAATGTGTTACAATATTGAGTCAATTTCCCAGAAGTTTCAGTGGCTTTTCTCTGACTACCCAATCAGTAACAAACCCTCACAGTCACGTCAAGTGAATGTCAACAGATCCCAGTGTGCCATGCTCTGCATAATGACTAAATGAAGCAAAATTTCCTTAGAGTGCTGTTGGAGGACAACAGGAATCTCTGGCAAAATCCAAAAGATGGCATCAACCTCTTCCATGTACCCTGGGCAGACTGGCCAAAATGTGATGGCAACTTGCCTGGATGGCCTTCTTCAAACTTTCCGGTCTACTCCTAATGCATTTAAGGGCATACTCCATCTTAGATAAGGTTAGGTAGGACCAGTGCCCACCGGAGTTATCGGAGGGGTGTGTGTGCCTCCCACACAGTAACTCCTCCTTAAGTATGAGTTTCCACATTAGGGGAGCCAGATGTGCAGGAGGTCTCCACCTGGGGCTGGAAGGAGGGTGGGGAATGATGAGAAGCCTCTTGCTGAGGTGCACAGGATTCACTGTGGGGCCTTGGCTCTCTGGTAAGTCTGAATTTGGGGGATAGATCTAAAGACTCTAGTAGCCTGTAGAGGACACAGCTTTGGTGCCAGGAAGGTGGCTGGCTCTTGGAGGGCACTCCATCAGTCCTGCTGAATGACTGCAGGGATGAAGCTGAGTGAGCAGTGCTAGTCTTGCTGCCTGTTACTCTGGGCCACTTCTTTTGTTCTGTCCCACATCTTTAGGGCAGCCCTGGAGGGGCCTTGCACCCAGCTCAGGCTAAAGTTCTCATGGGAGGGCCAAGACCCTGGGCCAGTAGGTGCTTCTTAAGCCCCCAAGAGGAAGAGAAGAGGATGCTCCTCAGGGGGTGGCTATCTTAGGAGGTCCTGTTCTATCAAGTGTCTTCCGATTTGAGTAAGGCCTGTGGAAGTGCTGCAGGGACCTCCTCCCCTCTTTCTCCTCCTGCCCCCCCCCCCCCCGCCCCCCCCGGGTGGTGCTTCCTCCCCAGGGCATTTTCCCAGCCGGTTCTGACCTGGGGTGGCCAGGTTCCATGACCTGCGTTCCCAGAAATGGCCACACGGGGGCGCGCGGCTCCCGTTCCGGAGCAGCGGCTGGGTCTGGGTCGGGAGAGTACGGAGAAAGGCAGCCAGGCCGGGGACCGAGGACGACTCCTGTTAGGGTCGCAGGGCCCCTGGGCCCCCTCCTTGTACGTCTGTTTCAGGGCGGGATATCCCTTGAGTATCTAAGGGGGACGCCGCTGCGCCTGGAGGTCTTCTCCGACTTCGTTTCCAAGGACGCCCGGGCGGGGACCGCTGGTGCAGCCTGGGTTCCCGCCCATCGTCCGGGAACGGTAACAGTAGCTTTTCCCTGCAGGGTTGTTGAGAGATGGAAAATGTTAACAGGGCTCAATTAGTACTTCTCAAGTGCAGGGGAGATTGACGGGGGTCTGTGCTGGGGGTTCGTCCTGGCGGTAGAGTGGGCAGCAGAGCCGGAGACAGGGCGCCGCGGAGGCCTAGGAACAACAGGCAGGCTGGGGTCTCCATCAGGAACCCTCTGCGGTCCCCGCTTCTCTCCTCCTCACCGCCTCCGGGCATGGGTCTGTTTCTCTGTCTGTGTTTCACAGGGCCCCAGGCTTTGCCCCCAGCTGGGGAGCCTGCACGATGAGAGAATTGGGCTGGCCATAAAGTTGACAGCTGAAGCAGGGGTTCCTGACCTTCAGTCCTGTCCTGAGTGATAGAGGGAATCAGCCTCCAGCCTCTCAAAGGAGAGCTTGGGATGACGGGGCCCTGCCCAGGTACAGACCCGGTGACAGAGGGGCTGGGGCCTGCGCAGTAGCGGCTCCAGCGCCCGGCACTCACTACAGGCCCAGCACTCCAAGCCTCACGTGGTACCTCATTTAATCCCACCCTCGCTCAGGGACATAGGTGCTCATGGTCCTGGTTTTACAGGTGAGAAAAAGGAAGCATGGTCAGCTTAAGGAACTTGCCCACAGCTATCCAACTGTAGGGGTTACAGAGCTGTGGGGTCTGACCTTAACCACTGCAGGTTCCAGGACCTAGACTCACCCAAGGGTTGAATCCCTGCTCTCCTAGTAGCTGGCAGCTTCTCAGGTTTGCTATCTGAGCTCAGCATCCTTGTCTAACACCACCTACACCTTCCACCACTGCTGGGGTGAAATGGTTTCTTGTAAGACACCTAGGGCAGGTCTACGCCCAGAGTAACGGCTGACCCATGGTGCAGAATTCCACTTGTGAAGGTCCAGGGGGGGTGTCTTATAACTCCCGGGGGATTCTTCCATGTTTTATGTGAAAGTCTGGAGTTCTTTATTCAACAAATATTTTTAAGGTGTTTGCTCTATGTCTGCCCCAGTTCAAGGTGTTAGGGATGTACCAGTATGGAGAAAAAAGACACAAATCCCTACCTTCATGAAACTTACATTCTGGTGGGAAAGACAGAAAAGAAGATACATGGACCTTTAAATGGTGATGTGTGCTAGAGAAAAAAAGGACAGGAGAGGAGGAGCTTGTGTGAGGGTGTGTGTGTGATTCTGTTTTTGATTGGGAGGCTAGAGCAGGCCTCACTGAGAAGATGCCTTTTCACTTAATCCCTGAGGGACGTGCAGTTAACCAAGTGACCCCACCCTCTGACCCGAGGCTGCAGGGGCTGGAGAAGCAAGTTTTCAAGCCCTGGTGCAGATGGGGTGCATATTTTGGGCCCCCCAGAGTCCTCAGCATTGGCATCTGTAGAAAAATGATGGGTCATATTTTCAAAGGCTCCAGAGACAGCATTTCCTGTAAATACAAGGCCAGGGACATGGAAACAAGAAAATCGACAAAAAGGTGAACGTCCTCTAGACGAGTAGCTGGTTACAGTTGTAATATATTTGACTGTATGATAACGTGGAATTTAAAACTTTAGATAGCAGCGGGCAAAAATGTGGAATTTGACCTTCATAAAGTGTTTTATTTAAAATCATTAGAAATTCTGCCAGTTAATGTGCTGAGGAGGCAGCTGCAAGGCTCCCGACGCATGTGTGTCCCCAGCGTCCTGCTTCGGGAACTCATAAGGTCTCCTGTGGATGGGTCTGCGAGGGGTCAGCCCACGGTGGCCCTGGAAGTCAGGTCTCCCAGCCAACATGGTTCTCATTGTCTGCTTGGCAGGCAGATGCCCCAGCCGTATGTGCACAAGTGCCTATCTCTGTGTGATTAGATTCCAGAGCCCAGGTCCTGGCAGAGTCCTCTGCTGACTGCCAGAAGTTGAAAATCTTGTCCTGATTTGGCCTGGCTCTAGGACTGAAAGTCTCACCACCTGAGAGGTCCCTTAAGTCCTGGGAAAACCTGGAAGGCTGGTCATCCGTTGGGGGACCAGACACCCTCCCTAGGTCTCTGCCTGCCTCCGCATCTGTAGCCTATAGCCAATCTGCAGATGACCTCTGACGACCTGCAGATTGATGCTACGTTCCTGCAGGGCTGTGCACTTGGCCCTGGGGCATCTCAATTTCACACAGCTACTTCTGGGCTTCTTCCCTGGCCCTTGGGCATTGTGGCTTTCCAGCCTCAGTGTGGGAATCCCAAGGGAGGGCTCTGATTGGGCCATCCGGGAACTGCTGACTGTGACTAGCCAGAAGAGGGCTGCTTCTGGGAGAAGGGGTGCAAGGGGCTGTCACAGAGTGACTTGTATGGCAGAGACCATATCTATAGACTGGTGTTATTATCCCCATTTTACAGAGGAGGAAACTAAGGCTCAGGGAGGAAAAAATACTTAATCCACATCACATGGCTGGAAGCGGTGAGCTGAGATTCGAACTCAGGTCCAAATGACTCCAAAGTGCTGCTCCCTCTGTACTCCAGGCCTGTTCTGTGGGGAGCCACGTGGAGAGCCCGTGGGCTCCTGATCGATCTCCTAGGGCAAAGGAGGTTGGGCCCTCTGTTCTGTGCCCTTGGCTTCCAGGTCTGGCTTTCCAGGTGTCAGTTCCTGTCTGGGCCTCTATATGTCGCCCGCCTCCAACGTCCATTCTAGGCTGAGCCGTGCCGTTCCCAGGATTGGCCGGCAGAGCTCACAAACTCTATGCTCGACTCCCCCTCAGGTGGAGGGGCTGGGCCTCCCTCTCACAGGCCCCTGAGGCCCCAAACGCTGTCAGCACCTGGGAGGCTGCGCATCTGGGCGGCAGGGAGGATGGGAGGAGTGGGCGGGGCAGTGGTCACCGCGTGTCTCCCTCCCCAAGCCCCTCCTCCGCGCCGGAAGTCCGCCACCCACGTACCCATAGGCCTTTTCCCTTCCCGCCTGGCTCAGTAGGTCCCTGCGGCACACGCGCCGGTCCGTGATGGAGCAGCTCCAATGCCCAGGCTCCACTGATGAGCTTATTCCCACTTTTCGCTATTCTGGTGCTGTGGGTCTTTCCCTTGCAGACCGTTCAGCTCTCATTTTCCGACCCCGCAGCGCCTGCGCACATGGGCCGGAGGAGCCCTGGACGTTCCGGTCTTTGCCTGTAGTGCCCTTCCGAGCGGTGCCCCGACCACCCTCTGTGCAGTCAGTGGTCAGCCCGGGCACACCCGTCGACTCTGCTGCTTGAGTTCCTTCCCAGCACGTGGCAGACGTGAATTTGACCGTCACGGACTTGGGTGTATCAAAATAGTCGTGTTATTTCTCTACGACACAATTCTGCATGGCTCACAGCCCCCGTTTCCACTAGAGAGCGACACTGTGACAACCTGAGGTAAGTCTGTGACTTTTCACTAAAATGCAGTTCGCTTTGGGTGAATGCTTCCGTGGGGTGCCTGGGGAAGCTCTTCCCCTCCCCCCTTCCCTCGCCGCGGGTCGCGCGTGACTTTGCTGGGGGAAGCTGGAGGAGAGTGGCGTCCGGCCTCAGGGCACCTTCTGTCCTCCTCGGCCTCACCTGAGGGGTCCCAGGCCCAGCCAGGATCAGGCGGCCCTGTGCCCACCGCTCTCACCGGCCCCACCACCATCTCAGCTTCTCCTCCCCTTCATCCCAACCACCAGGCCTCTTCCACTGCCTGGGTCCTGAGGAGGGGTACACAGGTGCTCCGGAGGGGTGTGTCCTGAGGCGTTAGTTGGGCTGGGTCTTAAACAAAGGCCTTCTCGGGGCTTCTCTGGTGGCGCAGTGGTTGAGAGTCCGCCTGCCGATGCAGGGGATATGGGTTCGTGCCCCGGTCCGGGAAGATCCCACATGCCGCGGAGCGGCTGGGCCCGTGAGGCATGGCCGCTGAGCTTGCGCGTCCGGAGCCTGTGCTCCGCAGCGGGAGAGGCCACAACAGTGAGAGGCCCGCGTACCGCAAAAAAAACCCAACAACAAAAAAAACAAAGGTCTTCTCCACTGTTTGACGTTTCAACTAGTAAAAACCCGAACTGCTAGACATCATCTCTCACCCAACATGACATTATGCCTCCCCGGTACCCCATCCACATGCACCATCGCCCCTAATCCTCAGCAGCTCAGCGACTATGAGTGTTGTTGCCCGTGTCAGCTGCCAGGCAGGGTGAGCGGGTATGGTCAAACCCAGACCCTCCTGACTCCAAGCCCAGGTTTTCCACGTGACCCCACAGGGCTCCATGGAGGATGGTAGGGCAGAGGCAAGTCCGGCAAGAAACTGCCAGTGTTCCAAGGAGGCCGAGCCCAAGCCCAGAGGGAGCCCCACAGGCATGCTGCCCTCTTGGCCACAGTCCCCGCCTACCTGACTCAGCAGTCGAACAGGATGGTGTAGAAGAGAGAAAATTGGAGAATGAGTAGAAAGTGGGGGGAGAAGTAGAAGAGCCCAAGGGTGATCATCATCCTTCCCCCCAAAGGAAGGATGCCCCATGTCTTCCTGGGCATTGCTTTGTGCAAAGACAGAAAATACCAGAGAGTTGTCAGAAAACGCAGGGGCCCCATAGGATCCACTGGGTTTGATGTCCAAGCTTCTTCTCTGAAACTCAAAAATGGGAGCAGATTTTCAGCAGCCGCTCCAACTCCTTTCGATATGATGAAATAACAAGAAGCAGTTGCCCCGTGACATCTGACACAGAACGTTTCTTTTTCTAGTTTACCCAAATAACAAGATAGTTTTATTTATAATGAGATAAATGGAAAGGATGCTCGGTAAGGCTTGGAGTCATTATAGAGCTCTTTCTATGTTAATGGCGATGGCGAGAATGCAGAAATGGCTGTCACAGATTGAAAGGGGTGATGTTAAATATGCCTGTTGCAATGTAGCCAAGGTGGAAGGCCCCATTTCAATAAGGAGGATGAACGAGCAGTGTATGACTTTTGTGTTTCCTGGAGAAGAGGGTGTTTGTGGCCCTCTGAGCCCCCTCCCCAGAGTCCTTCCAGCAATTGCTCTGTTCTTACATCAGGCATTTGCTCCTTTAGGCCTAGTGCAGGTGTTCCTGGGGATGACCCCAGGGATCTTATGGGATGCAAACCTCAGGTGGTCGGCCTGGGCCCCAGCAGGCCTGGGAGGAGACAGACCACAGTCTAAGGGGCCAAGGAAGGGACCTGACATTGAAGACAGGGCAGCTGACTCCATGCTGGGCCAGGGGTGAAGCCATGGGATTGACTCAAGTAGATGACAGAAAACTAGATCCAAACTGGCTTAAGCAGAAGGGATTCGATGTGGCTTGATTTGGGCTTAAAGGACGCCATAAGAGTGCCATTTCTTGTTTTTCCTGCTTTGCACTCCATTCTCTCCCATGTTGGGTCTTGTTTCAGGCTCCCCGTCGTGGTTAGACCCTTGCCCCTGGCAGTGCAGCCACATCCTGGCAGGCTCTGGGGAAAGAGGGACAGTCCCTTTCTAGGGCATCCAGGAACGTGTCATTGCCTACCTTTGACTCTGGCCCGTGTGCCCATCCCTAAAACAACCAGCGTGCCAGTCGAAATGCAGTGCTCCGGTTGGCCAGCCCTGGGCCGTGGACTCCACCTGAATCACATGGTCCCCAAATGATGGTCCTGCATCCTTGCCTGAGTCTGGTGATTCATTCTCACTGACAATGCTTGATGACGGGGAGGCAGGCGGGATGAAGCAGGGTCCAGCCCAGAGCCCACTGGGATGTTTTAGGAAGGCAAATCAGCATGGGTCCCGCAAATATGGGATTCCCACCCATATAGCTCTTAGGTCCATCCCCTTTTCTGCCTGCATTGCTGATGCCTTATTTTGAGCCCCCATTTTTCTTTCCTCCATCCGGAATCATTACTGTCTGAGACATTTTTGTGGAACACAAAACCTCAGCATGCCACTCCTCTTTCACTACCCCAGTGGTTCTCACTCCCGCAGGATGAGGCCAGAGTACTGAGTGTGATGACAGAACCTTTCCTGGATAGGCCTCTGCCCCCCTCTACAGCCTCCTCAGACCAGTCCAGGTCCTCCAAACATCGTGATTGTCCCATGCTTATGCTTTGCATGTGCATGTGCCTGAGGTGCCCAGCCACCCCTGCCGTCCAGCTAGAAAAACTCCTGTGTATCCCTCAGGACCCAGATAGTGTCACCTGTTCTGTGATGCGTCCCCCAGGTTTTCCCAGGCATTTGTCTGTGCTCAGGCTCTCTGTGCTGGCTCTTTCTTTATCGGTTTTAACAGCTGCCTTCTTGTCTCATGTCCCCAGGAGCCTGGAAGTTCCTTAAGGACTGTGTTATAAAATATTCTTTTAAATTTTTTATTACGGAACATTAGAAAACTACAGAAAATTACAAATATGTATTCAAAACCCAGATTTGATAGATAACAACAGCTTGCCACATTTGTTTTAGCTTTCTCTTTGAAGAAATAGATATTAAAAAATACCACCAAAGCCCCGATTCCCCCGTTCCCTTTCCTTCCGCTCCCAGGCTCCTGCAGTTGGATGGAATCTCTGTTCAACATTATGCTCTTGAGAATTATCCATGTTGATTTATGTAAATATGTTTTGCTCATTTGTACCATAATGGAGGGCTTTTGATTTTAAGAATAAACTGTAGTTTACTTATCCTTTTTCTCCTCCCAATGAATGGCTCTGTTTTTGATTTTTCAATGTTATAAATGTGCTACAGGGAATGTTCTTGCATGTGTCTCCTGAGATCACAGGCAGGAAGGTATCAGCAGATAACCCAGTGGTAGAATTGTTGGCTCATAAGTATGTAGAGTCCATGCATCCTCACCTTTAATAAACTTGACTGAGTTCTCACCAGGGTGTTGTACCTGCTCACATGCCCCCAAGGGATTTCAGTTCTGAGAAACCCTCAAACCTCACCAACACTGACTGTTAGGAGACTTTTCAATGTTTGTTACTCTGCGTAGAAGAGAAGGAAGTTTTGTTTCATTCTCCTTGCCCCATGACTGTTGAGGCTCAACCTTTTGTCTTTTCTCTCTCTCTTTTTTAAAAAAATTTATTTATTTATTATTTTTGGCTGTGCTGGGTCTTTGTTGTTGTGCGCAGGCTTTCTCTAGTTGCGGTGAACCGGGGCTACTCTTCACTGTGGTGCATGGGCTTCTCATGGTGGTGGCTTCTCTTGTTGTGGAGCATGGGCTCTAGGCGTGTGGGCTCAGTAGTTGTGGCTCGAGAGCTCTAGAGCACAGGCTCAGTAGTTGTGGCGTGTAGGCTTAGTTGCTCCATGGCATGTGGGATCTTCCCAGACCAGGGCTAGAACCCGTGTCTCCTGCGTTGGCCAGGTGGATTCATAACCATTGTGCCACCAAGGAAGCCCTCAACCTCTTTTCATATGTTTGTTGGTCATTCAAATTTTCCCTTCTGTGAGCTGTCGGTTTTCCTAGTGGCTTGTTTGTCGCTCTGTGTCCTGGAGCTGACTCCTTCGTCTGCTGTACACACCATGTCTTATCCATCAGTGTGTCCCTGCATCCCTGCATCTCCCTCAGGGCCAGACCCAGGCTGCCTCTGGCGAATGTTTGCCGGAGAGTGAGGAGGTGAACCAGGGGAAGCAGAGAAGCCAGCCCAACTGTACGACTGGGATGGAGGAGATGGGTCTCCCTGGGCTAGAATCTGAGTGAACAGAAAGTTAGCGATGGCCAGTTAGGGCAGGAGGGTGGAAGTTGAGACCCTGAGAAGGGATTTGAGCCAAGGGTCCAAGGCTGTGCTTTAAAGAAAGCCTCTTGGGGAGTGGGGTGGGGAGGAGAAGCTGGGGAAGGGACTTAGCAGGAGCAGCTGACCCACCCGGTGAGGACTGAGGACATCACAGCCTCCCAGAGGCCAGAAGAAGGGGTCAGGGAGGCTGCCCAGTCCAGTGACCCTTCTCAACTCCACCCTCCACAAAGCAAAGAGTCTCTGGGTCTTCCTGACAACAGTTGACAACAGTTCCTCCCAAGACCTCCCTAAGGTCCTTCGGGGCAGTAAGAAATGAGCTAGGCTCTCAATCCTCTTCCCAAGGTGAACCCATTAGCAACGATCCTCAAGACTCACATCTAGACATTTTATTTCCAATTTTTTCCCATCTTGCTCCTGTGCTGAGTCATTCAGCAGGCTCCCAGGCTCTCTACATTTGGACACACACTTGAGGGAGGGCAGCGCCTGGGTGTTCCACGGAGATAGTGAGGGCTGGCCCTGTGTTCCAGCACTCACCCTGGGAGAAGTGGGGACTGGAGTCCTGAGTCCTAATCATGTCTTTATTAGCGAAGACACACTTGCAGCCACAGTTCAACTCTCATCTATGTGTGAATGATTCTTTAAGTAAATAAAGTTCAGAATAAGCTTTGAGAGGGCAGGGATCATAGCTGACAGTGTCCCAGCACCTTCAGTACACCTGGCACATAGGAGAGCTCACTAATAATTTATTCAGTAAATGAATGAAAAGACCAGAACACCCAACACTCCAGAGATGGCAGTTCTCCCCGAGTTTGTCTATATAGAATTGCAGTTCAGTTAAAATATCATCAGGGTCTTATTTTATTTTTTAAACACTTAATCAAATTATTCTTAAAGTTCATCTAAAATCATGAACATAGAACAGCCAAGAAAATCCTGAGATGAAAAATTTCCACGAATTAAACTTCCTTCATATAATAAAACCTATCATAAAGGGACAGTAATTGAAAGAATATGGTACTGGTCCAGAAATGGATATATTAATGGATGATATTAAAATGCAGAAATATATTCAAGTAATATTAGAATTTTGGTCATAATAAAAAGGGCATATCAAAATAGCGGAACAATGATTATCTAGTTGATGGTGTTGCAACCTCTGCCAGAATATTTGGAAAACCAGAGCAGTTAAACCTTGGCTTCACTCCACGCACAAAAATAAGCTCCAGGTTCCAGGGGAGTTTTCTAGAGTGCATTTCCAGTTCCCACTGGACCAGCCTGCATTGTTCCTTACCTCTAGCGCCTCTCAATAGAGGGGTCTTGGGCCCATCCCCACTTCCGTGGCCTGTCGTGAAAGGCCACTGCTCCTGATGGGTGTGGGTCGCTGGGTCCACACTTGCCCTTTCTTCTCAGGAGGTTGCAGTCCTGTATGGGTGTGAGGGTTTGGGGGGGCTGATTAAAGAAAAAGATACGACCACAAGAGGCAGTAACACACAGTAAGCTTTGTTGGGTGATGCTCGGACAGGGTTGCGTGTGGGGGAAAGGAGTCCATTGTAGCAGGAGCCTGGCCAGAAGGCATGGCAGCTCAGGGTTGCTACTCAAGGGGAGGAGGGCAAGGGAACTCCCCAGGAGAGAAGGGAAGTGAGAGGGGGCTTATGTATCTGGTGAGGTCTCTTAGCAGCTTGGGGCCTTGTGACTGCAAAGCCCCATCCTGTCAGTAGGTAACAGCTGCTGGGTGAAGTGGTCTGCAAAGCAGTCATTCTCTAAATGGCTAAAAGGTGCTTGTTTGGACTATATTAACAATAATTGGATGTGTAAAAATTTGAATTTAGCATTGGCAGGCTTTTGAGCTAAGGGGTCTTAGCTTGCAATGAAGAAATAAAACAATGTGGAGGCCAGCACACAGAGGCCATCTTTGGCTCATTTATATAACAGGTCCCCATCAGCGACTTCAGTGGTGGTGACTGGTGGGGTACCCCGCCCTTGTCAGAGGAGCTGTGTATGAGCAGACCCTGTGAGTAGGGCCCAGAAGCTGGGATTCTTTTTTTTTTTTTTAAAGCTCCCCAGGTGATTCTAATGTTTTAGGCTGCACTGGAAACCACAGACATAGGTCAGTGGTCCTCAGACCTAGCTGCCTATTAGACTATTTAGGTGGAGGTGAGAGTGGTGATAGCTTCCAGCACATATTAAAACCTGGACCCCATTCCCCGAAATTCTAATTCTATATCAGGGCACAGGTAGTTCTTCACCTCTCAGATGAGTGTGACATGCAGCCAAGACTGAGAACCCCGCCATGGGGCCTGGGGAGGGGGAGCTGGTGAGGCATCTACCGGGAGGGCCACAGTGCCCACGAAGACAGGGAGTGAGAGTGTCCAGTTACTGGCTGCTTACACACTGCACATGCCAGGCATTGTACTGCTTGCATGATCTCCTGTGTCCTTGCATCACGTCAGACAGGAAGCCATCCCATACGGCCTTCCACTCCCTCCTGTTTCCTTCTCCATGTCACTCAGGCTTTGCCAAGAGTTTTCCTTGACTGACAGTCACACTGACCAGAACTGGGGTTACCTGCAGTGGTCATGTCTGCTCACCTCCCACTCCTTCCATGGTGTCTGAAAGAGCTCGTCCTTTGCCTGTAGAGCTGAAAGGCACTGGAATAACTGGCACATCTTCCCATGGCCCAGATTGAGGCCTTGTCTCTCATACCTCTGGACGTGCACCTTACCCACTTCCTCTCACAGGCCAGGTGGGCTCTGCTCAGCCTTCTGGCTGCTCCACAGATAAAGAATCTGGCCTCAGATTCCCACGTAGCCATTGTACTGTTCCATGGGATGCAGATAGCCGAGTGGTAAGGTCCCTCTCCAAACCAAACTGAGAAACGTGCATAGTATGTCCTCTACGTGCAGGGCCCGAGACTCAGCCTTGCACACCCCCCCACTCCTGGCTGCTCCAGAGCCCATATTCTGCTGAGTCCCGGGCAGTTCCCAAGTCCCTTCCCAGAGAGATCCAGGCTGGGCAGGGAGGGAGGGAAGCCAAGTCCCTCTGTGCTTGCCTCCCTTCCCTCCTCACCTGCCCAGCTCCTTGCTGTCACACGTGTTTACCCAAGCATGGCACCAATACCAAGAGTGGAGTCTGACCTTTACAGAAAGGAATAATTTGATTTCCCGGGGAAGGTAGTGAACATCAGAAAGACTTTAGCAGTATCAAAGCAGCGTATCAATTAAATATCTGCCTAAGAGTCCTCTCTGGGTTTCCATATTCCGAAAGGCTCATGATAAAATTAACTCCAAAGTTACTGACTGAGAAATGTACAATCACTGTCTTGCTGGTACAATAAAATGGGATGGATTGTTTAGGCATTTAATTGGCATCGGACAACAGGCTGTTAAGTAGACATCAATTACGGCAGAGCTCTAATTGACATTTGATAAGCGTTCTGACTGATCACCAGTGTTTGCCCTGCCAAATTAAATGGCTCCGTGGACGGTGAACTCTGTGCTTGACGGCCGGGAGGGGGCTTATAAAAGGGCTGTGAGTGCCTGGTGGCCTCCGGCGGCAGGGGCTGTATCCAGAACACCCTTCCTCTCATTCAGAAACACTTCTGAGAGCCAAGTGATTGCTTTCTGGCCTTGAGTTTTCTTCAAATATTGCCTCTGGGAAAAGAGATGGTTCTCCTGCTGGAACCAGGCTTTGCCTGCCTCACATGCAGCCATCTTCCCATTTTCTGTCTTTCCTTCTCAGCCCACTCAGCCCCAATTTTGAGTCCAATTTCTGTGGGCTTTACAGTCAGACCTATTTGAATGCTAAGCCTGGCTCCACCACTTCAAAGCTGTGAGCCCTGAGCAGTTCGGCTGTTTTCTCTGGACCTCATTTTCCTTCTCGGTGCAACAGGGACATTGCCTCAGTGTCAAGACCATTGGGAGAAAAGTGCTGGCCAAATTCTTAGCACAGAGGAGGCGCTCAGCATGTTTTAGTTCCTCTTTTTCTCTCTCCTCTCTTTTCCTTGTGCTCCCCTATTCCTACTCCTGGGCTATGGTTTTGTTCCACTCTGTTGCATTGTGGCCCGGATACGGTCTTTCCTAATGCTCCATCTTAGCTGAGACCCAGCTTTGACAACTACCAGAGAAGCAGAGGGGCTTGGGCTCGGGATTTAAACCCTGGTTCTGCCACTCATGAGCTGTGTGACATTGAACCAGTTACTTCACTTCTCTGTTGTTTGGTTTTCTCATCTGTGTTGTGGGGATAATTGACAATAATTACCTTCTAGAGTTAATGGAATGACTTAGGATGATGCCTGTGCTTTTAAGGGCCCAATGTATAATACATTGCCTGTTGTAATCATCAGACCCATTCGTCTAGGGTGAAGCCATTGAACTTGCTCTTATTCAGTAACCAACTCTTGAGTGTATTCAGGCTTCCACAGTCCCTTGTTTCCAGATGGCAGCATGCCAAGTGGCCTCATTCCATCTTCTTAACCTCCTTTCTCTTGAGGGCTGCTGGATCAGTTCAAATAGACTCTGGCTGCTGTACGTGGCAACTGCATGGCATATGTTTTTTTTTTTAATTTAATTTAATTTATTTCTTATACATCAGGTTCTTCTTAGTTATCTATTTTATACATATATTAGTGTATATATGTCAATCAAAATCTCCCAATTCATCCCACCATCACCACCACCCCCTGCCACTTTCCCCCCTTGGTGTCCATGTTTGTTCTCTACATCTGTGTCGCGATTTCTGCCCTGCAAACTGGTTCAACGCACCATTTTTCTAGGTTCCACATATATGCGTTAATATACAATATTTGTTTCCTCTTTCTGACTGACTTTACTCTGTATGACAATCTCTAGATCCATCCACGTCTCTACAAATGACCCAATTTCGTCCTTTTTATGGCTGACTAATATTCCATTGTATATATGTACCACATCTTCTTTATCCATTCTTCTGTCGATGGGCATTTAGGTTGCTTCCATGACCTGGCTATTGTAAATAGTGCCACAGTGAACATTGGGGTGCATGTGTCTCTTTGAATTATGGTTTTCTCTGGGTATATGCCCAGTAGTGGGATTGCTGGGTCATATGGTAATTCTATTTTTAGTTTTTTAAGGAACCTCTATACTGTTCTCCATAGTGGCTGTATCAATTTACATTCCCACCAACAGTGCAAGAGGGTTCCCTTTTCTCCACACCCTCTCCAGCATTTGTGGTTTGTAGGTTTTCTGATGATGCCCATTCTAACTGGTGTGAGGTGATACCTCATTGTAGTTTTGATTTGCATTTCTCTAATAATTAGTGGTGTTGAGCAGCTTTTCATGTGCTTCTTGGCCATCTGTATGTCTTCTTTGGAGAAATGTCTATTTAGGTCTTCTGTCCATTTTTGGATTGGGTTGTTTGTTTTTTTAATATTGAGCTGCATGAGGTGTTTATATATTTTGGAGATTAATCCTTTGTCTGTTGATTCGTTTGCAAATATTTTCTCCCATTCTGAGGGTTGTCTTTTCATCTTGTTTGTAGTTTCCTTTGCTTTGCAAAAGCTTTTAAGTTTCATTAGGTCCTATTTGTTTATTTTTGTTTTTATTTCCATTACTCTAGGAGGTGGATCAAAACAGATCTTGCTGTGATTTATATCAAAGAGTGTTCTTCCTATGTTTTCCTCTAAGAGTTTTATAGTGTCCAGTCTTACATTTAGGTCTCTAATCCATTTTGAGTTTATTTTTGTGTATGGTGTTAGGGAGTGTTCTAATTTCATTCTTTTACATGTAGCTGTCCAGTTTTCCCAGCACCACTTATTGAAGAGGCTGTCTTTTCTCCATTGTATATCCTTGCCTCCTTTGTTACAGGTTAGTTGACCATAGGTGCGAGGGTTTATCTCTGGGCTTTCTATCCTGTTCCATTGATCTGTATTTCTGTTTCTGGGCCAGTACCATGTTGTCTTGATTACTGTAGCTTTGTAGTATAGTCTGAAGTCAGGGTGTCTGATTCCTCCAGCTCTGTTTCTTTCTCTCAAGACTGCTTTAGCTATTCTGGGTCTTTTGTGTCTCCTTACAAATTTTAAGATTTTTTTTTTTGTTCTATTTCTGTAAAAAATGCCACTGGTAATTTGATAGAGATTGCATTGAATCTGTAGATTGCTTTGGGTAGTATAGTCATTTTCACAATATTGATTCTTCCAATCCAAGAACATGGTATATCTCTCCATCTGTCTGCATCATCTTTGATTTCTTTCATCAGTGTCTTATACTTTTCTGAGTACAGGTCTTTTACCTCCATAGGTAGGTTTATTCCTAGGTATTTTATTCTTTTTGTTGCAATAGTGAATGGGATTGTTTCCTTAATTTCTCTTTCCGATCTTTCATTGTTAGTGTATAGGAATGCAAGAGCTTTGTGTGCATTAATTTTGTATCCTGCAACTTTACCAGATTCATTGATTAGCTTTAGTAGTTTTCTGGTGGCATCTTTAGGATTCTCTGTGTATAGTATCATGGCATCTGCAAACAGTGACAGTTTTTCTTCTTCTTTTCCAATTTGTATTCCTTTTATTTCTTTTTCTTCTGTGATTGCCATGGCTAGGACTTCCAAAACTATGTTGAATAATAGTAGTGAGAGTGGACATCTTGTCTTGTTTCTGATCTTAGAGGAAATGCTTTCAGTTTTTCACCATTGAGAATGATGTTTGCTGTGGGTTTGTCATATATGGCCTTTATTATGTTGAGGTAGGTTCCCTCCATGCCCACTTTCTGGAGAGTTTTTATCATAAATGGGTGTTGAATTTTGTCCAAAGCTTTTTCTGCATCTATTGAGATGATCATATGGTTTTTATCCTTCAATTTGTTAATATGGTATATCACATTGATTGATTTATGTATATTGAAGAATCCTTGAATCCCTGGGGTAAATCCCACTTGATTGTGGTGTATGATCATTTTAATGTGTTGTTGGCTTCTGTTTGCTAGTATTTTGTTGAGGATTTTTGCATCTCTATTCATCAGTGATAATTGGTCTGTAATTTTCGTTTTTTGCAGTATCTTTGTCTGGTTTTGGTATCAGGGTTATGGTGGCCTCATATAATGAGTTTGGGAATGTTCCTTCTTCTGCAATTTTTTTGGAAGAGTTTGAGAAGGATGGGTGTTAGCTCTTCTCTAAATAGGTGATAGAATAATAGGTGATAGAATTTCATAGAATTCACCTGTGGAGCCATCTGGTCCTGGACTTTCGTTTGTTGGAAGATTTTTAATCACAGTTTCAATTTCATTACTTGTAATTGGTCTGTTCATATTTTCTATTTCTTCCTGGTTCAGTCTTGGAAGGTTATACCTTTCTGAGAATTTGTCCATTTCTTCCAGGTTGTCCATTTTATTGGCATAGTGTTCCTTGTAGTAGTCTCTTAGGATGCTTTGTATTTCTGCAATGTCTGTTGTAACTTTTCCTTTTTCGTTTCTAACTTTATTGATTTGAGTCCTCTCCCTCTTTTTCTTGATGAATCTGGCTAAAGGTTTATCAATTTCGTTTATCTTCTCAAAGAACCAGCTTTTAGTTTTATTGATCTTTGCTATTGTTTTCTTTGTTTCTCTTTCATTTATTTCTGCTTGATCTTTATGATTTGTTTCCTTCTACTAACTTTGGGTTTTGTTTTTTCTTCTTTCTCTGGTTCTTTTAGGTGTAAGGTTAGATTGTTTATTTGAGATTTTTGTTGTTTCTTGAGGAAGGCTTGTATTGCTATAAACTTCCCTCTTAGAACTGCTTTTGCTGCATCCCATAGGTTTTGGATCATTGTGTTTTCATTGTCACTGTCTCTAGGTATTTTTTGGTTTCCTCTTTGATTTCTTCAGTGATCTCTTGGTTATTTAGTAACATACTGTTTAGCCTCTATGTGTTAGTGTTTTTTACATTTTTTTCCCTGTAATTGATTTCTAATCTCATAGCGTTGTGGTCAGAAAATATGCTTGATATGATTTCAATTTTCTTAAACTTACTGAGGCTTGATTTGTGACCCAAGATGTGATCTATCATGGAGAATGTCCACGGGCACTTGATAAGAAAGTTTAATCTGCTGTCCTGTAAATATCAATTAAATCTAACTGGTCTATTGTGTCATTTAAAGCTTGTTTCCTTATTAATTTTCTGTTTGGATGATCTGTCCATTGGTGTAAGTGAGGTGTTAAAGTCCCCCACTATTATTGTGTTACTGTCAATTTCCTCTTTTATAGCTGTTAGCAGTTGCCTTATGTATTGAGGTGCTCCTATGTTAGGTGCATATATATTTATAATTGTTATATCTTTTTCTTGGATTGATCCCTTGATCATTATGTAGTGTCCTTCCTTGTCTCTTGTAACATTCTTTACTTTAAAGTCTATTTTATCTGATATGGGTATTGCTACTCCACTTTCTTTTGATTTCCATTTGCATGGAATATCTTTTTCCATATGCTCACTTGCAGTCGGTATGTGTCCCTGGGTCTGAAGTGGGTCTTTTGTAGACAGCATATATATGGGTCTTGTTTTTGTATCCATTACACAAGCCTGTGTCTTTTGGTTGGAGCATTTAATCCATTCATGTTTAAGGTAATTATCAATATGTATATTCCTGTTACCATTTTCTTAATTGTTATGGGTTTGTTTTTGTAGGTCCTTTTCTTCTCTTGTGTTTCCCACTTAGAGAAGTTCCTTTAGCATTTGTTGTAGAGCTGGTTTGGTGGTGCTGAATTCTCTTAGCTTTTGCTTGTCTGTAAAGCTTTTGATTTCTCCATCAAATGTGAATGAGATCCTTGCCGGGTAGAGTAATCTTGGCTGTAGGTTCTTCCCTTTCATCACTTTAAATATGTCATGCCACTCCCTTCTGACTTGTAGAGTTTCTGCTGAGAAATCAGCTCTTAACCTTATGGGAGTTCCCTTGTGTGTTATTTGTCGTTTTTCCCTTGCTGCTTTCAGTAATTTTTCTTTGTCTTTAATTTTTGCCAATTTGATTACTGTGTGTCTCGGCGTGTTTCTCCTTGGGTTTATCCTGTATGGGACTCTCTGTGCTTCCTGGACCTGGGTGGCTATTTCCTTTCCCATGTTAGGGAAGTTTTCAACTATAATGTCTTCAAATATTTTCACAGGTCCTTTCTCTCTCTCTTCTCCTTCTGGGACCCCTATAATGCAAATGTTATTGCGTTTAATGTTGTCCCAGAGGTCTCTTAGGCTGTCTTCATTTCTTTTCATTCTTTTTTCTTTATTCTGTTCCATGGCAGTGAATTCCACCATTCTGTCTTCCAGGTCACTTATCCGTTCTTCTGCCTCAGTTATTCTGCTGTTGATTCCTTCTAGTGTATTTTTCATTTCAGTTAATTTATTGTTCATCTCTGCTTGTTTGTTCTTTAATTTTTCTAGATCTTTGTTAAACATTTCTTGCATCTTCTCGATCTTTGCCTCCATTCTTTTTCCGAGGTCCTGGATCATCTTCACTATCATTATTCTGAATTGTTTTTCTGGAAGGTTGCCTATCTCCACGTCATTTAGTTGCTTTTCTGGGGTTTTATCTTTTTCCTTCATCTGGTACAAAGTCCTCTGCCTTTCATTTTGTTTATCTTTCTGTGAATGCGGTTTTTGTTCCACAGGCTGCAGAATTGTAGTTCTTCTTGCTTCTGCTGTCTGCCCTCTGCTGGATGAGGCTATCTGTCATGCTTTGTTAAGAACATATTTGTGTGTGTGTGTTTGTGTGTTTATACTCGCATATTGGCATGCAGTCTGATTAACAGTTAGTGAGTCCTAGTTCTCTTACAGTGTAAGAAAAATGTGACTCTTTCTTCGCTACCAGTTGGCATTTTACTGTAAAATATCACTTGGGAACTTAGATTGCTGATGGAACTAGGTCAATTTGATGAAAACTAACTTATTGAATGGCTAATTTGCCAAAAGCCAATTCACCAAAAGTTAATTTGCTGAAAATAAATTTGCTGAATCATTAAATCACTGAATGACCAGTTTACTGAAAACTGTCAAACCCTCAACCTCGTTTAGGAGTGGTGGCTGTAGATGTTTTGCTGTCGGAGCAAGAAGCACATGTAGAGAAGACGCATAAGCAAAGGCAAGGGTTAGGCAAAGATCCTTAAAAATAAAGAAGCTAGGAACCATGAGATGAAGGGAAAGTCTATCCGTTTGCAGTTAAATAACAGCTTTTGAACAGTGAAACATACAAGGATTCCATATGCAGTTGACCTGGGCAGGTTGCTCTGTGGTTAAATGGCTGCAAGAAAGCTATGATGAAACTAAAACAAAAATTAATTCTCAAAAATTTATTACTCAGTCATTTACAGATTGGCTTTGGCAAACTGATTTTCAGTGAATCAGTCTATTTTCTTCCCCAATATGACCTTAGCCTGAGACTGAAGTGAGAATGTGGCTAATTGGGAGAGGCCATCCATCCATCCATAGAAAACAAGGGACTGATGGTGGCCTCTGGTCTGCCTCTGCATCTCAGCTAGGGCTGGGGCCGGGGAACCTGGGGCTGGGGATCAGGGTCAAAGAGGCTGTGCCTCTGGGTGGTGGTAGGATTGGTGATTAAGCCAGTAGTGGTCCTCTGTTCTGGGGGCATGCTTAGAAGGTTGCCAGACCCAGCCACTGCTAAGAATGGGACAGGCAGAAGCTCAGAATTGACCTGGGCCCAAGGCAGTAGGCAGGACTGTGGGGAGGGACCCTCTACAGCCCCAGACCTTCTATGAGGAGCAAAACAGAATTGGCAGAGGCCTGGGGACAGCCCCAGCACAACAGGCTATGCTAGGAACCCCAGGTTCCCTGAATGTAGGCTCATTTATTGAGTAAGAAAAAAAAAAAATCTATTATGTGCCCATAATGGTAAAATGAAATAATTTTAGCTGAATATATTGAGCATTTACTGTGTCCTAGAACTATGCTAAGCACTTGTGTGCATTAATCATGTGAGCAACTCCATAAAGGAGTTGCCATTTTTATTTCCATTTAACAAAGAACCGAGGCTCAGAGATATTAAGAAGTTTGCACAAGGTCACAGAGCTAACAAGAGTCAGAAGTTGTCTTCACATCTAGCTCTCTCTGGTCCCAGATATATGTTCTTAACTCAAAAATGTTTATGTAATTATATTAATACATGTAAATATATATACATGTTTGTATCCTTTCTTTTAAAAATACATATGATGTAATATACTGTTCTTCCTTTTACTCTTCATTTAAAAACATGCATTGGAGTTCTTTCTATGTAAGCACATATAAATACCACGTTCTTTTAAAAAAACTGAGTGGTATTCCATTGTGTCGATCTGTTGAATCATAATTTATTTAAACAAATATGAGAGTTCCAATTGCTATATTTGACAGTTCTTGGTATTACTCATCTCTTTAAGTTTAGCTATTCTGGTGGGTGTGAAATCATATTTCATTGTGGTTTTAATATACAATTGCTTGATGACTAATGAAATTGAATACATTTCCATATGTCTATTGGGCATTTTTCCATACTTTTGTGTGCCCATTCAGGAGTCTTTCCCATTTTTCTATTGTGGTGTATTATTTTTATTTGCTTGTAGTAGATCTTTATATATTCTAGATTCAAGTCTGTTGTTACTCACATATGTATATTGCAGAAGTTCTTCTCTCATCCTCTGACCTGTTTTTGATTCTCTTAATAGTATCTTTTGGAGAACAAGAGTTCTCAATTTTAATCAGGTTCAACTTAGCAGTTGTTTCCTTTAAAGTTAGTGCCTTTTGGGTCCTGTTTAAGAAATGATTCTTTACACCAAGATAATGAAGAAGTTTCCCCATATTATCTTCTAGAAGTTTTATTGTTTTTATTTAAGTGTACAATCCACATATGTTTAATTTTTGTTGATGGTATAGAGGTCAAGATTCAACTTTTCCAAATGTTTATCGAATTGACCCAACACCAGGTTGATTAAAAGAACATTATTTTTCCCTGTGCTATACAAAGTTACCTGTGTTAGAAACCAAGGAGTCATATTGGATTGCCTGTTTCTGGACTCCATATTCTGTTCCATTAATTTAATTACTGCCTTAATTATTTTGGCTTTCTACGTCTTTACACTGAGTAGCTCTTATTATTCCATCTGGTTCTTCTTCAAGAGATTCTTCACTTTTCTTGGCCCTTTGCATTTCTATATAAATTTTAAAATTGTCTTGCCAACTTCCAAGCTGAATTAGAAAATCCTGCTGAAATTTTGGTAGAGTCCATGAATATGGTATATCCCTCCATTTATTTAGGTGATCTTCAATTTCTCCCAGTATTTTGTAGTTTTCTGCGAAAACTAGAGTTCTTGTACCTTCTTTGTTAAATTTATTTTCAGGTTTATTTTTTACCATACTATAATTGGAGTATTTTAAAATTTCCTTATCTACTTGCTCATTGGAATGTAAAACTACAACTACTTTTTGTGGGTTGATCATGTATCCAGTGACTTTGCTAAATGTATGTATTTATTTATTTATTTTTGCAGTACGCGGGCCTCTCACTGTTGTGGCCTCTCCCATTGCGGAACACAGGCTCCGGATGTGCAGGCTCAGCAGCCATGGCTCACGGGCCCAGCCGCTCTGCGATTTGTATGAATTTTGATTCTGTGTTTATAAGAGAGATTAACTTGTGATTTCCTTTCTTATAAAGACTGTCAGATTTTGTAATCAAAGGTTGTACTTGCTACATAGAGCAACATGTAGGGAAGTGTTTCCTATTTGCTGTTTTCTGGAAGAGTTTGGGTGTGACTGGCATTATTTCTCTTTAAATATTTGGAAGAGGTCACCAGTGCAGCTGTCTGGGCCTGAAGTTTTCTTTGAGGGAATATTTTTAGTTATGGATTTAATTTCTTTAAAATGCATAGTACAATTCATATTTCCTATTTTGGGGGTGTTTTCTTAGATATTTATCCTTTTCACCTAAATATTTAAATTTATTGTCCAAAGGTTGTTCATTATTTCTACTTATTTTCTTTTTAACGCCTGGCAGATATGTAGTCATTTCCCTTTTTCATTCTTGATACTGATTTCTTGTACCTTCCCTTTGCCCCCCATGATTAGTTTTCTTAGGGATTTATAAATTTCATTAAAGCTTTCAAGAAGCAAGCTTTGTTTTTGAACTTTGGTTCTCTTGAATTTTCTCTGTTCTACATTTGTTTTCTATTTTATTAATTTCTGTTCTTTATTATTTTCTTTCACTTTGAGCTTGATTTACTATTCTTTTCCTAACTTAAGATGGATGTTTAGATCCTTGTCTTTGGCATTTCATCCTTTCTCATGAGTACATTTAATAGTAAACATTTTCTTCTATTTACAGTTTTAACTGAATTTCATACATTTTGACATGCCATGTTTCACTGCCATTCAGCTCCAAATATTTTCTAATTTCCATTGTAACTTTTTCTTTCACTAGGTACTGTTTAGAAGTGCCCTGCTTAATTTCTAAACATTTGAGAGATTTCTAGTTATTTTTGTTACTCATTTCTAGTTTACTTCCATTATAGTCAAAGGTTATACTCCGTGAAATTTTAATCTCTTAAAATTTGTTGATATTTGCTTTATGAACAGTAGTATATGGTTGATGTTGGCAAATTTTCTATGTGCCCTTGAAAATAATGGTGTATGTAGTTTGGGATATAGTGTTTTATATATGTCAGTTAGCTAAATTGTGCTACATAAGTTTAAATACTCTCTTTTTCTGGATTTTTGTCTACTTACTCTTTCAGTTATAAAGAGATGTATATTAAAACCTTTCCCACTATAATTGTGGATTCATTTAATTTTTTTCCTTTTAGGTTTGTCAATTCCTGAATTATGTATTTTGAATCTATGCCATTAGGTGCATACAATTTTAGACTTTTTCCAGTTTTACTGATTGTTCACTCTTTTATCGTTATTAAATATCCCACATTACCACTTATAATGTGTTGTCCCTAAAGTTTATTTTGTCTGGTATTACTATAGCTATCAGCTTTCTGATAGTGTTTGTATGGTGCATTTTCTTTTCTATCTTTTACTTTCATCCTTTCTATATCCATATATTGGGGGTATGCCTCTTACAAGAAGCATATAGTGAACTGATTTTTTTTTTTGCTGTACACGGGCCTCTCACCGTTGTGGCCTCTCCCGTTGTAGAGCACAGGCTCCGGACACGCAGGCTCAGCGGCCATGGCTCACGGGCCCAGCCACTCCGCAGCATGTGGGATCTTCCTGGACCGGGGCACGAACCCGCGTCCCCTGCATCGGCAGGCGGACTCTCAACCACTGCACCGCAGGGAAGCCCCCTGGTAATTGATTTTTAATCCCCATGATAACCTTTACCTTTGAATCCCCATGAGAACCTTTACCCCATGATAACCTTTACCTTTTAATAAGTTAAAGAATATTTAACTTATTTATTTTTAATATAATTGTTGATATGGGTTTAAATCTGTCATCCTAATGGCTTTTTTCTATTGGTTTCAGCAGTTCTATGTTCCTTTCCCTATGTTTTCTTGCTTTCTTATAGATTCATCAAGTGGTTTAAATTTGTTCCCTTCTTTATTAGTTTGATGGCTTTTATATTCTTTTACTGTTTTTTAAATGGTTATCTTAGACATTACAGTAGGCATCCTTAATTTTTTAAACTCTAATAAATTATCTTTCATTTCTCAGTAATTCAAGGGCTTTAGGATACTTTAGCTTAATGTTTTTCTTGCCTTTTTTACTGTTTTCCTCATGTATCTTAATTGCATGTATATTCTTAAGCCTCACATGATGTCATTATTATTGTTGTTTCATACAGTCAGTATTCATTTAGATCTGTCTGTCTATATGTATGTACACTGTATATCCTTTCTAATTCTCTTTGTTTTTTTTTTTTTTTCTGGAAATCCGTGCTTCCATTTAGAATTATTTTTCTTCTGCTTGAAGAACTTTCTTTAGTGTTTCATCTGATGTAGATCTGTTTAGTTTTTGATTATCTGAAAAAATGTCTGTATTTTGTCTTTACTGTGAAGGACATAAAGGATTTTTATGCTGGTATAACATTCTTAGCTGTCAGTTAGTACTTTGCATATATCATTCCACTATTTCAGAATTCTCCTCCTTGTTTCCATTGGGAAGCAGCAATCCTATTTCTCCTTGATAATCAGGATCAGGTAACCCAGTCTGTATAGTTAGTCCCCTTTGTTGCTTGCTGGTTTAATAGCATGAGGAGCTGTGGGAATCTTAACTCCCAGTGTCTCCGGTGGAATAATTTCTCCTTTAGTAATTACGAGCTTGAAACCAGCAGAGCTCCACTTTGTGCCATATTTAGACTCATGCCCCTGAGTTATGCTGGGATCTGATCCTGGTAATGGGTCTTCAGGCAAGAGGGAGTGGTGGTAGTGGAGGTGTGGATCTTAAGGAGAATGAGACTCCTCTTGCAGTTAATCCTCTTGACCCCAGGTAAGGGCAAAGCTCTTTAAGCAAGGCAGAACTATGCACTCATCCCTGAGGAGCGAGGGGAGACTTCTCTTGGCAAAGGATGACTTAGAAGGATTTGGCAATTTGAGGTGTTCGGTTTCATCCAGATCTACTCAAATGACCCCATTCTAAGGGTCCATTCCAATTATTACTCTAACTTTACCATGAGAGATCTGGTGAGGGTATCATTCTGGTTCTTCAGGCTGCTTCTGCTTGACTCAGGAAACTGCAGAAGACTATTGCTTACCTCACAATAATTATACAACATTAAGGTGGGTGAATCAGAAAGTTATTTCCAAGTCTGAAGAGAGCAGAGACATAAACAATATAAAAAAACAAATGGTAGGGTTAAAGAATGTGTGCAACATTTGTGCTGACAATGGGCAAATACCCTCTTTAAAAAATTACTTCCATACATTGTTAAGGGTAGTAGGCAGACTCATGGACCACAAAGATACCCCCACCCTAATCCCCTGAACCGATGAATAGGTTGCTTTAGGTGACAAAAGGGCTTTGCAGATGTGATTAATGAACCTTGAGATGGAAAGCTATGCCTGGATCATCCAGGTGGGCTTGATCTAATGCATCCTTAAAAGCAAAAGAACCTTTCCTGGTTGCAGAGAACCAGAGAGATGGCAGCGTGAGAAGGACTTGGATGGTTATTGTTGATTTTGAAGATGGAGGAAGGGGCCATAAGCCAAGAAATGTGAGTTGCCTCTAGAAGCCGGAGAGAGAAACAGATTCTCTCCTAGAACCTCCGGATAGGAACATAATCTGGCCAACGCCTTAATTTTAGCCCAGTGAGAACCATTTCTCACTTCTACCTCATAACTGTAAAATAAGTTTGCGTTATTTAAGCTACCAAGTTTGTGGTAATTTGTTATGGCAGCAATAGAAAACTAATACAGTGAGAAAAAGACAAATAACTCAACAGAAAAACAGGCAAAGGATATGAACAGGTAATTCACAGAATTAGCCAATTAACATTTGGAGAGATGCTTAATCTTACTAATGAAGCAGGTAAATGCAAATGAAAACAAGATACCATTCTTCACTCATCAAATTGGCAAATGTTAAAGTACTTGATAACACACCCTAACAGTGGGAAGTAAACACTTTTAAACATTGCTGGTTGGAGTGTGAATTTCTGTAACTTTGGGGAAAGTAATATGGTGATTAATAATATAAATAACATACAAATCCTTTGACTTAGTAAATAAATCCAATTTTAGCTATCTTTCTCTTACAGAAGTAACAGGGCTATTTTTTTTTCTCTAAACATATGAGAAAATTTGGTGTCAAAAAACTGGAACTAATCTGAAGTTTCATCTTGGGGAATGGTTAAATAAATTTTGATAAATTCATGATATGAAACATTATGCATAAGGTAATACTAACTAGAGCTCTATGCAGAGGTCTAGAAGGTGGTCCATTGTATACTGTTGACTAAATAGCTTGCAAGATAATGTCCATAATATGAATCCATTGAGATGCAAAATAATACAACGAAGCATAAAATAACGTTTGCCTGCATATGTTTGTATACATTTCTGTTTGTATAGAGAAAGATGTGGAAAGAAACACACCAAGCAATTAACATTGATTATCTCCAGCAATGGCACTGGGGGTGAAAGGGCATGTGGGAGAGTGAGAGAGTTACATTTTTCTTCATACAACTCGATTGTCCATCTTTTTACAATGAGCACATACAACTTTTAAAGTAAACATTTAAACATTTCTAATAGAGCATTTAAGAAAGGGATAAAACCTTGCATTTTTGAACTTACACGTTTGCCCATCAGCCGGTAAATCACCCTTTCAGCTGGTGCTGGTGGCACTGCCCACTGGCCAACAGTCCAGTTTTGGCCACAGCACACCTTCTTTGTCTACACAGCAGTGTGCCTTTATGCAGCTACTTCAGCATTTTGTCCCTCTTTTATAAAAATGAGGGGAAGATGGGAAAAAATGAAAGTGCAGATAAGAGGTGTAGGTTTCATAAATTTAAACCAATAGAATCAAAGGTGGAAATCGTTAGGCGTGCCAAAAGTAATAAATCTCTTACCTGAATCAGATACTCACTGGACTTGAACCAGCTGACTGTGAATTTGGTTGTGAAAGAAAAGAACAAAATTAAGGAAAAGAGGCAAAGATCTTTTATGTCTTTTAGGACGAATAACTGGGGGTTACATGATATATTTATTTACCCTCTCCAAGATGGAACCACCTCTAAACACACTTAAAATATATAGGTCTGTTGCAGGTTTTTCTCACATTACACTTTTTATTTTTTCCGGTACACATTTGGTGTGCACAGTAATAACATATGCTTACTGCTTCTTCCTGCCATTTCTTTGGATACATTTCCTGATTCTCACCTCTGGTCAGGCAAGACCCTCACGTGGTCTTCAGGATGAGTAAGATGAATAGGAATAAAAAGTGCAAGGAATAGGCAAATTTCAACTATTTGTTTCCCAAAAACAGGCTCTTAAGATTCAAAAGGGCAAGCCCAAGTGAGGCAAGTACAGAATGTATATCACAATGGTAAGACTGGAGAGAAAATGAAGGAGGAGGCCACCCCTCTCATGCCGACAGGGAGCAAAGAGAAGGTGGCTGAGGCTGGAGAGGAGGAGACCAACGGGGTCTTTCATGAGGGTCTGTGTGTATGTGATGCAGGCAGGAGGCCATGGCAGCCTTTGGTCTTTGCTTTGAGCAGGAATGAATATGCACCTTTAAAAAAAAATAAAACCAAACCCAAACAGTTTTGTTTGTTTGTCTGGAGGCAACACCAAGGTGCTCAGTGACATTATGTATTCTTCAGTATTATCTGGATTTTTTCGCTTCACCCCACCATAAGCATTAGTGATCTGGTGACCCCTTTGCTTGCCTATCACTCACCTTCTCTGCTGATAGAGGGGTGGTGGGCTATGTCCCCTACACCCCTGCCTATAACTGATTGAATCAGTGGTGGGCGCAAGACCCAGATTTGTTCAACATGGAATTTGCATAGGACTCAGAGACTCTGCCTCTGCAGTCCTGAGTGCTGGGAGGAGGTGTCATGAAGAGCTGGGGCGCCCATGTGTGCAGAGGGAGAAGGCTGGGGAGAAAGAAGGCTGCAGTAGGGCTGCTGGGAGATGAAGGGCTGAGAGAGGAATGAGACCTGCCGCTGTAGCCTGGATACGCAGGGGAGTCTAGTTCTAGACTTTTCCATTTCTGATTCCCTCCTGATCCTTGACTGTATCTATCAACTTTTTGCCATGAAAAGAGAGGCTATTAGGATAATTATACTTCCTTTTACCTCTTGCCTCCTCCCCACTATTTTATTAGTTCTATTGTTTTATTTTAACCTTTTTATTTTGAAATAATTTTAGGTTTACCGAAGAGTTGGAAGGGTGGTACAGAGTGTTCTTGTATACCCTCCACCAGCTACCCCTGATGTTACCATTTACATAACCAGGAGACACTCGTCAAAATTAAGAAATGAACTTGGTAACCAACTCATCCAGGTTTTTCTGAGACTTCCCTGGTTTTAGCACTGAAAGCCTCCTGTGCGAGGAAGGCCCCAGTCCCAGACAAACCAGGGCTATTCTGATTTTTTAAATTGAAAGTCCCATGCCCAAGGGGCCCCTTCAGTCCTGGCAAACTGGGATGGTTGGTCACCCTGTCACCTAAAGTACAGACTTCATTTGCATTTCCGCAGTTTTCCCACTAACATCCTTTTCCTGTTCCAGGATCCAATACGAGAGCTCACTTTGCATTTAGTTCTCATATCTCCTTAGTCTCCTCTGATTAGTGACTATTTTTGTGTTTTCCTTGATTTACGTGACCTTGACACTTCTTACTGGTCAAGTATTTTGTAGAATGTCCCTGAATTTTGGTTTGTCCGATATTTTCTCATGAATAGTCTGGGGTTACGAATACAAGAGAGTGAAGGAAGCAGTGCCCTTCCTGTCATATCATATCGGGGTGGGTACATAACATCAAAATGACTTATTACTGGTGATTTAACCTTGACTGCTCAGTTAGGTTGATGTCTGTCAGTTTTCTCCAGTGTAAAGTCGCTATTTCTGCCTTTTCATATTCTGCTCTTTGGAATTGAGTCACTAAGTCCAGCCCACATTCAAGAGGGAGGAGTACCAAAGAATTTCTGGACATATGTTAAAACCACCATAGCAATGGTTTGGTGGAGATACTTTGAGGCTATGCAAATATCCTTGTTTCTCCTGAAAATTTGCCCACTAATTTTTAGCATGCATCATTGGGTCTTGCTTGTAAGCATTTATTACTGTGGTGTTCTAGTGGTGATTTTCTATCCTTTTATTAATTTAATTGTCAAGGTTTATAATATTGGTACGCTGTCCAAGGTGCATCTTCTCCCTTTTAATTCTGTGAGCTTCACCTGAATTTTCGAATAGATTCTCCATTTTGCTAGGGTTAGCTCAACTGGATTCTTTTCCTTACAAGCAAATGATGCCTCCAAGAGTGAGTACCTAGGATACAGAAGGTGCTTAATAAATGATTATTCTCTTTTGCCTTTCTCTCCAAGGCTGTCAGGGATCTATGCAGAAGAGTAGCATCCCATTTGGGGCCCTTGTGGCTGAGGATTCTGGAAGAAGAGGGCTTGGGGCCTTAAGTGCTACTTCCCAGAATTTCTCTTCCACCTTGGTAGAGGACCCACCCTAACATGGAAACAATTCCCTTCTGTTCTTCCCCTTCCTTCTACTAACTTCTCCCCCATAGACCTTTCACAGGGCTGCCAGAGTTCCAAGCTATCTTCCTCAAGCACAACACTGATCATGATTGTCCCTTGAGCGCTATTCACTGCAAACAGAATTATTTTCTAACTTTTCACAAGACCCTCCATCTACTGACCTTTACTTCCCCCTTCATCCTCATCTCTCACCATCCTTCTCTTTAGATCTAAAACTGGAGCCACACTGTACGTTTTTCCTTTTCCTAAAACACTGCTGCTATTCCATGCCTCTTTGACTTTGCATAGGGTGTCCTCTCCAGCTGGAATGTCCTACCTCTTTCTTTCTGTGAAATCTTCCCTGACTTTCCCAAGATCTAGTCTCTGTGTTCCTACAGCAGCTTTCACCTGTAAACCTCTGTGTCATGGATCATATTATTTTTTGCAATTTATCTGTGTCCATTTCTGTCTTTTCTAGTAGAGGGAGAGCTCTTTGAAAGCAGGCCATCTTGTTTATTTATGTATTTTCTAGAGCTCTATGCAGAGGTATGAGCCTGGCAATTAATAATATCAGCTAATATTTTTCAAGTGCCTACTTTTTACCAGACAAAACAAATTAGCTCAGTGATTCCAACTAAGAACTCTACAAGGGAGGTGTTTTTAACAATTCAATGAGGGAGGGCTTCCCTGGTGGCTCAGTGGTTGAGAATCCACCTGCCATTGCAGGGGACATGGGTTCGAGCCCTGGTCCGGGAAGATCCCACATGCTGCAGAGCAACTAAGCCCGTGCGCCACAACTACGGAGCCTGTGCTCTAGAGCCCGCGAGCCACAACTACTGAGCCTGCGTGCCACAACTACTGAAGCCTGCATGCCTAGGTCCCGTGCTCTGCAACAAGGGAAGCCACCTCAATGAGAAGCCCATGCACTGCAATGAAGAGTAGTACCCCTGCTCACTGCAACTAGAGAAAGTCATGCAACAACGAAGACCCAATGCAGCCAAAAAAAAAAAAAAAAAAGATATTTTCTAAAAACAAAACCAAAACAAAACAAAAAACAATTCAATGGGGGAAAGTCTTTTCAACAAATATTTCTGAGAGAACTGGATATCCACATGCAAAAAATGAAAATTGAACCCCCTACCTCACACCACATACATATTAAATTAGACTATAGACCTAAATGTAAGAGAAATTGCAAAACTCTTAGATTAAAACATAGGAGTAAATCTTCATGAACTTGGGTCAGGCAATGGTTTATTAGATATAGTATGCAAGCAACAAAGGAAAATAGATAAATTAGAGTTCATCGAAATTAAAAACTTTTATGCTTCAAATCACATTATCCAGAAAGTGAAAAGACAACCCACAGCATGGGAGAAAATACATGCAAATCATATCTCTGATAAGGGACTTGCATTCAGAACATAAAAAGGACTTTTACAGCTTAATAGTTAAAAGATAACCCAATTAAAAAATGGGTAAAATATTTTACTAGGTATTTCTCCAAAGAAGATATGCAGATGGCCAATAAGCACGTGAAGAGATGCTCAATACCATTAGTAGTTAAGGAAATGCAAATCAAAACTGAAATGAAATGCTACTTCTCACCCACTAGGATGGCTATAATCAAAAGGACCAATAATAACAAGTGTTCATGAGGATGTGGAAAAATTGGAACTCTCATATATTGCTCGTGAGAGTGTAAAGTGGTGCAGCCACTTTAGAAAACACTTTGAAAGTTTCTCAAAAAGTTAAACATGGAGCTACCATATGACCCATGAGTTCCACTCCTATGTACAATCTGCATATCCTCCTGTATACTTTAAATCATCTCTAGATTACTTACAATACCTAATACAGTGTGTTACATAAATAGTTCCTGGTGTGCTGCAAATTCAAGTTTTGCTTTTTGGAACTTTCTGGAATTAAAAAAAACATTTTTGATCCATGGTTGGTTGAATCCACAGGTATGGATCCCATGGATATGGAGAGCCAACTGTATATACTCAAAAGAAATAAAAACATGTCCACACAAAACCTTGTACGTGAATGTTTGTAGCAGCATTATTCATAACATCCCCAAAGCAGAAACAACCCAATGTCCATCAGTTGATGAATGGGTAAACAAAATGTAGTATATCTATTAAAATGGAGTATTATTCAGCAATAGAAAAGAATGAAGTATGGATACATGCTGCAACATAGATGAACCTTGAAAACATTATTCTAAGCAACAGAATACAGTCACAAAAGACCGTATATTATATGATTCCATTTGCATGGCGTATTCAGAACAGGCAAATCCATTGAAACAGAGCATAGGTTAGTGTTTACTAGAGGTTGAGGGGGAGTGACTGCTAACGGGAATGGGGTTTCTCTTTTGGGGTGATGAGAATATTCTAACGCAGATATTGTTGATAAGGGGGCTGCACAACTGTGAATATACTAAACTCCACTGAATAGTACTCTTTAAAGGGATGAATTTTATGCAATGTGAATTATATCTCAATTAAACTGATATATATCATAATAGCATATATATGTGTACACACACACACAGTTGAAGATATGAGGTGGAGGTAGCCTGTGTTTGAGTATGTCAAAAATAATTGAAACTAATTTATTAGTTAGTAATAAATTTCTTCTACTTAAAAAAAATTGAGGATGTATAAGCATTTATATCAATGCTATGTTTCTGAGAGTTTAATCAAATAATATCATGTATTTTGAGAATGTTTCCTTACCCAAGGGCTTAAATAGTTCAAGAGGTGAAAAACTCCTTTTCCCACAAGGAAGAATTCTGAGAAACTATGGAAGAAATGAAAATGAAATGTTAGAGATGAGATAAAATAAACCAATACACTTGAGTGAAGTGTTGGAGCCATGAGGATGGGCAGAGCACATTGAATAAAGAGAAGTATACTTGGGAAGAGAAGCGTGAGGAGTCCCTTAGCACCCATCCAGTGAAAGTACTGGGGCTACAGTTGTCAGCAAGCTGGAAGGAGCAGAGAACGGCAACCAGGGGAATACGTGTTTAACCTGGAGATCGACAATGCAAGGTGCCGGAGACAAGAGCCAAACACACCCAGTACCTGGAGAACTGTCTTATTAATAACTACTGAGATCTGCTGGAACTGTTGAAGGTACACTCGGTGCGTCTAGTCAGGTAATGAAAGGACTGGGGAGAAGGTATTCAGTAACGGTTAGTTATTTCTCTTCCTTCCCTCTGTGTACACTTTCCTCATTTCATTTCCTACAGTTAATGTTTTGTGTCCTTGAAGTGTTCCATGCAACAGAAGACACTTTAAGCTATTGTCTATGGGCTTGTTCTCCAGTGACAATGACCAGAACACTCTCCTTGGCTTCAGTTGGGGAAAAAAATTAATGGAAATCCGAGGGCAATGCTGCAGTGTGAATAGAAATGGCTGGTGGTTTCTGAAGACTCTGTGAACTGGACTTTTGTGCATTTTCATGTTACCTTTCAGGCAGACTCACAATAGTTGTACCTCTTAAAGCTCTGGCAGCTGCAAGGACTGCCCTTTTCCACTGTCTTCCAGGCCAGCCACATGGGTGGCAGTGTGGCAGCAGTCCCCTTCTGAAGGGGGCAGAGCCTGGCAAAGCATCTGATGCTTCTCCTCCTCCTCCTCGTCCTTGTCTCCCTTCTTCTCACCCTTTTCTCCTCCTGATGGCCTTTTGGGCAGTGTGCACTGTGGGGAAGAGGGTGAACGCTGTACAGGGGCAGTGTGGAGTGACAGTGTTTCAATCAGTATCACATCTGTTGCTTCCTGGCCAGTCCCCAGAAGGTCCTCCAAGTTGCTAAGGAGAGGAGGTGTCAAATCACCTAAAACTGAGCCAAATGAAAGAGCTGTAAGAAAAGACACACTAGTCCTCCCTGGCCGGGAAAGAGAACATCCAAAGCTGACATGTCAGGACACTGCAGTGAGTGCAGTGATTAGAAATGAAATGAAAGCATCACAGGTCTGCAGTGGGGTGGCCACAGGAGCTGCAGCTTCAGCCAAGACAGGTGAGGTCTACTTCATGGCCATGAGCCCAGGGCCGCCCAGGAGGAGTGCCACTGGGTGGGGACAGTGAAGACAGGAGTGTGACGCCCGCCCACCCAGAAGCACCACAGGACACTGAGAGGCAGGTTCGTGTCTGATGGGCTTATGAAGATTTCACACCTGGGGTTGAAGTCAGAGACCCTTGTCAGTGGGACCCACATTTCATGATTTTGGTTTTCCAGTCTGGCCTGTGGGAATGGATGCTATTTCTGGCCCTGTTGGGTGCTGATCACTCTAATACTTGAAGGTGTCTCCCACGCAAGGTTCAGGTGGTTTACATGCACGCGCGCGCGCACACACACACACACACACACACACACACTGCTAAGTACCCGAGGGGATGGGCTGCACATCTCCGGGTTTCCCTCCGTGTGTCTTTCTGTCCTCATCCCCACTGTGTCCTGTGAACTCTGGCCGCCTTGGTCTCACTGGACTCTCACTGCTGTCTCCTCAACTCATGGAGCCCGGGGCCCTGTGTGGGCCCTCCCTGCCTCCCCTGACGCTCTCTCAAGGCAGGAAGCTGACCGTGTCGGTTTCCCATCTCTCAAGGATCACCGTTCTTCATGGCCAGAGATCCAGTGTCTTGAAAACCATTATTTCATACATTTAATGTTTTTGTTGTTGTTTCAAGGCAGGAGGCTAAATCCAGTCCCTGTTACTGCATCTTTTCCAGAAGCAGGAGAAACCACGTTTGACCTTGAACCCAGTCCACCCCGGTGCATGTCTCACTCCCACCACCCCTCAAGCGCCAGGCACACGCAGACTCTTTCTTAGCCAGCAAACATCAGTCCAGCCAATCCCGGTCGATGTGCCACCTCCTCAGGGCCTTCCTGGCCTCCTGGATTTGAGTCTGGCCTCCTCCTGCTGTGCCTTCAGAGCTCCCCGTGGCCCCCGTGGGCTGCTGGCCAACTCTCGCCAGCATCTCCCCTGCCTGAGCTCCAGGGCTCACTACCTACCCCCCACCTCGTGCTCAGCAAAGACTGGTCCAGTGGATGACTGAGGGGATGAATGAGTGAACAAAACCCAGCTCCTCCATCAGCTGAGCCCCGGCAGACTGGGCAGGAGGCAGTCTGGGGAGAGAAATGAGCTGTTTTTAGTCTGACCTAGTAATCCTAGCAGAAATTCCCTCTGGGACCCACAGTATCCAGGCTGGTTGACCAAGCATGGGGAGCTGAACCTGTAAAAATAGAGTGGCATTTTATAGGGAAGAAACGTCACCTTCTTCTTAGTTGGCATATTTTCAAGTGCTAAAGGCAACGTCCAGTGAGTTCAGGATTGTGATTCATGAAAAACATGTCTTCACAGCCACCTTCTCATGGAGGGGGGCGGGGGGCTCAGATGTTTGGCGTCATTCCCAATATCCAGGAAAATATCAGGAAATGCATCGTTGATGATGACAAAGCCAGGCCCTGGGGGAGGGAACAGGGGGAAGAGGCCTGTGCAGAGTGGTATGAATTGGGGAAAATAGGAGAAAGACGAAAGTGGTTTGTTTTTAGGCAGGGACGGTGTCATCTCATACTATTTGTCACATAGAGGAAGGAGTGTGACTTGCATCAGACACAACTGCGTGTAAATTTAAGATCACCTGGGCTCGTTGCTTCACTTCCTGGAGGCTCAGTTTTGCTACCTGTTGAATGGGTTGCCTGGATAAGGAAAATAATGTATGGGAAGCACTAAACCCAACATCATGTGACTTCTCTTTCTCTTCTCACCTCTTTCCATCTCCTGCTCCTTCACAGAAGATGGGAAAAGAAAGGCCAGGTGTATATGGTTTCAGTTCCCTAAGAAAATGATGACATGGGAGCAAATTCTCTCTACCAGTTTGTCTGGAGCTTCAAGGGGTGGGTGACTGAGCTGAAGTCTCCCTGTAACTGGCTGGTTGAGGATGCTCAACCCAGAGGGGTGTAAACATGAGCAGTTTTATTTTTCCCCAGTCATTTTTTTTATCCACACCCTGTTGAATCTCTTTCCCATCCTTCACAGTATCTTGGTAAGATTCTGTAACTTTCAGGTCTCTTTTGGCTATTAAAATTTAATCCAAATTTACACCTTCAATCTCAGCCTTGATTTACGTCTCACCTTCTTGGAAGCTAAGATGTGTTTTTTTTTTAAAGAATATGTTGGGGGTAGGAGTTTATTAATTAATTAATTAATTATTGCTGTGTTGGGTCTTCGTTTCTGTGCGAGGGCTTTCTCTAGTTGCGGTGAGCGGGGGCCACTCTTCATCGCGGTGCACGGGCCTCTCACTATCGCGGCCTCTCTTGTTGTGGAGCACAGGCTCCAGACGCGCAGGCTCAGTAGTTGTGGCTCACGGGCCTAGTTGCTCCGCGGCATGTGGGATCCTCCCAGACCAGGGCTCGAACCCGTGTCCCCTGCATTGGCAGGCAGATTCTCAACCACTGCGCCACCAGGGAAGCCCTAGGATGTGTTTTTAGTGGGGCCCCTAACCACTAATTCTCAGGCAATGGGGAGACTGTCACTCAACAGTAGGTTTTGCTCCTTTATGATGGAAGGGCAGGCGTGGGCTCCAATGGGGCGGTTAGAGGGACTGCACTTGTCACCTTCAGCTGCTGGTGTCTGCCCAGGAGTGAGGAGCAGGCTGTCGGGTATGGTTGTGAGTGGGGAGAACACTGTCGTCCTGCCCTGTCTCCTCGTCCTCAGACATGTGCTGTTCACCTGGGGATTCGGGAACATCAGTTAAGAGCTACTGAAATCATCTCCACCCCTGAGTTCTAGCTAGATGGTCCAGTTGTCTTTCTTTCTGAGCCACATCTTCTGCTGAACCATCAGGAAATGTATCTCTCAAGTAGAAGGGTATCTGGTTCACAGCCCCACCTCCCCTTTTCCTGTCTGCTGGTGAGTGGGGAGTCTAGTGAGGGGTCCATGGAGGCCATTTGGCCCTCTTTTCTTCTACTTCCAGGTTCCCGCACTCTTTCCTGAGTCAGAGACACCTGTTGGGCTCTATGGGGGCTCCTGCCATTGTCTTGTGGTCTTTCCTTCATCAGCTCCATTCCTTGCCTTTATCACTCCTGAGATGGTGTCCCCATGTCTGACCAAGTCTTCAGGCAGGCGAGACCCACATTTCAGGGCAGATGCCTGGCCCCTGGGTTGGTGGTGGGTACAGCAGTGGTGTGATACAGGGCACTAAGGACAGTGGTCCAAGGGCACAGTGCCAAAGGCAGCATCATCCAAGGGCAGGGAAGAGAGTGCAATTCTGGGTAAAAGGGAAAACTCCAAGGGTGTTGGAAAAGACAGGAAAGCTCAAGAAAATAGAGAGGGGTTGGTCTGGCTCCATGCCCCATCAGCAGCAAGTGATGCCTTCTGCTCCTGTGTCAGGGCTCCAGGCCTGTGGGCCAGTCCCCTCCCATGGCTGAGTTCCTGTTCCCCCTGGACCCACTCATGGCCACCCACTGTGATCAGATATGCAGTGATTTCTTTCTAGATCACTGCTTGGAGGCTCTTTACACTTAATCTCACTATCTACACCAGACATAAAACAATCTCATTTTTTGTATCACTGAACCGAACATGCTCAGGAGACCTCATTTTCAATGAAGGCAGGACCACCCCTCTCACCACATACCAACCAACTAACTTTAATCTTAGTAATGCAGTTTCTTCTGGTTTAAGACATTGTAGATTTGGTTAAATACTCAGCCAAATTCAGAACTGACCCTTTGCCCTCCTCCTGTCCTCACCTCTGGGGAGAAATAAGTTCTTAGTGTCTGTTTCTGTGTTGTCCTGGCTTTGGGGCAAGGCTGCAGGACAGGGCTCAGGCAAATACTGAGAAGGGTACAGGAGGGTGCAGCAAGACACCATCACGGGGCTGTCTCTTCATAGACATGGACGGCTGACAGCTGAGCCCTATTCACCTGACCATGGGCATTGCTGCCCCCAGACTGCTGGACTTCATCCCATCTCTGCCACCATGGAAACCAGCTACCTGACCCTGAGCTCTTGCGTCACTCAGGAGCCAAGACCTGGTGGTAGCGCCCGATTGGCCATACTCAGGTCACATGTCTACCCCATGGGCTGGCAGGTGGGGAGAGGGAGTATCTGCCACCTGTTCTCCCACTCCATGGCTTCAGAGATAGAGCTGCTTCCTTTCTGTCTTGGGATTCCCCCACATAGGAAAGATGTTTGGGTTTTGGAAAGCCAAAGTGATAAATATTTTCTGGAACCAGAGAGGGCCTGAGTCAGCCTCTGCCCACCTACCCCAGCCTGTCTCATCTCTCGCAGAGCCTAGAGAAAATCCACAACAATTTCTGTACCTCTTGGAGAGGGATGCAGACATTACCCAGGGATTCTGAGACAGTGTGCCTGCCAGAGGTCACTGTGGGGTGAGGCATGGTCCTCCCAGTGAGTGAGGAGTGGGCTGGGGACAAGGGTGGGCATGGCTGAGTCTCAGAGGGTCAGCAGTGCAAGAATGATGGCATCACCTACAGAAGGACATGGGCCAGCTTCATGCAGCCAGCAGAGAGCATGAGCTGCACCAGCTTCAGACACTCAGCTGTGGCATCTGCAAGGGCAGAGGCCAAAGGCCAGAGGTCTCCACTGCCCAACCAAGGCTGCATGTTCCGTGTCCCTTATGTCCATTCTGGGGACGCTCTGATACCCGGCTGATAAATGTCTTTTCTGATTATTTAGCCAGAATTGATTTCTTTGTTTTAAACCAAGAATCTTGACAAATACGTTAGCTAAACATGCTGTGCCACCAGCTCTATTCTCTAGGTGTCCCACATTGCTGTAAAGCATCTAGGTGATAATATTCCAGAATTTCAGCAGGAATCGGGGCAGTCTCCCACCCTCTGCTTTCAGGTTCCCCTCCACAAAACTCAGCTCTGTCAGTCCCTTCAAAGGGACGCAGGCAATGCCCCATTCTTGGTGTCACCACTTCCAAATCCTGTTGATGACCCCCAGCCCCATCTCAGCAGGGAGATGCTTCTTTGTCTTTTCCTGTTTCCTTCCCCACATTCACCTCCTCCACTCTGGGACTTTAACTCCAGGCTGCATTCTCAGAGCTGTGGTTCCACATTATCCAGCTCAAATCCATCCTTTGAAATTCAAAGGAGAATCAGTTCCCTTTTAAGCACCCAGCTCTTGGAATTGAGCTCAAAGGTGAGAATTTAACTCTTTGTTCTGGTCTGAATCTCTCCCTCCTCCTCCCGCTGAGGGCAGTGCTGGGAAAAAGCCAAGGTTCCCAGAAAGGTGGGAAAAGGATCACAGGACTGGATGCCTGGGAACAGCCTTTTAATATCTGAAGATATTCTACCACTACCTTTTACTTTTAAGTTAGGTCACGTTTTTATTAATTATCTCTGGAGGGCTTATTAAATTTTGAAGATTGTGGTATGAAATTATTAAAGATGACTTTATAAATGGTAATGCATTTTTGAATCCAGATATTAAACTCAATCAAAGACTCCAATCCCAGATGGAGATGCAGAGATGCGTCTGCAGGGAAGTCAGCCTCAGACCTTGCTTGCCTCGAGGGAGCAAATGTGCAGGACCCCAGTGTTCCCACAACGGCAGCTCCCTCCCTGCTGTCCTAGATGGGCACCCCTGCTCATTCAGTGTCCCTCCTCTCCCCTCCCCCAGCGCAAGCCTCTGGGATTTGCAGAAGTGGATTCTACCTACCCAGCCACAGTGATTCCACCAAGAGGAAGCGCAGAGCCCCTGCAGGGGGCGACTGACGGCTGGGGGTGGGCAGTGGTGCCGATGGACCTGAGGACGCTGCTTCCTGGGTTCTCAAGCCACAAATAGCTGAGGCCAGAATGAAGGCAAGAAGCTTTTGGTGGTGTCCTTTTAGATCTGTTGGGGAGTGGTATTTACATGGATCTAAGGGTAATCAGGAGCACTGCATCCTGACAGTGTGAGCTTGCTGAGGCCTCGGTGACCAGGGATGGCATGGCCATGGGAGGCCCTAGAGCCGGGGGTGGAGTGAGCAGGCCTGGGCAGTGAACTGGGGCTTCAGGTGGTGGGAGGGGTGAGCTTTCTAATGACAGTATCTTTCTCACTGTGGGGGGTTCAGGCCTTGCTTGGCCAGATGGTGCTCTCCTCCCAGCCGTGGAGGGACGCGGTGCCCAGTGCTGTGATCTCTGCAGAGTCCATGACAATGAGTGGCTTGGCTCATGAGGAACAGGGTGAAAGCTAGACAGGGAGGACTGGGCAGGTGGGAAAGGTGTCAGTCTCGGTCCGGCACCTGACATCTAGGACAGACCCTGCCCTCCAGGGATCAGGGTGCAGGAAGTGGAAAGAGGCTCACGTGTCAAAGTGCAGCCAACCCCAGAGGGCCAGGTCCCCTGACTTTTCTACTCACCTGAGAAGGGGTCGAGCAGCAGGCCAGCCCAGAAGCCCTCCTTTCTGTGCTTAGGGACCCCTCTGCCCTGGAGGTCACTGGGCAGATGGAATCAAAGGTTGAACCCCTCCCTCCACTGCCCTTAATCCTCCCCCACCCCCATAATCCTTGTGTTTTCAGAAGGCAGAGGCCCCAAAAGCTGTCCTTGGAAAGGTCCAAACAGGAATGTCTTGTCCAGTCCTATACTCATTAAGGATCATTACAAGTAAAAGAACATGACTGAAGACAATTTAAATGAAAAGAGGGTAGTGTTTTTTAAATGCCTCCTCCGGTGACTTCCCTTAGGATAAAGCAGTTTTTCTCTGTGTGTCGAATCTGACTGTAAGGCTGGACCAGGAGACTCAGAGGTCTAAGGAGTAGGAAATGTGGGTTGTTCCGCCCTTTGGGTGGGAAGAGGAGGGTAAGATGCAAGGGCGTTCCGCTTGCCTGTGGTGGTGAGGATGCAGGGTTTGGGGAAAGTCCTGCCTGAGGCCTGAACACAGTACCCCCCACCCCCACCCCAACTCCTTGTCCTGACAGGCAGGGGGCAGGATAGTGGGCTGAGAACAGAGGAGGAGCTCGGGCCGCTGAGGGGAAGCCAGAAGTGCTGCTGGTCCTGGAACTACATCTGTCACTTGCTGATCCTTTGAAAAGTGCTAGCTTCCTGTCCCCGTGCTGGGAAGAGACACCTTTGTCACCCAGAATAAGAATCAGGCGAATATCATCGTGTGCTCACTCCTGAGGGAGAAGAATGTGTTTTTTCCTGAATGTCTTACAGTTCCTACTTCTTACTGATAATAATGAAGTTTGCTTATGGCTCATTCGGATTCTGAATGAGCGCCACGGATCTCGGCCTTGGGGGACACCCACTTTCTCCTGCTCCGCTGTCCAAGTCAGGTTGGTCCAACCAGGGCCCCATGGGTCAGCAGCTGCTGATGTGACCCAGAGTGCGGATGGGCAGAGGGCATTCCTGAAGGAAAAGCTGGAATTCAGGCCTCCGGAGGAGAAGGCTAAAATGGGATTGTTTTGAAAGCACGCAGGTCTAGTTGGAATTCAGATGCCTGAAAGGAAGCCCATAGAATCAGAAAAGGGGGGCCCCTTTGTCCTCCCCAGAGCTGCTTCAGGCTGAAAGAGTCTCTCAGTTCTGCATTACCAGCCGCCTGAAACAGCAAACCCCCAGAAACCAGTCTTACTGCATCGAAAAATGATTTATTCTCTGGAGTTAATGATCCAGAACACTAGATTGACCTTGGTCAAAAATCAGTTTTTAGTATTTGGAGAAGGGATTGGATAAAGTCTCCTTTTCATTACCAGGCCCACAGGTGACAGTCCTAAATTATGCTTGTTCAAGGACAAAGCTTCATTTGGATCGTGGTTTGGGCACATTCACAATTTTTCCCTTTCATTAATTCTTAAAGCTTAAATCCATACTTGGTGATGACTTGTGTAACTCTCACTTAAAATAAATCAGCTAGACTTGGTTTCTACCTAGAAGAGAGGAGCCGGGCACCCTTGGATACAATTCTGAGTGCATGGTTATTAAGCGGGTTCGTTGTTTGTGTGCCGCTGTCTGGGATGTACCGGGTTGGCTCTGGGAGCTCACAGCAGAGCTGCTCCAGTGCTTGTACAGCGCTTGGAACTAGGCTCAGGACTCTACAGACCGCAGTTCACTGGGTCCTTGTGTCTGGGGTGAGGAGGGGGAGGGTCAGGGTGGCTCCTGCTTAGCAGAGGAGGAGAAGGAGCCCAGGAGAAGGCGACAGCCGGGCGGAGGCTGCCAGGATGAGCCTTCTCACTCCTGATGCTTTGGTTCCTTCCTCTGACTGACGAACCTCATTCATTCTCTCTTTTCCCCAGAGCCACGAGTCCCACTGGCATTTCTGATACTTTCTGCCTTATCAGGGCTCAAAGACCCTTGGGGTCTGGCTCCCTCCTTTACTTCCTACCCCACAGACCTTCCATGGACAAACCATCACAGCTCAGGGGCTTTGCTGCTTCTGTCCCCCTGCCTGGACTAGTGCTGCTCCTTTGCTTTAAGCTTGGAGCAGTCGTCGCCTCCAGAAGGCTTCGTGCCTCCCTCCCGCCTGGGTGACATGAGTAGTCCCCTTCTGTGCTCCCACAGCTCCCTCCCTTATGGACCTGCAGAGAGATTGTCACAGCGCCTCAGCCCGCTACCCTGCAAGGCTCTGAGCCTCTTGAGGGCAACCCTGACTTCTCTCTGGTTCCCAGAGATGGGAGCAATGCCTGGCTCGCTCCTGGGAGCTGCTCCATAAATAAATATTCAGGGAAAGAACAAACATAGTTTTTTTGAGATGCCTTCTCAGAGCTCTCAGCACACACTGACGTTCAGCTTTTCTGAATTTCAAATTTCTTGCTTTCTTTGGTATTCACTGTACCTTAGATCGTGGGCTATTGTGTATGGTTAGAGCTGGTCTTCCTGGTCAAATATAAACCCTGTCCTTCCTGCAAGGAGCTGTGTCCTAAGTGCCTGAGACAAGGCCCCCTTTCTTTGAATCTCCCTGCACAGGTGTTCAGGCCACATGTGTGTGTGATTTGAGTGCCCTGGGACCGTCAGCATGTAAGTACAAAAAGATAGCGGCAGTATTACTAGTCTGAATGCTGGTGGCTGATTATTTCCACGGCAAAGGCAGGATCTCAGCCTCCCAATTGCGCTTAGACATCTTGGGGTCCCTGGGGGAATGTCAGATGGGATTACAACCTGTCCTCTCATTTTCTTCTGCTCTGGTCTCCTTGCTGGGTCCTTTCCTGCTGTCGCTTGAGTGAAGCCCCTCACCACGGCCTCTCCTCCCTGGACTTTGTCTCTGAGTGCTCTTCAAATAGGGCTGCACAGTGCTGCATATGCCTCAGCCTTCCTGAATCAAAGTGGGTCACGTGTCGGGAAGAAATGGAGCCTACATTCTATGCCACCTTTCCACCTGGGCCTCAGGCAGCCCAGCCTGTGTCTGGAACCTCATGGGTGCTCATTGAAGGAACTCTCAGCTTTTGCTTGTGGTCACTTTGTCCCTTCAGGGTTAGTTAGAAAAAGACATCAAGCAAACCTTCATTTATCTCTACTTGCCTCTTTTGCCTGGAAACTTGGGTGCCAATTCATGCAAATAGGTCCTAAGGCAGGGGAGGGGCTCCTGCTGAGGGAGGAGGGAGCTGTCTGGACTGGGAATCCCCGTTTGTGCATGTGTGGCAAGGACCCCTACTCAGTGTGGATGGCAGAGGCCTGTAGCTTTTGATCCTCAAAATCTGATTTCATGGATCATTTGAATATATTATCTAAGCCTTTTTTTTGTTGCCTGAGACCCATGGATAAGATTATTAGGCACAAAGAAGTTGTGCCAGGGAAGACTACCAGTTGGAGTCTACAAGTGACACAGGCAGGAAGACCAAAGGACGGGCCACACTGGAGAGGCTGAGCTGGCCGGGAGCTGAGCAGCATGGGGTGGGTGCCAGCTGGCAGTTATAAGGTGAGGGGCAGGTGTGTGGAGACAGCAGATCAGGAATGAGCAGTGGCCCTATATTCCCCATGTGGACACCATCTCACAGTGGCCTCCCCATCTCCTGGGACGTGGTGACCTACTTTGTGGGTCCACTAAGATTTCCTGTAGTCGATACTTGACTGTATCCCAACTAGCTTTCTTCTTCTGTCACCCTGGCCTTTGTACCTGCACCTTGAACACTGTCTCTGGGCTCCTTTGACTCCTCTGGGCCCTCTTTTTAACCACCACTGGGTTCCCATTGTCTTTTTTGGCCTCCATTTTCAGTGGGAAAGAATCTTGCCTACTTTGGGCACTTTTTCTATGTCTGGACCTCTTTTTATTTCTTATTTTCATTTTTTCTTAATAAGTTTATTGATTGATTGATTGAATTTTGGCTGCGTTGGGTCTTTGTTGCTGCGCACGGGCCTTTCTCTAGTTGCAGCAAGCGGGGGCTACTCTTCGTTGTGGTGCGCAGTCTTCTCATTGTGGTGGCTTCTCATTGCGGAGCACGGGCTCTAGGCACACGGGCTTCAGTAGTTATGGCACGTGGGCTCAGTAGTTGTGGCTCGCGGGCTCTAGAGTGCAGGCTCAGTAGTTGTGGCACGCGGGCTCCAGAGCACAGGCTCAGTAGTTGTGGCGCACAGGCTTAGCTGCTCCACGGCATGGGGAATCTTCCCAGACTGGGGCTCGAACCTGGGTCCCCTGCATTGGCAGGTGGATTCTTAACCACTGCGCTACCAGTGAAGTCCCTGGACCTCTTTTTAATATTTATATGCATTATCTGATTCTCTATGAAAACTCTATGAAGGGGTCACTGAGATGAAATAATCCGCCCAAGGAACAGAGTGTAGAGACAGGTCAGCTGGAGAGCAAAGGCCATATACCACCACCAGCTCCTCTTCCTCCTATTTCTGACTGGTGATTATCCATCACTTTTATTTAGTGAAGCGCTGATAAACTTCCAGTTGTAGTGACTCTGTATTGGGGATATTGACGGGAGATGAGTTGGGGAGCTACTCAGCAGTTGGTTCCTTTTATGTTTAGATCACATGTTTAGAAAGACACCTGCAGCAGATGTTGGGAAGGAGGTGATGAGAGATGCTAATCAAAAAAGAAATTTAAGTAAGAAAATTAAGTAAGACATTTTTAGCTTAGGTAATATGATTGGGAAATTTATCTTATCAGATATTTGTGTTTAGAAATATTTTGTGTATTATCCTTTTTCATAGGCGTAGAATTAGAATGTACTAATTCAGCTGAATCAGAAAAATATACCTAGGTCAATGATACAATAAGTAAGACAGGCATGAAAAAGTGGAAGAAACTCTCTTTTCATTTTTTAAAACTTGTTGTTATGAACAATTTAATAATTACACAAAAGTAGAGAAGAGAAACTCATATTCTCTGTAGATTCATCACTTAGCTATTATAATTACCAGCCATGGCCAACCTTGTTTCTTCTTTTTCAGAATTCTTTTGAAGCAAATCCCTTACAAGTGATGTGGACATTAACAAAATAACCCAAACATAGTTATTACGTCTAAGAATTTAATAATTCTTTCAACATCAATATCCAGTCAGTGTATAAACTTCCCTGTTTAATATTGATAAATATTAAACTTTTAAATAGGTTATTGGAATGAGGATCCAAATAAGGTCCACATTTTGAGATTAGTGTCTTTTAAGCCTCTCTATTTTGTTGTTGGTGTCTCTCCTGTAAAGTTTCCCACAGTCAGTTTGGTTGGTAGCATCCTCAGGATTGATTACATGTTCCTTGTCTCTTGCATTGCCTGCAGATAGATCTAGTGGCATGCCCAGATTCAGGGGACATTTGTTGGTACCACTTACTTCCTAGGTGGTGTTGTGACTTCCATTAGGAGCCATGGAGTGTCTGGTTGTTCATTTTCATGATTAGCAGCCACGAAGATCAGCTTAGGATTGTTAATTCATTAGAAATAGCACCACAGTGTCATTCTATTTTTATCATTTTTCTTCATTTATAAGTTGGAAAACATTTACAAAGAAAAACCTCGCTTCATTGACTATTGGATTACCTGGAAATCTGGTTGTATAGGAAAGAGAAATAGGCTTAATTCTTCCCCTTTACTTATAAGGTTTCAAAACAATGAGCTGGGGGCTTCCCTGGTGGCACAGTGGTTGAGAGTCCGCCTGCCGATGCAGGGGACACGGGTTTGTGCCCCGGTCCGGGAGGATCCCACACGCCGCGGAGCGGCTGGGCCCGTGAGCCATGGTCGCTGAGCCTGCGCGTCCGGAGCCTGTGCTCCGCAGCGGGAGAGGCCACAACAGTGAGAGGCCCGCGTACCGCAAAAAAACAAACGAAAAAAACCAGTGAGCTGATTCCAGAACATTCTCCAAAGGTGTCCAATGTAGTTTTTTTTCCTTCTGTTGAGCATCATTATGGAACTTATGGATTGAAACGTATCTAATATGTGTCAGTCCATCATAGCTTTTATCCTTATTGATGCCCAGATTGTTCCTTCTTTTCCTGGAAGATCAGTCTGTTCAAACTGGCTCTGAGTCCTGTGGACGTAACTGATAGCTTTTTTTTTTTTTTTTTGCCGTGCCATGCAGCATGTGGGGTCTTAGTTTCTTCCCAACCAGGGATGGAACCTGTGCCCCCTGCATTGGAAGCGCGGAGACCTAACCACTGAATCACCAGGGAAGTCCTGATCGCTTTCTTACTTTCTAATTTAACAAGATGTAACAGACTCATCTTGTTCATGTCATGATCTGGAATCCACATTTCTCCCTTGGAATTCTGGCTCCCTTTCATGGGATTTGGAGACCACCATGTGAATGCTAGGAACGCTCATTGCTATTGGGTTGGTTATTGTTTCTAGACCTTTTTAGTAAACATAGCTAGGAAATGCGTATTTGTTTTTAAATAAAATGCATCATGGATTCATATTGCTACTTCCAGTTCTAATTCAGGATTGTTGAATTTCTACTTAACCATATCAATTTTATATCTGTGTCTCCTTTCTCTTATGCTGAAAATCCCAGGTTTTCACCTGGGATTTCTCTTGCTTCCCAATTACTGTTGCAAGTGTCTTTCTAAATGTATGATCATAATGACATCATCTTTTGCTTTTTCCCACAATGCACACAACAGAGGCTGGGTTTTTAACTTTCTGGCCATCACAAGAGTGAGAGGAACTGGTTTGCAATTTGAGAGGAGACTGTGGAGAGTATAATGACTCCATTATGTATGTGGACAAGTTTGATTTGAGGATAAAGGAGAAGGAGTTCAGTGGACCTGAGATACTGAAAACTCTTGGGCACTTCCTGTCTGTTTTTTCCTGCTGGGTGTGTCACAGGTCCCTGAGTGTTTCTGAATCTAATTGTCCCACCTGTCAGTTCTACTACACAAAGAAGCTCTGTCCTGGGAGCTGGAGGGCTCATGCTACTGGTAACCCTAATGAGTATAGGTTATTCATGATGATGATAGGTTGGCTGCCTCAATCTATCTTTTGCCCCTTGTTTTCACCCAAGGGAGGTGAACTTATGCCTCCCTCAGGGATAGGATAAATAGGATGAACCCCTTTCTACCCCTATACAGACACACTATTTGTTTCACATTGCCAGTTTTTTCCTACCGAAACTGCCTCTTGTTGCCTCTCTGGGGGCCATTCCCATTTATACATGTGCCATGTGTCTTTGGGTCCATTTTTCATGCTATTAAAATAGCTGAATAGTAAAGTGGGGCCGGAAACACGCCGTTACCTCCCCATGTGCCAAGGCTTTCTCTCTATTCACAACCTTCTTAGGTTTTCTTTGAGGGAGGAAGAAGAAAGACATCGATTTTGCCTGGTTTACTAGGGGGCAGGGTCATTATTCATTGATGGTCATGGGGTTATACATGGAGTGGGAAAATCCCCTTTGGTATTTTCAGGTAACCCTCTTTCAAATCACTAACTACTGCTGGAGGATCCTCATCATAGCTCCACGTGGTGACCAGACAATGATAAGGTAACAAGATTTGTTTTGTGACATAGAATAGAATTGAAGGACTGTCTTGGGCTCAATCTTAAGCCAAATGTTGGAACTAAATTTATTAAATCTCTGCCCTGTGGATTCTTGGCACTGTCCCTGCCAATAACAGAGTGAGATTTTGGTTCCTGTTTTCTGTTGTCATTATCTGGGTCATCAGGATCCTTGGACTTGGGCAAGACTTGCACTTCTATTTTCTGAACGTGATATCATTTAATAGTTTCAAAATATCATTCTTATTTTTAATATAAAAATCTGCAAAGTTTGCGTCTTAAAAGGCATTATGTAATACACATCAAGTCTACTTTGTGAGTTAGGACATAATGAGCTGTGGAGGTGGCACTGGTTTGTCAGTGTGGTGTTTGGGGTGGAATAGAATGAAGATGGATTCTGACACTGCTGCTTACTGGCTGGAGGACCCTGGATCAGTCCCACTTCCTCATCCATAAACAGGAATGTAGTACCTACTTCACAAGGTCCTGAGAATTCAGTGAGTCAGTGGAACAGTACAGTTGCACACTCAGCAGATGTGAGTTTCTTCCTCATCTCGATCACCACCTGAATTATTGAATAAAAATAATACATTTATTGAATAAATAGTTCCCACCTGTGATCCCACCCAAAGCATACTAACCTTGCTCTGGAAGAGTCAGATGAAGAATCATTGATCTTACCCCTCCATCCCTAAACATGCCTGGCAGGTCTGAGAGGTGAATTCTTCCTCCTCTGTTCCTTGGTTTGAGGCCATCTTCTTTTCTGTCCCTTCCCTCCTCTTCCATCTCTTCTCTCAGCCTCCTCTCTCTGGCTCAGTTATCTTCCTCCCTCCCCTTTACCTTCCCTCCCTCTGCTGAAGTTGAATAGAACCATATGACACACAATGATATTGCTCTTGATATGTTTTTCATTAAAGCAATAATGCTACGAACCCGGGGGATGCCCAGCTCCAGGGGCTTGGTGGAATTTCCAAGATGAAATCTGATAAGTTTCTCTGCTACCTTTCCTTGCTAGAGACTCAATGAATTTGGTGGCATCACATCACGGGCTGTGTAGAAAGACCACATTCTGCAAGAAAGCCACTTAAATTGTGGCTTGTGTTCCAGGCTCCCTTTCCTCTGGGTGCAGGACAGTGGCTAAAGGACTGACAATGTGGCTGCCTGGGTCTGCATGCCTTATTTGTCCCTCTTGTAGGAAGGAAGTTTTATCTTCACCCAGCCTTCCTGGGCAAAAAATCAGAGGCCCATCTACATAGGAACTGAGAAATGAAGTCGAACCCATGTCTTCTCAAACTCAAAGAGCAGAAATATTTGTTCGGTACCCCCCTACCCTGCGGCCCCATCATCAGACGTAAGGTATTCCCAATCCTGGGCTTCACACTTGCATAGGGAGGTCTTTTGGACACTAAGTTAGGGCCATGTAAAGCTAAGCTCCATTTTTACCTCATATATAGGACTGTCAGACCATCCTATCCATCCATGCATCCACCCAACTTCTATTTGTTCACTCACTGATACATTCATTAATGCATTGGACAAGATTTACTATGAATCTGTGTTGTGCAGGACACTGCCCTAGGCACTGACAGTTCATATAGAATAAAATTCATGCTAATACTTTCCTCAACAAGTTTTCAATCTGGTAGGGAAATGGGGACAAGTGGGCAGTTCTCTATACTGAGACAGACCATGATAAATGTCACAGGGGTAGAAGCAAACGTAGATGTGGGTACGATACAAACAAGGGAGAGATCACTTCTGTCTGGATATAAGATCCAGTTGTGTGTCTTAAAATAGGTACCCTATGAGTTTGAAGACTGGGGAGAATTTCAACAGATGGTAAAGGGATGAAGTACATTCCTTGTAGGGGAAATGAATTTGTAAAGACAAAAGCGTGAGAAAACACAGGGTATGTTTAAACATGGTATATGATAGATGTTAGGCAGTGGAGGGGTAGGTTAGACTAGAAATGCAGGTTGAGATCTGATCACGGAGAGCTGTAAGCATTCAGCCAGGGAGTTTTGACCTGTCATGACAGTCAATCCACAGCAACAGAATATGTGACATGCCATGTTCCTTTATTTCTCTAAATCAGATTTAATTTGCTCAGAGACCCCTACCTGTATGCTGGCTGAGAATATAAAGGAAATGAGATGGGCTCTCAGACCCCTCTCAGAGTTTATGGAAGAGTCCAGGATCCAGGGAACTATGCTTCCACCATCTCAGTGGGAATTTTTACTCTTTACTTCCATTGGTAGGTCCCTTTGGAGTGGTTCTTGGCTTTGGTCTTAGACCAAGAACAAGAAACTTAATATCAGTCTAGAGGGGAGTCATGGGCTGTTGCCAGAGGCTCTGTCCAAGGCAGTTTGGTCCTCATGCTTACTTCCTGGTCTTTAGTTAGAGACTGCTGCAGGAGCCCACCACTGGGCTTAGCTTCCCTCTCGGGTACAAAGGACCCTTTTAAGGACCTCTGAGGACAGCAGGTGTCACAAGTGCTCTGGGACTGCTTTCCCTTGATCCTCTCCTCAGTTTTGCCAAGTTGGGTTTAAGATCAGAGCTTTCCTATTTGGGGATGGACCAGAGCATCAGATGGCAAGAAATGCACTGTCTTCAGCACCTGCCTGGTTCCCCACTTGGGACCCTCAGATCTCCCTGAGGCCCAGGGTCACCCCCACCTCTGGCCATCTGGAGGTCAGTCTGTCATCCATCTGATGTGTTGATTCCAGACCTGGGCATGCACTCAGCTCAATGAATGGTCAAGGACCCCAAATAGATCATTCTGAAAGAGGATGTATAGGCTTTCATAAAGGTAGAAACAGATGCTGAGACTTAAGAGCATTAACAAGAAGGATTAGCAATAAACAAAGTTGGTAGTGAAGCTAAGGGAGCAGACATTTTTTATTCTGCCCCTGGTCTGATTATCCAGGCTTTGGAAAACCTCCCAGTGACCAATGACCAGGGATCTACTCAGGGGCTTTTCTCTCCTTCTTCCCCCTTTCCTCCTCCTCTTCCTCTTCTCCCTCTTCTTCTTCTCTGCCTATCTGCCCCTCTCATAATTGGTTTAGAAGTCCTTTGTTATTTCTTGGACTTCTTGGCCATGTAACCAGCCCCAGAGTTACATAAAATGTATATATCTTGGGATCCCAGAAACACACTTGTGAGCTTACCGGTGGGGTTGAAAATTAAGAGTATCCTAAAGGGAGATAAATCTCTTGAGCAGGATTTCACCAAGGCCTTCTTCTGCTGCCATCTTGTTTTGGTGGGCGAAGGACGGAGCTCCTGAGTCCTGAGAATGGTGACTGGCTGGGTCACAGGTTTGCCCTTCTGTTCCTTGTTCTCAAACGAATTTCCCTGGTATATCGTTTTACTTAATCTGCCCCCAAAATCAGCAAATGGGGTGTTTTTAAAGCCTTCCCCGCTAACTTTTTATTATGCCAACGTTTAAACGATAGAGAATTTAAGAGCATTAGCATAGTGAAGACCTATGTATCTCTCATCTGGGTTCAACAATTTTTAACGTTTTGCCGAATTTGCTTCTTTTTCTCCCCTCTGAACCATCTCACAGGAAATTGCAGGCATCATTAATCTTCACCTCTAAGTACTTCAGCGTATATCTCCTAAAAATAAGAAACTTCTCCCACGGAGCCACTATACTACTTTTACACCTGAGAAAATTAATAATACCCCAATATAATTTAAAACCCAGTCTATACTCAAATGTCCCCAGTTTTCCCCAAATGTCTTTTTTTAAAAAAATCAAGATCCAATTAAGTTTTATGCTTCGAAGGGTGTGGAAACCAAGGCCTCCCCACTGCTCCCTGGAAGTGAATAAGCTAGCAGCCAGTGGGCAGTGACCCTGGGCTTCTGGCCATGCCTGTAGGAATCCAAGTCCACACGCTCCCCTGCATTTGCAGTCCCCAGATCTGGTTTTCACAGGTCAGTTCTATTTCTAAAAAGAATTTTAGATACCAACCCAACCTTTTATTTTACCAAATGTAAGCATTAAAAAAAAAAGACTATCTGTTATCTTCATCACTTAACATAAAGAATAACATTTTAATGACAAAATCAGGGACACAATTTCAGAATATATGATAGTCTTGCAGGAGTCTAGTTACCATGGTGGCTGTGGAATCACAGGGCTGGGAGGGAGAAAACTGCACCCATTAGACAGCTAAGCTTGCCGGGAGGGGCTCTGAGGACCAGGAGCTGGTGGGTTGGTGGTGGGAGCCATAGAGCAGGGGCTGAGGACGCACGGATGTTCATATGAGCTACTGTCACCCTCTATTCCCTTGTCCTCTGCAGGAGAAAATGTCCCCCCACCCTCCCAACATTTTATTATAACAATTTTCTAACATATGGCAATGATGAAATACCTTCATAGTGGAGATCCATACTCCCACAACCTCTATTCTGCCACTGCCATTTTATCAAATGTTTTTAGCCCGAGCCCAGCCTTCTCTGCCTCTAGACTTAGTTCTCTGTAATCAGCTCCTCAGTGTGGGGAGGGTTTTCAATCCTGATGGTCTCAGTGGTAGGGTGGCCTGTCCACCCGGGGTTTCATCACGCTTGTCTGAGAGGGGTGGTGTGATTGCACACTGGCCCCCACTCCTGCCCAGAACCTGATCGCCGGCTCCTACTTTATTTGCGCGCTCTCCCCAGTGCATTGGGCGAAGGCTTATTTGGTTTTCAGGACAGACTGAGGTGAAGGCTGGCCAGCCCCCGCCCAAGGGCAGGTCCTGCTCTTGGACTCTCCGTGGCCAGGACACCTATGGTGACTTCCTTCCTGCACTGGTCCTCAGCCTTTAGCTCCATCTTACCACAGACCTGGCTCAGGTCATATACCAGAGGTCCCTGCTTGATTGGCTGATCGTTGAATTCTGTTGCATTCCATCAGGCTGAACGGAATTTGGGAGAGGGAAAGATTATAGATAGGTTAAGGCAGGTCATCCCATGGAAAGGCTGCTGTGCCCCCAGCCTTGGCTCCCTCTGAGGACCTCTTACCCTTCCATGAAGCTCAGTGGGGAGGCCTTGGAAGACAGTTCTGTATTCTGACAGGCCATTCTTTTGCCTAGAGGTATGGGGAATCTCTGGGGCTGAGAACACTGCAGGACATGCCACCGTGATGAACGCTGCCTCTCTCTATTTGTAGATGGATTCATCTCTCACAGCCACTGCCGCAAAGGAGTGCGTGGGGGGAAAACAGACCAGCAGGCATTGGGATCCAGAAGGGGGGTTGAGTGGAGATAGTGTGCGGACCCCCGTGAGGGTAGGTGGACCAGAACCAGGAAGTGCAGTGCACGCTGCTCTTCACAGGAGCCTGAGAAGCTGAGACACAGCTGTCTGTCTGTAGTCTGCAGCCCTCCCCTGTGTCCCCAGGAGAGTGGAACTGGCTTTACCCTTGAGAGACGCCCCGGTCCCATGGAAGCGTGGGCACCAAGACTCACAGGCTTCTGTGTGGAAACTTGATCCAAGAGAATGGGGACCTTTCCTCTAGGGCACCACCATGCACCCCTCAGAGCTCTAGGAAGGCTTGCTGGGTGCCTCGCTCCACAGGCTGCCCCACTGTCCTCTGAGCCCAGCCTCAGTCGAGGTCTCTGCCCAGGAGTGGTGCCCACCAGACAGGGAGACCCGCGCTGGCCAGGCTGCTCCCAGGACACCAGCTACAAGGGGCTGCTTGCTCAGGGGAGCTGATGGGAATACGGTGTGCCACACAGCATCTCTCCACATGCAGCCTGATGGGCTGTTAGCCCCATTGCTCTCAGACTAGAGAGCACACAGGTGTGGGGGGCAGGGGGAGAAACTACACACACCATACACACCACATGCACACACACTGCATACACACCATCCACACCACACGCACACACACCCCGTACACAGCATACACACTATACACATTATACACATATCACACACACATGCTACATACATACACACCATACAAACCACACACACACACATACTACATGGACACACACCATACACACTAAACACACTCTATAACACCACATACATACCACACACTATACCCCCCATATACACATACACTACACACAACACACAAACACCACATACCACACACACTACACACAGCAGACACACACACACACACACCAGAATATCTCTGTCTCCTGCCCCCTTGGTCTTCCAGCGCTGACCCGTCTCCTGTGTAAGTTCTATGCCATGCACACACGCAAACTGAATGCCGCAACCATAGGCCACACCTCTCAGCCTGAGACCAGGGAGCAGGTAGCCCCCTGAAGCTGGCAGGCAGTGTCGGCTGAAATCCTGAGACCTAAGAATGCATCACTACCAGGAAGAAGGCAGTTATTGTTTCTCTAATTTTTAAATTCAAGAAGGTGTCTGGTGCAGAAACTTGCACATCCCCACAAACAAATAAACATCCAAGGAGAGAACAAGCGCTACAGATGACGGAATATTTTGCTGAGGTAAATGCCAGAGAAATATATATATTTATCTCCCTCTCTCTCTCTCTCTCTCTCTCTCTCTCTCTCTATATATATATATATATATATATATATATATAAAAAATATATCTTCAACCAGATTTTATAACTGTTTCCTTGTAAGTTATCTTCATCTCCTGTGAGTGTAACTAATCCTTTTGAGAAAGGTGCAGAAAAATTGAGAATTGAGAGACAGTTCTGAATTTGTTAAAATGTTACGTAATGTTCTCTAGGTAAAAGTAACCTCTTCTTCGGAACAGAAGGAAACATAACAGAAAATCTGTTTTGCTTTCTTATTCTACGGTGTTGAATACATTTAAAAACTTGGTTTGAAGAGGCTCTGTGGGATTGGCCCACCTAGAATTTGCCTCCTCCGGGGCCCTGGAGAGGCCGGCCTCATTGTCACCTGCTCAGCGTCTCCCTCAGCCTGGCTCTCAGTGGCCGGCTGCTCCTTCCAGGCCTCGTGTTCCTGGGGTGAGTGGTGCCCTTGCTCCATGGGGTCCTTTGCTCCAGCATCACAGGGAGAGGGACTGGCCCCTCCCCGGGGTGCCTTGGAGGAAGGCAGAGAGATAGAGGGGACCCCGTGGAGGTGGCGAGCGATCTCAGCGTCTTGGCCTCCCTCTCCCTGGCAGGCTCTGTCTGCCCTTCAGGTGTAGGTCTCCCAGGTCTGGGGCTGGGACCAGCAGTGGGCAAGGGAGAGGCTGTGTAGCACCTGGAGAGCTAGAGGAGCTGCAGTACATCTTCTTGGGGTCTCCTGAGCTTGTAGAAGGAGAAGCCAGCCCTGGTGCTGGAGAGGAAGCTGGGCTTCCAGCAGGCAACTTGCTTTGAGTCCATCTCCAGGTGCAGCCACAGTCCCCGACATCTCTTTCTTGGCTGGTTGTGGCTGACCCCGCAAAGCCAACCATTTGGCTGCCTCTGGACAAAGCTGGACATGGTATTCACCATGTATACCCGTTCCTGGTGTGGCATTCTTCACTGGAGGTGTTAGAAGGGCAGAGAGACTGGAGTCCTGAAAACTCTTGGCCTCTTTGGAGTGGCAAAAGAAACAATGTCATTAAAGTTGGAATGACGAGGGCATCTGGTACATACTAAGTGTTCAGTAAACGTTCGGTGAGGGCACAGAGGACAGTGGCTTCGTCAGAGGAGATGAAAAGAACCTGCCTGTTTGCAGCTGACAGCCCCCCCGAGGGGCTTTGACACCCCGCACGGGGGACCTAAGATGGACAGTTTGGTGGGTCGCAGAGGCAGCCTTCACGGAGTCGACAGCGCCGCCTCCCGCTCTGCAGACTTGGCAGCTGTGTGGCCGCCTCCAGTGTCTCACATCTGCTCTGAGCTTTGAGGCTGCGTCTGTAAAACGGCTTCAGGGCAGTCATTAGAAAAGGGTTTGGGGGCCCAGGCAGGGAGGGAATTTGTGTACAAACCAGCAGAATTGGCCTCATAGCTTAATCCTTCTGAAACCAGAGAGGGGAGAAAATAAGAAGTTTTTTCTCTTCCATTCTGCAACAATGGAAGCAAGACTTTTCATCTTAGGGAAGAAGGACATTTAATGCTTAAATATTACCTGAATCTTTGGGATGTATCAAAAGGAGAAACGTCTGCTGCAACCCTGTGATCTGATTCTGTGAGTGGAGGTAGGCCTTCGTCTTGGCTGAAATGGACAAAGTTGGCTGCGCCCTGGGCAGAACCCCAGGGGATGAAGGGACTTGGGGACGATGGCCAAGCTTTGCAGAGAAGAAATGGGTTTCTCCCAGTGCCCTCCAGGCTGCACACGTCCTCCCTGTTCACCCAGCGTACCTGGGATGCAAATTTGGGTCAGAATTGGCTGAACTCCATCTACCTGGGAAAGCTACACCTTTACTTTAGTTTGGAGCCTGTTTCCAGAAGATGCCCATAATAAATTGTGCCAAGCTGAAGCCTGGCTGAGCCCTCTTCTTGTTCTGTTAAATGAGGCCAGCCAGTATACTGCTGCACTGAAATCTGGATCAGATGAAAAGTCTGGGCAAGACTTTTTTTTAAGATGGAAAACTTCCCAAGCTGCAAGGTGAAGCTACTGAACTTGGCACATGAAGTGTGAGTACAGAGGTTTCTAACTGAAGGGATCAATGTCTTCTGAGTGACATTTACAAACATAGGAGGAGTGGGAGGAGGCTGGATGTCTTCAGACCAGCCCTGGGACTCCATCCTGCCCTGGAGCTTCTGCCGTCTTTCCTCTGTCCCTGGCAGCGGTGGTGCCTGAATTCTCATTAGCTTGCTACAGGCAACTTGCTTCCCCACAAGGGTAGTGATGCCATTTAGCTCCAGGCCTCAGAAACCTCAGTCTGGAGAGGTTCTACAGTACTAGTTACTCAACCATCCTCTAAGTGGCTGTAGGGACCAAAGTGCTTAGTAGATGACCGGGACCCTCCGTCATTTTATGTAGAGGATGCCCTGCTTGGTTTTTTTTTTTTGTTTGTTTTTGCGGTACGCGGGCCTCTCACTGTTGTGACCCCTCCCGTTGCGGAGCACAGGCTCCAGACGCGCAGGCTCAGCGGCCATGGCTCACGGGCCCAGCTGCTCCGCGGCATGTGGGATCCATCTGGACCGGGGCACGAACCCGTGTCCCCTGCATCTGCAGGCGGACTCTCAACCACTGCGCCACCAGGGAAGCCCTGCCCTGCTTGTTTTTACTGAGCTGCCCTGCCATCTGCTTGCAGATGGGTGGTTTCTAGATAGAGCCGATGCATTCTCTTTTTGAAGCCCATAGATGCTTTTGGAGGCTATGCAAGGGGGTCTGTCTGTAAGTAATTGACCTTGGCTAGTTGACAAATCAGCCAGTTGCCTGTCTGGTTGACTTCATAATCTAAGTAGTTCCCAAATAACCCTTGTTCTCTCCAGCTCCACTACCCTGCTGAAGATTTTAAATAAAACATTATTAGGACTTTTTGGTTACAAGTAACAGAGATTCAACTTGCAATGTTAACCAAAAAAAAAAAAAAAAAAAAAAATCAGACTCTCCTTCCAACTCCATGGAATGCAGAGGAAGGACAGAGCTGAAGTTGGGCCTCAGAAATGGGACCAGAGACTGGGCAGTGCAGAGCCCAGACAGCTTTCCATCGTGACCTCTCTCCTCTGTTTCTCCTGTATTGTTTGCTTCATTTTTTGCAGAATAGTTCCCGCTATGCTCTATCTGGTGTCAAATAAGACCACCACCAGCTTCTCTCAGGTTCATAGTCATAGACCAGGGCCCCCAAAGGAGATGAGATTAAGCGTCTCTGGTTCCCAGTGCCAAGTTCCCAGGCGTGGCACTCCCTGGCCAGCTCAGGTCAGTTTCCCCAGCAGAGCTGAGACTGTGAAAGGGTCTGAAATGTACCCCATTTCTGTCACTGCTCATGTCTGGACCAGGGCAGAACAAATATGTGATTCTTACTCTATGGTAGATTTCCATTAAGGTCCTAGGGGGCTGGGCAGACAAAAAATCCACTGCAACTCCCGTGGCTGTTCTGCCTTCAGTTTTTTCTCCTGTGCTGTCACCGTGATAGCTCCTCCGCTTACGGACCCAACTGGCTCCGTTTGCCAAAAGGAGAGACTCCCATCTCCTTGGCACTGCAGACGGGGCTGGTACCATTTCAGTTCCCATCTTAACCATCTTACTTCCCGCCGGAGATCTCAAACACTCTGATTTTGTGTCTGCTCCTTTGCCCACACTGTTTGCATTGCACAAAATTCCGACCCATCTCTCTTCTAACCAATCACTTCTCATCTTTCAGGAATCTGGCTCAGACACAACTGCTCCCGGGCAGCCTTTCCCAGGCACAGGGTCTGTTCCACCCACTGCCACCCCACTGAACGTGGTGCAGATCCCTCCACTCATCCAATGTGTTGTTATGTGTCTGTCCCCCAGTGGAACTTGACCTCCTCCAAGCAGGGGGTTGCTCAGCTTCCCCTGTAGTAAGCACAGATTAAATGCTTGTGGGAGGAAGAAGTGAGTTGCTAGTGTCCCATATGTGGTCCTGGGGGACAGCGATGGACAAAGAGGGAGGGGGCACAGGGCTTCCTGGGTGCCTTTCTGGGCCCTGTCCTCTGAGAGGGCTGTACACTTGCCCATACAGGGCTAGGGGGGTTCTCCGAGGCCCCCAGGGATGAGGTCTGTTGTGGGGCAGGCTCATTTTACCCAGCAGTCAGGCCTGGTGTCTGGTTTGGTGGCTGCAGAGCTGAGCGATGTGGGCTGGCTGGGGAGGGAAGATTGAATTCAGGCTGCAGCCTGTGCCTTCTTCAGGGAAATTCAGGTGAAGCGAGAAGGGAGAACAGGAGGGCAGAGACATCAAACCACAGGCCCACGCAGGGGCGTGGAGCTCCCGCTGAGAGGCTCTGGCAGGCTCTCCAGATGGGGAACCGCACTCCAGCCCTGGGTGCTTTGAAGTGCACGGGAAAGGGGCGTCACACAGTTTTCAAGGCAAGTCAGGTTCTAAATACCCTCCCTGCCCCCATCCCACACACTGCATTGCAAAGCGATGCGTGTCTGTTGTGGAAGATTGTGAAATACAGAAAAGTCAAAAGAAGAAGAAACAGGCACCCGTAAGCCCATCATCCAGAAATAACCGCTGTTAGCGTTAGGTGACCTTCCTATTTGGCTTTTCCTCTATGAATTTTTTTTTGCGTTGTTGATCTCATGCTATGAATATGAATCTGTTATTGTTTTTATTATTAGCTTTACATGTGAGCATTTATTTCCATGGCCACAAAAACACTTTGTAAACACACTTTTTAAGGGCTCTGTAATATTGTATTTCTGGATGAGCCATACTTTGCTGAATGATTTCAGGCCAGGACTTTAAAAGTATGTCCACAAGATTTCTCATTATCAGATAAAAATACACGGATTTAAAAAAAAATGAAAGCCACTGCCTACAATCAGCACAATGCCTGACAGCAGGCACTCACACACACACACACACACACACACACACACACACACACACACACACACAGAGGCACACACACACACACACCACACACAAGCATGTCCATAGGGCTGCCACCACCCTCAGGCTGCGAAGGGATGGTGGTGGCTGGACCCGGCTGAGTCAGCCTTGGTGCACAGGGAGCAGAGGAGGCTGGAGGTGAGACCATGGGGTCCAGGCTGCCTCTGGTCACATTCTAGTTGTGACTGAGCATGAGACCCGTCCAGAGAGCTGCGGCAGAGAAAAAGGCACGATTCTAGTTTCAGGAAGATGTAGGTTTGCATTCCGTTTGTCACTTCCTAATAGCAGGACTTTACGCAAGTTATCAAAGCCTGCTGGGCTTCAGTTTTCTTGTCTGAAAATGGGGTGATAAATAACAGATTCAAATGATTGTACTAAAAATAAAACATGTAATAAGCCACATGGGATACATAACATTTCATATTTATGTATTTATGTATTAAACACAGAAAATGTTTAGTTTTATTAATTATATTAAATATGTAAATTAATATGTATTTCATTAACTATATATTTAATACATAATTAAATAATTGTGTATTACATATATAAAATATATATTAAATATATGATAAATGATAAAATATGTAATATGTGATGTACAATTTTACTCTACAACATGATATAGAAATATAGTGTAGCCTATAGCAAACTGGCATGGCTTAAGTGAGAGAATGTAGTGTCCTGGTACCTGATAGAAGGAGGAGTCCCCTTTTTCATTTAGCTGATGCACGGAGTTCGAGTCACTACTGTTTAGTGAGCAGATTTACCAGGAGGCAGGACAGGAGAGCCCAGGTCAGTGAGCCCGGCAGAGCCAGGACGTTTCTGTGCGGAGCTAAGGCGAGTACTCAGAGGCCCAGTCCGGCGGAGAGGATTTGATGGTCCTTGCCAACTTCCTCAAACCTCCTACTTTATTTCCCAATGGGCCATTCCAAAAGACTCAAATCCTAGTTTTTGTTGCCCTGTTGGCTCTCTAAATTGCAAGAAAAGCTTTGTAAAAAAGCGTTAGCTTCTGCCTCAGTGGCAGAGGTGTAGAGTTGCCCTGCAGAGGCTGGAGGAACTCTCTGGGAAATAAGCTCCGTCCAGTGAGGTTTTCTCAGCGGAATGTCGGGCATTCAGGGACTCAGTGAGATTCCACTTGAGAGGTGGGCACGTGAAAGAGCTGGGCTTCCAGACTTTCCAGTACTCGAGTCTCAGGTCCCTATGGTTGGGGCTGGTTAGAGGTTTGGCCTGAATTATAGCTTCATCACCTGTTACTCGTTTGTCCTTGGGCGATTCACTAATCCTCTCTGTAGGATGGGTACCATGACAGCCATATGGCAAGGCTGCTGCAAGGACTAAATAGAGACCATGTGTAAGGTGTCTAGCACAGTTCCCTTCCCTCCCACTTCCTCCTCTCTCTCCCAAGAGATGCACCTCCCTCGCTATCACCATGTTCACACACAAACACACATGTGGACACATGCACACACGTGCACACAAGGCACATACCCACAGTCATACATACATACGCATGCATGCCCTCAGGCACATGTGCACACATGCACATAGAGCTGCACACACATGCACACAACATATGCACACATAACACTCATGCATATTCACATGCACACACATACATGCACACCGTAGTCTACCCACATCGATCTGTTCAGCTCCCTAAACATGCTGCACGTTTTAACATTTGTTTGACTGTGAAAGGACTCTTCTCTCACCAGGAAAACATCTTCAGTTCTTCAACTGATACACACCTCCTCATTTTGTATAACCCATGTCAAATGTTATATCTTCTGGGAAACATTTCTCGGCTTTCCTAAGACACAGCTGCTAGCTCCGTCTTCATTTCCCTGTAAACTGTGAGCAGGCTGAGGGACATGTCTTTCTCGTCTTCCAATTCTCAGCAGCTGGCATGGAGCTGGGGTTCCTGAAACGATGGCTGAATGATGAAGAGGCAGGTGTAAGCTTCATTCTCTCAGGTTCCTTGGTCTGTGATCCCCTTAAAGAGGTTTGGGGGCCAACCTCTGGAGAGAAGTGCTGTTTTAGAAGCATTTGGAAGGAAGGAAGACAGGTAGCTTACAGGATGCAGGCTCTAGGGCTGCAACTGGTGGCAGGAAAGCAGGAGAGAGGGAAGAAAGCCACTCTGTGCCCAGAACACTGTCAGCCCAACCCTGCCTGAGGCCAAGGGCACAGCTTGGGGTGAAGTGGCGAGGTAGGGGGAGAGAGAGAGAGAGAGAGAGAGAGAGAGAGAGAGAGGAGATATGCATCTGGTAGAGAGATGCATCTGGTAGGAAATGTGCTAGGTGTCCATCTGAGAACACAAGGGATAAGAGAGAAGGACTGTCCCCTGTAGGTGGGGGGCACGGGCAGCTGCTGGTGTCAGTGCAGGGAGGGGCACAGGATGATAAGTTGGAAAGTCCAATTAGAGGTTCTGAATTTTTGTCTTAGGACCTCTTCACACTCTTAAAAATTAATGGAGATTCCAAAGACTTTTTGTTTGTGTGGGTTATATCAGGCAATATTTACAATATTATAAATTATAAAAGATAAATTTTAAATTTACGTATTTATGAACTCATTCAAATAAAACAACAAACTGTAAACCTAACACTTAAAAGTAACTATATTTTCTAAAATTAGAATAAATAATGAGAAGAGTGGCATGGTTTTATATTTTCGCAACTTTCTTTAATGTCTAGCTGGACGGGAGACAGCTGGGTTCTCATCTCTGCCTTTGCATTCAGTTGAATAGATTCAGTAGAATAAAGTTTGCACTTGCCTTTTCATCATTCAACAGCGACTTCAGGAGCTCCATCCAATCTGCTGCGACATTGCACATCAGGTCACCTCTGGAAAAGTCCTCTGTATGTTCATGCAAGAAACAAGAGTGCAGAAGCCAAGTTGTACTTTAATGTTACTGTGAAAATAGTTTTGACTTCACAGACCCACTGAAAGGGCCATAGGGACTTCCATGGCTCCCAGCACCCCATTTTTAGAACTGTTGGGCGCAATCATATGAAAGTCCTGATATTCTGTTGTTTCTTGTTTCAAGTTGAGCTTTACAGCATGTCTTAATGTGATAGAGGGAACTTGACCTTGGCCTGTGGAAAGGCAGACCTGCCAACACTGCCTGGGCCCACCTGCTACCAGTGAGGCCTTGTAGAGCTGTGGGTCCTTGCTGTGCATGGTGAGCTTCTGGCCACAGGTTATAAGAGGTGGTGAGCAACAAGGGGTGGACGTAGGGGTACTGAGTGGAAAGCAGGAGCTGAGCTTGAATCCTGAGGTCCGGGAGGGCTGTGTGTCCTCGTGCGAGCCACTGTCCCTTCAGCAGACCTTGCTTCCCTGTCTGAAGTATGAGTTTGGGTAGGTACCCAAGGTTCCTCCAGTGTGACAGATGCTGGTCTCTGATCCTGAATCTTATATGGTCCCCTGTCCTACCCCCTTCCTCATGGATGAAACTGACCATCACAGCATGAGCCAGTGGGCAGCTTCCAAATTCCACCATTCATATACTTCATATAATAACTTGCGTTGTTATTTCTTTCATTACAAAGGTAATAAAAATTCATTAAAACTGAAAAATTAGATATGCAGAAAAAAAAAGAAAAAAAGGACACAAGTAAGCACATGTAGTCTGCTGCCCTAGAGATAACTGCTGCTGACACTATGGTGAATATCTTTCCAGGTGTTTTTTTATGCATATAGTTCATGCTTTATCTTTGTAGGATCATTTCTTCTTAAATACAACTTGTTATGTGATTCCCAGCAACTGAATACAGTTTGAACTCTTCATTCTGGCATGCGAGGTTTTCTGTATCCAGACTTGTCTTCTATTCCTTCCATGCCAGGTTATTTCTTCTTAAATACAACTTTATTATGTGATTCCCGGCAATTGAATACAGTTTGAGCTCTTCATTCTGGCATTTGAAACTTTCTCTATCCAGACTTGTCTTCTATCCTTTCCCTATCTGTGCCCCCTACTCTTGCCTCTCCCCAAACCACGTGCCTAACCCCTCCACACTTGTAAAGTCATCTCCCTAGCTTAGTACCCCATCTCTAAGTTGAATTTATTCTGCAAGGTCAGAAATTCTAACTTGTTCGTTCCTCACCTGCTTCTGTGATGGCTCCAAAGTATTCTTGGAGATTCTGACCCAGTGTTACTTCTAAAGTCTTACCTCATTCTCAGGCTGTTTGCCCCTCCCTCCTCTGAGCTCTCACAGATATCATACATACCTTAATTGGCACTTTGCTCACTGGATTGTAATTGCCTGCATGCCTTTTACTACCACCTGGTTCTGGAGCTGCCCACAGTATTGCACACTGATTATTTGCTGACTGGGTCGGAACCCATGTGCATGGCAGGTCTGATCACAGACTGTATCATCCAGTGTATGTTGGTTACTTGGGTGTCCTGCTGGACCTTGAGCCCCCTGCACGCAGGGTCCCCACAGGACTGATCCACTCCTACCTGTAGGGCTGGGAAAGTCTCCTCCTGGTGGGCTTGGGGGTGGCTTTGTCCTGTGATGCTTGGGGCAGGCAGAATTCCAGACCACCAGATGTCAGTGTTGTCTCAGCTACCAAGGAATCGCCAGGCCGTGACTTCACGCCTTTCTGGTGCTGGCAGAGCTGGGTGCTCAGAGGAACTGACAGGGTTAGACAAACGCTCTTCCTGAGCTGCGGACTTGATTTGGAGGAAAGTGAACTACAGGGTGAGGGTGGAACTCTGTCACGGGGAAGGCATGGACACGGGCAGGCTAGTGAGTGGTCTCATGCTGCCTCCTATGTGGAAGTCAGTCAGCCCAAGGGGGCTACCTGGAGCAACATCTGTACTGGTAGAGGATGATGGAGCTTCTGAGGTTTTACCTCTAATGTGGAAAAATGGGAAGGGTGCAGGGCAGCAAACAAGGAGGGCTGGATCCATCCTGTCTCTGTCCCCTGATGGCTTAAAAAGTCAGGTGAGATACATGCTTCTCCAAGCTTCCAACTTCTCATTTCCTTTCCCCCTCCCCTCTGCCCCCTCCCCTTGGACTGCCTGCTCTCCAAGGCCGTGGCTTCTGCCTTTGGCCTCTACTATTTCCCCTGTGAGTGATTCACATTGTTTCTTCTCACATGGACTAGATATAAATATTTCAGTGTCTCAAAGCAGCATTGTGTTCTGATGTTCTGCTATTCATTAAATTGTAGGTAAAGTTAGGATTATTCCAAAGCTTCTTCAAAAGCTGCTTTAGGGCTTCCCTGGTGGTGCAGTGGTTGAGAGTCTGCCTGCCGATGCAGGGGACGTGGGTTCGTGCCCCGGTCCGGGAAGATCCCACATGCCGCGGAGCGGCTGGGCCCATGAGCCATGGCCGCCGAGCCTGCGCGTCCAGAGCCTGTGCTCCGCAACGGGAGAGGCCCCAACAGTGAGAGGCCCGCGTACCGCAAAAAAAAAAAAAAAAAAAAAAAAGCTACTTTAATTTTGAATGGGGAAAAAAGTCATTTCCAGTAAATCTGTTAATTTGCCTTGAACTTGTTCTCATGTAAAATTTTTGCTGGCCTGAATGATGGGCCCTTCCAGTTCTGTTCCAGATCATAATGAGAAGTTTTCCAGAAAGCCCAATACTTCAAGATCTCACAAATCCTGTGATTTTGTAGACACTGTGGAAAATGTCATCTTCATAATAAAATCCAAGTTGATTGTGATATTTAATATCTTTTAAAGGCACCACAGACTACTTATTGATTTTTAAAATTAAAATTAAGAAGAAAAAGAAACCCACACAATTGTTTATAATTCACCAGATGTTAGGATCTGGAATCTGCTGAAGCAAGAGTCTCATTTTAAAATGTTGGAAAAAAATTTCAATGCAAGATCAATAAAATACATGACAGTAATGAAAAGATGAATAATGATCAGAAACAGCCCTTGACCCCTGAATCAGTGTTCTACACAACATTGAAAGCATTCAAACTCTTCCTTGCCCGGAAGATAAAGGTTGGGATTGGGAACAGATAGAACAGAGATGGCCGAGGGAAGACACAGCATTTACTGGATACCTTCTGTGCCAGGTACTGGGTTGGGTACTCAGAATTCCCAGTTGTTTACAGTATGTTTGCAGTGGGAACGTACGGTCTTATATCCGTTGCTGCGGTAGCTCCTCTCTACTTACTCAGTTATATTCCTGGTGCCCCAGGTCTCATCACTGCAGCACTAGCTGACTTGGGGAAGAAGCGAGCCTAAGAGGCTTATCTGGAAGAAGAACCATGGTACCATAGAAGCACTCACATGTCACTCAAATGCCACTTGATCTTCTAAGCACTCTAGCTATACTAATCCATTTGATTCTTAAAACAGAATGAGGATAGGTTTAGTATTATTATCATTCCCATTTTTCAAGCACTCTAGTTACAGTATTCTGTTTGATTCTTATAGTAGTCTATGTGGACACAGGTATACTATTATTATTATTTCCATTCCACAGAGGGGAAAACTGTGGCTTAGAGAGGTTAAGTAAGTTGTTTAAAGTCACACAGGTCACACAGCTAGTAAGATTTGAACCTGGGGAGTCCAGCTCCAGAGGCAGCGCACTCAACCACTTTGCTATACTGAGTAGTATGAGCTGAGCACTTCTGTGGAAGAAATTCGCCACCTGATGCATCGTTTGGAGTATATACTTGGATTCTGAGGAGTGGAGATTTTCCAGAAGTATTTCTGTTTCTGCCAGGTCCCTAATGTCCCAGGAGGATCTGGGTTACTCCCTTCACAGGTGAAAGGCATTGATGCTAGTCTAAGTCTTGGCACGTGCCTAGGGGGCCTACCCTACTCCATGTTCTTCCTTTTTTTTCTGAGAAAAAGCTATGTATTTCAGGGAGGTGTGTATGTTTGTGTGTGTGTTGGCTGCATCAGGAAAGGCTTAAGGAATTGACATTTGAGTTTGGCCTGATTAGTAGGGGACAACTTGGAGGAAAGTGGGTTTGGAGTTGGGGGCAGGGGCTATAGAGGGCAGGGCTGAGAAAAGGCATGTTGTAGCAGCAAAAGGAGCAAATACAGCAGAGCTGTAAGAACATGGAATAGTCGAGTGTTAGTAATTAGTGGCAAAGCATGATATCCTCAAATACCCCAGAATATATAGTGATCACGTATCAAAGATTGGTTTAACACATTAAAGGGGGAACCAGCAGAATGGTAACACTGGTCTAAAGAACAATATGAGAGCTTGAAACATGTTGTCAATGAAAGAAAGAATGCTGAAATAAGATTGTTAGGTTAGATACCAACTGGTTAATATTCCACATGGTGGTACAACTGTAACATTTGGTATCTTTTCTATTGGACAAACTTCATTTAGATCTCTACTAAGTTAAATGATTTGTAACTTATCAATATTCTGAAGCTAACATCTACCTTCACAATAAGTCAAACAAAATTACTTTTCCCTAGAACATCAGGGGATCCTTAGGTGGGCTCGTTAAGCAGTGCGTCAGAGTGACATTGAAAGGCACAAGAAGCTTTTTTGTCTTATTTCTAAGCTTGGCATTCGTTTCCTAAGTACCAGAAGGTGGGAACTAGGGAAATGTGGAGGATGAGGTGGTGACGTAGGCAGGGCGGTTGTGGGGCTTTGCCTGCCATGGATCCTAGTGCGTCACTGGCTGGTTTGAATCAAGGAAGTGACATAATTCACCATCCTTCCATCCATTTACTCAATAAAACTTTATTGAAAGTGCCAAGTACTAGTCTCAGAGTTGGGAATAGCGGGGTGATCAAGACAAGAAAGGCATGTTTCTGTTCTTATGCAGCTTACATCTGGTGGAGGGAGAAATACAATAAATGCATTGATTCCCTGAGTGTTCCAACCTGTGAGGTCAAGGAAGTTCTTTGGAGGAGTGATAAGGGAGAGAAGGGAAGTCAGCTGCACAAGATCTGGAGAAGTGGATTCCAGCCTGAGGAAGTGATGAGGGCAGAGGTTGGAGTGAATTGGGTAGGTCCCACAGACGGAGGATGACACGTGGAGGGCGTGAGTGCAATGAGCATCAAAGGAGCAGTAGGCTGGAAGGGCATACATGGTCCCCTGATCTGAATTCTTTTCTGAGTGTGATGGGAAATGACGTGACCTAACTTCTGTTTTTCAACTTATCATTTCGGCTCGTGTGGAGTGTGGACTATGGAATACAGCAAGAGAAGACATAAGGGGACCAGTGTGGGTAGGTCGTGGGGAGGATGTTTGCATTCATTTCTGTGGAAGATGATGGGGCCCGCACCTCAGTGTTAGCTTGACCAGGTTCTTATTTTTGAAACTTGACCTTGGCAGCTGAGGGATGGTTCCTGGAGGGGAGTGATGCTGGAGTTAAGGAGCTACCTAGGGGCTCAGAGGAGAACTGATGAGTCTGCAGACTGGGCAATAGGTGTGGGGAGGAGGGAATGGATTGGAATGATGTTTGGGGCTTGAAAAAACTAATTCACAAGCTGCTCCTAAGGGTGACTTTGTTGTCAGAGGGAGCCTTATTTCTGTATGCAAAGGCCAGCTAGAGGCGGGTCCAAGCTCTCATCCAGACCTGGTTCTCGCAGTCTGCAGAGTGGAAGGTGCCCTCGAGGGAGGTTGGGTCAGCACCCCATAAGAGGACACTCTTTCTGCTGTTTCATGCCTCTCCTGGGGTCTTGGTGGAGCGCCCAGAGGTTTATCCACACTTTGACAAGAACTTCTTCCCTTGTAATGATGACAGAGGCACTTCCTATGGTGGTGGCTGAATGTGTTGGCTAACCTGTGAATGCTTTCAGAAGGAGAAAAGAGGCCCAGACGTTTTTAAATCTATTCCTGCCCGGAGCCAGGCTTGTTTAGGATCCCACAGCCAACAAATAGTGGGGCAGACATTTTCATCCACATCTCCGTCTCCCAAGCCCATGCTCTTCCATCATGCCAACCTGGGAGGCTGGGACAAACCCTCGGGGGGAGTTGTTTCAATTCTGTTTTGCAATAAACTGCTAACCTTGGAGGCCCAGGTTGGAGGGCACAGTCCCAGGGGCTCCTTCAGGTAGGTTCCTAGAACTCCTCCTTGAGCTTTTCTTCTGATTGGGGTATTCAAACACCAGTCTTTTGTCAGGAAAAGGTATTTTCCCATTCTAGAGCAAGACTGGCATGTGCTGGTGAGCTTAGTGATGCTATTTATGCAGGAATGAAAATGCCAGGACTGGAGGAACATGGAAGAACCAGATGCGGTCTTACTTGTTCTAATAAGTAACAAGAAAATGTGATTGTATTTCCAAGTGCTAGTCTCTCTGGGTAATTACTTACAGTGTTATATCTTCCAAGATCAAAGGGCAACTGTTTGGATCTGGGTTGCAAATGAGTTAGTGCACTTTGCAAGCTAACTGACTGCTGCCTAGGCCTGTTGTGAGCTGGGGCAGGTGTGCCAGGACACCTGGCCTCGAAGGATGACACAACAAACCCAGTAAGGCAGGAGGTGCAGCTTTAAAAAAAATTGGCGGGGAGAAGGAGGGTTTGAGAGTGGGAGAGGGGACACAGTCATTGAGTGCAGAAAAATCCCACGAGAGGAAGACATTTTCAGGAAAATTCAGCTTGGAAGCTGTTCTAACATCAGAGGTAGGACTGTCAACCTCCCTAATCCTCCATCCCAGTGTAGCAGCCAAGAGAAGGTGTTCTGCCTCCGATATTTGCAGGGTGGTTTGGAAGGAAGTGTTGTTCCTGAAGTTCCAGTAATTGCAGGCATCTGTCACTAACAAATGGAAAATGGAAATAGCTCAAGAAATAGACTTACATTTGCTGAAGTTAGTGCTTGCAAGGCTGAATTTGAAGCAATTTTAGACACAGGGTATGAAGACTCTGCAGTGAGTATATCGACCCTGATAGAGAGAAGAGACCAATTCAGTATAGATCATTCGGGGTGGTGGGGGTGAGAGAGAGAGAGAGACAGAGACAGAGACAGAGAGACAGAGCCAAAGACAGAGAGAGACAGAGAGACAGAGTGTTTGTGTCTAGGAGGGGATATTCCTGTGGGCAGGGCTACGCCAGGTATGTAGATAGCATGCTGCTGATTTGACAGCATGGAATCTCATGCCCAGAGAAGTTGGCCCACTTGTCAGGGACTTGTCAGGGAGGACTTGGATCCATGTCTGCAGAGTCCGAACTACCCTGCCCATTCATGGATGGGGGGCCAGGGGCAGCCCCGAGGTGGGTGGGGAAGGGGAGAGGCAGACCAGACAACCAAAGAAAAGGAATTTGAGAGCATGTCCAGAGCAGGCCCGTTGCTCAGCCTCTCCTGGCATACTATGGTTTATACTATTCTGTAAAGTAAATATCAGCCTTTCTCAAACTGTGTTCTTTGGTTATTACTGTATTACTTGTATTCTATGAAACATTTAGAAGCATCCTACATAAAAGACTTCTGTGTTCAAAGAAATTTGAGTTAAAAAATGGTCCTTTAACTGGAGGACTATTCCAAGCCTAAGGCTCTTATGCATGGTGAAGAGGAGCTGAGTATGTTCTGTTTCCTAAATTTATTTGATCTTGCTACCTCTTCTTTTTTTGGATGGTCTCTACTTCTGTAGCTATATCCATGCATCAATCTGCTTCATTTAGTAAAATGCATATGTAGTTCATTCTATGGAGTGAGTTTAGGTCTTTCTGTTTTTTTCTTGAAAACGTTTGGCGTTACAAGAGCTTCTACACATTTATAGTTCAGAATGCTGTTGGGGTACGTGGAGAGCAGAAGAGAAAGGTCAGGAAGAGGGACCTAGACCCTGGGCGTCAGCAGATTCCACTGTGTGGGAGGAGGATGCAAGCCTGGAGAAAGAGTGGGTGATGGAGAGAAGATGATGAGGAATAGCCATCCAGACAAGGGGGGACGGGTATGGAAGGAATGAGACTCTTGCAGTAAAGCAAAGATGGAGGAGGATAAAAAAGGTGAGGGAAAGTGAGATTGCTAAAAAGGGAGGCTGTCTGCACCCCTTCTCACTGCTGGGCTGCACGTACACCACTGCCCAGCGAGAGTGCAGTGAAACAAGCAGGGGCTTTGCAGCCAAGCAGATTTGCATTCAAGTCCTGCTCACCAGTCCCTGTTATGTGACTTTGAGTAAATCCCTTCACCTCTCATCTCTTGACTGCTCAGAACCCTTGAGAGGCTTTAATGAGATAATTTGGGCCAGCACAGTGCCTGCCCCTCACAGTGGGAGACCCCGGGTGGGCATGATCCTCAGCCCTTTTACTCTCTCCTTTGCTCAGCATCACTTTAATGGTCATGGACTTTGCTATACTCACCTCTTCACCTTCCACCCACCCGGCCTTACCTCCTCCTCCTCCAAGTCTCTGTGTCGGGCTCAGGGCTGTTCAGACCTTGAGGATTCTGGATAAATAGTTTCCTGATAACTGGGGCTGTGCTGCTCTGAGCGCTAATTGCTTCCAGCCTGGAGAATGGAATCTAAAATCGGAAGCTGGGTGAATGGAGCAGCTCCCCACACCCCATGGCCCTGTCTCTTGGAAGCTTTCTCAGACTGAAGAAGGGTAGCACACGGTCCTTCTGGGATCCGGGAACGATGGCTGTTTGTCCTGATTTACCTGTTTCTCTTTGCAGCATTATATTCTGCCAAACAGATTAAAGACAGACAATATGCTGGACCTATTGGCAGTGTGGAGTTGGGAAATTTCTTATTGGTGTGTTTTGTATTTTTCTGCCACTTGACTCTATTTGTTACATTCTCTCTTTCAAAATGTGAATCAAAACTCCCATTGTATACTTTCTTTCTGCCATTATTTTACATGATGATCTCTTTCTATTACATCTGGGAGAAAGAATGCTGGAAGGTCTGAAATGGCTGCTGTCAGCTTTCAAAATTGCAGACAGATGACTTCAATCTATCTGAAGGGACAATGGATTATTTAGGAGAGTTGCTAAAAAGTTAACCTTGGAGAACACTGTGCTTTTAAAAATGTTGAATGAGTAAAATTTGAAGATTCATTATTTTCTTTCTGATTTATAAATGTATTATATGTTCATTGTAAAAACTAGAAATGCACAAAAAAGAACTACCATCAAAATTAAAATTATGGCCTATTTTCTAAGTCTCTCTCTTTCATAAACCAGTAGGTGATCACACTGCATGCATGGGTTGGCTTTGCTTATTTAACATTATATTATGAAGAATTTCTTATCTCACTAAATAATCTTCTGTCCATGATTTTATTTTGTTTTATTTTGATGTGGACCATTTTTTTTAAAGTTTTTATTGAATTTGTTACAATATTGCTTCTGTTTTATGTTTTGCTTTTTTGGCCAAAAAACCAAACAAACCCTTGATCTGGTGTATAGGTTACCCATATTTTTCCCATTTTATCAGTAGTCTTTTTTTTTTTTTTTTTTCCGGTACGCGGGCCTCTCACTGTTGTGGCCTCTCCCATTGCAGAGCACAGGCTCCGGACGCGCAGGCGCAGCAGCCATGGCTCACCGACCCAGCCTCTCCGTGGTATGTGGGATCTTCCCGGACCGGGGTACGAACCCGTGTCCCCTGCATTGGCAGGTGGACTCCCAACCACTGCACCACCAGGGAAGCCCTTGTCAGTAGTCTTTTAATTTTGTTTATTTTTTTTTTAGATATTCAGAAGTTTGAAAATCTGTTTAGTTTACTGAAATGTAGTAAAATCAATCAGACTCTTCGTTTGCTCTCATGATTACAAAGATCTTCCTACCTCTGAGATCAGATAGCTATTCACTGCTACTTTCTTCAGTGGTTTAGTTTCTTAGATTTAGCTTGTTAACTGTTCAGAAATTATTTTAGTGTGTGGTATGAGGTAAAGATCTAATTTTATTATTTTTAAATGCTTAAACAATTGCTACTGAACCTAACTTGGGTCTGATCGCCCACGGGCAGTAAAGCCAAGCTACTGACATCAGGTTGTGGTGAAGGGAGGGTCAGCATTTATTGCAGGGCACCAAGCAAGGAGAATGGGCAGCTTGTGCTCAAAAGACCTGAACTCCCCAGTGGCTTTCAGGGAAGGGGTTTTAAAGGCAGTGTGAGGGAGGGGGCTGATCAGCTCATGCACAATTCTTGGATTGGCTGACATCAAGGTGAAGTTTCAAGCATCATCAGCCTTCTGGTTTCAACCAGTCTAGGGTCTGTGTCCTTGTGGTCATCAGTTTTCATCTGGTGGGGGTCAGCTTCCTGTAAAAACAACTTAGGCATATGTGTCAGGCCTTTATTTATATCTTTCAGGGAACTGGGATTCTGCTATGTGTCCGATTTGTAGTCTAAATTGTTACCAGTTTCCAGGCCCAAAAGATTTTCTTTGTTTCTCCATCTTCACATTTCCCAATCATTAACTCCTTTTTTTCTTTTGTACCTTTAACTTTTGTTTTTAATAGATCTTTATTGGAGTATAATTGCTTCACAATACTGCATTAGTTTCTGTTGTACAACAAAGTGAATCAGCTATATGTATACATATATCCCCATATCCCCACCCTCTTGAGCCTCCCTTCCACCCTCCCTATCCCACCCCTCCAGGTTATACCAAAGCACCGAGCTGATCTCCCTGTGCTATGCTGCTGCTTCCCACTGGCTATCTATTTTCCATTCGGTAGTGTATATATGTCAATGCTACTCTCACTTCGTCCCTGCTTCCCCCTCCCCACCCATGTCCTCAAGTCCATTCTCTGTGTCTATGTCTTTATTCCTGCCCTGCCACTAGGTTCATCAGTACCATTTTTTTTTCTCTTAGATTCCATATATATGTGTTAGCATACGATATTTGTTTTTCTCTTTCTGACTTCATTTTGTATAACAGACTCTAGGTCCATCCACCTCACTACAAATAACTCAATTTTGTTTCCTTTTATGGCTGAGTAATATTCCATTGTATATATGTGCCACATCTTCTTTATCCATTCATCTGTCGATGGACACTTAGGTTGCTTCCATGTCCTGGCTATTGTAAATAGAGCTGCAATGAACATTGTAGTACATGTCTCTTTTTGAATTATGGTTTTTGCAGGGTATATGCCCAGTAGTGGGATTGCTGGGTCATATGGTAGTTCTATTTTAGTTTTGTAAGGAACCTCCATACTGTTCTCCATAGTGGTTGTATCAATTTACATTCCAACCAACAGGGCAGGAGGGTTCCTTTTTCACCACACACTTTCCAGCATTTATTGTTTCTAGATTTTTTGATAATGGCCATTCTGACCGGTGTGAGGTGATACCTCATTGTAGTTTTGATTTGCATCTCTCTAATAATTAGTGATGTTGAGCATCTTTTCATGTGCCTCTTGGCCATCTGTATGTCTTCTTTGGTGAAATGTCTATTTAGGTCTTCTGCCCAGTTTTTAATTGAATTGTTTGTTTTCTTTGATATTGAGCTCCATGAGCTGTTTGTATATTTTGGAGAAAAACTGAAAGTATTTCCGCTAAGATCAGGAACAAGACAAGGATGTCCAGTCTTGTCACTGTTATTCAACATAGTTTTGGAAGTCCTAGCCATGGCAATCAGAGGAGAAAAAGAAATAAAAGGAATACAAATTGGAAAAGAAGAAGTAAAACTGTCACTGTTTTTCAGATTACATGATACTATACATAGAAGATCCTAAAGATGCCACCAGAAAACTACTAGAACTAATCAATGAATATGGTAAGGTTGCAGGATACAAAATTCATGCACAGAAATCTCTGGCATTCCTATACACTAACAATGAAAAATCAGAAAGAGAAATTAAGGAAACAATCCCATTTACCATTGCAACAAAAAGAATAAAATACCTAAGAATAAACCTACCTAAGGAGGTGAAAGACTTGTACTCAGAAACCTATAAAAGACTGATGAAAGAAATCAAAGATGACATAAACAGATGGAGAAATATACCATGTTCTTCCATGTTCTTGGATTGGAAGAATCAATATTGTGAAAATGACTGTACTACCGAAAGCAATCTACAGATTCAATGCAATTCCTATCAATGGCATGCTTCACAGAATTAGAACAAAAAATTTTACAATTCATATGGAAACACAAAAGACTCCAAATAGCCAAAGCAATCTTGAGAAAGAAAAACGGAGCTGGAGGAATCAGGCTCTACAACTTCAAACAATACTACAAAGCTACAGTAATCAAGACAGTATGGTACTGGCACAGAAACAGAAATATAGATCAATGGTACAGGATAGAAAGCCCAGAGACAAGCCCATGCACATATGGTCACCTAATTTACACCAATCATTAACTTGAGTCAGCCTTTTGAGACTCAAGGGAGGGCTGGGAGACTAAAGCGAAAGTGATTTAATTCAAAGAACAGGGACACAGGGCCTTGTATATGGTTTCGGTCTCAATATTATTTATTAAATAAAACTCCTGTTTTGCATTGGTTTCAAATGCTTCTCATCATATCAGCAGTGCGTATAAATACATGGGTCTTTTTCTGAGTTTGTCAATCTTTTCCCCTCATTAATGTCTTTTAATTCTTAATTTAGTGCCACATTTATGTGGCTGGAAATATATAGTACACTTCTTTAACAAAGTAGATATTTCCTTCCTTTGTTCTTATGATGAAATATATTTATTTTAGTGAGTGCCATGTAAACTTTATTTTAATTTTGATTAGAATTCCATTAAAAGGAAAAAATTTTGAGTTTAATTTTTATGTACATTTGTGATATAACTCTTTATAAAATAAAAAAATATATTCAAGCTTTTTTTATTTTTACAGGAAAACAGTAATTTTCTTCCCATTTCATTAATTGAATATTAAATGTTTTACATTGTTTGTTACTATTATGAGTGAATTTTTCCACATTAATTGATCAGTTCTTCTCCTGGTTGTATGCATATTTATTTTGTAATTATTTACTTTAATGAGATGTCTTACTGGTTCTAATTGGTTCTTGTTGATCTTTGAAAATAATGAATTTTATATATTCTTATGTATGTTTAATATATATGTTATGTGTATATAGTTATCTATGATATTTTAGTTTCTTATTTTTTGCTTTTTCTTATTGTACAGATTAGAAATTCCCAGACAGTAGCAAAATAATGGTGGTCATGGCTAGCATTCTTTTCCTGCTCCTGAATTGAATAAGAATGCCTCTAAATTGAATCATAAAGAAATATGCCTTTTCTTATCCTGGCATACATATTTTTGTCACATTAGAGAAATATGCTTTAATTTTTAATTTTTCTTAGTATTTTCCCACCACTATGAATGAGATCTTGATTTAATCATACATTTTTTTCTGCTTCTGTCCAGGTAGAATGTAGTTTTTTAACTTATTGATGTACCACAGTGTTTTAATAGATTTGCAAGTATTAAGCAACCCTTGAATTCATGGACAAGTTTTTATATAGTTATGTTGTATATTTTATTTGAGTATATTGTGAATTCAATTTCACAGATAATTGCATTTATATTTTCAATTGATATATAGTTTTCCTTTATTTAGTACTCTTTTTTCAGCCATTTAGAAGGTAGTTGAAGTAATGCTTAAGAGATTTGAAGGGACTCACCTGGAAAATTATCTGTGACCATGATCTTTTTTGGGCTTAATTCTTTGACAGTGTTTTCAGATTTTTCTCTATGAAATTTTTCAAATTTCTCCTTTAGTCTTGGGTCAGTTTTGATGATTTATATTTGCTTTTTAAAATTTCCCATTCCTTTAAGATTTCTAAATCCATATGAATGGACTTTTAAGAGTGTAATTCTCTATTTAAAAAAAAAATCCCTGCCTCTCTTTCTTTATCCTTTTCTCACTATTTCTAATATTGTGCATGTGAGCTCTCTTTCTCTTTTTATTGCATATTTTTTACTTCTTTCTAATATTCACCCTATAAATATTTTGTTAGTTCTATTATTTTCTGTTCTATAAATCATTATTTTCTGTTGGTATCTTTACTATTTTTTTTTCATTTTTAAGATGTGTTTTTCCCTTGATTTCTTCAAATAGTTCATATAGTTTTATTCCTTCTTTTCTAAAGCAGTTAATTTGAATTATAGATTCGGCTACATCACACATATATTTATATGTAGTAATTTTTTCTATTATGTTGTATTTAAAAATAGTTTATAATTGGGATTTTGATTTCTTTTTGACACCATATAATTATTTTGAAATGTTATTTTTTACGTGATCAAGTCTTTCCTTTTTGTTTTTAAAAGGAATGCTCTTAATTTTTTGTTTCCTTCTTTTGTGGCAAGGGTATCTGTTCTATGGTTTTGCTTTTTAGCATTTACTGAAATTTAATTTGTGGTCTTAAAAATGACAAGTATTGTCAGTAGGGCAAAAAATAAATCAATGCATCTACTTAATCATTAAAATTATTTAGACCCCTGAGAGCCAATAGTATCAAAAGTACTTTGTATATATTTCAGAGGATATACAGGTTTTAGAAAGTAAATAATAAAACATTCATTTTTATTTTAATAAAACAAATTAAGTTGTATTAGTATTTACTATATGCTTGATATGGTCACTCTGATTCCAGTAGATTGATTACAATGATAGCCCAACTCTTTTCCCTTCCCTGCCTCCACACTTTTGGTACTCTCCCACTCTGACCCAGAGCTCAGCCATATGACTTACTTTGCCCAATGGAATGGGAGTAAACCTGATGCAAACAAAGGCTTGAAAAGTGCTTACGGGATTGGGTTTGCTCATTCTTGCCTTCTACCATTGCCATGAGAATATACCTAGGCTTGCCTGCTGGAAGATGAGAGGTAGAAAAGAGCCACGCTGCTCCACTAATCCCAGCAGAGGCCATGCAAAACCAGCTGACAGTCAGCCAACTCTCAGACATGAGAGCAAGCCCAGCCAAGATCAGCAGAGCCTCCTAGCTAAGCTGTAGCTGACCTCAGAACTGTTAGTGAGCTCAGCTGCAAATCAGCTGATCCTCTCAGATTTCTGAGTGAAATAGGTGTTTATTGTCATACACCATTAAGGTTTTGTGGCTGTTTATTACACAGCTTTATTCTGGCCATAGATAACTGATGCCAGAGAGTTACATGCCATGTGTCACATGTAAGTTTTACTAAAAGATTGGTGGACAATTTCCAAACAGGAGGATTGATAGCATCTCAATCCTGCTTTTGTTAGTCATTAACGTATTGTGATGCATTGCAGTTTACCTGTTCCCAGCTTGGTAGATTTAAAGATAATTTTCTAGTTTTAACAAAACTAATTCCTCCTAAATGAAATAGTGGATTATAAAGATTCCTGAAAAATGACCCTAGATAGAAGATGATTCTAATAATGAAAACACAAACAATAGCAAGAACCCCCCGCCCGCCCCAACCAAATGGTAGAGCAACACTTCTTTTACTCCAAGTATAAGCCTTGCTCAGTCACACTAAGAGGTGAAAGCAGTGATGGTGTACTCAAGTCTCACCTAAGTGTGCTTAAGTATAGCCCTCAAAATAGCAAGGCATTTGAAACTAAGTGTTGAGAACCTGAAGACAAGTGTCTGCATTTTTTCCAGTCATATTTAAGTCATAAGATATTCAACTCAAATGTATTAAAAAATATAAAACTTGTTTTGAGATTTCTTTTTGTACAGTAAATGACAAAAAGCCACACATCATAGGAGATGCACCTGTTCTTCCTTTCATGATAAAAGTCATGGAAATTATACCCATATCATGACAATCTAAAAGTATAATCCTTTATTAGCAAAAAGTATTTGAAGATAGGTAAAATGCATTGTTATATATTTGAAAAGACAAGTTTTAGAACAAATTCTTCAATATGGGAGGTTTTCTGTATATAATTGGATAAAAGTACACGTCTCTAAGGCGTTTCAACTTAGCGTGTTTACTAGATGATCTTTCAGTAATTAAATGCACAAAGCATGTTGTGTGTGTGTGTATGTGTGTGTGAGAGAGAGAGAGTGTGTTGAGCCCCTGTAACACATCCTCTAAATGTACTGGAGAAGATAATTTTCCAACAGTACATTACTTCTTTAACAATAATTTTTAAAACCCTGCTGTTTTATAGAGGGGGGTGGAGTGGAAAACTGAATAAGTGTAGTTACAGATGGAGCAGCTGCTTCTGCTGGAATAAAATGGGTCCTAGGGTGAGTTATGGATTGCACCACACATGAAATTTATCCGTTACCTCCATCGTAGATTAGGGAATGTATCTAGCTGAAGCCAGAAGTATCAGTGACATATTTTTTAAAAAAGAGGGAGAATCTTTGTAACACACTCAGGAGAGAAGGGCTATGGTCATGGGTATTACTTCTACCTCACAGAGGAGAGTTGGTTGTCTCATGGCAAAAGGTTTCAAAGGTCAAAGGTCAAATTTCAAGATAAAGTGAAACACATTTTTCTCATGCAGAAAGATAACCATCCCAAATTTGATGACTTTTTCCCCTTTGGTGACCAAGTGGACATTTTGAAGAAACAACCCATTTCATGCCTCCCTTCAAGGTAGAGATGATGTTTTAACAAGTGAGAAACTGCTTTTTGACAGAAACTTGTGCTAAGGAAAGAGCGTTTTGAAAACACATGTCTGGAATGTTTCACGCTTACATGATTTTGCTGTTGAGAACAATATGTGTCACTTATAATATCTTTCACATATGCACACCCAGAAACCTTGGAATTAAAAAAAAAGGTAACTTGCTTTAAAAACTGTTCAAAGAATTTTACTGTTTTTGAGTTAATTTGGTAAAAAAAAATCAAATTGCTTTCCAATTATTTGGCATGAATAACTGATTGACAGCTGGAATGATGAAAATTTACTAACATAATTTTAGCAAAAAACCCCTTTGCATAGTAGATTGAGAGAGTGCAGCCAATGGTGTGATTCTTTTATATGTTTCCGTGGGCTTTTGTAAGTAGCTTTTTGACTACAGCAGCCATTAAAACTAAATATTGACGTACACTGAATGTATAACCTAACTTTTGGATAGGTGTCATGGAGATTTTAAAAAACAATGAAGTATATTCAACCCTTCTCAAGGCTCTGTTCTGCAAATGCAACGTCATGTGGAATGCTGATGGATGGTCCAAACTTTGCCTTCTCAGTCTGTTTTGTTGCTCCTCACCACATGTTATATTTAATGCTATGTTATTTGGTATATAAACTTTTTTTCTTTCAAAATCAGAATGGCAATGTAGAATTAGATATTTCTTTTAAAAATTTTATTTTATTTTAATTTTTGGCTGCTTTGGGTCTTTGTTGCTGTGCGTGGGTGTTCTCTAGTTGCAGAGAGTGGGGGCTACTCTTCGTTACAGTGCACGGGCTTCTCATTGAGGTGGCTTCTCTTGTTGTGAAGCACGGGCTCTAGGTGCACGGGCTTCAGTAGTTGTGGCACGTGGGCTCAGTAGTTGTGGCACACGGGATTAATTGCTCCTCGGCATGTGGGATCTTCCCAGGCCAGGGCTCAAACCCATGTCCCCTGCATTGGCAGGCTGATTCTTAACCATTGTGCCTCCAGGGATGTCCCAGATATGTCTTCTTTTCGTCAACTTTAGCATAGGAAAACACACGTTTACTTTCACTTAAGTTTCATGTCCTTTAAAAAATGTTTAAGATAATTATTATTAGTTTTGTTATCTTTTAGATTCTCTTTTCGAATAAAATTTGGCATTTGTTTTATTCTCTTAACCATATTTACAACAAATATTTAGACAGATGTCTACATATGGGATTTCATTGCTCATTACCAATATTTTATATTTTAGTTTCTTTACTTTCTTTTACTTAGTGTGATTTTTATTGAGATTGGCTCCAATACATTTAAAACAAGTTTTCTGCCAAGGATGTGGGAATCATCTGGAGTGATTAAAAGGAAAAGTCTGAGTCTAGCTTGATATTTTATTCCTTTTTTATGCCATCAGTTTATCCCTGTCTTCATGTTCATAGAATTCTTTATTCTTGTCATCTTTAAAGTTGCTGGGACATATGTATGTGTTGTTCCTTTTTGTTGATTATGTTTGGCTCTTGGAGAAAAACTGTAATCTGAGTTCTCAGAAGGTATTGCTTTTGTTCAGAAAAGTTTTCTTTTATTATATCTCTGATGATTGCTTATTTTCAATGTCTTATGGTCCCTTTCCAGTGTATTGCATATGTCAATGTGGCTCTTCATCTAATAGCATCTGTATTTTTCATCTTTTTATTTCTTTGCTCTTCTTCTCTGCACTACGGGAAAGATTTTGTGACTTTTCTTGTCTTTATTGGTTTTCTCTTCTGCAATCTCTAAGGCAATATTAAATTCAAATATGGTGGTTTTTTTTAACATCTTTATTGGAGTATGATTGCTTTACAATGATGTGTTAGTTTTCTGCTTTATAACAAAATGAATCAGCCATACATGTACATATATCCCCATATCACCTCCCTCTTGCATCTCCCTCCCACGCTCCCTATCCCACCCCTCTAGGTGGTCACAAAGCACCAAGCTGATCTCCCTGTGCTATGTGGCTGCTTCCCACTAGCTATCTATTTTACATTTGGTAGTGTGTATATGTCCATGCCACTCTCTCACTTCGTCCAGCTTACCCTTCCCCATCCCTGTGTCCTCAAGTCCATTCTCTACATCTGCGTCTTTATTCCTGTCCTGCACCTAGGTTTTTAAGAACCTTTTTTTTTTTTTAGATTCCATATATATGTGTTAGCATACGGTATTTGTTTTTCACTTTCTGACTTACTTCACTCTGTATGACAGACTCTAGGTCCATCCACCTCACTACAAATAATTCAATTTCGTTTCTTTTTATGGCTGAGTAATATTCCATTGTATATATGTGCCACATCTTCTTTATCCATTCATCTGTTGATGGACACTTAGGTTGCTTCCATGTCCTCGCTATTGTAAATAGAGCTGCAATGGACATTGTGGTCCATGACTCTTTTTGAATTATGGCTTTCTTAGGGTATATGACCAGTAGTGGGATTGCTGAGTCATATGGGAGTTCTATTTTTAGTTTTTTAAGGAACCTCCATACTGTTCTCCATAGTGGCTGTATCAGTTTACATTCCCACCAACAGTGCAAGAGGGTTCCCTTTTCTCCACACCCTCTCCAGCATTTATTGTCTGTAGATTTTTTGATGATGGCCATTCTGACTGATGTGAGGTGATACCTCATTGTAGTTTTGATTTGCATTTCTCTGATGATTAGTGAGGTTGAGCATTCTTTCACGTGTTTGTTGACAATCTGTATATCTTCTTTGGAGAAATGTCTATTTAGGTCTTCTGCCCATTTTTAGATTGGGCTGTTTGTTTTTTTGATATTGAGCTTCATGAGCTGCTTGTAAATTTTGGAGATTAATCCTTTGTTAGTTGCTTCATTTGCAAATATTTTCTCTCATTCTGAGGGTTGTCTTTTCAGCTTGTTTATGGTTTCCTTTGCTGTGCAAAAGCTTTTAAGTTTCATTAAGACCCATTTGTTTATTTTTGTTTTTATTTCCATTTCTCTAGGAGGTGGGTCAAAAAGGATCTTGCTGTGATTTTTGTCATAGAGTGTTTGGCCTATGTTTTCCTCTAAGAGTTTTATAGTGTCTGGCTTTTCATTTAGGTCTTTAATACATTTTGAGTTTAATTTTATGTACGGTGTTAGGGAGTGTTCTAATTTCATTCTTTCACATGTAGCTGTCCAGTTTTCCCAGCATCACTTATTGAAGAGGCTGTCTTTTCTCCATTGTATATTCTTGCATCCTTTATCAAAAATAAGGTGACCCTATGAGTGTGGGTAAATCTCTGGGCTTTCTATCCTGTTCCATTGATCTATATTTCTGTTTTTGTGCCAGTACCAGACTGTCTTGATTACTGTAGCTTTGTAGTATTGTTTGAAGTCAGAGAGCCTGATTCCTCCAGCTCCAGTTTTCTCTCTCAAGATTGTTTTGGCTCTTCGGGGTCTTTTGTGTTTCCATACAAATCGTGAAATTTTTTTTTCTATTTCAATGGCATGTGAAAAATGCCATTGGTAGTTTGATAGGGATTGCATTGAATCTGAAGATTGTTTTGCGTAGTAGAGTCATTTTCACAATGTTGATTCTTCCAATCCAAGAACGTGGTATATCTCTCCATCTATTTCTATCATCTTTAATTTCTTTCATCAGTGTTTTTTAATGTTCTGCATACAGGTCTTTTGTCTTCTTAGGTAGCTTTATTCCTAGATATTTTATTCTTTTTGTTGCAATGGTAAATGGGAGTGTTTCCTTAATTTCTCTTTCAGATTTTTTATCATTAGTGTATAGGAATGCAAGAGATTCTGTGCATTAATTTTGTATCCTGCTATTTTACCAAATTCATTGATTAGCTCTAGTAGTTTTCTGGTAGCATCTTTACGATTCTTTATGTATAGTGTCATGTCATCTGCAAACAGTGACAGCTTTACTTCTTCTTTTCCGATTTGGATTCCTTATTTCTTTTTCTTCTCTGATTGCTGTGGGTAAAACTTTCAAAACTATGTTGAATAATAGTGGTGATAGTGGACAACCTTGTCTTTTTCCTGACCTTAGAGGAAATGGTTTCAGTTTTTCACCGGTTAGAACAATGTTGGCTGTGGGTTTGTCATATATGGCCTTTTTTATGTTGAGGTAAGTTCCCTCTATGCCCTTTCTGGAGAGTTTTTATCATAAATGGGTGTTGAATTTTGTCAAAAGCTTTTTCTGCATCTATTGAGATTATCTATGGTTTTTCTCCTTCTATTTGTTAATATGGTTTATCACATTGATTGATTTATATATATTGAAGAACCCTGCATTCCTGGGATAAACCCTACTTTATCATGGTGTATGATCCTTTTAATGTGCTGTTGGATTGCTTTGCTAGTATTTTGTTGAGGATTTTTGCATCTATGTTCATCAGTGATATTGGCCTGTAGTTTTCTTTCTTTGTGACATCTTTGTCTGGTTTTGGCATCAGGGTGATGGTGGCCTAGTAGAATGATATTTGGAAGTGTTCCTCCTTCTGCTATAATTTGGAAGAGTTTGAGAAAGATAGGTGTTAGCTCTTCTCCAAATGTTTTATAGAATTTGCCTGTGAAGCCATCTGGTCCTGGGCTATTCTTTTTTGGAAGATTTTGAATCACAGTTTCAATTTCCGTGCTTGTGACTGGTCTGCTTATATTTTTCTCTTTCTTTCTGGATCAGGCCCAGAAGGTTGTGCTTTTCTAAGAATTTGCCCATTTGTTCCAGGTTGTCCATTTTATTGGCATATAGTTGCTTGTAGTAATCTCTCATGATCCTTTGTATTTCTGCAGTGTCAGTTGTTCTACTTTTTTATTTCTAATTCTATTGATTTGAGTCTTCTCCCTTTTTTTCTTGATGTGTCTAGCTAATGGTTTATCAAATTTGTTTATCTTCTCAAAGAAGTAGCTTTTAGTTTTATTGATCTTTACTATCATTTCCTTTATTTCTTTTTCATTTATTTCTGATCTGATCTTTGATTTCTTTCTTCTGGTCACTTTGGGGTCTTTTTGTTCTTCTTTCTCTGATTGCTTTAGGTGTAAGGTTAGGTTGTTTATTTGAGATGTTTCTTGTTTCTTAAGGTACGATTGTATTGCTATAAACTTCCCTCTTAGAACTGTTTTTGCTGCATCTCATAGGTTTTGGTTCGTCATGTATTCATTGTCATTTGTTTCTAGGTATTTTTTGATTTCCTCTTTGATTTCTTCAGTGATCTCTTGGTTATTTAGTAGTGTATTGTTCAGCCTCCATGTGTTCAAATTTTTTACAGATTTTTTCCTGTAATTGATATCTAGTCTCATAGCGTTGTGGTCGGAAAAGTTACTTTATACGATTTCAATTTTCTTAGATTTACTGAGGCTTGATTTGTGACCCAAGATATGATCTATCCTGGAGAATGTTCCATGAGCACTTGAGAAGAATGTGTATTCTGCTGTTTTTGAATGGATTGTCCTATAAATATCAAGTAAGTCCATCTTGTTTAATGTATCATTTAAAGTCTGTGTTTCCTTATTTATTTTCAGTTTGGATGATCTGTCCATTGATGAAAGTGGGGTGTTAAAGTCCCCTACTATGATTGTGTTACTGTCGATTTCCCCTTTTATGGCTGTTAGCATTTGCCCTTATGTACTGAGGCACTCCTATGTTGGGTGCATAAATATTTACAATTGTTATATCTTCCTCTTGGATTGATCCCTTGATCATTATGTAGTGTCCTTCTTTGTCTCTTGTAATAGTCTTTATTTTAAAGTCTATTTTGTCTGATATGAGAATTGCTACTCCAGAGTTCTTTTGATTTCCATTTGCATGGAATATCTTTTTCCATCTCCTCACTTTCAGTCTGTACGTGTCCCTAGGTCTGAAGTGGGTCTCTTGTAGACAGCATATATATGGATTTTGTTTTTGTATCCATTTAGCCTGTCTATGTCTTTTGGTGGAGCATTGAATCCATTTACATTTAAGGTCGTTATTGATATGTGTGTTCCTATTACCATTTTCTTAATTGTTTTGGCTTTGTTGTTGCAGATCTTTTCCTTCTCCTGCGTTTCCTGCCTAGAGCAGTTTCTTTAGCATTTGTTGTAAAGCTGGTTTGGTGGTGGTGAATTCTCTTAGCTTTTGCTTGTCTGTAAAGGTTTTAATTTCTCCATCAAATCTGAATGAGATCCTTGCTGGGTAGAGTAATCTTGGTTGCAGGTTTTTCCCTTTCATCAGTTTAAATATGTCCTTTTGGTTTGCAGAGTTTCTGCTGAAAGATCAGCTGTTAACCTTATGGAGATTCCCTTGTATGTTATTTGTTGTTTCTCCCTTGCTGCTTTTAATATTTTTTCTTTGTATTTAATTTTTGATGGTTTGATTAATATGTGTCTTGGCATGTTTCTCCTTGGATTTATCCTGTATTGGACTCTCTGTGCTTCCTGGACTTGATTGGCTCTTTCCTTTCCGATATTACAGAAGTTTTCACCTGTCAGCTCTTGAAATATTTTCTCAGTCCCTTTCTTTTTCTCTTCTTCTTCTGGGACCCCTGTAATTCGAATGCTGGTGCATTTAATGTTGTCCCAGAGGTCTCTGAGACTGTCTTCAATTCTTTTCATTCTTCTTTCTTCATTCTGCTCTGCAGTAGTTATTTCCACTATTTTATCTTCCAGGTCACTTATCCATTCTTCTGGCTCAGTTATTCTCCTACTGATTCCTTCTAGAGAATTTTTAATTTCAGTTATTGTGTTGTTCATCATTGTTTGTTTTCCCTTTAGTTCTCTAGGTCCTTGTTAAAACGTTTCTTGTATTTTCTCCATTCTATTTTCAAGATTTTGGATTATCTTTACTATCATTACTCTGAATTCTTTTTCAGGTAGACTGCCTATTTCCTCTTCATTTGTTTGGTCTGGTGCGTTTTTACCTTGCTCCTTCATCTGCTGTGTGTTTCTCCATCTTCTCATTTTGCTTAACTTACTGTGTTTGGGGTCTCCTTTTCGAAGTCTGCAGGTTTGTAGTTCCCATGTTTTTGGTGTCTGTCCCCAGTGCCTAAGGTTGGTTCAGTGGGTTGTCTAGGCTTCCTGATGGAGGGGACTGGTGCCTGTGTTATGGTGGATTAGGCTGGATCTTATCTTTCTGGAGGGCAGAACCACATCTGGTGGTGTGTTTTGGGGTGTGTGTGACCTCATTATGATTTTAGGCAGCCTCTCTGCTAATGGATGGGGTTGTGTTCCTGTCTTGCTAGTTGTTTGGCATAGGGTGTCCAGCACTGTAGCTTGCTGGTCGTTGAGTGGAGCTGGGCCTTAGCATTGAGATGGAGATCTCAGGGAGAGCTTTTGCCATTTGATATTACATGGGGCTGGGAAGTCTGTGGTGGACCAGTGTCCTGAACTCGGCTCTCACACCTGAGAGGCACAGGCCTGACACCCAGCCAGAGCACCAAGACCTTGTTAGCCACATGGCTTAGAAGAAAAGAGAGAAAAAAAGAAAGGAAGATAGAAAAATAAATAAATAAAATAAAGTTATTAAAATAAAAGAATTATTAAATATAAAAAAATTAAAAAGAAAAAAAAAGAAAAAAGAGGAGAGCAACCAAACCAGAAAACAAATCCACCAATGATAACAAGTGCTAAAAACTATACTAAAAAAAAAAAATGACAGAACCATGGGACAAATGGTAAAAGCAAAGCTATACAGAGAAAATCATACAAAGATGTATACACATACTCAGAAAAAGAGAAAAAGAAAAAAAATATTATATATATATCTATATATTAAAAAAAAGGAAGAGCGCAACCAATCAATAAACGAATCTACCAATGATAATAAACTCTAAATACTAAACTAAGATAAACATAAAACCAGGAAGAAATTAGGTGCAGAAAGCAAACCCCAAGTCTACAGTTGCTCCCAAAGTCCACCACTTAAATTTTGCGATGATTCGTTGTCTATTCAGGTATTCCACAGATGCAGGGTACATCAAGTTGATTGTGGAGATTTAATCTGCTGCTCCTGAGGCTGCTGGGAGAAATTTCCCTTTCTCTTCTTTGTTCAAACAGCTCGTGGGGTTCTGCTTTGGATTTGGCCCCACCTCCTGTGTGTAGGTCGCCTGAGGGTGTCTTTTCCCCCTTCAGAGGGGAGGGGGATAAAGGCGCGGCTGATTAGGGGGCTCTGGCTCACTCAGGCCAGGGGGAGGGGTGTACAGAATGTGGGGCGAGCCTGCGGCGGCAGAGGCCATCGTGACATTGCACCAGCCTGAGGCGCTTGCCGTGTTTTCTCCCAGGGAAATTGTCCTTGGAACACGGGACCCTGGCAGTGGCGGGCTGCACAGGCTCCTGGGAGGGGAGGTGTGGAAAGTGACCTGTGCTTGCACACAGGCTTCGTGGTGGCGGCAGCAGCAGCCTTAGTGTCTCATGCCTGTCTCTGGGGTCCGCGCTGTTAGCCGCGGCTCGCGCCCGTCTCTGGAGCTCGTTTAGGCGGTGCTCTGAATCCCCTCTCCTTGCGCACCCTGAAACAATGGTCTCTTGCCTCTGCAGCAGCTCCAGACTTTTTCCTGGACTCCCTCCCGGCTAGCTGTGGCGCACTAGTCCCCTTCAGGCTGTGTTCACCCTGCCAGTCCTCTCCTTGCGCTCCAACCGAAGCCCGAGCCTCAGCTCCCAGCCCTGCCCACCCCGTTGGGTTAGCAGACAAACCTCTCAGGCTGGTGAGTGCAGGTCGGCACAGATACTCTGTGCAGGAATCTCTCTGCTTTGCCCTCCGCACCCCTGTTGCTGTGCTCTCCTCCGTGGCTCCGAAGGTTCCCCCCTCCGCCCCCCTCCCCCATCTCCTCCAGTGAAGGGGTTTCTTAGTGTGTGGAAACCTTTCCTCTTTCACAGCTCCCTCCCACTGGTTCAGGTCCCATCCCTATTCTTTTGTCTCTGTTTTTCTTTTTTCTTTTGCCCTTTCCAGGTATGTGGGGAGTTTTCTTGCCTTTTGGGAAGTCTGACGTCTTCTGCCAGCATTCAGTAGGTGTTCCGTAGGAGCTGTTCCACGTGTAGATGTATTTCTGGTGTATCTGTGGGGAGGAAGGTGATCTCCACGACTTACTCCTCTGCCATCTTGAAGGTCTCCCCAAATATGATGTATTAATCCTTTTATATTCTTCCCTAAACTAGGTCCCTGTTCTCTTTATCTTTTGGTTTACAGACTCTGTGCTTACCTTACTTTAAATGAAAAACCAAAGCATGTGATTTAAAAAAACATTTTTCTAAAACATTAAAAAAAATTTCTTTTTGAACCTTGGTGGCTACGTCCTCTTTTTAGTAAAACATTATTGCTTGCCTTTCTCCTTGGAAGCCTGAGGGTCCAAATACTTCCACCGTCCCTTACTCTGGCAGCCAGGACTTGGTTCCAGTTCATTTACAGAGGCAAGAGCAGTGGTGTGCAGGGGTGACAATGTTGGTGTTCAGCACACGTGGCAACGATGTCCCGCCCAGAGCATTTGTGTTAGGTTGTCCATTTAATAGCCGTTTGTCACTTCCCTTTCAGCCCAGATTATCCTCTTGTTGGGGAGCCCTGAGTCAGTCTACCACAATGGAAGCTAAAAAGCCAGATATGAAGTCCCAGGCCCTGGAAGAAGCCAGGAGCTGGGCATGGGACTTGGCTGATGAGATGGACTTACCTGGCATTCTGAAGCTCATGATGCCAAGAAGACCTGGGCCAGTAGAGAATTCACTGGTCTCTGCCGTGGTGACAGCCATGGCCAATTTCCAGGGGCAGAAGTGATGGTGCTGGGGCGTGACCTGGGTCATGGTCACTTGGGACTGGGGCGATGCTCACATGTTACAGTGTTTAGCTTCTGAGGCAGATGTGGCATCACTGTGGGAGGAGTTCATGTGTTTCTGGTGATGCCTCTTCTCCTTAATCCTGATCATTTCCTGAGCCCCATTCTCCAGTCTTTCTGTCAATTCTAGGGCTCCTAAGGATGCTGTCAGTCAATTTATTTTCACTGAAGTCAGCCAGAGGCAGTTTGTGTAGCATTTAAGTAAGAGCCTGACTGATGCATTCTGCTCTTTAGGTCTCTGAATTTGTTGGTTTCTGCTTCTTTTCACCCCTTATCCTGTAGCCATCTTTTATGTCTCAGTTCCCTGTTTAGCTTAAGATAATCACAATTGCTTTCCATTTAATGCAAGGAAAAACCCTGACCAATACCATACATTTTTGCTTAAACTCTGATGTTTCCCTGGATTACTTGGAAAGTGAAAGGTCTATTCAGGTTTGGTGTTTCCTTATTAGCTGGTGGATCAATTTGCTTGAACTGTTTCACATGTATTTTGTTGCTGTTAAGAATCATCATTCCAGATCTTAAGCTATGGGATGGCTGACATGCACAGCTCCCAACCACATTTGCTGGGGTTTAGCAGTTAATTATTTAGTGCAAATCTGTTGAGCTAGGAAAGACTCTCTTGGTTCCATTTCTCTGATATTTGCTACAAGGAAGGAATTTCATTTCCTGGATAATGTAGCTTTGTGTCTAGAAAACAGGAATGAAGATCTCACACTCACACTTCCCCCCAACTCCCACTCTGTGCCCATCTGTGTTCTACCTGCTGGACTCTTTAAAGCCCAGCTGGTGCCCACTGCTGAGGATTTACCATGGTAGAGAATTTAACACCAAACCCACTTACACCCCTGCTTTATGTGGCTGGGAGTTGGTGTTGCTGAACTGAGTTGTCTAGAACTCTCTGGGGAGAAAGCTACAAGCAGGAGAGGAATCCTGTTGATTTACCCCTTGTCACCTCAGTTGCTCCTTCCCTTTCTGGTGCCTTCCCAATCAGTCAGCAAAAGCCTGTTCTTTTTGAGGAAGACGTATGCAAGGGGTGGGTGGACACACACTTTTATTTATCTTCTTTTGACTAGTGGACAATCTTTTGAGCATCGGGCAGATGTTTACCTAAATTACAATTTCAATTCCTATTGAAATTTTACAAATCCTTTTATTATATTGTGTGTTTTAGGAATAGTTAATAAAAAGGTGGAATAGAATATTAGCTGTCTCAGGCTTTCTGTTGGCATAATCTGTTTTATATTGCTGAGAGAAATTTTAAGCATTTTGAGAGTCTAATTCTGAAAAAGGGCTTATAACAGTGCCTTGTAGTGGAGTATGGAAGCTTTTATTTTCAAGGAACTGACTTAGGTAATAATCTGAAAAAAATGGAGTTGCATTTATACCTCACTCTTTAGCTAAAATAAGAATTCCAGGGGCTTCCCTGGTGGCACAGTGGTTGAGAATCTGCCTGCCAATGCAGGGGACACGGGTTTGAGCCCTGGTCTGGGAGGATCCCACATGCCGTGGAGCGACTAGGCCCGTGAGCCACAGCTACTGAATCTGCACGTCTGGAGCCTGTGCTCCGCAATGAGAGGCCGCGACAGTGAGAGGTCCCACGCACCGCCATGAAGAGTGGCCCCCGCTCGCCACAACTAGAGAAAGCCCTCGCACAGAAACGAAGACCCAACACAGCCAAAAATAAATAAATAAATTTATTTAAAAAAAAAAAGAATTCCAGATATATTGAATACTAAAAAAATGGAAAAACTAAAAGAACTAGAAGGGAGACATGAAAGAAAGCTTTTATAATCTTAAAATAAAAGGGACAATTGAAAGACCTTTACAAAATCCTGAAGTCTTAAGAGAAAAGATGGATACATATGACTATAAAAATGAAATGATTCTTCATGGTAAGAAATACCATAAGCATGGTCTGAAGACAAATGAAAAACTGGAAAAAAATATTCTCAACACATACGACAAAGGACGCATCCTGTAATACATAAAGAGTATTTATAAATCAATAAGAATATAACCATCACCTCCTTAGTGGACAAAGAACATACAGTTCATAAAAATGGATTGAACTTATAGGAAAAATGCTCAGCTTCACCTATAATAAAATAAATGCAAATTTAAACCATGTGCATTTGCACATATTAATGAGTTATAATAAGCTCTAAACTAATACTGAGGTTACCTAGCTTTCTGAAGGGATGCAGGGATGCAGGGATGAAGATACACAGTATCTTCATCTCCTTGGAAGACCAAGCACCTTCCTAAGTGGGCAAGTACCAAGGTGTGTGTGTGTGCCACCTGACACTCTCTTTTTCGCCTGTATTCATGGTGGCCTGAGGCCTGCATGCCCATTCACATTTCCCTTAATCTAAGAACAATCCCGCACTGCAGTTGAGGCAGACACAACGTTCCGCATTTACTTTGTACTTTCTGGAGACACAGGACTTTGAGGTCATTGTCTCAGCATTCCTGGATCAGTCCAGATCTGAGGTTAACCCTTACCTCCAAGATTGGCAAAGAGCAAAAGGCATCATAACACACTGTGCTGGGTGAGGGTGGAGTGTAGGTGTCACTCTCTTACATTGTTGCTGGGAACCTGAGAGGGCAGTTTGAGCATACCTATCAAAATTGTAAATGCACATTTTCTTTAACTTAGCAGTTTCAATTGTAGGAGTTTGTCCTGCATACATACCCAAAGAAAGAAAATTTACTACAGCCCTGATTATGTTAGGGAAATTGTGGAAACAACCTAAAAGTTCATCCATAGGTGTCTAATGAAATAAAATACGGTAAGTCAATCCAAGGACTACCGTATGGCCATTTCAAAATGAGAAGCAGAGATGGAACAGTGGAAAAAGCAAGGCATGAAACAGTGTACACAGATGCCAAAAGAGAAGGCATATATCTATATGGATGTGTATGCATGGACCACCTCTGGATATACTGGCAAGAGATTGGTAACTGTTTTTAATGGGAGAATGGGTGAGAGGAGGGGATGGACTTTTTACTTTATACTTTTCTGTACTCTATGAGTTTTTAAAGAAGTCATATGTATGTATTACCTATTCAAAAATAAAAACATAATAAATATATACATAGAGAAAGGAGTTATCAGCTTAAGTTTCTTGTGGCTGATGAGAAAAAAGTGCATTTTTCTTTGAATGAAATAAATTGTGTAACTTATTTTAAAAAATAGAAGTAGGAAACACAAAGCTGTTGTCAAAAAATGGAATAATTTTACCTCTGTCAAGTTGAATTATCCTGACAACATTTTTTAAAAATAAATTTATTTATTTATTTATGGCTGCATTGGGTCTTTGTTGCTGCGCATGGGCTTTCTCTAATTGCATTGAGCGGGGGCTACTCTTCGCTGCAGTGTGTGGGCTTCTTATTGCGGTGGCTTCTCTTGTTGTGGAGCACAGGCTCTATGCACGCGGGCTTCAGTAGTTGTGGCACGTGAGCTCAGTAGTTGCGGCGCATGGGCTTCAGTAGTTGTGGCTTGCGGGCTCTAGAGCGCAGGCTCAGTAGTTGTGGTGCATGGGCTTAGTTGCTCCGTGGCATGTGAGATCTTCCCAGACCAGGGCTCGAACCCATGTCCCCTGCATTGGCAGGCAGATTCTTAACCACTAAGGCACCAGAGAAGTCCTATCCTGACAACATTTAATGCTGAGTTATCTGATGGAAATACTACTGGTTGCTTTTTGGTGGACTTAAAAACTGGGTCAGTAATCATTTTCCCAATTCCTTTCTTCACATTTCCTACTTAACACATTGTTGTACGGTCATGAGGTTCTGAATTGCCAAACCCAATCATCACTTTGCCTTGTTTGATCTCTTGGTCTCTGTTTTGGTGGTGGTGGGAGTGTTGTTGAGTATCTCTTTTTTTTTCCTTAAAATTATCTTATTCCTTGGCTTTCACGATGCCGTTTCGGAATCTGCTGCCTCTTCATCCTCTGCCTGATCCTTTGATTTCTGCTGCAGAAACGTCTCTAGAATCTTCCCTCTTCTCTTTATCCCAACACAGTTGATTTAGGGTCTGTCCCAACTGGGCTCCACTGTGTTGTTGAGAACTTCTCATGTGGTCCACTCTCCTGGTCTCACAGTGTTTTAGTCCATGTTCTACAAGGTCACACCTCTCTCGATGTGGCTCAGAAACATGCACTGATCGTCTTTTGAAGATTAATGTCCACACTTCAAGTCACATTCAGGAGCTTTCACGCTCTTGTCTTCAGCTTCATTCCAACCTCCCCCACTCCCATGCATCTTGTTACTCAAGTATTCTTGGTTACAAGTGAAGAAACCAGCTGGAGCTTAGTTTATCAAACAGGGGATGTTTTTGGAAGGATCCTGTGGCATCTCCTGGAATGGCCAAGTCTTGGGGCAGGTCAGGGCTGCAGCTGGCCTCAGGAACCGCTGGAGCCAGGACCTGAATTGTGGTCAGGCTTCTGCACCTCTCACCACTGCTCTTCTCTGGGAATTGACTCTTTGCTGCCTTTTTTTTTTTTTTTTTTCAAGTAAGCAATGCTTTTAGTTTTACTTATTTGTTTTTTGAATTTTATTTTATTTATTTTTTTATACAGCAGGTTCTTATTAGTAAGAATTTGCTGCTTTTTGTATCTTATAGCTTCAGCCACCAAGGAGGAATGGATTCTACCCATCCCAAGTCCAAATATCCCAGGAAAGTGATTCAGTAGTTCAGTCTGGTCTAGGTGGGAAGAGTCAGGAAAGACTATGGCAGCTTCTCAAAACTGCCTGGATAGAGTTAGAGAGGTACAGTGCCTAGTCTGTGGTTGGCTCTTAGCAGTCAAATACCCTAGATGTTCAGACCGCTTGGCATGCACCTCCCAACCTATGTTTTCAACACATTCCTCCTCCTGCCTGGACTCCCTTCTGCTTCCATGAAGTCTTCTATATAATATTCCTCTCCCCAGGACACACAAATGCAGAGATGGTGACTATTTCCCCTGCAATCTTATAGCTCCTTGTACATATCATTACTAGTACTCACCACACTGTCTTCTAAAGTACTGGTTTACAAGTCTGTCCGAACTAGCAGACCATGCACCTTTCCTGGTATCTCTCTCCTGTCTATTGCATTGCTGTCATTTATTAGAGGTCTGTTGAACTAAGCAGGAGGGAAGGAGAAGAGGACCCCTCATCCCTCAGAGCATTACTCTCAGGGCTGCTCTCCTTTCTCCCTTCCCCTTGGTCATCTGGGTGATCTTGCTTGGTGCATTGGGGGCTGAGGGCAGAGCTGAGGACTTGCTGTCCTTCTACAGGGCTGACATGTTAAGGGCTCTTGTCTCTTTTATTCCCTGTGTACTAAGAACAATGTGCCCTCCAACTAGGGGGACCTGGAGATGGGGCAGGTGGGAGTGAAGACGCTGAACAGAAACCCAGTTCTTCCGGGAAGAGCTGAGCTCATCTGAAGCTCTCAGAACTTCTCCAGCGTTTCCTCCACTGGGACCTGGTTTCTATCAAAGTCACACCCAGTTCTCAGAAATTAGGCCTTTGAGAGAATTTCCCTCATCCTTCACAGGGAAGATTTAATGCTAAAAATGCAGCCAGCTTAGCTGCTGCCTTTGCGAGGCTCTCCTTCAACCATGCTTATCACAGCTAGTCCCGGAGGCAGTGCACCTGCTCTAGAGTGTTCTCCGTTGTTCTCTTGGGGCCATAAATACTGCCAGGTGGCACTTAGGTACTTACTAAGTCCTTCCTCAGGTGCCCCTTTATTTTAAAATTACCATGGTTTTAAGGATAAAAAAGGTTATGTAAACAGGACCCTGTGGCACATGTCAATTTCTTGTCCAAAGCAGAGAACCCTGGGGGAAGGGCTGAGGAAGAGGGTGACCTTCATCTCCAAAAGTGTCTTTGAATCCAGAGAGGGCTGAATCCAAAGGGAAGTTTGGGGTCATGCCGTTAGACTATAGTAATTAATGGCAGCCCAAATAATTGGGAGATGGGAGGAAACCGATCAATCAGAAGCGTTTCGGGCAGGAAAGCTCTGAGTCACGACCACATGTGGTTTCCAGGCTCCTCCAGCCTCTGGTTAGGCTCCTTGCTCTCCCTGGGATCTGAACTCTGTGTGCTCATCTTTTTCTGTGAGGCAAAATACCTGGGATGGGACTCTGAAAGCCCACTGGGGTTCAGGCTGTAGGCTCCCCAAGTCTTGGCCATGCCCTTAAGGATGGGTACTCAGGATGCTTTCAGTAGATAGTTTATATAACCACACGGGTCATTCTGGCCATCCTCCCAGCTCCTTCCTCAGTATTGCCCATCACAGTGAGTGATACCCTGTTGCCCAAGCCAGAATCCCAAGAGGCATACCCCCTCTTCCACTTTTCTAGGTACATTGGATTTGTCACTAAGTTAATTCAATTTGACCTTAAAAATTTCTCTGAATCCATCTCTGCAGCCCCTGTTCATTTCTCACTCCAACTAGTGTGATAACAGTTCTTACTCCCCAACCTCCAGCACTGTTTTCTCCCATCAACTCACCCTTCTTCTGTCCACATTTAATTCCTGAACTACACATCTGGCACGTCACTTCCCTCCTAAACATCCTCTCATTGCCTCTGCTCCTGTCTGTGTCAGGGGTTGAGGTGGCAATGTATATTTCTACATTTTCTTTTCTTATTCTTCGAATGTCTATATATTTCTCTGGGCTCCATATGCCCAAGTGTGATGTGCCGATCAGTGCCCGGGGGCGTGAGTGTGCCTGGGTCTGGAACTGAACATCCATGGGTCTGCGGCTGTGAAGGTCCAAGTGGATGAATGCTAGTTTGTTTCTGGGCACGTCTAAGCGTCCCTGTGAATAGGTGTCTGAGTGTGTGTTCACTGGGCGTTTGTGTGTGAATTTCTGTGTGTGCATCTGTGTGCTTGTGTGTCCCTGTGCAGTCCTGCATATTCTTCTGTCCTTTGTTGTTTGTCTGAGACTGTCTCTCTGGGAGGGTGAGTGATTGCTGTCGATGGGGAATGTTCCAACAAGCAACAGTGTGAAAGAAATAATTTCACACTCCCCATAGAGCACACCGTGTGCTCCGTTCTTGGCGAGTGAGTCGTTGCTGAGTTACTAAAAGTCAGTGCCTTTCCTCTCCAGCTAGGAAGCGTCCACTTGTTGCTGGGTGTTTTAAATACACAAGCTTCCCTTCTTTTCTGCGATCCCTCTGAGGTTGGGAGCACAGAGCTGGGCAGGTTCTTATCTTTCTCTAAGATTCACTGAGTCAGGGAGCGTGCAGGGCAGCCTGTGCAGGGCGAGCTGAATGTGCCAGGCTCCTGAAGGAGAGCCCCGGCGCCGTGCAAGATTTGGGGCCGAGAGCAGCTTTTCATTGCTGTGGTTCTTCTGGCTTTAGGGCCATTTGTAACAGAGCAGATGAAGGTGAAAGCTTTATAGGAAAGTGTTTATTTGAAAAGAACTGGCTGAGAGGTAGTGAGAAGTGAACAAGTTCAAGTGAGATAAGTCTGGGCAGCGAGGAATCCAGAGAGTTAAGAGCGCCAGGGCAAGCAGGTTGAAGCCTGAATCTCAGGCCCATATTTTCCTTCAGGGGCCTCCTTGTCCTGGCTTCATCCTTAGATAAGACAAATACAGCCTGTTCCCTATGCCTTTTCTTGCTCTCCCGCCCCAACCCATCATCTTATCAACCTCTCTGCTTCCTTCGAGGCCACTCTGACAACCAGCGTGGCACCATCATGCTTGGAATGATGCCAGGTAAACGCGAAACAGAAAACTTCTTTGACACGTAGGACAGTATGGCCCTGGTGCCGATCATTGTGTGAATGAGGGGGATGAAGCCCTTGCCTGACAGCGCTTCTTCTCCACTGTGTATCAGCCACAGAGCCGCGACTGTAACTCGAGTGTCCTGACACCCTGTTGGGTGTCCCTTCCATCACACATAAATAGTTCTGGATGACTTTTGGGTGTTGGGTGACTTTTATCTAAAACAAGAAAATAACTTCCATTTACGGGACCGTACGAGTGAAGTGGCAACTCACATAACGAGAGTTAGGAAAAGAGTGTGTGACCGTGGAATACAAGACTTTCATCTGGAAGGAATGTTTCCGCCTTTGAAGAGGCAGCTGCAGGAAGGTTTGATGTAGGCAAATACGGAGAGTTCTGAGAATGAGCGGCAGAGCAGCCAACTTAGTTCAGCTCAGTTCAACCACCCTTTACTCAAGACCTAGCATAGGTCAGGGGCTGGGAAGGTGCCAGGCATGCAGAGAAGGCTAAGACTTGGCCCTGCCTTCATGGAGTTCACATGCTGGTGGGGGAGCCAGAAAGTAACGAATTTCCCCAACTATAATGTGTCGTGAAATCTCAGATGTCAGTATGTGAGGGTTGCTAAGGGAACACAGAAAAGGAGATGTACTCCATCTGCTAGGGCTTGGAGGATACATAGGTGCAAGTGTGACATACAGTGTGTAGGGTGCTATATACCTTGGGTCTAGCTGAAGCTTAGTATGCAAGGTGGGGAGTGGAAGGAGGAAGATGGGAGTTTTCTAAAAACCAGATGACGTGGGCTGTTTGAGGCTGTGATAAAATGCTTGAAAATGGGAATCAGCGAAAAGCTTTAAGCGGGTTGGTAAGTGGATCAGATTTGTGTTTGGTTATCTCCCTCTAAGACCACGTGCAGGGAGGGTTTAGAACAGCAAGATCAAAGATGGAAAGTCAATGAGAAGAAAATCTTCAGGTAAGAGATGAGAAGAGCTGGGACTAGGGCAGCAGGGAAAGCAAGAAGGAGATAGATGTGGTAAATATTTAAGAGGTAAAGGTTAGAAAAAGTGGTAATAGGTTAGTGTAGGGCTGGAGGAAAAACTTAGTGTTCATGACTCGGGGCAATGTGGATGGTGATGTCATCGGTTGGGGTCAGGAACATTGAGTTTGAGGTATCAAGGCATGTGGAGAGGGGTGATGAGGTCTGAACATGTGTTTGAGGTCCTTCGGGATGTCCAGATGAAGATTTCAGACAACCAATAAGATCTGAAGTTTAGGACAGGATTAAAAACTGGAGTTAGAGATTTGGAAACATACAGCCACATAGGAGGATATAGTTACCCAGCGAGGGTATACGGAATAAGAAGAGCAGTGGGTCAAAAAGAGAACCCAGTAACCTTTAAGAGGCAATTGGAGGAAGAGGGTTCCATAACAAGACAGAGCAGGCAAAGTTGGAGGGAGACCGAGGAAACCTGGAAGGTGTGTTGATGTGGATGTTCAAACAAGGGTGGGGGTGGGGTGTTGGAATAAAAAGGAACGGTCACTAGTGCCAGGAGTTTAGGGGAGTTGAAGATAAGATAAGGACTGACATAGATGGAGTGGTGGGAATGGAGGTCTGGTTGGAGGAGGTTGAGGGATGAGTGGGCATTATTTGTGCACAGACTGAGTTAGACTACACTTGTAAGAAATTCCTGTGAAAAGAAAAGAAATCTTACTAGAAGGGGCACAGAGTTAAAACTGGGGTTTTTCCTTAGGGGTAGGGGAATGACTAGGACACATCTATTTACAGGTTGAGTAAAAACACCCAGCAGAGAGGCTGAAGTTATAGGAAGGGGTAATTGATGGATGGAGGTCCTGGAGGACCAGAGGATGGACAGAGAGGACCTTTGGACTTGGACAGGAAGGGGACTGGAGGAGAGGAGGCAGTTGTCTAAGTGACTGTAAGTTAATGTATAGGTTACAGGTTAGAGGTTGAGGGCAATTGTGCTTGTGGTCTCCATTTTCTTAAAGAAATAGGAGACAGAGTTTTATGCTGGGCATATTCAGGGGTTGTGTAAATGACCTGAGAAAAATTAAGAAGATAAGTATTGGAAACTAGGGTATATGAATGTGAGGGGTAACCACAGACAAGGCATGGCTGGTGGAGTTGAGAATCCAGGGAGAACACTCATGTTTAATTGTCAGTGGTGGAATCTTCTCAGAGTTAGAAGGTTTTCTCTAGCAGCACTCAGTTTCCTAGGTACAGGATTCTAGAAGATGTGTTGAGACACTGAACCAGGATTGGGATTTTGATGGACAAGAGTGGGAGAATGACAGTGATAATAACACCTAAAGTTTACTGAGTGCGTGCTGTGCTCCAGACATAATGATCTACGCTCTTTACATATATTGTTTTGTTTAATTTTCTTAACAACTCTAGGAGGTAAAATTAATTTTAGATCCACTTAACAGATGAGGAAACTAAGTGTAAATAAAATTAGCCCAAAGTTACCATATGTAGAATGTGCTAGAGATAAGATTCAAAATCAGGCAATCCACTAATTCCAGCGGGAGAAAATGATTCAGATAGTTAATGATGAGATTAACGGAATTTGGAAGAAAATGAGGCTAAAAACTGGCTGGTAGATTGGAAGAAAATGAGGGTCTAAAGGACTGAATGTCTTTATGAGTTGATGTACTCCCATGAGTATGGGAGAAAGGGCTGGAAGAAGTGTTGGTTGTGGTGATGGTGATGGTGGGTGTGACTGGGGATGGAGCTCAGATATGGGTTCCCGGGGTTGAGGAGGCCAAGGAACCTAATGCTAGCGTGTTGGATTGGGTGAGGATGTTGAAGTGTCTGAAGATGGTGAAGCTGAAGGCAGTTAGTTAATAATTGGCTCTACAGTGGATGAGGTTAAATATGCTTGATACTCGAGTCATGGATTGGACTTTGTTTTTTAACCACTGCCACTTTCTCTGCGGTTCCTGGTTCCCAGAAACCACCTATTACTAATGGCACTGTTCTTCCAAAGGTGCCTCTCCCAAGTACACCTTCCTGTTTCCAGGAGGCAGGACTGGAATTACACATGAGGACCCAGGTTACTGTTTCCTTGTAAGGAAGTGATGGTGTTCCAGGGAGGGCCAGGGCCTCATCCCCCAGGTGAGGGGGCTTGGAGAAGCCACAGACCCACCGGAGACAAATACGTTGCCTGAGCCATCAGAACTTTGCCTTCGCTCTTCTGTGCTGGTTGGCTTGGCAGACTTATCTCCAGGAAAGTGTGTGTGTGTGATTTGTTGATGACAGCTACCTCAAGGAGTGAAAAGGGTGTCCAGGCCTGCAGGGCTCAGGCACAGCAAGAGAGGCCTGGGAAACTGTCTGCCTCCACAGTCAGGCTGGGAAAGGGACCCTGAGGGACAGAGCATGGCTGGCAGCGCCGGGAGGAGAGGAAGAGCTGGGTCTGTGAGAGCCACAGTGGGGAGGCCACCCTGCCTGAGCCAGCCTGGCCAAAGAAACGGCCCGGAAAGAGAAGTAGAAAAGAATTAAGGCGTTCTCTGACAGTCCCTGTGTCTGTGAGGGACTTTTTAGATTGTTTTTATGACTTTCATGGAGGCACCATTCCCATGGTTTATTCCCAAAGCGGTGTTGTGGTTCAAAGGACACAGCATATACAGCCCAAAGTAATTTGCAAACAGTTTATGTTCTTTTCTTGTACATCTCTAGGCCCATGAAGGGAAAGCATGGTCTCTGGCAACGTTTTAAGTTCTCCTTTTCTTCTTCCTCACATTGCTTCCCTCGTGGCCACTGTCCCCTAGGACTTGGTCCTCTCATCCCTGGGACCTCATCCTCAGTCTCTGTCTCTTTCCTCTCCACTCTCCAGTACAAAAGCCCTGGCAGTGACTCGGCGAGCTTGGGGACCCAGGAGGGTGGGGAGGGGAGAAACTGCATCAGGCCAGGCTGGAACGCTACTCAGCAAGCGTGGGCTGGGGACTGGGGCAAAGCCATATTGTATTAATAAAGTTAATATTTTTATTCCATCCCCTTTCACCTAAGCAGTATAATGGCCTCCTCAAAGAGATGTCAGTCACTCACTGAGCCCGTCATCGATTCCTTTAGCTCACATTCCCATGCCTTCCTGCCAGCTTTGTCTTCTTTTACTCTGAGTGTGTGTTAGCATTTTGGGAGCCTCCAGACGCCTGGCTGAGTTCACTCAGACTCTCCTTACCAAACTCAGGACTGGGGAACAAGCAACCTCATCAACCTGAGATGAAGCATTTAATCCCCTTCCCCTGTAGAACCAATGTCTTTGATGTGAGGAGTTAAAGGGACCTTGAGAACAAGAAACCGTTTGACACTCTGGTTGTCACAACCAAAGCGACTGTGAGACTCTCCTCACCTCCAGAGTCAATCCATACCTGCTCTGTGACATGCCAAGGGGCGAGCCCCTGATGCCTGTAGGATTTTGCCCGTGGCCTATCTTCGGCCTTGAAAGCACAGTACAAGCCAGGTCTTCAACCAGCACTGGCTGAGGACCACTTTATCTCCAGCCGCTGGGACCGTGCTCGGCTGAGCTCCGTTTCTGAGGTGTGAAACCCAAGTGATGTCCTTTTTGGCTTCTCCAGCCTCTGGCTGCCTGAGTTGCTATTTCCTGCTGTGGGTCCAATCCCTCCCCTATTTCTTCTGTCCTGATTTGATTTGCCAATAGTGAGAATGGGGTGACTCCTGGGAATCAAATGCTGCTTATTAATTTCTGACTGTTTACAACTCCCTCTCTTCCTCGTTCCCTCAGTGTGTTTAGATGCTTCTGAGCCTACAAGACCCATTTTCTGGCCTCTGTTGATTAGCATCTTTCAGAATAAGGAGGCAAACAGTGTTCACTGAGAATCTGCTACAGGGATCTTGTGCCAGTTGTTAAATAATTGTCTTTAACTCCAAGCCCCTCCTCCATCTCTGCTTTACAATGCTCTGCCAGCTGCTTGGTTATGCTAGGCTTTGCCAGTAGGGGGTGTGGAAGGGGACTGCAGGGCTGAAAGACGGAGTGGGGAACTTGGTCCTCACTTCACCACACCTCCCCTGCTCAGCAGTGCTTCTTCACCCTGGCAGAGGCAGTTCCTTTCTGTAGCAGCCTCTGAACCCAGTCTGTAGTTTTCTCAGCTCTCACAAAACTGGAATGATAGCACCACTCCTCATGGCCACAGAGACCCAGCACTGGCTGGCGCCCCCTGTTCCTAAGTTTCAGCTCACAAGGCTCCTACTTTTCTAAGTTTTAATAATTCCAACCTCCTCCTTTTGTTCCTTCGGCTCTAGCGATGGTAGCTGTTTCCTGCAGTTACTACCTCTATGGTACCTGAGTTCTCTTTTTCCCCTTTCAGTCACCTAGTTAACAACTCTGCACTAAGTTATCTCTGTTCACGTAACTGTTGTGGCTGATGAGAAACAGAAACTGATCTGGCTGATGAGCCTCAGGCCCCGTCCACAGAGAAGGTGCTTTATGGCTTTGTGTCCGTGAACATCCTTTAGTGCCGGGCCACATCCATGATCCCGTGGGGGTCTCAGTGTCACTTCATCCTCACGTTGTCTCTGTGGTGCATCTAAACATGCCTTTAACTCCTTTTCTACAAACCCTGATCTCTTCCCACTGATTTCTTAAATTTCATGCCAATGTTTCCACAGTAAGTTGTGTGACCCCAGCCAAGTCTCGAGGGATTTCAGACCTGACCAGTATTCTCTGGCCATGGCTTTGAGGGCGGTGGTGGTGTTAGTGGCAGAAGTCAGAGTTCATTTGGATTGACTAATTCCCAGCAGCCCTAAAGAATTCCGAGTTTTGAAGAACCTGGGTGTCTGTGGAACTGGTAATTTAAACAATTAGTGTTTTAACTTCCTCTGCTTAGTGAATCCACATAATAATACGTCTACTTGGCAGGATGCAAGTATAGAAATCTGAAAAGGAATAGTTTAAAGGGGGGAGGGGGCTTATTTACTTCTCATGGAACCAGACATATGGGATAGGAGTCTAGGTGTGGGGTGCATGGTGGTACCTGTAGCCCGACAACTCCTTCTCTTTCTGTTCTGCTGTTCTCGGTTTACATCCTTTATTCTCGTGGTCACCATTTGGTGGCAGAATAGTGGTTGCTCCCTCTCTGGTCCCCTATTTATGTCTCTGGCAGGAAGTAGAAGGAAGTGACTGTGGAAAAGGGGCAGTGCTATCTATGGACAGTAAGGCTTTCCCAGATATTCCCAGCAGACTGCTTCTCATGTCCCATTGGCACGTGGGCACCGGCTCTCAGCTGCAAGGGAGGTTGCAGTGTAATTTTCTAGCTGGTACATTACCACCCTATGTGATTCTGGGTAAGGGAGAAGGGGAATGGACACTTGGCACTTGGCAGTGTTTGTCACACATGGGAGTCCAGTGCCATGGGTGGAATGTGTTGGTCTGAACGTCTCAGTCACCGCCTAGTTCTAATTCCAAGCTCCATGAGGTCTCCATAATGTCCTCATGGCTCTGGGGGATTTCCAGGAGCCCTGATGCTTGCCTCATGTCTTTACACCTTGAGTGCAGCCTTTGTGCACTCATGGAGGAAACAAACTTTCAGGCCATACATAGTTAGATATTCTTTTTTTTTTTTTTTTTTTTTTTTCGGTATGCGGGCCTCTTACTGTTGTGGCCTCTCCCGTTGTGGACCACAGGCTCCGGACGCGCAGGCTCAGCGGCCATGGCTCACGGGCGTAGCCGCTCCGCGGCATGTGGGATCTTCCCAGACCGGGTCACAAACCCATGTCCTCTGCATCGGCAGGTGGACTCTCAACCACTGCGCCACCAGGGAAGCCCTAGTTAGATATTCTTAATCTGAAATTCAGCTCTGTGCTCCTTAGGTCCAAGTCCCAGCAGGCCCTGCAGTCCTCCCTGTCCCGCCAATAGTGAGCCACAATGTGCCGTAGTGTGGCACCGAGACCCCAGCTTGGCTTCTCAGCCTGGCCTCCCTCTGCTCTCATGACAGTCTTTCGTAGCCTCCTCTAGTGCTCACCCCACACGCCTCCTGTGGACCTCCTCCACTTCCTCTCATTTTCTGTCTCAGGAAGCCCAAGGATCAGTGTGGCAGAGCAGGACATTTGTTGGAGGGTAGTGAGGGGGAGATAGACCGAATGTCTAGCAACCTCAGGGAGGGGCAAAGCCAGACATGCTGACAGGTTAATAGTCACCATCTTATCACTTTCGTCTTGCCAAAGAAGGCTCAGTGAAATGGCAAGGAAAGGGACAGAGGCCTGTCAGGGAAGGGCTGGCGGGGCCAGGTTGTCACTGGAGAGGCCAAAGAGGGCTCTCTCATGGTGATGACTACTTGGCAAGGAGGACACAGCATTGGGACATCTTGGGTGCTTCACCAAGACCTCGCCAAACCCATCCTAGCAGGACCCAGGCTTCCCAGCTCACTGTGGCTCTGACCTCTCTCCGTGAAGTCATGGTAGCTGGGCTGAACTGGAACAAGGCTTTCTTGTTTCCAGTCTCACCTGCTATTTGTTTATTTTTTCCTTTCTTCCTCCTTTTCTCGGAAGCTCCTCAGCCTTCAGCCTGCCTTCTCCCTGTAGCTTCCTCCTTCGTGCTCTGGGCGTTTGCCAACCGAGGCCTGGTGGACACTTCTAGATGCTTAAAGACCTTAATAAGGTCTGTAAACACACACCTCCAGCAGCATCACTCTTGCCTGCCTCAGAAGCTTCTTGTTTACATGAGATCTAAACAGCCTTTAATTATATACCACCTCTCAAGGACCGTTTAAGAACCAAGCCAGTATTTACAAATGGATTTGAAATTTTCTCAGTAAAGGGAGTTAATTCTATTTGTTACCTCTCAGTACTTAGAAGAGCAAACAAAGGAGAAGGAAGGCTTATTATTTGTCCCATGATATGGGCATTGAGGCCTCTGGCCCAAAGCAGCCAGTTGGAAACACAAACTTATAATGTATTTGATCAGAGGGAAGAATTACTTCAGACAGGTTATTGTTCCTCCCTAGTAGAATTTGCCTGACTCAAAGAAGCAAGGAGGCAGATGGCAGGCGTGTCAGTACCCCTCCTCCCCAGCAGGGCGCTGATGGCACCGTGGAGAGCCTTCTCCTGGAAGTCTAGCCAGAGCAGTCCCCGAAACAGAGCAGTGTCCGATCCACCTGGAGTGGAGTCTGGTCTTACTTATGTGGTCAAAGCCAAAGATCTGAGGAGTCCTAGGCCCAGGGAACCACAGTGGCCCCTTACCCCAGCAATGAAAGCTCAACCCATGCCTCAGTTTCCCTGTTAGTCTAGCCATGCTTTATTAAGACTAAAACTGTACCTTGAATTTTTAACTTTTTTACTTGGACCCCTGATGTACCCCTAATCCTTGTTAACTAATTTCTACCCAGCCCGCTAGAGCAACACTGGCCAAGAGTAACTGAATGCGAGCCACATGTATGATTTGACATTTTCTAGCAGCTACGTTAAAAAAATAATAAAACAGGTAAAATTAGTTTTAACATATATTTTATTTAAACCAATATGTCTGAATATTATCACAATTATCATTCAACATGTAGCAATATAAAATTATTCATAAGTTATTTTGCCGTTTTTGTTTGGTACTAAGTCTTTGAAATCTGGTCTTTTGCTGGTACAATATTTCTTAATTCAGACTAACTGCATTTCAGGCATGTGTCTACCCTGTTGAACAGTACAGCTCCAGGGACTGGCATCTATATCCAAGACTTCCAGATCCTGGCTGGGGTCCTCTTAGTTCCTGTGATGGTTAATTTTTTTTGCGGTACGCGGGCCTCTCACTGTTGTGGCCTCCCCTGTTGCAGAGCACAGGCTCTGGACGCCCAGGCCCAGCGGCCATGGCTCACGGGCCTAGCTGCTCTGCGGCATGTGGGATCTTCCCAGACTGGGGCACGAACCCGTGTCCCCTGCATCGGTAGGCGGACTCTCAACCACTGCGCCACCAGGGAAGCCCTGTGATGGTTAATTTTGTGTGTCAGTTTGACTGGGCCATGATGGAGTGCACAGATATTTGGTTAAACATTTTTCTGGGTGTGTCTGTTGGGAGTGTTTCTGGATGAGATTAACATTTGAATGTGGATGGGACTCACCCAATCCATTGAAGGCTTGAACAGACTAAAAGACTGAGTAAGAAAGAATTCTCTCTTTCTCTGTCTTGGAGCTGGGCGATTGGCCTTCTCCCGCCTTTGGACTTAAACGCAGGCTGAAGTTTATACCATCAGCTTCTTGGTTCTTTGGTTCTTCTGGGTCTCCAGCTTACTGACTGCAGATTTTAGGAGTTTTTGTAAATTTCTTTGTGTGTATATCCTATTGATTCTGTGTCTCTGGAGAACCCAGACTAATACAGCTCCCCATAGGCTGAGCACATAGAATTGTAATGTTGATGCCCCAACATGCTATGAAGATACCAGTTGGTGGATCCTGTCTCCACATATCAAGGTGTAGCAGAGGCAGATTTCCGAGCTAATCTGGGTCAGGATCCAGGGAGAAATTAATAGGCAAGTATACAGTGTAGCAAGATCCAAGTAACAAGATGGCATCAGTGAGCCATAGGCAGAAGGTGGAATCAGAGGATGGATCCAGAAGTCCAGAAAACTGGAACTCTGAGCAATTATATTATTTTAGAACAGAACCTTAAAAGTGAGAGAAAGGTATCTGCCTTGTGCAGGTCGAGAAAATTAATTCTTGTGGGTGTGGCTGAGCTTTGTAGTTCTGTTGAACCTGGGTGTGCCTTCCCTGAGAAATGTTAAGAGATCACTACCTTCCATGATGCTCTTGTTACTGAGACCATCCCTCAACACTTAGCTCTGGATTACTCCTGTCTGCCTTCCTGGCTCTAGCCTTTCCTTGCCCTCCAGTGATCTTTGCATGAGGCAAGTATGATTATGCCAGGCAACCCCTGGTTTGCAGCCATTTTGCCTGTGGTGTGATGTCTGAACTCCCAGCAGTGTATTCAAGAATCTTCATATCTTATCTTGTGCTTACCTTCTCAGCCATGGTGTCCCCAATCCCTATTCAACACATGACATTTTATGTGCTTTGCCCCATAATGTTTTCTTTTTCACATCTGTGACCTTGTATATGGTTTTCTCCTTGCCTGGAAGTCACTACCCTTCCCATTTCTCAACTGGACACTTCTGTATCTCCTCTAAGAAAGAGGATAGACATCACTCCTCCAGGAATCTTCCCTGACATTCTCTCTTCTCTTCACTCCAGGTTAGATTAGATGCTAGTATCTTGTGTTCTCAAAAACACTCTCAGCTCACCCAGCGGTAACATCCAGCCCCCTCAGCCTCATGGGTCACTTTGTGGGAGCCCATATTCTGGTTTTGCCCCATGGGGATCATAGGGAATCTGTAGGCTCGACCACAGGGAATCTGATTAAAAGCTAACCTTTAGTCACAAACACAGTAAAATGTTGCTATTCGTGGACACACATAATTCTGGGCTGACAGACTTTCACACTCAGGGGCCTCAGAAATCAAGTTTGATTGCCTGGCTTTCCTCTAGTGGGACACCGAGAAGGACGTTGCCTCTTTCCCCCTCTCATGAGGCCTCTGTGTCCTCTGAACAACAATCTCTTGACCCAAACAGAGTGGAATTCTTGTTCCTGCACACCTTTGTTGCTGAGGGAAAATTTACAATTCATTCCTGGCCGTTCTGGGTAAATTGGAGAAACCTTGTTAATAAAATTTTAATAAATTAAAAAAATAAATTCATTTTAAATTTAATCAATTAATTTATTATTGATAATAATATTAATAATAATTTATATATTATAATAATAAATAAACAATAGCTTGTTACTAATTTATTAAATCAATTAATTTTATTAAATTAATAAAAGAATACAATTTTATTAACCTTGTTAATAAAATTTGGTGGGAGGGTGCATAGTTATAAAGCAGAACAATAAGGTTGGTGGGAGCTGCATAATTTTTCTGTTTGTTTCTATTTCCCATGAGGATTTCAGAGAGGATGTAAAGTACTTGCAGAATTATGACTAGAATATTTCCTCAAAAGGGTTGCTTATTCTCATTCTGTCTATTAAAAACATAATGCTTATTGACTTTTTCTATAATTATAGAAGTAATGTATGGCTATTACATAAAATTTGGAAAATATGAAAAAGTATAAAGAGGAAAAGGAAAGGCATCGATAATTGGTCACACAGAAATAGCCACCGTCATTTTTCGGGAGAGAAAGAAGGCCTAATTTCTATGCCTAAGAGTTTTTTCTCTTCTCTTTGCTCTCTTATCAAGCCCCTCTCTGGTTCTTTTTTTTTTTAATTTATTTTTTGACATATAGTTGATTTACAATGTTGTGTTAATTTCTACTGTACAACAGAGTGACTAAGTTATATGTATATATACATTCTTTTTTTTTAAACATCTTTATTGGAGTATAATTGCTTTACAATGGTGTGTTAGTTTCTGCTTTATAACAAAGTGAATCAGTTATACATATACATATGACCATATCTCTTCCCTCTTGCGTCTCCCTCCCTCCCACCCTCCCTATCCCACCCCTGTAGGTGGTCACAAAGCACGGAGTTGATCACCCTGTGCTATACGGCTGCTTCCCACTAGCTATCTATTTTACGTTTGGTAGTGTATATATGTCCATGACACTCTCTCATTTTGTCCCAGCTTACCCTTTCCCCTCCCTGTATCCTCAAGTCCATTCTCTAGTAGGTCTGTGTCTTTATTCCTGTCTTACCCCTAGGTTCTTCATGACATTTTTTTTTCTTAAATTCCATATATATGTGTTAGCATACGGTATTTGTCTTTCTCTTTCTGACTGACTTCACTCTGTATGACATACTCTAGGTCCATCCACCTCATTACAAATAGCTGAATTTCGTTTCTTTTTATGGCTGACTAATATTCCATTGTATATATGTGCCACATCTTCTTTATCCATTCATCCGATGATGGACACTTAGGTTGTTTCCATGTCCTGGCTATTGTAAATAGAGCTGCAGTGAACATTGTGGTGCATGACTCTTTTTGAATTATGGTTTTCTCAGGGTATATCCCAGTAGTGGGATTGCTGGGTTATATGGTAGTTCTATTTGTAGTTTTTTAAGGAACCTCCATACTGTTCTCCATAGTGGCTGTACCAATTCACATTCCCACCAGCAGTGCAAGAGTGTTCCCTCTTCTCCACACCCTCTCCAGCATTTATTGTTTCTAGATTTTTTGATGATGGCCATTCTGGCCGGTGTGAGATGATATCTCATTTTGATTTGCATTTCTCTAATGATTAATGATGTTGAGCATTCCTTCATGTGTTTGTTGGCAATCTGTATATCTTCTTTGGAGACATGTCTATTTAGGTCTTCTGTGCATTTTTGGATTGGGTTCTGTGTTTTTTTGATATTCAGCTGCATGAGCTTCTTGTATATTTCAGAGATTAATCCTTTGTTAGTTGCTTCATTTGCAAATATTTTCTCCCATTCTGAGGGTTGTCTTTTCATCTTGTTTATGGTTTCCTTTGCTGTGCAAAAGCTTTTAAGTTTCATTAGGTCCCATTTGTTTATTTTTGTTTTTATTTCCCTTTCTCTAGGGGGTGGGTTAAAAAGGATCTTCTTGTGATTTATGTCATAGAGTGTTCTGCCTATGTTTTCCTCTAAGAGTTTTATAGTGTCTGGCCTTCCATTTAGGTCTCTAATCCATTTTGAGTTTATTTTGAGTATGGTGTTAGGGAGTGTTCTAAATTCATTCTTTTACATGTAGCTGTCCAGTTTTCCCAGCACCACTTATTGAAGAGGCTGTCTTTTCTCCACTGTATATTCTTGCCTTCTTTATCAAAGATAAGGTGACCATATGTGCGTGGGTTTATCTCTGGGCTTTCTATCCTGTTCCATTGATCTGTATTTCTGTTTTTGTGCTAGTATGATACTGTCTTGATTACCATGGCTTGTAGTATAGTCTGAAGTCAGGGAGCCTGATTCCTCCAGCTCTGTTTTTCTTTCTCAAGATTGCTTTGGCTATTTGGAGTCTTTGGTGTTTCTATTTAAATTGTGAAATTTTTTGTTCTAGTTCTGTGAAAAATGACAGTGGTAGTGTGATAGGGATTGCATTGAATCTGTAGATTGCTTAGGGTAGTATAGTCATTTTCACAAAGTTGATTCTTCCAATCCAAGAACATGGTATATCTCTCCATCTATTTGTATCATCTTTAATCAGTTTCTTTTAATTTCCTGCATACAGGACTTTTGTCTCCTTAGGTAGGTTTATTCCTAGATATTTTATTCTTTTTGTTGCAATGGTAAATCGGAGTGTTTCCTTAATTTCTCTTTCAGATTTTTCATCATTAGTGTATAGGAATGCAAGAGATTTCTGTGCATTAATTTTGTATCCTGCTACTTTACCAAATTCATTGATTAGCTGTAGAAGTTTTCTGGTAGCATCTTTAGGATTCTCTATGTATAGTATCATGTCATCTGCAAACAGTGATAGCTTTAGTTCTTCTTTTCCGATTTGGATTCCTTTTATTTCTTTTTCTTCTCTGATTGCTGTAGGTAAAACTTCCAAAACTATGTTAAATAATAGTGTTGAGAGTGGGCAACCTTGTCTTGTTCCTGATCTTAGAGGAAATGATGTCAGTTTTTCACCATTGAGGACTATGTTGGCTGTGGGTTTGTTGTATATGGCCTTTATTATGATGAGGAAAGTTCCCTCTATGCCTACTTTCTGGAGGGTTTTTATCATAAATGGGTGTTGAATTTTGTCAAAACCTTTCTCTGCATCTATTGAGATGATCATATGGTTTTCCTCCTTCAGTTTGTTAATATGGTGTATCACATTGATTGATTTGCGTATATTGAAGAACCCTTGCATTCCTGGGATAACCCCACTTGATCATGGTGTATCATCCTTTTAATGTGCTGTTGGATTCTGTTTGCTAGTATTTTGTTGAGGATTCTTGCATCTATGTTCATCAGTGATATTGGCCTATAGTTTTCTTTATTTGTGACGTCTTTGTCTGGTTTTGGTATCAGAGTGATGGTAGCCTTGTAGAATGAGTTTGGGAGTGTTCCTCCCTCTGCTATAGTTTGGAAGAGTTTGAGAAGGATAGGTGGTAGCTCTTCTCCTAAATGTTTGATAGAATTCGCCTGTGAAGCCATCTGGTCCTGCGCTTTTCTTTGTTGGAAGATTTTTAATCTCAGTTTCAATTTCACTGCTTGTGATTGGTCTGTTCATATTTTCTATTTCTTCCTGGTTCAGTCTGAGAAGGTTGTGCATTTGTAAGAATTTGTCCTTTCTTCCAGGTTGTCCATTTTATTGGCATAGAGTTGCTTGTAGTAATGTCTTATGATCCTTTGTATTTCTGCAGTGTCAGTTGTTACGTCTTCTTTTTCATTTCTAATTCTATTGATTTGAGTCTTCTCCCCTTTTTTCTTGATGAGTCTGGCTAATGGTTTATTAATTTTGTTTATCTTCTCAAAGAATCAGCTTTTAGTTTTATTGATCTTTGCTATTTTTTCTTCAATTCTTTTTCATTTATTTCTGATCTGATCTTTATTATTTCTTTCCTTCTGCTAACTTTGGGGGTTTTTATTCTTCTTTCTCTAATTGCTTTAGGTGTAAGGTTAGGTTGTTTATTTGAGATGTTTCTTGTTTCTTAAGGTACGATTGTATTGCTATAAACTTCCCTCTTAGAACTGCTTTTGCTACATCCCATAGGTTTTGGGTCGTCGTTTTTTTCATTGTCATTTGTCTCTAGGTATTTTTTGATTTTCTCTTTGATTTCTTCAGTGATCTCTTGGTTATTAAGTAATGTATTGTTTAGCCTCCATGTGTTTGTATATTTTACATATTTTTTCCTGTAATTAATATCTAGTCTCATAGCATCGTGGTCAGAAAAGACTTGATACAATTTCAATTTTCTGAAATTTAGCAACGCTTGATATGTGACCCAAGGTATAATCTATCCTGCAGAATGTTCCATGAGCACTTGAGACGAATGTGTATTCTGTTATTTTTGGATGGAATGTCCTATAAATATCAATTAAGTCCATCTTGTTTAATGTATCACTTAAAGCTTGTGTTTCCTTATTTATTTTCATTTTGGATGATCTGTCCATTGGTGAAAGTGGGGTGTTAAAGTCCCCTACTATGATTGTGTTACTGTCGATTTCCCCTTTTATGGCTGTTAGCATTTGCTTTATCTATTGAGGTGCTCCTATGTTGGGTGCATAAATATTTACAATTGTTATATCTTCTTCTTGGATTGATCCCTTGATCATTATGTAGTGTCCTTCCTTGTCTCTTATAATAATCTTTATTTTAAAGTCTATTTTGTCTGATATGAGAATTGCTACTCCAGCGTTCTTTTGATTTCAATTTTCATGGAATATCTTTTTCCATCCCCTCACTTTCAGTCTGTATGTGTCCGTAAGTCTGAAGTGGGTCTCTTATAGACAACATATATACGGGTCTTGTTTTTGTAACCGTTCAGCCAGTCTATATCTTTTGGTTGGAGCATTTAATCCATTTACATTTAAGGTAATTTTTGATATTTATGTTTCTATTAACATTTTCTTAACTGTTTTGGGTTTGTTATTGTAAGTCTTTTCCCTCTCTTGTGTTTCCGGCCTAGAGAAGTTCCTTTAGCATTTGTTGTAAAGTTGGTGTGGTGGTGCTGAATTCTCTTAGCTTTTGCTTGTCTGTAAAGGTTTTAATTTCTCTGTCAGATCTGAATGAGATCCTTGCTGGGTAGAGTAATCTTGATTGTAGATTTTTCTCCTTCATCACTTTGAATATGTCCTGCCACTCCCTTCTGGCTTGCAGAGTTTCTGCTGAAAGATCAGCTGTTAACCTTATGGGATTGCCTTGTGTGTTATTGTTGTTTTTCCCTTGCTGCTTTTAATAGTTTTTCTTTGTATTTAATTTTTGATAGTTTGATTAATATGTGTCTTGGCGTGTTTCTCCTTGGATTAATCCTGTATTGGACTCTCTGTGCTTCCTGGACTTGATTAACTATTTCTTTTCCCATATTAGGGAAGTTTTCAACTATAATCTCTTCAAATATTTTCTCAGTCCCTTTCTTTTTTCTCTTCTTCTTCTGGGACCCCTATTATTCGAATGTTGGTGCGTTTAATGTTGTCCCAGAGGTCTTTGAGACTGTCTTCAATTCTTTTCATTCTTTTTTCTTTATTCTGCTCTGCAGTAGTTATTTCCACTATTTTATTTTCCAGGTCACTTATCTGTTCTTCTGCCTTAGACATTCTGCTATTGATTCCTTCTAGAGAGTTTTAGATTTCATTTATTGTGTTGTTCATCACTGTTTGTTTGCTCTTTAGTTCTTCTAGGTCCTTGTTAAACGTTTCTTGTGTTTTCTCAATTCTATTTCCAAAATTTTGGATCATCTTTACTATCGTTACTCTGAATTCTTTTTCAGGTAGACTGCCTATTACCTCTTTATTTGTTAGGTCTGGTGGGTTTTTGCCTTGCTCCTTCATCTGCTGTGTGTTTCTCTGTCTTCTCATTTTGCTTAACTTACTGTGTTTGGGGTCTCCTTTTCGAAGGCTGCAGGTTCGTAGTTCCCGTTGTTTTTGGTGTCTGTCCCTAGTGGCTAAGGTTGGTTCAGTGGGTTTTGTAGGCTTCCTGGTGGAGGGGACTAGTGCCTCTGTTCTGGTGGATGAGGCTGGATCTTGTCTTTCTGGTGCGCAGGTCCACATCTGGTGGTGTGTTTCGGGGTGTCTGGCCTTATTATGATTTTAGGCAGCCTCTCTGCTAATGGATGGGGTTGTGTTCCTGTCTTGCTAGTTGTTTGGCATAGGGTGTCCAGCACTGTAGCTTGCTGGTCGTTGAATGGAGCTGGGTCTTGGCATTGAGATGGAGATCTCTGGGAGATTTTTGCCGTTTGATATTACGTGGAGTTGGTAGGTCTCTTGTGGACCAATGTCTTGGACTTGGCTCTCCAACCTCAGAGGCACAGCCCTGACGCCTGGCTGCAGCTCCAAGAGCCTGTCATCCACATGGCTCAGAATAAAAGGGAGAAAAGAAAGAAAGAAAGAAGAAGATAAAATATAAAGTGAAATAAAGTTATTAAAACAAAAAATAAAAATAATTAAGAAAAATTTTTTATAAAGTAATAAAACAAAAAAAACGGACAGACAGAACCCTAGGACAAATGGTAAAAGCAATGCTATACTGACAAAATCACACACAGAAGCATACGCATACACACTCTCAAAAAGAGAAAAAGGGAAAAAAAAAATATATCGTTGCTCCCGGAGTTCACCTCCTCAATTTGGGATGATTCGTTGTCTATTCAGGTATTCCACAGATGCAGGGTATATCAAGTTGATTGTGGAGATTTCATCCGCTGCTTCTGAGGCTGTTGGGAGAGATTTCTCTGTCTCTTCTGTGTTCACACAGCTCCCGGGGTTCAGCTTTGGATTTGGCCCGGCCTCTGCGTGTAGGTCGACGGAGGGTGTCTGTTCTTCGCTCAGACAGGACTGAGTTAAAGGAGCCGCTGCTTCGGGGTCTGTGGCTCACTCAGGCCGGCGGGGGTGGGGTGGGGGGTGGGGAGGGAGGGGCACGGAGGGCGGGGCAAGCTTGCAGCGGCAGACGCCAGCGTGACGTTGCACGAGCCTGAGGCGCGCCGTGCGTTCTCCCGGGGAAGTTGTCCCTGGATAAGGGGACCCTGGCAGTGGCGGGCTGCACAGGCTCCCAGGAGGGGAGGTGTGGATAGTGACTTGTGCTCGCACATCAGGCTTCTGGGTGGCGGCAGCAGCAGCCTTAGCGTCTCCTGCCCGTCTCTGGGGTCCGCGCTGATAGCTGCGGCTCGCGCCCGTCTTTGGAGCTCCTTTTGGCGGCGCTCTTAATCCCCTCTTCTCGCGCACCAGGAAACAAAGAGGCAAGAACAAGTCTATTACATCTTCGGCAGCTCCAGACTTTTTCCCGGACTCCCTCCTGGCTAGCCGTGGCGCACTAACCCCCTTCAGGCTGTTTTCACGCCGGAAACCCCAGTCCTCTCCCTCCACTCCGACCGAAGCCGAGCCTCAGCTCGCAGCCCCGCCTGCCCCGGCGGGTTAGCAGAGAAGCCTCTCGGGCTGGTGAGTACTGGTCGGCCCCCGGTCCTCTGCGGGAATCTCTCCGCTGTGCCCTCTGCACCCCTGTTGCTGTGCTCTCCTCCGCGGCCCCGAAGCTTTCCCCCTCCACCACCCGCAGTCTCCGCCTGTGAAGGGGCTTCTAGTGTGTGGGAACCTTTCCTCCTTCACAGCTCCCTCCCACTGGTGCAGGTCCTCTCCCTATCCTTTTGTCTCTGTTTATTTTTGTTTCTTTTGCCCTACCCAGGTACGTGGGGGGTTTCTTGCCTTTTGGGAGGTCTGAGGTCTTCTGCCAGCGTTTAGTAGGTGTCCTGTCGGAGTTGTTCCACGTGTAGATGTATTTCTGATTATCTGTGGGGAGGAAGGTGATATCCGCGTCTTACGCTTCCGCCATGTTGAAGCTCCTTGTCAGTATATATACATTCTTTTCTTATTCTTTTCCATTATGGTTTATCACAGGATATTGAATATAGTTCCCTGTGCTATATACAGTAGGACGTTGTTTATCCATTCTGTATATAATAGTTTTCATCTGCTAATCCCGAACTCCCAATCTCCTCTTCCTCCACACCCTCTCACCCTTGGCAACCCCAAGTCTGTTCTCTATGGCTGTGAGTCTGTTTCTGTTTAATACATAAGTTCATTTGTGTCATATTTTAGATTCCACATGTAAGTGGTATCATATGGTGTTTGTCTTTCTCTTTCTGACTTACTGGTTTGTTTGTTACCTGGATAAAAGCAGTTTTGAAGGAGGGTATCCTCTTCCTCAACTTGTATTCCCTCTCATCTATGTCACAGGTTCTGATGATAGCCAGCGTTTGGAATTAATTGTAAAGATTTCTCTTCCCTTATCATATAGAAGATAAAATTTATGTAACTTGAGCTTTTTATGTAATGATCGTGGAAAACTGATGAAAAAGATTTAAGGCAACGTCTCTCATCCTTGGCACCCGGGACATTTCAGGTCGAATGATTTTTTGTTGTGTGGGTCTTCCTTGGGCTTTGTAGGATGTTTAGCAGCATCTCTGGCATTTTCCCACTAGATGCCAGTAGCATAACTCCCTCCTCGCAGCTGGGACAACCAAAAATCCCTCCAACACTGCCAAATGTCCCAGAGTGGGAGGGGCAGAATCACCCCTGGGTGAGAACCACTATTTTAACATGTCCTGCTGAACACCTAGAAGTTAGGATCACCAGAGTTTCTGGACTCTTAATTGGTTGTATTTTAGATCATGAAATATCAAGAAGATAAACATGTTAATGGAATTTCTGAAAACCCGAATATCAACATCTGTGTTTCTATTTTTCTTTCTAGCCAGTGCCTTTTGTGGTGGGATGTGGATTTTTATGGCGATATGAGAGGTAGGAATTTGGAAGTCCTATCAGTCTGGGGTTAGTCAGGGTCAGAGCAACCACCCTAGGTATTTTAATCAGAAAGGGAGTTAATTTAGGGATCTAGGAGCTTGCATAACCCTTAGAAGAACTGGGCAGGAGGGTGAGGATTGTGGAGGGTATTGCTGGCTTTCAGGAAATTTGGAAAGCAGGAGTCAAAGAGAAGTTTTTTTGGAGGTCAGATGGCTGCAGAAATCCCAGAGGGTTTGCTACTGATGATCTCAGTAGCATGTAGCAGCAGTGTAAGCCATTTTTAGGAAGAAAACTGGAAGCTTCTGATGCATCCACGTATCTGCCACCTACTGATGCCCATGAGCTTGTCTGAAGTTGCTGTGGGACAAAATAATGGCTCTTCCTTCTCTTCTGCCTCCCAGATCTCATGTGAATGCCTCTCAGTAGCCAATCTAACAAAGGAAAAGAGTCTTGGAAATTTAGTTTCATGACTGTCAGTCCTGTAGTACTGGGAAGGTGCTGAGAAGGACAGGGATTTAGCTGAGACAGTTGAGAGGATACTGTGTTGTGTAATGTGGCAGAGGGTCCTTAATAAAAAGTGTCCCTGTTTTAGCATCAGATTTAGTCTACTTCAGTGATGCTGATAAAATAACTGTAAGATTCTTTGCTGTAAATTGTTTGCCATGTCTTGCCCATTGTTATTGGGGTGTGAGGGAGGGTTGAAGTTTCCTGGTGCCAATAAGACAAACATGCACTTGCATAAAAATATATGAAAAAGTAGAATGATACTGCATATATAGTTTCACTATACTATTATTTATTTAATAATATCTCATGAGGTTACCCATTAATATCCATTATTTCAAATGTTCAAGTACTACTTTTATCATAAAAAATAAGTTTAAATAACTCGAAAAAGTATTATGCCATTAACAACCCCCCACCCCCAAAGCATGATACCTATTTTGTTATATATATTTCAAAACCATTATTTCAAACATTATTTTGAAACATTTATTTAGTCATGTGGATTTACGTTTGTACATAAATATTTGTTTCCAACTTTGATTAACTCCTTAGGCATAGGTTTCTAGAAGTGGATTTCTCATCTGAAACTGTGAATTAATTGCTTTATGTTTGTAGTGATTACCACCAACCGTTTATGAGATTTCTCATTTTCTGGCACTTTTCTTTTGTTACCTTAAAACAAATCAAAAAGACTTTGCCATTTCTATAGGCAAATACTGTTTCATTGTTGTATAATTTTATGTTTCTTTGGTTTTACTAATGGGGTTGAACTATATGATTTTCTTTATTTAGGTCCTGCACATGCCTTTAAAAATATTTATTGTAGTATAATGTAAGCTCAAGGTACAAAATTCAAAACAAGCAAAAAGACATACAGTGAAAAATAAGACTCTTTTCCACGCTTCTGCTCTAGCCAATCAGCTTACCTCCCAGGAGACAACCATTTGCCTATTTTTAGGGTATACTCCAGAGAAATACATACATGGTACATAGATATAAGCTGAAATATATATTCACATATATGTAAATATGTACATTATATATGTGTATATGCATACATATATGTTAATTGTAATATATGAGTTATGTGTAAATTATACATATTATAATTCACATATATACACGTATATGTTTTTAACTTTTACCAAAGGGTAGACTACTATTCATGCCATTCTGAAACTTAATCAAATGTAAATAGATAGCTAGTGGGAAGCAGCCATATAGCACAGGGAGATCAGCTTGGTGCTTTGTGACCATCTAGAGGGGTGGGATAGGGAGGGTGGGAGGGAGACGCAAGAGGGAGGAGATATGGGGATATATGTATATGTGTAGCTGATTCACTTTGTTATAAAGCAGAAACTAACACACCATTGTAAAGCAATTATACTCCCATAAAGATGTTAAAAACAAAACAAAACAAAAAAAAAAGCAAAAAAAATCAAATGTAAATTAGAGTTCTTTCCATATAGTAGCACATAAAGCTATTTCTTATTCTTTTTAATGGCTGTAACATATTCTGTTTTATGCATGTGCTATGATATATTTAACCAGCCCCCTATTGATGGACATTTTAGTTTTTTTGATATTCCAAGCAATGCTTTAATGAATAACTTTGTATCTACAAATTTTGCAAACATACCTACAACATCTCTAGGATAAATTCCTAAAATGAGAGGCATAGGTTATATGTGTTTTAAATTTTAATGGATATATGCACAGCTATTTCTAGATTCATTGCAAAATCACTAGTGTTTGTTATTGGAAGAAAACAACTACCTACTTCTCTGAGTCAGATGGAGACCCTGCCTAAGAATTTATTCTAATAATAATGGCAAAAGCTTACTGTCTACTAGTCACTGTTCTGAATACAGATAGAAAATAATTTAATTGTTATCACAACCATATGTATCAGGTACCATTACTAATGTCTCCATTTTGCTGTTGAGAAAACTGAGGCATAAGAGTTTAAGGAATGTGCCTAAGGCCATTAGGAGCAGTGACTTGGAGGCACTAGGATCTGAACCCAGGCAGTTTAGCTCCAGAGCCTAAGCAGTTAAGCACTTTGCTACCCACACAATCAGCCTGAGCTTTTTCTTTCTTCTTTTTTTTTCTTCTAATTTTCCTGTGATTTCTAGGGAGTGCAGATACTGGTAAATTTAGGGATCTTTATTTGTTGGGTTCTTCCATCCCCTGGGCTTTTTCTTATAAGCAGTAATTTCAAATCTTTTATGTAGTTCGTTTGGTGTTTAAGGCGATAGATGAGTGTGACACAGTGATCGCTTGCTAATTTTTGACAGGCCCAACGGCACATGGGTTTTGATAATTGTGACTTTGGTCCTTTTTCATAATATTTTAATTTCCTTCAGTTTTTGAGGTAGACAACCAGATCAACTATGAATGTTGTTAATTTGATCTCCTTGATGATATTATACCTGTTACTCATTTTTCCTTTATTAGTGTATGGGCTTGAACGTCCAGAACACTGTCGTGTAATTCCAATTATCTTTATCTTGCCTCAGATTTTAGTGGGAATGAATGCCTACAGTGTTTCATAATGTGCAAGGTGTTGGTTCATATTCTGGACAGATTTCGTGATCATGTTCAAGGACTCTCTTCCTTTTGATCATTTACTAAGAGTTCTTGATGAGGAATAGATGTTAAATTTTATCAAATGCCTTTGTGGGGGGTCACATATGAATATTATCATATATTATTATATCAATCGGTTGATGATTAGATATGTTCTAGTTGTCTGTTGCTCTGGAACAAACTGCCCAAAGCAGTGGCTTAAAGCAGTAACCACCATTTATTTTGCTTATGAATCTGTGAGTTGACCAGGCAGTTCTGGCTTGGGATAACTCATGTGTTTGCAGGCAGACAGACAGTGGCTGGGCTGGGGTCATCTTGAAGGTTTCCTCACTCACATGCCTGGTCCTGGGCTGAGAAGACTCAGACTGCTGCTGCTGGGGCTGGAGCAGCTGGGGCTCCGTGGGCATTTCCCACTTTCTATGTGGTCTCTCCACATGGGGGCCCAGGGTAAACAGACTTCCCCTGGAGGCTCCTAGAGTGAGTGTCCCTAGAGAAACCAGCAGAATATGCATGACTTTGACAAACAGCTCAAGAAGTCACGGAGCGTAATTCTGCCACATGCTATTGATTGAGGCTGTCACAAAGGCCCACCTGCCCAGGTTCAAAGGAAAGGGACACAGACTCCACCACTTAATAGGAGGAGGGTCAAGGAATTTGTAAAATTTAAAACCATTCCACTTTATGTATCAAATCTTAACATGTAGCAAATTCTACTTGTTTGTGTCATCATTTTCTTTGAATGTACAGCTGGACTCGATTTGCTAGTCCTTAGTACTGAATTTTAATATGACCACATATTCTATGATTTCTTTTTTGCAAATTATGCTTATTTGGCTTTGGTATCAGAGTTGTGCTTGCTTTCTAATATTTCTAATTATAGGATAGATCTAATAACAGAGGAATTAATTTAAATTTGGAAAAATATTTTAAAAATCTGACTTTAAAGTCTATATAGGACACATTCTTTACTCAGTTTCTTCCACAGTTATTGATCCATTTAGGATATTTACTTTTTCTTGAATTATTGTGGTAATTCATGTAGTTCCTGGGAACTCATGGAATATTGATATTTTTCAAATTTTCAAGAATAGACTTAAATATTTTCATATAATTTGTAAGTATTCTTTTTATGTTATTGTATCTTATTTCTCATTTATGATTTTGGTTGCTTATATACATTTTGATTTGATTTGATTATCTTGAAATGTATCTATTTTAATACTTTTTCCAAATATAAACTCCTGGCTTTGTTTATGTTTTTTCCTCCCCCCAAATGGTACTTTTTTTCTCTTTTTTAGGATTTACTTATTTTCCTTGATTTCCTAAAAAGTCTCTTTAAGTTAATAATTAATTAATTTAGTTATATTCTTCACTTTCAATAACAGACACATTTACATTTAAAATATTTGCCACTAAATTTTGCTTTGGCCTTCTCCCCAGCATTTTGACCTGGAGATGGAACTGACTCAGGAAACAGAAGGAGTGCCAGGAAGAACTGAGGACCCCCTGGAGGCCGTGCCCATGGGTGTGTGGTTCATCAGCTCTGTGTGCCTGTGGAGTCCCTTTAGCAGCACTCAAGCCCTGGTGGGCTGGATCCTGGGCTGGGCTCTTGCCAGGAAGCTGCGATGCAGGTAAGAGATGGAGGCTATTAGTAAGGATGTGGTTGAAATGGCTACCATGGAAGCTGCCTTTGGCTGGCTCTGTGAAGGCTTCATTCAAGACTTTACTCGTCCTTTATAATGGAGATATATATATATGTATATATATATATACACACACACATACACACACACACACTTAGACACGTGCACATACAAACACACACATACATATACATTTATATACTTATACATGCACACACACAAATATATATATGTAGAGAGAGTTCTGTTTGGGTTTTACATAGATGGTAAGCTATGTGTCTTATATAACATTTCCACCTTAATCTTCCTTGTTTTTGTACATTGAGCAGGCTCATTTATTTTACCAGTGTCTTCCTGATACACAGGTTCCTGGTTTTGCCAGTACCACCCCATTCTGCATGAGGTCTCTGTATTAGGGAAGATGCCTAAATCCTCTGCCCCAGGAGGGTGGGTTTTGGTTTGTCTGTCTAGTCATTTTGGTGTCATTCCCCTAATCAAGTCCTGTGCAGCTGTTTAAAAAAAAAAAAAATGAGCTAGCTCAATAAACAAAGACACGAAAAGTTTAAGGGGAAAAATGTTACACACACATAAGGTAAGTTACTACTATTGGTGACTGACCTGGGCCTAATTCTGATGAGTGGGATGTGGGGAACTTCCAGGAAAGGTTTCTTTGTTCTTAAAAAGAAACAAGAGACAGCCCCCTTCCTACCTCGGGAGTCTGTTGTGTCTGGATGTGGTGCTTGGAATTGCTAAAGTTACTTGTGGTGATGAGGGATCTTCCTGAGGGCCAAGCCAGGCATGGAGGAGCAAAGTCAGGGCCACCACAGAATAAGGATGGGGGCCCACATGTGGACTGCTGTCATGTGAGAACACATTCTTTAGTCTTGAAATGGTTCAGTGGTTTTCTGTCACTTGCTGCTAAGCAATACCTAACTGATGCATCTTCTTTATCATAGCTCTGTTTTTTCTGTACGAGGGTCTCTACAGATTGAGAGAAGGCAGAGTGGGCCTGGGTCTGTGATGATACTCACTGCTGCTAAGTGGAGGGGAATTCTTCTCAGACTGCCTATCACACTGGAATCCCTTGTTACCTATTTTTGCAACTTTCCTGTATTGCCGTGGAATTTTAAGGGCAGACCGAGAGAAGCTGAATCATGGAGAGCCTGATGGCATTGTAGCCCAGAATTCCCATCATGTCCTCCCTCTATGTGTGAATGAATGAAACAAATTCATTTCCCAGGTCAAGCCTCACTGCCTCTGAAAAGTCTTTCTTTTCTATCTCCAGATAGAATTAAACCTCCCTTTGTCTGTACTATTTTCTTCCTTAGGATACTTCAGTATTTGGATGTATAGCATTGTTTATCGAGCCAAACATTGTAATAAACTTTTTATAAACACATCTCATTTAACCCCCATGACAGCCAGTTCAGCAGGTGTTATTAATGACATTTTACAGTTAGGGAAATTGAAGCCTAGAAAGGTTAAATGACTTTTCCAAAATTACACAACTAGAAAATGGCAGAGGTGCTGTTTGAGACTCCAAAGCTTTACTCTTAATCATCTTCCACCAAACAAACATATACACATGTGGGTCCCCTCGAGCTTCTTGAAGGTGAGGACTGCATCTTCCCTTTCTATCGCCTGCTCCATTCATGGTCTTCGGCACACAGGAGACACATAAAGTGGGAATGGGCTTATTAGGGAATGCTTTGGGGACCAATACCTGTGGAAGAAGAGAAAGAAAGGAAAGGGAAGGGCAGGGAAGGGAAGGAAGGAAGCAGATTAGGTAAAGGGAGAAGTTGATCCATGATGCAGTCTCAATGGAAACCTCAGCTGACCCTACAGGGACATCTGGTGACGGGATAAGTCTTCAGAGCTGTCCCAGCTGGGGAGCGAGAGCTGAGCCTTTATGCCACCTTGTGCATCATTATTGGATATGGGTTGCCCTGGGTAGGGACATGACCTGGGCATTCTGTAGTAGCGCTCGCAGCAATTGGGAGAATAAGTCTTTCGTTCCTAAAGGGATCTGGTGGAGCCTCACAGCCTCCATCACACCACTGTGTATTGGTTTTTTTCTAGAATACTCTCCCCTGCACATGTCATTACTTTTGGCATTTCTGAGCTGCTGTCTGTCTCTCTTAGATGGAGATTTGGACTAGATGCAGCAAGAGTCTGTGTTCTTCACGCAGCATCCAGGAGGATGAGCCTCCCACAGTGGAAGCCTGTAAGAACTTCTGGCTCGCTGGGGGTTTCAGTGCCTCATTTGGATGCTTCTTGGCTTGCTACTCTCTCTCCCCCATGAGGCTGTTTTCTTCTGCTTTGGGGGCTGCTGTGAGGCTTGGCTTAAATATCAGGCTCCCCAGAGGCTCACTCTCACACCACAGCAAGCCTGCTCACTGCGGCCCCCCTCAGCCCCCTGTGGGGAAGGCACTTCCTCACTCTCCAGGACAGCTGTTGGTGATCGTGGAGCATGGTGACTTGAGCACAGCAAAAGCCTGAGCCCTTGCTGCTAGCAGAATGCCAAAGTTGCCTTGAATTCCCCAGGCAGTCTCGGCTCTGGGCCTTGGTAGGTCTCACACACCAGACAGGCAGGCTCTGGCCATCGGATGAACATGCTCGTAGGGAGGGGCAGGACGGGGGCCAGAGGTGTTGAATGAGTTCATTCTTCTCTGAAACGCAGTCTCTGCCTTTTGCTCACAGATCTGTGTCACTCTAAAGAAAACATGTCTAACTTCAAATTACTCCCGTCCAGGTCAGGACCAGTAGTCAAGCCAAGCCGTGCGGATGAGGCGAGCAGCCACATTTTAAGAGTTAAGGCCAAATCCCTTCTCTGGCTGGGTCCCAAGGGCTAGTTTATAAAACCAAGAAGAGCACACATAGAAATCCAAGCCACAGTCCCTGAGGGCGTCCAGGAATCACGAGGTAGCAGCTGGGTTCCGAGGGCTGTGACCCAAGACCCCAAGAGGAGCCAGATCAGTGTGGAAATAGGTTAGAAGCAAGGAAGCTGGTACAGGAATAGTGTGTCCGACTCCAGCTGCTGGCCTCAGCTCTCCTTAGGGGCCCATCCGTAATGCTGGCGGCCATGGGGTTGTTGGTCTGCGGTGAGACAGTCTGGAGGACAGGCAGCACCATTCTCCGCCTTTGCAGGTGACCGTCATAGTTGCTACCTCATCAAGGTAGCAAGGAATGTTAGCTGAGTTTCTACTCTGTGCCAATTACTGGTACAGATTTGAGCTGATTAAGACTCAGATGTCCTCTGCTCTTTATCAACCCCAAAGTGGGGGATAAACACAAAAGCTTATTTGTTTGAGTTTACCGAATATTTTTATTATAGAGAACTTCAAACATATACAGAAATGGTAATATGAATGAACTTCCGTGTACACATCTCCCTGTATTTATGTATTTCCTGAAGTATAATTGATTTCAAATTTTCTATTAGTTTCAAGTGTACAACAGAGTGATTCCATATTTTATAGATTGTACTCCATTTAAAGTCATTGCAAAGTAATGGCTATATTTCTCTGTGCTGAACAATATATCCTTGTAGATTATTTATTTTGTACATAGTAGTTTGTATCTCTTGGTACCATACCCCTATTTTGCCCCTCCCCCCTCCCCCCCACCTCTCCCAACTGGTAACCAGTAGTGTAACACTACGTAACACTTCTTTGTATCACTTTTTAAATTTAATTTAATTTATTTTTTATACAGCAGGCTCTTATTAGTCATCCATTTTATACACATCAGTGTATGTATGTCAATCCCAATCTCCCAATTCATCACACCCCCACCCCCACCCCCCCTGCTGCTTTCCCCCCTTGGTGTCCATACGTTTGTTCTCTACACCTGTGTCTCAATTTCTGCCCTGCAAACCGGTTCATCTGTACCATTTTTCTAGGTTCCACATATATGCGTTAATATGCGGTATTTGTTTTTCTCTTTCTGACTTACTTCACTCTCTGACAGTCTCTAGATCCATCCACGTCTCTATAAATGACCCAATTTCGTTCCATTTTATGGCTGAGTAATATTCCGTTGTATATATGTACCACATCTTCTTTATCCACTCGTCTGTCGATGGGCATTTAGATTGCTTCCGTGACCTGGCTATTGTAAATAGTGCTGCAGTGAACGTTGGGGTGCATGTGTCTGGTAACCAGTAGTGTAACACTAGGTAACACTTCTTTGTATAAGTGAGTCTGTTTCTGCTTTGTTATATATATTTGCTTTGTTTCTTTAGATTCCGCCTATAAGTGATAACATAGAGTATTTGTCTTTCTCTGACTTACTTTGCTAAGCATAACACTCTCTAGGTCCATCTGTGTTGTTGCAAATGGCAGCATTTCACACATATCCCTTTTTTAATAGTTATCAACATGATGCTAAAGGGTGTTAACCTATCTATCCTCACATAACGTCCCTTCTTGCATATCTTAGCCTTAAACCATTTTATCTCTAGTCTATCTCCAAATGACAGTGACTTTAAAAAACATAACCATATTAACCATAATAATTAACAGTAATTCCTTAGTATCACAAATGTTGTTAGTATTCACATATTCTTGATTGTTCCATAAATAAGTGTGTTTTATGAACAGTTGGTTTGTTTGAAGCAGTATCCAAACAAGCTCAAACAACTGTATTTTACTGTGTGCTGGGTGCCATGGCAGTGTTAACGACATATATGGCAGAGCTCGTTGGAAGGCTCCCTGAGTTTGCCTCCAGTGTGGTTCACAGGGTTAGGGGCACCAGCTTTGGAGTTCTAGCTGTGGGGACATAAGCAAGCGGACCTCTTCAAATCTCAGCTCCTTATCTGCATGACTCACAGGGTGGCTGTAAATATTAAATGGGATGATCCGCATATGGTGCTTAGCACATGGGCTGGCCCATAGTATGTGCTCGATAAATTCTGAATGTAATTATAATAGCAGTAATAAAAACAAAGAAGGTGATATTTAATTTAGATCTTTAAGCATGCAATCTTGTGCAAAGTAAAGAAGAGGTGATCTGTATTTTCAGGCAGCGATAATAAACAGCTTTATGTAAAGATAAAAATCGGAAATCTGATATATTTGACAAATGGTAAGAAGGCACGGGTTGGGGGTGCTCGGAGATTAGACACTGGAGTATAGTTTGTGGCGAGACCATACATCTGAAGTCTTGTTTATAGAGCTAAAGAGTTGGGGCTTAATGTTCTAGGCACAGGGGTGACGGGTAGGCAGAGGTTTGTGGGGAAGTGATGGTATTGGATTCCTCTGGAAGCAGGATGGAGGGACAGGCCCTGGAGGAGGCCTGAAGTTGCAGCAAGAGCCCTGCAAGGAGACAGTGATACCCTGAACCAACCAATAAGTATGGTGATGGAGAAGAAACATTGCTGACGCAATCTGGAAGGATATAGTGAAGATTAAATTTTGGCAGTTAGGAGAGAGGGATAATATAAGAACCAATCCAGAATTTCTGGCTCAGCTGACATCTAGAAGGGGATGCTACTGAATGAGATTACAAATACAGGAGTCTGAGTAAGTTTCGGTGATAGGAATAATGAATTCTGCTTGGGATGTGTGCAGTAGAGCTGCCTGCAGGACACCCGGGTAAGACTCTGCTCTTACTTCTACATTGTCAAATGGCTGAGGAATCACTTAGAAGGAAAACTGAGAAGGAGTGAAGCTTGTGCCTGGTGTGTCTCCTCTGCCTGCTCTAGACCTTGCTAGGAAATCTGACAACTCTTTGCACTGAGAGGATTCCAGGAGGGACTGATGGCCTTTTCAAAGGCCACATCATAAATGCAGTGTTGATGACAAGTCAGTAAAATCCAGAGTGATTTATTTAAAATGTATCTGGTCACTGGACAATATAATTTTGACAGACCAAGGACCCCACAATCCACCAAGCCAAAATTCTTGAACATCCACACACTTTGAGGATCGGAAGACCCTGATCAAGCAACCCATCGTTAATATTTTTTTTTATGAATTTATTTATTTATTTATTTTTGGCTGCGTTGGGTCTTCTTTGCTGTGTGCGGGCTTTCTGCTGCGGGCGGGGGCTACTCTTCGTTGCAGTGCGTGGGCTTCTCATTGCGGTGGCTTCTCTTGTTGCGAATCAGGGGCTGTAGGCACACAGGCTTCAGTAGTTGTGGTACGTGGGCTCAGTAGTTGTGGCTCAGGGGCTCTAGAGCACAGGCTTAGTAGTTATGGCGCACAGGCTTAGTTGCTCTGCGGCATGTGGGATCTTCCCGGACCACAGCTTGAACCCTGTCCCCTGCATTGACAGGTGGATTCTTAACCACTGTGCCACCAGGGAAGCCCAAGCAGCCCATCAATCTATTTCACTGTCCCGAATTTTCCCATCTCCCATCCTCAGCTCAGACCAAAGTGGCCTAACATGAGGAAAAATGTTTTTCTTGGGATAAGTCTTACTTTGTTAAGCAGCTGTCCAAATGTAAAACCGTTATTCTAGGAAGAGAGGGAGCTCCCTGTCATTGAAGGATGATTGGACATTTAAAGAGGGGTATTTGTAAAGAGGGCTGATGCCTTGAATTGTTGGTGGTGGAGAGGATGGATTAGATGACTGTAGAAGATGCTCTTTGTTGTGAAACCAACAGCCATTTTCCCTTCTTTCTTGATGTAGGACCCTTATTTTGTCCAGCTGTTGGCCCACCTATTAGAATTGGTTTAGGGGTTGATTTAAAATGTGAGTTCAAATTCCTTGACATGCCTCCCATTGAGCTGTAGGGTTTATGTTCCCTTCCCTTGTATCTGGGGGGTTGTGACTCCTTCAACCAGTAGAAAGTGACGGTAGTGACACTATATGACTTCTGAGATCATGCAGCATCCATTAGATTCTCTTGTAACATCTTATTGCAATGTTTCCTCTTGGAATTTCTCCATCATGCAGTGAGGAAGCCCACGTCATGTGGAGAGGATACATGTAGGTGTGCTGGTCAACACTCCCAGCTGAGCTCGAGCTTTGTTTCTTTGGCTGCACCACAGCAGTTCCCAGACCAGGGATTAAACCCATGCCCCCTGCAGTGGAAGTGCAGCGTCTTAACCAGTGGACCACCAGGGAAGTCTCTGAGCCCAAGCTTTGAGACTTCCCAGCCCAGGTGTCAGACGTGTGAGTGAAGAAACTTCCAAGTGAGCCCCCAGCTCTTCAAATCATCCCCTGCCAATTCAGTCTTTCAAGATAAGGCACCGTATATCATGGAGTAGTGCCCTGTCACAGTTCCTGATCCACGGAATCTGATAGTAAAGTAAAATGGTCGTTGTTCGGTGTCACTAGGTTTTGGGGTGGTTAATTATGTAAAATAGAAAATAGAACAGCACATGACCAGTTCTGAACAAAAGGACGTTAAGTGGTAGTTCACTGGGGAGCTTGTGGGAAAGATTTTCCTCCCTGGTAAGAAGAGAGAGTGGTTTGAAGAAAAATGCCCTGTTCTCCCCACCTTTCAGGATGGTGGGAGAGCTTGATGTTTGAAAGGGCTGCAGCCATCCTGAGACCATGAGGGCAAAGCCAAGGGAAGTCTTTCACAGCCCTGACAATGTTTAGCTGGGGACTTCCTTCTTTGGGATTTCTCATTATGTATGAGCGTAAATAACCTTTGTGTTTAAGCCACTTGTATTTAGGTTTTCTATTACTCCCTGGCTGAATGGTGACCTTTAAAGACCCCTCCCATTGAAAACTCTGGGTCTACTGCATTTCTGCTCTCTCTCTGCTTTTATTGGAAAATGCTCTTCTGTCCTGGCTCCATCTATCAGGATTCTTCACATTCTTCTTACCACCTTTGTGAAGACTCCTGTAATCGTCTTTCATAACAAATGATCTATATTTCTCATGGTACCCCATCATCCAATTCATGTAATTGACTGTATACATTTTTTCTCTCCTACTAGTTGATACCTATTCAACATTGAATCATCCAATGTGGCATGTTTCTCCATTTATTCAAGTTGCTCTTTATTTTATGCCTCTCATTATGTATTGTAGTTTTCTTCATATAGATCATTTATACTTATACTTATTATTATTATTTTTGTGGTACGCGGGCCTCTCACTGTTGTGGCCTCTCCCGTCGCGGAGCACAGGCTCCAGATGCGCAGGCTCAGTGGCCATGGCTCACGGGCCCAGCCGCTCCGCGGCATGTGGGATCTTCCCAGACCGGGGCACGAACCCATGTCCCCTGCATTGGCAGGTGGACTCTCAACCACTGCGCCACCAGGGAAGCCCCTTATCATTTTTTTCTGGATTTTATACACACGTATTTTTAATTGTTTTTGTTGTTGTTGCTCTTCTCTCTCATGGGTACCATTCTACCAAGACATGGAGATTTATTTTTTTATACCATTCATCATATTTAATAAGTAACTGTGATATGTTAGAAATATATCTTCTGTATTTCCTGATAAAACAAGAATCAGTAATAATTTCTAACATTTTTGAGCATTTACCATATCAGTATTAGGCATATCTTCATAGCTTTAGATGAATTAGCTCCTTGAGTCCACACAACACTATGAGCAAGGTATCATTACATTTTAATTCATTTTACACATAAGAAAACTGAGAAACAGAAAATTTGAGTAAGCTGGTGAAAGTCCCATCACCAGTAAGCTGGCGAAAGTAAGCAACAGAGCTGATGTTCAAATTTAGAGGTCTGGCTCTCAAGCCCATATTCTTAACCAGTGCACTATAATGCCTAAATGGACATGAGACATTAATGTCTTTTAACGTCTTTTCTCCTGGGAGCTGTGGGGATTTTTGATGGGTTAAAAGGGGGCACTAACACATTTGGCTGTTAAATAGAGGGTGGCCTGGAGGGTGGCAAGAGTGGAAGTGGGTAAGGTAGCTGTTTTGCAAGTCTAGGCTAGAGTCTGGTAATGAATGTGGAGATGGTCAGCTGTAGTTAGACTTTAGGTATAATTTTCTTATGATGGCTTAGAGGTAATGGACAAGAGAGAAAGTTGTATCAAGGACTTCATTCATGGCTTTTGCTCCCATAACCGTCTACCTGTGATTGGTGCTATTTGGTAAGTTGTGACATAGGCTTAGGAAGAAGAGGCATTTGTTCAGCAACTTTTAACAGGTGTTTATTATACACTTACTCTTTTTAAGAAATGTGATTAGACATTGAGCAAACAACTGAGAACAATGCCAACCAACAGTCTGCCCTTACGAAACTTATATTCTACTGGGGGAAGGGAGAATTAAGACCAATCACGAAAAAATTTAAATAGTAAAAATTGAATCAAGAAGTTGAGGAATCTATGAAAGCTTATATTTGGATGCCTGACTTGGTCAAGGAGGATAAAATTCTATTTACTATGTGGAGAGTGGATTTGGTAGGAGTAGGGACACTGGCTATGGGAAGAACAGTTGAGAACATGTCTCAGGATGAGAGTTCAGAGTGTCATTGGTAGAAATGGAGAGAGACATGGATGAATTTGAGACCTGTTTGGTTTGTAAAATTGACATGAATTGTGAAGAAAAGAGAATTATCAAGATTATCTACCAGGTTTTCTACTGGAGCAGTTGGATGGATGTTGGTGCCATAGGGGTGCTGGAGGAGCAGCAGGCTATAGGGGAAGATACTGTGTTTGAAGCCCCTGTGAAATAACCGAGTGGGGCTGATTGTTTATTGGTGTCTGGACCTCAGGAGAGAGTTTTAGGCTACAACTATAAATGGAGGTATACAAACAGAAGGCACTTAAAATTAAAGCAGTAGATGAGGTTCTTTATAGAGGGAGTAGAAAAGAAGGTGAGAAAATTCCAGGAAAAAATCTAACATTTAAAGACTGGAACTAAATGGTTAATTTTACATTATGTGCATTTCACCTCAATCATTAAGAACCCTTAATCATAAAGAATGGAACTATGAGGAGGATCCAGCAAAGGAGACTGAAAAGGATTGGCTGGAGAGGTAGGAGTAAGGAGCCCTGGAAGTCAAGGAAAGAAGGCATTTCCACGGGGAGGTTGTGGTCACTTGTGCCTGATGCTGATGAAAGCTATAAAGAAAATGTCCAAAGACCTTGTTTGTCATATTTATCTTGTTATTTGTTTCATGTATCTTGTTCCTAGAGCAGTGTTTGGCACTGATATTGGGTACTCAATCACTACTTGTCGGAAGAATGAAATGAAAATATCAGAGCCATTTTAGCTGCCTAGTGGACATAGAAAATAGATAAGAACGGGTTAAATACTAAGTAGAAGGTAAGGAAATGGAACCAGAGTTTGTAGCCAAACCTTTGAAGAAATCTGGCTTGAAAATAGAGGAGTGAGGCATTACTGGAAGTGTGTCCAACCTAGGTTTATTAGTTGAGGTCCAAGCTTAGTATATTAAAAAAAAAAGTTAGGGAAAAATATGTCCTAATGCAGCTGGAAACAATTCAGGAGAGCTGAAATAGGTGAAGATGCAGGTGAGAAGAGGGAGAATAATTGGGGTGAGGTTCTAGAGAGAGCAGGAAGGGTTGCACACAGGACACATATGGGGATTGACATTTGCCAGGAAGAGGGGTTGTCTTTCCACTGTAACAGGAGGAAAGAAGAAGAATATGGGAACCAATGTGGGTATATTGATAGGTTTGCAGGTGGAAAGTGGAGGGAATTTTGGTCTGATATTTTCTATGACAAATAAGCCAAGATCATCAGAGAATGGGGAGAGAGGAAGTCATAGTTTCAGGACAGTGAGAAAGTACATTCCTCAAGAGGTATAAAGAGTCCAGTTCAACAAGATTGAGGGCTCCATGGGGCTATTGAACAATTATTTATCATAATACCAGTCTGTGGAGATTGTGTCTATTCACTAGGCTGTGCTAATGATCTGTTATTGATTTAACAAATGGTTATTGAGTGCATACTATGTGGCACTGTGATAGAATCTAGCAAGGATAAAATATAACCAAAATGAAGACGTTCTCATGGCACTTAGTGATCAGTGGAGGAGACACATATCATAAAGCAATCACATAGATAGATATAACATTTAACTGTGATACGCCTTAATGAAGAGGACCAGAACTTCTAGAATGGTGGAGTGAGGATCTTTATAAATCCACTCCTTTATAAAAGCAGCAAAAACGGGCAAAATCAACTTTGGCAGAACTCTGGAAATTAACCAAAGGCTAGAATGGATCTAAGGAATGTTATTCAAGAATTCAAGAAAAATGACTGACTCCCAGTAAGAATATTGAACACTGTGTGGCATTTCACCTTGCCTGTTACCAACCCCTTCCCTCAGAACCATGGTAGCCTTGAAAATGAGAGGCTTAGTAACCATAGTACCTGTGAAAACCAGCAGATGTGGATCATAGTACCTGTGAAAACCAGCAGATGTGGATCATAGTACCTGTGAAAACTCAGCAGTAGACTGAGTTTGAGCTCCTCAAAAAGCCCCACCCTCAGAGAACTGCCACTACTTGACCTGTCTGCCAGTTCCCTGAAAAAGACTCATTTATAAGACTCTTATTATGTGACCCCATTTAGAGCTCACTCAGTGGGAAAACTGTATCTCTAGGGCATTTGTCAAAAACAATCAGCATCAATTTTTAAATATTGTAGCTGCCTGAGGTAGGAATACCAGTTGGAACAAACAAGAAGCTGGCCAAAAAACTTAAAAAGAAAGTCTGGGAAATTAGATGGTCACAGAGGATTTTAAAAAGCTCTTGACATGTTTCTGGGGATCTAGAAGGCCACAGTCATGGGTAGGGCTATGCTCATGACTAAAAAATACCCAAATGGCCTTAATGTCTTAGCTTTGGCTGACCTTGAGGCGCTGTACAAGTAGGAGTGATGGCTAAGTTAGACCTGTAAATAAATTACTGTAGTGCTGAAGGCATGCCCCAACATGCAGCAGAGCTCGGTAAACGTGGAAGACTTACTGCCTTGAAGCATTTCAGGAAACATCTGTCAATCATTAGCTGACCACCAAGATAATCAAGCAGAGATTTCAGTGACTGTACATCACAGGACATGTCCAGAAAAGTAACTAAACAAAGAAACAACCATAACAACAACAAAATAGAGCAACAAGAACAAAGCCTGGGAGAGTGGGGTGGATCTGATTTCTAGAGTTGCCACATTACATTATCTAAAATGTCTAGATTTCCACAAAATATTATAAGATGTGCAAAAAACAGAAAAATATGGTTTAGACATAGGAAAAAAGTGACCAATAGAAATGGTCCCTGAGGGGACCCAGATATTGGACTTACTAGGCAAACACTTTACATCAGCTGTTATAAGTGTGTTAAAAGAATGAAAGGAAACCATGTCTAAAGAATTAAGGTGAATTATGAAAATTATTTCTCACCAAATAAAGAGTATCAGTAAAGAGATAGAAATTATACAAAAGAACCAAATAGAAATTTGGGAGTTGAAAAGTATAATAGTTGGAATTAAAAAAAAAATCACTGTAGGAGTTCAACAACAAATTTCAGCAAGCAGAAGAAAGAATCAGCAAATATGAACGTAGGTCTATTAAGATTATCCAGTCTGTAGAACAGAAAGAAAAAAGAGAAGAAAAATGAGCAGATCCTCAGAGTCTCATGGGTCACGATAAAGTACAACATACACAAATACGAGTCTCAGAAGGAGAGGGGAGAGAGGAAGAGGCAGAAAGGATGTTTGGATAATGGCCCAAACCTCTCCAAATGGATGAAAAACATTAAAACATCCAAGCGTTTTCAGCAGACTCCAAGTTAAACACAAAGAGATCCAAACCTAGACATTTAATAATCAAATTATCAAAAGCCAAAGACAAGTCAACAAGGTTGAAGGATCAAGATCAATTTATAAAACAATAGTTTTTTATACAATAGCTATGAACAGTATGAAAATGAAATTAAGAAAAAAGTTGTATTTACAATAACAGAAAAAAGAATAATATTACTTAGTACATACTATATACTAAGACTACTGAGGGATACATTTAACAAAAGAATTGCAAGACTTGTACACTGAAAACTTCAAAATATTGTCGAAGGAAATTAAAGAAAGCCAAAAATAAGAGGAAAGACATTGCATATTCATGGATCAGACGACAACACTCCCAAATTGAACTGTAGATTTGATATGTACCTATTGAAATTCTAGCTGTATTTTTTTTTTTTGGTTGCAGAAATTGACAAGTTGATCTTAAGATTCATATGGAAATGTAAGGAACTCAAAATAGCCAAAACAATCTTGAAAGAAAAGAACACAGTTGGAGTACTCAAATTTCCTGATTTTACAAATTTCTAAAAAGCTACAGTAATCAAGACAATGAGGTACTGATGTGAGGATAGATATATAGATCAATGGAATAGAATTAAGAGTCCAGAAATAAATCCTTACATTTACGGACAATTGATGTTCGACAGAGCTGCCAAGGCAATTCAGTGGGGGGCAAAATAGTCTTTTCAATAATTGGATATCCACGTTAAAAAGAATTAAGTTGAACTCCTGTATCACAACCATATACAAAACAACTTAAAATAGAGCATAGACCTAAATATAGGAGCTTAAACTACAAAACTCTTAGACAGTTAGAAATAGGATCTCTGTAACCTGTAGAGTTAGGCAACGGATTAACCTTGATTATTTCACGTGAAAGATACCAGCCATAAATGACTACGTCACATCTTGTACATTTCTATTTATACAAAATTCCCAGAATAGGTAAATCTATAAAGGTAGAAAGTAGATTATTGCTTGCTTGGGCTGGGGGAGAGGGGCAGGCATGGGGTATTACTGCTAACAGGTATGGGATTTCTTTTGGGGGTAATTTTGTTCTTTGGCTCTTTTGTTCTAAAATTAGATTGTGGTGATGGTTATGCAACTCTGTGACAATACTAAAAACTATTGAATTCTTCACTTTAAAATAGGTGAAATTTATGGTATGTGAGTTAGATTTCAGTGTAAAAAAGGCAGAAGAGGCTCATGGTACAAGAGCAGGTTTAATGAGGATTCTGGCGTCCTCTGCCAGGTATGGCTCCTACTTTAAGTAAGAGTGTGATGTTCAAAACTTCTAACCAGTGATATTTTTCTGGACCTTGCTTTTTGTTTATTCCTTCATTTCTTCCCTTCCTCCATTCTTTTCTTTTTTTTTTTAAGTATTTTTTTTTCCTTTAAAACTTTTCTTTTGAAATATTTTGGATATCCACAAAGTAATATAAAATGATACAATGAACAGGTCTGTGTATATTTCCCAGCTTATGTCATCAAACATTATTAATTTGGCTGAAGACACTTGTGGGTTTTTCTTTCTCTATTAAATTTTCTGTCCTCGGAAGTATTTAGATTTAGTTTTATCTAGACTATTTATCTCCATGCTCCTTAAATCTTAGCTGAATGCCCCTCAACCCACTTGCTGGGTCTCAGAGAAACATTCTCTTCCCAAAGCATCAGGTGCCCCTTATTTCAGACTTTTAATTCGGGTCTGTCGGAGGAGGCCATCAAGAGGATGTGACCCGGAGGCTCCGCCTTCACCGCCCCCCCACCCCATCCCCGCCCCGTCCTTGGAATGTACGTACTGCCCACTGATTCCACAGCGGGAGCTGTTTCAAGCATGTAGCTTGGAGAGAGTAATGCGTGGTTGAGACCGTCTGGATGGTGTATGTGACCGAACCCAGTTAAGGCATCTATAGCAACTTTAAAATTCTGGTGGCTGCGTGTGGAGATTTACTCGTCTCGCTGTTGCCCAAGACAAGCCTCTCTGTAAGTTCCCTTGCTTATTAAACCTGCCATCTAGCAGTCTGGAGTGGTCTACCTGTTTCTTCAGTCTCTCCTTGCCCTCCGTGTCCGGGGGCCAGTTTGTGAAACAGCAGGGTCTCTAGAAAACTGAATGTGGTCCATTTTGCCACCTAGATCCCCAGCCATTCACTTTCCGTTGCCTGATTTCTTTTTCAGGGGTGGATGTGGATGAAAGGCAGAGATACAACTTAGCCTCGTGGCTTCTGTGACTTAATTAGGACTTTGAATACTCAAAAAATATCTCAGGTTCCTTTTCCCTGTCCACAGAAATGAGAGGGCTGCAAGGAGCTGGGTGGCGCCGAGTCTTTGCAAATTCAGCACCACCTCTTGCAGACATTATCCAGAACACCCACTCTTCTTTCAGGTGAATAAACACAGGTGCAGCCAACACAAATCTAGTAGGACCGGATCATATCACGTGGGCAGGTAAGAGTTGTGGTTAGATACGGTATCAGCAGTTCTGTATTAATATGGGCATGATCTTTGAAAATGACACTTAAGGGAGATCAATGCAAAAATGCATGCTTAGCGTCTTCAAATCAAGGCATGCAACCTTAGTGCGCTAATTAGATGTCTCAGATGCTCTGCTGTAGTCCTTCCCGAAGCCCATTCACACATCCCAGGGTTAAGAGGTCTACTTTCCCCAGGGCTAAAGGCACAGCAAACGCAGATGTCCTGGGCAGTCATAGGGTCACAGCTAGGAGCCCCTGGGAGGACAGCTCGGACAGGCTTTTCAGCAACTCCCTCACAGCTTTGTGCTCCGAGGATTATGTTCCGCACCTCACTTTTGTGCGTCTTGCTTCTGTTCTTGTAGTTGTGTCTTGTACTTCTCGAGGCTGATGCCTCTCTGGCTGTTTCCAAGGCCCTGCTCTTGTCACCTTTGGCTTCTTCTGCTGGAGCTTTTACAGCATCCTCCCTGCGACCCTCGCCCCCCCAGCCCCATTCCTGGGCTCAGCTGTGACTCCTGCTGTCCGTCAAGGGAAGAAAATAACCTCTGGATGTTGCACTTGGAGTTCGGTCTGGAGCAATGCCACAGGATGGAAGGGGCACGGATCTGCTTCCCCTCCACCATCTTCGGGCTCAGCTCGGGGAGAGTAAACCCCGTGAGTCAGAGTCCTAGTAGGATGAACCCGTCTAACTCCGGGGATTTGGGGGATGCTCAAGTCACCCTGTTCGTACGTCCTTTCTCTCCTTTTTGGCTGTAAAATGGGACTCCCTTCTTCCCGAAGCAATCATGTGAGTGGAGTGGCTTTGCTCAAATCAAACTCAGCATTTTCCCAAGGCTCACCTGTTCAGCGCTGAGGTCCTAAAAGCTTTCTGAGTACCGGTTCTGGGCATTTAGCTTTCTTTTCATTCTTTGTAAACAGCAGTGACAGCAGAGTGTACTTTAAGGACTGAGCAGCAGGAAATCCTCTGAGACTTGAGTCCCTTTCAAGTGCCAAGTTGGGTGCAGGTAGAGCGATGTCTGTGAGCGAAGAGCCATGAGCCCGCCCCTGGGGCTCCCACAGCTGCACAGGCTCCTGGCCCACCAGCTGCTGCCCGTGGCCCCAGACATGCTTTCCTTCACCTGGTTGGCCCTCACCTGGGGCTTAGCAGACACTCTGCACTTGCCACCCTCTTTTCTCCGCACCCAGCTGGGGCGGCCTGTGTCAGGTACTTTCCTGGAATGTAAGTTTCCTAAGGGCAGGGCCCTCTGTCTTGTGCACTGTTTTGTCCCCCAGTTCCTAGAAGGGTGCCTGACACACAGTCATTGGTTAATAGTAAGTGGTCTGTCACCCATGGCAAGCCAGTTACAATCCGATTCTCCATTTCCTATACTACGGCTATTTTATAATGTTAGGATTGACCTGATATTGTTATGATGATGATGATGATAGTGATAATGATGTATCTGGATCTTAAAGAAGTGTCCAGATTTGGATTTGGGCTTAATGTTTTATTTGGAAGGTTTGGAATTTCTTGAAACCACCATAAATGACAGTTGTATCTGTTTCTGGCCAAGAGCAGAGATCTCTTGCTCTGTCAAGTTCATTTGAATTGAGAATCTGAGGTTCATTCTAGTGCCCACTCTCAGAATGGCTGCTCTTTTTATAATCACAGGAATCCAAGTGGAAGGTAGGGCTGGTTAGGGCCTGATAGAATCTGACTGAAGCCTGGAGAACATTCTTAGAGTGGTGAACCCCGGGACAAGCAGTGCCCTCCTGGGAATGGCAGTGGCCCGAATATTCCTCCAGCTGTAGCTTTGGCTGTGACAGGTGTGGGCCTCAGAGACAGGGAGCTGGAGCTGATGCAGCTGGCTTTTAGGAATAGTCTATTCTTGTAGACAGTAGGGGTGATGAAAGAAGTACTGGGAGAGAGAGGGAAAGAGAGTGAGCCGGTTGAATTTGTGAGCACATTATCTAATAATTGCATTTGAAGGACACGGCTCGAGGCCGCCACTGGTGAGGAGGCAGTTTGGGAGAATGTGGCCTTGTATGGATATAAGCTCACCGCTCTAGGAGGCAAGAGCAGGGAATGTCTGAGTCTGGGGAAAGTGAGGGGATCAGGAAGATGCCTTGAACCAAGGTCCTGCTGTGGATTTAGAAGTGTTGCTTCTTGGAGCAGAGAGCATGGTCTAGTGGAATATGACTGGGAAGACGACTAAGAGAGGAATAAACATGAAGATGCGTGTGTATTGACGTGGAGAGACAGGAGGGCACAGTAACAGAGGCCCACATGTCAAGAAGGAAGGTAGAGGCAGGAGGGAGGTGGTTCTGTCTTGCCTGAATCTGCCTGGCATTCTTAGCAGGCTCCCAGCCCAAGACTGGGGTTATGGGAGACACAGAAAGGTGTCGTGTGTATAGCAGGGCTCTAAAGTCAGAGGGAGCTCAGTCTCGTTTCAGCTCCAAAGTCACTAGTGTGGACCTTGGGTAAGTTAAGGGAGTCCACTGAGTTTTACTCTTCCCATCTGTAAAATGGGTTTAACTATTGATAGCGTACAACAAGGTCCTTAGAGGAGGGGATGCTCACTGTGACAGGTGTCCAGCACACGCTTAGTGAGAAAGCCTCCAGGACTGTGGGTGGAGGGTTAGCAAAGAGCTGGAGGAGGAGTGAGGATGATGAGCGGGACCAGCTAGGAAGAGAGTAGAGAGGCCTTGTAGAGGCAGACATGACGTCATTTGTCAGGACTTGACAGAGCATTTGTGGGGGATGGGAAGATCTGTCAGACATCAGGGGTGCAAGAGAGAGAGAGGAGGTAGGACAGAACACTTGGGGCCGGATCAGGGAGGACCTTGCATGCCATGTGCAGGAGGTGGCATTTCATGTTAGTTACTGTGTCTGTTTCCTCCTGCCTACTCTGAGTCTCATTGCTGTTCCAGCCAAGGTGATTTCCAGCCTCAGAAGTCCTGAGGATGAGCCTGCATGTCCTCTTGAGTCTCAGACTCAAGTCCTATCCCATTATCACTGTTTTCCCTACAAGACAGTAGCCTTCAGACCCTGGGCTCTTCCTTGAAGGCAGGGGGGTGCTGTGGGCAGACGTGCCGGGTTGGGCATCTGGCTGACCTGGGCTCTAATCTTGCTTCTGCCCCTCATTGGCTGCATGACTGGGAGCAAGGGACTTCACTGCTCCAGCTTCAGTTTTCTCATTAGCACCTACCTGATACATATATATAATCATTGGTCGTGTGTATGTGTGCCTGGCAAACAGAAACACCTTCCTTCTCGGCACTCCCTCTGGGCTCCCATGGGGCTACATGACGTGAAATCAACAACTAAGTGATCTTGAACTCTGTATCATGTCTTTTTTTTCCATTCTATCTTGGCCAAGTGCCCAGTAATAGGAAGCTCAAATGGGGAAATTATCTAGAAACTTTGAATTCACAGAGGAAAAATAATACAAATATCTAAGTGCCATGTGCGCAATATAAATTCATAAGGTATATCACACATTTTAGAAATATATCGCCACACTATATATTTTAAATGTCACATAATGGGCTCAGTTTTCTGATATCTCAAATATATCTTCCAGACTGTCAAGTATATTTTAAAAATGGGTATCTTTTTAATGGCCCGTGGTGGGTAACCTCAGCAGAACAGGAGAAAATTCATTATTTCCTCCGGTGTTAAGTGACTTGTACATCTAGAGGTGGTCAGCAGAGTGGAAAAAGGCAATTCTTTTCAGTCTGGGGCTTAGGAGGGGTTAGGAAGGTAAGATTGGGAGTTAGGGGACTATATAAATGGCCTGGATGGGAGATGAGAAGGATGCTAAATAATGGGAGGGAGGAGGAGGGAGGAGGAGGGAGGAGGAGGGGCTTCTGTTGAGCCAGATGCATAGCTTGGGCAGCGAAATACTAGCCAGCGTGAGCCTCAGATGCTGCTTAAAATTCTGGCACCTTCTAGGAGGGAAAGGAAAGGATTTATTGCCACTGCTATTAGGAGGGGAAGGGAGGACAGAGAATGGGAGTGCAACTTCATTGGGCACCACCAACGGCAGGGCAGACACTTTATCTAGGTTATCTTGTTTAATCCTCCTTGGATCCTTGGGGGTGGTGGTGGTGGTGGCATTTTAATCTCTATTTTGCTGAAAAAGAAACAGGCTCAGAGCTAAGTAATGTGCTCAAGGTTGTCCTGCCTGGGCCCGGAACTCAGGTCTGTTTGACTCCAAATCCTACTGCACTGATCGAGAATGTGAGGTTGGCCCCTTTGCATTTGCTGAGGGTGGCCTTCTGGCTATGATGCTCTGAATTTTCTCTGTGAGTCAGTGGCCAAATCATCTTCAAGAGCTACTGCCCCTGCTGGTTGTTAATTATCAGCATCTGCAGCAGCAGAAGCAGCTCAGCCAAGGTAGGTTTTCCTAAACACATCCAGGGAGAAACTCAAAGATCTGTCCCCGGATCTTTTTCTCTTTGGCAAACTCCATTCCTCATCCAAATACATAGAACTGTCCATTAGAAGCCCCAGGGGGAAGGGTGCAGAGGACACGCAGCCTGGACCTCTTCTGCCTGACTGGGAGGCTTTCACCTAGCCTAATCCCAAGTGGACAGTGGGATACCCTTCTTGGCGAGAAGTTGGTCAGCTCTGTTGGCCTGGGAAGGTGGAGTCCACCGAGGCTTTAGAGGGTCTCCAGCCCTATGGTGATCTAATGTGAGAGACTGGGGACGAGGCAGCATCCAGAGTCTTGCCCTCAAGGAGACTGAAGGGTCAGAGAAGGGCTATCAGTAAAGCAGGACCAGATGATTCATGAGAGTTGAAGTGCAGAGAGAGGGGGAAGGAAGGGTCAGAGTGGGCAGAGGGGAGGTGGCTGGCATGAATTCTGAAACTGGAGTGTTGAGCCTGCTGCTCTTATTACTGCTCAGGTGTGCTTTCTCTGGGGGAGATCAGGGCTTATTGACAGGCAGGAGGAAGGGAAGGACATGGCAGACTGAGCTGTCCTGGCTAAGCTGGGCCACTGCGGTCCCCACTTGTGTCAGGATCCACAGTGCTAGGTGGCTTCTCAGAGGGGAGGATCTTAGTCTCACAGGCCCGTTTCCTCCATGGCTTTCACCCTACTCCCCTCTGTTCCTCGTGTTCCACCACCAAGCCCTACTCTGTCTGTAGGCAGACAGTCTCCTGAGACAATCCAGATCTGAGTCAGGCAGGGCAAAGGAGCCGCAGTTCCTTGGGGCTCATCCCTGGATCCCATTTGGTGTGGTTCCAGCCGTGTTCCCAGTCCCAGACCCACCCAGGACTCTGGTCAGGTTAGTGGATCCTGTCTTCTTCTGAAACCTCCTTCCGCTCCTTGGCAAGAGTCCCTACCCAGGACCTCTACCCTTCAGGGCTGGGGCCCTGCTCCCAGTCGTTTCCTGCCCACTGGAGAAGGAAGCCTTCGGGAAGCCCTTTTCCCAGCCTTTTGGGCCAGCTCTGCCCTCCAGCCCCTCTCCTCACCTCCCAGGTCAGGTCCACAGCTTGAGGACTCATGCTCAGTCTGTCATAAGACACCTGACACACTGGTAGTTAACACTGAAGTCTGTTCCGAATGGTCACTGCCTCTCCTGGACCAAACAGGAGTTATTTTCAATATTACCTTCATATACACTGTCATTCTTCACACAGTTTCTTTGCTGTTGGTCTTCCTGTGCCCAGCTATGTCTGCTAGTAAGACACTATTTATTTGCCCTCAAGGGTCAGCATGGAACCCAACCTATTATAATTGTAACCATGAATATTTTTTTGATTCTTTTCTAAGCACTTTCGTCATCTCACTTAGTTAAGTCTCAAAACAACCCTCTTAGTAAAATGATGATGATCCCATTTTACAAATTAGAAAACTGCCTAAGATAGAGGCAATCTATTCAAACCCTGACAGTTTTACTCCAAAGCCAACATTTTCAATTGTTCCGTTACCCTGCACATCATTCTCAAATGCAGGCAGGGCCATAGGCTAGAACACCTAGCATTCCTGGTGTTTGGCTGGAAATCTAGACCCAGAGCAGCCTTTCAGGGGCAAAAAGGTGTGCAGTCTAACATAGGCTTTGGATAGAGACAGGCATGCTTGTGACAAGCAAGGCCAAGCCTTGTGACTTTGGGCAAGTTGTTGTGCTTTGAGCCTCAGGTTACCAATCTATAAAATGGGCTTAATAATTGTTACTCTGCAGGGTTGTGTGGGGGGAATAAATTAAATAATAAGCACTGAGCATGGTACCTGTAGGATGCATGGGAAACTTCTTTGGAGAAGAAGGCTTTGTAGCAAGTCATTGGCCAAGCTGCTTGTGCTTCTACTTGGGGTAGCCCTGGGCAAATGCCACAGAAGTCTCTCCTTATTAATCCTAATAATTACCCAGCGGCTGTGACAGAGGACTGAGGAAAGCATCGTTACTGAGAGTCTCTTCCGTACAGCCCCTTGGACAAAACTCTGGCTTCCTGCCACAGCTTCTGCCTGTCCCCAGCCAGCTGGACTGTAAGCTGAGTATTGGGGGATAAGGAGGAAGCAGGAGCAGGCCTGTTCCAAAGGGGCTTCCCATGCAGTGGGAGACACAGCACCGTACAGTTCGTGGTAGCTTGTTACATGAATGGCTCCCCACGAATCACACCTTCCTGTGCCTTGTCCTTGCATGGACCCCCTCCTATGTTGACTCTGGGCCAGGCTGTCACTTTGCCTTGCCCAATGGGATGTGATGTGAGCATGGGGTGGATCATTACCTGTACGCTGGGGCTTGCCTTCTTGCGACCCGGCTTGTGAAGAAGGCCAAGCCAGCCCGGTGAGTGCCCAGCAGCCCTGGTCACACTTGCCAGACATGTGAATGAGGCCATCGGATGCAAACCAGCCCCCAGCTGACCTGCCATGACCACAAATGCATGGTGCTTTCCTCTCTAAAATTGGAGAAGTACTGGGGTTTCTCTCATGTGCCCCCCCTGAGGGCCGGCCTGGCTGTTGAGCATGCTTTCTCCTCTTCTTACCTCCCAAAGACTGAAGCCCTTTTAATCTGCTTTTTGTGGGGTGTCTCTGCCATGACTTGTCTGCACATGGCAGAGGGTGGTTTGCTACCTCTGTGAGGTAGCCGGCTATGTTGAACATGCTACTCTTAAAGTGTGTCATCAGGATAGCACCATACACCCTCCATGTCCCTGCAGCTCAGGCACCATCGCACACAGAAGTCCCACCTGCCCGATCATTCCTGCTCGCACACACAGAGTAAGTTCTGTGCATTTACATACACTTAAAAAATACACACACGGGGTCCTGCCCAGTTTTGTAGCAACTCATTTTATGTGTCTGTCAAAGACAGTACTTGAACTTGAAATCAGGTCTCCCATTCATTCCTGGACTGTAGAGACAGACCCATTAAGAATACATAGCCAGCCTGGCACTCCTCGCCACAAAGGGTGTTAAATACTCACAGACCACAGCTCCACCAAGGAGCAGGGATAAATATGGCAGGCATGAAATGGGTCTAAATTGCTCTTGATGGCTCTGTTCAGTAATGTTGGTCTTTTCCTTACAGTGCTATATAACAATAGTCATTTTCAAAATGGGGTCCTGCAGTTGTTTTTAAGGAAGAATTGACAATTTTGACCTACAGAGTAGTAATTTGAAAAATGTTCATTCTTTAAGCCATTCACTGGGAAGTGCAGGAAGCCCACAAGTGCTGGAGCTGAGGCAAAAATGGCCATAACTAATGATAGCCCTAAGTGTGCGCAGCCATCGGTGGTAATATTCCAGAATCAGAGCTGAGGCCGGGAAGAGGCAGAAATGAGAGCTTCATTACAGACAACTGGGCTCAGAAGTCCCTGAATAAACCCTGTTTACTTCACTTTGCGGGTATGTTTTACATTGTTGGCTCTGCACGTTATAGCCCCGAAATGGGTTTCAATTCAGGGAAGTAACTGCATTAGGCAAAGGAACAGTGGCTTCTAGAACCACTTATCAGAGGTACCTGTTAAATGCTATGAATCCACCGGAACATCTGCTGAACACTTAGATTCTTTACAAAAATTCATAAGAAATGGTCCAAGGAATTCTGCCTGGATTTGATTGTACTTGAAAGTTATAGGTGTAAATCATCTGTTCTTTACTCTCTTATGCTTGTTTATGTGGGTCTCTAAGTTGTATATGTATATTTTGTGTGTACTCATCTGAGGTTTTTCTACCCTATTTTTCTCTGCTCATTGGATGCAGATTAATTTCAGAGTTTCTGCCTGTATTTCTCCAGGAGAGTAGGCAGGCTGTTATATCCTTGACATGGTTGGTGGATATGAGGAGTGGGGGAGACAAGTGTGTTACAGGATCCAAAGCAGAAGTGGCTTTTAAGACGTGGCCCTTTGAGGCCTGGATTTTCCTGGAACCTAAAACACCGAAAAAATTTTGTTAAAGGCCTTTCAGGCCAACAAGTGGAGAGAGAGACTGGTTTGTTGCCCCCTGCAAGAAAAGAGGTCCAAAAGATTAGAACAGGAGCGAAAGGGCTGGTGAGAGTAGGCCGGCCCACCTCCTCCACTGCCTAATGGAAGCTCTGTAGTGGGAGCTGTTCCCTCAGGGGAAACAGCTGCATTGTATATCCAGGGAGAATGGCATATAATTTCTGTTTATCTTGGAATTCTCAGCCTTACTAAAAACTCTTGCAGCCTGTCCCATGCCATGGAAGGGAGTATTGCTGGTTCCCAAAGGCCTACTGGGGCCTTGAGCCATGAAAGAGTTACTAGCAACCATGATGGGAAGTAGAGACCTCCCTGCTGTTTTACAGGCACCATTTAGGGGTCCATTTGTTGCAAACTTGGGAGGGAAGGAAGGCTCAGTAACAAATGAGAGTAAATTTCTTTTTTCTGCCAATATTTTATAATTTTATCAAAGCTGTCTTTAAATGAATGTGAAGGCTGATTAATAGAAATATGGAGTAGCAAGCTGGGGAAAGAAAGGCATAATTATTCTTATCAGATGAAGGCCTCCAGGAGAAGATCAGGTGAATGAGGCCTTTGGTTCATTGTTCAGCCCTCAGAACCTTGAGGTTTTATTAAAGTACCTTCTGAGGATGTCAGTGGGAGAGAGTATGTGAGAGACTCAGGAGCCTGGAAGGGCATGTGGCAGAGTTGTAGTGGGGGCAAGAGGCTGGGCAAGAGGGTCAGACTACTCTGAGTTTTTTGCTTTTAAGTTCACCACAGCCAACGTCCAGTTCTTAGGGTTGGGACAAAGCAGAACACTTTAGTGGGGGTGAAATTTGTGTTCTTTTTTTTTTTTTTTTAACATCTTTATTGGAATATAATTGCTTTACAATGTTGTCTTAGTTTCTGCTGTATAACAAAGTGAATCAGCTATACATATACATATATCCACATATCTCCTCCCTCTTGCGTCTCCCTCCCACCCTCCCTATCCCACCCCTCTAAGGTGGTCACAAAGCACAGAGCTGATCTCCCTGAGATATGCGGCTGCTTCCCATAGCTGTCTCTTTTACATTTGGTAGCGTGTATATGTCTATGCCACTCTCACTTCAGCCCAGCTTACCCTTCACCCTCTCTGTGTCCTCAAGTCCATTCTCTACATCTGTGTCTTTATTCCTGTCCTGCCCCTAGGTTCTTCAGAACCATTTTTTTTTTTAGATTCCATATATATTGTTAGCATACGGTGTTTGTTTTTCTCTTTCTGACTTACTTCACTTTGTATGACAGTCTCTAGGTCCATCCACCTCACTACAAATAACTCATTTCATTTCTTTTTATGGCTGAGTAATATTCCATTGTATATATGTGCTACATCTTCTTTATTCATTCATCCGATGATGGACACTTAGGTTGTTTCCATCTCCTGGCTATTGTAAATAGAGCTGCAATGAACATTGTGGTCCATGACTCTTTTTGAATTATGTTTTCTCAGGGTATATGCCCAGTAGTGAGATTGCTGGGTCATATGATAGTTCTATTTTTAGTTTTTTAAGGAACCTCCATACTGTTCTCCATAGTGGTTGTATCAATTTACATTCTCACCAACAGTGCAAGAGGGTTCCCTTTTCTCCACACCCTCTCCAGTATTTGTTGTTTGTAGATTTTCTGATGATGCTCATTCTAACTGGTGTGAGGTGATACCTCATTGTAGTTTTGACTCGCATTAGCGAGGTTGAACATCCTTTCATGTGTTTGTTGGCCATCTGTATATATTCTTTGGAGAAATGTCTGTTTAGGTCTTCTGCCCATTTTTGGATTGGGTGGTTTGTTTTTTTGATATTGAGCTGCTTGTATATTTTGGAGATTAATCCTTTGTCAGTTGCTTTGTTTGCAAATATTTTCTCCCATACTGAGGGTTGTGTTTTCATTTTCTTTATGGTTTCCTTTGCTGTGCAAAAGCTTTTATGTTTCATTAGGTCCCATTTGTTTATTTTTGTTTTTATTTCAATTTCTCTAGGAGGTGGGTCAAAGAGGACCTTGCTGTGATTTATGTCATAGAGTGTTCTGCCTATGTTTTCCTCTGTGAGTTTTATAGTGTCTGGGCTTACATTTAGGTCTTTGATCCATTTTGAGTTTATTTTTGTGTATGGTGTTAGGGAGTGTTCTAATTTCATTCTTTTATATGTAGCTGTCCAGTTTTCCCAGCACCACTTATTGAAGAGGCTGTCTTTTCTCCATTGTATATTCTTGCCTCCTTTATCAAAGATAAGGTGACCATATGTACGTGGGTTTATCTCTGGGCTTTCTATCCTGTTCCACTGATCTATCTTTCTGTTTTTGTGCCAGTACCATACTGTCTTGCTTACTGTAGCTTTGTAGTGTCTGAAGTCCGGGAGCCTGATTCCTCCAGCTCCGTTTTTCTTTCTCAAGATTGCTTTGGGTATTCGGGGTCTTTTGTGTTTCCATACAAATTGTGAAATTTTTGTTCTAGTTCTGTGAAAAATGCCATTGGTAGTTTGATAGGGATTGCATTGAATCTGTAGATTGCTTTGGGTAGTATAATCATTTTCACAATGTTGATTCTTCCAGTCCAAGAACATGGCATATCTGTCCATCTGTTTGTATCATCTTTAATTTCTTTAATCAGTGTCTTATAGTTTTCTGCATACAGGTCTTTTGTCTCCTTAGTCAAATTTATGTTCTAATGAAAGAACTTCAACATCTCATGGTCCTGTCAAATAAAATATGTATAAGAATATGGGTTAGGCTTACCCAAACCTTATCTATTAAAAATATTTAAGAATTGTTAACAGCAGAAAGCATATTGGGGTTGACTCCCCTCAACATATCTTCCTGTTGAATTACATTGCTTTGATATGGACTGATAGTTCTATGCCTGGTGACAGCTGTCATCCTGTTCATCAGTCAGGATGGGCTAAGTTGCTGCCGGAACAGCCTTGAATCTCAATGGCTCAAAACCATAACTTTGATTTCTCTGTCATATATTGCATCCTTACTGCAGGTTGACTCATGTGCTCTGCTTTGTGTTACCCTCACTCAGGGAGGCAGGGGAGCTTTTTCCCCATGCTTCTCAGGAAATGAGGCTTTTGTCCAATGTCCTATGCTTCAGAGGAGTACTTTCCTTGAAATTGTCTGTGTCCCTCTCTGGTAGCTGTGACCAGTTAGGGCTGGCAGGGCACTCTGAGTTTGGACTAGTCCCACATGGGTCCCAGTTGTATACATGGCAATTTTCTAGGTCCCCCCCTCCACACCAGTGCCTGGGACTGGCTGGGCCAGAACTGGTAGAGCTATCTTGATGGTGTGCTCTGATCCTCGACCAGGATGTGTGGTAGTCCCAGTCCCTGCTTCTCCCTTTTGCAATACTTGCTGACCTTCTATCAAATATATAGAGTCAACCAGACACCCCAGGGAGCATCTCAGCTCAACCTTGCACCTATGGGGCTATTCTGGACCCAGTGGCCAGACTCAGGTTCCAGAGGAGTGGTATGGAAAGTGGATTATTCCTGCTGGCTCCTATGGTATTTGTTTTATGGGATTGTGTGAGATTGGGCCACCAGAATGGTGTCAATATGCTGATTTTTAGTGATATGATATAGAATGTTAGATACAGAATGATATTAGGGTTCTCGACTACCAATGGTTCACTTCTGACTGATGTGTTTGACCTGTGTGTGAGGATCACCGTGTATGTTTCAACTTCAGTGCTGCCTCTGATCTACAGCAGCAGAGGGCAGCAGTCGGGGGGTGACAGAGGTCCTTTATTCTATGCATCTTTTCATCCCTGGCTACCAGATAGTTACCCTGTCCCCTCTGCAGGCTTTATGACAAGTGTTTGTACCTTTCTTCACTGAGGACATTTAAGACTATTACTTTGCAATGCAATAAGCTCATCTTTTCAGTGCCGATTCTTGCTGCTGATCCATGTGGTGATATTGTGCTCTCCCAGATGGTCTTTTTTTTTTTAAAAAAAATTATTTATTTATTTATTTTTGGCTGTGTTGGGTCTTCGTTGCTGTGCGCAGGCTTTCTCTAGTTGCGGTGAGTGGGGGCTACTCTTCGCTGTGGTGCACGGACTTCTCATTGTGGTGGCTTGTCTTTGTTGCAGAGCATGGGCTCTAGGCGCACGGGCTTCAGTAGTTGTGGCACGCAGGCTCAGTAGTTGTGGCTCATGGGCTTAGTTGCTCCACAGCATGTGGGATCCTCCTGGACCAGGGCTCGAACCCGTGTCCCCTGCATTGGCAGGTGGATTTTTAACCACTGTGCCATCAGGGAAGCCCGCTAAGCAGTGATATTGAAGAGCTTAATAATACAGTTAATAACCTCAAAATTTTGGAACTATAACCAGCAAGCAGAGAACCCACTTTCCTTTTTTTTTTTTTTCGGTACGTGGGCCTCTCACTGCTGTGGCCTCTCCCGTTGCGGAGCACAGGCTCTGGACGTGCAGGCTCAGCGGCCATGGCTCACAGGCCCAGCTGCTCTGCGGCATGTGGGATCCTCCCGGACTGGGGCACAAACCCATGTCCCCTGCATCTGCAGGCAGACTTTCAACCACTGTGCCACCAGGGAAGCCCCCCCACTTTCCTTTTGAACACACAGGAAACATTTGCAAAAATAACCCATCCATTCAGTCATAGAGGAGCGCTCACTAAATTCCAAACTGTCATGTTCTACGACTGTAGTGTAGGCCTCCCCAGAGTTCCAAAGAACAAATTTAATCAGAGAAATGAGAAAATGCAGAAACAAAGGAAAACAGTGAAGCAAGACAGAATAGTAGTTTAGCCATAAAACAAAGTCAAGAACCTTTATTTCCTCCCCAAGTCTAGGTTGTCACCTCTGCTTCCAAGCCACCAACTATAGATCAGAGGTTTCTATACCCTCCTCCTTGGATTCCATTAATTTGCTAGAGTGGCTCACAGAATACAGAGAAACATTTTACCTACTACATCACCAGTTTATCATAAAAGCATATAATTTGGGAACAGCCAGGTGGAAGAGATGAATAGGGCAAGATATGGGGAAAGGATACAGAGCTTTCATGCCCTCTCTGGGCACACCACTCTCTCCAAATCCCCAGGTGTTCACTGACCTGGAAGCTCTCCAAACCCCATCCTTTTGAGTTTTTATGGAGGCTTCATTACATAGCCATGATTGATTAAATCATTGGCCATTGATAATGGATTCAACCTCTAGCCCCTCTCCCCTCCTGGGAGGTCAGGGTGGGACTGAAACTTCCAACCCCATCTCACTAGGTTGGTTCCCCTGGCAACCTGCCCCCATCCTCAAGGACTTTCCCAAAGTCACCTCATTAACACTCATTAACAAAGTCTGGTGTCGTTGACAGAGGTTCGTTTTGAATATCAAGACACCTTTATGATTCTCATCACTTAGGAAATTCCAAGGGTTTTAGGAGCTCTGTGCTATGAATAGGGAGGAAGACCAAATATATATTTCATATAAAATATATATTTCATATAATCATATATCATATAAATATACATGATATTGTGATATACATCACAATATCACACCTTCAAAATATTTCCAGTACTTCATTAGACTTTTGTAAAACGTGCACTGAAAAGCAGGCAAGCAAGGAAAATGGACATAACAGGGAAGATATTTGGGAATATATATGTAAATAAACAAGAGATGATCCTTACACAGATTAGTGATAGTAATGAGCCTTGAGTTGTGAGGTATGATTAGTAACTCAATTATTGTACAAATAGCAAAATAAAAATAATAATTGAATATTGTACCATACACTTAAAAATCTGTTGAGGGTAATCTCATATGCTTTTTACCAAAATAAAATAAATAAAATTTGAAAAAATAAATAAATTCACCAATTTGCTATTTGTTTTTAATTTTTCTCATATATTCTTTGTTCCCACTTTTTCTGCCTTCTTTTAAATTGAATGTGTTTTTAAATTTCATTTTTATCTCCTTTGTTATCTTATTAGCTTTTTCTCTTTGTTGTGTTGTTTTAGTGATTACCTTAGTATTTATAATATACATCTATAACCTATAACATTCTACCTTCAAGTAGAATATTGTAGCATGTGTAATATAAGAACCTTACAGCACTATACTTCTATTTTTCCCTTGTCAGCTTCTGTGCTTTTTTTGTCAAACATTTAATTTTACATATGTTATAAACCACCTAATACATTCTTACTATTTGTTCACTTTAAACATTAGTAATATTTTAGACATATTTAAATAATAAGAATTAAAAAAAATTTTCCCTACATGGTTAACATTTGTAGTGCTGTTCCTTTGTATAGATCCAGATTTTATCTGGAATCAGTTTTCTTCTACCTAAAAAAAATGTTTAACATTTATTGTAGGTTTTTTTGCACCTTTATTGCAGGTCTGATATTGGAATATTATTGATAATGGATTATTTCAGCTTTTGTATGGCTAACATTAAAAAAAATTGCCTTCGTTTTTGAGGGATAGTTTCGGTGTTATAGAATTTTGTTTGTTTTTCTTTCTGTACTATAAAGATGCTGTTCCACTGTCTTCCTGGTGGCATTGCTCCTACTTAGAAATCCACTACCACTTTATCTTTTGTTTCTCTTTATGTACTGTGTCTTTATTTCTCTGGGTGCTTTGAGATTTTGTGCTTATCATTGGTTTTCAGTAGTCACGTGCAATGGCATTGTTTTCTTTATGTTTCTTGTGCTTGGAATCTGTAGATTTATAATTTTTATCAATTTTTAAAAATTTTGGCCTTTACCTGAGTGATAGCCTGTATGAAATTGTTACACAACTCACTGATGCTGTTGTTTTTTTTTTTCCCCAGTACATTTTCCCTTTGGGTTTTAGTTTGAACATTTTCTATTGATATGTCTTCAAATTACTAACTCCTGCCCCTGCTAGTGTTAAACTCATTTAAGGGATTTTTCAACTCAGTCATTTACTGTTCATCTGTAGGAATTTGATTTGGCTCTTTATATGTCTCTGTTTTTACTTAACATAATGAGTCTTTCTTCTAGCTTATTAAACATATGGAATACAATTATAATACTTGTTTTAAGTCTTTAATTAAAGATTTTAAATTCTAACGACTCTGTCATTCCTGGTATGTTTCGATAGATTTTTCTCCTCATTTGGGTCATATTTTTCTGCTTTTTAATGTGCTTGCTAATTTTTGATTAGAAGCCAGGCATTGTAAATTTTATCTGTTGAGTGCTGGGTACATGTACTTACAATTTGTTCTGTTAAGCAGTTAAATTAATTGGAAACAGTTTGATAATTTTCGTTCTTGCTTTTAGTCTGTTAGGCAGTACCAGATTGATCAGCGTTTAGTCTAGGGCTAATTTCCCCTACTACTGAGGTGAAACTCTTCTGAGTACTCTGCTGATGTCCTGTGAATTATAAGGTTAGTTGACTTTCTTGTTTTGGTGGTGGAGCATATCATCCAGTAGTTTACAAAAGATGGAAAGCGTTTGAGACTTTATATATCTTAAAATATCTTTTTTCCCCTACTCTTATATTTGGCTGATAGTTTTTCTTGGTATGAATTCTCGTATGAACTGGAAAAAGTTCTTTCAGGATCTGAAGGCATCATTCTATTGTTTTTAGCTCCTAGTGCTGTTGTTAAGAATTCCAAATCCATATGACTTTTGATCCCTTGTATGTGACCTGATATTTCTTTATGAAAACTTATATAATCTTCTCTTTGTCCTCACTTTTCTAGAGTTTTATTATGCTGTGAGTGTGTCTATTTTTATCAATTCTCCTGGTCATTTGGTGAGCCTTTTCAATCTGAAACTCATGTCCTTTAGTTCTTGGAAATTTACTTGAATTATTTTGCTGATCATTTTCTCCCATTTGTTTTCCTGGAAATCGTATTATTTGGATGTTGGATCTTTTGATATAGTGATTGTATCTTTAAAAGTACTTTCCATCTCTCTTCTTTTTGCTCATTTTCTATGTCATTTCAAAACTTATCTTCCAATCATTTTATTGAGTTTCTTTGTTTCTGCTATGTATTTTCAATTTCCAAAAGTTCCTTTTTGTTTTCTGCTTTTCTTTTCCCCTTATCATATCCTATTATTTTTCCTTTGTTGGATGCAATGTCTTGTCTTTTTCTGCTGGTTGCTCTTTCCTGTTTGCTGGTAGTTAATTCTCTGTATTGCATATTAGATGCTTTCCTCCCACGTCTGATGGTCCTTGGCTGTTTGTTCGGGTTTAGGAGTCAAGTGGTTTAAGAAATGAAAACACAGATTCTGAATACTTGAGTGTGGGTTCTGGACTATGAGCTTCACTGTAGGATGGTGGGCCTGCAGACACTTACTGGGGAACCTCAGGTGTCAGTGTTGTTAGCTTTTTTCTCTTGGGCTAGGTCAGGTTTTCCAGAAAAGGCCATTCCGAACTCCTGCTGGGAAGGTATGGCCTGGCTGCCAGTGCTCTGGGAGCCAAGGAGAAAGAGGATGGTTGCTGTTTAGTGTGCAATGTTCTCTAATACTTCTGTTTTTCTTATGTGCTACTCTGCCCCTAACTGTGCATGGTATTCTGCTATTCACATATCGTTTCTTTTATTCTTTCCAGAGAAAAAGTCTTCAGCCTAGCTGAGGTGGAGAAGAGGTAATAGCCCAGTGGTGTGTAATGGCAGTGAGGATTTATTTATTTATTTATTCATTCATTCATTCATTCATTCATTCATTAGAATTTACTATGTGCCAGGCATGGGTATATATACTTTACAAACCATAGCTTAGAAAGAGGGAAAAAGTGTTAATATCCCGTTTTTTCAGATGCAGGAATTATAGCACAGAGTGGTAAAGTATTATGCCCCAGACTTCTCAGCCAGTAAGGGGCCAGCTGGGACTTAGAGCCAGGCAGTTGGGTTCCTTAATGTGTCACCTTGACAAAATTGCACTGTCAGCTCGGGGTCTGACAGTTACCTAGCTTACAAATGATCCTCCTTTTCTTAGCCATCCACCATTCTACCTCACTTCTGGAGGTGCTACCTGGTGCTGCCCAGTCCTAAGCCTTTTGAGGACTTTGCATTCTTATTTGGATCCCTTTCCAGCTTTCCCCACTGTTGGCTTAGAGCTTCCAAGTTGGTTACCACTCATGCATCTGCTTTCCAGCCTTCAAAATGAGGCAGATATTGTGTTCTCTTCTCCTGGTCCTTTTGATTTCATTTGTTTTAAACAAAATCTCTTTACTGTAGTTTTCATGGGCTTGTCAGAGAGGGTGCTTTGGATGCAAATGCTCAGTCTGCCATATCTACCTCTAGGTCTAGAGAGGAAACTTTCTACCACCCTGGTGGCACACAGATTTAATTTGATTTATAAGTTACAGATGACTGAATGTTTCTTCCAGCCCTAAATTTGTGGATAGAACTTATCCCATGTTCATGTGCTCTGATGTGTACATATTCTTATACTTTGGAGCAATTCACATATGTGTCTCTGTGATGTGGACATTTTGGGGACGATATGAGTGTTACTTAAGCAGAAAGTGGCCTTATCCTACCTTCCCCCCCTCCACTGAGCTACCTGATGATGTGAAACCTCTGGTTTCAGCCTCCTCATTGGCAAAATCCTCTTTCTTTTAGGAAGGAGCCTGGGTCAGGAAGTTGGCGCCCTTCTGCCACTGGCATGCTTGATTTTTTTGAGTCTGTGATGTTAGTTGTGATATAATTTTTCCCCTTTAAAAAACGTTTCCCCTCTTGTGGAAGTTTCCAGTATGTAACCCTTTTGTTTCCTGGTCATAATCACAGGTCCTTGCCAGCTCCCAGCTCCTTTTCACCCCACTGGTCCAAACAGCCAAAGCCTTGGTAAGTTTGTGGCTGATTCAGCATCAGTTAGAGCCACTTATTGACCTCCTACTCTGGGGCAGGTGCTCTGTTATACATGGGGCACACAGAGATGAACCAGTCAAGTCCCTGCTGTCCCAGAGCTAGTGATCCAGCAGGGCAGACAAACAGAGCTCACTTTCATACTAAGAAATATGTCCTTTGATAGCAGTAAAAATAAAATAAGCTTGGAGGGAGCATGGGGAAGGAGTGATGAATTTCACCTGGAGAAATGAGGAAAAGCTTCATACACACTGTGACACATGCCTCTGTTCTCAAGGGAAAGTATGATAGTTCTAGGCTGTGGAAATGGTGTTGGTAAAGTGGGCAATGAAGGAAAAAGGGAGAAGAAGAGGGGGAACAGGTAGTAAAAGAGTGTGAACATGTATTGCTATTTTCCTGTGTGTCAGGGGCCTAGATAGGACATGGATGGGCATGGGGTTACCCAGATAGAGGAGAGAAGGTTCGTTGAGCAAAGTCCAGTGACCTGATTGAAGCCATGCTCTAGAGTTTGATTGCTTGGTCTCCAAACTCTGTTTTATCACTTATTGACTCTGATCCCAGGCAAGACGCTTAAACTTTCCTCTTGGAAAGAGGAAATAACTCCCACGGGAGTACCGCATATTGGGTGCCTGAAACAACAGACACTTATTTCTTGCAGTACTGGAGGCTGGAAGTCCAAGATCAATGTCTGACAGGGTAGGTTTCTGGTGAGAACCCTCTTCCTGGCTAATAGATGGCCACCTTCTTGCTGTGTCCTCATGTGGCCTTTCCTTGGTGTGTACACATGGAGAGAGAGAGTGCTCTGGTGTCTCTTCTTATAAGAACACTAATCCTATTGGATCAGAGTCCCACCGTATCACCTCATTTAACTTTAATTACCTGTATAAAGGCCCTGTCTCTATTATAGTCATTTGGGGAGTTAGGGCTTCAAGATATGAATACTGGGAGTGAGGAACACAATTCAGTCCATAGCAGAAGGTGACTTGGAATGATGGAAAAAAGAGGTGAGAGAGAACTAAGGGGACCGACAGGGGAACAGGGAAGAGGAAGGTTCATGGACATGCAAGGTCAACAATATCAAATGATGCCGTAGTAATAATAATAAAAAGAATAAGTAGAATGTCTGATGTAACTATTGTGGGCAGGGCCCTTTTCATGAGTTACCTTGTCATTCCTCATGGCACACCCTCTGCTGTCAGTCCCATGGTCAAGGTCTGGAAACAGAAGCTCATAGAAGTTGAGTAACCTGATCGAGCTCCCCCAGCTGGTGAGTAGAGAGCCAGTTTTTAAACTTGGGTTTCTCTGATCCCAAGGTTCGTGTGTGCCCTTTTCACAATGCTCAGCTGCCTCTTGAGGTAGGAGGGGGAGGTTGATGTTGAGAAGAGATCACTGGCTTGGAAGGTATTCAGGAGGGGTCAGTGGTGGTATAGGAATAAGAAGGACAGGCATCAGGCTGCAGGTAGTACAGGGAGATGGGGAAGTGCAGAGAGAGGGGTAGCCTGGCAAGTCTACACCATTGTGAAGAATGTAAGTCCTCTTTGACATGTCAGTTGGATACTCATGAGAAAGATGACTCCATGGTCACATAGCTTTGGAAAACCCAGCATTCGGTGTTCACTGGCATCAGAACGTGTGTGCGTCACTTCAGATCTTTTTCTGCTCCATCCCTTTCTTGTTCTAGCTGCATCTCTGGCCAGTAGCTCTGCATGGACTCTGACTGCAGGTGGGTACAACCCAATGGTGCCTTGTCTCAAGCATACACCTGTGCCTTCCACTGCCTGCTGTCACCATGGGTCGTACTCTGAGCCTGCACAGGTTGATGGATAAAATTTCCCTTTTCCTGACACTAGAGTACAAAGGAGCCAGCATCACCCCCATCTGGTGGCAGCCGGCCTCACACTTCCTCTTTGCTTTCTCTGCTTTTTCCCCCTTGTCCCTCTGTCATGCTTCCTGGGTTTGCATTTCCTAATAAAGTAATAGCACATAAGGCCTCTAACCCAGGCTGATTTTCTTTTGAAAGTGAGGCTAAAACTCCTAGATTAAAACATCCATTCCTTTGGAGATTCATATATATAGGATAATATGGTTTCTGAGAATTCTTCCAGAAACTGCTCTGCCTAATCCAGAGAACTCTAAACTCATTAAATGTTGAGACTTAAAAAAAAATGTTACACGAACTCAACTCCCAGGAGTCTAGTGTCCCATGGATCACAGATTAGGTTTAGCTTGTGTAGTCTTATTCTGAAGGGCAGGGGTCAGCAAACGTTTTCCTGTAAAGGGCCAGGTAGTAAATAGTTGGGGCTTTGCAGGCCATAAGGTCTCTGTTGCAACTATTCAACTCTGCCACTGCAGCACAAAAGCAGGCATGGAGAATGATGAAACAAATGGACATGGCTGTGTTCCAATAAAGCTTTATTTATGAAGTCAGACGACAGGCTGAACTTGGCCCATGGGCCATAGTTTGTTGACCCCTGCTAAGAGGTCAACAGAACTGTGACTGGTAAGAGAGAAGGAGGTTGGTAGCTGGTCTGGGAGAGACAGCAGAGCTGGGAAGACGGACAAAGAAGTTGAAGACTCCCTCTTCTCACTGTTGAATGTTTCTCATTTTTCTTCCTGTGCCTCCTGAATTCCTCAATTTTGTCAGCAAGCGTGGAACATATCCTCTTGCTTTGTCCATGATGTGTTTTGCATAATCAAGGTAGGGCAGGTGGTCAGTCACCCCATGACTCCTCTGTCCTTGATGGTGATAGATGCACAGCGTTTCAGGAGTCCTCTGCCCTGCAACATCAGGGGTTAATGAAATCCTATCATTCTTGCCCATTGATGGCATCGATCTCATGGCTCTGCCACCCTGAGCTGTTTGTCAGTGTAATGCATCTGGGGGAGATTTGTGTACCAGGCCAGAAGGGAAGGGGCCTGAGCAGTTTGCCCACCTCAAGCTGAGTTGTGGATGCCTGTAAACAAACCTGCCTGGTGCAGAGCATCAAGTGTGCCCAGCGCATCCTGATTCTTAGCATTTTTCTTTCTGTAGTCAAGATAACAGGAATATATCAATAGGCTGATTTCACCCAGATGTATGAGGACAGCGAAGACGAGGAAGTGCAGCAGGGGAGGAAAATTCACAGGTAGTCGACATCTGCTGATACCAGGTCCCTTGGTAGAAACCCTATACATGCTATCACATGTAATCCTCGGGGTCCTTGAGTAGGCGTCATTGTTTTTACCCTTCCTAAGAATGAGAGAGGACATGTATTCTTGCCCAAAGTTATGTAGCTTAGCACAAGGGGCAGCCAGAAATAAAATCCCAGACAGACAACACTAAAGCCTGTGCAGTTCATGCTACACCACACAGAAACACGCCTCCTACTTTGCAAGTCCACCCATGACCCGCAAACGGAATCCCCAGGGCACTGCAGTCAGCCTCTTCCATGGGCGAAAGAATATGGGACACCACCGTCGAGTGTAGACACACCCTACAATTTGAATGTGAAACCAGCTCTCCTTGCAGTCATCACACTGGTGCATGAGAGCAGCTATGCCTCCATCCACTGCCAATATTAGGAGGGAGGAGCTTGGGGCTAGAATGCTTCTGTGCCCAGATGTCCATTTGAAGGACTAAAAGGTTAACAGAATTCAGGGGCTCTTGACCCAAGTAAACTGATAGGGAGTCCTGCCAATTATTGAGAAACCTGGAGCATACGTTAGTGACAGAAATGAAATAGGGTATCTTTGTGCTGAGCTCAGGGTACATAATGGATTTTTTTGGCTTCATATTCCTCCATTTCTGGTAGCTGAACCAACTTACCTGCTCCTTGCAGCCCAATTCTGCTTCTTCTCTTTGTGTTTTTCTGTAAGTGTTTCTTCCCCAGTATATCTTTTGAGCTTCTATCTCCATCTCCATGTGTTCTTCCTAGAGAGCTCTAACTGGTCCTGTGCTTCCTAGAGAACCACCAATAAGGTAGAGTTTTGTGACTGGATCACTGCCCAGCTGGCAATACACCCCATCCCAGGTGGTCACTGGACCATGGACAGACTCTGGCATACAGTGGTGGCCCCATTGTCTAAACTTTAATGTGGAATCTTGGGAGAATGCTGCAGTGTAGGAGAATGCATTGATCAGCGTGATGATCCAGGTGTTTGGAATACATGGGGGAAATGGTAAATACTAGGGTAACAGAATTGAGTGGTTGTTATTAAGTTTCATTGATACCCCATGGATAGATCATCGAAGGCTGAGAGCAATTAACTGGCGATTGAATATTGAATGTTAGAGCCAGACAGTCTCTTTGGTATCTAACAAAAAAGCCCTTTTCTCATTCAGTAAACAAAGAAAAAGCTGAACATCAACCCAAGATCTAACAGAGTGGCTGTATTTCAAAGATGGTTGACTGCTCAACTGTGGTAGGTCTTTTATGCTGAAGTCAGGTCCCTGACTGAGGAAACGTTGGACTCTGACACCTGGGACTGGGGCAATCTGGATGGATTTCCCTAAGAAGTTTGCTTCCCAAGACTTCTATAAATCTTCTGAGCTTGTAGAGGTGCCCCCAAACTCTCTGTTAAGATCTACTACCCACTACCCCCAAGTGGGATGGGAATACGGAGCTTTTTCTCCCACAAGGCAATAGTTACCCCCTCTGGAGATGACCCACTTTCTCTCTGGCTGTCAGGCTTATAATCAGCATCGAATTGCACCATAATCCAGCAGGGGGTGTTCTGAGACTCAGAAAGAAGGAAATCATCTATAACTAAGGGAATGACCTAGCCAGGGGCTGGGGGAGTATCTCTGAGGCTGGGTTCTGAATGTGCTTAAAGGGGCCAGAGCATAAGATTGGACAAGGGATAGGGTTCAATATCCTGGAAGGAACCTAGGGGTTGGTGCAAACTTGCTGTTAAGGTGATTCTTAAAAGTGTGGGAAGAGCCCGCTTTGAGTGATGTTGAAATGCCTGAATTTCTGTGGCAGATGGTACAGGAAGGGATTAAAAGGATCAGGAAGTGGGCATGCTGGAATGGATATATTATCTGAGGTTAAAAGACCACCAGAGGATTATGTTCTATCAGAAGGCCATGGTGACACATAATCATTAAGGTGACCAGGAATGCGCTTACTAAGAAGTTCAGATATGGCTCTCCTCTGCAGGCTGGGGCTAATAGTTGCAGAGGCTGTCACAGATTTCTGCTCACTAATAGCCATAGGGCTGATAGCCTTCCTCTCCCTCACAGAGCCATAGAGGGCAGGTGGTGGTGCTTAACTATCAGAAGTGGGTTCGTGTGGGTGGGATTGTGGGGAGCTGCAATTCACATAATGGTAGGCAGGGTTGAAGGGGCAACTAAGAGGACTTGGCTTGCAAAAAGATGTGGATGTGGTTGGTTAATAGAACATGGTATCTTTAAGGCCAGAATAGTTGGGCAGCCAAGGAGGGTGCTGCTTAATTAAGCTCTACAGTCAGAAGAAGACAAGAATGGAGAAGCAGGAGGCTGAGGGTGATCACCGCAATAAAAAGCTCCAATCTTTTCTTAGTTTCTGGACCTGCATCAATTTCCAGACCTGGGACCTCTATTGAAGACATGGCCAGACCACCAGGGGAAGACAGTGCCACACTACAACAGATAGGAATTGTAATCAATCCTGTATCCTTCCCAAAGGGTCTATGGCCATTTTCTCAAGTAGAGAAAGGGAAATACTCAAGCATTTGGGGAATTTGGGGAAAGAGTCTGAATTGGCATTGATTGACCTCATCACAGCTCCCCTTTAGCTCAACACTGTTTGTGGCCACTGCATGCTGGTGCAATGGACACAAATGAAGTGGCCACAGTGGCAGAGAGATGGAGGTTATACAAGGTGCTAACATCATAGAGTCACATTCAGCATGGCCATTCTAGCTACTGCCTCTTTTGAATGTGCAGTCTGCCAGTAATAGAGACCTATGCTCTGCAGCTGGGATAGCGCTATTCCCTGAGGAGATCAATTGTCCACTTGGTGGCAAGATTAGTCCCTTCTATTCTGGAAGAGTCAGAATTTTATTCTTCCAAGAATGGATACCTATTCTGGCTATGGGTTCACATTTCCAATCCATGGACCTCAGCCAGAACCATTATCCATGGAATCCCATATACCATAACATCTGACCAGGGAACCAACTTTATAGAGAAGGAGGTATGGGAGTGAACCTATGACCATGAGATTCGCCAATTATATTACATGCCTCTCCACCCAGAAGCTGCCAGCCTGCTAGAATTGTGGAATGGCCTGCTGAAGGCTCAGCTGAAGCACCAGTCCAAAAGAAACACTCTGCGCAGATGGGACACCATTATTCATAAAGTGGCACATGCAGTGAAGCAGAGACTTTTCACAGGTAATCGACGTGTACATTCCTGCCCACCTTCTGTGGCCTGTGGTTCCAAAGTTAATTCAGTTTGCAGAGCTTTTACCATGTTATTTGGAGCTATCTTATATGTGTGCCACCCAGTGGTCAGCTGGAGAGCTGGGGATCTGTTAGTTCTATTCTCAGATTTTTTACTACATTGATTAAATCAGATTCACACAGGCACAACTTTGGATTAAGTCCGGGAATTCATTGAAAAACTGCATGGGTGTCGTGTCTCTCTTGCGATTTCCTGCGTATTACGTTCTAGTTCTGTGTCTCCCCTTTTTAATCCTTAGACCAGAACGCTGGGGTTTCAGTTGCCAGTCTCTGTCATGTGTTCTTCAACTGCTTCCACATTCAGAGACAGGCAGCAGGAGGACAGAGGGAGAATAAAAAAAATCAGTGGGCATTTTACCCACCCTCCTGAGACCAGAGCTCCATGGATTGCGAAGCAGGGTTCCCCTTTGAGTTTTGGTTCCTCTGGACTACTGTTGCTGCCACAAGGGGAGATTGCTGTGGGCTGGGACACAAGTAAACGGAAGAAGAAAAGAAACAGAAAATCAATTCCAGAGGACTTCCACACTTTCTCTGAGCATTGGAAATCCCCTTTATTGCTTGTTGAGCTGGTACTAAAGGGCTACCCCTGGAGCACTTTCTATACCCTGTCACCCAGTTCTGGATCTCAGGTGGTTTTTTGGGCTGATGGAATGCCAGAGGGGAAAAATGGTAAATTTACCATCAGTTTGGTAGCACTTCAAATTCTGGTTTTCTTTCCGAATCTGCCTGCTACTGTTTACTTTTCAGGTTCCTCGAATGACTGCTCCATGCATTTTGTCAGGTTTTATAGCTGCATTCGGTAGAAGAGCCAGGGTGGACTGTACTTAGTTTATTTTACCCAGAACCATAACTCCTATATTGAGCTTTTTATTACAGAAATTCCATATTTTGTGTACTTTTCAACATGTCTTTTTTGTTCTAAGACCTTTTATTTTCTTTGCTTTCTTTCTTCTTTTAATAATATATAATATTAATAAAATTCCTTCGACCACGAAAAGGCTTGTTTATGTAATTAGGATATGAAAAGAGAAGCCTTTTGTAATTTTAAAAATAAATTTTCTTTTTCTCTTGAATAGATTTTCAATTGTCTTTTTTATTTGTGTTGTAGTATTTCCTATGGTTTTCCATTTTTCAGTAGTTCATTTACCAATCTGTCTCCTAATGGGACCATAGTATTAGAAATGGTGAAAACATTGAGTGTATATGTTTCTCTCTGTATACAGTTGTGTTTATATCTCATAGATTATGATACACAGTTTTATAAAATTTACCTTTTTCCCCAAAATAGACTGTTGAAGAATTCTTAATTTCCATCTTGTTGTTTAGACTAAGGCTTAGTTTCCATATTTTTGCATGTATTAGTGTGTGTCCTGAGAATAAAATATATAAAATTTCTTCTTTTTAAAGTGCATTAGAATATTCTTGGTGTCTTATTGTAATCTTTCTTTCTGCATAGCATCTCTGGATATAAGATATAAGAAAAGTTATATTTTTTCAATTCTGGGGTAGTGAGTTGGTATCAGTTAATAACATCCAGATTATTATCTATTTACTTCTCTACTTCCCAAACTGGGCGGTGATCACCTTGAGGGAAGGTGCAAATGGCTTCTTTATTTTTGTATTCCCAGCATCCAGAAAAGCCAGGTAGAATGTGGATATAAGAAACATTTATTTATTTTCTTTTCCACTGTGTTAATTTCTTTGACATCTGTGTCTCAAATATGTTTTCTATTTTAATAATTGATTTTTCTGCAACATCAGTTCTATCATTAACTACTTCCAATACTGATTGAAATTGTTCCATAGTGAGATTCAAGTTTATTCTGTTCCTTTTTTGAAGATGCCATGGAAATATCTCATTATGATTTTAAGCTTTCCTGTTTGCTCAAATGTTCCCAGAGATCAGGTTTCCTGAGAGGCTGTTTTGAAGTTTTGCTTTTGTTGCTTCTCTAATGGAAAAGACTGAATCATCCACGTCCTGGATTTGGGGTTGGGTAATTATTAAAGGAACATTCTTTTTTTTTTTTTTTTTTTTTGCGGTACGCGGGCCTCTCACTGTTGTGGTCTCTCCCGTTGCGGAGCACAGGCTCCAGACACGCAGGCTCAGCGGCCGTGGCTCATGGGCCCAGCCGCTTCGCGGCATGTGGGATCCTCCCGGACCGGGGCACGAACCCGTGTCCCCTGCCTCGGCAGGCGGACTCTCAACCACTGTGCCACCAGGGAAGCCCTAAAGGAACATTCTTAATCCTCAGGTCAAATCAGGGTTGAATGATGATGATTTCTCGGTGCTGCTGAAGTTTGTAGTCTCAGTTGAAAAAGTTTGTTATTTCTATCTTTTCAGCATATCAAGTGTTCCCAAATATGGACTATGATTAATAAGGAGTTCTTTTCAATTTGGAGTGAGAATCAGAAAAGCACCCCTCATTTTGTAATCATATTGGCAGAGTACTACTCCAGTAATAGCAGTAGGACTGGGGCTCCGGCCAGTTTGTACATTTTCACCTTAAAGCTCGCAGATGAGAGGAAATAGGCTATCCCTGGATCATGGCCTGAAGTGTGAGCTCACATGGTGAGATTTCTCAATCATGTCCTGGCTGTTCAGCTATAGGTAGACTCTAAGCCCTGAGTTGGCTCCAAGAGCTCAGGCTGCAGTCAGTCCCTTCTCTTGACACAACATCCCTTATAAGTTGGGGTCCTGGGCTTGGGTTGGCTGCTGGTGCTAACTCTTAATTCTCTCCAAATTTTGTAAGAAAGGGTATACATTCATTCCTGAATAGGAAATATGCTCAACATTCTTGTCAAACATTTTGGATGTTAATGTGGACTTTTACCCCTTTGATAGAAAATGTCATGGATATTTTAAGAGGAAATGGGGAGAAAGGGACTTACATGGATTCCCTCACAGTCGTATCTTTCCGAAATGACAATGTATTTTCATCTTAACTTCCTTACCTATTATTTTTATCTGAGAATCCTTTCTGTGTCAAGTCTGGTGCCTTCTTAGTTTCCAGGGGCATAATTTTCAGATGAAGTTTTCATCTTCTTTGACAATTCTGCCCATCATCATCTTTGATCCTGTTTTTAAGTCGACTGTCTCACATTCTTCCCTATCCTTATAAAATTCCATCTGTCCTTTGCTGTGACTCAGCCATTCTCTTGTGCAAAGTCGGGAGACTTGAGTCTTGTGTTAGCTTCTCCTTTCAGAGACAGCATAGTCCTTTCTCTTACAAAATTATGATCCTTAGGAAGAAGAAGAAAATTAAAATATAACCATTGTCTTCACATGCTTCCGTATTTCCTCAGGTCTTTAAAATCTCTAGATGTACAATTAATTTTCTTTTTGATTTTATTTGCTCCCAGATGATCTAGGTAAAATTCATGATCCATGTGCTGGGTACATAGCATAAAACTCTCCGTGATGTATCAGACTCATGTTTCAAGAGGAGAGCATACCGGTCATAGCAGTATGTGGTCCTCTACACCAGGCATTTTGCTTATTATTTCACCAAGCTCAGTCAGGCTAATTTAAGCCCTGTAAGGATCTGTAAGAATATCACAGGAGCAATCAGGAACAAGAAATATAGATAGACCCACAGAAGACTAGAGTTAGGACCTGACAGAACATCTGGAGCCAGGGTTATTCTCTGTTTTTCAGGGCTGCCTAGTCTCACCTCTGTGCCCCTTTGTCCTCCACGCCTTCCCTTCGCTTTTGTGCATATGATTAAGGGCAAATATGGTCACCTCCAGCTTAGTTTCTCACCTTTTCCCAATTCAGATACACAGCAGAGATTGACTAATATCTCCCAAATCCAGACTCCTGTGAGGGAAAATTCACTGGCTCAGATTGGGTCCAGTCAGCTGTGTCATGTAGTACTGCAGAGTACTGCATCTCTGTGAGGGGGTGGTTTGTTCTCAGAAAAGGGAGTGGTTTACAGGCTGGAAGGACATCCCAAAAGGGGCCTGCCGCAGTGTCCCCCAGAGGGCTTCACTGAGTGCCGCACAGTCCTGGACATAAGTACAGTTTCTCTCCAGTGGGGTCACCTCACTCCTCCCTAGTGTCTGGGATGTTTCTGTTTCTCCAGAATTCCAGGTGCTCATCCTCCAAGGGCAGGACCCTGAATATGTGGTTTCAGCTCTGAAATGGGTCACAGATTCCTTGTTGTTTAATCCTTCTCCCTGTATACCAGTGCCATCATCTGTAAAAAGTAGAGATAATGATACCTATGGCTTTTGGGAAATTAAATAAGATCATGTATATAAAAGTACTTAGAATAGTGCTTGGCACGTGACATGGTGCTCAAATAATTTTGAGCCACAGTTTCTAGTCTTCTTACTCTGCTCACTGATTTATCTCTTATTCTTACGAATCCTTTTCTTCTTTGTGGTTTCCTTTTCTTAGTGCTTTTTACACCAGCACACCGCCTTCGCCAAGCCCCCGTCTGTGGTTTGCAGAATTCTGCTTCTTGAAAATGAGAATGGCATTTGATGATTTCCAGTCTATCGAAAACTTGCCATTTTACATTTGTTTCTCAAAGATCGCTGACAGAAGCTTGTTGATTCCAGTCGAAAATTCTCTTTGTACCTTGAACTCTAATGTGTCAGCCAAGAAACTTGAAAACACTGAGAGAACGTGGGTGCCTTTACAATCTCCTAATGGATTTGAGGCTTTAATTCTCTCATGGTGGTTTAATCCTATTCCTCCAAGTCCAAATACGATGCTCTTGGAGCAGAGAGAAGCAAATGGAACATAAGGGGATTCACTTTCCTTTTTTCATCCATATTCCACAACTGATCCCAAGTTTACCCCTTCCGTGGACTTTTCCTCTCAGAGTAACTGAGAAAGCCTTATTGAGAGTCTTAGCATTCTGCAAACTGCAGCTCACACTGGTCTGTTTCTCATGTTTCTGTTCATCAACTTTGATCATGTTCCTCCTTCTCTTCTTTTGAGTATGTTCTTTTACAATATGAATTAGTTACTGCTTGGGGCAGACCCAATGCTTTCTAGAGCTAACAGTTTGATTAGTTGACTGAGAAAATGATTAACTTACTCCATATCTAATTCCTGGGAGGGTTTGAGGCAGCTATAGCTGTATTGTACTAATCATTACCCATTGCGTTTTAGTTATTTAAAATAGCAGTTGCTTGGGGGCAGGGACTAAGCCTCATCCTTTTTTCTCTGCCTAGAATGGAGCCCGGCAGGTAAAGATAACAATAGCTTCCATCTATTGTGCTGTACTCGGTGCCAGGCACTTTATTATCTTATTCAACCATCACAGTAATCATATGGAAAAAAAATGCTGTTACATCTCCTTTTTAACACTTTTTTTATTTTTTATTTTTTTTTGCGGTACGCGGGCCTCTCACTGTAGTGGCCTCTCCCATTGCGGAGCACAGGCTCCGGATGCGCAGGCTCAGCGGCCATAGCTCACGGGCCCAGCTGCTCCGCGGCATGTGGGATCTTCCCAGACTGGGTCACGAACCTGTGTCCCTTGCATTGGCAGGCGGACTCTCAACCACTGTGCCACCAGGGAAGCCCCTACATCTCCGTTTTTATGCATGACACAACTGTAATGTAGAGAGGTTAGTTCACAGGTCCAAGATCCTTGCTGTGAAGTGGTGGGGCCGAGGTTCAAGTGCCACTGGCCAAACCCCAGGGCCAGACTCTTAGCTGCTACTCTGTTCTGTCTTGCCCTGTGGTGGCCCCCAGGGCAAGAGTTCTCCACCTCTTCTTTTTCACCAGGGTCGTTTACAAATGCAAAATGGAATCGCAGTTTTGAGAATTATCTTCCTTCCCAAAGTATCATGACTTACAATCCTGCCTACGCTTTCTCTTAAATTTCCAAAATCTGCCTTTTAAAATCTAGTACATACCTTGAACTTTACCCCACTGATTCTTTTTTGCTACCATGAGGTGATATGATAAATTTAAGTTTCTATAGTTTTCACTTCACTGACCATTCCTTCTTAGTGGTCAGAAGAAAGTCTGAGACAGTTGTGATCACTTTCTTTACCTCGGCCACTTCTCTCTCCAGTTCAGTAGCTTTTGAGTACGACAGACTCTTATATCTGATTGTTCCCAGCTTGAGTTCCTTCCTGTGCAGACATGGTGATAGCATGCGGGCGTATTTCCCATACTGTTTTCATTTCTCTTAATACATTTTGTGTTTTGTTCAACAGATGTCAAAAGCAATAAATATTATTATCTGAGTCAGCTATTTCTTTGAGTAAACTATGACTGCTGTTATCATTTAAAAGTCATAACTTCTTGGGGCTTCCCTGGTGGTGCAGTGGTTAAGAATCCGCCTGCCAATGCAGGGGACATGGGTTCGAGCCCTGGTCCGGGAAGATCCCACATGCCACGGAGCACCTAAGCCTGTGCGCCACAACTACTGAGTCTGTGCCCTAGAGCCTGTGAGCCACAACTACTGAGCCCATGTGCCACAACTACCGAAGCCCGTGTGCCTAGAGTCCATGCTCCGCAGCAAGAGAAGCCACCGCAATAAGCCCACGCACCACAACGAAGAGCAGCCCCCGCTCGCCACAACTAGAGAAAGCCTGCATGCAGCAATGAAGACCCAACGCAGCCAAAAAAAGTAAAATTAAAAATTAAAGTCATAACTGCTCTCGTCTATAGGAATTTGTTCCATGAGCTTATTTAGGCATTTCTCTCTAGGTCCTAGACCAATAACCATTGAAAATACTTACCTACCCACCCTGCCCTTGGATTTTTTTGGCTGAATTTTTCCCCTGTGGGATGACTGAAAGTAACAATCCCAAATACCTATAAACCAAAGCAATTCAAAGATTAGCAGAGGAATACCTGACACTGGTTCAGAGCTAAGGCTACGTGGATGATCTTCCTCCTCCAAAACGGAGATGGGGACCTACGAGGCGTCTGGCCACTAGATGGCAAATGCTTATCGCAAAGTTTCTCCTTCATTACCTGTTTTCCTAGACATTGATATAGAGAAACGGGATAAAGACCTGTAAACACTGGGGTTTTAAGAAGATTTGTGTTAGAATTTCAGCTTCGTGGGTTTTGGAAAAATCCCCTCAAAGACGGACTGGAGCTACCATGTCTATGCTCTGCGTTCAGCAACAGGTGTGGTGAGGGTACCACAACTGTGTTATGTGAGAAAAGATCTGACCAGTGTTGTGTGTGTGTGTGTGTGTGTGTGTGTGTGTGTGTGTACATGACAGGATTCTCGGCTCACTTTATCTATTTCTCTTCTTCAGCTTAAAATCTTCTCTCTGAGATCAGCTGGTCTCTGGATACAGGCTTGGGGATTATCACCTTGGCTAAGAGTTCACAATTTTGTTATCTTCAATTTTGCTCCAGAAATGCAAATCCAGTTAACTTATACAGTTCCCATGTCCTTGTCTCTTTCCCCAGTCAAACCTTCTCTGGGAAGATAATGAAATTGCCACTGGACTTCTAGACCAACCACCTTCCTATTGTAGACCCTACTGACCCACGGGTCCTTGTTTTTCCTGGTTCTTTTCTTGAAGCTCTGGCTCTGTTTCTGAGGGGAGCTTTATAAGCATTATGCCTCTCTAGGGGTTTGGCATCTCAATTCCTTCTCTAGATCTTGAGTCCAGCTCATTTTCTCTCCACTCTACTGATGTGAATGTTGAGTTTCAGAGGTCACATAGCTAGTCACTGAAGGAGCTGGGATTTCAGTCCAGGTGGGCCTTACATCAAGGGCAGCTGTCTGCGTGACCCTGTGCAGCTTCCCTACTGGAGGGTCCCAGCATTGCTTTGCAGAGTGCAAGCTGTTGCTGTTTCTCCAGAAAGACAGGTTCTCCCTTTGTGGAGGGTTTCTCTGAAGCACGGCTCCCTCTGGGCTGACCTTTATATTCCGCTGTTATGTGAGGGAGGCGTTAAAGAGACTCTTTATTAAGATGCAGGCTTGAGTCCTGCACACTGCCAGGGACAAAGCACATTTCTATTCGGAGTTTTCTGTGAGGTTTTCTTCAGACATGTTTATACCTCGTCTGAAAAGGGAGAACTACTGCGGGGTGGCCTCACCCCGACACCTGCAGGCAGAATACAGCTGCAGGATTCAGAAGGCAGAGAAGATCGAGGTTGTCCCTCAGGGTCCCCTGGTTTACCTACTATATTTGTCCCTAGAGATGAGACATTTATGGAAAGGAGCTGGTTTAAAGAGGATGCCACTGTGAAAATATGAAGAAAAATTGGCTATTTTCAGTTCTGCTGTGCTTTAAAGCTTGGACAATCAGGAGCCACATAGACAATGAACCCAATCTGTTTCCTGCCGTGCTTCCACTGGGACGGACTCTCTGAAGGCCTTGTTGCCTGACCTTCATTAAGAATGTTGCCGTCATCGAGCTGAATCAGGCCCTGACTCTGAGGTGGGATTGCTTTTCAGGGATATATTCTGAGAGGCTCTGGGGCAAACCAGTTGCTTTAGACACGGCCAAGAAGGGGAATATGGTTTTGTTTGGTGATGAAATGAGATTGTAGCTATCAGGGAAAATAGGAAAGGAGGGAATTTCTGAGGAGAGTTGTTAGCATGGTGTCAAGAGCTCTAAATCTACAGCCTATAAGTGACTAATTGGATCAGCCCTAGGAGTCAGGACTTGCCAGGGTTAAGCTCTGAATAATGCTTGAGGGCAGACGGTTTTGTTTGGCCGTCCTGGGTAGGCTTACCTCATTTTACATGTGGGAGGAAGGAGAGAATTCAAAATTTATATCACATACCAAGGATGCTTTATAATTTAATTGTTATTTTATTTAATTTAAAATGCTTTGAGAATGAGCATTACTATCATCCTCATTTTATATAATTAAAATACAGATGCTTAGAAATATATATAGTACCTTGGTTGAGGTCACACTGATGGTCAGGGGTGGAACCCAGATCTGACGTTGTGGCCCATGATTTGGAGATGATAGATCCATGCGTATTGTCTTATACATGGCTTTATCAAATGGTGACCCTAAGTACAGGACTTGCTTTGTCACGCACACACATGCACATACACAGCAAATAATGGCCTGGGAGCATCTATAGGGAAGGTGTGAGCGCTAGGACACAGATGGGTTTCTGAGAACAAATTTCCGTTTACCCTCATTCCTTTTGTTGATAAGGTTACTGGAGATAACAAGTTGTGAGGAGTGACCTTAATAATTGTTGCCCGGAGTAGCAGCTGTGACTGGAGGTCGCTGTTCATGGACTGATCACCAGTAGAATATTGCTTCGACACCCCAGCCTCTGCAGGAGTTTCCGCACTTTACTTGGCCCTTGATCCCTTATTGTAACTCTGCTTAGGGTCTCACCTTTTGACTCTGTATGATGCTCCAACCCCAGATGCATTACTGGATGACTGGCTCTGAGTCACAGTTTGCCCCACACTTATAACTCTTATAGAGCCTCTCAAATTATGGAGTCCCCTCTCCTCTAGTCTCTCCAGATGGCTTGCGTTTCAAGTTCTTACATAAACCTGACAACCGCCTTGGACAGGTGACTAGATGGGGTAGTTTCCTGAGAAGGGAGTGGAGGTAGCCTTGCATCCAAAGCAACCCAGGGCGGGTGTGGCAAAGAGTAGGCAGGCAGAGCTAAGTTTTGTGCACTGAAAGGACAAAGAAGATTTTGATTCAGAGTAAGGCGAATGAGTCAAAACATCCCCGTGCCAGATCCAGAGATGAGGACAAAGAAGGCATCACCTTGGCTGTGTGATAGGGAGGATGTGGCAGAGGTGGAAGGGACAGCAGCTGTTTTGGGTAACTGTCACTGTGTAACAAATCAGCCCTAAATGCAGTGGCTCAGAACAATAGTCGATTTAGCTCAAGAGTCTGCAGCTTGAATGGGGCTTAGGGAGGGAGGCCCATCGCTTTGGAATCACCGTCAGTTGGAGTGGCTCTCCTGGGGCTGGGGTTTCCACGCCCGAGATGGTTCACTCATGTGCCTGGCAAGTTGTTGCTGGCTGTTGGCTGGGAGCTCAGCTGGGCTGAGATCTGAGCGCCTTGGTTCATTTCTACATAGGCCTCTTAATGACCTCACCCCCAGACTGCTTGGGTTCCTTCACAGCCTGGTGGCCAGGCTCCCAGCTGCATTGCCATCCCTTCATGCAGCATCACGTTCCCCATGTTCTGTTTCTGGAATCAGTCACAGAGTCCTGTCCACGTTCAAGGAGAGAGAACACAGACCTCAGTTCATGATGGGAGAGGTGTCAACATCAAATTGTAAGAAGAGCAGGTGGGATGGAAGACGTTGTCGTGGCCATTTTTGGAAAATGCAACCTGCCAACGAGGCTGTCAGAGGGAATGCACACGAGAGAGGAGATTATACAATGTATTCCCAGGCCTTGGTTTCAGAATCTTGAATGGATTGTTACTCCTATGAGGTGATTAGCTGATGCTGGGAAAGCTCAAGAAAAAGGTAGTGTGTTCTGTCTTAAGAGTATTGGAACTCTTGGTGATAGAGGTAGCCCAGTTATTGGCTTATTCCTGCCCAGTTACAGCTTTGGTGGAATTAGTGGCATTTGTCTTCATTCTGGTCTGGTCTGAGGGAAGTGGAGGTGTTTTATCATTGGAGAGATGGCAGAGGAAGACCTAAAGGATCTGTTTAGAACATCACCTGTGTGTGCGTATATGGGTGTGTGCGTGTGTGTTTATGTCTTCCAGAAAGTAAGTGGTACCATAGGTCAGCTAGCACATATCTTAGCTAGCTAAGAGATGCTGTCAACTGTTAGCCCTTAGGGCCATTTCAACAGGGTGGATGGTTTTTGGAATTGCTCAGTCACTGGGGCTAGAGGCTACGGCCCCAGAGCCCACGAGGCAAAAATGATGAATTGGGCAGAGCTTTACAAGGGTCTACCCATGCTTATGAGCCTGATGAAATGTATCCTGGGCAGAAAGAGGCCTCAGGTAACCTGTTTCCCCTTTGTCTCATTGATCCTCCTCTATGGATCTTCATTGATCCATATGGATTTAGCAAGCTATAGCTCCAGTAACACAAGGCCTGGGTGGATTTTCAACCTTTTAAAATTGTTAACTATATATTTCTGTAAATGTAATTGGGTGTTTGTTTCAAATATAGGAGAAAAAGAATATGGAGAACAATATTGGGTTAGAGAAGCACACAGCCATGAGAATGATAAATGTTGAGCAAATCAGTGATTATATAGTCTGTTTGTTTAAGGAGCTGGTATCTCAAACAGTTACTGTGGCTGAATGGGGAAAATAGGCTTTCAGGGATGTTAAATGTGTCTGTACAGGTGAGGGCTTGCACCTGTTTGGGATAAATATGTGTGTATGCTGGGTAAATTCACTTTAAATGTGTGATTTTCTTCCTGAGCCTTAACTACCTGAGAGAATGTGATTCTGTGCTTTTTCAAGGCTGCAATATCTCTATCAATGAGCCAACGAAATTAGAAAATTCAAGCATCATCTGAATATAAAATAGTCATGTAAATTATAACTTCCTCAGGATTAGGTGTTAAATTACCAACTTTACATTTTATTTTATTATATTTGTCAGCCAGTCAGACAACAAGTATTTATAGAGAGCTTACCCTGTCTCAGGTGCTGATTTAGATGTTGAGCAGATAGTAGAAAAATAATTGAATCTCTGCTTCTAAGGAGCCATAGACTAATTTGGTGAGAAACTAACCATGCAAATAAATATAAATACATATATATGTGCATATATATATGTTATATATGTTGTATGTTATATATATATACCGTATAAAAAAGATGGTTTGAAGAATTGATAAGTGTTATGAAGAAAATAAAAGTTAGTAATATAATAGAAATTGACTGGGGAAAGGGACAGTTTTAAGTTAGGTCATCAAGGAGGGTCTCTCTGAAGGGTGACATTTGATTTGGGTATCAGGGTGATGTTGGCCACGTAAAATGAGTTAGGAAGTATTCCTTTCTCTTCATTTTTTGGAAGAGTTTGAGAAGGATAGATATTACATCTTTGAATGTTTGGTGGGATTCACCTGTGAAGCCATCTGGTCCTGGCCTTTTGTTTTTTGGGAGCTTTTTGGTTACCGTTTCAAGTACTGTACTAGTGATCAGTCTATTCACATTTTCTGTTTCTTCCTGATTCAGTCTTGGAAGGTTGTATGATTCTAAGAGCTGTCCATTTCTCCTCGGTTGTCCAGCTTGCTTGTTGGTGGATAGCTGTTCATAGTATTCTCTTATAATCCTTTGTATTTCTGTGGTATCCTTATTTCTCCTCTTTCATTTCTGATTTTATTGGTCAGGGCCTTCTCTCTTTTTTTCTTAATGAGTCTAGTTAACGGTTTGTCAATTTTGTTTATCTTTTCAAAGAACCAGCTCTTAGTTTCATTGATCTTTTCTACTGTCTTTCTAGTCTCTTATTTCTGTTCTGATCTTTATTATTTTCTCTGAAGAGTGACATTTGAGAAGGAAACAGCTATTTGGAGATCTAGCTGAGGAGCATTCCAAGAAGATCTTGATGGGATGAAGTGGGAAGCTGAGAAGGATAGAAAGAAAGCCACTAGCTGGTGAACAATGAGCAAAAGAGGAAGGGGAGGGGAAGGATATTAGACAGGCAGATAGAGTGTAATAACACTGGGCCTTTCTGATGTGGTAGGGGGTTTGGTGTTATTCTAACAGCAATGAAAAGCTGCTTGGGAGTCTTCAGCATGAAGATGGTGCTGTCTGGTTTGCAATTTAGGATGATTACTATGGAGGTATGTGAAGAATGGACAGTGAAAGAGCAAGTTTGAAAGCAGGAGGCTGGGCTTCCCTGGTGGCACAGTGGTTGAGAGTCCGCCTGCCTATGCAGGGGACACGGGTTCGTGCCCTGGTCTGGGAAGATCCCTACATGCCGCGGAGCGGCTGAGCACATGAGCCATGGCTGCTGGGCGTGTGCGTCCGGAGCCTGTGCTCCACAACAGGAGAGGCCACAGTGGTGAGAGGCCCGCATACCGCAAAAAAAAAAACAACCCCAAACAAACAAACAAAAAAAAGAAAGCAGGAGGCTGCTGCATAGTCCAGATGAGAGGTACTGGTGGCTTAGTCTGTGATGTGGCAACAGCAATGGTGAATAGTGACATGAGGGGGGCACGGGGGTGCTTCAGTGAGGAGAGTAGAGAGTACTGACCCTACCTCCAGGCATAGTGGTACAAAGCCTGTTGGGGGAAGGGTAGCCACCACCGAAAGGGCTGCAGGATATTTGACAGTGCATAGTGGATAAGCAAGAGGTTCCATTAAATCAAGGGAGAAAAAGGAAATCAGGAAAGTCAAAGGTCAAAGCCTTAGGAGAATTTATTGATGATGGAGTATGAGTTCCAGTGGTCACAAAATCTGTCCTCTCTGAGCTGATGTGGTGGCAATTGGGGGTGAACACTGTGGAGTAGTGACCTCCTTCCAAAATACAGGGTGGGTTGGGTATTGAGGCATTCAGGAGAGCAGAACAATGAAAGCTCTGGTTAACTGTACCTTCTATGGTGCATGAAGGATTTCTCTGGGGGAAATTCTGCGTCTACATAATAGAACACATTCTAGAAGTGTCTTTGCACTAAGGAGAGGAGCGACTGTTAAGACCTGGTCCCTGAGGTTTGTTGTTTTCTTCTACTGGCAGAACAAGTCCCAGGTGAGTCCAGCAGAATAAGACACTGCAGGAGAGGGGTGCTCAGGTTGCAGCTGGGTGCAGCTGGGTGCATCATGGGAAAAGAGAGCTGCGTTTTGTGTCCCTACGAACGGGTATGTTTTAACTTGGCACGTTTTTTGCTCAAGAAAATGAAAAAAAAGGAGACTAATATCATCTGATAAAATGATATGGGACAATTTGGGAATGGAAATTAGGCCATATTAATAAAATTTTAATTATATAATTATATTCTTCAGTCGGGTGATTGCCTTACTTGTTCTTAATTTGGGTAGGGGAAATGTTTATGAGCAATTATTGTGAAATTTTATGTACTCTTTGGTGGGCTTTGGGTGAAAGCACAATGGAACTTGAAACTATGGATGCAAAGCTGCAGGCTGTACTGGAAACACCTGCTACTAGACTCTGATAGAATTTACTGAGAAGTACTAGGCCATTTTGATTCCATAACTGTCTCTCTGTGTGTATATGTGTGTGTTTGCTATATTTGGAAAAGATTCCAGACTTGTGCAGTAGATGACTGGGAACCAATTTAAATAATTTGGGGGAATGCCTGAAGGCAATGAAATGTGGAAATGCTTCTAGAACTGCAGAGGTAAGCAGGCTGTTTCAGAGTCTTCCTAGAATGCCATGTCAACAGTACCATCTTATTGGAAGGAAAACAATTTTCACTTAAAATTGTAACTGACACCTGTGATTAGTTTCCTGCAAAGAGTAGAGGTAGATAAATGGATTTTAAGAAATTGTTAGTTTTAGTGCTTTGAATTTCAAAAGATGCTAGAAACCTCCAAGAAAGTGTTAAGAGAATTTTATGGAAGATGTTTGAAGAATAGAAGTTTGATACATAGGATTAAGTAGCAAAAGGATTGATGCATTAATTCATCAAATAGTTGCTGCTTATTATAAAATTCTTCTTGTTCTTTTCCATGTGCCAAGCATCTTTCTGGGAGTTAGGGGCAGAGCAGTAATCGAAACAGATAGAAATTTCTACCCCCATGGATCTTGCAGTGTAGTGGAGAGGGCGAGAGAGAGACTGTAAACAAAATAAAGAAAAGAAAATAAAGTGTGTAGATAAGTGCTACGGAGAAAAAGTTGGAAGTGTGGGTAAGGAATTCTAGGGATGGGGAGTCAGTTTTAAATAGGATGGTCAGTGAAGGCTTTTCTGAGAAAGAGCATTTCACCAACTTCAGGATGCAAGGGAATAAGTGATGTGTAAGAATGGTCTAGATGGAGGGAATAGAGTTGCAGAAGCTGTGACACTGATCATGTTTTAATAAACTGATTCTAGCTCAAATATCGAGACTACATTGTAGGCCAGCAAGAGTGCAAGCAGAAAGATCTGTTAAGAGGATATTGAAATAGTCCAGGTGAGAAGTGGTAGTCAGTTGGACCAAGGTGGTAGCAATGAATATGGGAGGAGGTGTAAGAGTCTGGGTATATTTTCAAGGAAAACGAACAGGATTTGCTGACCAATTGGGTATGGGAAGTGAGAGAAACAGAGGAGTTAAGAATGAGGCTAAGCTTTGGACTTGAATTACTGGAAGGATAGGATTCCCATTAGTGAAGACTCTGGGAAGTTTTGGTGGTGGGGAAGATCAGGGTTTCAGTTTTGTAGTTGCTAGCTGGAGCTGTCTCTTAGGCATCCACATAGTGAGGTCTAGAGGCAATTGGACAGATAGGTCTGGAAATCAAAGAGAGGTCCAGGCTGGGGCTGTAAATGTGGGTGTCATCAGTACAATGATAGTATCTAAATCCATAATATTGCATGAGAACAGTAAAGGAGGTGTGTAGATAAAGAGAGAACGTCAAGTAAAATGAAGACTGAGAACTGACCATTGTTCCTAGCAACCTAGAGATCACTGGTGACTTTGACAAGAACGGTGAGCGTGAAAAACCTGATTGTAGTGGCTCCAAAAGACAACTGGAGGAGAGAAATTAGAAGTAGCAAGTAAATACAATTCTTACTTTTATTAGTTTTATTGTAAAGGGCAAGCAGAGAAATAGGGCAGTAGTTGGAAGGGGAAGCAGAGTAAAGGAAGTTATTGGTTTTTTTTAATATGGGAGAAATAACATCACATTTGTGAATAATCCATTAGCAGGAGAAGAAGTGATGCTGCAAGAAGAGAATTGTTGAGCTCCATTTATGAGTAGGTGGGAAGGGTGGGGATCTAGTATGAAAATAAAGGGGCTGACTCTAGCTAGGAGTTAGAGCAGTTTATTCAGCATACCAGAAGGAAAGATTAAGTATTCGAGCCCTGATTCTTGGAAGTGCATAGATGTGTTGGAGTTTATTCAAGGGGTCTCTGATTACTTCTGTTGGATTTTTGGAAGGAAGGAGAAGAGTGCAGAAAATGTGAAGTTAGCTACATCTGTAGACACTTAGTCTCTATCAATGAGCTTGTGGTCAGACTAGTTCTGATCTGAAAGGCTTCAAAAGCAGTGGATAGGGTTGGTAAGACTCCTTCTATGGAGTCTCCTTTGGCACCCACCACTACCTCACCTATTACCACCCAGATCGAATCATTGATGTGGGTCCCTGTGTCCTAGGTACCCATCTGTATGCTCTTCCTTATTTCTGTATTCCAAGGTTCTGGAAGAGTACACAGAAGTATATCCTAGATTAGAGGAGAAGGCTGTTATCTGGAAAGTAGCTTATGTGAATAACTGGCTTGTAAAGGTTTAAAGTTTTTGTTTGTTTGTTTGTTTTAGTGGTTGCCCTAGAATTTGTCATACACATTTAGAACTAATCTAAATCCACTTTTCAAATGACACTATACCACTTCACAGGTGGTGTGAGTGAGTACCTTATACAAGATTTCCAAATTCCTCCCTCCTGTCCCTTGTCCCTTCTAACATTGTTGTCATTCATTTCACTTAACCTCAAGTTATAATCTATAAGTTACAATCATCTAATATATTGTTGCTATTATTATTTTGAACAAACTATTATCTGTTAGATCAACTAAGAGTAAGAAAAATAAAAGATTTTATTTTACTTTCATTTATTCCTTTTCTAATACTCTTCCTTTTTGTGTGTAGATCTGAGTTTCTTGATCTAATTCATTTTCCTTCTTTCTGAAGAATTTCTTTTAACATTTAACAGGTTTACTGGTGACAAATTCCCTCAATTTTTTGTCTGGAAAGTATTCTCTTTCACTTTTGAAGGATAATTTCACTTCAGGATACAGAACTCTAGCTTGGTGTCTGTTTTTGGTTTGTTTTTTCTTTCAGCGCTGTAAATATTTCACTTCACTCTCTTTTTGTTTGCATGGTTTGTGAGGAGAAATCTGATGTAATTCTTATCCTTGTTGCTCTGCTAGGTGAGGGATGTTCCCCCTCTGGCTTCTTTCAGAATTTTTCCTTTGGCTTTGATTTTCTACAGCTTGAATATGCTATACCTAGTTGTAGTTTTTTTTTTTTTTTTTGGTATTTACTGTGTTTAGTGTTCTCTGGACACTTGGATCTGTGGTTTAGTTTTTTGTCACTAATTTTGGAAAAATCTCAGCCATTATATGTTCAAATGTTTCTTTTTTTTTGCTCTCTTTCTTTTCTTCTGGTATTCCCAATATGCATATGTTACACCTTTTATAATTGTCCCATGATTCTTGGATATTCTCTTCCCTTTTCTAATTCTTTATTTTTTCCCTGCATTTTTCAGTTCGGAAAGTTCCTATTGATGTATCTTCAAGCTCACTGATCCTTTTCTCTTGGCTGTGTCCACTCTATGATGAGCTCATCCAAAGCATTCTTCATTTTGTTACAGTGTTTTTGGTTTCTAGAACTTCCATTTGATTCTTTCTTAGTTTCCATCTCTCTGCTCATATGTTCATCTCTGTACCCATAAGTTTTGAGTGCTATCAATTTTTCCATTAGAGTCCTTAGTATATTGATCATAGTTATTTTAAATTCCCAGTCTGATAATTCCAAAATATTTGCCATACCTGAGTCTGGTTCTGATGCTTGGTTTGCATCTTCAGACTCTTCTTCCTTCAACTTTAATTTTTTATTTTTGCCTTTTAGCATGTCTTGCATTTTTTTTTGAAAGCTGAACATGATATATTAGATAAAAGGAACTGAGATAAATAGGCCGTTAATATGAGGTTTTATGTTTATCTGGTTAGCAGTTAGGCTGTTTAGTTTTTGCTATAGTTTTAGGTGTCAGAAGCTGAAGTTTCCTCTGGTGTTCTTGTTTGTGTCCACCTGCTGTCTTTGAGTTTCCCTAGAGACTCCTTCTTAAGTAGAGCCTGAGCCTTGTAGTTCTTTTCAGCTGTAATCTCCTATTATATGTTGATGTGGTGGTAAGATATAGGGAGAGGGCACACCTTCCATTTTGTTATGCTCAGGTCTCAGTATGTTGATGAGTCTGTGTCCCTGTGCTGTGACCTTTATAAGTGCTCCTCAGCTCCCTCTTTTTCCCCCCTTAGGTGACACAGGAAGGCTAGAGTGGCTGAAGGTGGGTATTTCCCTTTGTCCTTGTTAACCTCTGGTGAAATAGTTTTCCTGAGGGTCAGTCTCTGTTACTGAGAACAGAAAGCTCTGGGTACATTTCAAAATGGTTACTTTTCCCATCCTCCTTCCTGCAGCATGAGGAGATATTTCTCTGATCTTCACCCTGATAAGCTGATGGGGTTCCTAGAGTTAAAACTCATGAAGATGTTCCCCACCCCACCCACTAAGGGTAAGCCCCCAGGAGGTTTTATCTTCTTAAGCTAGCCTCCAGAAATTAGTTAACCTTAAAGTGTTCTTACCAGGCTCTAGCTGTGGCTTCTGCTCCTGGTAAGCCCTCATTCACTGTATTTACCTGTCTCTCCAGATTTTGGGCAAGTGATTTGCCTTGTGCCCACCATTCTCTGATGGACCAAAGAAGAGTTGATAATTTTCAGTTTGCTCGCCTTTTTCTTGTGAGGATAGAGTAACAGCTTCCAAGTTTTTTTCCATGTTGAAACTGTAAAACGTGGAAACTGGAGTCCAAAGGTTTTTCAATGGGAAATGATTTAGGCTATGATACTCTTAGCCAAAAGGAAAGCAAAGGAGAGAAGTCAGTAACAATTTTCTGTTAAAAAGAGATAAGGAAGTGAGATAAGTAAAGGGAAATGAGAAGGGGAAATTGTCAGCTTCTGACAATAGTTTATAATTATATTTTGAGACAAGTAAAAATGATCTCTTTCTTTCTCCTCTTTTTCCTCCTTTTCCTATTGTCTCTTCCATCCCTTTACTCTCATCTTCCTCTTTGTCCCCCTCACCCATCTTCTCCTTTTCTTCCTTTATGTTAAGAGTATGAAAGATTTCCTCTGTGGTTGTATGCATTTCTCCCAGGGGGAAGGCAGCTCGTCTCCTTTTCAGGCTGGCTCTGTTGGATCGTCAGACAGGTGCAAAATGTTAGGATCACCTTGATGCTCACATTGGATCCTGTCCCAGACCTTTTACATAATGAAACAGGAGCATTCTCCCATGACCTTTACTATACATTCTATTTTTTTTAGTGGACAACAGGGCAGACCTCGGATGGCTTGGATTGTCTCTTGAGGTCACTACTTGAGCCCTCAAGTGGGGATGATTTAACCACTTGCCAAATGTTGAAGACAACTGTTCCAGGAGGCTGTTGGAAGCTACCAACTACCCCTTCCACCTGCCATGTTAGAGTTTATGGAAGTGCTTCCCATTGGTTTTAATATGCTTTGCTTATACTCTTGTGAGCCATATTAGTCTTCATTAATTTTCACAGGGCTCTTGATGTAGATAGAGTGAACGTGTAAGCTCTTCATTTTGGCTTCCCTGGGAAGTTATTCAGAAGCAACCGTTGTAGCCTGGAGAGTCAGCAGTCCAGGCTTTTGAAATGGCAATCTCAGGACCATCCTTGTGTGGAGGCCAGCACATTGCTGGATAATGAACAAAGCAGAAACAGTCTGTACAATGACCATAGATATGTGCCTTATCAAGTGGTGATGCTGTTAATACTGCGGCATTCAAATGTCCTTAGAATTTCAGTTACCAGGGAATAACTGTCTTGTGGGGGCTATAAACCTAAAAGGGAATTGTTGGGAATTCCCCGGTGGTCCAGTGGTTAGGACTCTGCGCTCTCACTGCTGAGGGCCTGGGTTCAATCTCTGGTCAGGGAACTAAGATCCCACAAGCCTCGCAGTGTGGCAAAAAATATAAATTATAAATATAAATATAAATATAAATATAAATATAAATATAAATATATATATATATATATATATATATATATATATATATATATATATATATATAAAGGGGGATTGTTATATAACACTTGGCTCTTCAGGAATCCCAGTATTCTAGTTACAAGGTCGAGACTGAGTCGTTTCGCCCAGTCCCAGGCTAGCCTTTTTGCTCAGAGTTTCAAGAAGTCTTTATATATAGTACAAAGCATGCAACAGCTTTTACTAGAGAAGTAGTGAAAAGAGGGCATGACTGATTTTGGGTGGAAGAGAGCAAAGGATATGTCTTGCGGAGGAGGATAAGAAGAAGGGCTGGGTATTGCATCCTTGCCATAAAATGTGTAAAGGTAAGCAAACAAGGCTCGTGAAGAGGGACAAAACAACACCCATACTGGTGACAACTTAGACGTGAGTTGGACTGGAGTCACCTTCAGGGGAAGGTAGCTCAGAAGGAAAAAGGACTGAGTGCATAGTCTAGCTTTTGCTTCTGTTTCTCAGGCTTAATTGCGTTTAAAGGACATTGACTTAGGAGCCGGACTTCTGGGAACTGAAATGCAGTTCTACCACTTACTAGCTGTTTAACCTTGGGCAAGTTACTTAACCACCTCTGTCCTTAGAGATGTTAAGTGATTTAATGATCATTCCATCTCTATAGAGAATTACATGATTTAATAATTATAAAGCTCTGAGAATACTGCCTGGCCTGTTATCATGCTATCAGCACTCTTATGTATATGAATTCCACATTGCGTAAGTGGGGATTGCTCCCTCTGAATGATACTGTAAATATGGGATGCCCATTTGTTGTGTGTAGATGTACAGTTTGGTTCTGTCACTAAGGAGATTTTCAAACGTGCAAAATGTAGAGAAATACTTTATTTGGTTTAAACAATACCTTCCGTAGAACCTCTCATGATTTTTCCATGGACAAGATTAAAAAAATACCAGTTGGAACCAGGATAATAAGGAGACCATATTGACTCTCCAGTCCACATGGTGTATATTAACTTATTAAAGTCAACTTGGAGGAGGATTTCCAGGGGTTTAGTGCATCCTCTGGCCACAGCTATCCTGCAGTACATGCTCTTCAGTGACTTTGGTGAAGTTATAAATGGCATGCTCATTGGAGCTTTGGGGGATGCACATCATATATGTTGGATAAAAAAAATTTGGGTTCGGAAAGGTATTTTCAGCTTAAGCCCTTCTTGCTTGTCTCACTGTACATCCTAACATTCCTCGTCTTTTATTTCTGTGCTGCCTTGCTTGAGTTTTCCAGCACATGCTGTAGATTTCTACCTCTACACCCTTTCCTCATGACATTCCTTCTTTTCACATATTTGGGACATGCCTTTCTTGGATGATCAGCCCTTCCTCTCTAGGGCACTTTCAAGGCCATCGTGCTTTAATCAAGATAGACCCAGAGCTCTGTTGGCAAATCCTGGCTTTGCCTCAAAAAGCGGGATGCAGAAAAACACTTCCCCGTTCCTATGGGTTCCGTTTACATGCATTTTTTCACTTCACACTGTGCAAGATGCTGTCGACCTTGTTAAGGAAAGGGATCTTGCCACGCCAGTAGTGACTTGCTTGTATTCTGATTTGGTCACAATACTTTCCTCTACACGGTGTTCTGCTCCAGCAGTGAGGAAGGCACCTGGTTTATTAAATAGACTGAACTAGGCAGGGAGCAACTCTAAAATAGCTTTAGTATTCTCCCACACTGGTTTTAAGTCTGTTCTGTCAACTCTCCCTTCCTCACTGCTAGATCATATTTAGGGAGATCTAGCAGCTTTTCTAATCTCTTTCAGATATCAAAATAGTCTTGTCTTCAGGTTTTACCAAGCTGAGACCTATTTAAATCAAAACTTCCTTCCCAGATGCAGTTTAAAGCTCTCCTCTAGCCCTTTTCACCCTGACTCTCTGCTCATTGACCAGTTTTGTGGTGGGGGGCATGTCTGTTCTTCCACCCCACTAGCATTGCTCTACTTCCACACTTTCTGACTGCCTCTGGGTCCTCCTGGATTTGGGCTTGGTGGAGGGAGTCATTCATTCATTCAGCAAATATTCACTGTGTTCTTAATTTGTGTTAGGCACTGTTCTGAGTTCTGGGTATGAACAAATGTGGTAACATCCCTGCCTTCATGGAACTTATATTCAAGAAGGGCAAGATAGATATACTAATAACAGTATAGTATATCTGAAAATAATAGGGCTGTGAGGAGAAATAAAGTGGAAAGGGGGAACGGGGGTCCTGGGAATGGAGTTTGCTCTTCTGCATAGAGCCACCCATGAAAGACTTTCTGGTAAAGTGACATTTGAGAAGTGCCTTGAGGCAAACAAGGGAGTGAGCCATGGAGAGATACAGGGAGGGAAATCTAAGCATAGGAGACCAAGTGCTCAAGGAACCCAAGGAGCCAACTGTGGCCGATGGGATGAGTGAGGTGGAACATAGCAGATGTTGGGGAAGAGAGGCAGTTGGGAGTGGGGCCGTCACATTAGGCTTCTAGGTCATGGCAGGGGTTTTGGCTTTTATTTCAGTAGGCTGGGAAGCCACTGGAGATATGTGTGAGGATGAAGGATGTGATCTGGCCTTAACATTATCATCTGGCTTCTGGGTGAATAGACTCTAGAGTCAAGGTCAGGAGTGGGGAGACTGGTTAGGGGGTTTGCAGTATGGTGGTGGCTTAGACTAGGGGGGTGGAGGAGGAATAGTCATATTCTGCATCTTTTGAAGGTAAATCTAACAGGGTTTATTTATAGGTAGTATTTGAGATGAAAAAGAAAGAAGGGACTCCAGATGACCCCACTTGCAACTAGACTGATGGATCTGTTGTTTACCGAAATGGGAAAGGCTGCAGGAGAAACAGGGCTCATCTGGAGGTTGGTGGAAAACAGGTTTGAATTTTGGACTCATTAAGTCTGAAAAGTAGAGTTCAGGGATCTAGGTTGAAGTTTTGAATTTGGGAGTTGTCACTGTAGAAAATATAAAGGAGTAGGAGGGAATCTGGACAGAGCCTGGCACTGTCCACTGCAAAGGCCATCTTCTGGGAATGGGTAAGGTGCTGCAGGTTTGAGGAGAGAGGTGAAAATATGAAGAAGAGGAGGGAAGTAAAAGGACTCAGGGAAATGTGATTGCGGGATTCCAGCAGCCCTAATGATACCTTGGGGTTAGTGGTCATGAATTTAAACAAAAACTAGTCAGCTTGGTTTTCCTTCAGCCACATTCTACAGCCTGAGTGCAAAAGGTTTTTTTTCCAAAACATAATTTTGTTGTTCTTTGCATACCTCTGCACAAGGACCTCTCATGTACCTCATCCTTTGTGACTGCTGTCAGTCCCTGTGTGGCTGAATACTTCTGGGATCCTTGCATCTTGGTAGGCCACCCCCTTGTTCAGGATCCTTTCAAAGTGACTTTTTTTTTCACTTCCCACAGCATCCACTTGCCCCATGGGAATCCTTGCATCCCTTTCCTGCAGATGGTAGAGATGTAGCTGACCCGCTGGTGTCCTCTTTCCTCGCCTGACCATTTCCCACACTTGTCCAGGTGAGAGTTGGCAGTCTATCTCTTTGCAACCCACGCTTTAGGGAGTACATATCAGGTTCTTCCAAGAACTTTTGAGGCAAGACCTTTCAAGCCTTCGTGTTTCTGCAGCACAGTTCCCTAACTAGAGAATAAGATGGTAATTTGTTCTTCCCAAAAGTACAGCCTAGGATCTCTCTGCATTATTTTTTAAAAACTTTTATTTTAAAATAGTATCACATTTACAGAAAGATCGCTAGAATAAGAATAGTATAATAGATTCACCTATTGTTAACATTTTATCCCATGTGCTTTATCATTTGCATGATCTCACTTTATAGATTGTTAGATAAAGCAATATCTCTCGTTTTCTCTCTCTCCTTAAATAATTCAGTATGTAATTCCTAAGGGTAAGGATATTCTTTTACATAAGCACAACACAGTTCTCAACTTCAGAAATTTATATTGATTATAATACTCCATATTCACACTGAAATAATATTCCGCATTCCAGTTTAGAAGTTGATCTGATAATATCCTTTAAAGCATTTTCGCCCTGGGTATAGGGTCCAGTCTAGTGTCAGGTAGTATTGCATTTAGCTGTTATGCCTGTTCATTATCCTTTAATCTAGAACATTCCCACATCTATGACATCAAAATTTTTGAAGAACACTTTCTTTCCTTTAAAAAAATAAAACATTTCTCATTTGTGTTTGAATAATATTTCCTTGTGGTTAGATTGAGGTTACATATTCTTTTTAAAAATTCAGATAAAGGTTGCTTACCATAAAAATTATCTTTTAAAGTATACAATTTAATACTTTTTATTATATTCACAGGGCTGTGCAGTCATCATCACTGTATAATTCTAGAATACTTCCATCACCCCCCAAAGAAGCTTTGTAGCTATTAGCAGTTACTCCCCATCCCCCACTCCCCACAAGCCCCTGACAACCCTTAACCTACTTTCTGTCTCTGTGGATTTGCCTGTTCTGAACATTTCACATAAATGTTACCATGCAATATATGGCCATTTTTGTCTGGCTTCTTTGATTTAGCATAATGTTTTCAAGGTTCATCCTTGTAGTGTATATCGGTACTTTATGGCTAAATGACATACCATTGTAAAGATATACAACATTTATTTATCCATCCATCATTTGATGGGCATTTGAGTTGCTCCCATTTTGTGGTTATTATGAATAATGCTTTTATGAACATTTATTTTTTTGGTAGACATATGTTTTATGTCCTCATTTATTTTGGGTATATATCTAGGAGTGGAATTGCTGGGTCATAAGGTAACTTTAACTTTTTGAGGAACTGTCAAACTGTTTTCTAAAGTGTCTGCACCATTTTACATTACTACTACCAATGAATGAGGGTTCCAATTCCTCCACATCCTTGCCACCACTTGTTATCATCTGTCCTTTCAATTATATCCATTCTGAAGGGTATAAAGTGGCATCTTGTTATGGTTTTGACTTGCATTTCTCTAATGATTAATGATGTTGAGTATCTTTTCATGTGCTTATTGGCAACTTGTATATCTTCTTTGGAGCAATGTCTATTGAAATTTTTTTCCCGTTTAAAAACTTGGATTATCGGTCTTTTTATTATGAAATTGTGTTCTTTATATATTCTGGATACTAGACTTTTATCCGATATATTTTGCAAATGAGCTCTCGCATTATGTGGACTGTCTTTTCACTTCCTTGATAGTGTTATTTTGATGCACAAAAGTTATTAACTTTGATGAAGTCACATTTATCTACTTTTGTTGCTTTTACTGTTGGTGTAGTAACTAAGAAACTATTGCCTATTCCAAGGTCATGAGGATGTACCCCTATGTTTTCTTTTAGGAGTTTTATAGTTCTAACTTTTTTAGGTCTTTGATGTATGTAGAGTTAATTTTTTTATGTGCTATGAGGTAGGGGTTCAATTTCATTCTCTTACATGTGGATACCCACTTGTCTCAGTGCCATTTTTTGCAAAGACCATTCTTTCCCTGTTGAGTTGTCCTGACACATTTACCAAAAGCAATTGACTGTAAATGTATAGGTTTACTAATGGACTTTTAATTCCATTCCACTAATGTATATATCTATCCTTATGCCAGTACCACACATTATTACTGTAGGTTTGTAATAAGTTTTGAAATTAGGAAATGCAAGTCCCAATTTTTGTCTTTCATTTTCAAGACTGTTTTACTATCCTGGGTCCCTTGCATTTCAATGTGAATTTTAGAATCAGTATGTCAATTTCTGAGAAAAGAAAAAAGGGCACTAGAATTTCGGTAGGAATTATATTGAATCTGTAGATTCATTTGGGGAGTACTGCCATCTTAACAATAATAAGTCTTCCAATCCATGAACAGAAATGCCTTTTCATTTATACAGATCTTGAATTTTTTTGCAAATATGCTTTGTAGATTTTAAATTTCAAGTCTTGCCCCTTTTGATAAATTTATTCTTAAGTATTTTATTAATTTTGATGCTACTATAAATGGGATTGTTTTCATAATTTCATTTTTGAATTGTGTATAGAAATACAATTGATTTTTGTATATTGATCATTTATCCTGCCTCTCTGAACTCATTTATTAGCTCAAATAGTTTCTTGTGGATTTCTTAGGACTTTCCATATGCAAGATCGTGCCATATGAAATAGAGATTATTTTACTGCTTATTTTCCAAACTGGATGTGTTTTATTTCTTTCTCTTGACCAATTGCCCTGCCTAAAACCTCCAATAAATGTTGAATAGAAGTGATGAGAGAAAAATTATTTGTCTTGATCCTGACCTTTAGGAGTAAAGCTTTCAGTCTTTCACCTTTATGTATGATGTTGGCTGTGAGTGTTTTTTATATGCCTTTTATCAGGTTAAAGAATTCCCTTCTATTCATAGTTTGTTGAGTATTTTTTTTTTTTAATCATGAAGGGATATTAAGTTTTTTCAAATGCCTTTTTGGTGTCTAAAGAGATGATCTGTGTTTTTTGTCCTTATTCTATTAATATATTAATATGATTCATTACATTGATTTTCATATGTTAACCAGTCTTACATTCTTGGGATAAATCCCAGTTCTTCATGGTGTATAATCCTTTTATTGTGCTGTTGGATTCAGTTTGGTAGTGTTTTGTTGAAGATTTTTGCATCTATATTCATTAGGGATATTGGTCCATAACTTTCATTACTTGTGATGTATTTGTCTGGCTTGGCATCAGGGTAATATTGGTCTCCTAGAATAAGATGGAAGGTTTTTCCTCATCAGCTGTTTTATTATCTGTACAGTGTGTGAAAGATTGATTTTAATTACCCTTTAAATGTTTGGGAAAATTCGTCAAGAAAGACATCTGGTCCTGGGCTTTTCTTCATGGGATTTTTTTAAAATTACTAATTCAATTTTTTACTAATTATATGTAGATTGAAAATTTCTGTTTCTTCTTGAATCAGTTTCAGTAGTCTGTGTCTTTCTAGGGATTTGTTCATTTCACCTAGGATACATATTAATTGGCACAATTTTTCAGAGTATTCCTTTTTAATTCTTTTAATTTCTATAGTTAATAGCCCCTCTTTCACTTCTGATTTTAGCAACTTGAATCTTCTCTCTTTTTTTCTTGTTCATTCTAGCTGAAAGTTTGTCGATTTTCTTGATCTTTTCTGGGAACTAACTTTTGGTTTCATTGGCTTTCTGTAATGTTTTTTTCTATTCTGTTTCATTTATTCGTCTAATCTTTGTGTTTCCTTCATTCTACTTACTTTAGGTTTAGTAAGCTTGTTTTTAGGTTTTGATCTTCTTCTTCTTCTGGTTTCTTAAGGTGGAAGTTTAGTTTACTGATTTGATATTTTTCTTGTTTTTAAGTATATGCATTTACAGCTATAAATTTTCCTCTGAGCACTGCTTTTGCTGTATCCCTTTAGTTTTTATATACTGCATTTTCATTTTCATACATCTCAAACAATTTTCTAATTTCCCTTTTGATTTCTCCTATGACCCATTGGTTATTTAGGAGTGTTTTATGAAATTTCTGTGTATTAGTGAATTTCCCAAATTTCTGTCTGTATTGATTTCTAATTTTATTCGATTGTGTTTGGAGAATATAATTTGTATGATTGAAGTACTTTTTAATTTATTAAGACTTGCTTTGTCACCTAACATAATCTATCCTTGAGATTGTTATATGTATACTTGAGATGAATGTGTGTTATGCTGTTGTTGGATGGAAGGCTCTATAGATGTCTATTAGTGTTTAGTGTTATTTCAAGTATTAATATATCCTTGTTGATTTTCTGTCTAGTTTTTCTATCCACTATGGAAGGTGGGAGAAAATGGACCACAGCAGGTGGTGGGGACTGAGCCTTGAGAATGACTGAGCTGATCCCAATTTCTGTGTCCGAACACAGAAGTGATTAGGTGTCAATGTCTGCAGAGTAGAGTTTCAATTTATAAGTCAGTATTAGAGTTAGAAAATGAAATGGTTAAGGTCAGAGTGGTCAGTGTAGCACAGGTGAAGTTGAAAGTCATAAACTGAGAATGAATGGATATCACTGTGTCAGAGATAAAGAGGGTGGGTGCCCAAGTGGAGATCAAGAAATACAATAAAGTCAAAGTAAAGGATTCTCTCTGGGAGTGTACCCTGAGTCTGGCAAAAATCTTTCCTGATACTTCTTCCTGCAGCTTCTTTTATTTGTGCTCTGTCCTCAAGAGGATTTCCCCACCTCTTTAAAGGTGCCCAGGACTTCTGACAGTCAGTGAGTTCCCTATGTGCCTGTAGGAAGAGGGCACACAGACTATTCAGGGGCCAAGACAGGCTGAGCCCGTAGTAGAGACTCAACAGAGGCGCCCTCCTGTTAGTTTGTCCCAGGTTGTGGTGTGTCTTGCATGACAGTTGAATTTCATGTCAATAAATAAATAAATAAATAAATTTATTGCTTGCCTCTGGGCAGTCCTTGAAATTCTACTTGGGAAACAACATGGTCTAATGAAAAGAAATCTTTGGAGCCATAAATCCTGAGCATGCCTAACTCTGACAGTAACTTTAATTTAGGCAAGTTATTAAACCTGTATTGTGCCTACACATGTACATATAGTCATACAGACATGTACACCTACACATAGATGCATGTACTGGCACATACGTGGGAGAGTGTAAATGATGTAAGTATTAAATAAGTCACTTTAAAAAATTATTTATTTATTTATATTTTTACTGGGGTATAGTTGATTTACAATGTTGTGTTAGTTTCAGGTGTACAGCAAACTATACATATACATATGTCCACTCTTTTTTTTTTACATTCTTTCCTATATAGGCCATTACAGAGTATTGAGTAGATTTCCCTGTGCTATACAGTAGGTCCTTATTAGTTATCTATTTTATATATAGTACTGTATATATGTCAATCCCTATCTTCCAATTTATCCCTCCCTCCCTTCCCCCCGGGAACCATAAGTTTATTTTCTACATCTGTAACTCTATTTCTGTTTTGTAGATAAGTTCATTTGTAGCCTTTTTTTAGATTCCACATATAAGCTATATCATATAATATTTGTCTTCCTCTGTCTGACTTAACATATAAATAAGTCACTTTTAAAGCACTAGTGCCATGTCTGGTGATCAAAGGAATGGAAGTTCTTAGCATCTTCTCCCTCTTCCCCTTCCTTTGTGCCTGGTGTGTGTGTGTGTGTGTGTGTGTGTGTGTGTGTGTGTGTGTGTGTGTGTGTGTGTGTGTGTGTGTGTGAGAAAAAGTAAAAGAGGAGAGAGAGAGAGAAGAAAGAGTATCTCACTCAATTGGAAAAGCAAGCTCAAACACATCTGTTGTGCAGAGAGACATCCTGGCTTTAGGCGAGTCAACCAATGACTTCAGCTGTTTTGTTCCGGAAATTGACCTTTTCTTTTAGCTAAACGAACTGGATGGAGCAGAGGTTTTGATGAGGTGGAAGAATAGGTAGAAGAGTATTATTGCTGGCAAGGGATCATTTTACATTGTAAAATAGATGTGCATGTTCCTAGCCTCTCCTGGGTAGGACTAAGTGAGGACAGAGGCGGATCCTGGAGACACCCCAGGCTGCAAGTGAACATTTCAGCACCTATCCTTCCTTTTGCCCTCTCTGTGTTCTCCATCCTCATAGAAACAGTGGTTGTGCTGCTGCACCTGGATTTTGTTACCGTGGTTACAGATGCAGTCCCTGGTGGAGGAGGGGGAGGAAGCTGTCTTTTTTTTTAAGGGCAGATTGCACTGACATTTAAATTGGAGGCATCGCAGTGGAATACAGCGGCCAAGGCACAGGAGAGCATTGCTTCCCTTTTGCAACTGGGATGTTTGGAAGACCCCTGTCCCCTCCTCTTTCTCAGTGTTTGTGTATATGGGGATGTGGACTCATTCCTTAGCCTGTAACATGCCCAGAAGACTGAGATTCTGGTTGGGAACAGGGAGAGATCTTTTTTTTTTTTTCAGTGAGATTTTGAGGCGTCAGGGCTGAACTAGGGGTTTCTCAACAGATGCTACAAATGATATCAAAACAAAGGGGGAGAAATAGTCAGATGTGAACAGGAAGATAAATCCATGAAGCCTAAAGGAGATTGGAAGGGTAGCCAAATTGAAAGATATCATGCAGAGAGGAGTCAGCAGTGTGAGGGTGAGGATGATAGGAGCAGCATGTGGTGAGGGGACCAGTACTTGCCTTGGGTAGGTACTCGTGTTTGCAGTCAGCTCCTGGGGAACGGTGCCTGTGTGGGTTCGTGGAATTTACCAGGTGGATCTAGTGCAAGGAGGCCCATGTCATCTGAAAAGTGGGAGAGCCAAGCAGGACGCTGAGCCAAGGCCTCTTCCCCGTCCTTATGAAAGATGATAAATTAATTAGGATAAATTAGTTGCAAATGTTTTCTTCTAAGGAGTAGTAACAGGCTCGAAGTCTACAAACCATCTCATTACCCACAGAAGTGAATTTGCCACTGGAACTTCTAGTCTCCCTTGTTGGTTGGTCACTTGGTCAGTTGTCAACAGATGCCAATTGAGTTCCCACTCTGCTGGGCTCAAGGTGCCTAATGGCTAAAGTGCTGCTCTTGTTTTCAACCCCAGCATCCTACATTAACTCAGTATCCACACTCAGAAGGTCAAGCATACTCCCCACTGAGGACAGGAATTGGGTTACAGGATATTGGTGAATGATAAACCCAGAGTCCTGAAAAAGTCTCTGATTGGCCACTGGTGTAGCCTCTGCCTTCAAGCAGGCAGATATTTGAGGGCTCCTTGGGGTCCGTGTGGCAATTGTCAGCTCAGTCAGCCAAGAGTCCAGGGCAGTGCGGATGGAAGGCCTGCTTGGCGCACTTTTAGCTTGATTTTCTGGCACTGGTCAAGGTAAGTGGAAGCACTTACTGATATAAATACTTCAAGAGATGAGCTTAAGCCTTCTACGTTCCCGTTGGTCAGTCCAGAGAGAATGTGTACATAGACAGCTGTGTATGCACAAAGCTATATGGACTTTTATCTGTACAGACATAGACTATATGCTTGTGTTTTTGCCTCTGTGTAGACATCTAAGTGGGTACTTTCATGTGTCCTTGTGAGCAAATATGTGTGTGTATGTATGTGTGTGCACATATATGAGTAAAGGACCTCTTGGTGTAGGCATCTGGAAATCAGAGAGCTCTGGATTTTTCCTTCTATTAGCTGTGTGATTTTGAGCAAGCAATGTTAGATCTTTCAGCTACAGTTTTCTCATCTGCAAATGGAAATAATCCTATTTCATAGGCATCTTTGTGAAGATTATATGCCATAATTAATATGAAGCATCTGGTATACTGTCTGGCATAGAAAAGGCAATTAACAAATAATTCAGCTCCTGTTACTTTATATACCTCTCTTTCTCCCTGCCATGAGAAGGCATGCCTCAAATTTTGTCATTATTCTCAATTGATGAAGGAGCAAATGGCTTTCAAAGCAGGCATATCAATAGCTTGAACGGTAAGCAATTTATAGAATTTGTAAAAGCATATTCACATCTGGTTCTCCTAATATCCGTTAACTACAGTAAAGCAGTCAAAATTTTCTTGGTTGGTGATATGCAGAGGAAAGAATGAGAAAGCACAGTCAGAGGAGCTGTTATCATGGAGCAACCCTTGTTCCATGGCTCTCAGCATTCAGCCTGACCAGAGGAAGGTGGGACTGCTCTGTGCACAGTGACAGTTAAGTGCAGGGGAAGGTGACCTCTCTGTCTCCCTTCTTTGTGTTTGGCCGTGACTGGTCCATTGGCCACAAGTCTTGGAATGGCACCCTAAATTGGAGTTGTGTACATCAAAATTCCCATTCCCTCTAGACTGAATCAATTCCCAGCCTGTTGTTTCATGCCAGGCAGAGCAGGGGTCCTGCAGCAGGTGTGAGAGGCCCTCAGGGAGCCTCCCATCTTGGTCTAGAAGTAAGCTCAGGGCCCCTCCTGACAGCCCCTAGGTTGGTGAGCAATGGCTCAGCCCAGGCAGGAACCACTGGCTGGTTCCTTCTGGGAGGCAGTGCACACTGTTCCTGCAAGGCCAGAGTTCCATGTTTGAGACACACAGCCCAGCTGTGACAGAATTCATGTGTGTGCATGGTGCTCACGTCTTCAGCAACACTGAGCAGGCATCACACTGGGTCTGTAGCCATTCTGTTCCTGTACAGTCATTGTTTTGTTGAACCCAAGTGGACAGGGCTAAGCAGACAAGCTATAGCATAAACTGCAAAGAGCAGGATTTAGGATGAATGTAGGGAATAACTTGTCCCTCAGGCTGAGTCAACGCCAGAACAGCCATTCTGGAGTGTTGGTTCATTTCTCTTTATGGCATTTCCTTTAGCAATGTGTCTGGACCGGTGTTAAGGTGGGCAAGGGTAGGGGCTGAGGGGAGGAGGTAATGGCCCTGAACACAGGTATAACCAAAGTGCTCAGCTATTTACTACAGTGGAACCAAACTAATTCTTTATTTGTCTCTGTCCCCACATGGCTACACTGATTAGTAGAAGCAAGAAACCAAAGGTCTTTATTAATTTCCACTTCATTCCCCAAACCACCTTATGAAGCAGGCAGTAAGCAGCCTCTGACCCTATCTCATCCCTGATCTGGACAGTGGGCTTAGACCCAGAAAACCATGGAGAATAAGAGTGGGGGAAAGGGAGAATTTTCAAAGGGAAATCAAGGCTCTGATATCAAAAGAGAAGGGACTTAATGCTTAGCAGACAAAACAGCAGATGTCCAGTCTAATGACTCTATCCAGACCTCATGAATTTGTCTTCTCCTGAAACATTTGGGGTCATTTGGGCGCTAGAGTTAATGCCCAAGTCTTTGTTTTCTGTTTTCTCTTGTTTCCTTTATTTAAGCTTTCCTTTCCTCCCAGACTGGAAACTGCAGAAGGGCTATGCCTCATCTGGAAAAATGCAGTGTATTCAGAATGAACTATGTTTAAAACCAAATGTAGGTTTCCAAATGATCCTTCCAAATACTCCTGTTGCATCTTCATCACTATCATCATCATCATCATCATCATCATCATCATCATCATCATCATCATCATCATTGTCATCCTCATCACCTTCTTCTTCTTCTTCATCATCATCATCATCATCATCATCATCATCATCATCATCATCATCATCATCATCACCACGAACATCACCATCATCAAACACCTATTTTTTGAACACTTAACATGTGCCAGGCCCAGAGTAAATGCCTTCAATAATATTCATGATGAAAAAAAAAATAATCCCGTGAGGAAAGCGTCTTTATTTTCTCTTTTTACAAATAAGAAAAATGAGGCTGAGGTCACAGTAAGTAGAGCCAAGACTTGATTTATATCTGCCTGACTCTAAATTCCATGTGTTTGCCTGCTTTGATAGGCTATACTGCATCCCCCCAAGCATTTTTAATAGTAACAATTTATCAAATATTGAATATTGACTCTTTTTTGTTCTAGAGCACTGTTTCTCAACAAATGGTCCAAGGACTACCTATATAAAAATCTCTTGGGATTAATTGTTAAAAATTCAGATTCCTGAGCCGTATCCAGAAATATTTTTATTGAAATATAATTGACGTATAACATTATATTATTTTCAGGTGTATGACACTTTTTTTATTGACAGGTGAGAGATTCCACATATAAGTGAGGACACACGATATTTGTCTTTTTCTGTCTAACTTATTTCACTTAGCGTAATGCCCTCAAGTTTTGTCCATATTGTTGCAAATGGCAGGATTTCCTTTTTTTTTATAGCTGAACAATATTCCATTGTACCTACATCACATTTTCTTTATGCATTCGTCCATCCATGGACACCTAGGTTGTTCTCATATCTTGGTTATTGTAAATAATGTTACAATGAACATGGGTGAAGATATCTCTTCAACATAGTATTTTCATTTCCTTTAGATAAATACCTAGAAATGGAATTGCTGGATTATATGGTAGTTCTATTTAAAAATTTTTGAGGAACCTCCATATTATTTTCCACAGTGGCTGCACCAGTTTACATTCCCACAACAGTGCACAAGGTTTCCCTTTTCTCCACATCCTCGCCGACACTCATTATTTCTTGTCTTTCTGATACCTGATGATAGCTATTCTAATTGGTGTAAGGTGATACCTCATTGTGGTTTTGATTTGCATTTTGCATTTCTCTGATGATTAATAATGTTGAGCAGCTTTTCATGTACCTGTTGGCCATCTGTATGTCTTCTTTGGAAAAATGTCTATTCAGATATTCTGCCCATTTTTAAATTGGGTTATTTGGGTTTTTTTGCTGTTGAGTTTTCTGAGTTTTTAAAATGCATTTTGGATATTAGCCCCTTATCAGATACATGATTTACAAATATTTTCTCCCATTCATAGATTGCCTTTTCATTTTTTTTGAGATTGTAAACTTGTTGATTTTAATTTTTATTTTATACTGGAGCATGGTTGATTAACAATGTTGTGCTAGTTTCAGGTGTACAGCAAAGTGATTCAGTTAGATTGCCTTTTCATTTTGTTGATGGCTTCTGCTGTGTAGAAACTTTTTAGTTTTATGTCCTCTCACTTGTTTATTTTTGGCTTTTTCACCCAGAAATATTGAATCAGAATCTTTGGAGGTGGGGTTGAGTGATGATACATCTTTCACATGATTCTTGCTAAAGTTTGAGAACTATTGTTTAGAGAATAGGAGAGTGTCCCATCTTAATGGTTGTCCTCAACCCTTCAGTCAGTTCCTCATAATCATACTCACAATAGCCATAATTTTTATAGCTACAGGGCATGCTGTGAAATCAAAGCGGGGGGCCCATTGGGGAAGGGGGAAGGCAGGAACAGGCATGGCCATGGTCAATGAAATCAATCTGATGTACAGGTCAAACTTGTGTCTATAGGGTGTGAGTAACTCTAGCTTCATTTAGGAAAGCCCTAATTTGACTCAACGATTGCCATGACTGGCTCATTCCCATCCTTCAGTTTAGATGTGATTTCTTCTACTCTAGCTCATCATTCTAATTATTTCTTCCATTGTGTTTATTAAAACCTATAATCTTATTATCTTCAATTATTTATTTGATCATTTGTCAATTTTCTACTTATCTAATTAGAATGTAACTTTCAAGAGGGCAGGAGCTTTGACTTTCCTGCAGAAAAGTCATCATGGAATCCACAGAGCCTAGTATATGCTTGACATCTTGTAGATATTCACAACTGTCTGCTGAAAGAATGCATCAGTGATGTAGTGGGAGAGGCATGGTGGTAGCAACCTCCTGGTGGTGACCTAAAGACTGACAGCAGACAGTGTTGTAGAGTGGGGTGCTTCATATTGTTTGAAGTAGAATCTCAGCAACCTTGTGAGATTATTAGAACAACCAAGAATAACCAAGTGGGTGAGATTCAGGGCAGGGCTCTAATCCAAACAGAAGTCTTAACTAAGTCAGAGGCCAGGCTGAGGAAATATAATAGGGATTATGGAAAAAATAAACCTGATTGATCTGTAGCATGCCAGACCCTGGATTTAGGTCAGATTTCCTTGTGTCTATGACTGGGGTAGGTTGTGCCTACATATTCTATTTGGCTGGGCCAGGACCCAAGTAAGGAATGGGTAGAGTGGAGTCTGAAGAATATGGTTGTCCTGGTTTGACCGGGAAGATGACTCTCCCAACCTTTAAGCCTTCTCAGTCACCCTTCTCCCTGGGAGTGGAATCACAGAAAATGGGAAATAGATCATTTAGCCCTGAATAACTAAAAATCTACTTTGTGTCATGGGTAGTAAATGTAGCAACAGAGGGCCTAAGAAGGCCAATGATTTCTAAGAAACTTAAGATAAATTCATGGTTGCTATCCCTGATAGATGTGAAGTAGGGATATTTAGGAGTATTCCTGGCATAACTACCCCATGATGATTGGGAAATAGCCTTTTTTGCCCCCTCATGGACTGTGTCCAGAGTTATTTGGGGGTCTGGTGACTGATACTGAGGCATTTCTGTGGGCGTTAGTAATACTCTTTTACTTCTGGTGAGAGGCATTCTCTCTCCTTCTTTGGAGCTTTTTTCCCTGGCCCCTGCTGTCAATGAAGATTCCTGGAGCAGGTGGTATAAAATAATTTATTTGGCCCAGGTACTGAAACATTCTCCATAAGTGCTGAAATACCGCATCAGGTGTTCTAATGTCTTCTTGTCTCAGCCACAGAATTTTGAAAGGTTTTAATCCTGCCTCTAATTTCTAACTCTTGTCTGCTTCTAAAAATGTATTGATGGAGAATTCAGTATAGAATGAATACATGCTCATTAAAATATTTGGAAAATATAGTAAACAGAGTGGCAAAAATAAGCATCTGTAATTCTACCACCCCAAAACAACTGCTGCTAATACCTTGGCTTATTACCATCCTGCATTTTTATTATGAATAGCTGTTAAATTTGTTTGTTTGCTTTACATGATGGTAATCATACTGTATACACAATTTTGTATCCCTAAGTATAAAATTATAGTGATAGCATAGCAGAGGTTTTTTTTTTTTTCTATGTTATTATAGCACTTCATAAATACCAATTGTATATACCACAGCTGATTTAATCATTTCCTGACTATTGGACATTTAGGTTGTTTGCAATTTTTGAGTAATACTGATATGAACATCTTTGTAAATAAAACATTTTCCACATTGGGGAATTTTTTACTTTGTGTAGATTTTGTGGAAATGGAGCTAACTGTGTTCATATTTGTGAATCACCCTTGCCAGTAGCTAGTAAGGTAACTTTGTGCAAATTAGAAAGAGGCACCCTTTCCTCCAGACACTTGACTGCTATTTGTGGGAATATTGTCTCAATAATTAAGCTGCAGTTCTTGCAGTGAATAGTGCCCCTTGGAGTTGTGCAAAATATAATTTGCACAGTCAAAAGTGGCAGATGTGTAAATATTTCTAAGATTCCAAATTCCTTTCCACAATTTTTATAGTAATTTATCCTCCCAATAGTCATATAGGAGTGTGACATTTTACCTCACCTTAGTCAGTATGGGGAATTATTTTAAATATTCTAATTTGATGGGAAAATTCTACTTTATTTATTTATATTCTTTAGATTACCTGTGAGTTTTAAAATGTTACTTTGTTTCCATTTTCTCTAAAGAATAAAAAACTACTGTTACCAGAGATAGATTTTTTACTCTTTTTCAACAAAGAAATGTTAAGCAGAAGTTGATAACTGAGCCCAAATATGGTTCCCTAACCGAACAGAAGGTGTTTTGTGGCACATCCCCAAGACTTATGCTTTCAGTCTCTGTGGCTGGAAAAACATGTAATTGGGTCTTTGTGCTTCCAGCCTTCCCTTCTGAGAAGGTTTTCTCCTGCTCTTCTGTTCACTTCTGGGCTTATCCATGAAACACTGGGCATGTCCTCTAAGAGGTCCAGAACACAAGGGTCTCAGCATGATCTGGTCTGATGGAAGCTTCTCCCCTTGTTCGGCTGCTTACCAGAGACTTTGAAAGATTGTGGAGGCACACAAAAGTGAATTCTGTGCTAAAAACTCTTACCCCTGAGCTCTGAACCATCTGCTGAGACTTCCTGTCTAGGGCTGTATATTAGTCAGGGATCTCCAGAGAAAGAAAACCAATAAGAGACAAAATAGGAATTGGCTCTTGCAATTATGGAGACCAAGAAGTCCCAGGGTTTACCATTTGCAAACTAGAGGACCAGGGAAGACTCCGGTATAATTCAGTCCAGGTGTGAAGCCTTGAGAACCAGGGGCACTGATGTCTGAGAGCAGGGGAAGATGGATGTCCCAGCTCAAGCAAAGAGAGCAAACTCGCCCTTTCTCCACTTTTTTGTTCTATTCAAGCCCTCAACAATTTGGATGATGCCAAATGCCACCCACATTGGTGAGGGTGATCTTCTTTATTTAATATATGGATTTAAGTGCCAATCTCTTCCAGAAGCACCCTCACAGACACACCCAGAGATAATGTGTTACCAGATATCTGGTCTCCCTTAGCCCAATCAAGTTGGCACATAAAATTAACCATCACAGGCCCAGAAAGCCATGGTCTGCCTGTGAAGCTTTACTGAAGCGTTGGTGCCATAACAAAGCAGAGTGGCCATGCCTCCCTCTTTATACTGTGAGATCTTCTCAGCTAGAGCCCATGCTTATAATTTATTCACCCAGTTTATTCTCTGTGTCCCAGGAACTGCTTTAGGTGCTGTATACAGTGGCCAACAAGAATAGACAAGCTCCTGCCATTGTGGAGTTTGTAGGAGTTGGCAAGGCACAAAACGAGCAGGTAATCAAGTAGATGAAAGAGTAAATGGATAAAATCTAAAAGGTGATGTGCTCCTGAGTTACTGAGGGTGGGAAGTGGAGGATCTTTAGAGTGGGTGGTCAAGGGTGGCTTTTTTGAGGCAGTGACACTTGGACTGACACCTGACTGACCTTACTGACTAGGTATATGACAGAGAAAGGAACTAACATCTATTATGACATTACCAGGATCTTTGGGGATGTAATTTCATTTAACTCACATTATAATTGGTAAGGGGTTACCTGATACAGAGATTGTCACTTGCCTGAGATCTTGTAGCTCGTAAGGGTCAAAACCAAATTTGTGGCCATCTGGGTGCAGGTCCAAAGCATGTGCCCTTTCCACAAAACCGCATCACACATGAAAGGGAACTAACTAATAGGCCAGGGGCTGAGCAGTTGCAGTGTCTGGTAGTTTGGGAACTGGTGAGGGAGGGCAAAACCAAGAACAAGAATTAGTTCCTCCCTTTTTCTTTTCTGAAGCTGTCCATGATTAAAATTGGAGTGCCTCTTGGTGGGAAAGGCTGGCACAGTGGATAGAGAAACATAATTTATTTGTTAAGGAACTGTGACCTATGACCCCCTCAACCTCCAGAGATAGTCATCCTTTACTGAGGAGAGATACGTGACATATTTCTTTTTATCATCTTGGCCGTCAATAAATAGAAGCATCTGTACTAGGTGAAGACTCAAGTTGGAGCAAGGCTGGACCCCCATAAAGCTCATTTCAACATGTTCTGGCAATATTGTGACCTCTGGAAGATCTTTTGGCTGTAGGCTGATTCCAGGGTTCTCTTGGGTTGGAAGCATGTGATTCTGGAAGAAATAACCATCTCAGAGACTATTAATGAAGCTGTCGAGCCCTCATCTCTTTGCTAAGTGCTCTGTATCTTTATGGATATTTTCTAACACCAAATGTGGGAAGGAAAGCAGTAGGACCCTTTGACTGGACAAGTTCTGTGACCAGCATATAAGACGGGCATCACTGAGGTTTACTGTGCCCAGGCCCAGCAGGGTCCAGTGGAAACTTTGACAGCTTAATTGTGTTCTTATTCAGCCACCCACAACTAATGCATCTTCCTAGCAAAGCAGGTGTCTTCCGTAAGGAGAACAGGGCAGATTGCTGTCACAAGAGTCTGCCAAAGTCTGCTCTAGATTGTCCCTGGACCAGTGATAATAAACCAGATTGCTACAAATAGACACCAGTTTGTAGAAATGTGAGCTGGCCAAGGGATGCTTTTGACTTGGGGAGTAGAATCAAATGTATGATCAATATCAGATTTGCAGGGAAGGGAAGGAACTTAAGGTTATCTTGTGGCACAGCAGTGGAGTCGACCCCAAAAGATACTGATTTTGCTCCATTCTTTGAATTACCAAGAGTTCGTCTCTGGTCTCTCCAAATCACAGTTTGTATCTTTGGCCATGTGCTCCAATGGACTGGACAGGTTTGCAGTCTTGGGGGTCCTGGGCTTTTTGAGAGACTAAACTTTTGTGTCTTGTGATGAGTAAGACTGAAGCCCGGGAGACAGTGAGAAATTGTGATGCTGTTGCCATCTAGGGTGTGAAGTGGAGACTGAAACTAAAAGTCCCCTTGGAAGGAATGACTGGGATTGGGCCGGCATGATTTGGTCTCACTCTGTTTAGTTCAATGTTTACTGAGTACTCAGACCCTGTTCTGAGCAGTGGAGCTGGAAAACAGTAAAATCCTACCCCAGCTTTCCAGATGTTAAGAGTTTAGTAAGCCAGATATGGAGGGACATTCTACCTTGGTGGCAGATAATAAACCAGTAATGCATAAGCCCTTTCTTGGAATAAGTCCCGTGATGGAACCTTTCAAGGGTCAGGAAGAGGAGGGAGGAGAAAATAAATGTCCTCTCTTCTTTTTCTTCCTTTTCTCCTTTAGTTCCCTCCCTCCCTTCCTTCCTTCCTCCCTCTCTCCCTCCCTCCCTTCCTTCCTTCCTTTCTTTCAACAAAGGCTATTGTTTCATTTAAAATGTCTTTATTTTGTTAAATTTAGAAAATTGAAAGAGAAGAGGAGAAAAATGATATCTGTAATTTTACTATCCAAAGACAAGCCATAATAACATGTGAGCCAATTTTCTTTCAGTGATTTACTATGCCTAGATACTTTCTCATAACTATGATATTTTAACATACATTTTATTTCACATTATGTGTTATTATTAACTCTTTATATACAACTTAAATGGCCACATAATTCCAACAGATGGGAATAATGTAAATTACTTAGCAACTCCCCTATTGTTGGACATTTAGATTTTTTTCAATATTCATTTTTAAAAATAAGTATAATAATCATCTCTGCAAATGAATACTTTTCTGTATTTAAAAATATTTCCTGAGGATGCAGCGCTTGAAGTACAATTACTAGGTCAAAGTATATAAATATACTGAGTACTCTCGATATAACAAAAGGTGTGGTGTGCTTGTGTGTGCACGCGTGGGTGTGTGCACGTGTGTATAACCAAATTGTTTCCTGAGTCATATCAGTCTACACACACAAATCCATTTTCCTAAATTTTGCATACTATATTAAATAACCACCACCACAACAATGAGCTTGGCTAATTATATGAAATCTGATTTTTCTGTTGGCAAATAAGTGAAATATTTTTCAACTACATCCTGAGGCTAAAATACACCTGATTGCCAAATGTGTTCGTGAGTCATCAGCTAGGAGCAGCCTTGTCTGGTGGAGAACTGTTGCTGAAGCCAAAAACTCCTGCTGATATCGTAGGGACCCTGGCCTGTCACCGCCACATGTTCAGGATCTGCTTATCAGAAGCAGAGCATAGAGTCCTAAAGTCAGACTCAGGGTGGACAGACATCATCTATATTAATTCTTGACCTGGAAGAACTTATGTGTGATACCAGTTTAAAGAAAACAGAAATTACTCCGAGTTCCATACTAAGCTAATCACATCACTATAAAGCTTATAAATAAGAAGCCAAAGTAGCAACTTTGAGGACTTTAAGTTCTGGGACCCTAAGGAGATCCATCCAAAAAAGGATAAATAAAAAATACTTATATTTATATCTATATTAATTATATGTTAAATATTTAATTGCATTATAATTACAGATGTACATTATATATATATATTTTTTTCTTTTTCTTATTTCCCTAAGCACATAACTTAAGGCTTCACATTTTTCTTTTTTTTTTTTTTAACATCTTTATTGGAGTATAATTGCTTTACAGTGTTGTGTTAGTTTCTGCTGTATAACAAAGTGAATCAGCTATACGTATACATATATCCCCAAATCTCCTCCCTCTTACGTCTCCCTCCCACCCTCTGTATCCCACCCCTCTAGGTGGTCAAAAAGCACCGAGCTGATCTCCCTGTGCTATGCAGCTGCTTCCCACTAGCTATCTATTGTACATTTGGTAGTGTATATATGTCAGGGCTACTCTCTCACTTTGTCCCAGCTTACACTTCGCCCCCCGCCATGTCCTCGAGTCCATTCTCTACGTCTGTGTCTTTATTGCTGTCCTGCCGCTTGGTTCATCAGAGTATTTTTTTGTTAGATTCCAAATATATGTGTTAGCATATGGTATTTGTTTTTCTCTTTCTGACTTACTTCATTCTGTATAACAGACTCTAGGTCCATCCACATCTCTACAAATAACTTGATTTTGTTTCTTTTTATGGCTGAGTAATATTCCATTGTATATATTGTGCCACATCTTCTTTATCCATTCATCTGTTGATGGACACTTAGGTTGCTTCCATGTCCTGGCTATTGGAAATAGTGCTGCAGTGAACATTGTGGTCATGTCTCTTTTTTAAATTATGGTTTTCTCAGGGTATATGACCAGTAGTGGATTGCTGGGTCATATGGTAGTTCCATGTTTAGTTTTTTAAGGAACATCCATACTGTTCTCCACAGTGGCTGTATCAATTTACATTCTCACCAACAGTGCAGGAGGGTTCCCTTTTCTCCACACCCTCTCCAGCATTTATTGTTTGTAGATTTTTTGATGATGACCATTCTGACCAGTATGAGGTGATACCTCATTGTGGTTTTGATTTGCATTTCTCTAATGATTAGTGATGTTGAGCATCCTTTCATGTGTTTGTTGGCAATCTGTATAACTTCTTTGGAGAAATGTCTGTTTAGGTCTTCTGCCCATTTTTGGATTTGGTGGTTTGTTTGTTTGATATTGAGCTGCATGAGCTGCTTGTATGTTTTGGAGATTAATCCTTTGTCAGCTGCTTTGTTTGCAAATATTTTTTTCCATTCTGAGGGTTGTCTTTTCATCTTGTTTATGGTTTCCTTTGCTGTTCTTTGCAGTTTCATTAGGTCCCATGTGTTTATTTGTGTTTATATTTCTATTTCTCTAGGAGGTGGGTCAAAAAGGATCTTGCTGTGATTTATGTCATAGAGTGTTCTGCCTATTTTTTCCTCTGAGAGTTTTATAGTGTCTGGCCTTACATTTAGGACTTTAATCCAATTTGACTTTATTTTTGTGTATGGTGTTAGGAAGTCATTCTTTTACATGTAGCTGTCCAGTTTCTTCAGCACCACTTATTGAAGAGGCTGTCTTTTCTTCATTGTATATTCTTGCCTCCTTTATCAAAGATAAGGTGACCATATGTGCGTGGGTTTATCTCTGGGCTTTCTATCCTGTTCCATTGATCTATATATCTGTTTTTATGCCAGTACCATACTGTCTTGATTACTGTACGTTTGTAGTATAGTCTGAAGTCTGGGAGCCTGATTCCTCCAGCTCCGTTTTTCTTTCTCAAGATTGCTTTGGCTATTTGGGGTCTTTTGTGTTTCCATACATATTGTAAATTTTTTTGTTCTAGTTCTGTGAAACATGCCCTTGGTAGTTTGATAGGGATTGCACTTAATCTGTAGATTGCTTTGGGTAGTAGAGTCATTTTCACAATGTTGATTCTTCCAATCCAAGAACATAGTATATCTCTCCACCTCTTTGTATCATCTTTAATTTCTTTCATCAGTGTCATAGTTTTCTGCATACAGGTCTTTCCCATTTTTCTATTAAATTATGTTTGCTTATCAGGACTGTTGCAAATACTTACTAGCTGAGAATGCATTTAAGAGTATTTAGGGAACTCATCTGAGTTTAACTATCAGCACAACAATAATAATAATAAAAGCTAACATTTATTGCTTACTATGTGTCAGATACTATGTTGGGTGTTTTACATATATTCTTTCAGTTAATTATCACAGCAATTCAGTGAGGTTGGATTACACCCACCTTATAGATGAGGAGACTGAGATCTAGATAGGGGAAATGACTTGCCCAATTTCACACAGTGAGTAAATTGGGGCATCCTGGAGGTGACATGTATTCTCAGTGTGAGGGAAAGAGTTAATAAATTCGTGGGTCAATCCCTGGGGCCTCTTCCTTTGGAAATTAAGGGGTCTTGCTAAAATGAGATTTACTGATTTACTGAGCCCTGATCCCTGAGTGGGGCACCAGGCTTTGTATCCGCAATGCTGACATTTCATCTAATAGATTCAGCCAGTGCCCCCCTAGGATTAGTGTGGCCCACAGTTGAGGCTTGGAGAAGGAAGCAACTTGTTTCACAATGAACCCAGAGGGACTTCCCTGGTGGCGCAGTGGTTAAGAATCCGCCTGCCAATGCAGGAGACATGGGTTCGAGCCCTGGTCCAGGAAGATCCCACATGCCACGGAGCAACTAAGACCGTGAGGCAGAACTACTGAGCCTGCGCTCTAGAGCCTATGAGCCACAACTACTGAAGCCTGTGTGCCTAGAGCCTGTGCTCTGCAACAATAGAAGCCACCACAATGAGAAGGCCACACACCACAACGAAGAGTAGCCACTGCTCACTGCAACTTGAGAAAGCCCACACGCAGCAATGAAGACCCAATGCAGTCAAAAATAAATATAAAATAAATAAATATATATATATATAAAAAAAACACATGAACCCAGGTATACAGTATCACTATGGAACACATGGATCAGTGGAAACTCTTCTAAAAAATTTAAAAAGATAAGTAACTATATAGATATAATTTTTTATATGTTAAAAGTGAATTTATAGTGGTAAAATCATAAGGCAAAGATTCTTTTTAAGAGTGACCCTCAGTTGTCTCTCCCACTCTCATAGCCAGTGGCGAATTGTGTTCTCTGTAAATACTAACAGATGCAGCCCGTGAGCTGAGCCGCCCCTGAGCACCAGCATGGGGTTCACACTCAGTACAGGAAAACACTAGAAGGAAGTACTGAGGCTGGTGTCTGTGCCTGTTAATCGAAGGACCTCAGAGGAGGGACCCACACAAATGGTCTGCCAGTCTCTTACATGGATGTTTTGTGATGCACACCCAGTAGCTTTGCTGTTGAATGTTGCATGTCCCATTTTTAAAAAAAACCTTAATTTCAGGCCTTTAGATCTCACAAGACTTAGATTTTCTGCCAGGAATCCAGCTCAGCCGATGCTTTCAAGTGCATTATCATCAGCGAATATGGAATTTTAGTTAAAAAATTAACGGTTACAGGATTTGATGGGAAATAAAATATGCAGTTACAAACTAACTGGGAAGCAATGATAAGGTTGTATCATGGAAAGACTTACGGTAGATAGCTAAGGCCATACTTGGAGGAAATTTTACAGCCTCAGACACCATCATTTTTAAAAATGTAAAGCTAAAAGTGAACATCTTACACACTTAAAAAATTCAAAGAATAAGAGGATAAATCAAAATAAAATGGGAGAAAGCATTAAGATGTTATTGGAAATGAATGAAATAGAAAATAAATAGGAGTTGCTTGAAGCACAATTGTAAAGGTGGAAGAAAGTTTTGTGTTGGGAGTGTTTTGCCCTCTGCAATCCTGGAGGACCTCGTGCAGGTCCTGCCAAAACTTTCAGATGCAAAAGCCCTTAGGGGCACAAAGAGGGACCCACTCGATCAGTTACACATTCCACTCCTGAAATGGGCTTCTGTCAGTGTCGAAGCCTGATTCTCTGCTGAGCTTGAGGATAATTAATAATAATAATAATTTAACAATTATAACAATAATTTAATAATAACAGTAATAAATAAAGCAGACTGAACTCTCTGCCTGCGTTGATTTTTTATTCCAGTAGCAGCTGCCCAAAGTTACCCATAGTAGAAATTTGAGGTTAGTCCGTGGATTTAGTCCCTTCGCTGTGCAAGGCATCTTCCTTCTTTAGACTGGAGGCAGCAAAGGAAGGAGTGGGGTCTCAGCACAACTGAGCACTGATCACATGGCCTTGTGATCCTCGTCTGCACAGTGTTGGGGGCAGGGTATCAGCAGCTATCCCATCTGGGGGCTGACACTTCAGGGAGGTATAGCACAGTGCCTGATGTGTAGAAAAGCTCAGCAGGTCCCAGCTTGTGCTATTAATATTCTCTTCTTTATCATCTGGCCCTCACTTCTTTCAGCTCTTCATACACCTTACTTGAGCTGAAGGTGCAGCACCTCTGTGTAGTAAGGAATTTACCTTTGCCCCCAGAGATACCTGGCTATTACCCTCTTGGAATGTCATGCCTGATAGGAGTGTCTTTGTTCACCTAGAGGCCCTGGGCCATGCTAGGTAGTCTAGCAATATGATTTATGGTGGGGGCTGGCTACACTAGATACTGTTAGGGTGGGGACTACTAAGCTAGAAAGACCAACAGTGTGATATAAGGTGGGGTTTTTGGTCATAAAATCAACCTCCAGAGGGACTAGAGACTGAAATCAACCATGTGGGCAATCAGTCAATCATGTTTGCATAAGGAGTCCCAATAAAAACTCTGAACACTGAGGCTTGGGCAGGTTTCTCTGGTGGGCATTGCTTCACGCACCTTGTCACACATCATCATCAGAAGAGTGACAGTGCCCTGGTTCCTCAGGGAGAGAACAACTAGAGGCTCTGTGTTTGGTTCTTCTCCTGGGCTCTGTCCTGTGTGCTTCATTCCTTAGTTGATTTTAATGTGTATCTTTTCCTTTAATAAACCGTAACTACAACAGCTGTGAGTGAGTCCTTTTAGAAAATTATCAAACCTAAAGGTGGTTTTGAGAATCCCTCATGCTTGTACCTGGTATCAGAATAGAGGGTGGTCCTGTGGAGTGTTCCCTCAAACTTCACAGTTGTGTAATTGTAAAACCCCCAAATCAAACCTTCCCAGGTCTCATCTGTGAAAACGTTAGATTGGGAAGAACTGTCCAGAATCCCTAAAAGATGCATACAAAACTCAGAAATAGAAGGAAAAACAGTGAAACAATTTTAAAATAATAACAAAATGGCCCTTCTTCATGCCAAAGTCAACGGCCGTGCACCGTAAAACTCCAGCAGTTGGCCAAGCCTGAGCTATATAGCTGAACAGTCTTTGACTTGAATAGAAATAAAGGGGTCACAGAGAGAGGTTCTCAAACCATCACCCAGAAGGCTCTGGACTCTGCCTCTGGCAAGGGCAACAGCGGCCCGTGGGGTCTGTAGCTATAACAACTTCCTTCACAGCCTCGGAGCATTTTCCCGTACTTACTCAATTACTCATGTTCCCCATCATTCTGAAGGGATTTGAAGTAAGGTGTGTGTGTGTGTGTGTGTGTGTGTGTGTGTGTGTGTGTGTGTGTGTGTGTGTGTGTGTGTGTGTGTGTGTGTGTGTGTGTGTGTGTGTGTGTGTGTGTGTGTGTATCTGCTCCAGTTTCCTCACTTTCTAAAAAAAAAGTAAGTGAGGAAACCAGGAGTAGGAGAGGAAGGGAGTAGACAGGATAGGTGAAAAGAAGAGCCTGGTGAAGATTATTATTCAAAGTGCATGCTGTAAAAATTCTTCATATATATCCATTATATTGTTCAAAACCTCCATGCCGTTATTTATTTGTTTATTTACTTCTTTGTTTCTTTGGAATCAGTCGGCTTTGCTCTCCCCAGCTGGAGTATACCTGCTCCTGGCTCCTTCCTAATCACACAGACAGATTGTAGAGCCCCGTCATACTGTCTCCAGGGACACCTGCTTCCTGGGAGACACGTCTGGTTTATGGGGGTTGAGGTGATGGCTCGACCTTTTCTTATAACCGGAGCTGGCAGTTTCCTACACAGGGTTCTAGTGAGCTTACATAGGCTGAGCACCCGATCCCCCAGGTAGAAAGCTACCTTTGGTTCTGTCGACTGAAACCATGGGAAGAGGCTCGTCACTTCAGTCTCTTGGTGGGGCAGCCAGGCACATCTACCGGTCTCTCAAACTGGTAGGTACTGGCCAACCTAGTGGATACAGTGGGGAGACTTAGATCCTCAGGGCCTTTTTTTTTTTTTTTTTTTTGCAGTACGCAGGCCTCTCACTGCCGTGGCCTCTCCCGTTGCGGAGCACAGGCTCCGGACGCGCAGGCTGAGCGGCCATGGCCCACGGGCCCAGCCGCTCCGCGGTACGTGGGATTCCCCCGGACCGGGGCACGAACCCACGTCCCCTGCACCGGCAGGCGGACCCCCTACCACCGCGCCACCAGGGAAGCCCCCCTCAGGGCCTTTTATTGGTATCATGCCCTAAACTGGGTAGGATTTATGAAGCAAATGGCCCTCCTAGTCCTCAGGAACCCAGCTAGAAGGCCACAGAAGACCCACTTCATTTGACATTCACTTTAAAGATTTTCAGAGCCCTAGATGGTGCCTAGAGGGGAAGCTGCAGTATGGAGGTGAGATTTTTCCCCGATTCCCTGGTAAGTCTGAGGAGGGAGTCCTGGTTCCCATAGCTTCAGTATCAGAATCTTCAGAAGTGTCTGGAATATAACCAGACACTTTTTCCTCCTGCCCCTGTCTTACCAGGGCAGTTAACACAGGAAGAGCAACTTACAGCTCCTTGGTCCCTTGCCAGTGTTCTGGGTCCGTCACTGACCTAGTTCTACATTTATTTCTCACATATATCATCTTTAATCCAAGGAAGTTTTCTGAGGGGTCTGAAGAGCCAGCTAGCTCCTTATCACCCCTTCTCCCAAGATCTTCAACCTGTAGTTCTCCTAACTCCAGCCTTTGCTGAGAAGTTATTCAGTGTTGTGGAGATGTGGGTGAAGCTTCAGGCCGTTCAGAAATCTAAAGTATAGAAGTTTGTATTTGTGGAGCCTGGTGTTTATTTACTTCTGTTATTTATTTTTGGCTTACTTAATCTTTGACATTTGGTAGCACTAAAAGCCTTCTACTCTAATAGTTTCCATCAGTTTTCTCCTGCATTCCTAATGGTTTTTGTCCTACACTTTGATGCTGTGTAATTCATTCATTTCCAAAGTTCATGATTGTTAGGGTCTTCATTATAGGCTACTCTTTCTATCTGTGTAAAGTAACCTTTTCCCTACTTAATGCATTTTGCCTTGAATTCTACTTCAATACTAAAATGCCTGCCTCTGGGTTATTTTCATTTGTTGGCAGCCACTATAACCTTTTAATTTTAATTTTTTAGTATCATTTGGTTTTCGTTGTGTCTTAAAAAAGCAGCATATATTTGTATTTTGTTTTCACTCAATCTGAGAGATTTTGATTTTGAGAGGAGAGTTTTAAAAAGTTGCATTTCTTTTTCCAGAGTTGATGTTTGATATTTTGTCATACCCACATGAACATGTCCTAAATAGAATCCTGGATTTCTTCCACCCATTTCCCCAGGTCTCTATCACTAACTCCAAACTAACATTCCTTTCATCGTCCTCACCTCCATAAATTGTATTACCATGCACCAAAATTATTGCATATTTATGAGTAAAGATGGGCCCTTTTTTCCAACAAGTGTCTTCTTTGCATGGAAAAGTCAATTATGGCTTATAAGTGGGAGAGGCATTTACACTGGGTTTGTGGGAGTAGAACAGGCTGGCAGGCTGGGGACCCTCTCTCCTCTTGACAGCCAAAATTATAAGAGAGTGTTTACTTGGGAGTTGATCTGTCTTCATTGCAGCTGCTCTGTGTGTTTTCTTCCTTTATGCCTTTTTCTCAGTGTCTGTTGGAGATCTCTAGAGTTGGCTGTGCTCTACTCAGCTTCCCTTTCCAAATTTACCACACTTACACTAGAAAGTATCCCCCAGCACATCAACCACTTTCTTTAGAGAGAATATAATATATAATATAATATAATACAATACAATATCATATAATATGATATAATATATAATATAATATAATATATAATATAAATTTTGGTTTTGGCATGAGGTCAAAGGCCTCTGTTTCTAGAAGCTGTTTTTGTAGGGGAGAGTGGGAGAGAATTATGTTTTCAGCTGTGCAAGACACGTGTTTTAAATCAATTACCTTGATAACTCCCTGGCTTACTAACCACTGAGTCGCTGGAGGGGCTCTTAGTCCCAGCTAGCTCAGTGCCAGATATTTTCCAGAAAGATCTCAAGGTGTTATTTTCAGACAACTTTATTTCTCCATAGAGTATAATTCCTAAGGACCTCCAAAATTTGGTCAACAACAGAAATATCTTTAAGTTTCTATACAACCTGGAGAATCTATGAATCTGTGATTTAATGCAATTTATGTCTATCATAGGTTGTCATACAGTTATTGCTGTATTCTTTAAAAAAGTTTTATTTTGAAATCATTTTATACTTACAGAAAAGTTGCAAAGATAGTAAAAAGCAAAAGACTTACGCAATCTGAGGCAAAATCAGAGTATGAAAAGTTGCAGAGGTAGAACAGAGAGTTCTTGTATACCTGTGGAAGAAGAATGATGCCCCTTCTGTAATATGTATGTGTCCTAACCCCATGAACCTGTGAATATGTCACTTACATGCAAAGAGACTTTGCAGCTATGATCAAATTAAGGATCTTGATATGGGGAGATTATTCTATCTTATCCTGGTGGGCCCAATGTAAGCACAGGGGTCCTTATAAGGGAAAGAGGGAGGTTGGAGACCCAAACAGAGGTTTGATGATGTTATGCTGTGGGCTTTGAAGGTACAAGTGGGCTATGAAGCAAGGAATGTGGGTAGCTTCTAGAAGCTGGAAAAAGTAAGTGAACCTTTAGTGATCATTTAATGTGTATAGAGTTTCAGTTTGGGAAGATGAAAAAGTTATGGAGATGGGTGGTAGTGATAGTTGCCCAACAATGTGCATGTACTTAATGCCATTGAATTGTGCACCTCAAAATGGTTAAAGTGGTGAATTTTATTTTCGGTAAAATTCATCACAATAACAAAAAGTCAAAGAGACAGATTCTCCCCTAGGGCTTCCAAAAGGAATGCCCTCCTGCCAAAATCTTGATTTCAGCTCAGACTTCTATCTCTAGAACTGTCAGATAATACATTTGTATTGTTTAAATCACTAGTTTGTGGTAATTTGTTACAGCAGCAATAGTCAACTAATACAACACCTTTCATTCAGTTTTCCCTAATGTTGAAATCTTACATAAACAAAGTACAATGATTAAAACTAAGGAATGAACATTGGTACAATACTGCTCACTAAACTTCAGGCTTGTTCAGATTTCCCCCATTTTTCACTAACATTCTTTTTCTGTTCCATGATCCCATCCAGGATACCACATTGCAATCAGTTGTTGTTTCTCTTTAGTCTAATCTGTGAATTTCTCAGTCTTTTGCTTTTATAACCTTGACACTTGCGAAAAGTACTGGTCGGGTATTCCGTAGAATATCCATCGATTTAAGTATGTTTGATGTTTTCTCATGATTAGAGTGAAGTATGGGTTTGGGGGAAGAATATCACAGAGGTGATGCGTCCTTCTCTTCACATCATGTCAGAGGATATCATGTAATGTCATGAGGTGTTGTTATTGGTGATGCTAACTTTGGTTAAGATAGTGCCTGCAAGTTTCTCCACTGTAAAGTTACAGTTGACCCTTGAACAACGGGGTTTGGGGCGTTAGTCTGTGTATAATTTATTGTTGGCCTTCCATATCCATGGTTCTTCTGCAACCACGGATTCAATCAACCATAGGCTGCGTAGTACTGTAGAATTTACTATAGAAAAATATCCGTGTATAAGTGAACCCGTGCAGTTCAAAACTGTGCTGTTCAAGGCTCAATTGTACTGATTTTCCCTTTTCTTACTCCATTCTTTAGAATTGCTGCAATTTTGTTTTACAATCTTCATTAGTGAAGGTATGCAAGAACTTTAGGAGTCAACAGAACTGATTTTGAATGCCAGATATGCCACGTCCTAGTTGTAAAAAGTTGAAGAAGATTATTTCGTCTCTGTGGGTCTCTGGCCCTCATCTCTACAACTGGGAGACTGATATCTCCTATGTATGACCTGAGGATTATATGAAATTGCACATCTATTTCCCTAGCAAATATTTCTTCTACATCTATAATTTAGTAAGAATTACATTAAGTGAAAAGGATAACAGTGGTAGCTATCAGTGATGAACACAAGATACAGACTTTACTTATGGGCAGTTCACAATATGACAGGGAAGATGAATTACTGAACTAGAAGTCACAGTAAAGCATTATGCCTGTTACAGTTGGGGAAGTACAGAGTGCTGTGAGAATGCATAATATGAGGACCTATTGTAGACATTGGGAAAGTCACTTAACACAAAGTCTGGTGTATGCAGAGGCCCCGAGGGATGGAAGGATGTACCTTCCCTGCCTTTTCCTGTACCTGGACCTCTCTTTCCTCTCTCAGTCTGAGTCTTAGACTGTTTAACAGTCAAACAAATTGGTTAAAATAACACCAGGGTGTTTTTCCTGTAGGATTCAGCAGTCTTTCAAGTGCTAATATACGTGATGACTCACTGAGCAGGAGCCCCAAGTGCAGCTATTTTCTAAGTGTACATGACAGTGGCACCCTTTCTTGCTTGGAGCTTGTCACAAGCCTGGGGTTGTGCAGCAGAGATTTAGGGAAATGTTATTTTAGCCCATTGGTCTCTTCACCACACATAGGCTGTCCGGGATGAAATTCACCTCAACAACATCCGAGTTTTTGCATGTTCAGATTTTCACAAGCATTTCACAGGGGTATTTTGGCCATGTGCATTCCAGATCATTTCACTTCAAAAGGAGAGATTAATCTCTCCAAGGATTGAGTTGAAGGAAGATTTTTAAATTTCAAATTAAAAAAAAATTTTTTTTAATTACAAAAAATGAACCCATATATGCCATCACCAAGATTCAACAGTGATTAAGATTTTGCCATATTTCCCTTATGCCTCTCTTCTTTTGCTGAAATATTTTAAAGTAAATTCCAGACACCTTATTACTTCACTCCTGTTTTCTTTGGTATACATCCCTAAAAAAACACAGATATTTTTTACATAATGATAGACCATTATCCCACCGAATAAAAACAACAATAATTGTTGGTGTCATCTAAAACAATTGAAGTATTTGGCAAGACGCAGCAATCCCTGCTTTAGAACTGGGTACAGTGTGGGCCTCCAGTCGGGAAACGCCTGGGTCTTTCTCGCATATCTTCTGCCCATGAAAAATCACTCTTCAAAGCCTGACAATACCTCACTATCCCCTCCTTCTGTCACAGCTTTGGAATGAAGGAGTTGTTCAGTAATAGTGGGCCAAACTGAGGCAGTTTGAGAAGGTATATCCTGAGTCCACAAGAAAGATAAAGGTCCCTGAAGGCAAGGACATTTTACACATTGTACAGACCAGAGGCTCCGAAGAAGAAATGGATTGTTTTTACTCCCGCAGCCTTTTGTATTCTTCAGGGAGAGACCAAAAAATTTAATTGACCTAAACAGGTATAAAGCGATTCAATAATACAAGATTTAGCTGACTGCATTCTGATTGACTATAAACCAGCTAATTGCCTTGCTTTCTAAGACACTGTATTTGTGTTGTGAGGTAAATAAAATGGCCAACAGAATATTTGGCAAGCTGGATAGAATCACTCATTGTTGACCTCTGTGTAAATTTGGGATAGCTGGAAATCTACTCTCCTCTTTTTACCCAAACTACTAGAACAATGACCAAATGTATTGTGCTTCAACTGATCATCCTGTGGAGCCACAGGATGTGGACAAAGCAGAGGCGAACTGTAGACTCACCAGGCACCCACACCTCAACCCATGTAACTTGTCTCTTTACATTTTGCTCTTGCATTTACGGTGCCATGATGCTTTATGATTCCGTGGCTCAAAAGAGATCAGAAAGACACTGCTCTGGAGGGTGACTGCTGGACATCTCTGTAGAGAGAGCTGGCTAAGGCAGCTCTGTGGTTGCTTCCCTTCATAGGATAGCTGAAGGATGTATGTCCCTTTCCCCCCTCTGTGGGTCTGGGCTATCCAAACACGTGGTAGAGCAGTGATCAGCAGACCAGTCTCCTACTACATGGCCTCATCCCAAGAGAAATATGTGGCTGGGTTCCCAACTTGAAATGTACACACTGAGGAATCCCAGCTCCTCATCTTTCAGCAGGCAGGGAGAGTGTGATTAAATGTTGCCCAGCTGTGGGCTTGTCACTGGAGCAGGACCCCCCATCATCATTCATCCCATTTATCTGACAGCTGAATGAGCCTGTTAAACAATGACCGAAGTGCTTACTGTCTGGGGCAAACAGGAAATTATTGCTTTCATGTGTGTACACTGATGGTTTCTTCTGTTATTTACCTTAACAAAGCAACTCAACACAATTAGAGCAAACTACCCAAGGCACCTGGTTATATTTAGCTAAGGGATTCAGTTTAAGGAGCAAGTAGCTAATGAAGCACAGGCTGCTATCACAGCAGCCCTAATAAGCTGGAAATCACAAGGAGAATAAGTGCTGAACATTTGCCTGGTGGGGGAGTGATTGAACTTTGAAGGGCATCAGCAGGTGCCGCTAGGTATCCTCAAATGTTGTACACAGGGATGCCCTGAAATTAAGAGACGAAATGTGAACTTTGCCCCTTTCGTGGTTAATCCATCCGTTTTTTTTAAATTGCCAGCTACTAGCTGTGGGCTTTCGAGGGTTCAGGCCGAACGTGGTCAGTGGAGTTCTTGACAGAACTCAGAAAGAAAGATCATGGAGATCAAAGGCTCAGATGCCAAAAAATAGAAAAGTCAGTGCCAAGGGGCACAGTGACAGCAGAGTTTTGAAGAAGCAGGAGCTAAAGGAATCACCTGGCACACAGGCCCTGTCAAGCCATGGGTAGAACGTGGACAAGGGAAATGTAGGTACAGTCAAACCACAGAAAACCAGGTAGTTGGCAAGGAGCCCAAGACCAGAGGCTCTTGGTGTAGGAGAAAGACCAAAGCTTTGGAGTTAGGCTACAGTTGGACCTAAACTCTAATGCCTACTCCTTTGGGGGTGATCCTTGCATGTTCTCAGTCTCAGTTTTTTTTGATCTGTAAAAGGAGGAACCAGTTCTGCTCATCTTATAAGACTGGTGTGCCAAGTCAATGTCATAATGTTGAAAAGAAAAGGGCACCTCACAGTGCTTGGCACATAGACATGCTCAGCCTCTGGGGACCGCTTTGTTTTTTGTCATTGTCGCCATGGTGCCTGTTTGGTGGCTAGACCAGACATCAGCTAACAGTGGAGCATCTTCCTCAGCATACTGTCTTCTTGCTCTTTAAAGGAGAAGAGATGTAGAAAACACTCCATTCTGGGTGTTTTCTTGGGTCACTGGTTGGATGTTTTGACTTTATAGCCAGACTCTTTGTGAATATTTTGGGTAATGTTTTTGTCCTCCACCAGGATGGAATACGAAATGACATTTTCAAATTCAGCATCTTTGTGATGGGAACAGACTCAGGAAGAGCCAATAACAGTTTTACATATATATTTAGGGCAGGTGTCTTTTGTGAACTGACATGGAGAATTATGTGTCAGCCTCTGCGACGTGCATGCTTATCCTTATTTAATTCTCAGGTCCCATAAGAGGAGTTATTAGTACCTACTACTTTTTTATGGGAGAGGAGACCGAGGTGACTTACCCACAGCCACAGTAATTGACATTGGTTGTTCACAGACCCTCTAAATCATTTGTGCTCCCTTCACAGTTTGACAATGACCTATTTTGTAAATCCTGTCTTTCCAACAGCAAAAAAAATCATAAAACCACCATTACCACCAAACTCCAACATTTTCAAGCCTCCCTTAATGCCAGGGTGCAGACATGTGGTTTAGATGTTTAGGTATAAGCCACTTGGAGAACCAAGCAGGATATGGGGTGCCCTCTTGGTTGTGGGAGTAGAATCAGAGGTGACAGGGTGGTGGGTTCATGTACCAGCAGCTTCCTAACTGGAACCACCTTGGTGGTTGTTGGTGATATTTCTGAAAGCTCAGCCTGTTGCCCCTGACTTTCCAAAGGGTGCACAATTTTTCTAAAGTTCCCGAAAAAATTCCCCACTGTTTACAACTCAAAACCTCAACTGAGAATCTGTTTTGGGCCCTGGTCTTTATTTCTCTAAAATTGATTACGACTGAGAAAAGTTCCTGCCTGCTGTCCGTGTCTCCTTTTACTGCTGCTCCTGTGGCTGCCTTCTCTGCAGCCTGTGGGGTGGAGCAGAGCCCAGCAGTCTGGCCAGCATCCACCTCCCCAGCCTGGGGACTGTGGGGCCTCAGTGCTGAAAAGCCTGGGCAGAGCCATCTCACCAGCTCTTGTTGTCTCTTTCCTGGCCGTTAAGTTTGTATATTTAATAACTGCCCGCCCCCCACAAAGGCTTTAGGGTTCCAGGGCTGAGTAGTATAGCAGATTATACCCCATTGTGATCCCTTGTCTTGCTTTCAGGAACATTGAGCCACACTGACTATCAAGACCTCTTTCTATAAGGTTGGAAGAGAATAGGTGCTTTTGTGACTCACTGCCTGTTCTGGTCCCAGGCTCATCATCTGCTTTGGGGCCAGCCACAGCTCTGAGCCAAAGAGCAACCCTTGCAGGAATTTCCCGAGGGAGCCTTTAGTTATAAGCTGATTGACTCCTTCAGGGGCTCGAGCTTTCCAGTGCCATTGATGGTGTCTCTTTAGTTCTTGTTCTATGTTTAGGTTGTTAATAGTGTACTTATTGACTGGAGAAAATCTGTGATCCCATTTGCCTCCATAACCTTTCAGTTGTATAGCCAGCCTAGCAGTCCCTGCACTGAAAATGTGTGCCACGTTTGCCTGCTGCTTGGAAGAATGCCAGATGTAGAAAAGAGAAGTCGGTTTGCAAAACAGACCTTTCTCTTAGTATTTCCTTAAAATATTTTCCAATTTATCTATCACTTTTAACCTGTTAATATTTCTCCTTATTGTGTCAATTTTTGTATTTTATCCTTTTCAGGATTTTTTTTCCCCAGTGGCATCATTTTACAGTGTATGGGATATTCACTTATAATTTAAAACAATCTTTTGTGTATAGCTGGCTACATCTCCATCCTCCTTCCACATTTCATTGATTTATGTCTTTCTCTTTGTCTTGATTAGTTCCAACATGAGTTTGTCTCTTTTGTTAGTATTTCCAGAGAACCAGATTTTAGATTTATTAATTTTACTGTTTTTCTATTCACTTATGTCTACTTTTGTTATTATTCTGTGTTATTTTCCTCTTTTATTCGTAAGATTTTTAAGTGGAATGCTTAGCATCATTATTTTTGCTTTTATGTTGTAACAGAATCATCTAATGCTCTAATTTTACAAATGAGGTCTGCTGTGCCAGGATCCTATAGTTTTGCTATTTTTTTTTTGCGGTATGCGGGCCTCTCACTGTTGTGGCCTCTCCCGTTGCGGAGCACAGGCTCCAGATGTGCAGGCTCAGCGGCCACGGCTCACGGGCCCAGCCGCTCCGCGGCATGTGGGATCTTCCCGGACCGGGGCACAAACCCGTGTCCCCTGCATCGGCAGGTGGACTCTCAACCACTGCGCCACCAGGGAAGCCCAGCTTTGCTATTTTTAACATTATTTTAATTATCTCCTAACTTTACAGTTATTGTGTTCTGGATTCTTTTCCTCATCTGTATCATGTGCTACAGCACGAAAGTTTAAAATATGGCTTTATCATAAGATTGGATAGGTTAGAAACCCAATTCCTATACTAACCAATATGTGACCTTCTTCAGAGACAGGTGGTGAAGACTGCGTAGCTAATACATGTAAAAGGTTTTGCTTAAACCATTCTGTAAGTGTTCATACCAAAGTTCCCTTGGGCATACTCAAGGATCTGAACATTTGGGGTGGTGGGCATACTGATTAGTGGCACAGGTGTCTCAGCGTGGGTAGTGGATAGACCTCACACACTTGATTCAGGTCTGCAATCTTGTACTCGCTGCTGCTGTCCTGGGTTGTTTCTTTGGGTTTCCTGTTTGTTCAGGTGCCTTCCTTGAGGAGTACACCGTTCTGCTACTTACACAACTTCCTTTCTTTACATGATATAAATTATTCACCCCATAAAGCAGCACACATCTTACTATTTTCTTTTATTTAGCCTTTTTGTTGAATGGCCATGTTTTCTTTATTCTTAGGAAAGGTTGGACCATAGTCGCTCTTGTTTTTAGCAATTAAAGTGACTATTTAAAGACGAAAAGGCACATTCTTATGTAATCATCCAGGTATGGTGAAATGCAACCATTTTCAACTCTATGGAATATAAGAACTTCTTGCTTTTTGGTTTGTTTTCATGACTCCTTCTCCTTTTCCATTCTTTATTAATCTGTGACATTTTTTAATTTTAAAAAATTTATTAAAAAATAAATAAAACATAATGGTACAAAAAGTTTAAAAGTAAAAGAATTGGAAAAGATACACTGTGCAAATATAAACCCAAAGGAAATTGTATAATAACAGATACAGTAGACTTGAAAGCAAAAGTGTTACTAGAAATAAACAAGGGCAGTTCATATCAACAAGTCCAATTTACCAGGAAGTTTTAAATTTGTATGCACTTAAGTTCAAATTATATAGAGCAACAGAGCTACAAGGAAAAAATAGACAAATTCAGTATCATAATAGGAGATTTAACATACTGCTGTCATACACTGATAGAGGATACCTCTTTCAGAACCAGTAGACCCCCCCAAAAACAAAATTAGTAAGGACATAAAAAACTTAAATAACGTGAGCAGCAAATTTGATTCAACAAGCAGATATATAGTCACTATACTCCAAAATTTTAAATTACAAGTTATTTTCAAGCACACTTGGAACATTTTTGTTTTTAAGAAGATGTTGGGGGTAGGAGTTTATTAATTATTTATTTTTGCTGTGTTGGGTCTTCGTTTCTATGCGAGGGCTCCCTGTAGTTATGGCAAGTGGGGGCCACTCTTCATCGTGGTGCGCAGGCCTCTCACCATCGCGGCCTCTCTCGTTGCAGAGCACAGGCTCCAGATGCGCAGGCTCAGCAGTTGTGGCTCACGGGCCTATTTGCTCCGCGGCATGTGGGATCCTCCCAGACCAGGGCTTGAACCCGTGTCCCCCGAATTAGCAGGCAGACTCTCAACCACTGCGCCACCAGGGAAGCCCGGAACATTTTTTAAACTGACCATATTGTGCTATAAGGAAAATTTTAACAAATTTCTAAGTATTAAATTATACAAAGTGTGTTTTTTGACTTGTAGTTAACCTAAAGATCAGTAATAAAAAAATAACTACAAGTTATGAAAAACACTACTTCTAAGTAACCCCCCAAAAAACAAATCACAATTGGAGTTAGAAAATAATTTGAATTGAATGATAATATTACATACCAAAACTTGGATGTGACTAAAGCTGTGCTTACAGGAAAATGTATGTCTTTTTTTTTCTCTCAAGGTAACAGTAGTGTTTTTTTTTTTTTTAATGCACACGTAGCTATAAACCTAATAAATAGGTTTTCTCTATTTTTTTTTATACAGCAAGTTCTTATTAGTCGTCAGTTTTATACATATCAGTGTATACATTGTCGATACCAATTGCCCAATTCATCACCCCCTCACCCCCACCCCCCCACGGCTTTCCACCCTTGGTGTCCATATGTTTGTTCTCTACATCTGTGTCTCAATTTCTGCCCTGCAAACCGGTTCATCTCTACCATTTTTCTAGGTTCCATATATATGCGTTAATATACGATATTGGTTTTTCTCTTTCTGACTTACTTCACTCTGTATGTCAGTCTCTAGATGCATCCACGTCTCTACAAATGACCCAAGTTCGTTCCTTTTTATGGCTGAGTAATATTCCATCGTATATATGTACCACATCTTCTTTATCCATTCTTCTGTCAGTGGGCATTTAGGTTGCTTCCATGACCTGGCTATTCTAAATACTGCTGCAATGAACATTGGGGTGCATGTGTCTTTTTGAATTGTGGTTTTCTCTGGGTATATGTCTAGTAGTGGTATTGCTGGGTCATATGGTAATTCTATTTTTAGTTTTTTAAGGAACCTCTATACTGTTCTCCATAGTGGCTATATCAGTTTACATTCCCACCAACAGTGCAAGATGGTTCCTTTTTCTCCACACCCTCTCCAGCATTTGTTGTCTGTAGATTTTCTGATGAAACCCATTCTAACTGGTGTGAGGTGATACCTCACTGTAGTTTTGATTTGCATTTCTCTAATAATTAGTGATGTTGAGCAGCTTTTCACGTGCTTCTTGGCCATCTGTATGTCTTCTTTGGAGAAATGACAGTTTAGGTCTTCTGACCATTTTTGGATTGGGTTGTTTGTTGGTTTGTTTGTTTTTTTGTGGTACACGGGCCTCTCACTGTTGTGGCTGCTCCTGTTGCGGAGCACAGGCTCCGAACGCACAGGCTCAGCGGCCATGGCTCATGGGCCTAGCTACTACTCCGCGGCATGTGGGATCCTCCCAGACCGGGGCATGAACCCACGTCCCCTGCATCGGCAGGCGGACTCTCAACCGCTGCACCACCGGGGAAGCCTGGGTTGTTTGTTTTTTTAATATTGAGCTACATGAGCTGTTTAGATATTTTGGAGGTTAATCCTTTGTCCGTTGATTGATTTGCAAATATTTTCTCCCATTCTGAGGGTTGTCTTTTCGTCTTGTTTATGGTTTCCTTTGCTGTGCAAAAGCTTTTAAGTTTCATTAGGTCCCATTTGTTTATTTCTGTTTTCATTTCCATTACTCTAGGAGGTGGATCAAAAAAGATCTTGCTGTGATTTGTGTCAAAGAGTGTTCTTCCTATGGTTTCCTCTAAGAGTTTTATAGTGTCCAGTCTTACATTTAGGTCTCTAATCCATTTTGAGTTTATTTTTGTGTATGGTGTTAGGGAGTGTTCTAATTTCATTCTTTTACATGTAGCTGCCCAGTTTTTCCAGCACCATTTATTGAAGAGACTGTCTTTTCTCCATTGTATATCCTTGCCTCCTTTGTCACAGGTTAGTTGACCATAGGTGCAAGGGTTTATCTCTGGCCTTTCTATCCTGTTCCATTGATCTATATTTCTGTTTTTGTGCCAGTACCATGTTGTCTTGATTACTGTAGCTTTGTAGTATAGTCTGAAGTCAGGGAGTCTGATTACTCCAGCTCCGTTTTTTTCCTTCAAGACTGCTTTGGCTTTTTGGGGACTTTTGTGTCTCCATACAAATTTTAAGATTTTTTGTTCTAGTTCTGTAAAAAATGCCATTGGTAATTTGATAGGGATTGCAGTGAATCTGTAGATTGCTTTGGGTAGTAGAGTCATTTTCACAATGTTGATTCTTCCAATCCAAGAACATGGTATATCTCTCCATCTGTTGGTATCATCTTTATTTTCTTTCATCAGTGTCTTATAGTTTTCTGCATACAGGTCTTTTGTCACCCTAGGTAGGTTTATTCCTAGGTATTTTATTCTTTTTGTTGCAGTGGTAAATGGGAGTGTTTCCTTAATTTCTCTTTCAGATTTTTCATCATTAGTGTATAGGAATGCAAGAGATTTCTGTGCATTAATATTTTATACTGCAACTTTACCAAATTCATTGATTAGCTCTAGTAGTTTTCTGTTGGCATTTTTAGGATTCTCTATGTGTAGTATCATGCTGTCTGCAAGCAGTGACAGTTTTACTTCTTCTTTTCCAATTTGTATTCCTTTTATTTCTTTTTCTTCTCTGATTGCCGAGGCTAGGACTTCCAAAACTATGTTGAATGATAGCGGTGAGAGTGGACATCCTTGTCTTGTTCCTGATCTTAGAGAAAATGCTTTCAGTTTTTCACCATTGAGAATGATGTTTGCTGTGTGTTTGTTGTACATGGCCTTTATTATGTTGAGGCAGGTTTGCTCAATGCCCACTTTCTGGAGAGTTTTTTTTTATCATAAATGGGTGTTGAATTTTGTCAAAAGCGTTTTCTGCATCTATTGAGATGATCATATGGTTTTTATTCTTCAATTTGTTAATATGGTGTATCACATTGATTGATTTGTGTATATTGAAGAATCCTGCATCCCTGGGATAAATCCCACTCGATCATGGTGTATGATCCTTTTAATGTGTTGTTGGATTCTGTTTGCTAGTAATTTGTTGAGGATTTTTGCATCTATGTTCATCAGTGATATTAGTCTGTAATTTTCTTTTTTTTGTAGTATCTTTGTCTGGTTTTGGCATCAGGGTGATGGTGGCCTCACAGAATGAGTTTGGGAGTGTTCCTTCCTCTACAATTTTTTGGAAGAGTTTGAGAAGGATAGGTGTTAGCTCTTCTCTAAATTTTTGATAGAATTCACCTGTGAAGCTGTCTGGTCCTAGACTTTTGTTTGTTGGAAGATTTTTAATCACAGTTTCAATTTCATTACTTGTGATTGGTCTGATCATATTTTCTATTTCTTCCTGTATCAGTATTGGAAGGTTATACGTTTCTAAGAATTTGTCCATTTCTTCCAGGTTGTCCATTTTATTGGCATAGAGTTGCTTGTAGTAGTCTCTTAGGATGCTTTGTATTTCTGCGGTGTCTGTTGTAACTTCTTTTCCATTTCTAATTTTATTGATTTGAGTCCTCTCCCTCTTTTTTTTGATGAGTCTGGCTAATGCTTTATCAATTTTGTTTATCTTCTCAAAGAACCAGCTTTTAGTTTAATTGATCTTTGATATTGTTTTCTTTCTTTCTATTTCATTTATTTCTGCTCTGATCATTATGATTTCTTTCCTTCTACTAACTTTGGATTTTGTTTGTTCTTCTTTCTCTGGTTCCTTTAGGTGTAAGGTTAGATTATTTATTTGAGATTTTTCTTGTTTCTTGAGGTAGGCTTGTATAGCTATAAACTTCCCTCTTAGAACTGCTTTTGCTGCATCCCGTAGGTTTTGGATTGTCATGTTTTCATTGTCATTTTTCTCTAGTTATTTTTTGATTTCCTCTTTGATTTCTTCAGTGATCTCTTGATTATTTAGTAACATAGTGTTTAGCCTCCATGTGTTTGCGTTTTTTATGTTTTTTCCCGTGTAATTCATTTCTAATCTCATAGCATTGTGGTCAGAAAAGATGCTTGATATGATTTCAATTTTCTTAAATTTACTGAGGCTTGATTTGTGACCCAAGATGTGATCTATCCTGGAGAATGTTCCATGTGCACTTGAGAAGAAAGTGTAATCTGCTGTTTTTGGATGGAATGTCCTATAAATATCAATTAAATCTATCTGGTCTTTTGTGTCATTTAAAGCTTCTGTTTCCTTATTTATTTTCATTTTGGATAATCTGTACATTGGTGTAAGTGAGGTGTTAAAAGTCTCCCACTATTACTGTGTTACTGTCGATTTCCTCTTTTATAGCTGTTAGCAGTTGCCTTATGTATTGAGGTGTTCCTATGTTGGGTGCATATATATTTATAATTGTTATATCATCTTCTTGGATTGATCCCTTGATCATTATGTAGTGTCCTTCCTTGTCTCTTGTAACATTCTTTATTTTAAAGTCTATTTTATCTGATATGAGTATTGCTACTCCAGCTTTCTTTTGATTACCATTTGCATGGAATATCTTTTTCCATCCTCTCACTTTCAGTCTGTGTGTTTCCCTATGTTTGAAGTGGGTCTCTTGTAGACAGTATATATATGGATTGTTTTTGTATTCATTCAGGAATCCTGTGTCTTTTGGTTGGAGCATTTAATCCATTCATGTTTAAGGTAATTATTGATACATATGTTCCTATTACCATTTTGTTAATTGTTTTGGGTTTGTTTTTGTAGGTCCTTTTCTTCTCTTGTGTTTCCCACTTTGAGAAGTTCCTTTAGCACTTGTTGTAGAGCTGGTTTGGTGGTGCTGAATTCTCTTAGCTTTTGCTTGTCAGTAAAGCTTTTGATTTCTCCATTGAATCTGAATGAGATCCTTGCTGGGTAAGGTAATCTTGGTTGTTGTTTCTTTCCTTTCATCACTTGAAGTATATCATCCCACTGCCTTCTGGCTTGGAGAGTTTTTGCTCAGAAATCAGCTGTTAACTTTATGGGAGTTCCCTTGTATGTTATTTGTCCATTTTCCGTTGCTGTTTTCAGTAATTTTTCTTTGTCTTTAATTTTTGCCAATTTGATTACTGTGTGTCTTGGCGTGTTTCCCGTTGGGTTTATCCTGTATGGGCCTCTCTGCACTTTCTGGACTTGGGTGGCTATTTCCTTTCCCATGTTAGGGAATTTTTTGACTATAATCTCTTCAAATATTTTCTCGGGTCCTTTCTCTCTCTCTTCTCCTTCTGGGACCCCTGTAATGCGAATGTTGTTGCGTTTACTGCTGTCCCAGAGGTCTCTTAGGCTGTCTTCATTTCTTTTCATTCGTTTTTCTTTATTCTGTTCTGCAGCAGAGAATTCCACCATTCTGACTTCCAGGTCACTTATCCGTTCTTCTGCCTCAGATATTCTGCTATGGATTCCTTCTAGTGTATTTTTCATTTCAGTTTTTGTATTGTTCATCCCTGTTTGTTTGTTCTTTAATTCTTCTAGGTCTTTGTTAAACATTTCTTGCATCTTCTCGACCTTTGCCTCCATTCTTTTTCTGAGGTCCTGGATCATCTTCACTATCATTATTCTGAATTCTTTTTCTGGAAGGTTGCCTATCTCCACTTCATTTAGTTGTTTTTCTGGGGTTTTATCTTGTTCCTTCATCTGGTACATAGTCCTCTGCCTTTTCGTTTTGTCTGTCTTTCTGTGAACGTGGTTTTCGTTCCACAGGCTGCAGGATTGTAGTTATTCTTGCTTCTGCTGTCTGCCCTGTGGTGGATGAGACTATCTAAGAGGCCTGTGTAGGTTTCCTAATGGGAGGGACTGGTGGTGGGTAGAGCTGGATGTTGCTCTTCTGGGCAGAGCTCAGTAAAACTTTAATCCTCTTGACTGATGATGGGTGGGGATGAGTTCCCTCCCTGTTGGTTGTTTGGCCTGAGGTAACCCAAAACTGGTGCCTACCTGGGCTCTTTCATCAGGCTAATAGCAGACTCTGGGAGGGCTCACACCAGGGAGTACTTCCCAGAACTTCTGCTGCTAGTGTTCTTGTCCCCATGGTGAGCCACAGACACCCCCGCCTCTGCAGGGGATCCTCCAACACTAGCAGGTAGGTCTGGTTCAGTCTCCCCTGTGTTCACTGCTCCTTCACCTGGGTCCCAATTCTTACACTAGTTTGTGTTTGCCCTCCAAGAGTGGAGTCTCTTTTTCCCGCAGTACTGTTGAAGTCCTGCAGTGAAATCCCACTAGCCTTCAAAGTGTGATTCTCTAGGAATTCCTCATCCTGTTGCCGGACCCCCAGGTTGGGAAGCCTGACATGTGGTTCAGAACCTTCACTCCACTGGGTAGACTTCTGTGGTATAATTGTTCACCAGTTTGTGAGTCACCCACCCAGCAGTTATGGGATTTGATTTTGCTGTGATTGTGCCCCTCCTATTGTCTCACTGTGGCTTCTCCTTGGTCTTTGGATGTGGGTTATCTTTTCTGGTGATATCCAGTGTCTTCTTGTCAATTATTATCCAGCAGGTAGTTGTCATTATGGTATTCTCACAAGAAGGAGTGAGAGCACGGCCTTCTACTCTGCCATTTTGGTTAGCTTCCCTAATCTGTGACTGAAACTGTTCAATTTTTACATGAGAATTTTGTTTAATATTTAGTATATTTACTAAGAGTATAGTGTACTTATTAGCAAAAACCCTGTCCCTCTGTTTAGTTCATTTTGATTTTGTTCTCTGTTGCATAGTTTCTCTACCTACTTATCAAATAGTTTTTATTTATTTATTTTTTTTTCTTTTTTAAATCTTTATTGGAGTATAATTGCTTTACAATGCTGTGTTAGTTTCTGCTTTATAACAAAGTGAATCAGTTATACATATGTTCCCATATCTCTTCCCTCTTGCATCTCCCTCCCTCCCACCCTCCCTATCCCACCCCTCCAGGCGGTCACAAAGCACAGAGCTGATCTCCCTGTGCTATGAGGCTGTTTCCCACTAGCTATCTACCTTACATTTGGTAGTGTATATATGTCCATGCCTCTCTCTCACTTTGTCACAGCTTAACCTTCCCCCTCCCCATATCCTCAAGTCCATGCTCTAGTAGGTCTGTGTCTTTATTCCTGTCTTACCCCTAGGTTCTTCATGACCTTTTTTTTTTTTTTCTTAGATTCCATATATATTTGTTGGCATACGGTATTTGTTTTTCTCTTTCTGACTTACTTCACTCTGTATGACAGACTCTAGGTCCATCCACCTCATTACAAATAGCTCAATTTCGTTTCTTTTTATGGCTGAGTGATACTCCATTGTATATATGTGCCACATCTTCTTTATCCATTCATCCGATGATGGACACTTAGGTTGTTTCCATCTCCGGGCTATTGTAAATAGAGCTGTAATGAACATTTTGGTACATGACTCTTTTTGAATTATGGTTTTCTCAGGGTATATGCCCAGTAGTGGGATTGCTGGGTCATATGGTAGTTCTATTTGCAGTTTCTTAAGAAACCTCCATACTGTTCTCCATAGTGGCTGTACCAGTTCACATTCCCACCAGCAGTGCAAGAGTGTTCCCTTCTCCCCACACCCTCTCCAGCATTTATTGTTTCTAGATTTTTTGATGATGGCCATTCTGACTGGTGTGAGATGATATCTCATTGTAGTTTTGATTTGCATTTCTCTAATGATTAATGATGTTGAGCATTCTTTCTTATGTTTGTTGGCAGTCTGTATATCTTCTTTGGAGAAATGTCTATTTAGGTCTTCTGCCCATTTTTGGATTGGGTTGTTTGTCTTCTGTTATTGAGCTGCATGAGCTGCTTATAAATTTTGGAGATTAATCCTTTGTCAGTTGCTTCATTTGCAAATATTTTCTCTCATTCTGAGGGTTGTCTTTTGGTCTTGTTTATGGTTTCCTTTGCTGTGCAAAATCTTTGAACTTTCATTAGGTCCCATTGTTTATTTTTGTTTTTATTTCCAATTCTCTAAGAGGTGGGTCGAAAAGGATCTTGCTGTGATTTATGTCATAGAGTTTTCTGCCTATGTTTTCCTCTAAGACTTTGATAGTTTCTGGCCTTACATTTAGGTCTTTAATCCATTTTGAGCTTAGTTTTGTGTATGGTGTTAGGGAGTGATCTAATCTCATACTTTTACATGTACCTGTCCAGTTTTCCCAGCACCACTTATTGAAGAGGCTGTCCTTTTTCCACTGTACATTTTTGCCTCCTTTATCAAAGATAAGGTGACCATATGTCCATGCGTTTATCTCTGGTCTTTCTATCCTGTTCCATTGATCTATCTTTCTGTTATTGTGCCAGTACCATACTGTCTTGATTACTGTAGCTTTATAGTGTAGTCTGAAGTCAGGGAGCCTGATTCCTCCAGCTCCGTTTTTCATTTTCAAGATTGCTTTGGCTATTCGGGGTCTTTTGTGTTTCCATTACAAATTGTGAAATTTTTTGTTCTAGGTCTGTGAAAAATACCAGTGGTAGTTTCATAGGGATTGCATTGAATCTGTAGATTGCTTTGGGTAGTAGAGTCATTTTCACAATGTTGATTCTTCCAATCCAAGAACATGGTATATCTCTCCATCTATTTGTATCATCTTTAATTTCTTTCATCAGTGTCTTATAATTTTCTGCATACAGGTCTTTTGTCTCCGTAGGTAGGTTTATTCCTAGATATTTTATTCTTTTGGTTGCAATGGTAAATGGGAGTGGTTTCTTGATTTCTCTTTCAGATTTTTCATTATTAGTGTATAGGAATGCCAGAGATTTCTGTGCATTAATTTCGTATCCTGCTACTTTATCAGATTCATTGATTAGCTCTAGTAGTTTTCTGGTAGCATCTTTAGGATTCTCTATGTATAGGATCATGTCATCTGCAAACAGTGACAGCTTTACTTCTTCTTTTCCCATTTGGATTCCTTTTATTTCCTTTTCTTCTCTGATTGCTGTGGCTAAAACTTCCAAAACTATGTTGAATAAGAGTGGTGAGAGTGGGCAACCTTGTCTTGTTCCTGATCTTAGTGGAAATGCTTTCAGTTTTTCACCCTTGAGGACGGTGTTGCCTGTGGGTTTCTCATATATGGCCTTTATTATGTTGAGGAAAGTTCCCTCTATGCCTACTTTCTGCAGGGTTTTTATCATAAATGGGTGTTGAATTTTGTCAAAAGCTTTCTCTGCATCTATTGAGATGATCATATGGTTTTTCTCCTTCAATTTGTTAATATGGTGTATCACGTTGATTGATTTGCATATATTGAAGAATCCTTGCATTCTTGGGATAAACCCCACTTGATCATGGTGTAGGATCCTTTTAATGTGCTGTTGGATTCTGTTCGCTAGTATTTTTTTGAGGATTTTTGCATCTATGTTCATCAGTGATATTGGCCTGTAATTTTCTTTCTTTGTGATATCCTTGTCTGGTTTTGATATCAAGGTGATGGTGGCTTTGCAGAATGCGTTTGGGAGTGTTCCTCCCTCTGCTATATTTTGGAAGAGTTTGAGAAGGATAGGTGTTAGCTCTTCTCTAAATGTTTGATAGAATTCACCTCTGAAGCCATCTGGTCCTGGGCTTTTGTTTGTTGGAAGATTTTTTTTTTTTTTTTTTTGCGTTACGCGGGTGTCTCACTGTTGTGGCCGCTCCCGTTGCGGAGCAACAGGCTCCGGACGCGCAGGCTCAGTGGCCATGGCTCACGGGCCTAGCCACTCCGCGGCATGTGGGATCCTCACGGATCCCCTGAATCCACAGATGGACTCTCAACCACTGTGCCACCATGGAAGCTCTGTTGGAAGATTTTTAGTCACAGTTTCATTTTCAGTGCTTGTGATGTGTCTGTTCATATTTTCTGTTTCTTCCTGATTCAGTCTTGGCAGGTTGTGCATTTCTAAGAATTTGTCCATTTCTTCCAGGTTGTCCATTTTATTGGCATAGAGTTGCTTGTAGTAATCTCTCATGATCCTTTGTATTTCTGCAGTGTCTGTTGTTACTTCTCCTTTTTCATTTCTAATTCTGTTGATTTGAGTCTTCTCCCTTTTTTCCTTGATGAGTCTCGCTAATGGTTTATCAATTTTATTTTTATGATTTCTTTCCTTCTGCTAACTTTGGGTTTTTTTGTTCGTCTTTCTCTAATTGCTTTAGGTGCAAGGTTATGTTTTTTATTCGAGATGTTTTCTGTTCCTTAAAGTAGGATTGTATTGCTATAAACTTCCCTCTTAGAACTGCTCTTGCTGCATCCCGTAGGTTTTGGGTCGTGTCTCCATTGTCATTTGTTTCTAGGTATTTTTTTATTTCCTCTTGATTTCTTCAGTGATCACTTCGTTATTAAGTAGTGTATTGTTTAGCCTCCATGTGTTTGTATTTTTTACAGATCTTTTCCTGTAATTGATATGTAGTTTCATAGCATTGTGGTCGGAAAAGATACTTGATACAATTTCCATTTTCTTAAATTTCCCAAGGCTTGATTTGTAACCCAATATATGATCTATACTGGAGAATGTTCCATGAGCACTTGAGAAAATTGTGTATTCTGTTGTTTTTGGATGGAATGTCCTATAAATATCAATTAAGTCCAATTTGTTTAATGTATCATTTAAAGCCTGTGTTTCCTTATTTTCATTTTGGGTGATCTGTCCATTGGTGAAAGTGGGGTGTTTAAGTCCCCTACTATGATTGTGTTATTGTCGATTTCCCCTTTTATGGCTGTTAGTATTTGCCTTATGTATTGAGGTGCTCCTATGTTGGGTGCATAAATATTTACAATTGTTATATCTTCTTCTTGGATCGATCTCTTGATCATTATGTAGTGTCCTTCTTTGTCTCTTCTAATAGTCTTTATTTTAAAGTCTATTTTGTCTGATATCAGAATTGCTACTCGGCTTTCTTTTGGTTTCCACCTGCATGGAATATCTTTTTCCATCATCTTACTTTCAGTCTGTATATGTCTCTAGTTCTGAAGTGGGTCTCTTGTAGACAGCATATATATGGGTCTTGTTTTTGTATCCATTCAGCCAATCTGTGTCTTTTGGTGGGAGCATTTAATACATTTACATTTAAGGTAATTATCAATATGTATGTTCCTATTCCCATTTTCTAAATTGTTTTGGGTTCGTTATTGTAGGTCTTTTCCTTCTCTTGTGTTTCTTGCCTAGAGAAGTTCCTTTAGCATTTGTTGTAAAGCTGGTTTGGTGGTGCTGAACTCTCTCAGCTTTTGCTTGTCTGCAAAGGTTTTAATTTCTCCATCAAATCTGAATGAGATCCTTGCTGGGTAGAGTAATCTTGGTTGCAGGTTTTTCTCCTTCATCACTTTAAATATGTCCTGCCAGTCCCTTCTGGGTTGCAGAGTTTCTGCTAAAATATCAGCTGTTAACGTTATGGGGATTCCCTTGTGTGTTATTTTTCCCATGCTGCTTTTAATATGTTTTCTTTGTATTTAATTTTTGACAGTTTGACTAATATGTGTCTTGGCGTGTTTCTCCTTGGATTTATCCTGTATGGGACTCTCTGTGCTTCCTGGACTTGATTGACTATTTCCTTTCCCATATTAGGGAAGTTGTCAACTATAATCTCTTCAAATATTTTCTCAGTCCCTTTCTTTTTCTCTTCTTCTTCCGGAACCCCTATAATTCGAATGTTGGTGCGTTTTAATGTTGTCCCAGAGGTCTCTGAGACTGTCCTCAGTTATTTTCATTCTTTTTTCTTTATTCTGCTCTGCAGTACTTATTTCCACTATTTTATCTTCCAGGTCACTTATCCGTTCTTCTGCCTCAGTTATTCTGCTATTGATCCCATCTAGAGTATTTTTAATTTCATTTATTGTGTTGTTCATCATTGTTTGTTTCATCTTTAGTAGTTCTAGGTCCTTGTTAAATGTTTCTTGCATTTTGTCCATTCTATTTCCAAGATTTTGGATCATCTTTACTATCATTATTCTGAATTGTTTTTCAGTAGAGTGCCTATTTCCTCTTCATTTGTTAGGTCTGGTGGGTTTTTAATCTTGCTCCTTCATCTGCTGTGTGTTTTTCTGTCTTCTCATTTTGCTTATCTTACTGTGTTTGGGTTCTCCTTTTTGCAGGCTGCAGGTTCATAGTTCCCGTTGTTTTTGGTGTCTGTCCCCAGTGGCTAAGGTTGGTTCAGTGGGTAGTGTAGGCTTCCTGGTGGAGGGGTCTAGTGCCTGTGTTCTGGTGGATCAGGCTTGATCTTGTCTTTCTGGTGGGCAGGTTCACGTCTGGTGGTGTGTTTTGGGGTGTCTGTGGCCTAATTATGATTTTAGGCAGCCTTTCTGCTAATGGGTGGGGTTGTGTTCCTGTCTTGCTAGTTGTTTGGCCTAGGGTGTCCAGCACTGTAGCTTGCTGGTTGTTGAGTGAAGCTGGGTGCTGGTGTTGAGATGGAGATCTCTGGAAGATTTTCGCCGTTTGATGTTATGTGGAGCTGGGAGGTCTCTTGTGGATCAGTGTCCTGAAGTTGGCTCTCCCACCTCAGAGGCACAGCACTGACTCCTGGCTGTAGCACCAAGAGCCTTTCATCCACACGGTTCAGAATAAAACGGAGAAAAATTAGAAAGAAAGAATTAGTAGAAGTAGAAAGAAAGAAAGAAAGAAGGAAAGAAAGGAGGGAGGGAGGGAGGAAAGAAGGAAGGAGGAAAGGAAGGAAAAAAAGAAGATAAAGTAAAATAAAATAAAATATAATAAAGTTATTAAAATAAAAAATAATTATTAAGAAAAAAAAACGGATAGAACCCTAGGACAAATGGTGGAAGCCTAGGACAAATGGTGGAAGCAAAGCTATACAGACAAAATCTCACACAAAAGCATACACATACACACTCACAAAAAGAGGAAAAGGGGAAATAATAATAAATCTTGCTCTCAAAGTCCACCTCCTCAATTTGGGATGATTTGTTGTCTAAAGGAGGGAAGAAAGGAAAGAAAGAATGAAGGTAAATATTATTTATTTATTGAAATAAAAAATAATTATTAAGAAAAAAAATTAAACAAAACAAAACAAAACGGACGGATAGAACCCTAGGACAAATGGTGAAAGCAAAGCTATACAGACAAAATCGCACACAGAAGCATACACATGCACACTCACAAAAAGAGGAAAAGGGGAAAAAAATCATAAATCTTGCTCTCAAAGTCCACCTCCTCAATTTGGGATGATTCGTTGTCTATTCATGTATTCCATATATGCAGGGTACATCAAGTTGATTGTGAAGGTTTAATCCGCTGCTTCTGAGGCTGCTGGGAGAGATTCCCTTTCTCTTCTTTGTTCTCACAGCTCCCAGGGGCATAGCTTTGGATTTGGCCCCGTAGGTTGCCGGAGGGCGTCTGTTCTTCGCTCAGACAGGACGGGGTTAAAGGAGCAGCTGCTTCCGGGTCTCTGGCTCATTCAGGCCGAGGGGGAGGGAGGGGCACGGAGTGCGGGTGAGCCTGCGGCGGCAGAGTCCAGCGTGACGTCGCGCCGGCGTGACGTCGCGCCGGCGCGACGTTGAAGCAGCCTGAGGCGCACTGTGCGTTCCTCCTGGGGAAGTTGTCCCTGGACCCCGGGACCCTGGCAGTGGCGGGCTGCACAGGCTCCCCGGAAGGGGTGTGTGGATAGTGGCCTGTACTCGCATACAGGCTTCTTGGTGGTGGCAGCAGCAGCCTTAGCGTTCCGCGCTTTTAGCCGCGGCTCGCGCCCATCTCTGGAGCTCCTTTAAGCAGCACTCTTAATCCCCTCTCCTCGCGCACCAGGAAGCAAAGAGGGAAGAAAAAGTCTCTTGCCTCTTCGGCAGTTCCAGACTTTTCCCAGACTCCCTCCCTGCTAGCCGTGGCGCACTAATCCCCTGCAGGCTGTGTTCACGCCGCCAACCCCAGCCCTCTCCCTGCGATCCGACCTCTGAAGCCCGAGCCTCAGCTCCCAGGCCCCGCCCTCCCCGGCGGGTGAGCAGACAAGCCTCTGGGCTGGTGAGTACCAGTCGGCACCGATCCTCTGTGTGGGAATCTCTCCGCTTTGACCTCCGCAACCCGGTTGCTGTGCTCTCCTCCGCGGCCCCGAAGCTACCCCGCTCTGCCACCCGCAGCCTCCGCCCGCGAAGGGGCTTCTAGGGGCGTGGAAACTTTTTTTCCTTCACAGCTCCCTCCCACTGGTGCAGGACCCGTCCCTATCCTTTTGTCTCTGTTTATTCTTTTTTCTTTTGCCCTACCCAGGTACGTGGGGGAGTTTCTTGCCTTTTGGGAGCTCTGAGGTCTTCTGCCAGTGTTCAGTAGGTGCTCTGTAGGAGTTATTCCACGTGTAGGTGTATTTCTGGTGTATCTGTGGGGAGGAAGGTGATCTCCGCGTCTTACTCTTCCGCCATCTTCCCCTCCTCTCCTCAAATAGTCTTTAAAGCAACAGCAGTTTAATTCAGCCCTTCATCTTCTTCTTTCAGTCAGATGCATAATTGGTTGACAGATTTCTGAGGTTTGTTATGCTCGCTTGTCTCTCTGCGAGCTTTACTTATCAATGATAGCTTGACTGAGGCAGTATAAACATTGGGTCACATTTTCCCCTTCAAGTTTTCCGAAAATGAAATGAGATTTGTCGTAAATTTTTGTGTCCCCAACCACCCCCACTTTGTTGATTATAAAACATTGCATTGACATATATACACTGATATGTATAAAATAGATAACTAACAAGAACCTGCTGTATAAAAAATAAATAAAATAAAATTCAAAAATTCAAAAAATAAAAAACATTGCATTCCCATTACTGAAAATCCCTCATGAGAATACCTTTATGCAGCCCAAGACCTGTGGCATCACCAGGTAGGGGTCTTATCTTTCCTTAGGAATGGAGGCAAGTAGTGAGCTGTCACCATGGTTTCTTGCCAGGTTCTCTGAAGTTGTACAGGTTCTACTGTGATCATAACATGGGAGGAGAGCCTGTAGGGTCTGCTTCAGGCTCCTCTACGTAGATATTATGATTGCTTGAGTTTTGTTTTTCTGTCAAAGAATAAGGAGAAACTTTTACTTCATGCTCCAATGATAGTTTCATGACTGGAGGGCATCTGTGGCCCAAGCTGGAATGACCCTTCAGAGTTGTCCTGCATCGCCTCATCCTTCTGTTTTGGGGCAGTGGTTCTCAGATTTGACACGTATTCTTCCCAGTCCCCCTGCCTGAGTAGAATCCTTGGGTCCCTGGGTTCTGCCAGTAGAGACTCACCTGCAAAGCATTGGCAGCTCTGCTGTCACCTACTCCTGTCACCAAGGGGTCTCACCAATTTGGAGGCATAGAGTCCAGCCTCCTAGGGGCGATGCAGGACAACTCTGAAGGATAATTCCAGCTTAACAGCTCCCTGAGTGGCTGCCTGAATCCTTTGTCAAGACCACATTATGGTCCAGCTTCTCCTTTTGTTCAGTCCTGCTTCCTCCCCTTTCCTTTTTCACGTGTTGATACTGAGTGTACTCCCTAAACACACTTCCTGCAACATCATCTCATTCTCTGAGTCTGCTTCCTAGGGACCCCATTCTGCAATACTCAGTTGATTCCCTCAAGCTCCTCAGCCCCTTGCTTGGCACGAACAGTGCCGGCCCTGATTGCACCGCAGGCCTTCGCATGGGCTCTTTCTTCTGCCATACTGCCCCTCCCTTTGCATGTCCTGATGGCTTGTTTCCTCACTTCAAGTCTCTGGTCATTTGCTACCTCATTGAGCAGGCCATTGTGACCTCCCCATAGTAAAATAAAATCCTTTCCTCATTACCTTACTTTAGTTTTCATTCCTCTTGATGACCATCTGACAGAAATATTTCTGTTTACTCTGTCTTCCCCTACCAGTGTGTACGTTCCATGAGAATATTTTGTTTATTATTCCTTCCGCAGTGTCTGGCACATAGTAAGAACCCAGTAAATATTTGTTGAAAGAATGAATACATGAGTGAATTCTATCTGCTTTCCTTCTCTAAGCCTGAAAGTACTTTCTCTTTCCATGCCTCCTCCTGTTTAGTTGCAGTTGGATGGCCGGAATTTCCAGCTAGAGAGAGCACATTCTAAAGTGTGCTCTTCACTACTTGATTTAGTAAGGAGAGGGCAAAAAGGTAGGATTCTTGGAAGAGTGCCTGGAGAAGGCCCATTTTTCCTAGGTGAGGAAGTGGGGATAATCTTCTGGCTTGTTTCTTTTCTTCTTCTTTTTTAAACTTTTCCTCTGTTATCATACTTCAAAGCATTGGACACTGACCTATGTGCTACATCCCTGTAGCCTTTAACCTCATCATTGTCTGTTACATGTGAATTACCAGGGGAGGTAATTCACTGAGCTGTATCTCATAGCGATCAGCAGCCCTTGACTTGGCCATAGGAGTAGGCATCATCATGTCTGAGGATCAGTTAGTTACTGGTGAGTCTCCCCAATTCACTCAGTCACTGACTTCATACTTACATACTTCTCTTATGTCTAAATTCCTCTTTTATTAAAAAAAGGGTGAAGACAAAGCCCTTGCAACACAATATTTCAATTAAGAGAAATGAAAATGATTAAGCCCTAAACCCACACTTGTCCTCTGCTTAACAAGCCCTTGCGACACAATATTTCAATTAAGAGAAATGAAAATGATTAAGTCTTAAACCCACACTTGTCCTCTGCTTAACAAACACTTTTTCTCCTGCACACAGGAATATGAGACCTGAACCTTCCTTTCCCACTGTGGAGGGGTTACAGTTTGAAGGAAGCAATTCACTTATCCATCTAATTTCCAGAAGATCTTGATTGTGAAGTGCTATTTGTAGATACCATCAGAGATGACCAGGTAAATGAGCAGTGACTGATTCAATTAATTGATAAGAATCTATTAGTATGGATCCAAATCATCTTGTCTGAATACAGAGCATTAGGTACCAATAACTATCAGGGTGGCTGTCATTTCGTCTTGGTGGAATAGAGGATCCTGTGTGTGATGAAGCCCAGAAGGTGGCGCTGTGCACATTTAAGGGATAATTGATTTTTTTAAGTGCCCGTGGACCCTGTGTGGATAGCAGTTTGTGAGATATCCCTCTGATTGGTCAGTTTGAGGGGCAGAATCCACCCTTTCTGTGTCCAGAAGGCCTTCCCCTTTGAGGAAGTCCGGGCATTCACACTCTGCATGTTTTGGCAGGGAGTCAGAGGACTTACTTTGAAATCCTGGCTTTGCCATTTACAGGCTGTGTGGCCCCGAGCATGGTACTTAACCTTGGTTTTGCTCAATATAATTTAGGATAGATAAGAACTCTGTCATCAGGCTCTGAGGATTAAATGAAATAATGTATGCTAAGTGTGTTACCTATGGTCGGGCCGCATGTCTGTCTTAGAAAAGGGCATCATTCTGGAGTGATGTGGCCCCTCTGATTGGCATGGTAAATGGAGAGTGGGCTGGGCTGCAGCCCCCTCCAGCGCCTGCCTGGGCCAAGTGCCCTTGTGCTGCCCAGCCTGCCCTCCCCTCATCCCACTTTACCTGCAAACTTGTGAGCCGGGAGTTAGTTGATACGGCCATGCTCATCTTAGATAATTAACAGTGGCAAGAAGAAGAGAAGGGTGCAGTGTTATTCCTTTGGAGGGAGATGGAGAGATAACCAGGACAATTTAAGCCTTGGGGCCTTAAAATATATAATCGGTATGCTACAGAGCCAGACTGGAATAAACAAAAAGGCATGTAATTTGAACAAAGGATTCTTGGAAATCTGAAGTGGAAACTTAGCCCCCAGAGCAGGAGATTTTACCTACTTGGAAAATTGAATTTGTTAACCTTCAGGATGTTGAAATTCCTGGATAACTTAACAGAGTGTCTAAAATGTGGGTTCCCATGAACGATGACTTAGAGCTGGAGCTACAGTGCGGTTCTAGCAGTGGGGACATGTTGCTATGGAAACCCTGAAGCTGGAAGTTCCTCCATGCCTCAGAAAGGCTGTCAATTAGATCCATGCACTTGGGGAGTCTAATGAAAACAGACACTTGTCATTTTTCCAGCAGCCATCTAACATTATATACATTTAAAATATGACCATGGAAAGAAAAGCCTGCGGTTAAGTTGAGCTGTTTAAGAGAATTCTCTTGTGTGGCTTTGACAGGGAAGATTTTTTTTTTTCTCTCCCTCTACATTAAAGGAAAAAAGTGAGGCCCTCCAGTGTTGAGCAGAAACACAAATAGGAGGACCACTTATGGTGGTTCATTCCAGGCTGTTGGAAGGGAGCCTCAGGCCTACAACCCTTATTTACTTCACAGTGAGGGTGGCTGGCTCTCCCTTTCATATTCACCACTCTCAAACTGGGTCCCCAGAGCTTTTGGTATTGTGAACTCACACTGGTTGACTGATAGGTACTTTTCTTTTAATGGGGCAGCTCATAAAAGAGACCTTCATTAGACACCACTCTCTGCAAATGTCAGATGCTGAGGAATAAGGAATCATAGTTTTCGCTTAGATTGACTTGCCATTTGAGGCCAACTGCTGGGATCTGACTTTCCCTGAGAACACAAATCAATAGTCAGTAGAGAAATCAGAGAAGAAGAGCTGGTTGAAGATGGAGTATTACTATTTGTTTTCAATTGAATGTATGTGTGTATATATATATTTGCTTATTTTTACCCAAACATGCTAATTTTGAGTTGCAGTTTGCAGAAGAAACACGTGTACTTCTTATCATGGGATGATTAATAATAAGATGGGAACACTTTTTTCAAATTGGGCTGGGACCTGAGGACCTGGTGGTTATGAACAATGTCAGGCACAAACAAAGAGCTGAAAGCTCACATTTAGTCACGCCTGCCTTTGCCTAACCCATTAGGCAGCCAAATGACAATTGAAAATTCAGTTCCCCACATTGAGAAGTAAAGACTGGTGCCTCTTTGACTTCTGAGTTCAGGGCATCCTACTCTTTTTACTTTTCTTTTATATGTCAAATCAGAAGTAGATCAACAGAAACCAGTGTTATTAGTTCTCCAGTTAAGTTTGGCTCATAAGAATGTAGCAAACTACATTTGGTTTTCAGCGATATTTGGAAATCGCATTTTATGTTCCAGATCTGATTGCATCTGGAATTATCACATCTCTTTTTTTTTTTTTGCGGTACGCTGGCCTCTCACTGTTGCGGCCCCTCCTGTTGCGGAGCACAGGCTCCAGACGTGCAGTCTCAGTGGCCATGGCTCACGGGCCCAGCCGCTCCGCGGCATGTGGGATCTTCCCGGACCGGGGCACGAACCCGCATCCCCTGCATCGGCAGGCAGACTCTCAACCACTGCGCCACCAGGGAAGCCCTCACATCTCTTTTTGTGGCAAAGAAGCTAACAATGTTGATATGGAAAGACACAGATATTGCTTGCCCTCACAGTTGAACTGGGGGGGGTGGGGAGACAGTAATTACACATATCCCCAAAGTACACATATTATTTGGCACTAGATAAAGATTCTGCTGAGAAACTCTTTCTTCGTATACACAGTAATGATGGTAATTTGTGCAATAAAAACAGGAAACAGCAAACCAAAGTCACATATCTGTCCCCATAGCTTTATACTCTAATATCAAACACTGCAGATGGATGGTTGACAGAATGATTCCCCACATCAAATATGTTCAAGTAGAAAGTGCGGTTCAGTGGTTAGAGTGTAAGACTTAACATGGACTCTACCACTAACTGACTGTGTAATCTTGGGAAAGTCACTCACCCAATCTGGCTATCAGTTTTAACACCTCTATTATCAATATAAGAGAGTTGATCTAATTGAGGACAAGTTTCCTTTTTTCATTCTGTGTAAGTGCAAAGCCTGCCATGTGGCCTTTAGGAGCTGAGCAAGTAGCTACTTCCTGGATGGGCAAGGAAGGCCCTATTCCCACAGAAGCAAGAGTTGTGCTACAGCTTCCCAGCCTAACCACGAGGACATATGAGGACTAGCAGCTTTGTTCTGCTTCTGCAGAGCATGGGCAAGAGTCGAAGCACCTCTCTCTCAAGCAGCAAGAGTTGCCCAGGCAGTGCACACACCAACATGCTTCTCTAAGTGCTCTTGGATGAGAAGATGAGATGTTGCTCTGAGTGGGTCTTCTGGTTGGTATTTATAGGATCTCAAAGTTGTGGCTACATGGTCATCACTTAGATTCTCTTAAATTTTGTGATTTGCTACTTTTGGTAGCACAGAATTAGAACTTGGGAAAGAACAAAGGGATGGCCACCTTCCCCATAAGCTCTATTAATGGCAATCATTTTATAGAGACAATTGCTCCTTTTTGGGAGTGCCTCCTCTGACTCGATGCTGTCTGCCAGCTGAAGGTGAAATTACAACAATTACAAACTTAATCTTGGCTGTGACCCGGGAATTGACCCTTTGAAGGAAAATGGATTGTGTCTGAGTCTGTTATCTCTGCAAGGGGACAAGCTGTCTTCAGAATTGCTTTTGGGGCCCCATCATGTCATTGTGAAATTGCAGTTGGTGACCTTGGCAACATTTTTCAGATTTCGTGCAGATAAGCTTGAACACAGCCAGGTCCCTGGTTTCCAATGTTATTTAGAGAATTGGATGATTTAAAGCACTTATTTTTCCTTAACTCAATTCTCGTCATAATCCGTCAACATCACAGTACGTTTATTCTCCATTTCATTTTTATATGATCCTATTAGTTGGGAGTAACCCAAGTGATGTTTTTCTTTACTATGGCCCTGTCTCCTCTTTGCCTTTGCTAGAACCTTTTACTAAGTCAGAATTCAGCCATCCTCTATGCAACAATTTTTATAACCCTGATTTTGCTCCTCGGGTTTTGCTAGGGGTGAGATGAAGGCGGTTCCTTCTGTTCTATGCAAATGACATTTACAGCAGTGTCTTTAAATCAGAGGTTTGAGTTGCCTCTCTTAGATGATTGAGGCTGATATATTTGCAATCAGCTGCACTCCGTGGTGTCCTTGTGCTACTCCATGAAAGTGAAAGTAAGTTTTGGAATTGAGAGTGAGTCACACTTCCAGGCCCTAAGGAACATGGCCCCATCGTGGCTTCAGTGTGATGACTCAGCCAAAGTGGAGCCTAGGATGTGTGAAAGGCTTCATTCTTGGCTAAGTGGCTGCCTCCTATTAAGTTTCCAGGTGAGGGACTTCCCTGGTGGAGCTGTGGTTAAGAATCCGCCTGCCAATGCAGGGAACACAGGTTCGAGCCCTGGTCCGGGAAGATCCCACATGCTGCGGAGCAGCTAAGCCCGTGTGCCACAACTACTGAGCCTGAGCTCTAGAGCCCACGAGCCACAACTACTGAGCCCACGAGCCACAACTACTGAGTGCACATGCCACAACTACTGAAGCCCATGCATCTAGAGCCTGTGCTCCGCAACAAGGGAAGCCACGGCGATGAGAAGCCCACGCACTGCAATGAAGAGTAACCCCTACTTGCCACAACTAGAGAAAGCCCATGCACAGCAACAAAGACCCAGTGCAGCCAAAAATAAATAAATTTAAGTTAAAATAATAACATTAAAAATTTTTTTTTAATGTTTAAATAAATAAATAAATACTTTTAAAAAGTTTCCAGGTGAAACTGACATTCCCTGTTGTCAAGGAGCCAGTGGCTCTGAGTGAGCTCTCACCATAGCGGGAATGCTGGCCTGCCTCAAGGGGCATTTCTGCGTTTCCTGAGTTGGTTGCCTGTATATTGGAAACCTCACTGATCAGAGACCATGATAGAAGGCAACATTTACTGTCACCATTAAAGGTTATTTAAGGAATGCACATTCCTCCTGTACAACTGTTTTTCCCTTTGCCATAGCAGTAGAGGGCAATATGATAAAGTCTCAGTTCAGTTCAATTTGACAGACTACTCATTGAGAATCTGTTGCGCTGGGACTAGTGAGATGAAGAGCTAAGGACTGCCCTGCTTACGAGGTACCACTTAAGTGGATTTGATGTGGGATGTGTTGAACTCAGTGACATGGTCAGCGGGGAAAGAGAGGGGATCAGGGCTAGGATTATGGAAATAAACCAGCTCTGGAATTTTCCTCTCTAAACAGATGGCCAGCATTGTAATATACTGTGTAAAGGGAGTTCCAATACCTTGTATTTAGTATCTGAATGAATGTGACTATAGGCCTGGCTCATCCCTGAGGTTGCATGGATGGAGTACAGCAGTCCTCCTCATCCATGAGGATACATTCCAAGACCCCCAGTGGATGCCTGAAACCTTGGATTGCGCTGCACCCTATATATGCTACCTATTTTCCTATACATACATGATAAAGTTTAATTTATAAATTAAGCACAATAAGCGATTAGGAACAATAATTATAATATAGAAGAATGATAACAATATACTGTAATAAAAATTATGTGAATGTTGTCTCTCTCTCTCTCTCAAAATATCTTATGGTACAAACTTAATGCCCTTACCGTACACTGTGGCTGTAACTTTTGCAGTTTGAAGTGCAACAGCAAAACTAGCACAAATTTCTTTTTCCTTCTTCATAATTTCACAATAGAATATTTGTTCTTACAGTAGATCTTAGCAACCTCAGCATATGAATTTTTTTTCTTCCCTTACTAAGTCAGCGACTTTCCCTTTTCAGTGAAAGGAAGGACTCTATGGCTTCTCTTTGGCATATCTGAACTGCCAGCATCACAACTCTTGTACTTTTGGGCCATTATTAAGTAAAATAAGGGTGACATGAACACAAGCCCTGCAATACCGCGACTGTCAATCTGATAACTGAGAAGGCTACTAAGAGACTAACTGGCAGGAGACGCTCAACAAAGGGATGCTTCCCATTTCAGGCAGGACAGAGTGGGACGAACGGGATGAGACTTCATCGTGCTGTTTAGAACAGGGCACAATTTAAAACTTATGAATTTTTTTTCCTGGAATTTTTCATTTAATATTTTGGGACTGCTGTTGATCGTGTGTGATTGAAACCACAGACAGGGAAAGCTCAGATAAGAGGGAGCTGCTGTACCTAGAGCTACATGATTCATCCCTGCAGATCTGGCCCTTACTTCTGGTTAGGGGTAGTGAGTCAGGGCCCTGTTTCCTGAAGCAAGGGCCAGTGTGAGGTTAGCATACTTTCAGAGTCTGGTCTACAGAAATAGGGATTGAAGCATAGTTTCATTTTCCACATTGTACTGATCACCCCCATTCTTTTTCATACAACTTACTTCACTTGGCTTCTGGGATGCCAAACGACTTGATGGTTCTTCTACCTCACTGGTTATTCTTCTCAGTCTCCGTAACTGGTTCCTCCTCATTTCCTGACCTCCTCGGATAAGTGCAGATTCACTTATCCGACAGTTTACTCAACATTTCCACTTGAGCCTCTCAAACACAACAGGTTCCAAATCAGAGCTCCTTCTTTCCACCTGCCCCATCTGTAATCTTCCACATCTCAGTTTATGGCAAATCTGGTCTTCTAGTTGCTCAGCAAATGAAGACTTGAGCCATCATCGTTCCTCTCTCTCTCTCTCATGCACATGACATCTGTGTTGTAAAGAAATGCTGTTGGCCCTACCTTCAGAACACATCCAGGGTTCAACACTTCTCACGGCCTCCTCTGTTACCACCTTGGGGGGAGCCTTCAGCATTTCATCTACATTCTGTATCATGACAATAATTGTCAAACTGCTTCTTACTCTGCTCCTCCTGCATAATCAGTTTTCAACACAGTACAGAAACTTATTCATGGAATATCTAAACCAGATAATGCCAGTCTTCAAAAACCCTGCAAATACTTCATGTCATTCACAGTGGAAGCCAATGTTCTTATGAGGGTCTGTGTGGTCTAGCCTCAGTGACTTCTCGGACTTATCCCCTGAGGTCCTTATGCTTGGTGGCTCCACTGCAGCCTGCTGGTAGCTCCAGCACCCAAACAACCTCCTCCCAGTCTCCACACTGGCTGCTTCCTCTGCTTTCCTCCAGTTATCTGCATACTTAACCTTCCTTATCTCCTTCTGGTCTTTACTCATTTGTCACTATCTCAATATGGCCTGCTTAGATCACCCTATTTTATTTTTTTCTTTCATTGAAGTCTAGTTGCTGTACAATATTATATAAGTTACAGGTGTACAATATAGTGAGTCACAATTTTTAAAGGTTATAGTTATTAGAAAGTATTGGTTATATTCCCCTACATCCTTGTAGATTATTTTACAGCTAATAGTTTGTACCTCTTAATCCCCTACCCCTATATTGCCGCTCTCCTCTTCTGTCTCCCCACTGGTAGCCACTAGTTTATTCTCTATATTTGTGAGTCTGCTTTTTTTTTTTGTTACATTCACTAGTGTGTGGTATTTTTTTAGATTCCACTTATAAGTCATATCATGCAGTATTTGTCTTTCTCTGCCTGACTTATCTCACATAGCATAATGCCAAGTCCATCCACGTTGCTGTATATGGCAAAATTTCATTCTTTTTATGACTGAGTAGTATTCCGTCGTGTACGCGCCACATCTTCTTTGTCCATTCACCTCTTGATGGCACTTAGGTTGCTTCAGTGTCATGGCAATTGTAAATAACGCTGCTATGAACATTGGGGTGCATGAATTAGTGTTATTGTTTTTTTCGGATATATACCCAGCAGTGGAATTTCTGGATCGTATGGTAGTTCTATTTTTAGTTTTTTGAGAAACCTCTATACTGTTTTCCACAGTGGCTGCACCAATTTACATTCCCACCAACAGTGCAAGAGGATTCCCTTTTCTCCACATCCTCACAAACATTTGTTATTTGTGTTCTTTTTGATGATAGCCATTCTGGCAGGTGTGAGGTGATACCTCATTGTGGTTTTGATTTGCATTTCCTTAATGATTAGTGATGTTGAGCATCTTTTCATGTGCCTGTTGGCCATCTGCATATTGCAACCTGCATCCACCCTCCCCACCACCCTCCTTTGACAGGCGTTCCTGGTCCTGAGTAAGTAGTAAACTTACTCAGCTTTTTTTTCCTTCATCACAGATATTATCACCTTCCAATGTACTATGTTTTTCACTGTTGTCTTCCCTCCATCCTCCCCTCCCACCTACACACCAGAAAGAAAGGTGCATGTGGGTAGGGATTTTTATTTGTTTGTTCACCATTGTATCACAAGTGCCTTGAAATGGATCTGGTAGATGGTGGGGGCTCAATAAGTTGGTTGAATGAATGAATCCCGCAATCCTGTGCCTTCTTAATAAGCGCTTTCAAATACTGGGAGGTTCCGGGTTTTCATTTGGAAAAGGAGTGGTCAGTGAATTCTTAACCCACTCGTTGCTTTTACTCAACTCTAGAATGTATTTTGTCATATAATACCATAGAATTTAGATGTAATTTTTTAAATTGACATCATTAGGTGTTTCCCCCTCTGACAAAAAAGGGATACTCAGATATTTTAGGGAGAGTCAGACTTGCGATCAAGCGGCTTGCACCACGCTTTGATTTTCTTAGGAATTCCCGGGCATGTCATTCTTCTCATTAAACATAAGCTATTTCAGCCCTGACATGCTAGGTTCAGAGTGTTGGAGATAACTGACTCTAGCGCTGAGATATGCCAGTTGAGTCAGGCACCTAAAGTCACAGCAGTTGTCTTTGCTGGCATTATCAGTACCATGAAAAAACGGCTCTTATCACATCTTTCATTTTGAAGACGTGTGTGCATCTTTCTCCTTGGAAAAGAGAATCATGTATCTTTCCCATTTCTTCATGTAGAATGCTAAAAAGACATTCGCTCAGGGGTTGGAATGATCAAATCCATATTTTCTTCAATAAATAATCAAGATCAGGAAATAATACAAACCCCAACTCATCTCTAAGCATATAGAAAAGTGGGGATTGATGTTTAATTGCAAATGCTTGCATGAGCCAGTGTATCTCGTCGGCACTTCAGTGGGGATTTCAAACCCTAAACCCTGCTTTCTAGTTTATTTAGGTTTGATGCTAGTTTATTTAGGTTTGATGCTGTCAGGAGTGTTTTAAATTATTTTTTTAACTCTTTGGCAAAAGGAAGATAATTGATTCTGATAGCTCTTCTCTAAACCAGAATCTGCTCTCACTCTTTATATACCCTTTGGAGTAAAGAAAGACAGAAAAATACACTGGTGATGGCTTTGCAGTATGAATTGTAGGGGAGATAAAGGGAACAGGCTCTCCTGAGCTCACATTCTTCTTTTCCCATGAAAACATTTCTGTGATTCCTTGCAATTCTCTCAAGACCGGAGGATAAAGATTGTGCTGTAGATGTAACAGCCTTAATTAGTAAAACTGACAAGAAAATACTTATCTCTTTATATTGAATGACAGGAAAACACAACCTGGGGAATTTGTCACTTATGATGGAACAGAATCACATTTGAGTCTTACACATTTGTGTCAACCTGATTAGTTCACAGACAGGTTTTTGTTTAGCTTCCTGGATCATGAATATTCTGAATTCTTAGTTTTTCTTATCAGCAAAGAAAAACAGTTTATAACATGAGGCCTGAACAAGCAAAGTACTTTAGACCCTTTACAGTTTCCCTGCTATAGAAGCCGGTTTTCTGCTTAAAAGGGAAACTTGCTTTTTAAAATTTCATTTTTTTTTTTTTGATCAGAGATGGGGGGGGTTCATCACTTTATTTTCTAATATTTTTAAGGAAGGAAGACTTGTATTTTTGAATTCCACAATACTAATTCCATGACAGCTTTTCTAGCCATAATTGTACCTCCAAAAATAGTCACTTTACTGAAACAACTCTCTCTTCAAAAGAGCATAAATGTTTATCATTCCTCCTTGATAAATACTACACATGTATGCCAAGAACTGATTCATTCTTTGCAAGTCAGCAGTTTCATCCAATAGTAAAGAAACATGTCTACTATCATACGTGGTGTTATTTGCTACAGAGAATTCACCAAAGCCTGTTCTGAGCAGAATACTTGGCATTAGTTCTGTGTGAATCACAAGAGTTTTATCAATAGATAGTGTAGCTTGTACCTTTTTTCCTTGTGTGAAATGCAGCTTTGAAAAATGCCTCTCTTGGTCTCTTACATAACTTAAGTGAGTGAATTAATTTGGGGACACTAACATTATTTTTATTAATTTTTCCAGAAAGACATTGCATCTTTGAAAATGAACCACAAGCTTTGATGACTTCATGTCACTACTGGCTAAGGTTTTCTTACAGTAGCAGCATGGTTTTTCTGGGCTCCAGGGGAGCAGGAGGAAGGCAGTGCCAGGGACAGCTGGCACGATTCCTCTTTCTGTCGATGATGGGGATGTGGCCTTGCAATCATGAGCCTTGCTTAATTTGGTCCACGAACCAGGAGAGTGTCGTATTTGTAAACATTCCCTTCAAAAAAGGGAAAAGTTTCTAAGTGTATATTTGTCCAGATTGGTAATGTCCACAGGAAAAAAAAAAGAAAAAAGAAAAAATTGGCTTTCTTGTACTTTTGGCTGGGTCCTACCTGACTTGCAGGGTTCACTGGAGACTTGGGCCCCAGGAACAAGAGAAGAGCCCAGAATGACAGGCTGGGCCTGTTTCTGCCTGGGCCCCTGCCATGCTTCACGCTTCTGTTAAGGTCTGTATCCTTTGTCAAAAAAAGTTAGGAATTTATATGGTGTATGGGTGTATGTATGTGTGTTTACTACCCACAAATCCAAAACCTATTTCCAGAGGTAGAACAGCACACTAAGGACTAGGAGTTAATAAAGTGGTTGGTTCCATCAATCCCCATTTTCAGATATTCATTGCTGTATTTTCTGGTCGTATTTTATTTTTTAGGTACTTATGCTACATCACTGTAGGTACAGATTCACTTGTCCCAGCACACAGAGTTATGTCCCCACTTAAGTCACCTCTTTTATTTATATTTACAACATCAGTGTGAGTGGTACTACATTTTCAAACTTTTCAGTGGCTTTATTGAGGTGAGTTGATTTATAATAAACTGCACATATAAAGAGTATATCATTTGATAAGTTTAACAGATGTGTACATCCATGAAACCGTCGAGAAACCATTTTGCCATCAAGATAATGAACATATCCATCACCCTCAAAAATTACTTTGTGGCTATTCGTAATTGTACCCTCCAGCTCTCTAACCCTCCATCCCCAGGCAATCACTGATCTGCTTCCTGTTATTGTAAATTAGTCTGCATTTTCTGGAATTTAATACAAATGGAATCATATGGAACGCACTCTTTCTTGTCTGGCTTCTTTCACTCACTGTCATTGTTTTGAGATTCAAACATGTTGTATGTATTAGTAGTTTTTTCTCCCATTTTTATTGTTGAGCAGTGTTCCATCATATGGACATACAGCAATTTCTTTATCTTGTTGATGGACATTTGTGTTGTTTTCCGTCAGTGGCTACTACAAACAAAACTATTACTAACGTTAATGAACAGATCTTTAAATGGGCATATGCTTTAATTTCTCTTGGGTACACACTTAGGAGTGGAATGGCTACATCATATAGTAGATGTATTTTTAACTTTTTATAAAACTGTCAGACTGTTTTACAAAGTGTCTGTATCATTCTCCATTCCTTTCAGCAGTGGATGAGAGTTCCACTTGCTCCACATCCTTGAAGGGATTGGTATGGCCACTCTTTTAATTTTCAAGTTTCTAATAGTGGATAGTGGAATCTCTTTGTGTTTTTCTTTTTTTTTTTTAACATCTTTATTGGGGTATAATTGCTTTACAATGGTTTGTTAGTTTCTGCTTTATAACAAAGTGAATCAGTTATACATATACATATGTTCCCATATCTGTTCCCTCTTGCATCTCCCTCCCTCCCACCCTCCCTATCCCACCCCTCCAGGCGGTCACAAAGCACCCAGCCGATATCCCTGTGCCATGCGGCTGCTTCCCACTAGCTATCTACCTTACGTTTGTTAGTGTATATATGTCCATGCCTCTCTCTTGCCCTGTCACAGCTCACCCTTCCCCCTCCCCATATCCTCAAGTCCGTTCTCCAGTAGGTCTGTGTCTTTATTCCTGTCTTACCCCTAGGTTCTTCATGACATGTTTTTTCCCTTAAATTCCATATATATGTGTTAGCATACGGTATTTGTCTTTTTCTTTCTGACTTACTTCACTCTGTATGACAGACTCTAGGTCTCTCCACCTCATTACAAATAGCTCAATTTCGTTTCCTTTTATGGCTGAGTAATATTCCATTGTATATATGTGCCACATCTTCTTTATCCATTCATCCGATGATGGGCACTTAGGTTGTTTCCATCTCCTGGCTATTGTAAATAGAGCTGCAGTGAACATTCTGGTACATGACTCCTTTTGAATTCTGGTTTTCTCAGGGTATATGCCCAGTAGTGGGATTGCTGGGTCATATGGTAGTTCTATTTGTAGTTTTAATTTACATTTCCCTAATGTCTAATGATGTTCAGCTAATAACCCTTGACTGATGCGTATGCACTTATTTACCATCATGTATCTTTTTTGGTGATATATCCATTCAAATGTTTCATCCATTTTGAATTTTTAAAATTATTTTTTATTGTTTTAGACTTCTTTATATATTCTGGATGTGGTTTCATTGATTTTTCTCTATTGTTCTTCTGTTCTATTTCATCAATTTCAATCTAATTTTTACTGTTTCCTTTCTTGTGCTTACTTTGTCCTTATTTTTTTTTTTTTCCTAATTTGTTAAGAGATAAGCGTGGTCATTGAACTGAAAATTTTCTTCTTTCTAAAATATCAGTATTTAGTGGTGTAAATGTCCCCTTCGATACTGCCTTAGTTGCATTCCAATAACTTTTGATATGTTGTATTTTCATAATCATTCAGTTCAAAATACTAATTTCCCATTCTGATGTCTCCTTTGACCCATGAGTTATTTTAAAATGCAATCCAGAGCTAGAATTAAAGGTAAATGTAAATGGGGAAATAAACACCCACAGCAGATCTTGCTCTGGAGTGCAAGTCAGTGTGGACAGTTGGGGAGAGACTAAACAAAGTGGGAAAATACCAGAACAGGTCCGAGTCCTCTTAAGTTGGAACACAGTTACTGAAGACTTGCAATAAACAGACTCAAAAATGTGCAAAACTAGAGCAGCAGTCCAGGGAAGGCTCCATTTCTGCAGTTGTCTTGAAAAGGATGGGCGTCTCTGGGTGGCTTCGTGGCAAAGAGGAAGGAAGCAGGTAGAAGAAATAAACAATACTATACAAACAAAAGAGGACTGATGAATTGGAAGATACTCCAACTTTCTCCATTTATGATTCTATCCCCAAGTAAATTGTACTCTCTGTAGCAAGAGAGAAGGATACTGTTCAACTAAGAAACCCAGCAGACTAATCCAAAAGTTTTAACCTTCCTACATGGAAGGAGGTCAACTGCTAATCTGGAAAAGTAGAAGACATTTTAAAATTAAAGGAAATCAACTGCTAATATAGAAAAATGGAAGACATTTTAAAATTAAAGGAAATCAAATCAAAATTAAAGGGCCACACAAAACAACTCTAAATAGAAATTGAAAATAAGAATCAACTTATTTAGCTAATGAAAACATTTGCCTAAAATGAAAATGAAACAGGAAAATGGTAGGAATTAAATACTACTAAAAAAACACTTGCAAATAAAGAACACCTTGATTCAAAATTTACAACTTTGATTTAAAAATAAAAACTCCCAAGAGAAATGAACCAAAAAAATTAAAAGAACAAGATGAAATGACATGTGATCAAATCAGGAAAGAATTTGAAGTAAAAGGACAAATAATCGGATGAATGAAGACGAAATTATAGGTGCCCAAAGGATAGTGGACTGAAGTAATAAAACAGAAAAAAAAAGAAGTAAATACAATTAAGAAAGAGGGTAGAAGAATCTGAAAAACAAGTTATAAAAGATAGGTAAAGAAGATCCAGAACACCTATTATTGGAATCTCTGAAGAAGAAAAACAAAATATAGAATGAAACCAATACCTAAAATTGTAATCCAAAAAAAATCTGTAAATAAAAAAATGATCTGTATCTATATATCAAAATGTTATACTGTAAGTGTGGAAAATTGACCAGTAACCAACAGCTCTGGTACATATCCTGGTGAAACTTTTAATCTTTAACAATAAAGGAAAAAAAAAAAAAACCTCTGGCCTCCAGGCAAAAAAATCATATAGCTGACAAAGGAAAGAGAAACAGTGTGGCATCAAACTTCTTTCCATCAACCTACAAAGCAAGAACAAGGAGGAGCATCATTTTTAAACAACTCAAGGAAAAAAAGTAATAGCCAAGGTCTTTATGTCCAGACAAACTGTTCTTCATATATCAGAATTACAAAAAACAGTTTTAATACAGTTGACCCTCCCTATGTGGTGGTTCTGCATCTGTGGATTCAATCGAGGATCAAAAATATTTGGAAGAAAAAAAAATCCAAAACGTTCCAAAAACCAAAACTTGAATTTGTGGCACACCGGTAACTATTTATATAGCACATACATTGTATTAGGTATTTTAAGTAATCTAGAGATAATTTAAAGTATATGGGAAGATGTGCATAGACTATGTAGTATTTGCAAATACTACGCCATTTTATAGAAGGTGCTTGAGCATCCGTAGAATTTGGTATCCATAGGGGATTTGTTCCAGGACCTGTGGATACCAAGGGATGAGTGTATTCAAAAACTCAGGGGATACTGTACTCAGAGCCCTTCCTGAAGAATCTATGACAGATGAGCTTTGTCTCTACCAGGACTGACTGGGGAGCTTTGGCAAGATGTGATGACTGTGACCACTGAACGAACCACTTCCACTCTGCCCTTGCCTGGAAGAAGGTCTAAGTTCTGCTCTGCTTCCCCTCCATTCTAGCTTGACTTTCAGAAATGAGGCCCAAATGGGCAGACCTGAGATCAACCAGGCAGAGATGTTTTCTATGTGAATGTTGCCTGTGTGTGAGCACTAAATCTTTAAAAACTAACTGGAAATATCTTGCTCATTTCAACAGCGAAATATGTTCTCTGTGGATTCCATCCCCAGTCGTGGCTGCTTAAGATAATAGACAACTGAATTATAGAAATGAAAGGCGGGAAAAGGCAGGAGTCTACAGGCTGCCCATGAAAATTTGCAGAGGAGAATTTATGCATTTGAGTTATACAGACAGGAGCAGACTGTCTTGCATAGAGGAAACAACAAAGAAGGTGAGAAGTTTTAATTGTTCCCAGTGTTTATCTCGTGGGTATTTGAATGCCTCTGTTGCCTGACAAAGACAGTGTTCGGTGCCCTTCCATATTATGTTAAATTGGGGGAGGGATGTGTTCCTTGAGTTTCAGAAATACCCTAAGCCCTCATAGCATCCTTGGTGCCAGTAGGAGGTATGGGCATCCCTGAATGGTTTTAAGGGTTTCCTCCCTCTGTTTATATTCCTTGTGAAATAGACCCTTGCTATTCAAAGTGTGCCTAGTACCAGCAGTACTGGCATCATTGAGGAGCTTGTTAGAGATGCAGAATCTGTCTGCATTTCTAAAGTATCTTAAGCTTGAATATACATACAAATTATCTGGAGATCTTGTTAAAGGTAGATTTTGGTTCAGAAGTCTGGAGTGGGGCCCAAGATTCTGCATTTCTAACAAGCTCTCAGGTGATTTCAATGTTTCTGGTCCTCGGGTCCTTGCGATACACTAGATCACTTATACTCAGTTCCCTTCCAGAAGGGGTTTGTTGAAGGAACCTTTTCTGATATTCCCTGGCAGGCTAGTGTGTCCTGTGTTTCCCTATACATATCTAAAAAGAGCAATAAGCCATCATAAGTGGAGAGGATCTCCTGAGGACCCAGAACTAGGTTTTGTCTACAGTGGTTATTCCTAGACTAAATTTCCCTTATCTAGTCTTCTCAGGAAATCACATAGAATCAGGAATCACAGTTATCCATACCTATCTTGAAGTTTTTAGTGACCTCTTGACTATTGTGCAGATTCAAGAAAGGGCTGGCTCTTAATGTATAGCTGAATTTATTATGTAAGACATTAGTAGGAATATAATATAGTGAAATCCAACAAACAAAAAACAGTGCTACTTCATCTTGATTGCTTATCACATCACATAGGGCCTTCTAAAAAATGTCATTTCCTAAGCCTAACCTCAGAGATATTGAATCTAAATCTTTACAGGCAACAAGTATTTGCATTTTTAAAAACTTCACAGGGGCTTCCCTGGTGGTGCAGTGGTTGAGAGTCTGCCTGCCGATGCAGGGGACATGAGTTTGTGCCCCGGTCTGGGAAGATCCCACATGCCGCGGAGTGGCTGGGCCCATGAGCCATGGCCGTTGAGCCTGCGCGTCCGGAGCCTGTGCTCTGCAAACGGGAAAGGCCACAACAGTGAGAGGCCCACATACCGCAACAAAACAAAACAAAACAAAACAAAACTTCACGGGTGATTCTGATGCCAAGATAGTTTCAGAACACTATTCTGTGTAAATTATTCTCCTGGAATTATATAAAACCTGGTGGTATGAGATCAAACTGACAAAAAATGGGCAAGAATAATAAGAATTGGAGATTCAAACAACCCAGTTATCAAGCTTGGTCTAATGGAGAAATACAGAACTGTGCACTCAGTAACTGGAAAATACATATTTCTTTTCAAACACATATGTAATAATTACAAAAACTGTCCACAAACTAAGATATTAATCAAGTCTTAACAAATGCAAAAGAATGATTAGTATATAGATCATATTTTCTATCAACAATTAAACTCAATTTTTACTGAAAAAGCCCCACAGGCTCAGAAATTTAAGATACATACTTCCAGACAATACATAAGTCAAACAAAATCATAATGAATATTAGAAAATGCTTAGAATGGAAAAATAATAAAACCACGAAATGTTGACGTTTGTAGGATGAAGACAAGTAGTAATTCAAGCTCATTCGGGAAAAAAAAATCTAAAAATCTATAAACTAAGAGTTCAACTTAAAAAACTTGGAAGTGAATAACAGACAAAAGAACAGAAAAAAGGAAATGTAATGCAAATGCAAAGTTGGTTCTTCTAAAAGATCACTTGAAAAATACTCAGAAAAAATGACAAGAAAAGGGGAAAAAGCGATATTAAGAATAAAAAGAGGGCATGTCTAACTGTACAACAAAGATTAAAAGTTAACAAGGTAATGCATAAATGGGACTTGTCTGTATATGTGAAAATCAAAACAAAGTTACCAGAAAATAAAATTTATCAAAATTGAACCAAGAAGAAATAAAAACCAACAAAATTAAACCTGTGGCTAAAAACAATCTCTCCATCCAAACATCAGCAAGAACAACAAGAAGAAAAAAAGACCAAGACCATTTTATATTTAAATCCTAACATACACTCAAGTAACAGACAATTATAATAGTATATAAATTTTACTAGATAATATAATCTTATTTTGTAAAAATAACAACAAAACCATATAAAGATGGTATAAGAAAGAAACTTATAGGCCAATCTCACTCATGAACATAGATGCAAAATTTTAAAATATTTTTGTTAAATTAATCCATAGTATATAAGAAAGATAGTATATAATGTCTGATATTATCCAAGGAAAGCATGAATGATTTTACATTAGAACATTATTATTGTATTTTACCTCATTAAAGAACTAAAGGAGAAAAAACACATCAATAGATACAGAGAATCTATCCATAATGTCCATATGCATTGAATAATAAAAATTTCTAGAAAACCAGGAAGTATTGAATTGGCCAAAAAGTTCATTTGCGTTTTTCCTTAACTGAATCTGCTAATGGGTATCTGTCAACAACTTACTGCATATAATATATTCAGAGGTGAAAGTCTAGAACCATTTTCTTTAAAATGAAACACAATATAAGTAGCTTGAGTCTTGTTCTGGAGGTCCTAGACAGTGCAGTAAGACAAGAAAAGAAGAAAAATTCATAAAAGTAGAAGAAAACTGTCATTATTCACATAGGATATAAATGTAAATATAGCTAACCCTAAAGATTCTATTGGTGAATATTTATAAATAATAAGAATTATTTGAAAATTTGCTACACATAAATTCTATATCCAAATATAAATAGTATTTCTATATGCCAGCCACAAAGAATAGAAAATGTTATTATTTTAAAAGATGAATTTAATAAGAGCAACCAAAAATGTAATGGATCAAAGAATATATCTGACAAAGAATACACAAGACCTCTATTAAGAAAATTATAAAATTTTATTATATTAAAGAAAATAAAATTGATGATGAAATATACCAAGTTCAGGGAAAGGGAGACGCAATAATTTAGAAATGTCATGTCCCACACAAAGGACCCCTTTGATTTCAATAACAGTCCTAACAGAATTTTTCTTGGAATCTAACAAGGTGATTATTAAACTTATTAAGAGAACAATGTCAAGTAGAATGGAAACACACTTCAAAAGGAAGAGAAAGTTGATGGAAAATACTCTACTGGATATCACAACTTCTTATAAAGCTATTAGTATTGTTAGTTAAGGAATAGACAACTAAAACAATAGAAAAGGACTTAAGAGTCCAGAAACAGATAAAACTTAAACTGTGATGGAGCCAGTGTGGCAGACTTTTATGAAGGATAACTATATAAAACAGTTGTGTTGGAATAGTCGATTATATACATGGAGAATAATATTAGGTTCATATCTTACATAGTTCACAAAAATCTATTCTGGATGAATTGAATACTTTAGTCAAAAAGGAAATGCTTTAAAAATTTCCCGGGTTTAGAGGGATTGGTTCAAGATGCTGGAGTAGAAGGACGTGCGCTCACTCCCTCTTGCAAGAGCACTGGGATCACAGCTAACTGCTGAACAATCATCGACAAGGAGACACTGGAACTCACCAAAAAAGACACCTCACATCCAAAAACAGAGGAGAAGCCGCAATGAAGTGGTAGGAGGGCCGCAGTCACAGTAAAATCAAATCCCATAACCGCTTGGTGGGTGACTCACAAACTGGAGAACAATTATTCCACAGAAGTCCACCCACTGCAGTGAAAGTTCTGAGCCCCACGTCAGGCTTTCCAACCTGGGTGTCCGGCAGTGGGAGGAGGAATTCCCAGAGAATCAGACTTTGAAGGCTAACAGTATTTGATGGCAGGACTTCAGCAGGACTGGGGGGAACAGAAGCTCCACTCGTGGAGGTTACACACAAACTAGTGTATGAATCAGGATATGGGGGAAAGAGCAGTGACCCCATAGGAGAATGAACCAGACCTAGCTGCCAGTGTTGGAGGGTCTCCTGCAGGGTGGGGGGTGGCTGTGGCTCACTGCAGGGACAAGGACACAGTCAGCAGAAGTTCTGTGAAGTACTCCTTGGTGTGAACCCTCCCAGAGTCTGCCATTAGCCCCACCAAAGAGCCTGTAGGCTCCAGTGCTGGGTCACCTCAGGTCAAACAACCAACAGGGAGGGAACTCAGCCCCACCCATCAGCAGAAAAGCTGATTAAAGTTTTACTGAGCTCTGCTCACCAGAGCAACACCCAGCTCTACTCACCACCAGTCCCTCCCATCAGGAACCTTGCCCAAGCCTCTTGATAGCGTCATCCACCAGAGGGCAGACAGCAGAAGCAAGACGACCTGCAATCCTGCAGCCTGTGGAACGAAAACCACATTCACAGAAAGACAGACAAAACGAAAAGGCAGAGGACTGTGTACCAGATGAAAGAACAAGATAAAACCCCAGAAAAACAACTAAATGAAATGGAGATAGGCAACCTTCCAGAAAAAGAATTCAGAATAATGATAGTGAACATGATCCAGGACCTAGGAAAAAGAATGGAGGCAAAGATCAAGAAGATGCAAGAAATGTTTAACGAAGACCTAGAAGAATTAAAGAACAAACAAACAGGGATGAACAATACAAAAACTGAAATGAAAAATACACTAGAAGGAATCCATAGCAGAAAAGCTGAGGCAGAAGAACAGATAAGTGACCTGGAAGACAGAATGGTAGAAATCACTGCTGCGGAACAGAAAAAAGATTGAAAAGAATTGAAGACAGCCTAAGAGACCTCTGGGACCACATTAAACACACCAACATTCACATTATAGGGGTCCCAGAAGGAGAAGAGAGAGAGAAAGGACCTGAGGAAATATTTGAAGAGGTTATAGTAGAAAACTCCCCTAACATGGGAAAGGAAATAGCCACCCAAGTCCAGGAAGCGCAGAGAGTCCCAGGCAGTATAAACCCAAGGAGAAACATGCCAAGACACACAGTAATCAAATTGACAAAAATTAAAGACAAAGAAAAATTATGAAAAGCAACAAGGGAAAAACAATAAATAACATACAAGGGAACTCCCGTAAGGTTAACAGGTGATTTCTCAGCAGAAACTCTACAAGCCAGAAGGGAGTGGCATGATATATTTAAAGTGATGAAAGGGAAGAACCTACAACCAAGATTACTCTACACAGCAAGGATCTCATTCAGATTTGATAGAGAAATCAAAAGCTTTACAGACAAGCAAAAGCTAAGAGAATTCAGCACCACCAAACCAACTTTACAACAAATGCTAAAGGAACTTCTCTAAGTAGGAAACACAGAGAAGAAAAGAACTTACAAAAACAAACCCAAAACAATTAAGGTAATGGTAATAGGAACATACATATTCATAATTACCTTAAATGTGAATGGATTAAATGCTCCAACCAAAAGACACAGACTGACTGAATGGATACAAAAGCAAGATCCATATATATGCTGTCTGTAAGAGACCCACTTCATACGTAGGGACATATACAGACTGAAAGTGAGGGGATGGAAGAAGGTATTCCACGCAAATGGAAATCAAAAGAAAGCTGGAGTAGCAGTACTCATATCAGACAGCCACATGTAAAAGAATGAAATTAGAACACTCCCTAACACCATACACAAAAACAAACTCAAAACCTAAATGTAAGACTGGACACTAGAAAACTCTTAGAGGAAAACATAGGAAGAGCAGGTTTTTTGGGTTTTTTTTTTTTGCGGTACGCAGGCCTCTCCCGTTGCGGAGCACAGGCTCCGGATGCGCAGGCTTAGCGGCCATGGCTCATGGGCCCAGCTGCTCTGCAGCATGTGGGATCTTCCTGGACCCGGGGCACGAACCCGTGTCCCCTGCATCAGCAGGTGGACTCTCAACCACTGCGCCACCAGGGAAGCCCAAGAACAGTCTTTGACATATATCACAGCAAGATCTTTTTTGACCCACCCCCTAGATTAATGGAATTAGAAAGCAAAATAAACAAATGGGACGTAATGAAGCTTAAAAGCTTTTGCACAGCAAAGGAAACTATAAACAAGATGAAAAGACAACCCTCAAAATGGGAGAAAATATTTGCAAACGAATCAACAGAGAAAGGATTAATCTCTAAAATATATAAACAGTTCATGCAGCTGAATATTAAAAAAAACAAACAACCCAATCAAAAAATGCACAGAAGACCTAAATAGTCATCTCCCCAAAGAAGACATACAGATGACCAAGAGGTACGTGAAAAGCTGCTCAACATCACTAATTATTAGAGAAATGCAAATCAAAACTATAATGAGGTATCACCTCACACCAGTTACAATGGGCATCATCAGAAAATATGCAAACAACAAGTGCTGAAGAGTGTATGGAGAAAAGGGAACCTTTTTGCACTGTTGGTGGGAATGTAAATTGATACAGCCACTATGGAGAACAGTATGGAGGTTCCTTAAAAAACTAAAATCAGAATTACCATATAACCCAGCAGTCCCACTACTGGGCATATTATACCCAGAGAAAACCATAATTCCAAAAGGCATATGATCCCCAACGTTCATTGCAGCAGTATTTACAATAGCCAGGTCATGGAAGCAACCTAAATGCCCATCGACAGAAGAATGGATAAAGAAGATGTGGTACATATATACAGTGGAATATTACTCAGCCATAAAAAGGAACGAAACTGGGTCATTTGTAGAGACATGGATGGACCTAGAGACTGTCATACAGAGTGAAGTAAGCCAGAAAGAGAAAAACAAATATCGTATATTAATGCATATATGTGGAATCTTAGAAAAATGGTCCACATGAACCGGTTTGCAAGGCAGAAATTGAGACATAGCTGTAGAGAACAAACGTATGGGCACCAAGGGGGGAAAACGGGGGGTGGGGTGCTGGTGGGATGGATTGGGAGATTGGGGTTGACATATATACACTAATACGTATAAAATAGATAACTAATAAGAACCTGCTCTATAAAAAACCATTAAATGAAATAAAATTTTAAAAAATATATAGAGTGGTTTATATCCTGCAAAAAAAAAAAAATTTCTTGTAAGAAATACAAGAAAATATTTCTATGACTTTGAGGTAGAGAATTATTTCTTAATCAAGACACAACAAGCACAAACTGATTAACTTGACTACAATAAAATTAAAAGACCTGCTCATCAGACCATAAAGAAGGAGGAAATACAAGTTATAAACTGGGAGAAATTATTTTCCACAGATACAGCTAAGAAACTATTAGTATCCAGAATATACAAAGAACTCCCCAGACTCAATAAGAATTAGACAAAGAAATCCACAGAGTAAAATAATGAACAAAACCCACAAATAGTCATATTACAGAAGAGGAATTGCAAACGGCAATAAATATATCGAAAGATACTCCAACTTATTAGTATCAAGGAAAGACATTAAATACAAGATAACAATTTATAGTTCCCTGAATAGCAAAAGTTAATATCAAATGATACAAAGAATTAGTAAGAATATGGAGCAAGGCTAATTTTTAGAAACTGTTGGAGGAATGTTGATTTGGTAAAACTGCTTTGGAAAGCAGTTTGCTATTACCGAGTGAAGCTGAAGATGAACCTTTCCTTATGTCCTGACCATTCTCTATAACAGAGAGAAACTCTTGTGATATTTGTAATATCAGAAAACTGTAAATAAATGTCAATTGAGAAGAAAATGGAGCAAGTAGTTTTATGATCATACAAAGAAATACTGTAATACTATAATAATATAACAGTGAGAAATAAATGTGTTATATAGATGAATCTCCAAAAGAGAAAAAAAACTTTCAGAAAACTAGTTTTGAATAATAAAACTTTTGTGTTAAAAATACAAAAAATAAATAAGAGCAAAAAGTAGTAAGTTAAATGCACATGTGTGAAAGCTATATAGAAAAGAAATAGGATGATAAATTAAAAAAATTCAGGAATGGGGTTACCTTTAGGTGGAAGAGAGAAGGACATAATTGCAGATTTTTAGAGAGAAACCTTCAGTAACATTGGGAAAGTTCTATATCTCAAATCAGGTGGTGAGTTTATGGCTATTTGTTATCTTTTATACCTTACATATTATAAATTATGTAAATGTATCCAATATTGGACAACAAAATACTAGAAATGATTGACTCAGTCAAATATGTGTTTAGGAAATAAAAAGAAAAAAAAATCACACAAATGGCTAATCCAAAGCTGAGGAAAAACTTTGTGTTATCCCAATTCTTGAGGCAGCCAGAATGAGTCAGGTAATGCTTTTGTCCTCACCTAGAAAATGAATTCATTAAACAGTGTGTAGTTAAGGCCCTCAACAGCCCACATTTGTTTAAATCCAATTGATTGTTACCTTTTTTCATCTTATTTGACCTCTGAGCTGAGTATCTCCTTCCTAATTATTTTTCTGAGATAGCTTCTCATTTTGGCTTCTAAGCCATACTTGCCTGTTTATTTCTGTTTTCTTACCATTTCAGGACACTTTGCTGGCTCTCTTTATCAGTCCTAGAAAACAGAAACCACACTAGGTATTTTAGCAGGGAGAATTTAATATAGAAAACTGGTTACACAGGTGTTAGAGCGCTTAAAAAAAAAAATGAACACAGAAATAGTACCTGCAGGAAGCAATTAACACCTCAAGGGCTGAGAAATACCTGGGAGATGTTGGAGTTACCGGAAGTAGGATCTCAGAGGAGGGTCCTTGTGGAATTAGGACTGAAACTTGGGAGGAGTGGATATCATTCGGCCGGTGATGACACTCCAGAAACTCAGAGGAGAGCCCTGGCAGAGCTGAGCTCAGACTTCAGGGAGTGAGTACTGCTGGCTGCCACTGCTACTGCAGAGAGGACCACTTCTAGGGACTGAAATTGTCACCTTCTGTCTGGGGAAAGGGCTGCTGCTGAGGCAACAAAATCAGCAAGCAACAGGAAATGAGAAGTCTGTCTCCTTTCTTCAGCTTTCAGGTTTCCTTCTAGTGCCTCCTATTGACAGAACCTAAAAGGAAACCAGCTGGCTAAGAATAAAGTTTGTTTTCAGGGTTCTAGCTCTGGCATCACAAAGTGAAATATGAGACAGTGGATTTCAAGCTGTGAGAACATGGCATAATGATTGTCACTTTTTACCTGTCTTTAGGCTTCAAGTATTAGAAAACATTAGCGCTTAGTCCTTAGCCTATTTCTTTTACTAGTATGCTTTTTCTTTATGGAATCTTATCTGGTCTCATGCTTTCTATATCAGATAAAATCAGATGACTCCCAAATTTATTTCTCCAGCTTTCACTTGAGCTTCAGACTTATATATCCACCTACATATCTGACAACTCTAACTGGATGACCAAAAAGCAATTGCAAATTCAATACCTGTAAAATGGAATTCATGCATTTCCAAACCTGTTTCCTTTCAGTTTTCCTCTTCTCAGTTAATATCACCACCATTCACACAGTTGTTCAAGCAAGAAACCTGACATAATTCTTGCTTTCTTTATATCTCCCCTGTCCCCACACCCAATCATTAAAATTTGTGAGGTTTAACGTCTAAAATACACTCAGACCCCTCACCTTCACTCAACATGCATGACCACAGTTGTCATACAAATTGCCTTTCACATGGACCACAGCAGTAGTTTTTCAATGGCTCTCCCTCCTTTAATTTTTCATCCCTTTTAACTGACCCCTCAGATAGTAGCCTAAGTGATCTTCTAAAAATATCAATTGTATCATGCCACTCCCCCATGTAGAAACCTTTGGATTTCATTAATAGAACCAAAAAGGCCTTGAAGAGCCTGCATGACCTGGACCCTACTTCTCCATCCTGATCTCACACTGCTCTCCTTCCAGCTTGCTACTCTCTAGCTGCATTGGCCTAGGATGCTCTGCCATTGCTACCATGCATGGCTGCCTCTGACAGATATTAGCTTAAACATCATTTTTACACAGCGGTCTTTCCTTATTGTCTGTGTAAAGCAGCGCTTTGCTTTCCAGATGCTGTCTTATCATTTCATACTGTTTATTGCCTTCATAGTAATACTTGTAACTGACATTTTTTGCTTAATTTAATAGCTAAACTCTGACACATCCGTGGGAGATGACTCTGTCTTTAAACCACTGTATCTCCAGGATTGTCTATAACTGTCTAGCACATAATAGGTGTTCAATAATTACTTGCTGAATTAAAGAAAGCTATGAGAGCGGTCCAGCTTTCAGCCATCCCCATGCTCATTTTTCAGGGCGAATTTAGTAAAAAGTAGACCAAGGTGTGAGGAAATCTTATGATACATGGCAACATGTTCAGTTTCCTAAAAATGAAGGTGGCATAAAATCTCTCTTATGCCTGGAAAGTAGCTCAGAAAGGTTTGTTCTGTGGTTAGTGCCTCGAAAAACACCACCAGCAGCCTCCCAGCTACCCAACCATTTACACCTTAAAACTCCTACTGGCCACCCTTCTAGACAGAATTGCTGATGAGAACCAGCTCACTGGAGCCAGGTTGCCTTTCTGCCTCTGGACAGAGAGTTCATGATCTCCATTCACTTAAAAAAGGCCACACAGACCCCACTGCTGATGGCCACTTTTGACCTTAATTATTTATGTTCTTTCCCAGTGGTGGCCTACCACATGGCTCAGCAGACAAACCTTGGAGTCTGAGAGATTTGGGTTTCAATTCAGTTTTCCCTACTCACTTTCTTTACATCTCTGAGTTCCGGTTTCCTCATTTGTAATGTGCCAGTAGTAATAGTTATATCATGTTTGTGAAGATTAAAAGAAACAAAATGTGCAAAGTATCTAAAGGAGTGTCTGGCACAGAAAAGGAATGGGATTGCTAGGGATTATGTAAAACTAACATCACGGTGTTTGGAATCTAGGAGTACCCAGTCGGAACCAGCCCACTTCCTTTGCTTCTCTTTGTATTCACTGGAAAGGAAAAGTTCTCCCTCTCTGTGATAACTGTCTTTGCCCCCCATGACCCTTTCTTTGCCCTTGTTCACCTTGCTCTTGACCAGGGAGGCTCTGTGGGCCACACCACTGGGCTGATGTGCAGCCCTGGCAGGAGTGGGGGGGACACGTGCTCCTCGGCTCCGTCCCTGCAGGGCTGCCACGTGGGCCTTGTCCCCGGTCCACGGGCCTCAGCTCTGACAGTGGGCCCTCTGCATGGCATTCTTTCCCTCTCTGGGTTGCTATAACCACTCCATCCTCTTGCTCCTTTGGGCTTAAAGCATGTAACTCCACTTACTCAAGACACTGTTTTCCTTTAGTCATTTCCCTACATCCTGCACACACCCTTGTCAGTAGTCCCTTTATTACGCACTCTGTGGATTATTTTGATGTCATCTATTTTTGTCAGAATTGGGCTGATGCAGTCTCCCTAAATAGCCATAGGATGGTGACTAAAATCCACACTCAGTCTGAACATGTACACACACACACACACACACACACACAAGTCACATGCTCATTTTAACCCCCTTTATGGGAACCACTGAGACCACTACTGCCCCTACACTGAGACCTCTACTGAGACCACCAAAATCTATCCTTTTGGTCCTTTATAGCCACCAGCCAACCCAACTGTGGTCCAGGAGACTGTCGGCCACTGTCACTCCCATGGAGCGTTGTGACTCTGTTCTCCAGTTTTGTCTCCAATCTGCCATTTTACACAAGGTCCTAATCTGAGCAGGACCTTTCAGCTTCCCTAGTCTGGGGACAGCATTGTTCTTGTGAATCACTGACACTCGAGGAGGAATGAGATGTCAGTTACTTCCTCGGCTGAAACACTTCCACGTGCTCCACCTCCTTTCTCTGTGCTCCTCTGCCAGGGCAGGGAGCAAAGGCTTTGTTCACTTGCTAGCTCCTTGCACAGTTGCCAGATCTGTGGAGCTATGGAGCTATCCGGCAGCAGCAGAGAGTGAATGGCAAAGAGGCTGCCGTGGTAGGATTGGTGGCTTCCTTGAACTGATGGCGGTATCTAATAGTATTTGGTGGTAAGGACTGTGGGATGCTGTTACTGATAAATCCAGCACCTACCCAGAAGCAGCTCTAATGCTTTGGTTAAAAGCATTATTCATAGTTACTTATAGATCCAAAATTGCTGATTTTTTTAACCTTTGAAAAAAAATGTTAAAGAGGCTTTTAAAATACTTTATTACTACTAGGACATGTTCCCAACCTCTAAAACAGAGTAAAAGGATAACATCTACATTTCCTGGCTTAACCCTTTTTCTTTCCCCACTCAAGTTTAAACTCTATACACTGACGCCTAACCTTCATAAGCTACAGCCACACACAGTTCTTTCCGTTTTCAGACTTAACTCACCATAGCTTAGGTATAGAAGGAGTATTGTGCGTTATTACTTTTTAAAACAATTTTGTCTTTGATAGGAATGCTACACTGGTAAATCAGAGAAATATAGTAGACAAATGGGACCATTTGACATGGTCTTTATAGACAATTTGGAGACATAAGAATGCGCCAAGACTATGGTTAGTTGTGTCATCACTGGTGACCCAGTGGTATCCAAAGGGTATTCATTCAATAATATATAATCTATGTGGAGGGAAGCCTCTTAGAAACCAGCCCATAGTTCTTCTCCCTCTCCTGTCCTGTTCAAGACTTTATCACAAAATTGAGTAAAGGTCTAAGAGGACTATTTATAAATTTATCTATGGTATTAAATTATGAGGGATGGAAAATATTTCTGTGATGAAAGTTGGATCTAGATGTCCTCAACTGACAGTAATAATGGGCTGAAACTTGCAAGAAAAGATTGCAGACACACAAACTCACAGACACAAACGCAACAACTTCTAACAGCAAAGCAGAATCTGATGGGAATTTCCACTAACCACAAAGCAAGAAAACTGTATTGAAAAACCACCCAAGTTTGACCTCAGGATGTGACTGCTTGGTGAAAGATAAGATTCTTTATACTGCCTCCACTCTTTGCTTCCTCACTCTTATCCAGAGTTTGACAAAACTTGGAAACATCTTAGCAGTCACTGTCAATTTCCTGCAAGGAGGCTGACTCCATGTGGTCTAAGAGTAAAAAATTATTGCCTCCTTCTTACATTTTTATATACCAGGGGTCATAAACCCAAATGACTCCAGGGTCCAGGTGGGCAATATGTTGAGTGAAGAATGGGTTGGGGAGGTGGGAACTGTAGTGAGCTGAATATGCTAAAGAATTCATGATCCTTGACAAGCCTGGCAACCACTAATTTCCAACTGTCACCATTTTTGAATATGGGTACACTATTATCAGATAGTCTCTTCTTTTAGTTTATGTTAATTCTCTTGATCATTAAATGTTAGCAATATATTCAATTTCCTTTTTTTTTCTTTTTTTTATTCCAGTAAAATATACATAATATAAAAATTACCATTTAAGCTATTTTCAAATGTACAGTTCAGTGACATTAAGTACACTCACATTGTTGTTCAACCGTCACTACCATCCATCTCAGGAAATTTTTCATTCTGTAGCTTAAACTGTATCCATTGAATGATAACTTCCTATTTCCCTCTCCCCTCTAACCCCTGGCAACCACTATTCTACTTTCTGTCTATGAATTTGACTGCTCTAGGAAGCTCATATGAGTGCAGTCATATGATATTTGTCTCTTTGTGTCTGACTTACTTCACTTATCATAGTGTCTTCAATTATCCATGCTGTAGCATGTCAGAATTTAATTCCTTTTAAAAATTATTTTTAAATTTTTTGTTGTGGTAAAATATACACAATGTAAAATTTACCATCCTAACCATTTTTAAGTATATGGTTCAGTAGTGTAAAGTATATTTACATTGTTGTACAACCAATCTCCAGAACATTTTCATCTTGCAAAACTGAAACTCAGTACTTATTGAATAACAACTTCCCATTACCCCTTACCCCCAGCCCCTGGCAACCACCATTCTACTTTCTGTTTCTATGAGTTTGACTATTCTGGATTTCTCACACAAGTGGAATCATACAGTATTTTTCTTTTTGTGACTGACTTATTTTACTTAGTATAATGTCCTCAAAGCTCATCCATATTGTAGCATATGTCAGAATTTCCTTCCTTTTTGAAGGCTGAACAATATTGTACTGCTTGTATATACTGTATTTTGTATATCCATTAACCTGTTGATGGACACTTGGGTTGCTTTAACTTTTTGGCTATTGTGAATAATGTTGCTATGAACGTTGGCGTACAGATATTTGTTCATGTCCCTGCTATAATTCTCTTGAGTATATGCCCAAAAATGGAATTTCTGGATTATGTGGTAATTTTATTTTATTTTTTTATTATTTTTTAACACCTTTATTGGGGTATAATTGCTTTACAATGGTGTGTTAGTTTCTGCTTTATAACAAAGTGAATCAGTTATACATATACATATGTTCCCATATGTCTTCCCTCTTGCGTCTCCCTCCCTCCCACCCTCCCTATCCCACCCCTCCAGGCTGTCACAAAGCACCAAGCCAATATCCCTGTGCCATGCGGCTGCTTCCCACTAGCTATCTACCTTACTACGTTTGTTAGTGTGTATATGTCCATGACTCTCTCTCGCCCTGTCACAGCTCACCCTTCCCCCTCCCCATAACCTCAAGTCCGTTCTCTAGTAGGTCTGCGTCTTTATTCCTGCCTTACCCCTAGGTTCTTCATGACATTTTTTTTTCTTAAATTCCATATATATGTGTTAGCATACGGTATTTGTCTTTTTCTTTCTGACTTACTTCACTCTGTATGACAGACTCTAGGTCTCTCCACCTCATTACAAATAGCTCAATTTCGTTTCTTTTTATGGCTGAGTAATATTCCATTGTATATATGTGCCACATCTTCTTTATCCATTCATCCGATGATGGGCACTTAGGTTGTTTCTATCTCCGGGCTATTGTAAATAGAGCTGCAATGAACATTTTGGTACATGACTCTTTTTGAATTATGGTTTTCTCAGGGTATATGCCCAGTAGTGGGATTGCTGGGTCATATGGTAGTTCTATTTGTAGTTTTTTAAGGAACCTCCATACTGTTCTCCATAGTGGCTGAACCAATTCACATTCCCACCAGCAGTGCAAGAGTGTTCCCTTTTCTCTATGTGGTAATTTTATATTTAATTTTTTGAGGAACTACCGTATTGTTTTCCACAGTGGCTACCCCATTTACCATTTCCACTAACAGAGCACAAGGGTTCCAACCTCTCTGCATCCTCACTAACATTTGTTATTTTCTGTTTTTTTGATAATAGCCATCCAAATGAATATGAAGTGTTATATAATTGTGGTTTGACTTTCACTTCCCTAATAGCCATCCAAATGAATGTGAAGTGTTATATAATTGTGGTTTGATTTGCACTTCCTTAATAATTAGTGATGCTGAACATCCTTCTATGTGCTTATTCACCATCTGTATATTTTGCAGAAATGGCTTAAATCCTCTGCCCATTTTTAAATTGAGTTGTTTGTTTTTAGTGTTAAGCTGTAGGACTTCTTTACATATTCTGGATATCAATCTTTTATAAGATATAGGATTTGCAAATATTTTCTCCCACTCCTTGTGTTGCCTTTTCAAACTGTTGATAGCATGCTTTGATGCACAATAGTTTTAAATTTTTATGAAGTCCAGTTAATCTCCTTTTTCTTTTGTTGCTTATGTTTTTGGTGTCACATCTGAGAAATCATTGCCAAATCCAACGTTGTGAAGCTTTTTTCCTATATTTTCTTTGAAGAGATTTTATAATTTTAGTTCTTATGCTTAGGTCTTTTATATTGAGTTAATTTTTGTATATTGTGTAACGTAAGGGTACAACTTCATTTTTTTGCATGTAGATATTCAGTTTTCCCATCACCATTTGTTGAAAAGACTAACCTTTCCCCATAAAGTGGTCTGGCACTGTTTTTTTTTTTTTTTTACATCTTTATTGGAGTATAATTACTTTACAGTGGTGTGTTAGTTTCTGCTTTATAACAGAGTGAATCAGTTATAAATATAGATATGTTCCCATATCTCTTCCCTCTTGCATCTCCCTCCCTCCCACCATCCCTATCCCACCCCTCCAGGCAGTCACAAAGCACCGAGCTGATCTCCCTGTGCTATGCGGCTGCTTCCCACTAGCTATCTACCTTATGTTTGGTAGTGTATATATGTCCATGCCTCTCTCTCGCTTTGTCACAGCTTACCCTTCCCCCTCCCCATATGCTCAAGTCCATTCTCTAGTAGGTCTGTGTCTTTATTCCTGTCTTACCCCTAGGTTCTTCATGACATTTTTTTTAATTCCATATATATGTGTTAGCATACGGTATTTGTCTTTCTCTTTCTGACTTACTTCACTCTGTATGACAGACTCTAGGTCTATCCTCCTCATTATAAATAGCTCAATTTTGTTTCTTTTTATGGCTAATATTCCATTGTATATATGTGCCACATCTTCTTTATCCATTCATCTGATGATGGACACTTAGGTTGTTTCCATCTCCTGGCTATTGTAAATAGAGCTGCAATGAACATTTTGGTACATGACTCTTTTTGAATTATGGTTTTCTCAGGGTATATGCCCAGTAGTGGGATTGCTGGGTCATATGGTAGATCTATTTGTAGTTTTTTAAGGAACCTCCATACTGTTCTCCATAATGGCTGTATCAATTCACATTCCCACCAGCAGTGCAAGAGTGTTCCCTTTTCTCCACACCCTCTCCAGCATTTATTGTTTCTGGATTTTTTGATGATGGCCATTCTGACCGGTGTTAGATGATATCTCATTTTAGTTTTGATTTGCATTTCTCTAATGATTAATGATGTTGAGCATTCTTTCATGTGTTTGTTGGCAATCTGTATATCTTCTTTGGAGAAATGTCTATTTAGGTCTTCTGCCCATTTCTGGATTGGATTGTTTGTTTTATTGATATTGAGCTGCATGACTTGCTTGTATGTTTTGGAGATGAATCCTTTGACAGTTGCTTCATTTGCAAATATTTTCTCCCATTCTGAGGGTTGTCTTTTCATCTTGTTCATGGTTTCCTTTGCTGAGCAAAAGCTTTTAAGTTTCATTAGGTCCCATTTGTTTACTTTTGTTTTTATTTCCATTTCTCTAGGAGGTGGGTCAAAAAGGATCTTGCTGTGATTTATGTCATAGAGTTTTCTGCCTGTGTTTTCCTCTAAGAGTTTGATGGTGTCTGGCCTTACATTTAGGTCTTTAATCCATTTTGAGTTTATTTATTTATTTATTTATTTATTTGCAGTACGCGGGCCTCTCACTGTTGTGGCCTCTCCCGTTGCGGCGCACAGGCTCCAGACACGCAGGGTCAGCGGCCATGGCTCACGGGCCTAGCTGCTCTGCGGCATGTGGTATTTCCCTGGACCAGGGCACGAACCTATGTCCCCTGCATTGGCAGGCGGACTCTCAACCACTGTGCCACCAGGGAAGCCCTTGAGTTTATTTTTCTGTAGGGTGTTAGGGAGTGTTCTAATTTCATTCTTTTACATGTGGTTGTCCATTTCTCCCAGCACCACTTATTGAAGAGGCTGTCTTTTTTCCACGGTATATTCTTGCCTCCTTTATCAAAGATAAGGTGACTATATGTGCGTGCGTTTATCTCTTGGCTTTCTATCCTGTTCCATTGATCTATAGTTCTGTTTTTGTGCTAGTACCATACTGTCTTGATTACTGTAGCTTTGTAGTATAGTCTGAAGTCAGGGAGGCTGATTCCTCCAGGTCCGTTTTTCTTTCTCAAGATTGCTTTGGCTATTTGGGGTCTTTTGTGTTTCCATACTAATTGTGAAATTTTTTGCTCTAGTTTTGTGAAAAATGCCAGTGGTAGTTTGATAGGGATTGCATTGAATCTGTAGATTGCTTTGGGTAGTAGAGTCATTTTCACAATGTTGATTCTTCCAATCCAAGTATATGGTTTATCTCTCCATGTATTTGTATCATCTTTAATTTCTTTCATCACTGTCTTATAATTTTCTGCATACAAGTCTTTTTCTCCTTAGGTAGATTTATCCTAGATATTTTATTCTTTTTGTTGCAGTGGTAAATGGGAGTGTTTTCAAATTTCTCTTTCAGATTTTTCATAATTAGTGTATAGGAATGCCAGAGATTTCTCTGCATTAATTTTGTATCCTGCTACTTTACCAAATTCATTGATTAGCTCTACTAGTTTTCTGGTAGCATCTTTAGGATTCTCTATGTATAGTATCATGTCATCTGCAAACAGTGACAGCTTTACTTCTTCTTTTCCAATTTGGATTCCTTTTATTTCTTTTTCTTTTCTGATTGCTGTGGGTGAAACTTCCAAAACTATGTTGAATAATAGTGGTGAGAGTTGGAAACCTTGTCTAGTTCCTGATTTTAGTGGAAATGGTTTCAGTTTTTCACCATTGAGGATGATGTTGGCCTGGTTTTGTCATACGTGACCTTTATTATGTTGAGTAAAGTTCCCACTATGCCTACTTTCTGCAGGGTTTTTATCATAAATGGGTGTTGAATTTGGTCAAAAGCTTTCTCTGCATCTATTGAGATGATCATATGGTTTTTCTCCTTCAGTTTGTTAATATGGTGTATCCCGTTGATTGAGTTGTGTATATTGAAGAATCCTTGCATTCCTGGAATAAACCCCACTTGATCATGGTGTATGATCCTTTTAATGTGCTGTTGGATTCTGTTTTCTAGTATTTTTTTGAGGATTTTTGTATGTATATTCATCAGTGATATTGGCCTGTAGTTTTCTTTTTCTGTGTCATCTTTGTCTGCTTTTGGTATCAGGGTGATGGTGCCCTCGTAGAATAAGTTTGGGAGTGTTCCTCCCTCTGCTATATTTTGGAAGAGTTTGAGAAGGATAGGTGTTAGCTCTTCTCTAAATGTTTGATAGAATTTGCCTGTGAAGCCATCTGGTCCTGGGCTTTTGTATGTTGGAAGATTTTTAATCACAGTTTCAATTTCATTGCTTGTGATTGGTCTCTTCATATTTTCTATTTCTTCCTGGTTCAGTCTCGGCAGGTTGTGCATTTCTAAGAATTTGTCCATTTCTTCCAGGTTGTCCATTTTATTGGCATAGAGTTGCTTGTAGTAATCTCTCATGACCCTTTGTATTTCTGCAGTGTCAGTTGTTACTTCTCCTTTTTCATTTCTAATTCTATTGCTTTGAGTCTTCTCCATTTTGTTGTTGGTGAGTCTGGCTAATGGTTTATCAATTTTTTTTATCTTCTCAAAGAACCAGCTTTTAGTTTTATTGATCTTTGCTATCATTTCCTTCATTTCTTTTTCATTTATTTCTGATCTGATCTTTATGATTTCTTTCCTTCTGCTAACTTTGGGGTTTTTTTGTTCTTCTTTCTCTAATTGCTTTAGGTGCAAGTTTAGGTTGTTTATTCGAGATGTTTCCTGTTTCTTAGGGTAGGATTGTATTGCTATAAACTTCCCTCTTAGAACTGCTTTTGCGCATCCCATAGGTTTTGGTTTGTCGTGTCTCCGTTGTCATTTGTTTCTAGGTATTTTCTGAATTCCATTTTGATTTCTTCAGTGATCACTTGGTTATTAAGTAGTGTATTGTTTAGTCTCCATGTGTTTGTATTTTTTACAGATCTTTTCCTGTAATTGATACCTAGTCTCATAGTGTTGTGGTCGGAAAAGATACTTGATACGATTTCAATTTTCTTAAATTTACCAAGGCTTGAATTGTGACCCAAGATAGGATCTATCCTGGAGAATGTTCTATGAGCACTTGAGAAAAATGAGTATTCTGTTGTTTTTGGATCGAATGTCCTATAAATATCAATTAAGTCCATCTTGTTTAATGTATCATTTAAAGTTTGTGTTTCCTTATTTATTTTCATTTTGGATGATATGTCCATTGGTGAAAGTGGGGTGTTTAAGTCCCCTACTATGATTGTTTTACTGTCAATTTCCCGTTTTATGGCTGTTTGTATTTGCCTTACGTATTGAGGTGCTCCTATGTTGGGTGCATAAATATTTACAATTGTTATATCTTCTTGGATCGATCCCTTGATCATGATATACTATCCTTCTTTGTCTCTTGTAATAGTCTTTCTTTTTTCTTTTTTTTTTTTGTGGTACGTGGGCCTCTCACTGTTGTGGCCTCTCGCATTGCAGAGCACAGGCTCCGGACGTACAGGCTCAGCGGCTGAGCTTGCAAAAACTGTCTCAAAATGACAGGCATCAGTCATTCTTTCTCAAATTTTATGTAATCCTCTAAAACTGACAGTGGCACAGAAAAAGGAATACAGCAATCAGAGAAACTCCTTTGCTGTGAATCAGAACATCTGAAGCTCCCCACCTTTTGTTTCTAGAAAAACAACATTCTTAAAGCTTATTTTCCACTTCTTCAGCACATCATTGATTACAGCAGAACCCTATAGAATGCCTTTCTTTAAAGGTATAATTGTTGGTATCACATGGATGTTGTTCCCTCCAGTGAAACTGAAACTTTAAATGGAAGCTTAATAATGAAACAATCTCCAGGTTTATTGATTTTCTTCAATAAGTTCCTTAACCTACTCAGGCATGTTTTTGTTTTCCAAAATAAAGCAGAGTCTAATTCCAAGTGTTTGATGTTAAGTTATTTGAAATGTTGAAATAAACACTGAAGTTAGTTGGAAACTAATTCAATCAGCTGTAGTTACAAGGGGAAAACAATATAAATACGTGTTAGACAATATTTTATTTAATGATACAAAGCTTAAAAGTTAGCTGTCAGCACTATGTAAAATAAAATTTATGTACTATAAGGAAATAGATCCCAGGATCAGGAAAAATTTAAATCAGGATACAAGGTCAAGATGGCTGGGGTGGGGTAGGGTGTTAGAATCCAGAAATAAAGGCTGGTGAATCTTGGATATTTACTACTGATGAGTTGAATGTTCATTTCTAAGATTCCTAGTGCCCAAGTTTAAAAAAGAAACATAGTAATCAACTTTATTGTCTGTGTAGGAGATATTGAATGGTAGACTTGAAGTGTCTTCATCAAAATCTTTCCTGAATATAACAGGTATTTTTTGCTCCTTCTTGTGGTAGCCCTTTAACATCAGGCAAAGCAGGATGCTACGGTGTAAAGTACAATTCAGAAAGAGATGCTGAGACAATATGATCCAAAACTTGTGGTCTCGCTAAGCCCATAGCCTTGATGATCACTGTATAATGCCTTTGTAGGGGGCTTAGAGGAAAGATATTAGTTCATCAGAGAATGATTGTTTTTAAATTACCCAGAATTATAAAATCAGAAGACTGTATAGTTGTATTTAAAGGGAGCTATTTTCAGAGGTGCCAGTGGAGCCCTATGCTTCATTGTTTCTAGACAACCAACATTCTTAAGGCTTATTTTCCACTTCTTCAGCGCATCATTGATTACAGCAGAGCCCTATAGAATGCCTTTCTTTAAAGGTATAATTGTTGGTATCACATGGATGGGCCCCAAAGCCCATACTGGTGAAATCTAAAGGAATTATGAGCACAGTTGGTCCTAGAACACCGAGAAAGCATGTTGTGATAGCTTCCCCACCTGCATACCTCACAAAGCTGGGGAAGGAAGTCTGTAGAGTTGGCAGCTGTTAACATCGCCAGCTGGATGAGACTCTTCTTGGAAGTTGTGAACTGGAAACTTTTCTTTTTGGTAAGAATAGCTGTGAAAAGCCTCCTGATCTTAAATTTATTGGCCTCATTAATAATTAATAAAGGTTTTATGAGCAAAGCAATGGCACATAAACATTCAGCTTATGCTATATGCTGCTTCCAAATCATAGTACTTGCTGTGATTTATGGGATGAAATGAAAATGGAAAAATGTGGGCTACAGCATATGTCTCCAATGAAAGAAAACAATCGAGATAATTTTCTAGTGTCACACACTGAGCCTCTCTCAGTAATGAACAGAAAGGGGTTCAAAGGGCACCTGTCATTAAGGCATTTCACCAATCTTTGCTTGCTGGAAACCACAGTACAGGCTGCATTCAGATGGTACAGGTGTACTTCATCCTCTGACATTTGGGTTCCCACAACATCCCATAGGTCAGGGGAGACCTGGGAGTTGACTTCTCCAGATCTACACTGAGGGTGACTCAGAAGCTTGGGATCCCCTTTTTCCCATCCTCTCTGCTGTTTGGTGTACTCTCTCTGCTTTTCATTTTAGAAGTAAAAACAAGAAGAGGATTAAATGTATGAAGTCACATAAATAAGCTTTAGTTAGTTATTTATGTTTGCTTTTCTGCTATTTTTATGACATCATTTGTTACTTGATTGAAACCTAACTGGTTATTTGCATTGCTATTCTTTTTGGAAAAGGGGGAAGAACAGGGGAAAGAGTTGCTTTTGGAATCAGATGGACCTATGTTTGGATCTCACATATGCCACTAAGTTATCTGAGCAAGCTACACAATTTCTCTGAGCCTTGCTGTCTTCTCTGTAAGACACGGGGGTAGTGCTTCTTCACACAGGGTTGCTGTAGAGCTTAAATGAAATAAATCACGCAAAGCACGTTGCCCAGTGCTTGGCACACAGTAGAGCCAGTAAAAGTAAAAGTTTGTATTCTGACCATTCCCATAGTTGTAGTTGGATGCCAGGTCCAGGCTCTTTCAAAAACTGGGCCACTTTGTGGACAGTGGGAAAGCAGATGGAAGCCTTTGGGAGGCCATGGATTACTCTCCGAATAGCTCAGACTTTTCATTGTTGGCTCTTCTTCCAAGGCTCCACACAGAGAAAGCTCAATACCCTGCAGCCCTGGGAACTGAGAAGACCGAGAGAGTCCCAGAGCCATGGGGCTGCTGGGGGCTCCCTGGAAAGTGGGGGTCATCCTCTCCAGAGACAGGGGTCTTCTCCTAGACTTAGACAAATATGAATGTTGGCAGAGATGTCAGGGCATGGAGGACTGGCAGCTCGGGCTGGGCCTTAGGAGAGGACGGGACTCCTGGGGCTCCTAGTGTTCAGACGGAGTCCTCGGAATATTGTCAGGGCTCCCACAGGCAATGAGTCTGGAGACTCACTCACAATAATCAAACTCACCAAAGACCAACATTTGAACCGGGCGCCAAATTACTTGTGTTGTGAAGGGTATTCCTTCCACCTAGATCACACCCTTCCATATCAGGAAACCCTATGAGCAGTTAGGGATTATCATTACAGACCTCAGAACCACCATTTATTGAGTGTCCAATGTGTGCTGAGTACAAACGTTCTTTTAACCTTAGGTGGAGTTTTCCCCAAGAGCATGGCTTGAGGCCACAGCTTGAATGCAGTTAGTTTATTTTGGGATGTCATCCCAGGGAATCGGAGTTGGTGGGCACTGGGAAGGGTTGAGTAGGGAAGAAGGGAAGGTGATCCAAGGGTCTCTTATTGGGCTGGTCACTTTTGTGGGCAACTGGGGCTCAATCCCACCAGAGAGCCTCTGGGTAGAATGTGCTTCAGAACTGTCTGCTCAAGACATCGAAGTATTCATTTCCTGATTTGTGTCCATCATTGGTTATGCCCAGGATGTGTTGTTAAGTCCTTCCAGCTTCCAAGTGTGTGCATATATGCCAGGATGGTCGAGTGGGCTCCTGCAGGCATTCCACAGGGAAGGGCACAGGAGCCCTGGGGAAGAATGCAAGAGACGCTTGATGCAGCTGGGCCAAGGGGCCCTGAAGCTACCCTTCTGTGTGACTAGTTGCTACAGCGGTGGCCAGACCAAAAAAGTGATCTGAGAGGATGTGAGACAAGGCACATGAGATGTCTAACATAGCCTTGACTCCTTATAGCAACCCCAGGAGGTCGATAATATTAGTGTCACTTCACTGATGGAGTAACCGAAGCTAGGAGAAGTGAAGTAACTGGCTCATGGCCATGCGGCTCTAAATGGCAGGGCCAGAATTTAAATGTAGGCTCGTGTTAACTTTAAAGCATGTGCCAGACTTCTCTGCTCTGATGCTGGGCTAGACACCTTCCATTTGTCCCTCTAAATTGTCTCTCCAGCCTTCTCTGCCCCGGGAAGATGATCTATGGGGATAATATCAAAAAGCTCTCTTTCACAGTGGCTTCTGGTTAGGGTAGTATAGTGGGGGAGCACCAGCAAGTGACCGGAGAGAGGGAGAGGGTATGATCAGTGTAGTTATTTCTTTGGTTCCCTCCCTGCAAGGTTGCCTGGGACTAGCTATGTCCCTGGATGGGATATCACAGCTCTTCCCAGGATGTATGTCCATACTTTTCTTTCCTCTTTGTTCTCCTAAGTGTCCTCTTTCTTTTCTCCCTTGATCCTAGGGGGCAGTGTTATTAGTCATTTGTGATTTCCTTATACTCTTCCTGTACCTCTTTGCCTTGTCCTAGTTTGAGTGTGCTGTACCCTGCTGGAGGGACCCAGATCGATACAGCCACGTCCCAGACGTGGCTGGAAAACGCAGTCGGAGCACAGACGTTATCTGCCTAGGTCCACCTCCATGTCACTTACCGCAGGAGAGAGCACTCTCTTTAGTGACCAAAGATACCTTCCGGGCTAGAGCCACTGTCTGTCCATCAGACAGTGCTGACAAACGTCAATACATTATTGCTCACTCCTTATCCAAGCTCCATGCTGGCAAACTTCCCATGCACACAGCTCCTCTCGGATAGATTAATAATTTAACAACAGTAGCTTAACCTTCGGCTGTGCTTTGCTTTGATGTCCAGGCCAATTTCACTCTTCTTTAGTTGGGGTGACATCTATCCTTTGAGGTGTTGCTGCGTGTGGCTAATCTCTTTAGTTCTGGACAGATTATGCTCATTTCCTCCTGGGGGATCAACATCTTTCCAAGTATTCGGGAGACAGAGAAGAGCTATCAGTTCTGTTCATCAGGTGTTAAGGCTGTTGGAAAGATGCACCAACTACCCCCTTGAAGCCTGGGATTGTCTTCCCTTCCGCAGGTAGCCGGGCCTCAGCTGGGAGGAGGAGGAGAAGAGCTTTGCCTTTGCCTTCTCTCTGCAAACTCTAGCTCCACTTTTATGCCTCTCAATGACTCTAGGTGTTCGACGATTCGCTGCATTCATTTTGAATTTAAAAAAAAAAAAAAAAAGACCAGCTCTGGGTTTGAACAAACATGTTTTTATTCAAGGTTTAAAGCATTTCTTTTATGGCTCCCCTGCTGTGCCTCTAATTATTTCCCTTTCCTTAGAGCGTGAATGATTGTTTATTAAACATAATAATAATAATAAAGTGGAGGTAGGGTCCCTTAGTTGGCATTAGTTCAGATTCCAATTTAATCTTTCACTTCATTACAACTCTATTCAGTTGCGTGTTTCATAACCAGCGTGTATCACGGTGAATGAAGGCAAGCTTCAGAATAACATGTCAGTAAGATGATTGTTCATGGAACACACAGTACCTCTGGTCTGTAATTTAAGAAAAAACAACAAAAACCTGATTCAAAAAAAGAAAAAGAGTACAAACTTGTTTCATTGCATAGAACCCAGTAGCTTTGAAATAGCAGAGTCTGCCTTCCTGAGCCAAGAGTCCTGTCCCTGTGAATGTCAGGATAGGGAGAGATGCTTCCTGATCTTTCAGAGTGGTGAGCAGGGCTCTTCTGAACCACTGAAAGTTTGGAGGGGCATGAACCTTCCGTCTTTATCCTTCCAGAAACAGTATGCTTAGGGTGATGGGCTCTGCCTCTTGTTAGCAATGTGACCTCAGCTCCTTCAACTCTAAAGTGGGAGTGATACTAGTGACATCCATGGCTGTTGCACAGATTACATTACAAATAACCTTATCAATTGTCAGAAATAATGATTGTTTCAACAGGTCTTGGGTCATGATTGGAGGAAGAAATAAAGATGATGCTGTTTAGAGTACGAGTCTAAGTGAACAGATAGACTCAGAAGTATAAGAAAACAACATAGAAATGGTCTTTGGTATAAGAAGAAAAAAGGACATTGATGGGTTTGGGGTTGGAGGCAACTCCCCAAGAATCTGCTCAAGTTACATTAAAAACGTGGTTACTCCACAAAAGAAGATATACAGATGGCAAATAAGCATATGAAAAGATGGTCTACATCACACATCATCAGGAAAATGCAAATTAAAACAATAATGAGATACCACCACACACCTATTAGAATGGCCAAAATCCAGAATACTAACATCAAATGATGGTGAGGATGTGGAGCAGCAGAAACTCTCACTGCAGTGAATTGGGTCTAGCCGACATGGAGGACAATGTGGTGGTTTCTCACAAAACTAAACATACACTTACTGTACCATCCAGCAGTCATGCTTCTTGATATTCATCCCCCAAAGTTGAAAACTTATGTCCACACAAAAACCTGCATGCAGATGATGATAGCAGTTTTATTCATAATTACCAAAACTTGGAAGCAACCAAGATGTCCTTCAGCAGATGAATGGGTAAACTGTGGTACATCCAGACAGTGGAATATTATTCAGTGCTAAAAAGAAAAGCGCTATCAAGCTATGAAAAGACATGAAGAAACTTAAATTCATATTACTAAGTGAAAGAAGCTAATCTGAAAGAGCCATATTCTATGTGATTCCAACTATATGACACTCTGGACAAGGCAAAACTTCGGAGACAGTAAAAAGATCAGTAGTTGCCAGGGGTTGAGGCATGAATAGGGCAGTGAGACTATTCTGTATGGTACTGTGATGATGGATACACATCATTATGTGTTTGTCAAAACCCAAAGAACACACAACACCAAGAGAGGACCGTTATGTAAAGTAGGATGATTATGATGTGTCGGTGTAGGTTTGTGGATTGTAACAAACATACCACTCTGGTGGGGAATGTTGATAATGAGGAAGGCTGTACACCTTGTGGGGGGCAGGGAGCATATGCACAGTCTCTATATATCTTCCTCTCAATTTTGCTGTGAACCTAGAGCTGCTCTCAATAATGTGTCTTATTAAAAAAAAAAAAAGTGGTTTCCAGACTGCTATGCATAAGACAAGGATAGGATTTAAGAAGAGACAAGAGTCCGGGGTCTGAGGATGAGAGGGTGGGGTGGAGTGGGTGCAGCAGGATGTGGGCCCAGCGTTAAAGGAAGTCAGAAACTTGGGAGAACACAAATGTCCAGGGGGGCTTTTGAAGCTTTTTGCTGTGGGGTCGGTGATATAAACCATCTCCTCTCTCTCCTCCAGGATAGCCTCAGGCACATTCATCTAGTTTACAAATTCTTTTGTGTGTGTGGATTTTTTAGGGGAACTCAGAAGTTGCTGAGTTCTACCAGTGGTTTGTTGTAGGTGAAAAGGGGGATCGTTTTATGAGACATAGGAAGCAGAGAAAGAGGAGGCAGCTGGCTTCTTGGTTATAGGAAGCAACACCCCTTAAATGTCCTCTGAGGCCGCCCAGTCTCAGCCAGCTCGGAAAGCGCCCACACGGGGATCTGTTGGCCTCTTGAGGACAGGCGCTCAGCCAAGCTCACATAGTCCCGGTGAGGAAGTTGGTCAAATATAGTTCCCAGTGAAACAAGTGCACCCCTCCCCCATCAACCCTCTGCGTGTGGTGGTCATATTTTGAAATGAGGTCATCTGTAGAATTTGTATTCTTGAGAATTTTCGTTGAGGCTCATGCTTTGGTTAGTTTAGAACCAAGAAACTTATTCAAGGAAGAGCTAAAATCAAGAAGGTGAATATAACAGTTATCTGTATAATATTATGGCAGTTTTCAGCCATAGCCACCCACGTTGAAGTTAGCTAACTCTACCCAGTTATGCCCAGGTGACCCATGTGGGTCTGGGCCCATGGCCTGGAGGGGATGCAGAAAGCCTGTTGGGGGTGTGGAGTACATTCCAGATTTTAGACTTGGCCTTCTTTTCTGATTGCATGTGTGTCATTTAATAAACCAGCATATTCCTAAATAACACCGAGACTGTCTTGTATTCTGACACTCCAAGCACTTGGTACTGAGAGAGATCCAGTGGTCCACTCTGGCCACAGGATCTTTGGTGACCTCCAGCTAGCCATGTGGCATACAGGCACAGTTCTTGCTCTGGGAGGAGTGTATCCCCTGAGAGTCATCCAAGGTCTGGAGAAGTGTGTTATGCGCCTCTGATTGCCCAGCTGTCTCTCAGGATTGACATTTTTCCAGAGTCAAGCTCAAAGGCATGATGTCAGGACAGCCTGGTTATGGGAACTCCTCCATTTTTCACCTAGGCTATCACATGGCCCTACTGCTCAGCTGCACTCTTAGCAGCCCAGGCAAAGAGACTAGGACCTGGGTATTTCACAGCATTGGGGAAAGTTTTGATTCCTTGTTGCTTGAAACTCTCTCTTCCCCTGGTTTTGGGATATTGCACTCTCTGGTAATGTCCCTCCTGCCTCTCTGGTGCTCACTCCCAGTGCCTTTGCTGGGGCTTCTGTGTCCTCTTGATCTCTAAATGTTGGATGTGCCAGGGCTTAGCCCTGCCTTCGTCTCTTCTCAGTTATGTGTGTGCCTGGGTGACCATATCTAGTCCTGTGACTTTAAATATCATCTATATGCTGATGACTTTCACATTTTTGTTTCTCCTCTTAGAATTCTAGGCATATATTCATCTGCATACTTTATATTTCCACTTAGATGGCTCGTAGTCATCTCCAAGTATGCATGTGTCAAACTGGACACGTGATTTTTTTGCCCCTTTTCTCCCCAAATTACACTTCCCGAGTATCCTCTAAATTAGGGAACATTGCCTCAATTCACCCTCTTGCTCAGCCTTGTACACCAAAGTACTGAAGTACTCCCAGACTCCTCTCTTTTCTCTCACACTGCACATCCAGTTGGTCAGAATATCTCCAACCTGGCCACTGCTTACAGATCCTCTGCTACCATCTGCCCCAAGCCATCATGGCCTGTCACCTGGTCACTGGCCAGAGATTCCTAACTGGTCTTCCTGCCTTCATGCATTCTTGCTGTAGCCAGAGGGACCATTGTAACATGCGAATCTGAACGTAACACTCCCAATCAATAGCTTGATATTTCTCTGAGTAAAATTCCAAATTCACATCAGGCCCTCCAAGCCCTTAATTATCAGTTGCCTGCTTTGACATCATCTTCTCTCCAGCAGTGTTGACCTCCTCACTGTGCCGTGAACACAAAGGATTCTTCTGCCCCAGGACCTTTGCACTTGCCTTTCTCTCAGGATTGATCTTCTCTTGGAGGTCCCTATAACTCAACCCCTCACTTCATTTAAGCTTCTAGTAAATGTCTCATCTTCAGAGAGCTGTCCCTGACCTCATTATATGAAATAGCACCTCCCACCATTTCCTCTCTTCTTACTTTTTGTTCATAGCAATTATTCCTATTTGTGTTTATACTACGTATTGACCTACTTATTTGTTTATCTCCCTTAATTGGGATATAGGCTTTGTCTGGTTTGTTCACACCTATATTCTAAACACCTAGAATAGTGTCAGACATAATCTAAGCTCTCCATAAATATTTGTGAATGAATGAAGGAACAAGTCAATTAGGGAATGAGAAAGTATGTGGACTCCCTGTGCAAAGAATGTGCATACTCAACAAAATTGGACTCACTCAAACTTTTCTAAAAGCCAATCAATCTTTTAGGCAAAGAGCCTCTATTGATACTTGGCAATGTCCCTGCATGTGAAGTGGGTAGCGTATTAAAGTGGTGGGGATTGTCAGCGAGACCTCACTTGTTCCTTTTCTTTAGCTCATTCTAGGTACTTTGGAATAGAAAAGACCCCATGGGTATGAGGCTTGACTCTGACTTGCAGCAGCTGTTTGTTCTCAGGAAAGTTATATAACTTTTCTGATTACTTGCCTTGCTTGTGCAAAACTGGGATATACCTCAGGCCTCCCTCACACAGTAATCGTGAAGATAAGACATAGCATACATGATATACTTAATACTGTGTCTGGCGTAGTATTAAGCACTCAGTGAAGAATAGCTGCTCTGAAGAAGAAGGTGATGATGATGATGATGATCATCGTCATGAAGAAGGAAATAGATGATGTTGCCAACTGGAAGGCAGTATGGCTTGGAAAAACGTGGGAGCCCAGGATTAGGAGACGGATTGTTCAAGGTTTCCACTAGGTGAGCTGATCGTAGGCATGGAATGAACATATACTGGATGAATGATTCTCCTTAGTTAGTGGTCTTTTCATTTAAGAAGCTTTCCACAGCTAGACTCAGGCCTCTGGGCAAGCACGGTGAGGGTATGACTTTGTATCACTCTCAGCCACTGTAGGTGTTAGTAAACAGCTGTGACTGGATGACCTGGAAGGAGAGTAGGCTGCCCTCACTCTCAGCTCATTCTCCTTCTGCAGAGGTCTGTGGATGGCTATCTTCCTGATCGGTCGGAAACCCAGCCCCTTGTTAGCAGCAGGGTGAGTGGTTCTGTAACTCACATTCTTTTTGTGACCCTGACCTCTGACTCACTGCCACCACTGTTCTCTTTCTCTGCATGTGGCCCAACCACATCTCTCTCTCTCTCTTTGTCTTTCTTTTTCTTCTTTCTTCCACCTTCCCTCCCTTCCTCTTTGTCTTCCTCATTTTCCCTTACTGTTTTTACCTTCCTCTTTTTCTTTCCTCCCACATTCTTTCCACCTCCATTTTCTTTAGCTCCATTGCAAAGGGCAGTTATGGAGGCGTCAGGGCTGGGAGCCCAAGTGGCTGGTCACTGTCTGAGGCTTCCCTGGAGAGCAGGCAGCCCCATGTATTCTGGAGTCTCTCTGTCTGTCTGTCTGTCTTTCTGCCTCTCTCTCTTCTTCATCCCTTATATAAGTAGGCTGCTGCCAGGGTCCCAAGACCCTGGTAATTTACAGGGACGTTTAGAGAAGGGATGAGGGTTATTGATTTTTTCCACCTAGTTCCATCTAAGGGAGATTGGAAAGAAGCATCTAAGGTTGGGTGGCCCAGAGTAATGGGCCTTCACAGGGAGAGACAGTAGGGAAGAACACAGTTCTGGGCTCCGGAAATTCTGGCTTCTAGTCTTAAACCTTCCGAATAATTACCTGTGCAGTTTTGGACAAGTTGCTTCCCCTCTCTGGACCTCAGTTTCCTCATCTGAGAAATAAAGGGCTTAAACTGTCTTCCAAGACAATTCTGCCTCCAGGCACCCAGCAATTTTAAACGGAGAAGTAAAATTCTGTTACTCATGGTACCAAACACCTTACCCTCATCCAGCACTGATCCTAGGACAACTGTGGCTTCATCTTTTGTCTCTTTGCTCATGTGGCTCCAACTTAATGTACTGAGGTCCTATTTTAGTGTGGACATTTGTCCTTTGACCTCTGACCAGCACATGCATATACTTTTCCTGCAAATAATCCTTCACATCTTTCTATGGAAGGTTATGGCATGAACAAGGTCAATCTGCAATTTTAAAGTCTGTGTCGGGGGCCTACCCAGTTACAGTCACTTTGGGGGGCTCCATCTGCATGCACATAGCACAGACAGAGGGGTGAAGAGCCTCTGAAATTCTGTCCAAACGTCCCTATGGTTTTTTGAGTACTTGATTTTTTCTCACTCCGTCGTGTGTCTCTAATGTAGAACGCCTGTCATAATACTCCCACTCCCGTACGCACAGGGCTGGGCATATAGATACCAGCCAATAATCCTTCCCTGGGTAGGGGCACGCAAAAGGCTTTTTGCTTCAATACAGATGTGCAATGGCCAGTAGCCATGTCCCCTACCCCATGTAGAAATCAGTTCTGAAAGGGAAGAATAGAGCCAGGGCTCAGAGAGAAGCCGAGACAATGGTTGGAAAAAGGGAATCCTGATGACACTTAATCCCAGGTTCTATGTTTAAGGCCCAGATGATCCAGCTTTCTGTCTCTCTGAAGCTTGGTTGTTGGGTTCTTCTTCAAATGCAGCTTGGCAAACCACCAAGAGCCTCTGATAAGCCTTTTTGCTTAAGCCAGTGTGAGTTGGTCTCTCTTACAGACACTATTACAGAGTGGGAAACCAGCAAAGGCAGCTGTAATTAGTCAGGGTTCTCCAGAGAAACAGAACCAACCAAACAGAACTTCAATAAATAAAATTTATTATAAGGAATTGGCTCACATGATTATGGAGGCTGAGGAGTCCCATGATCTGCCATCTGCAAGCTGGAGAAGCAGGAAGGCTGGTGTGTAGGTTGAAGGCTTGAGAGCTGAGGGCTGATGGTGTAGATTGCAGCCCACTCTAAAGGCTGGTGAACCAGGAGAGTCAAGGGCAGGAGAAAATTGATGTCCCGGCTCAAGTAGTTAGGCAGAGAGAGAATCCAGCCTTCTTCAGCTTTTTTGTTTCATTCAGACCCTCAACAGGTTGTGTGATGCCCACTTACATTAGGGAAAGTCATATGCTTTACTCAGTCCACCAATTCACAAGGTAATCTCTTCCAGAAACACACTCACAGACACACCCAGAAATAATGTTTAACCAGGTGTCTGGGCATCCCGTGGCCTAGTCAAGCTGACACAAAAAATTAACCATCACAGTGGCCGTAAGGTTGGGCTGGTTGGCTGCATCATGCACCCAGCTGGGGAGCAGGTCTTAACTTCCTCATTATGTCTGGGCTCTGCCACCTGCCTGCTGTGTAACCAACTGTGATCTGCTTACCTGCTTTGCCACCACTGGCAGTCCACTTGGCCTCTGAGCTTCACCTTCAACCTGTCAGTGGAAAAAAATTGAACTAATAGTCTCTTGGGGTGTCATTCCAGCACAGACATGCTATTTGTAATTCCAGGATGAAGTAAAGGCATCAGAAACTATATTCTGAGCAAGCATCCCCTCCATTTCCTTCCCAAACCTCTGAGTTGCCAAAGGCACCACTGCCCTCTTGGTTTGCGGCTGTGTGTCCCTCCATCCTGGCCTGAAGCCTCTGGGCATGTCATTCGGGAGTCTGAGTGAATATTGCAGATTTCACTGCTGGCTCCTCCAGGTGACTTTCTCCTGGCTCCAGGAAGCCTTGAGTTGGTGTTGCAGGAGAATGGAGGAGAGCAGAAGGGATAGGAAGAGGGGAAGGGGAGGGTCCTGGGAATTGTGGAAACAACAAACTAGCATGCTCTCTTCTCAGGACCATCATGCACAGTCCCTGTCTCATGTCACAATTTCATCAGTCCAGGAAACAGGGTCTGAGGCATTAGATGTGTGGCCAGGCCTGAGACCTATCTGCCCCTCTACTCCTTCACTGAGGGCAGCCATGGTGCTATTCCAAGTACATGACTTGTAATTTATAGCTTAGTTTCTGGGTCAGATGATCCTGGGTTCCAGCACCAACACTACTGCATGCTCTGTTACCTCGAGCAAATTATCGAACCTCAGTTTCCTCGTCTATAAAATGAGGGTAATGATACCTGTCTCCCAGGGTTGCAGGGTTGAGAATTAAATAAATTAAGGCACAGTGCCTGGTATATGGTAAACACTTAACATAAATGCATGTCAGTATTTCTGCTGACCAGTTCTATTTTGGAGCATGTTTTAAAAAGAAGGGTGAATCAGGGTCTGAATTCTGTTTTTGACTTATACTTACATTATAAATTTTGATTGTATTTCATAGATGTGAAAAGCCTTCTCTTGCCACTAAACTAACCTAAAGGAGATGTGTATAACAAAGGCAAACAAACAAGCCCAAACTACCCTTATGGGTTAATCGCACTTACATATTCTTGGAGCACTTTTTATATGGATCTCCCTTATAGCTTTAATGCAGGCCATTCAGTTGCTTTGAAATCTCTTTCCAGTATTAGATCTGCCCTCTAGAAACAGACATTTTAATACTTATCTACACACTTTTTGGGAGACAGATTTTTCCAGAACTTTTCATAAATATTTTAAATAATTGCTGTTGAAAATTGCTTACAATATCCAAAGGAATATAGCCAAAGCACTCACTCTCTGTGGTATCTGATGGGAAAACTGCCTGACTGTTGGAACAAACAAAATAAGTTTGTCACTGATTTCTATAGAACTTTTCTATTATTTCTCCTCTACATAAAATCCTATAAAACACCTTTTTTTTTTTTTTTTTTGTACAGCAACTTAAAAAAAGAAAAAAAAAGGTTTGAGTGGCTGCAGCTATCTTACTGAATGAGAAATAATTTTTCTTACCCTCCAATTATTTCCATTCTGCTGGTCTCCTCTAGTGTATGGAAACAGGGAGGTAAAATACTCTTTATTTCAACCTATTGTGGTAATTTAGATAATGATAACAAGGCAGAAATAATTTTTATAAAGCATCCTTTTCCTGACATCCATAGAAGAGATCAAAGGGAGTGAAGGAGGAAGGGGACAAATTATTACTCCAAGCCCTATGGTGAGTGATTTACAATATCCTTTACCTAATTGAATCCTAGAAATCCTGTAAAAAACCCTCACAACTGAACACATACCCAAGCACTATACTCACAAACGCAGGAAGATGCATACATCTAAATATATGCACGTGTCCCCAGTTATCTTAAGGGCTTTAGAGATATGCCATCTGAGGCCAGAGGGAGACAACTCATAGAAGGATTTCTGGATTGGAACTTGGGAGAGGGCTCTGTTTCTGTGGACTTGTCCCAGTCCCTCCCAGCTGGATTTTCACATCTGTGAATGGAGAAATTTGACAGGATCTTATCATATCCCTTTCTCCTTTAATGTTGCTTCTGATACGGAGGGTCCCTTTGGGAGGTCAGGCAAGGCTAGAGAAGAGCTGGCCCCAGACCCCTAGGTGCATGAGGGTGCTGTCCCTGTTGCTGAAGGGAAATAATTAGCAGTACCCAAACCTAGGGATGGGGCAGCCTTGACCCCCAGGGCTCCTCATGGTTAGTGCTGGCAGAAGGTCATTTCCTTCAACTTCAATTCAGCAGACAGAAGAAAAAGCCCTGTGTTTAAATTACATGTTAGACGGAAGGCCAAGAACAATGCTTAAAGGTTCCCACGTGCGTGGTCCCACATGGATAATTACACAAGCCACTGCAAGAGCACAGCTCTCTTTGGAACCTTTGGGGGAATAAGACCATATACAGCTCTAGCCTTGCTTTCAGGGAGGTAACAGATCACCCTTCCCATATGGTTGGCACAGGAGAATTGGTGACGGGGGGAGTGCTGTGTGACAGCATTTGCAAGGAGCAATATTAAGTGGCAAGCAGTGGAGGTGGCCTGAGGGGGCAGGGGAGCTAGCAGTTGCCTCAGACTCCTCCTTGGGGCTGAGCTGCCACCCCATGGGGACTTCCCAGGGTGGGCCTCTCTCAGGAGCGTGGAGGGCATATCTAGTGCACTCTGATGCAAGTCTGGGGTTGTCTAGCTTCCCTTGGCACATGGGTATCTGTGGTCCCCTGGAGTACAAACTGCTCATGGGAAGGAACCCAGTTCCTTCTTTGGAATATGAAGGATGGATCGGATGGCAGCTAACAAGTGGGACTCTGCAGGCTTCTTCCAGCTTTCTGGGGAAAGGGCTCATGGCTTTAGCAGACAAGGAAAAGAGGGAGATGGAGGGAGACAGAAAGACATGAAGTCAGGGAGAGAGGGAATGAAAGGGATAGGGGCAGTATGGGAAAGAATGAGAAAGGGAACGATGGCAGGAGGGAGAGAAAAAGAGAGGAAAGGGAGAGGAAGAAAAAGAAGCAGAGTTAAAGGGAAGGAGACAGAAAGAAAGTGATGTGAGAGAAAGGCAGAGAAATAGTATAAGAAAATAGAGGCCTGGGAACTCACTTTGGGAGGTGTCAGTTGCCAATGACGGCCATGCCTGCACCCCTCCTCAGGGACAGTACCTGCCCACTAGCATATGACATCAAACTTTCTGAGGCTGCTTCAGTCCAGGAGGAGCTGGAATGCAGTCTATGAATTATAGACTCATGACTCATAGCCTGGGAATCTAATCAAGCTCATAAGTGGCCCAAATAAGAGGCCTTGTCTGCGTGAGACTGAGCCCTTGGAGGCTGGTAGAGCAGTAATATTTGGATGCATTAGAATAGGGCTGGGCAAGGACAGGCTGGAGGATGCTGCTTCAGTTGTAAGGCTGGTCACTGTCAGGGCTTAGGGGAGGATCCAAAGCCCAGAGAAGCTGATGGTGTCATCTAAGTCGTCCTGGTTTGCTGGGAGAGGGAGGGCTCCAAGAGTTCTGGGCATTCTGGCTCAGACAGGGAACAGGAGCCCAACAGGTGACCAAAGAGTGAGGGGCAGGATAGAGCCCCTGAGGAGAGGGTCCTGCTCTAGTCTGAGCACCCTGGCCCAAACAGAGCCACTTCCCTCAAGTCCTCAACTCCCTCCCTACCTTGGTGTATTTTTCTTCTGAGCAGTTCTCTCTCCCAACCAATAAGTGAAACAGCTGGAGTTTGAACCCAGAGGTGTCTGAGGCCAAAGCTCATAATCTCTCTGTTGGTCAGGGAAGTGCCCTTATGGTGGTGAAATCCAGGAACAGAGAGATAAAAAATGGGGAGAATGAGGCACAGGGTCACCCCTGTGATTGTGCCTTGTACTGGATGGATGGAGAGAGTGCATACACAGCACTGACTTTATGAGGGCGAGAGGGGGAAGTTCAGTGGGCACCAGATCCAAGGTTCCAGAGCCCGCAAATCCAGAAACCACAGTGAGAACCTCGGCCACAAAGAAACCAGAGGAGCACACACTTGGCCTTTCTCAAGGATGGAGGCTCATCATTGTTGAATTCGACTCATCACCTCTTCAATTTAGGATTCGTGCTCCTGACTCCACTGCATCCCAATGCCTGATTGCAGTTACCTTCCAGGAACAACTCCCAGAAGCTTGCATTTTTCCTGCTACTTCTATAGGCATTGGGCACTTCATCCTGCAAATCCAGTCAGAACTCAAATTGCCTTTTCAGAGCACCAGGCATCTGTTTCCATGGAAACATATATTCTAGAGGGTGGAGATGGAGGACTAAGAAGGGCCAGTAGGTGCTGGAGGCTTGGAAGGAAACTTGTAGCTATTCCTCCATTTGTTTACTGTGCTCCTCTGATTCACAATATAAATTAAACACCTCATCACACACTAATGGTTCTAACTGGGAGACATTATGAACAGCTCCAGCAGCCTGGGGCCCAGTCAAGACCGACAGTGATAAAAGCTGTGTTCGTCAGGAAGATTCTGTGAGTTAGCCAGCATTACTTTACCTTTTCCATGAAGTTACACTGCAAGCTCTTCATTGAGAAACCAGGAACTGTCCTTGGTGAAGTTTCTTGTCAGCAGACTGTGGAAGTGGTTTGGGGGAAAAAAGCCTAAACTCTAGCTTCAAACAGACCTGTATTCTGCTCTGACTTAAGCCATTTAGCATCTGAGTGCCTTCAAAGATGCCTTCTTAGGACTTCAGCTTTCATATTTCTAAAGTTGGGGTTTTTTAATATAAATTTATTTATTTTATTAATTTATTTTTGGCTATGTTAGGTTTTCGTTGCTGCACGCGGGCTTTCTCTAGTTGCGGCGAGTGGGGGCTACTCTTCCTTGCAGTGCACGGGCTTCTCATTGCAGTGACTTCTCTTGTTGTGGAGCACGGGCTCTAGGCAGGCGGACTTCAGTAGTTGTGGCACGTGGGGTTCAGTAGTTGTGGCTCGCGGGCTGTAGAGCGCAGGCTCGGTAGTTGTGGTGCACAGGCTTAGTTGCTCCGCGGCATGTGGGATCTTCCTGCACTAGGGCTCGAACCTGTGTCCCCTGCATTGGCAGGCAGATTCTTAACTGCTACGCCACCAGAGAAGTCCCTAAAGTTGGTTTGATAGCAGCCCAATATACTACATGACACTTAGTACTGCTGATTATTCACAATTCCTTCTATATCTCGCTTTGCTGAAATTCTCCGAGTTTTTGTACAAGTTTGTTCTTAGAAAGGCATTGGATAGGTCATCATAATAGAATATTTTTGGTCTAAGTGACAGAGACCCAACTTGAATTAGCTTTCTTAGTAAGTATCTCCAGCAAAATCATCTTTGGGAAAACTGAAATCTCCCAAGAAAATGACATTTTGTACTAAAACTTCTTTTTTTGGTCCCAGTTTGTTCCTTAAAGGAATTGTATCCTGTAGGCACATGGTGACTACTTGTGCTTAAGTACGAAGTGACATCTATTGAGGGATCATCAGGATATTGTTTATATAATTGTGGGAAGGGCAGGGGTACAACTGGTCTTCAAGTCAACTGGAGCCAGAGACCTGCATGTTGCCTGGGTCCTCTCTCTGTTCCTTCACTTATTTGTTTATTGTTTCCTACTACAAACTGGCTTTTTCCTGATCAGTTGCTTACAATTACCCAATCTGCTGCCATTCTTGAGTGACCTGCATCTGTCAGTTTCAGTTTGAAAATTTTGGCTGATAACTACCAATGGTCAGTGGCTCACCCCGGACCACTTAATTATGACCAAGAAATCATGGTCATATATCTGACATGGGTGAGAACACAGGGGTCCTGCCTCTGTATTTACAGGCTATTTCCACAAATGGAATATGTTTGACATAAGTAGTAATCCCAACTGGTGTCAATTCTAGACCTCCACAAAGCATTCCCATTCTGATATCCATGCTAGCCCTGGATGCAAAGGGAATTCCAATATAAAACAGAATTAAAGGGCAGGTCTTTAGAGAAGGAGTCCAGGAAGACCCTGTGAGGTATGTCCTAAGGTTTATATATTCTAGGAGAACCTGGCCCTTTTCTTCTAACTTAGCCACATCCACATCATCAAATGATTATTCTTTTTGGTCAGAGAAGAGTTCAGTAGAACCCCTGGCATTTCCTTTCCATCCTTATATCCTCCTTGTAGAACTTGCCTGACTCATGATTAGGAAGTGGCGGCCCTGTGGATCATGTGATTTCATTATTCTGCCAATGGTGCTTGGATTGGGGGTGGGCTCTACACTGGAGGTCAGCCAAACAGATTCTTGCTTCCAGTGTATTAACTGAAGCTATTTTGGTTCACAATAGAACCCAAGCAAGCTTAATTAACTGTCCCCTGTTAGCCTCACGCAAAAAGACTGTTGAACAACAAGGATTTGAGAAAGGAGCATCCAGATTTTGTGGATATTCCCTATAGAAGAGGGTCTTTCTACCCTTTTGAACCATGACCCACAGTAAGAACTACATTTTACATTTGCCCTAGAAGGCATACATATACAACTGAAACAAAAAATTTATGAAATAGTATTTATTTTTACTATGTGCAGCATACTATAACATTTTCTCATACCATTTACTTTATTCTATTTAAATTTTTGTCAAAAATGCTAGTCATCACTCACTCATTTTTTTCCCATAATCTACTAATCAGTTATGTTCTACAATTTGAAAAACAATCCTAGTCCAGAGTGCTTTGTTTGACATCATTCAATGTGAACTCCCAATTGTTGATCTTGATTTACATTCCAAAATTCTCAAGAAAGAAAATGTGTTTAGTTTTTTGGGGGGTCTGGGGTCTTCCCTTTTCCTAATCAAAAATAGCTGGATTCTAAACATGGCTGCTGATGCCTGTGTCCGTAGATCATGGGGTGTGTTCAAACTGTGGAAGCTGGTTAGACACTTCAGATGGTGTCTACTACATACAGACATTGGGAATTGAAACAGACAGCCTAAACCAGTCAGATGGTAATGGAGACCATAGCTTACAGGTACAGCTGGGAGTAGAGTTGAAGCCATGACAATACGAACAGACACACATACAAGAGGACTTCATGGGAGAGCAGAGATGTTCAACAGACAGGAAGAGAATAGAGGACAACCACTTGACTTTCCAGGCTTTGCTGGAGATCGGGTTGTGCTAACTGGAGTTGAACTCTGAGATTTCCCTGCTGAAGTGAGAAGTTACTCAGGATGTTGGGTCCTGATCATCTCTGTTCATACTTGTAGAATTTTGAATTATGCCATAGACTGGAGGCCGGAACTTAAAACATCCTTGTTATAAAATTCTGATGGAAAATTTCTCTAATTTTAACCAACATGTTTCCCCTAAGTGGGAATAAGGGGCTCTGTGTCTGTGAAAGAGTGTGGGAGTGCGCAGTTGTCATGACCTTGGCTTACTGAGGCTCAGGGTCACTCTTCCCACAGCTACATCTGTAGCCAGTAGTAGTGGCCAAGTATGGCCAGAAGATAGTCAGGTACCATAGTTTCAGGATCCCTAGAGTGAATAAACCAGAATGCTCCAAATATATTTAGTGGTGGTGGTGAAGGCAGGGGTAGAAGACATTGGCATGGTTTGGGACTGAAATTGGAGTGGTGTATCTGTACAATGGAGTTTATTCACCAGTAAATGGAATAAACTATCTTGGCATGCAAAAGCATGGGTGGATCTTATAATGCATATTGAGAAGTGGAAGAAGTCAGTCTGAAAAGGTTACGTACTGTATGAGTCCGTTAATGTGACATGCTGAAAAAGGTAAAACTATAGCAGAGTTTTAGGGGAGAGATGGCCAAAATGTATGGTTCTCAATTTAGAGAACTTTACAATGTGAACTCGTTTATTTTTTTTTTATTGGAGTATAGTTGATTTACAGTGTTGTGTTAGTTTCTGTTGTACAGCAAAGTGAATCAGTTATACATATACATATATCCACTCTTTTTTAGATTCTTTTCCCATATAAGTCAGTACAGAGTATTGAGTAGAGTTCCTTGTGCTATACAGTAGATCTTTATTAGTTATCTGTTTTATATATAGTAGTGTGTATGTGTAAATCCCAATCTCCCAGCTTATCCCTCCCCACCCTTTACCCCTTGGTAACTGTAAGTTTGTTTTTTACATCGATGACTATTTCTGTTTCGTAAATAAGTTCATTTGTACTATTTTTTTAGATTCCACACATAAGCAATATCATATGATATTTGTCTTTCTCTGTCTGACTTACTTCACTCAGTATGACAATCTCTAGGTCCATCTGTGTTGCTGCAAATGGCATTATTTTGTTCTTTTTTATGGCTGAGTAATATTCCATTGTATATATGTACCTCATCTTCTTTATCCATTCCTCTGTTGATGGATATTTAAGTTCCTTCCATGTCCTGGCTATTATAAATAGTGCGGCAGTGAACAGTGCGGTGCATGTATCTTTGTGAATTATGGTTTTCTCCAGCGATATGCCCAGTAGTGGGATAGTAAAAAAAATATTAGTGACATACTCATGCTTAACAGAGAAAAGCATGAGAACTAGCATAGGGATTGGGTAAGGGTTTACCTTTGTCTTAAATTCAACACTAATCTTATGAGTAAGGTGTAACTGACATTTCCATAGGCACTGAGGCTCAGAGAGGCTTTGAAGCTCAAGGTGGGTCATGAGGTGAGAGGACTCAGTCTGTCAGAGCGTAGAAAACATCTGCAGCATCCTCCAGAGAGCTCTTCTGTGCCAACTGTAGAAAAGTAAATTTTTGAGCAGAAGAGCAAAAAACCCATTGGTTCTTTGTTCTCTTTCTCTCTCTCCTCTGAGGGTATTTTACCACTTTGGGAGGGCAAATGCATGGCATTTGATATTGCCTTGAGAACCTTGATTTCCTTTAAATGATTGCGACATGTCTTTGATCTTCATTGTCTTATTCTAAAATGTTTAGCCAATTAGGAAATTATTCTTCCTGTGTCTCTTAAATTGTTATTTATTTTCATATTGTTTTAGCTTAATGTATTCCTTTCATCATTAAGTACCTTGTTTATGAATGTATAATTGACATTGTTACTATTTGTCCCTTATGACTTTGTACTAATTCCTTTATCCTAGGTTATCATGCAGTTATTTTTGCTGTCATTATTCAATGAAATCCATACATTGCTGTTGATACCAGCTCCTAGATACAATAGGATCACAATTAGCAAGCTGTTTTTATTGTAGAGCTCATCTAAAGAATAATCAGAACCTTTACCCCAACCTCTCTCCCAAATTTTACCCAAATAGAACAGTATGTATCTAGGAAGTGGCTCATGTGTGCTTGAAACTCATCCTTCTTGGTTCTAGGTGATATTTACAAGTTCCCTCTGTCTTTGGCCCATGGCTCCCTTCACCCTAGGGAGATTTATTTGGTGATACCTTTGGGTACTCCCAAGCAGGGATGCCTCAGCTCAATCTTGGATTCACTCATGACCATCACCTTCCCTAACTGCGACAAATATATTCAACCCTTGTGTGGAGCAAGCTAGGGGTGCTGTACCTCTTTCCCCAATATCTGAAGGAGATTTGTACTTTTTTATGATTTTTATTCACTTCAAATTCAGCCTCTTTGCATTAGGTCTTGGGTGTAAGTCTTTGAATGGCAACGTCAGTGGAGAGCTGAAGAGCCGCTACTTTGTGGAACTCAGTATCTTACCTCCACTTCAGTATCGCTAAGGGCCTTGCAATCATTATATACTTCAAGCTCTCTATACCCTTAGGGATACTTCCTAAGAGGCTCCCAGACAAAGGTTCCCTGGCGGGATATGCTCTGACATTCTTTTAGGATATACCACACATGCATGAGTGCATGATATACACACACATCACAGAGACACACACATGTAGACATACATATATGAAATCTTATCTTTCCATTGACTTAAGCCTAATTTTAAAAAAATGGATGGATTTTATTTTCAAACTATTAAAAGCTCTGCTAGAAGCCTATTAGAAAGAGATCAGCTGGAAGGGCAGTCTGTACTTGAGCAAAGAAGTCCACACACCTGTGTCCTCAAGTTGAGCTGGGTATAGCTGTCACAGATACTCCGAATTGGTCTTCAGTGTCGTGCTAACATGGAATGCTGACCAGAGGAGGTATTTTACACACACACACACACACACACACACACACGTATATATATATACAAAACATCTGAATTTATGAATAAGTGCCATTATTTCAGATCCTTTATCATCCTATACTTACATGAGAATGGCTTAATAAAAAAATTGTGTGATCCCTGTCTTACCCCATCAGTGCACTATTCATTGGCAGAGATGGCTGCTTAATGGGATGGGAGTGAGGTTCCATTTAGGAAAGAACTTCCAAGATACTGCTCATGGTTTACTTTTCTAAAGCAACCAGGTGGCCTTGATACTTCTGTTAATAACCACTGGAAGGTGATGCAGTAGGTTTCTGAAACATTTATACGTTTATAATTTACACTACTGCTTCAGGATTGCTTTGGCGTAGAGATTGGGCCAACTAAGAAGCTCTTCTTTATGGGCTGTTTTTAGATGAAACTTTTCTTTCCATTTATCACAGTTAGGGATGCTTATTACAGGAAATAGGAAAACACAGAAAGAATCACGTATAGAATAATCATATCACCAAGAGATGGTATGATTATTCTTTGGAAATATTTTTATTATTTTAAAGTGTTAAGACTCTTTCATTGGACATCCTGGGTGATCCTAGAGAAGTTACTTTACCTTTTTGAGCCTTAGTTTCCTCATCTTAAAAATGGGAATAATTGTAACCTAATTGAAATAATAAGCTTGTTATGAGCCTTGAATGAAACAGTGTATGTAAGACATAACAATGTTTGGCACATGGCAAATGCTCAGTAAGTGTTAGTCGTTAACATTATTGTCATTGTTGTTCTTATAATGGCTCTTATTATTTCTTTGTAGTTTTAATCTTTTTTTCTATATGTGCTTTTTTACACATTGGGTTCATGCTGTCTATATAATTTTGTATACTGCTTATTCAGAAACATTAAAACATAAACATTGCCCAGAGTTATTGCAAATTCTTTGTACACATAACTAAAAATAGTGAAATAATATTCTACTTAGATGCCAAACCTTAATTTACTTAACTGTTGTTGGATATTTATGTTATTAATTTTTCAGTATTACAAGTAATGAGATAAGACATCTGTGTATAAGCTTTTGTGCATGTGCTTAAGCTTATTTCTTAGAAGTGGAATTACTAGGTCCAAAGTAACACTTGTAATACATCATGTAAAATTATTTTCTAAAAGGATTGTAATAAATCATATTCCCAAGAGCTGTGTGCAGTTGGGCATATTTCACTGTACCCTTGTCAACATTTGAAATTCTTGTTAAGATTATTTCTGAATTTTATAGGTGAGAGTATGTTAATTCATGCGATACATATTTTAACGAGGAGCCTACTGTGTGCCAGCCACTGTACTAGGTGCTGAGATAAAGTGAGGAGATGACAGACTTTGTCCCTGCTCCCATGGAAATTATACTCTGGGACAAGTGTAAACAGAAAACAATATATAATTCAGCTACTTAATTGTGTGTATGATGTGTGCTATGAAGAAGTAAATGCTACTATGAGAGGTTAAGGAGGAAAACTGACTTAGTCTTGAAGAACTAGAAAGGCTTTTCTAAAAGAGTAACACTTCATCTGATACACAAGGATGAGTAAGAGTATCCCAGGAAAGGGCAGGTGCAGGGAAGGGCATTCCAGGCAGAGGGAATGAGATGTGAGAGGAAAGGGAGCATGGCTTGCTGAGACATGCTGGGAGATTTCCATTGTGGTGGGGTGGTGAGAGTTGGGAGGCAGCCAGGGATAAGGCTGGGCTCAAGAGGACATGAGGACGAGGGCCTTATCTTAAGAACGGTGGGAACCAGATGGCTTAATTTTTAGCATGGAAACAACATTATCACATTAGTGTTTTTTTTTTTAACGTCTTTATTGGAGTATAATTGCTTTACATTGTTGTGTTAGTTGCTGCTGTATAACAAAGTGAATCAGTTATACGTACACATATGTCCCTAGATCTCTTCCCTCTTGCGTCTCCCTCCCTCCCAGCCTCCCTATCCCACCCCTCTAGGTGGTCACAAAGCACCAAGCTGATCTCCCTGTGCTATGCGGCTGCTTCCCACTAGCTATCTATTTTACGTTGGGTAGTGTATGTATGTCAGTGCTACTCTCTCACTTTGTCCCAGCTTGTCCTTACCCCCGCCCATGTCCTCAAGTCCATTTTCTACGTCTGCGTCTTTATTCCTGTCCTGCCCCTAAGTTCTTCAGAACCATTTTTTTTTTTTTTTTTTTTTTTTAGTGTTTTAAAGAGACCATTTTAGCTAGACTGTGTAGAGAATAGTTTGGAGAGAGGAGAGAAAGAAGACTTTTGAACTTTATCAGTGCAGGGACCACGATAGCTGAGCTAAAGTGATGACAGATACAGAGAGGAGTTTTGCCCAGGGGCTTGATGGAAGGAAGGAGAAGTTTGGGCGTTTAGAGGTTTTTAAAGAGAATGATGGACTATGGAATCTAAGTTGAATGAGGAGAAAGATGGAGACAGTGGATTGGGAGAAGGTGGAGAGGTCAATGGATTGAATGTCATGATGGAGGCACAGCAAAGGTCCATGAGGACTGTTGAACAGTGGAAAGGAGATTCTAGACTTTTCATTTCAGACCTCGGAGGAGGGGTTATTGTAGGAAAACCAGGGTGTGTCTGAGGACTTTGTGGACAGAAATGGATCGGTGAGTAGTGTTCTGTAGAAATAAGGAGGCTGAGGAAGAAAAAAGTACAGCATTTGATAGGTAGAACATCCTTGTGGAGCCTTAGGAATGATAGATGTTAGGAGTTGAGCCAGAGAAGGAGCAGGCGTTTTTGAGGTGAACAAGCGTAAAGAGATTATGATAATGAAAAAAAGAGAGGTTGGTGCAGCCAGAGAGCTGAGTCTCATTATTTCCATTTGTACATTTTAAAGTAGTACATTTTAGAGGTGTAAAATTTGTACAGTTTAAAGGTTACCCTGGCTCCATGGGTTTACACTTCTTATCTACAGTGCGTTAGCTTCTTTGTGACTTCTGAGTAATGGCTTTTCTCCATCTATCTATTGGAGTTTTAGTGTTTCTACTAACTCTTGTATAAGTAATTTATATGTTAGGATTATTAAACTTTTCTCTGCTATTTGTTGCTATTGTTTTTTCTAAGTTTACTTTTTAATTGTGGTTATGGGGAGAAGTTTTACTAACACACAAATTAAAGTCAAATACAGAACTCGTAAGCTTTTAGGCAACATATCTATGTTTTTTCCTTTGTTATTTCTTTCATTAAATTGAAATTTAAAACATTCTCCCAGAGCCAAATATTTGATTAAAATTGATTATGTTAATTTTTATTCTACATTTTAAAGCAGTTGTGACATTTAGTATGTTACCCTCTTATTCCTCCAAATTTTCTCTTATATTTGGTGGTAGGTAGTTTTCTATAATTCTCTTTCCAAATATCCACCCTTGAGGAATTAACTTTCCCATTGATTCCAAGCTACATTATGACATCCATCAGATCACAGAATTCCTGAAAATTTAACCATATGGTCTCCTAAGCTGGTACCTGTGGCTCCAACACACCACTGCCTCTTCTGATTCACTACTCTATTTAGAGACCTTCATCCTTGCTTTATTTTCCTTGGTGAACTTTGGAATTATTTCATCAAGGTACCCTCAAAACTAGTCAGTTTTATGATGTGAATAAAATTAAATCCATGCATTAATTAAATAACTTAAAATTTATGTAGTATATATTAAGCTTCTGTATCCCAAGAATTTTTAAAAAGGTGTACAATATTTTATACTTATTTTTCCCCATGTCTCTTTCTAGGGTATTTATAATATAATTCCTTTTATTTTTATTGTTTATGCAAATGTCATGAAACTGGCTAGTCCTGGATACATGGAATAAGTAGATTTATCTTGTATAAAGCTATTTTGCAGGACCAATGGTTACAAACTCATTATGGAACTCATTAGTGGATCATAAAGCCAACTCAGCATTCACAGCCTATATATTTAAAAAAATTTTTTTAATTGAATTATAGTTACAATGCTTCAGTTTGTATATATATGTATACATTCCTTTTTAAAATTCTTTTCCATTGTGGTTTATTATAGGATATTGAATATGGTTCTCTGTGCTATCAGTAGGACCTGTTGTTTATCCATTCTCTCTCTCTCTATATATATATTTTATTGGAGTATAATTGCTTTACAATGTTGTGTTAGTTACTGCTGTACAATGAAGTGAATCAGCTATATGTATACCTGTATCGCCTCCCTCTTGGACCTCTTTCCCACCCCACCCCCCATCCCACCCATCTAGGTCATCACAGAGCACCATTTTTGTAGCATGTTTCTGCTAGCTATCTATTTTACACGTGGTAGTGTGTATATGGCAATCCTGATCTCCCAATTTGTCCCACATTCCCTTTCCCCCTCTGTGTCCATATGTCCATTCTATATATCTGCATCTCTGTTCCTGCCCTGCAAATAGGTTTGCCTGTGCCATTTTTCTAGATTCCACATATATGTGTTAATTTACGATATTTGTTTTTCTCTTTCTGGTTTACTTCACTCTGTATGACAGACTCTAGGTCCATCCACATTTCTACAAACGACCCAATTTCGTTCCTTTTTATGGCTGAGTAATAGTCCATTGTATATATGTACCACATCTTTTTTTTTTTAACATCTTTATTGGAGTATAATTGCTTAACAATGATGTGTTAGTTTCTGCTTTATAGCAAAGTGAATCAGCTCTACATATACATATATCCCCATATCTCCTCCCTCTTGCATTTGCCTCCCACCCTCCCTATCCCACCCTTCTAGGTGGTCACAGAGCACTGAGCTGATCTCCCTGTGCTATGTGGCTGCTTCCCACTAGCTATCTATTTTACATTTGGTAGTATATATAAGTCCATGCCACTCTGTCACTTCGTCCCAGCTTACCCTTCCCCCTCCCCGTGTCCTCAAGTCCATTCTCTACGTCTGCATCTTTATTCCAGTCCTGCCCCTAGGTTCTTCAGAACCTTTTTTTTTTAGATTCCATGTATATATGTGTTAGCATACTGTATTTGTTTTTCACTTTCTGACTTACTTCACTCTGTATGGCAGACTCTAGGTCCATCCACCTCACTACAAATAACTCAGTTTCATTTCTTTTTATGGCTGAGTAATATTCCGTTGTATATATGTGCCACATCTTCTTTATCTATTCTGCTGTCGATGGACACTTAGGTTGCTTCCATGTTCTGGCTATTGTAAATAGAGCTGCAGTGAACATTGTGGTACATAACTCTTTTTGAATTATGGTTTTCTCAGGGTATATGCCCAGTAGTGGGATTGATGGGTCATATGGTATTTCTACTTTTAGTTTTTTAAGGAAACTCCATATTGTTCTCCATAGTGTCTGTATCAATTTACATTCCCACCAACAGTGCAAGAGGGTTACCTTTTCTCCACACCCTCTTCAGCATTTATTGTTTGTAGCTTTTTGATAATGGCCATTCTGACCAGTGTGAGGTGACACCGTACTGTAGTTTTGATCTACATTTCTCTAATGAGTAGTGATGTTGAGCATCTTTTCATGTGTCTCTTGTGCATCTGTATTTCTTCTTTGGTGAAATGTCTATTTAGCTCTTCCACCCATTTTTTAATTGGGTTGTTTGTTTTTTTGATATTGAGCTCCATAAGCTGTTTGTATATTTTGGAGATTAATTCTTTGTCTGTTGCTTTGTTTGCAAATATTTTCTCCCATTTTGAGGGTTGTCTTTTCGTCTTGTTTATGCTTCCCTTTGCTGTGCAAAAGCTTTTAAGTTTCAGTAGGTCCCATTTGTTTATTTTTGTTTTTATTTTCATTACTCTAGGAGGTGGGTCAAAAAAGATCTTGTTGTGGTTTATGTCAAAGAGTGTTTTTCCTATGTTTTCCTCTAAGAGTTTTATAGTGTCTGGCCTTACATTTAGGTCTTTAATCCATTTTGAATTTATTTTATTATTATTTTTTTTTTAGATGTTGGGGGTAGGAGTTTATTAATTTATTTATTTTTGCTGTGTTGGGTCTTGGTTTCTGTGTGAGGACTTTCTCTAGTTATGGCAAGCGGGGGCCACTCTTCATTGTGGTGTGCGGGCCTCTCACTATTGCAGCCTCTTTTGTTGCGAAGCACAGGCTCCAGACGTGCAGGCTCAGTATTTGTGGCTCACGGGCCTAGTTGCTCTGCGGCATGTGGGATCATCCCGGACCAGGGCTCGAACCTGTGTCCCCTGCATTAGCAGGCAGACTCTCAACCACTGCGCCACCAGGGAAGCCCTGAGTTTATTTTTGTGTATGGTGTTAGGGAGTGTTCTAATTTCATTCTTTTACATGTAGCTGTCCAGTTTTCCCAGCCACTTATTGAAGAGGCTGTCTTTCCTCCATTGTATGTTCTTGCCTCCTTTGTCATAAATTAGGTTACCATATGTGTGTGGGTGAATCTCTGGGCTTTCTCTCCTGTACCATTGATCTATATTTCTGTTTTTGTGCCAGTACCATACTGTCTTGATTACTGTAGCTTTGTAGTATAGTCTGAAGTCAGGGAGCCTGATTCCTCCAGCTCCATGTTTCTTTCTCAAGATTTCTTTGGCTATTCGGGGTCTTTTGTGTTTCCATACCAATTGTAAAATATTTTTGTGCTAATTCTGTGAAGAATGCTGTTGGTAATTTGATAGAGATTGCATTCAATCTGTAGATGGTTTGGGGTAGTACAGTCATTTTCACAATAATGATCCATTATTATCCAGTATTATCCATTGGATGTCTTCCAATCCAAGAACATGGTATATTTCTCCATTTGTTTATGTCATCTTTGATTTCTTTCATCAGTGTTTTATAGTTTTCTGAGTACAGGTCTTTTGCCTCCTTAGGTAGGTTTATTCCTAGGTATTTTATCTTTTTGTTGTGGTGGTAAATGGAATTGTTTCCTTAATTTCTCTTTCTGATCTTTCGTTGTTAGTGTGTAGGAATGCAAGAGATTTCTGTGCATTAATTTTGTATCCTGCAACCTTACCAAATTCATTGATTAGTTCTAGTAGTTTTCTGGTGACATCTTTAGGATTTTTTGTGTATAGTCATGTGATATGCAGACAGTGACAATTTTACTTCTTGTTTTCCAATTTGTATTCCTTTTGTTTCTTTTTCTTCTCTTGATTGCTGTGTCTAGGACATCTAATACTATGTTGACTAAGAGTGGTGAGAGTGGACATCCTTGTCTTATTCCTGATCTTAGTGGAAATGCTTTCAGTTTTTCACCATTGAGAATTATGTTTGCTGTGGGTTTGTCATATATGGCCTTTATTATGTTGAGGTAGGTTCCCTCTATGAACCTACCATTTTCTGGGCAGTTTTTATCATAAATGGGTGTTGAATTTTGTCAAAAGCTTTTTCTACATCTATGGAGATGATCATATGGTTTTTATTCCTTAATTTGTTAATATTGTGTACCAGATTGATTGATTTGTGTATATTGAAGAATCCTTGCATTCCCTGGGATAAATCCCTCTTGATCATGGTGTATGATCCTTTTAATGTGTTGTTCAATTCTGTTTGCTAGTATTTTGCTGAGGATTTTTGTGTCTATGTTCATCAGTGATATTGACCTGTAGTTTTCTTTTTTTGTGACATCTTTGTCTGGTTTTGGTATCAGGGTGATGGTGGCCTCGTAGAACGAGTTTGGGAGTGTTCCTCCCTCTGCAGTTTAAGGATAAGTGGTAGCTATTCTCTAAATGATTGATAGAATTTGTTTGTGAAGCCATTCAGTCCTGGACTTTTGTTTGTTGGAAGATTTTTAATTATAGTTCAATTTCATTACTTGTGATAGGTCTGTTTATATTTTCTAATTCTTCCTGGTTCAGTCTTGGAAAATTGTACCTTTCCAAGAATTTGTCTATTTCTTTGAGGTTGTCTATTTTATTGGTATATAGTTGTTTGTTGTAGTCTCTTATAAGCCTTTTTATTTCTGCGGTGTCAGTTGTGATTTCTCCTTTTTCATTTCTAATTTTATTGATGTGTGTCCTTTCCATTTTTTTCTTGATGAGTCTGGCTAATGGTTTATCAATTTTGTTTATCTTCTCAAAGAACCTACTTTTAGTTTCATTGATCTTTGTTGTTGTTTTCTTCCTTTCTAGTTCATTTATTTCTGCTCTGATCTTTATGATTTCTTTCCTTCCACTGACTTTGGATTTTCTATGTTCTTCTTTCTCTAGTTGCTTTAGGTGTAAAGTTAGATTGTTTATTTGAGATTTTTCTTGTTTCTTGAGGTGAGATTGAATTGCTATAAACTTCTCTCTTAGAACTGGTTTTGCTGCATCCCATAGGTTTTGGGTTGTCATGTTTTTGTTGTCATTTGTTTCTATGTATTTTTTAATTTCCTTTTTGATTTCTTCAGTGATCTCTTGGTTATTTAGTAATGCACTGTTTAGCCTCCATGTATTTGTGCTTTTTTTACAATTTTTTTCCTGTAATTGATTTCTAATCTCATAGCGTTGTGGTCGGAAAAGATGCCAGATACGATTTCAGTTTTCTTAAATTTTCCAAGGCTTGAGTTGTGACCCAAGATGTGATCTATCCTGGAGGATGTTCCATGTGCACTTGAGAAGAAAGTGTAATCTGCTGTTTTGGGATGGAATGTCCTATAAATATCAATTAAATCCATCTGGTCTATTGTGTCATTTAAAGTTTATTTTTACTTATTTATTTTCTGTTTAGATGATCTGTCCATTGGTGTAAGTGGGTGTTAAAGTCCCCTACTATTATTGTGTTATATCCATTCTATATATAAAAGCTTACATCCGCTAACCCCAACCTCCCACTCCATTCCTCCCCCAACCCCTTACCCCTTGGCAACCACACCATGATTCTGTTTCTGTTCCATAGATAGGTTCATTTGTGTCATATTTTTGATTCCCCATATAAGTGATATCATATGGTAATTGTCTTTCTCTTTCTGACTTGCTTCCTTTAGTATGATAATCTGTAGTTGCATCCATGTTGCTGCAAATGGCATTATTTCACTCTTTTTATGGCTGAGTAGTATTGCATTTTATATATGTACCACATCTTCTTTTTCCATTCATCTGTCGATGGACATTTAGGTTGCTGCCATGTCTTGGCTATTATGAATAGTGCTGCTATGAAAGTAGAGGTGCATGTGTCTTTTTGAATTACACTTTTGTCTGGATATATACCCAGGAGTAGGATTGTTGGATCAAACGGTAATTCTATTTTTAGTTTTCTGGGGAGCCTCCATAGTGTTTTCCACAGTGGATGCACCAGCTTACATTCCTACAACAGTGTAGGAGGGTTCCCTTTTTTCCACATCCTCTCCAGCATTTGTTATTTGTAGACTTTTTTTTTTTTGGCCACAGTGCACAGCATGTGGGATCTTAGTGTCCCAACCTGAGATCAAACCTGCACCCCCTGCAGTGGAAGCATGGAGTCTTAACCACTAGACCAGCAGGAAGTCCCTGTAGACTTTTTAATGATGGCCATTCTGACCAGTGTGAGGTACCTCATTGCAGTTTTAATTTGCATTTCTCTAGTAATTAGCGATGTTGAGCATCTTTTCATGTCCCTATTGGTCATCTGTATGTCTTCTTTGGAGAAATGTCTATTTAGGTCTTCTGCCCATTTTTCAATTGGGTGTTTTGGTTGAGTTGTATGGGTTGTTTGTATATTTTGGAAAGTAAGCCCTTGTCAGTCGCATCGTTTGCAAATATTTTCTCCTATAGGTTGTCTTTTTGTATTGTTTATGGTTTCCTTTGCTGTGCAAAAGGTTGTAAGTTTGATTAGGTCCCATTTGTTTATTTTTGTTTTTATTTCTATTGCTTTGGAAGACTGACCTAAGAAAACATGTACGATTTATGTCAGAGAATGTTTTGCCTATGATCTCTTCCAGGAGCTTTTTGGTGTCATGTCTTATGTTTAAGTCTTTAAGCCATTTTGAGTTAATTTTTGTGTATGGTGTGAGGGTGTGTTCTAACTTCATTGATTTACATGCAGCTGTCCAACTTTCCCAACACCACTTGCTGAAGAGACTGTCTTTTTCCTATTGTATAGTCTTGCTTCCTTTGTTGAGATTAATTGTGCATGTATGGGTTCACAGCCCATATATTTTTAAGTTTTTTTAAAAAACTCATTTAAGACAAATAATACATTGCAAAACTACCACAGAGAATCCTAGTGTACCCTCCACCCAGCTACCCCCAAAGATAACATCTTATGTAACCACAGTACGTCATCAAAACCAAGAAATTGTTACTGGTGCACCTCAACTATAATCTTTATTTGGATTAACAACCAGAATTTCTTTAAACCATGAAATAGAAGATAATGGAATGAACTAAGAAGAATATATGAAAGTTCATCATGAGTAATAAGGGTATGTAACTTTATGAAAGTAAAATGTTAGGTCTGTGATAAAAAGGTTTTAAAAAATATTGTGCTAGCCTCTGTTATCAATTATAATAATCTTTTGTGGTGTCTGAAAATATTTACATGTAGGCATCTCTGTTTTGTTTCAAAGGCACTACCCCACAGGGGAGGGTATGTCACTTCCTGGCTGCACACCACTGCATCATTTTTCATGCCTCACAGTTTAGTTATTTAGAGGCCAGGTTTCAATTGGACAATATCTAAAGTTACAAATATTTTACACACTGGGTAATTAGGATAATTATTTCAGAATATATTAATTCCAGAATTGGAGGGTCTATGAAATAATTGGATGGAGAGAGTTAGGTGACTGGAGAAAATCAGACAAGTTGTTCTGATGCTGACATGCATACTTTGGCATATAACAGTGTTTTGATTGAACAAACACTCTGCTTACAGTGTGTGAAAACTCTAGGATAAATGATCCTTAATTTGTCCCTGTGGTGGCTTGTAGTAGGGAACATGTTTGTACTTTTGAAACAATGGCACTCATGTATTATAAAGGTTATGATGGAGGGATATACAGATGTTACAGGAGGTGCTCAGAGTAGGGCATCTGGGCATCTGGACAGAATCAGTGGTGGCCTCACAGGCAAATGAATGACTCCTGACCTGAGTCTTGTGGGTCATCTGGGAGTGCTCAGGTGGAGGAGACATGGAAGGCATACAGACTGAAGCGAGAGCACAGTGAAATGCTCAGAGAAATAAGAGATTGTGGCCTTGGGGAAGTAAGAGGGCACTGAGAATTTCCTTCTCTTCACTAGTGCATTCTTTGGGGAAAAGTTATACAAAAGTGAAGACAATATACAATTCTTGAAATGGATAAATGGAAAAAGGACCCTGGAAGTCAGAAGAGAGAGTGAGCTGGTATTGGAGCACCGCCCTTTGGGCTTTCCAGACAGAGCTCATCATTACCACTTGCCTAGGACAAAAGGAAATCCAATGATGGAGAGGACCCATACACATCAGAAATCTTACAAGTGAATCATCTAATTGTCATCAAATAGTTAATTGGGAGTCTGCAAGGTCTGCACTCAGAGCTCTCTTCTTATGACAGAAATATCCCAGCCCTGGCATTAGTACACCACTGTACTTGCGTTCACTCCGCTACCTTGGTCTGTTATCTCACAGCCAGCATACCTCAATAGTAATCACCCAGGGCACAGGGATTCTTGGAGGTTCAGCACACAGTGAAAGCAGAACAAACCCCAAACCATAGTCATACCCACAGCCCAGACCCATAGGCATCTCTGAGTCCCAGGGAGCTGGGGAGCCATTCCAGTCCTCTGTGAGGGCCATGGGTTAGGAATAATAAACAAAATTATTCACTGTTTAGTCCCTCACCACCTTCATTCCCATGAACACCTCAGGCAGTAAAAGGAGCTTGTTTGGGGGCTGTTGTGGGAGGAATTCTGATGATGGTGTGTGCCTCCCCGTTTGCACGATGAGGTCCCCCTGCCCTCTCGTCACTACTGCCTCTGCATACCCTTGAGCTTATGGTGTGTAGGCCTAGTAATTTGGCTATTGATACAGCAGGTTGCAACCAGATACTTCCTGGGTGTGACAGATCACTCAGAGAGCATGCTCTTCTTCACCTCCTCCTAGAACCTAACCCTGGTCAAGCATGTGATTGGAATTTTTAAAAAAAGAAATACTGAAGACAAAATCATTTGAGGAGAGATTACAAATTCCAAGACATCTAAAAACACTCTACCTAGATGGGTGGGATAGGGAGGATGGGAGGGAAGCTCAAGAGGGAGGGGATATGGGGATATATGTATACATATAGCTGATTCACTTTGTTATACAGCAGAAACTTAACATTATAAAGCAATTATACTCCAATAAAGATATTTAAAAAAATAAAAACACTCTATAACATTCTCTTTTGGGATAATCTTTGAGCAGTACTACAGAATTTTCTTGCAGATGCTGGTGGTATGTCAGGGACCTGGGAAGAGGAGCACATAGCTAGAGGTGACCAATCCCCCTCACCTTTGCATTGAAGATCTCTATGATTAACCCTGAGTCACAAGAATTTATCTCCTCACCCTCTTGACTTGGAATTGGAGACCTTAACCCTTGTGCTTCTTATTCTTCTCCCCCTGATTTATTTTACCCTGTGCCAAGGTCCCGGTACTGAGAAGTTTCCCTCCATAGCACCTGAGGCTGCAGAGGGGTACCTTGGAACATGCAGACCAATACCAAACAGGAATTTGATTATGCAGAGTCTGGGAGAAGTACAGTTGGCCCCAATCAGAGAAATTTAAGGCTTCCATGAATCCCTTCATCTCTACTCAGTAATTTACTCTTGGATTTTGCCACCCAATCTTAAGTTTCTGTCATTTTCCCCTCCAGGGTCAGCCACCTTCCTAGGGCCAGACTTGCTTCTTTTTTTCCTCCAGATTGGAGAATCTTAATCTAGTTTGAGGATCTCTCTATCAATGATCCAAACGTTTTGTTTATGGTATAAACATTGAAGCCTGAGATCTTCAAATCTCAGGCTTTTGAAATCCAGAAGCCTCTTAACTGCTTTTATGGTGTACCAGTTTTCTCAGGAAAGCAATGCCACTGCTGACTGAAGGGGGTGGAAAGTGCAAGGGGTACAAAAAAACCATGGGGAGATGATATCTCAGAATACCATCCCACAACCCTTAAATGGTGGCAAGTAAACTTCTCAGTGCATGGATGCCCATAGTCCTCAGTATCAGCTACTATTGTCTTGAAGATTCTTGTAATAAGACATGAAAAATAAATAAGAGACTTAATATCAAAATAAACTAAAATAAACTGATGATTGGCTGGTCACATGAGTACCTAGAAAATCTAAAGTAATCAATTTAGAAACTGTTATTTTCATGTTTCAAAACATAGAAGAGCATTATAAAGGACAGACAATAGGTTTCCTTTTTACTCCAACCACCATCAACAAAAGGCGGTGAAATTTTAAAAATTCTATTCACAGTAATAGAAAATGAGATGGCTCCACATTGATGGTTTCAGGGACTTTATATCATTTTTTTCTGTTAACTACCGTACAGCACGTACAATATTATCCCTATTTTTCTGATAAGAATCTTGAGTGTCAAAAGCCAGTTTGCTGCTAAATTGTTGTGCTACCTCATCTTGGAATCAACGAAGCAACAGAACCTAATACATACCTAGATTCTAAAAATGAACAAATAAACGAACAAAAAACCCCACAACACATTCAATAAAATGGAATATAATAAAATTGAGAGAACAAAAGGGCTACCTATTTAGAAAATGTCTATATCAAATCTGACAGGTTAAAGAAAAAAGATAAAGAGTATAAAGAGCTTATTTTTCAAATGCATAAGTACTCTTAAGAGCACAGTAGTTTAGTGTGTAAAGAATGAAGAAAAGTACATATACAATTAACAAAGAAATGATTGAAAAGTGCACATCATTTTTAGTATTCCAAGAATTGCTAATGTAACAAGCCTGTAGAAAGCATTTTGCAGCTATTAAAGAAACAAAATGAAAATTTATGACAATAGAACTTGAAGTTGGCCAGTGTATGGTTCTACTGGCACAGTTATTCATTGCTGGTGGAGTTTGAAGTGGAAAGAACTCTATTGAATGGTGTTGTGGATGTATTTAGTAAGAGCCATATAAGTATTCATATTTCTTGACCCAATAATTTCAGACCCTATGAATTTATTCTAAGGAGCTATTTGCCAGGAAAAGACTCCACATTTGCACAGATAGGTTTGTTGCAGCAGAGTGAGAGGCGTAGCGGACCAGTCTGTGCCCTGAGGAATCGGATTCTCTTGGAGCTTCCCACTCAACTACCTGGTGACCTTGGGCAAGTGATGTGACTTTCCTGTGCCTCAGCTTCTTCATGCAGATAATAGTGTTGCAGCCTAAACTGTGGGTTGTTGTGAGGATCAAATGAGTTAAATGTGGAGCACTTAGAAAATACCTGGCATGTCACAGGCACTCTGTTGTATAAACTATAATTATAGCAAAAATTTAACAGAAGAAATCAACTACCCCGCATTAAGAGGATTGTTTAAAAACTATATTGCCCTGGCATGATGCCATTTTATAAAACCATGAAGATGGTATTTTGAAGACTCCAAAACTGAAAAACAAGTTTATAATGGAATATTCAGTAAAATAAAGGGTGAAAAATTATTGAATTTGCAATCACAACCATGAAGAATATGACTGAAGGAGGGAAGAGAAAAATTGTTCTGTAAGAGTGGTTGGATGATGGGTGGTTTGCAGAGCATTTAAAAAAATCTTATGTTGCCTTTTTTAATTAAAAAATAAAGCAATATCATAAAAAAATGAATTCCTTTTAAACATTGCCTTTGGCTTTGACTGCTCTGGTGTGCAAAATCAAGCACACCTGGAATGAGGCTGTTCAGGAAACCTCGGGGAGATGAAGATGACAGGCTGAGCACTGGCAGCTGCAGCAGCAGCAGTAGAAGCCACATGCTCCCCTGCACTCTGGATGTTCTGCATTTCCTGCTGTGGGAGGTCATGTGACCCCTCTTACCAGATCACTTCCCTGTCACTCAAAGTGAAATTTTGTTTTTCTTTTAATCTTTTTTCAAATTTATGGTTTTAATGTCTTTAAAAACAAAAACAAAACAACAGGTTTATTGAAGTGTAATTGATATACAGAAAACACCCCATATTTAATGTGTATCATATGAGTTTAGACATAAGCATACACCTGTGACACCATCACCACAATCAAAGTAATAAACATACCCATCACCTCCAAGAGTTTCCTCCTGCACTGCCTACCCCTACTTAAAAATTATTGTGGTAAGAATGGTAAGGGGGAATGGGGAATTGTTGATCAACGGGTATAAAGTGTCAGTTAGACAAGATCAACAAGTTCTAGAAATCCGCTGTACAACATACTGCTTATAGTTAACAACACTGGATTATACACTTTAAAATTGCTAAGAGGGGAAATTCTTTATTTTTCATTGAAAAGTTCTTAAGGGCCTTGGGAACCTGCTATTACTGAAGGTTTACAGTAAAAAATTGAAATATTCCTTCTTGAGAAAGAGGTGGGCATTGAGATGATTGAGTTGTTGGGGGTTTGGCCTGGTCTTGTCCTGGAGGAGGTGAAGTTGCACGAAAATGAAGGCTGAAATTGGAGGACTAGTTTCTAAGAATAATTAAGATGAAGATAGTCTAGAATAGTTGCCAAAATGCTCGTCTTTTAGGTAGTAATGGTCCATTACTGGTTGTTACTTTCCTTATGTGTGGAATTGGGATAATAAAGGTGCCTTACTCTATGAGTTTTATAGGACTAAGAATCAGAATGGAAATGATGTCAGTACCTGACATCTAGTAAATACTCAATAAATGTTTGTGCTTCTGATATATGTAGACTGCAAGGAGGTTAGGTGTGCAGGAGCAGGATAGAAAGCAGGAGACTGAGGAGGGGCACAGTTGCCCAGGGCCAGGTTGATTGTTAATGAGCTGGATTGTTAATTTCAAGGGTCCTAATGGATCCAACTGTCTCATTGTCATCAGCAGTAAAATTAACCTTACAAAAATGGTCACTTCTCCCCCAGCTCCTCCCTTTTGATGACATTCCTGTGCCTCACAGCTCATCAGTTCATGCAGCATCTCTAATTCTCAGGAAAGGACGTTTTTCGCTGAGGCTAATGGGGTGACACAAAATGAAGGAGACTCAGTGGTTGGTTTCCCAGTCGTGAGCAGATCCTTGTATCTCTCACTTCTCAGGGTGTCTCTTCCAGCTCCTGATAAAGCTCTTGTCAGTGAGACCAATGACCTTGGTCCTATTGAGTATCAGAACATGTTCTTCACAAGTCAAGAAGCCTCTTCCATAAAAATCATAGTATCCAGAATGCTGAGGTCCCTTTGACCAGACTAAGATGGCTTTTGCGAATTTTCCATAGCACTGATGATAGTGGCGAATACTTTCTAAGATGCTTGGCTGACAATGAAAAGATCTACATAAAAGTACTACAACGTGGTTTCCAATCCTGGAGTTCCTAGGTCAAAGATTGAAATTGGAAATCTATTGAATGTTGTTGAGCAAGATGGATGAGGAAAATAAAATATATGAGAAGTATGCAGAGTGGGAGCCCTTTAGTGTGACTTTGGCTCTAGATACCTAGATCAAAGTGGGGCCAGGTTTCAGGCCACACCAGTCCTTTCTTTCACCACTGAGATGACCCCCCATCACAACAAATATGCTGCAGAGGAGGGCCTTGTATTTATTGCTTGATATTTTAGGAACAAGATTTGTTACCCCAATAAGATTGATTGCATCGGTTCACTTACTCATTTAACAATATGTGAGTGTCAACTATGGGCCAGGGCTCTGTGGATATAGTGAGGACAAAGACGAATCTGTGCCCTCATGAAAAGAGCATTTTATTTGGAGGGACAAATAATAGGTCAACGAATTCATATGTAATGTAATTTCAGGTAGGTAAGACTATAAGGTAAAAGAAAGCAGGATAAGATGGAGAGCGACAGGGCATGAGAAGGCTATTTCAGATGGAGTGTTTGGGGAACCCTCTGAGATGATTACATTTGGGCAGAGGGTTAAATGAAGAGAGGAGTGAGGTATGAGATCTAGGTGAATCACAACAGAAGATCAAGTCGGCTCTACCATCCAAATATATCCAGAATCCATTTTTTTTAACACCTCCACTGCTAACTCTCTGGGCCAAGTCACTATTAATACCTCGTTGCGAGTTACCCATCGGCTGCCATACTGATCTCCTTTCTTTACCCTCCCTGTACCACACAAGCTATTCTCAACACAGCAGCCTGGGTATATCTTTAAAACTCTAAGTCATATAATGCCATTTTGGTGCTGAAAACCCTGAATCACTGCCCATTTCCTTCAGTGTCAAATTCCAAGTTCTTATCATGGCCCACAAGGCCTGACATGAGCTGTAGTGGTTTCCTGTGGATCTGTGAACAGGGATGACTGCCCTGCACGATACAGAGATGAGCACTTCCCTCCACTGTCATCATAAACCTGGAGAAACAGAGGCTTCTGTTGCTCCATTTCTAGTTGTCTGGGCCTGTTGTTGACTTTGGACAGGAGGCTGACTTTGACTCTGACTTTGAGGAGGCTGGAAACAGTGGAGACTGTAACAAGAGCTTAGAACTAAGAGGAATGCTTATCTCTCAGTCTCCTTACTGGAAAATGATGAGGGAATTTGGTAAATGTCAAAGGGTGAAACCTAGTGTATTATTAAAAATATAACTACCAAATGAGCTCACAATTCTAATTCTGGGTGTCTATCCAAGAAAACAAAAACAGTAACTTGAAACAATATTTGCACCCTCATGTTCACAGCAGCATTATTTACAATAACCAAGACATGGAAATAACCTAAGTGTTCATCACCAGATGAAAGGATAAAGAAGTTGTGGAGATATATATAATATGGACTATTACCATAATAGGGGAAGGGGAAGTGCTGCCATTTGTGACAATATGGATGGACCTTGATGGCATTAGGCTAAGTAAAGTAAGTCAGAAAGAGAAAGACAAGTACTGTAGGATCTCTCTTCTATTGTGGAATCTGAAACAAGCAAGCAAACAAACAAACCAAAAAACCCTCATCAAACGCATAGAAAAAGAGATCAGATTTGTGGTTATCAGAGGTGGTGGGTGGGAGGAGGGCAAATAGGAGCAAGGTGGTCAAAAGGTACAAACTTCTAGTTATAAGGAAAATCTGTCCTAGGGATATAATGTACAACATGATGAATATAGTTAACACTGCTCTATGATGTATAGGAAAGTTAAGAGAGTAGGTCCTATGAGTTCTCGTCACAAGGAGAATTTTTTTTCTTTTTTAGAAATGGTATCTAAATGAGATGATGAATGTTAACTAAACCTATAGTTGTAATCATTTCACAGTATATGTAAATCAAACCATCATGCTCTATACCTTAAATTTATACAGTGATGTATACCAATTATTTCAAAATAAAACTGGGAAAAATCCTCAAAAAATCAAGCCCCAAATCTGGTGATTTAGTAAGAGTAGCTAAAACACACAGTCCCCAATATTAATACTTTAAAACAATCAGTGTTTATTTTGGGAAGGACCTTCAAGATGGAGGAGGAGTAAGAGGTGGAGATCACCTTCCTCCCCACAAATACCTCAAAAATACATCTAAATGTGGAACAACTCCTACAGAACACCTACTGAACGCTGGCAGAAGACCTCAGATTTCCCAAAAGGCATGAAAATCGACACGTACCTGGGTAGGGCAAAAGAAAAAAGACAAAACAGAGACAAAAGAATAGGGATGAGATCTGCACCTCTGAGAGGGAGCTGTGAAGGAGGAAAAGTTTCCACACACTAGGAAGCCCCTTCATGCGCGGAGACCAGGTGGAGGTGGACAGGGTGTGGGGGATGCTTTGGAGCCACAGAGGAGAGCGCAAGAACAGGGGTGCAGAGGGCAAAGCGGAGAGATTCCCGCACAGAGGATCGGTGCCGACCAGCACTCACCAGCCTGAGAGGCTTGTCTGCTCACCCGCCAGGTGAGCAGCTGGGACAAAGGCTGGGACAGAAGCTCGGGCTTCGGAGGTCAGATCCCAGGGAGAGGACTGGAGTTGGCTGTGTGAACACAGCCTGAAGGGGGCTAGTGCACCACAGCTAGCCGGGAGTGAGTCTGAGAAAAAGTCTGGACCTGCCTAAGAGGCAAGAAACCGTTGTTTCGGGGTGCACGAGGAGAGGGGATTTAGAGCACCGCCTAAACAAGCTTCAGAGATGGGCGTGAGCCGCAGCGATCAGCTTGGACACCAGAGACGGGCATGAAACGCCAACGCTGCTGCTGCAGCCACCAAGAATCCTGTGTGCAAGCACAGGTCACTATCCACATACCACACACACCCCTCCTCACAATGGGAACCTGTGCAGCCCGCCACTGCCAGGGTCCCATGATCCAGGAACAAGTTCCCTGGGAGAAAACACGGAGTGCCTAAGGCTGTTGCAACATCACACTGGCCTCTGCCGCTGCAGGCTCGCCTCACATTCCAATTATAACGACTATACCCCTTCCTCCCCCAGCAAGAGTGAGCCAGAGTCCCCTAATTAGCCACTGCTTTAACCCCGTCCCGTCTGGGTGGGAACAGAAGCCTGAGGGCAACCTACACAAAGAGGCACTGCCAAAACCAAAGCTGAACCCCAGGAGCTGTGTGAACAAAGAAGAGAAAGGGAAATTTTTCTGTGCAGCCTCAGGAGCAGTGGATTAAATACCCACAATCAACTTGAGGTGCCCTGCATCTGTGGAATACCTGAATAGACAACAAATCAACCAAAATTGAGGTGGTGGACTTTGGGGACAACTGTACACTTGGGGTTTGCTGTCTGGCGGACAGGATCTTGGTGCTTGGGCCTGGTGTCAGGCCTTATCCTCTGAGGTGGGACAGCCGAATTCAGGACATTGGACCACCAGAGACCATGGGGGCCCACGTAATATCAATCAGTGAGAGCTCTCCCAGAGATCTCTGTCTCACCGCTAACCCCCAGCTCCACCTAATGGCCACCAAGCTACAGTGCTGGACACCCCATGCCAAACAACTAGCAAGAAACGAACACAACCCCACCCATTAGCAGAGAGGCTGCTGAAAATCATACTAAGTTCACAGACACCCCAAAACATACCACTGGATGCAGCCCTGCCCACCAGAAAGACAAGATCCAGCCCCACCCACCAGAACAGAGGCACCAGTCCCCTCCACCAGGAAACCTGCACAAGGCACTGAACCAACCTTACCCACTGGGGACAGACACCAAAAACAACAGGAACTCCAACCTGCATCCTGCGAAAAGGAGACCCCCAAAAAAGTAACTTAAGCAAAATGAGAAGTCAGAGAAACACAGCAGATAAAGGAGCAAGGTAAAAACTCACTAGATGAAACAGATGAAAAGGAAGTAGGCAGTCTACCTGAAAAAGAATTCAGAGCAATGATAGTAAAGATGATTCAAAATCTTGCAAATAGAATGGAGAAAATAACAAGAAATGTTTAACAAGTACCTAGAAGAACTAAAGAGCAAACAAACTGATGAATAACACAATAAATGAAATTTAAAATTTTCTAGAAGGAACCAGTAGCAGAATAACTGAGGCAGAAGAACGGATAAGTGACCTGGAAGATAAAATAGTGGAAATAACTACCGCAGAGCAGAATAAAGAAAAAACAATAAAAAGAATTGAGGACATTCTCAGAGACCTCTGGGACAATATTAAGTGCACCAACATTCGAATTATGGGGGTCCCAGAAGAAGAAAAGAAAAAGAAAGAGACTGAGGAAATATTTGAAGAGATTACAGTTGAAATTTTCCCTAATATGGGAAAGGAAATATTTCATCAAGTCCAGGAAGCATAGAGAGTCCCATACAGGATAAATACAAGGAGAACCATGACAAGGCACATATTAATCAAGATATCAAATTTAAATGCAAAGAAAAAATATTAAAAGCAGCAAGGGAAAAGCAACAAATAACATACAAGTGAATCCCCATAAGGTTAACAACCGATCTTTCAGCAGAAACTCTGCAAGCCTGAAGGGAGTGGCAGGACACATTTGAACCGATGAAAGGGAAAATCCTACACCAAGATTACTCTACCCATCAAGTATCTCATTCAGATTTGACAGAGAAATTAAAACCTTTACAGACAAGCAAAAGTTAAGAGAATTCAGCACCATCAAACCAGCTTTACAACAAATGCTAAAGGAACTTCTCTAGGCAGGAAACACAAGAGAAGGAAAAGACCTACAATAACGAACCCAAAACAATTAAGAAAATGGGAATAGGAACATACATATTGATAATTACCTTAAATGTAAATGGATTAAATGCTCCAACCAAAAGACATACACTGACTGAATGTATACAAAAGCAAGACCCGTGTATATGCTGTCTACAAGAGACCCACTTCAGACCTAGGGACACATACAGACTGAAAGTGAGAGGATGGAAAAAGATGTTCCATGCAAATGGAAATCAAAGCTGGAGTAGCAATTCTCATATCAGACAAAATAGACTTTAAAATAAAGACTGTTACAAGAGACAAAGAAGGACACTGCATAATGATCATGGGATCAATCCAAGAAGATATAATAATTGTAAATATTTATGCACCCAAAATAGGAGCACCTGAATAATAAGGCAAATGCTAACAGCCATAAAAGGGGAGATCGACAGTTACACATTCATAGTACGGGACTTTAACACCCCACTTTCACCAATGGACAGATCAACCAAAATGAAAATAAATAAGGAAACACAAGCTTTAAATGACACATTAAACAAGATGGACTTAATTGACATTTATAGGACATTCCATACAAAACAACAGAATACATTTTCTTCTCAGGTGCTCATGCCACATTCTCTAGGATAGATCATATCTTGGGTCACAAATCAAGCCTTGGTAAATGTAAGAAAATTGATATCGTATCAAGTATCTTTTTCTGACCACAACACTATGAGACCTAGATATCAATTACAGGGAAAAAGCTGGAAAAAATACAAACACACGGAGGATAAACAATACACTACTCAATAACCAAGATATCACTGAAGAAATCAAAGAGGAAATCAAAAAATACCTAGAAACAAATGACAGTGAAAACATGATGGCCCAAAACCTATAGGATGCAGCAAAAGCAGTTCTAAGATGGAAGTTTAGAGCAATACAATCCTACCTCAAGAAACAAGAGACATCTCAAATAAACAACCTAACCTTACACCTAAAGTAGTTAGACAAAGAAGAACTAAAAAACCCCAGAGTTAGCAGAAGGAAAGAAATCATAAAGATCAGATCAGAAATAAATGAAAAAGAAAAGAAAGAAATGATATCAAAGATCAATAAAAGTAAAAGCTGGATCTTTGAGAAGATGAACAAAAATGATAAACCACTACCCAGACTCATCAAGAAAAAAAGCGAGAGGACTCAAATCAGCAGAATTAGAAATGAAAAAGAAGTAATAACTGACACTGCAGAAATACAAAGGATCATGAGAGATTACTACAAGCAACTATATGCCATTAAAATGGACAACCTGGAAGAAATGGACAAATTCTTAGAAAAGCACAGCCTTCTGATCTGAACCAGGAAGAAATAGAAAATATAAACAGACCAATCACAAACACTGATATTGAAACTGTGATTAAAAATCTTCCAACAAGCAAAAGCCCAGGACCAGATGGTTTCACAAGCGAATTCTATCAAACATTTAGAGAAGGGCTAACACCTATCCTTCTCAAACTCTTCCAAAATATAGCAGAGGGAGGATCACTCCCAAACTATATGAGGCCACTATAACCCTGATACCAAAACCAGACAAAGATGTCACAAAAAAAGAAAACTACAGACCAATATCACTGATGAACATAGATCAAAAAATCCTCAACAAAATACTAGAAAACAGAATCCAACAGCACCTTAAAAGGATCATACACCATGATCAAGTGGGGTTTATCTCAGGAATGCAAGGATTCTTCAGTACATGCAAATCAATCAGTGTGATACACCATATTAACACACTAAAGGATAAAAACCATTTGATAACCTCAACAGATGCAGAAAAAGCGTTTGACAAAATCCAACACCCATTTATGATAAAAACTCTCCAGAAAGTAGGCATAGAGGGGACTTAACATAATAAAGGCCATATATGACAGACCCACAGCCAACATCGGCCTCCGTGGTGAAAAACTGAAACCATTTCCACTAAGATCAGGAACAAGACAAGGTTGCCCACTCTCACCACTCTTATTCAACATAGTTTTGGAAGTCCTAGCCACAGCAATCAGAGATGAAAAAGATATAACAGGAATCCAAATTGGAAAAGAAGAAGTAAAGCTGTCACTGTTTGCAGATGACATGATACTATACATAGAGAATCCTAAAGATGCTACAAGAAAACTAGTAGAGCTAATCAATGAATTTGGTAAAGTAGCAGGATACAAAATTAATGCCCAGAAATCTCTTGCATTCCTATACACTAATGGTGAAAAATCTGAGAGAGAAATTAAGGAAACACTCCCATTTACCACTGCAACAAAAAGAGTAAAATACCTGGGAATAAACTTATCTAAGGAGACAGAAGACCTGTATGGAGAAAACTGTAAGACACTGAGGAAAGAAATTAAAGATGATACAAACAGATGGAGAGATATACCATACTCTTGGATTGGAAGAATCAACATTGTGAAAATGACTCTACTACCCAAAGCAATCTACACATTCAATGCAATCCCTATCAAACTACCACTGGCAGTTTTCACAGAACTAGAACAAAAAATTTCACAATTTGTATGGAAACACAAAAGACCCTGAATAGCCAAAGCAATCTTGAGAAAGATAAATGGAGCTGGAGGAATCAGGTTCCCAGACTTCAGACTATACTAAAAAAAAGCTATAGTAATCAAGAGAGTATGGTACTGGCACAAAAACAGTAATATAGATCAATGGAACAGGATAGAAAGCCCAGAGATAAACCTATGCACATATGATCACCTTATCTTTGATAAAGGAGGCAAGAGTGTACAATGCAAAAGACAGCCTCTTCAATAAGTGGTGCTGGGAAAACTGGACAGCTACATGTAAAAGAATGAAATTTGAACACTCCCTAACACCATACACAAAACTAAACTCCAAATGGATTAAAGACCTCAATGTATGGCCAGAGACTATAAAACTCTTAGAGGAAAACATAGGCAAAACACTCCATGACATAAATCACAGCAAGATCCTTTTCGACCCACCTGCTAGAGAAAGGGAAATAAAAACAAAAATAAACAAGTGGAACCTAATGAAACTTAAAAGCTTTTGCACAGCAAAGGAAACCATAAACAAGACCAAAAGACAACCCTCAGAATGGGAGAAAATATTTGCAAAGGAAGCAACTGACGAAGGGTTAATCTCCAAAATATACAAGCAACTCACGCAGCTCAATATGAGAAAAACAAACAGCCCAGTGCAGAAGACTTAAACAGACATTTCTCCAAAGAAGATATACAGATTGCCAGCAAACACATGAAAGGATGCTCAACATCACTAATCATTAGAGAAATGCAAATCAATGAGGTATCACCTCACACCGGTCACGATGGCTATCATCAAAAAATCCACAAACAATAAATGTTGGAGCAGGTGTGGAGAAAAGGGAACCCTCTTGCACTGTTGGTGGGAATGTAAATTGATACAGCCACTATGGCGTTTCCTTAAAAAGCTAAAAATAGAACTGCCATATGACCCAGCAATCCCACTACTGGGCATATACCCTGAGAAAACCATAATTCAAAAAGAGACATGTACCACAATGTTCATTGCAGCTCTATGTACAATAGCCAGGACATGGAGGCAACCTAAGTGTCCATCGACGGATGAATGGATAAAGAAGAAGTGACACATATATACAATGGAGTATTACTCAGCCATAAGAAGAATTGAAATTGAATTATTTGTATTGAGGTGGATTGATCTAGAGTCTGTCATACAGAGTGAAGTAAGTCACAATGAGAAAAACAAATACCATATGCTAACACATATATATGGAATCTAAGAAGAAAAAATGGTTCTGAAGAGCCAAGGGCAGGACTGGAATAAAGACGTAGATATGGAGAGTGGACTTGAGGATACAGGGATGGGGAAGTGTAAGCTGTGACGAAGTGATAGAGTAGCATTCACATACATACACTACCAAATGTAAAATAGATAGCTAGTCGGAAGCAGCTGTATTGTACGGGGAGATCAGCTCAGTGCTTTGTGACCGCCTAGAGGGGTGGGATAGGGAGGGTGGGAGGGAGATGCAAGATGGAGGGGATTTGGGGATATATGTATACATATAGCTGATTCACTTTGCTATACAGCAAAAACTAACACAACATTGTAAAACAATTATACTCCAATAAAGATGTTAAAAAAATAAGGTTATAGATTAAGATGATATGGCCAAAAAAAAGAATGAATTTTATATCCAAAGAAAACAGATACGTTTATTCAAAGCTTTGAAACTTTTTATGGCAAAAGATATTATGAACAAACTCAATTAACAAACTATAAATTTAGGGAAAATATTGAATTAGGAGTGTAATTAAAAAACGTTTATTTTGGGCTCATGAAAAATCCAGAGATTGGTGAAGTGTTCATTACAGTCATCCCTCGATATTCATGGGGGATTGGTTCCAGGACCTCCTGTGGATACCAAAGTCATCTCTAGATTACTTATAATACCTAGTACAATGTAAATACTTTGTAAATAGTTAATGGTGTGTGGCAAATTCAAATTTTCCCTTTTGGAACTTTCTGGAATTTTTTTCTAATGTTTTCTATCTGCGGTTTGTTGAATCTGTGGATGTGGAACCCGCAGATACAGAGGGCCAACTGTATACTTGTTTTGATATCTGCTAGAGCCTTGAGATTCTCTCCATCTGTGGTCTGAGAAGAAACAGGGAAAACATATAGGATGGCACAGAATAGTTTGGGGACTTGGCCTAAAAGGAGCATACATCACTCTCTACCTACATTCCACTGGCCAGAGCTGGTCATATGCTCCACCTAGTTACAAAATGGTACTGAAATGTTGTTGGCATATGTTCCTAGGAAGAGGAAGTTTTCATGAGAATCTGGTCATGTTCCACCACACCTGGGAGAGCTGGATCTTGAAACATGAGTTGGGTCTAATTCTAGGCAGACGAAATGACATAAAAGGGCATGGTTTATACAGGCACTAGAGAAATCAAGGCGTATTTGGGGATTCGAAAGGTGTTCTTTTTGACTTGAGAATAGGGCGTTTGTGAGAGACTGTAACAGGTTAACACTTGAGAGGTGCGGGGGGCGGTCCACACCATCTGGGGCCTTCTGTGCCATGCTAGGGTGTTTGGAGTTTGTCCTATAGTAAAAGAGGAGAGCTATTGAAAGACTTTAAATAAAGGATTGTCACATTTAGAGTGACATTTTGGTAAGTCCTTCTGGAATGGAGGACATAACTAGGAGGTGATTTCCTCCTAGTACTAATTCCCTATCTCAGGGATTTTCAAACTGGACTCATACCAGGGGCTATATTTGACAACTTGACTCAGTATTCATATACTTATATACACACATATATAAAAGAAGTTCATGGCATTTTATATTCTTGTCTATTTCATTTAAACAAGTGGTGGCTGCCAGCTATTGAATCGAATGGTTTGCCCTATACAGGGTTACCACTGCATTATGAAAACCACTGCTCTATCTCACTGCAAGACACCACTTTAAAGTTTCCAGGCCCAAATCTGGGTGTCATGGGAGACACTTCAGTCACCCTTACCACCCTCCACAGCCCATCAGTCACATTATTTCTGGTCTATTTCTTAAATACCCATTACCCAATTTCCACTGGTACTATTGTTTAGATGAGTGGTTTGCAACATGGGGCTGAGGGATCCCTGAGGCTCTCCGGGACACTTTTATGTGGTCCACAGGGTCAAAAACACTTTCACATTTTTATAACAACACTCAGATATTATTTTTCTTTCTCACTTTTATCCTTTCACAGGTGTCCAGTGAAGTTTTCCAGAGGTTACCTAATGATTGATGACATTGATTGTTCTAATGCTTAATCTTTTCAGTTTTAATTTCCAGTATGTTAAACCTCAATAGATGTGACCTTCCTAATTAAAACTTAAATAAGTTTTAAGATTACAATGGGGTCCTGAGACCAAGGAGCTTAAGAATCCTTGGTTTAGACCTATGATTCTGTATTCTCATTACCATTATTCATAACATGATATTGTGGCCTAGGGCATCTCTAAACAAACACTCTTCCTAGATTATTTTGTCTTCCACCTCAGCAGTAGAATTTCCTTTCTGATTATTCAGGGCAATGTCTGCACTGTGATTCCCAGAGCTCCAGTGCTAAATCTGCCCTTGATCCTCAGCCTCTTGTACCAATTTTAGAACATCGGGGCTCCATGCCTTAGGCCTCTGAATGTTGGAGTGTCCTACTGCTCATTGGGCCCTGTGACATAATAGGAAATATATATTTGGTCTCTGCCCAGGCGATACAGAGCTCCTAAAACCCTTATAATTTGCTGAGTAATAGGGATGATAGGAGCATCTTACACAGAACTTCTAAATCCCTTGGAATTTCCTGGGCGATAGGGGAATCTTTGGTTCTTATCAGGATTCTTGGTGGGTTCCTGCATAGCTTCACGGTGGGGATGGATCTCTAGAAATACCAAAACTTTCTAAAACTTTCAGCCCCACCTCCATCATCTAGGAGTGAAGAGGGACTAGAGATTGAGTGAATCATCAATCATGCCTACATGATGAAGCCTCCATAAGAATTCCTAAACTCTGAGGTTTAGAGAGCTTCTGGATTGATCAATACATTTATGTGTCAGGAGGGTGGCACATCCCAATTCTATGAGGACAGAAGTTCCTGTGCTCAGGACCCTTCCAAATCTCTTCATCTAGCTTTTCATTTGTATTCATTATAATATCCTTTGTAATAAACAAGTAAATGTAAGTAAAGCAATTCCCTGAGCTCTGTGAGCCATTATAGCAAATTATCAAATCTGAGGAGAGGGTTGTGGGAACTCTTGATCTATAGCAAGTCAGACAGAAGTGTGGAAACTGTGGGCACCCAATACTTGTGACTAGCATCTGCACTGGGGGCAGTCTTGTGGGACTGAGACCTTAACTTATGGGATCTCCACTAACTCTGTGTAGTCAGTTTCAAAAGTGAATTAAATTTTAGGATACCCAGTTGATGTCTGTGGAGAATTGCTTGCTGTGGAAAATCCAAACATTTGGTGTCAGAAGTATGAGTAGGAGAACAGTTTTCTTTTAGACACATTTGCTATTCTATTTGTACTCATGCACCAGTCATTTCATCTCACTCTCTGGCTTTAAACACTGTTTACAGCCTGACAACCCACATATATATATATATATATATATATATATATATATATATATATTTTTTTTTTTTTTTTTTTTTTTGCCGTATGCGGGCCTCTCACTGTTGTGGCCTCTCCCGTTGTGGAGCACAGGCTCCGGACGCACAGGCTCAGTGGCCATGGCTCACAGGCCCAGCTGCTCCATGGCATGTGGGATCTTCCCGGACCGGGGCACGAACCTGTGTCCCCTGCATCAGCAGGTGGACTCTCAACCACTGTGCCACCAGGGAAGCCCCAATCCATATATTTTAGTCTTAAATTCTGACCCGTCTTCTGAACTCCAGATTTGAATGTTGTATCCAGCTGCCTGTTGCACATATCTGTTTGGATATTTATTTAATTTTTTTGGAGAAAGGAACATTTATTGAACACCTACTGTATACATCAAGTAACTTGTCTGCATTATGTCATTTTCTGTTTGGATATTTAACATGTAAGTCAAAATTAATATTTCCAAAATTTGGCTTCTAATGTCTTCCACAGCGGCTTCCTCCTCAGACTTTCTCATCTCAATGAAAAACAATTGCATTCTTCAAGGCCCTCAGGCCCAAATCCTTGAATTTCTCATTGACTCATCTTCTTGCTTATATATCCAGTTCATCACCAAATTCTGTTGACTATATCATCAATGCAGCAACATTTTCCATGGCTTTTCCTTACCTTGACTAGTGCCACCTTCAACTTAACCACCTTCCTCTGTTGTCTGGGCTTTCTTAATGCTCCACTGATGGATTTCCTAGTTTTTACCTTTGTTCCTTGACATTTGAATCTCCATGCAGCTGATAGGTGTCTCTGTAGAATTTTCTGAAAAAAAAAGTCCCATTTTTAGTGGTCTGTTGTTCTGAAAAGACTTCCAGGGCCACCTCCATTCTCCTTTGGGAGCCTGGACCTCTGGGCTCTATGTGGGAGAAATTTACACTGAACACTCATTCCCAGGTAGGCTGGTTCCTTCTGCTTTTTAAAGCAGCTGATCTGAACCCTACCAAATATTTCTTATTAAGGCCACGTTCTAGGGATTGAGGACATCTTGGAGGAGTCTGGGCACTCGGTGCTAGTTAGTCCTTATTTTTAACTTCAGGATAACCTTGGCAGGATCACCAGTCGTGCCTAGTAAGTCAGCTTCATAGTGAAGGTGTTAGGCTCTCTGGAGTGGGGATTGGGGCCAAGACTCAAAGGAAGTCACATAATTCTAGTACAGGGGACTCTGGTCTACCTAGAGCCCATCCATATGCTCCATTACCTGAACTTCTTCATCTAATTCAGAGACAAGAGCACTCTCCAGTCTTGTTTTACTCTGAAGCTGAGATAAAATGAGTGGTTCTCAATATATGGGGATATATCCAATTAGATTAAAAGGCAGACGAGTCAGTGAATCAGAACTCATTACTGCGGCCACAGAAATAATACTCATCTAAAAATAAAGGGAAAGAAAAGGAGAAAGGCCTGTCAGTAATTCCTTAGGAGATGGGTGACCAAGTAGAACACTGAGATGGGATCTCAGACATAGGGAGAAAGTAGGGATAAGACAGGGACCCAGCTGAACAAGAAAGAAATGAAGACATGAGTCTCAAAGCAATAGACCAGGTACAAACTAGAATGGTGTCAACATCCAGAGTGACTTAAATGTAAAACCCTCAAACCCTTTAATATTCTACCCAATTACAATTTCAGGGTACAGGTAGGTGGGGGCCATGGCTTGCAGTTGCCAGCTTACTTGTTTTAGACGTCAGTGTCAGGCAGGCAGCCTGGAGGACAGGAGCCAAGAAAGAAAATGCCTCTTATACTCTTGCTCTGTATCAGGTCTGATGTTCAGTGCTGCACAAGCATTTTCTCATCGATTCTTTAACAGGCTGTTAGGGAGGAATTATTATCCCTATTTTAAAGATGGAGAATTTGAGATTCAGTGGCATCAATCAAATCATTTAGAGCCACACAGCCAGCGAGCTGTAGATTCAGTGTTTACACCTCACATTTCTGATTCCACAGTCCATGCTCTTAAAGGTAGTACTCAATTCTCAACCTCCAGTCCTGAGGCTAGAGGAGCACTCCAATTCCAAGTAATCAGCTTGAGGGTAGGGACTAGCTGCTTTCATCTGTGTGCCATTAGCATCTGGCACACTACCTAGCAGCTGCTAAGTGAAAATTCATCGAACTAAACCAGACTATCTCATGTTATCTTTCAAATAATTAAAAAAACACACACGAGAGTAATTTGAGCTACTAATAATTTGAGAATGGCTCATAGAGGTTGGTATGTCCATTTTTATCAGTGGAATTTTTATTTCAATGAATCTGGACTTTCCACTATTGTCCTGCATCTGATGCTTCATACATCTTTTTTTTTAAACATCTTTATTAGAGTATAATTGCTTTACATTGTTGTATTAGTTTCTGCTGTATAACAAAGTAGATCAGCTATACGTATACATATATCCCCATATACCCTCCTTCTTGCATCTCCCTCCCACCATTCCTATCCCACCCCTCTACGTGGTCACAGAGCACCCAGCTGATCCCCCTGTGCTATGCAGCTGCTTCCCACTAGCTAGCTATTTTACATTTGGTAGTGTATATATGTCAATGCCACTCACTCATTTCGTCCCAGCTTACACTTCTACCTCCCTGTGTCCTCAAGTCCTTTCTCTACATCTGCGTCTTTCTTCCTGTCCTGCCCCTAGGTTCTTCAGAACCATTTTTTTTTTTTTTAGATTCCGTATATACGTGTTAGCATACTGTACTTGTCTTTCTCTTTCTGACACTTACTTCACTCTGTATGACAGACTCTAGATCGAACCACCTCGATACAAATAATTCAATTTCAATTCTTCTTATGGCTGAGTAATATTCCATTGTATATATGTGCCACTTCTTCTTTATCCATTCATCTGTTGATGGACACTTAGGTTGCTTCCATGTCCTGGCTATCGTAAATAGAGCTGCAATGAACATTTTGATACATGTCTCTTTTTGAATTATTGTTTTCTCAGGATATATGCCCAGTAGTAGGATTGCTGGGTCATATGGTAGTTCTACATTTAGTTTTTAAGGAACCTCCATACTCTTCTCCATAGTGGCTGTATCAATTTATATTCCCACCAACAGTGCAAGAGGGTTCCCTTTTCTCCACACCCTCTCCAGCATTTATTGTTTGTAGATTTTTTGATGATGGCCATTGTGACTGGTGTGAGGTGATACCTCATTGTACTTTTTTTTTTTTTTTTTTTGCGGTACGCGGGCCTCTCACTGTTGTGGCCTCTCCCGTTGCGGAGCCCAGGCTCTGGACGCACAGGCTCAGCGGCCATGGCTCACGGGCGCAGCCGCTCCACGGCATGTGGGATCTTCCCGGACCGGGGCACGAACCCGTGTCCCCTTATCAGCAGGAGGACTCTCAACCACTGCGCCACCAGGGAAGCCCCTCATTGTACTTTTGATTTGCATTTATCTAATGATTAGTGATGTTGAGCATCCTTTCATGTGTTTGTTGGCAATCTGTATATCTTCTTTAGAGAAATGTCTGTTTAGGTCTTCTGCACATTTTTGGATTGGGTTGTTTGTTTTATTCATATTGAGCTGCATGAGCTGCTTGTATATTTTGGAGATTAAACCCTTGTCAGTTGCTTCGTTTGCAACTATTTTCTCCCATTCTGAGGGTTGTGTTTTCATCTTGCTTATGGTTTCCTTTGCTGTGCAATAGCTTTTAAGTTTCATTAAATCCCATTTGTTTATTTTTGTTTTTATTTCCCTTTCTCTAGGAGGTGGGTCAAAAAGGATCTTGCTGTGATTTATGTCATGGAGTGTTTTGCCTATGTTTTCCTCTAAGAGTTTTATAGTCTCTGGCCAAACATTGAGGTCTTTAATCCATTTGGAGTTTAGTTTTGTGTATGGTGTTAGGGAGTGTTCTAATTTCATTCCTAATTTCATTTTTTTACATGTAGCTGTCCAGTTTTCCCAGCACCACTTATTGCAGAGGCTGTCTTTTCTGCATTGCATACTCTTGCCTCCTTTATCAAAGATAAGGTGACCATATGTGCATGGGTTTATCTCTGGGCTTTCTATCCTGTTCCATTGATCTGTGTTTCTGTTTCTGTGCCAGCACCCTACTGTCGTGATTACTGTAGCTTTGTAGTATAGCCTGAAGTCAGGGAACCTGATTCCTCCAGCTCCATTTTTCTTTCTCAAGATTGCTTTGGCTTTTCGGGGTCTTTTGTGTTTCCATACAGCTTGTGAAATTTTTTGTTCTAGTTCTGTGACAAATGCCATTGGTAGTTTGATAGGGATTGCACTGAATCGGTAGATTGCTTTGGGTAGTATAATCATTTCACAATGTTGATTCTTCCAATCCAAGAGCATGGTATATCTCTCCATCTGTTTGTATTATCTTTAATTTCTTTCATCAGTGTCTTATATTTTTCTGCATACAGTCCTTTTGTCTCCTTAGGTAGGTTTATTCCTAGGTATTTTACTCTTTTTGTTGCAGTGGTAAATGGGAGTGTTTCCTTATTTTCTCTCTCAGATTTTTCATCATTAGTGTACAGGAATGCAAGAGATTTCTGAGCCTTAATTTTGTATCCTGCTACTTTACCACATTCTTTGATTAGCTCTAGTAGTTTTCTGGTAGCATCTTTAGGATTCTCTATATATATTATCATGTCGTCTCTAAACAGTGACAGCTTTACTTCTTCTTTTCCAATTTGTAGTCCTTTTATTTCTTTTCCTTCTCTTATTGCTGTAGCTAAAACTTCCAAAACTATGTTGAATGATAGTGGTGAGAGTGGGCAACCTTGTCTTTTTTCTGATCTTAGTGGAAATGGTTTCAGTTTTTCACCATTGAGAATGTCGTTGGCTGTGGGTTCGTCATATATGGCCTTTATTATGTTGAGTTAAGTTCCCTCTAAGCCTACTTTCTGGAGAATTTATTTATCATAAATGGGTGTTGAATTTTGTCAAAAGCTTTTTCTGCATCTATTGAGATTATCATATGGTTTTTATCGTTCAGTTTGTTAATATGGTATATAACATTGATTGATATGCGTATATTGAGAATCCTTGCATTCCTGGGATAAACCCCACTTGCTTATGGTGTATGAACCTTTTATATGTGCTGTTACATTCTGTTTTCTATTATTTTGTTGAGGACTTTTGCATCTATGTTCATCAGTGATATTGGTCTGTAGTTTTCAATTTTGTGATATCTTTGTGTGGTTTTGGTTTCAGGGTGATGGTGGTCTCGTAGAATGAGTTTGGGAGTGATCCTCCCTCTGCAATATTTTGGAAGAGTTTGAGAAAAATAGGTGTTAGCTCTTCTCTAAATATTTGATAGAATTCGATGATGAAGCCATCTAGTCCTGGGTTTTTGTTTGTTGGAAGATTTTAATCACAGTTTCAATTTCATTACTTGTGATTGGTCTGTTTATATTTTCTATTTCTTCCTCGTTCAGTCTCAGAAGTTTGTGCTTTTCTAAGAATTTGTCCATTTCTTCCAGGTTGTCCATTTTATTGGCATATAGTTGCTTGTAGTAATCTCTCTTGATCCTTTGTACTTCTGCAGTGTCAGTTGTTACTTTTTCATTTCTAATTCTGTTGATTTGAGTCTTGTCCCTTTTTTTCTTGATGAGTCTGGCTAGTGGTTTATCATTTTTGTTTATCTTCTCAAGAACCAGCTTTTAGTTTTATTGATCTTTGCTATCATTTCCTTCATTTCTTTTTCATATTTCTGATCTGATCTTTATGATTTCTTTCTTTCTGCTAATTTTGGGTTTTTTTTTGTTCTTCTTTGTCTAATTGCTTTAGGTATAAGGTTAGTTTCTTTATGTGAGATTTTTCTTGTTTCTTGAGGTGGGATTTATTGCTCTAAACTTCCCTCTTAGAACTGCTTTTGCTGCATCCCATAGGTTTTGGGTCATCGTGTTTTCATTGTCATTTGTTTCTAGGTATTTTTTGATTTCTTCAGTGATCACTTGATTATTTTGTAGTGTAATGTTTAGCCTCCACGTGTTTGTATATTTTACAGTTTTTTTCCAGTAATTGATATCTAGCCTCATAGCTTCGTGGTTGCAAAAGATACCTGATACAATTTCAATTTTCTTAAATTTACCAAAGCTTGATTTGTGACTCAAGATATGATCCATCCTGGAGAATGTGGCATGAGCACTTGAGAAGAAAATGTATTCTGTTGTTTTGGATGGAATGTCCTATAAATATCAATTAAGTCCATCTTGTTTAATGTGTCATTTAAAGCCTGTGTTTCCTTATTTATTTTTATTTTGGATGATATGTCCTTTGGTGAAAGTGGGGTGTTAAAGTCCCCTACTATGATTGTGTTACTGTCGATTTCCCCTTTTATGGCTGTTAGCATTTGCCTTATGTATTGAGGTGCTCCTATGTTGGGTGCCTAAATATTTACAATTGTTATATCTTCTTCTTGAATTGATCCCTTGATCATTATGTAGTGTCCTTCTTTGTCTCTTGTAATAGTCTTTATTTCAAAGTCTATTTTGTCTGATATGAGAATTGCTACTCCAGCGTTCTTTTGATTTCCATTTGCATGGAATATCTTTTTCCATTCCCTCACTTTCAGTCTGTATGAGACCCTGGGTCTGAAGTGGGTGTCTTGTAGACCGCATATATATGGGTCTTGTTTTTGTATCCATTCAGCCAGTCTATGTCTTTTGTTGGAGCATTTAATCCGCTTATATTTAAGGTAATTATCAATACATTTGTTCCTATTACCATTTTCTCAGTTGTTTTGGATTTTTTTTTGTACGTCTTTTCCTTCTCTTGTGTCTCCTGCCTAGAGAAGTTCCTTTAGCACTTGTTGTGAAGCTGGTTTGGTGGTGCTGAATTCTCTTAAATTTTGCTTGTCTGTAAAGGTTTTTATTTCTCCGTCGAATCTGAATGAGATCCTTGCTTGGTAGAGTAATCTTGGTTATAGATTTTTCCCTTTCATCGCTTTAAATATGTCCTGCCACTCCCTTCTGGCTTGCAGAGTTTCTGCTGAAAGATCAGCTGTTAACCTTATGGGGATTCCCTTGTATGTTATTTGTTGTTTTTCCCTTGCTGCTTTTAATATTTTTCCTTTGTATTTAATTGTTGATAGTTTGATTAATATGTGTCTTGGCATGTTTCTCCTTGGATTTATCCTTTATGGGACTCTCTGCCCTTCCTGGCCTTGATGATGGACTATTTCTTTTCCCATATTAGGGAAGTTTTCAACTATAATCTTCAGATATTTTCTCAGTCCCTTTCTTTTTCTTTCCTTCTTCTGGGACCCCTATAATTCAAATGTTAGCACATTTAATGTTGTCCCAGAGGTCTCTGAGACTGTTCCAGTGGTCTCTGAGCCTGTCGTCAATTCTTTTCATTCTTTTTTCTTTATTGTGCTCAGTGGTAGTTATTTCCACTGTTTTATCTTCCAGGTCACTTATCTGTTCTTCTGCCTCAGTTATTCTGCTATTGATTCCTTGTAGAGAATTTTTAATTTCATTTATTGTGTTATTCACCATTTTTTGTTTGTTCTTTAGTTCTTCTTGGTCCTTGTTAAACGTTTCTTGTATTTTCTCCTTTCTGTTTCCAAGGTTTTGGATCATCTTTACTGTCATTACTATGAATTCTTTTTCAGGTAGACTGCCTATTTCCTCTTCACTTGTTTGGTTTGGTGGGTTTTTACTTTGCTCCTTCATCTGCTGCGTATTTCTCTGTCTTCTCATTTTGCTTAATTTAGTGTGTTTGGGTCTCCTTTTTGCAGGCTGCAGGTTCGTAGTTCCTGTTTTTTTTTTTTGGTGTCTGCGCCCAGTGGGTTAGGTTGGTTCAGTCCGTGTGTAGGCTTCCTGATGGAGGGGACTGGTGCTTGTGTTCTGGTGGGTTGGGCTGGATCTTGCCTTTCTGGTGGGCAGGACCACATCCGGTGGTGTGTTTAGGGTTTCTGTGACCTTATTATGATTTTAGGCAGCCTCTCTGCTAATGGGTGTGGTTGTGTTCCTGTCTTGCTAGTTGTTTGGCATGGGGTATCCCACACTGAAGCTTGCTTGTCATTGAGTGGAGTTGGGTCTTAGCATTGAGACAGAGATCTCTGGGTGAGGGCTTTCCGATTGATATTACATGGGGCCAGGAGGTCTCTAGTGGTTCAATGTCCTGAGCTCGGCTCTCCCACCTCAGGGGCTCAGGCCTAACACCTGGCCAGAGCACCAAGACCCTGTTAGGCACACGGTAGGTTTGTGATCTTGGACCAGGCAGTTAACTTCTCTGTTCCTCCGGTGTCCTTTCGTGTAGCACCTCCTTGCCCCAGAGGCCCAGTCAGGTGAGAGGGAAGGGCTATTGCTTACAAGCTGTGCAGGAAGGAAGCCTGGGAGGCTGCTGATGCTTCATACATGTTAAACCATTAGCCCCTTAGCAATACAATTCAAATAGACAGGGTTACTTTCTGATATTGGAAAATCAGCAGCCTTGTTTTTCACTTTAAGTAATATTTCCCTGAGCATCAAAGTCCATTTTCTTGGTAACTACTCCATAGAAACATGCCCATGCTGCCAGCCTCTGTGCTCTTAAAGGCACAGGAGGAGTTGAGGATATGCCAAGGTTGGATGTGGGAAAGCTCCATCTTTGTTACATGAGCGAGAGTTCGTTGGTGGCAGAGCCTATACCTGCATTCTAATGTTTAAGATCGTGCACAAGGCATTTCCCTCTCTATCTTAGAGGAAAAGGAGCAGCCTAATGGAATCCTAGCATTAAAGAGGATGATTCATGTTGTGGAAAAGCACACAAGGGAGCCCCACAACATGTAGTGCTTGAGCCTCAACTCAAGGGTGAGTGGAAACAACATAATGCATTTAATTGAGTTTGTGGGGGATGTGAAGACCCATGCAGGGTGCCATCTGTGAGAAGCTGTTGAACTGTGATTTCTGCTTTGGGCTCTGAAGATAGCCAAGGACTTTGCACTAATGACTGAGTTCCCAGGACCTCTAGGATTCTCTCTGGAATGGCAAGAGTGAGGAGGGCCTCCATGCCAACTCCCCCACCCCATTCATATTCACCCATTGTAGGGGCTGTGGAAGACTGATCTCTCTTTCTTATCCAGAAGAGTTTGAGGGTAACAGTTTCTTTCCTGAAGGTGTCTACACTGTTTTCTCTTCCTAACCCACAGCCTCTCCTTTATGCAAAGAATAAGGCCACTTTCTCCAAAAGCCAGGCCTCTATACTTGAGGTTCTCTAAGGGTGGTCCCTGGACCAACAGCATCAGCAGTATATGGAAATTTGTTAGACCTGCAAATGTTCAGCCCCCATCTCAGATCTACTGAATCAATAATCTGAGTTTTAACAAGCCCTCCAGGTAATTCTAATGCACACTAAGATTTGAGAGCCACCATTGTAAGCTCTGAAAGAAGCTCATTTTGATGTATAGAGGACTTAAGAAAGGCGGAGGCTGGCATTTGATGTTTGCATCAAATATCTTTTCACCCAGTTTGATCAAATCCAGTGCTCAAACTTTTTTCAGCTCTCCAGAGTTTGCAAACTGAGCCTTTGCCCTTGATGCTCCATCATTTCTGTGTTTCTTTGAGAAATATATTCTTATCATTGTAGGTGAACTCTGATGCCTCTTCACTTTACTGACAGGTCCTTGATAGGTGTTAAGATAAGGAACTAGTCTTTGATTCAGGATGTGGGAAATTATTCTGGAGTTAAAGCAACTACAGAAAGCTTAGGAGGGAAAATGGTCCAGCTTGGGATGGAACGAATTTCCTTGCTGGAAGACAGAGGGTGAATGCACATTTAGGGTCAGTGTGAGGTTGGTTCTGAAGCAGGTGGCTGCACCCACCCAGGATGGGGAGAAGTAATATTGCCAGTTCTGGGGGTGTCTGGGCTCCTGAAGCAGATAGATCCATGGCACAGGGGAATGGCACAGGGGCATGGTTAGGAATGGAACCCTGAGGTTCCATTCCTAACAGTGGAACCTCAAGGAGGGCAACAAGGAGTTTGGACAGAGGTGGCTGTCACAGGAAATTAGAGGCAGCAGTTGCAGAGGCGAAAGTGATGGGGCGGGCAGAGAGCAGCAGCACCTATAAGCAGGTAGGGCAGAGTTTGCTTCCACCTGACTCTGCCGAAGGGTTTATCAAGGAGCATTCAACAAGCCTCTTGTTTTCTTAAGAGTTCTGTTGGGGGTGGGAGTGGCATGAGTGGGGTCAGGGGGTGGGATGTCTCTCTGTGGAAGGAAGGAAGGAGGTACCAGGATTCTAGCAGACACAATGGATGTGCTAGTACTGAGGTGAGGAAGATAAATTATTCATTCCATAAACATGACCTCCACATTCACCATGTCCCCGGCAATGTGCCTTTCCAGGGCCTGGAAATGAAGAGTTATATTTCAATTTTCTCTTTGTTGTTCTAACATGCCTTTCTCTTTTTCCCACTCTCTCCTAACTCATGAGTCAGGTGTTGTTAGTGTCAGTAGATTGCTGTAGTATGAGGTACCTCATGTCAAGCTGAGGTTTCCGTAGAAACAAATAGAGACCTTGCTTTCTGAGTCTTGCAGAGAGTATTTCTGGCAATTTATCAGGAATGGCAGTATGTTCTTTTGGGCAAGGTATTTGCACTCCTTGGAGGAAAAACATAATAAACAATATATTATCCTAGAACAGAGCTGTTCCATTTTAGTTTTCTGTTTTGTTTTGTTTTTTTCTCTTTTCGACCATATCTGGCTCTGCCAGCTCACCTCCAAGTGCTTCCTGGGCATCTCCAGCAGAGATCTGTTGGACTCCAGCTGATCTCCATCCAATCCTGGTGCTGTCTATCCTCCTCCAGACACAGTCCCATAGTCCAGAGGGTGTGTAATAAGGAAGAGGTGGGATGAAAAGAGTATCACTGAGGGCATTCATTGCAACAAAGCAAGAGAGTGGAAGGCAGTGGGATCAAATAAGGCTGTTGATTGTGCTTTTGAAATTTTTGGTAGTTTGAGGTCAAAGTTGCAAATGCTATGCGTGCTACAAAACCTTGGGGGAAGTTTGAGTTCCAATCAAAATATTTAGGCAGTGGTCATGACTGTGTGTGATGTGAAAAATAACTGGATTTTAGAAGCAAAGGGAAGCTCAGAAGGTAATCAAAATTCCTTAATGACCGTGTCAGAAGGGCTTAAAGAGGGGAAATTAAATTAGAATTGGGATCAGTAATAGCATTATGAGCATAAGTTAATAGGAAGAGGTCTGAAGTCAGCAGATATTCCAAACTGCTTTGGCCTTTATGCTCAACCCCTTTGTCCCTGTGGACAACTTTGAACAGCCCACATTTTATTATCTATGGATGGTGCCATGTGGTGACAATCTATAACCTCCTTTATTTTAGATACATTTATAGTTTCCATTTGTGATACAAGCAGAGCTAGATAGTTAGTGCCGAGATTCTTTCCCATCCCTTTATTTAATGTGTGGGGTTTATGCAAGTTTACTGTTCATTTAAATCTCTAATGTGTGACTGCTGGATGTTGTAAAGGACAGATCTGGATCCAAGTACTACCATTGGCAGGAGCACCCAGATGCATGAGGAATCCATCTGTGGATTTTTTTCTAGAACCGATGGTGGCTTCCGTAGACTACAAGGGGCCCCAGGAGGTTATTATCATTTCAGAAGACCCCTGTAGGACCATGTTTTACAATCGCGGGTGAGGGTTGCTTTTTTTTTTTCTTATCTATCTCATCTGAAGATGAACCTGCTCCATATTGTGGAATGTGTTTCATTTTGGGCACGTGAGGAGGTAGGCTATAATGAGATTTTAAAAGATCATACAATGTGGAAATGCAGCTTAACTATTATAATTTGTGAAAATGGCATTTTTCATCTAGACTTGAAGTGTCTCATTGCCTCATCACCTACAGCTGTATTTTCAGGGGGTACCACATGATCAATTAAACTATCCACAAGTACGGGAACCCACCAGTTCTTTGTCCTCCTTCGGTTATCCTAGTGACCTCTGGACCTGCAGCTCATTCAGAGGCTGCACATTGTTGATAGTGCAATAAAAAGATGACGTTTAAGAAAGAGGGGCTAACTTTATTTGCATACCATTTTCCAAGAGAATGGTGAGTGTGTTGGTTTTCATACAGAGCTACATGTTCTTTGTCTAACCATAGAGGTGGGTATATGTCCTGTGCCCTTCAACCTGAATGGGCTTGTGACTACTTCAACCAAGAGGGTATAGCAGAAAGCATTCTGTGTGACTTCTGAGGCTAGCTCATGAAGGCCCTTCAGCTTTTGCCTTATTTTCTGGAACATTCACTCTTGGGACCCTGAGTTCCATGTAATAATTCCAACTACCCTTAGGCTTCTATGATGGAGAGCTTACATGTAGGTGCTCTATTTGAACCAGTATTCCAGACTTATGAGTGAAGAGTCTCCAGATGATACCAGCCGAGCCATTTGAATCAGCCTCACCCAGTCAAGTCTTCTGAGCTGGGACCCCAGATATTGTGGAGCAGAGACAAGCAAGCCATCCCTGCTCTGCCTGATCCAAATATCTGACCCGTGCAATCTGGGAGCATAATGATATCATTGTTGTCTCATGCCACTAATTTTAGGGTAGGCTGTTATACAGCAGTAGATAATCAGAACGGTAGGTTTTGCTGAAATTTGTACAGTGTTATTAATAACACACTGTACAGTTCTTATCCTACATTTGGGAGAGTAAGGCAAAATAAGGAATTTCTAGTTACTTGGAGTGGGGGTAGACTAAATACATGCTTTAATCATGGGTAACCATGCCTTCAGTGAGAGGCAACCATGCATCACTTAAGGAGTATAGTCCCAGGGACTATGACCAGGTGGGAGACCAGTCACCAGGATAGTAATTGACCAACTGGCCTGACCCTAGGAGAACCATGTACCTACTAACATTAATAGCCTCATTGGAGATCATCAAGTTATCCAAGTCCCACTGTGCCCCTCACTTTGGCAGGGTTAGTTGGTGTATTAGTCAGTGTCCCTTAGGGGAAAACAGAAAACCATATTGTTAAGGAGGTTTAAGTTGGTTGTGTAAGTTGCAGCAAGGATCTGTGACCACCGTAGGGCTAGATAACATGCTCCCTAATATTTGGTGGTTTAATACAAAAGCATACGTTTATCTCACAAGTCTAGGCCTAGGGACATGGAAGAAAAGTAGTGAGGACTCCAGAGCTGCACCAGTGGCTTGAAGAGGAGCCCCAGCAGGGGCGGTATTTAAGCTGTGCAGGAGGTTGCCATGCTGCAGATGTTCAGATTTATGGTGGGGCACCTTGTGTCAGTGCTCCAACCACTAAGACAGAGCAGTGCTGCTGCTGGTGCTACCACTGATAGTGGCTGGAGCCAGGAGTGTGAAAAGATGCTAGAGGTTGGAGCCATATCTTTCTGCTCCTGTAGTCAGAAATGGAAGCTGGAAGAGTGTTTCTTCCCTCCACCTCCTTTCTAATCTCCTGCCACTGCCTCCTGTTGGCCAAAGCTAACAGGAAGACAGTTTGCAAAGGATTTTGGGAAATGTATTTTGCAGGCTCCCAGCTCTAGATTCAACAGAACAGATGAGGGATGCTATTAGAGCTGAGAAACAGTAGGCACCTAATTGACACAGTTGGAAATCTTCATCCCTGGAATCTTCAAGAAAACCCTCCAAAATACTGTCCATGTATGACTATAAATTAGGACTCCTTTTTTGGTTGAAAATGAAAAGACTCTGAACCCAAATTAACTTAAGCAAGAAGTAAAATTTTGGCTCTTACAAGCGAAAAATCAAAAACTAGCTAGGTTTAGGTATAGGGTTAAACGATGTCATCAGGATCTGATCTCTATCTCTCACTCTGCTTTTCTTTCCTTTTCCATTCTTAGGCAGGACCTCCTCATACGGTAGCAAGATTTCTCCCAACAGTGTTAGAATAGTAACTTTTATTTTGTATTGGAATTTTAGTTGATTTACAATATTGTGTTAGGTTTAGGTGTACAGCAAAGTGAGTCAGTTACATAAATATATTTTTCAGATTATTTTCCATTAAAGTTTATTACAAGATATTGAATATAGTTCCCTGTTCTGTACAGTAAATCCTTGTTGCTTATCTATTTTATGTATAGCAGTTTGTATCTGTTAATCCCATACTCCTAATTTATCCCTCCCCCGCTCCCTTTCCCCTAGTATAGTAACTTTATAGCTATAAAAATAACAGAAATAGGGATTCCTCCTCTCCCTTTCAGCTGCTTCACTCAACATCCCTGGGTCACCTGTGATTGGTTCTAATATGTTATAGTCAGATTCTGCTGGGTTCAACTACAAAAGCTGGCCGGGGTTCAAGGGATGGCAATAAATCCAACTTGGACTCAGTTCAAATGTGGCTTACATTGCTTTACCTCCAAAGCATGGTGTAAGCAGGGCAAAAATCATACATATAGATAAGATGAGGATGCAATTTTGTGGATGAGGCTCCCAGTGACCTTGTTTTGCTCATAGGCGAGCTTAAAAGTCTCAGCAACTCCTATGGAAAAGATGTTTGCGAGGTCAGAGGACCACATGCCTTTTACTCATCTAGCTACTTCAGCACCCAGAAATGACTTCTACTATGATCCAAGGCAATAATTATGTTATTCAGCAAGCAGTGATCCAAGCATGATATTCAGACCTTCAAATTCTTGCTATACTAGCACTAAGCAACCTCCTCTTCTCTGCAGTAAATGACAGAGCCTAGGGGGTTTCTATTTATATCTCCTTAGGGTCTTTCCATGGTCATCCCTGACCATGGTTTATCACACCACTTCCACCTCTGACTTTGATATCCTAATTGAATGGATTAGGGCCACATGCCCATTCTTGGACCTGAAGTGAGGTGAGCCTAACCAAGTATATATTCAAAGACAAGGGAAAGGATGATTTCACAAAATAAAATATTAGGCACTCTTTTCAGAAGAAGAGAAGCTGGGTGCTAGGGAAGCAAAAACAATATATGTCTATTAGAATGGTTTCCTTTTATTCTGGGTATAAGAGATCCTGAGCATAAATTCCTGCTTGCCTTCAACAACTTGGGTTCTGGGAAAGGACAGGCCCTCAGTACTCTCTCCAACTCTGGCTTCTGTTTCTCAGCACCCAGCATTGCCCATCCTTTTTCAGCTGCCGTATACTTTTTGAGGCTCATTGTCAATACACTTTGGAATGCCATGCCTATATGTCTGGCTATTGTTCCTCCAGACTTGACAGCTGTCCACTCTTCTTCAGCGTGTACTATCTTAGCCATGCTGTTCTTACTGTAAGGAGGCTTTCCCAGGTTGGTTTCCTTTCTAGCAGGGTCTGAGTTCCTTCCAACCTCTGTGTTTTCCAAGGTGCAATCCATTGTTTGTCTGCAGTTCGGGAGTTCCCTCTAGCCAAGAATTACTTTTTGTTCAATCACCCTTTCCAAATGTTTTCTCTACAACTACCATAATGAACTGACAGATGGGTGTCTGATCTTCAGGAGATATAATGAAGGTTTATTTTCTAAACTGTCAGGACAAGCCAAGGTTATCATACAAAAAAAAAAAACCCAAAAAACCTAGCACACTGTAAACTGCACTCAATTCAACCAAAAATGTCAATTTCATTGGATCTGACTTTTCCCTCTGAACCATGTTGATAATACAGATATACATTCAGAGCTTATGTCATCATGTTGATTACCTTGCTGATAAACACTAATTTTTGAGAAGACCAGAACTTTCATGAATTCCATAAGTCTTATCACATTCAGGATAACATTTTTAAAATGTTGACTCAGAATGGATAATGGTTCTGGTCACTTGATTATTCTGTGTCCTTCAGAGAAATGATCTTGGGCAACTTGAAGAAAACTGCCCACATCTACAGATCATCAATGAACACTGACTAAGCTTAGGTCCAGTTTATACCTGCCCATAGAGAATGAACTTTGGGGAACAGAAATCTTACTAAGCGATATCATTCTAAGATGGACAGAAAGATCTGCCACAAAGAATTTCCAATTTTCTAAAATCTAGCACAGGCTGTTACCCTTGCTAGTAAATAATATCTGAGCCATTTGACTTTCTAAAGGGCTTCATTCTCTTACTCATATTTCAGCTTCCTCCCCTGTTCCTCTGCTAAAGAGTTGTTGCTTAGGAATTTGCTAAGTTGACTCCACCTGTATTCCTATAGTTTGCTTCTCTCTCTTTTTAAAAAACAGTAACAGGCAAATATAATACAAATTAATACCACAGAATAATCGGCCTGTCTTTGAAATCTACACAGAAGCTGCAGTGCCACAGCTTGGTGGCCAGCAATTCACGCTGAGTGCTCTGGTGGATGAATTGGCTCTGTACCCAGAGTGAACAGTACAAGCAAACCATAAGAAAAATAAAATGTACTAAACCACCAACTGACATTATGGAAATAAGACAGTGGCTGGCCAAAAACCACAGTGTATCAATTAGCTGGATCTTAGTATTTGGCAGTGAGAACTCTTGGTTCTGGAAACAGAATACTACATGTTTTACACAGTCATATAATAAATACTTCCCTTGTATTCAAGGAAGGCAAACACCCGCAGTAAGTATTGGGAAGCTCAGATTACGATATTAAAGTTTACATCAACTCAGTTTGAAGCTTCCGTCAATTAAGCTTGGTCAACACAATAACTGCTGTAATCACCTACTGGGTTGGCCAGTTTGCTTTTCTCTCCACAGTTCTCTGTAGAAATTTCAAGGACACAATTTGTCCCGCATCTCATGGAAGGGATGGTGATAACTAATCTTGATTGCCTGATAATTTCAAATAAGACTTCACAATATGGTTGAATTTTCGTGGGGTCCTCAGGGCAGATGTGGGCAAAAGCTTTTGAATCTGTCAGTTCTCCCAGAGTTGAGAAGTTCAGAGAAGGAACTTCACATGAGCTAGATTCACAGGGGCCTGACCTTGTGGAATCCTGGAGATAATGTGTGCTTGGATCAGCCTGACAGGGATCAAAACTCTGGCTTTGCTGTTTATTAGTTCGTTGACTTTGGGAACATCCCTTATCCTTTGTGAATTTTAGTTTCCTCTTTGGGAAAATGGAGAGATTATCTACATAAGAAAATTATTGTGAGAATGAGGAATAACAGATGTAAGTAACCTAATCTCCTGCTTGGCATGTAGTAGGTGCCCTTAAACGTGCAGCATTGGTACACTTGAAGTGACACCAGTGGCTGACTGTCAGCTTGGGCAGGTAAAAATTGTACTCCAGAAAGGTGGTTTGTGTCCATAAATGCAGGAGAAAGATTTCTGGATACGCCTTGATATTCTTTAGGGAGAGACTTTCATCCTTGACTACTTTGAAAACGGGCAAATCTTCTTATTCTCTGTGTGGCCTTTGGAAAGTTACTGGATCTTCCTGAACCTCAGTTCCTCTGTAGTAGAATGGACATAATACTCCTGGTTTTCTTTTATTGCTGTAAAGATTAAAGATGATGACATGCATAAGACACTTTGCATAGTACATGGACCTTTGTAAAATAAGTGTGATAATTCACAAATAAACCAATATTGGCACCTTCTCTTCCTTCACTTTCAAGGGTGAGCTTTCTTGATATTTGCTCCAAACCCTGAGGAAGACCCTGTGCACGTCCCACAAGTGTGTGGGCACACACACTCTCTCCTAAGTGACCAGGTCACTGTCTTTTCACACATCTGCCCACTTGCCCTGTTAATATGCTTCAAGGAAGAGAAAGAAGACTGAAGGTAAAGTTAGGGATGTTTTACCACCCAATTAGCATTATTAGTTGATGAGAATTTCCCTGACTTGGCTTTGATAAAAGTCTAAGAATTCTATTTATTTTTTTTAACCAGTGAAAACACTCTATATCCATAAGGGTCAGAAATGGAGAAGATGGGAGAAGAAGAGTGGAATTCACCATTAGCTTTGGTGTATAGATTGCTGGCCTTCTAGTCCATGCTACTAATTTGCAAACCACCGTAGAGTTCACCCTTGTGTTAGTTTTCTATTGCTGCGGCAATATATTGCTGCAAATTTAGCTACTTATACAACAAGGACTTAATATCTTATGGTTCTGCAAGTCAGAAGCTTGGCACAGTCTCAGTGGGCTTAAAAAAAGGCGTCCACAGGGTTGAGTTAGTTTCTGGAGGCTTTAGGGAAGAATCCATGTCCTTGTTCATTTGGGTTGTTGGCAGAATTCAGTACTTTGCATTGGAGGCCCTGAGCCCCATTTTCCTGCTGCTTGTAAACTATGGGCCATCTTCAGCTTCCAGAGGCTACTGCATTCCTTGGCTTGTGACCTGCTTCCTCCCTCTCAGAAGTCAGCACCTCTTTCTCACATAGCATCTTTCTGACGCCCCCTCTGTCTTCTTTCCTCTTCCATTTTTGAGGACTCAGGAGATTGGATTTGGCACACCCAGATCATCCAGGATAATCTTTTTATCTCAAGGCCCTTTCCTTAATCGTATCTAAAAGTCCCTTTTGCCCTGTAAGGTGACATATTCACAGGTTCCAGAGATTAGGACATGGATGTTTTTTGGGGGCCATGATTCTGCCAACCACATCTCTGGACAGACCTGGGCAGGTAGGGAAAAAAAGATGAAAATAAATCTGAGATATATTGATTGCACTACAAGTGAATTGAGTGGTCATGGGAAAAAAAGAAAAAACAAACACACAGCTAATGAAACTATACATGTAACAGATTAAGATACTTAAAACAGAAAAGAAAAAAACAAATTATCTAGGATGTAGTTACAGGTCCTGCTAATTACAGTTTCAATTGCGCTTTAGGAATTTTTGACAGATTGGCAAATTTCAACTTAATTTTGTCATATCTCCAATTCTCTCAGATTGCCCAAGTTTCTTTCTTTCCTTCCACATTTTGCTAGTGGCTCTGAGTTTGGTTGCTCTCCGAAGAAAATTGAGGCAAAACAGTGAGATTGGCTGGCGTGCGTGTGTGTGTGTGTGTGTGTGTCTGATTTATGCTCTGCTTTTTGGCTAAATTTATAAAGGCACAGAGGATGGAATGGATTATGTTAACCTAGAAAAATTACACAAACAATAACGTGGGACAATATCACAGTGTAATAATACGAAAGAATAATATGGGACTACAGGTTAAGTAGTAAGTAGAATCCAAAATCAATAACTTACTCTTATGAGCATCTTGTTAGGTGAAAATGGGCTTAACAGGCTTCACAAAGGCTTCTGTGGCACAGGCCTGGAGACTGAACGAGGCCAGCTGGGACAGGGTTACACTGGAAGAGCTCTTCTCATGCACGTTTGGAGCTTTATAAAAATACTGATACTGGGGTCCCCACTGCAGAGATTCCAGTTTAATTTGTCTGAGTGTTTGTTTTTGTTGTTTGTTTTTACAGCTCCCCAGGTGATTCTAATATTCAGTCAGGGTTGAGAATCATTGAATCCGGTTAACCTGCATGACACTGGTGACAGTCATAAAAATCCTTGTGACCAAGCATCAGAACAGAGGGCTCTCAAGGGCAAGAATACAGCAGCAGAGGTGATTGAGGCCGGGGTCCCAAGGTGCAGCCATCTCCAGACTGGGCCCTTCTGCATTCCTATATCCCTACTTTCTTGTCTGTCCAATGAGATGGAGATTGGGTTTCATGACTCTGGCCAAAGGATCCGCATTGGTTTCTCCTTCCAAAGAGCCTGGATACTGGAGCTCCTCTGATTCATTTCTAGAAGAAAGAACTCCCCTTCCTTCTCACTGCAATTCAAACTTCTATAAGCATACCATTATGGGAATAAGTGTAACGGGGGAGGAAAACTCTAAATAAGGTGGTAAGGATAATTCCCAAGCTCCTTGCTTCTTTCCCTCTCAGGGATCCAGTTTTGCTTCCCAGTGGGAAGTCACTCTATTTAAATCATGTGGTCCCTCCAGGGTCTGAGGCTCTTTCATCCCTTCTCTTTACCACATGATCACTCCACTGGTGCCATTTCTTCTTGCTCTGGTTGTAGGGCCTAACGCCTGCCCCTACAACCAAGTTTGGAGAGAATTTGGTTTCTGATGTCTTACTAATGTGATCGTCAATAATGTTGCACATTGTCCTCTAAGGCTGTTGCTGGGACAGGATTACAGACCATAATGAGGCCCTTTTGAAAAATAATAGCCTTTATATTGTAACTCTCTTGTTTCTTTTCTTATGTCAAGTTGTTTTAATATTTCTTCCTTATTGTCTATAGGATTTGGCATAAGTTCTGTTGGGGTCAAGAGCAGAGCAGACCTGTAACCCCATATCCAATTTGCAGGTTCAGCCCCCCACGCCTGAGCTTAGTGGGGCATTTCTGTTCTCATACCCTTTCTCTTGTGTAGGTTACACTGTAGGAGATAATCTTTGAGATGGAAACAGTGTTGTTTCCTTTGGTGTTCCCAAAAATCTTCCTCTCATAGCTGTAACAAATGAGAGACAAATTCCACAATTCCATCATGCAAGGAGTAAGGAGAGGGCCTGCCAGAGGGGCATTCGAGCTGGGAGGTGTGGATATCACAAATAAGAAATGTTCTGTGGCTTCCCTGGTAGCACAGTGGTTGAGAGTCCGCCTGCCGATGCAGGGGACACGGATTCGTGCCCTGGTCCGGGAAGATCCCACATGCCGCAGAGCGGCTGGGCCTGTGAGCCATGGTCACTGAGCCTGTGCATCCAGAGCCTGTGCTCCGCAACGGAAGAGGCCACAACAGTGAGAGGCCCGCATACCGCAAAAAAAAAAAAAAAAAAAAAGAAAGAAACGTTCTATTTCCAGGAGCAGAGTCTGAAAAAAGTTAGGTGACAGTGAATCCTGGGAATTAGAACATTTCCATATAATTCATCATCTTCTGAGTGTCTCTCAAGTGGCACTTAATAGTAGCAAGCTTTGGATGGTGAGTCCCCTGAATCCCCATCTTAGATCTATGGCCAGAATGAGATTAATATGCCCATGTCAGTATTTGCATCTGGTATTTCTTTCCTCTACCAAATGAATTCATTTTTCCAACCCTCAGTGCCTTATGCAATGAGGCAAGGAAGACGACAATTTCAATAAGCTTTGATTATAGTGCTTTTGAATTTCAGCCCTTATTTACAACACTTCACTTGTAGGCACCACATTTCTGCAATTCACTGGCAAGATCAGTTTCCTTTAGCTACAATTCTGCTTCAATATTTTCTTGGAATATGTATTTTTTTACCTCTATGTTAAAAATACCTGTCTGGGTGAAGAAAAATTGGATCAGTGTTCAGCCTGTTTTACAGAGCACCATTTTCTGTGGAAAAAGTTGGTTTGTTTCCCAGTTTTCTGGTTGTACTCAGGTCTCTGAATCAAACAACAAATGATGGAGAAGGCACTCCTTTTCTTCCTTCAGTTTTGAAGGTGGTCTCTCTTTTGTAACATTAAGGTGGAGTTTTCCTTTGATGAGAACCTTAGTAGGATTTTCCCAAATCAGCTTTCTCTACATCAAAATTAGAGTCCATTCTTCTCTAAGTCTGCACGACTTCGTTTACTGTGTTGTGTTTTAGTGTTTTCCCTATATTCTCAGCTGTATATTAGTGAGAGGTTGGAAGAGGTTGTACTGGGAGCTGCTGCCAGCCATCCTTTTAGACCAGAAGCCTTCAAAGCTGTTTATCATTTCTCCTTATTTCAAGCCACCTGGCTTAAATTTTTCTCACCCATACCCTTCTTCTTGTTTCTGACTTTTGCATGGTGGAAATATCATAATAATTGTACTTTGTGTGAACATGATTATTACTGATTGGAATGCTTATCCACCTAGGAAGGTAGTAATGGCAAAGAGTCAGTTTCTCTCAAAAATAAGATAAAACAAAGGATCCTCAGGGTGTTCTTTACCAAGAAAATTCATTCTTCATCCTCCAGCTGTTCTGAGGACTGTAATGATACTGAATGATGACACATGCATCTTTATCTGCCTCCCAAATGTCCCAGGAGTCACCTGGAAAGATGGTCCCTAGGAGGGCAGGAATCATCCAGGCTTTCCCCACACCCCACAAAGGAGGAGATGCTACTTATTTCCTTACAGGCTACGGATGAAAGGATAGGACCCAGTCTCCAAGCTTGAGACATTTAAGTAGAGAAAACTCTGGGTGGAGCAGGACTGGGGGATATCTATCTCTTTTTAGACAGAGAAGAAGTAAACTTATTCCAGGTGAGGTGATATGATAGTGTCTGGGGATGAAGTGTGATTGCTCCACAGAAGACAGATATGAGGATGAGGAAGACAGTGTGAGGATGCAGGGAGAAGGGAAAGGGATACCATGAGGTTGAGAGTAGGATGTGAGGCTGGGACAGGTATTGGGGCAGAGTGGTGGGGGGAGCCTGAAGTGAGGATGAGAAGGAGACCGGGGATGGGCAGAGAGTGTGTGTGGAGGGAGAATGAGGGTGTGAGCATAGGTCGGAAGAGGTGAGGATGGGGCAGTGGAGACAGGAGTGCTGGGTGCAGGTGGAAAGCAGCTGGTATGGATGAGGGATGAATATGAGGCCTGGAAGGGGCTTCTGGAGAGAGAGGAGGAGGTATAAGAACAGGCAGTGAGCCTGGGCAGAAAGTCACTTGTGAATGGAACAGACAATACAAGTGGCTTCATAAATAGACTTCATAAATGAAGGACATAATCAACATGCAGACAACATGAGGAGGGAGATATTGATAGTTTGGAAAATCAAAGGAAATTTTAATTATATTGCTAATGTTAAACTATGGTGAAAAATAGTCAGTTCCCTACCTGATCCTTCACACAGCTCCCAGTTTGGAAGTTCTGAGGGTAAAGTGAGCTACTAGGGGAGGTGGTTGCCTCTGGGCCATTAGAGGTAGTCCAGGCAGGGGTGAGCAGCTATCTGGCCAGGATGTCCTAGAAATACTGAGTGATTATCCCTCTGGGGGCCCTTTGTGAGATGTTACGGAATAAACTCACAGGACCTCGGGGGTCAGTCCCACACAGTGGGGCAGTTATCTTCAGGGGCACTTATTCTGCTCTCTGCAGTCCATCTGGACCAAGGTGGAGCCCTTTCAGGTATCTCACACTAAGAAGATAAACTACTTTCCCATCCCTACCTGACATCCAGAAAAAATCAGGTTGGCCCTGACCTCATGGGACACCTCTTTCTCTATTACGAAGACAGGCTGGTTGAAGACTTCTGCCTGGGGCCCGAGGCAAGTTCTCTGCTCCTACCAGGACAGGGCCTTCATGGTTGCTCAAATGGATGGCTTCATCCTTCAGAACTGAAGAGCCATTCACCCTTGTGCTAGGAAAGATGGATAACCCAAATGCCAGATGCTGTCCTCAGGGAGGCCATCCTTTTATTATGCTACATCCATGCCTAACTCCAAACCTGCCCCACCCTACCAATCTGTCATGCTTAGAACACAGCAGGCCACAAAACAGTCTGCACAGGATCCAATTCTGCCTCTGCTTGGTAAAGCAAAAATAGGTCTAGAGAAAGGCTCAGAGTCATATTTCACTGAAGCCTCTTAGTAAATTAATTATAGGCAGCTATAATTCATCATACTTTCAATTAACAATTAATTATGTACAAGAGAGACAAATGTTTTATTGAGACCAAGAAACAACATGTATCATTTGTAGTGTGGCATTTTCTCCTTGCACTGTTGGGAGGGGATTTATGGTCTACTGATTACATGAACCAGTCTTGCTCTGAAAAATACAAATCCATCTGGACCCACTATGAAAAGGATTTCCTGGAGCGGGAAACACTTGAAGTCTGGCACTCAGAGAATTTAGTATTTGGGCATGCTCCTTCTGCACCGCAGCAGGAAGGTCCTAAACAGGGGATGTGTATGGTCCTGGCAGAGACCTCAGAATGCAGGGGCCCCTTCCTCAGTCTGCCCAGGTCTGAGAACATTCTGGTGTGGGGAGAGGGTGTCAGTGAGAGCGCAGCAGAAGCAACAGGCTCCCCTGCTACTCCATCAATTTTCCATCTCTGCCAAGAGCATAGTCTACACACAGAGAGATGCTCAGAGGAGTATGAGAAAGTCTCTTGTTCCGAATCAGACTGATTAAGGTTAGTCTTTTCACTAGTGGCCTTTGAGGGAAGAACACGAGGAGGCATTGCCAAGGTGGGCTCAGCAGTATGGCAGTGAGGCCTGAGTACTGAGAGTTTCTCTTCCTAGGGGATGCCTGTTGCCTCCCTGGAATCCATAACCCCTTTTCTCTCCTGGCAGAGCTCCTCTTTCCCAGCCTTGCAGGACTGACCCCACCCTGGTTCCAGATATCACTCTGAGCATCTTGAGCCATCTAACATATCCCACCTTTGGGGCTTGGGTTCAGGGAACCCAAAGGGAGCCAAGGAACTTCATGGGGTGCTCGCTGGAACATAGATTCTTTTTTCCGGGCTGTGGTTGGTTGGTGGTAGAGAATGTTACTATTGCTACTACTACTGCTACTAGTATCACTATTACTATGAATAACAACAACAGCAGTAACACTTTTAGGGCTCTTTCTCAATGGTGGACACAGTTTTAAGTGCTTTATGTATATTTACTCATTTAATACTTACAACTCTAAGAGATATATTATGATTATTGTCTCCATTCTATAGAGAAGAAAAGTAAAGCCAGAGCTTTTTTAATTTGCCCAAGGTCACAGGTTAGTAAAAGCTAGGGCCAGGATTTAAAATGAATCTTTATAATTATGTGAAACTTGTAAGTGCTAAAGACATGAGGGGAAGTCTAAAGCTACTGAGAGCCTTAGGCTTGAAGATAAGGGCTTGAAGAAGAAATGGATCCAGAGGAAGCAGAGGGAATATCCTGTGAGCCTTCCTGGAGCCAGAAAAAAATCTGGCCTTTTAAATTATGTGAATCAATACATTTTCTCAATACTTAAGCCATTTTGGAATGAGTCTTCTGTTCAATTGAAAGAACCAAATGTAGAGTTTGGCACCAGAAAGCAGGAGTTGAAAGTGTCAAGCACTGATGTGAAGTTGGCTGAACTGACATATTGAGAAGGGTAGTGGGTGGAAAACCCTCTATTTCAGGCAGAGGGATTCGCATGCCTTGTTATGCAGTAATGAATTAACTGGTTGAATTGTCATGTGTTGGCTTTTGAGATTCAGACCACTCATGTTTCAAAAGTATAGCAGTAGGGATCTTGGAAAAAAATCAGGAGGTTGAGGTTGGCCACTTCTCCCCGCCTTTAATAAGTCCTGTTTTGATTGTCTAATGTATTGTTACAAACCACTCCAAAACTCAGTGGCTTAAAACACATATTTATAATTATCTGTCATGGTTCTGCAGGTTGCCTGGGCTCAGCTTGGTGGTTCTTTTTTTTTTTTTAACATCTTTATTCGGGTATAATTGCTTTACAATGGTGTGTTAGTTTCTGCTTTATAACAAAGTGAATCAGTTATACATATACATATGTTCCCATATGTCTTCCCTCTTGCGTCTCCCTCCCTCCCACCCTCCCTATCCCACCCCTCCAGGCTGTCACAAAGCACCGAGCCAATATCCCTGTGCCATGCGGCTGCTTCCCACTAGCTATCTACCTTACTACGTTTGTTAGTGTGTATATGTCCATGACTCTCTCTCGCCCTGTCACAGCTCACCCTTCCCTCTCCCCATAACCTCAAGTCCGTTCTCCAGTAGGTCTGCGTCTTTATTCCTGCCTTACCCCTAGGTTCTTCATGACATTTTTTTTTCTTAAATTCCATATATATGTGTTAGCATACGGTACTTGTCTTTTTCTTTCTGACTTACTTCACTCTGTATGACAGACTCTAGGTCTATCCACCTCATTACAAATAGCTCAATTTCTTCTTATGGCTGAGTAATATTCCATTGTATATATGTGCCACATCTTCTTTATCCATTCATCCGATGATGGGCACTTAGGTTGTTTCCATCTCCGGGCTATTGTAAATAAAGCTGCAATGAACATTTTGGTACATGACTCTTTTTGAATTTTGGTTTTCTCAGGGTATATGCCCAGTAGTGGGATTGCTGGGTCATATGGTAGTTCTATTTGTAGTTTTTTAAGGAACCTCCATACTGTTCTCCATAGTGGCTGAACCAATTCACATTCCCACCAGCAGTGCAAGAGTGTTCCCTTTTCTCCACACCCTCTCCAGCATTTATTATTTCTAGATTTTTTGATGATGGCCATTCTGACTGGTGTGAGATGATATCTCATTGTAGTTTTGATTTGCATTTCTCTAATGATTAATGATGTTGAGCATTCTTTCATGTGTTTGTTGGCAGTCTGTATATCTTCTTTGGAGGATTGTCTATTTAGGTCTTCTGCCCATTTTTGGATTGGGTTGTTTTTTTTTTGTTATTGAGCTGCATGAGCTGCTTGTAAATTTTGGAGATTAATCCTTTGTCGGTTGCTTCATTTGCAAATATTTTCTCCCATTCTGAGGGTTGTCTTTTGGTCTTGTTTATGGTTTCCTTTGCTGTGCAAAAGCTTTGAAGTTTCATTAGGTCCCATTTGTTTATTTTTATTTCTATTACTCTACGAGGTGGGTCAGAAAGGATCTTGCTGTGATTTATGTCATAGAGTGTTCTGCCTATGTTTTCCTCTAAGAGTTTGATAGTTTCTGGCCTTACATTTAGGTCTTTAATCCATTTTGAGCTTATTTTTGTGTACGGTGTTAGGAAGTGATCTAATCTCATACTTTTACATGTACCCATCCAGTTTTCCCAGCACCACTTATTGAAGAGGCTGTCCTTTCTCCACTGTACATTCCTGCCACCTTTATCAAAGATAAGGTGTCCATATGTGCGTGGGTTTATCTCTGGACTTTCTATCCTGTTCCATTGATCTATCTTTCTGTTTTTGTGCCAGTACCATACTGTCTTGATTACTGTAGCTTTGTAGTATAGTCTGAAGTCAGGGAGCCTGATTCCTCTAGCTCCTTTTTTCGTTCTCAAGATTGCTTTGGCTATTCGGGGTCTTTTGTGTTTCCATACAAATTGTGAAATTTTTTGTTCTAGTTCTGTGAAAAATGCCAGTGGTAGTTTGATAGGGATTGCATTGAATCTATAGATTGCTTTGGGTAGTAGAGTCATTTTCATATTCTTGATTCTTCCAATCCAAGAACATGCTATATCTCTCCATCTATTTGTATCATCTTTAATTTATTTCATCAGTGTCTTATAATTTTCTGCATACAGGTCTTTTGTCTCCTTAGTTAGGTTTATTCCTAGATATTTTATTCTTTTTGTTGCAATGGTAAATGGGAGTGTTTTCTTGATTTCACTTTCAGATTTTTCATCATTAGTATATAGGAATGCCAGAGATTTCTGTGCATTAATTTTGTATCCTGCCACTTTACCAAATTCATTGATTAGCTCTAGTAGTTTTCTGGTAGCATCTTTAGGATTCTCTATGTATAGGATCATGTCATCTGCAAACAGTGACAGCTTTACTTCTTCTTTTCCGATTTGGATTCCTTTTATTTCCTTTTCTTCTCTGATTGCTGTGGCTAAAACTTCCAAAACTATGTTGAATAAGAGTGGTGAGAGTGGGCAACCTTGTCTTGTTCCTGATCTTAGTGGAAATGCTTTCAGTTTTTCACCATTGAGGATGATGTTTGCTGTGGGCTTGTCATATATGGCCTTTATTATGTTGAGGAAAGTTCCCTCTATGCCTACTTTCTGCAGGGTTTTTATCATAAATGGGTGTTGAATTTTGTCAAAAGCTTTCTCTGCATCTATTGAGATGATCATATGGTTTTTCTCCTTCAATTTGTTAATATGGTTTATCACATTAATAGATTTGCATATATTGAAGAATCCTTGCATTCCTGGAATAAACCCCACTTGATCATGGTGTATGATCCTTTTAATGTGCTGTTGGATTCTGTTTGCTAGTATTTTGTTGAGGATTTTTGCATCTATGTTCATCAGTGATATTGGCCTGTAGTTTTCTTTCTTTGCGACATCCTTGTCTGGTTTAGGTATCAAGGTAATTGTGGCCTCGTAGAAGGAATTTGGGAGTGTTCCTCCCTCTGCTATATTTTGGAAGAGTTTGAGAAGGATAGGTGTTAGCTCTTCTGTAAATGTTTGATAGAATTCGCCTGTGAAGCCATCTGGTCCTGGGCTTTTTTGTTTGTTGGAAGATTTTTAATCACAGTTTCAATTTCAGTGCTTGTGATTGGTCTGTTCATATTTTCTATTTCTTCCTGATTCAGTCTTGGCAGGTTGTGCCTTTCTAAGAATTTGTCCATTTCATCCAGATTGTCCATTTTATTGGCATAGAGTTGCTTGTAGTAATCTCTCGTGATCTTTTTTATTTCTGTAGTGTCAGTTGTTACCTCTCCTTTTTCATTTCTAATTCTATTGATTTGAGTCTTCTCCCTTTTTTTCTTGATGATTCTGGCTAGTGGTTTATCTATTTTGTTTATCTTCTCAAAGAACCAGCTTTTAGTTTTATTGATCTTTGCTATTGTTTCCTTCATTTCTTTTTCATTTATTTCTGACCTGATTTTTATGATTTATTTCCTTCTGCTAGCTTTGGGGTTTTTTGGTTCTTTCTCTAATTGCTTGAGGTGCAAGGTTAGGTTGTTTATTCGAGATGTTTCCTGCTTCTTAAGGTGGGCTTGTATTGCTATAAACTTCCCCCTTAGAACTGCTTTTGCTGCATCCCATAGGTTTTGGGTCGTTGTGTCTCCATTGTCATTTGTTTCTAGGTATTTTTTTATTTCCTCTTTGATTTCTTCAGTGATCACTTCATTATTAAGTAGTGTATTGTTTAGACTCCATGTGTTTGTATTTTTTACAGATCTTTTCCTGTAATTGATATCTAGTCTCATGGCGTTGTGGTCAGAAAAGATACTTGATACAATTTCAATTTTCTTAAATTTACCAAGGTTTAATTTGTGACCCAAGATATGATCTATCCTGGAGAATGTTCCATGAGCACTTGAGAAAAATGTGTATTCTGTTGTTTTTAGATGGAGTGTCCTATAAATATCAATTAAGTCCATCTTGTTTAATGTATCATTGAAAGCTTGTGTTTCCTTATTTATTTTCATTTTGGATGATCTGTCCATGGGTGAAAGTGGGGTGTTTAAGTCCCCTACTATGAATGTGTTATTGTCGATTTCCCTTTTTATGGCTGTTAGTATTTGCCTTATGTATTGAGGTGCTCCTATGTTGGGTGCATAAATATTTACAATTGTTATATCTTCTTCTTGGATCGATCCCTTGATCATTATGTAGTGTCCTTCTTTGTCTCTTTTAATAGTCCTTATTTTAAAGTCTATTTTGTCTGATATGAGAATTGCTACTCCAGCTTTCTTTTGGTTTCCATTTGCATGGAATATCTTTTTCCATCCCCTTACTTTCAGTCTGTATGTGTCTCTAGGTCTGAAGTGGGTCTCTTGTAGACAGCATATATAAGGGTCTTGTTTTTGTATCCATTCGGCCAATCTGTGTCTTTTGGTGGGAGCATTTAGTCCATTTACATTTAAGGTAATTATCGATATGTATGTTCCTATTCCCATTTTCTAAATTGTTTTGGGTTCGTTATTATAGGTCTTTTCCTTCTCTTGTGTTTCTTGTCTAGATAAGTTCCTTTAGCATTTGTTGTGAAGCTGGTTTGGTGGTGCTGAACTCTCTCAGCTTTTGCTTGTTTGTAAAGGTTTTAATTTCTCCATCAAATCTGAATGAGATCCTTGCTGGGTAGAGTAGTCTTGGCTGCAGGTTTTTTTCCTTCGTCACTTTCAGTATGTCCTGCCACTCCCTTCTGGCTTGTAGGGTTTCTGCTGAGAGATCAGCTGTTAACCTTATGGGGATTCCCTTATGTGTTATTTGTTGTTTTTCCCTTGCTGCTTTTAATATGCTTTCTTTGTATTTAATTTTTGAGAGTTTGATTAATATGTGTCTTGCCGTATTTCTCCTTGTATTTATCCTGTATGGGACTCTCTGTGCTTCCTGGACTTGATTAACTATTTCCTTTCCCATATTAGGGAAGTTGTCAACTATAATCTCTTGAAATATTTTCTCAGTCCCTTTCTTTTTCTCTTCTTCTTCTGGATCCCCTATAATTCGAATGTTGGTGCGTTTAATGTTGTCCCAGAGGTCTCTGAGACTGTCCTCAGTTCTTTTCATTCTTTTTTCTTTATTCTGCTCTGCAGTGGTTATTTCCAGTATTTTATCTTCCAGGTCACTTATCCGTTCTTCTGCCTCAGTTATTCTGCTATTGATCCCATCTAGAGTACTTTCAATTTCATTTATTGTGTTGTTCATCATTGCTTGTTTCATCTTTAGTTCTTCTAGGTCCTTGTTAACTGTTTCTTGCATTTTGTCCATTCTATTTCCAAGATTTCGGATCATCCTTACTATCATTATTCTGAATTCTTTTTCAGGTAGACTGCCTATTTCCTCTTCATTTGTTAGGTCTGGTGCATTTTTATCTTGCTCCTTTATCTGCTGTGTGTTTTTCTGTCTTCTCATTTTGCTTATCTTACTGTGTTTGGGGTCTCCTTTTTGCAGGCTGCAGGTTCGTAGTTCCTGCTGTTTTTTGATGTCTGTCTCTAGTGGCTAAGGTTGGTTCAGTGGGTTGTGTAGGCTTCCTGGTGGAGGGGCCTAGTGCCTGTGTTGTGGTGGATGAGGCTGGATCTTGTCTCTCTAGTGGGCAGGTTCACGTCTGGTGGTGTGTTTCGGGTGTCTGTGGCCTTATTATGATTTTAGGCAGCTTCTCTGTTAATGGGTGGGGTTGTGTTCCTGTTTTGCTAGTTGTTTGGCATAGGTTGTCCAGCACTGTGGCTTGCTGGTCGTTGAGTGAAGCTGGGTGCTGGTGTTAAGATGGAGGTCTCTGGGAGATTTTCTCTGTTTGATATTATGTGGAGCTGGGAGGTCTCTTGTTGACCAGTGTCCTGAAGTTGGCTCTCCTACCTCAGAGGCAGAGCCCTGACTCCTGGCTGGAGCACCAAGAGCCTTTCATCCACACGGCTCAGAATAAAAGGGAGAAAAAGTAGAGAGAATTAGTAGAAGTATGAGGAAAGAAAGAAGGAAAGGAGGGAAGGAAGGAAGGAAGGAAGGAAGAAAGAAAGAAGGAAAGGCAAGAAGGAAAGAAAGGGAGGGAGGGAGGAAGGAAGGAAGGAGGGAAAGAAGGAAAAAAGAAAGAAGATACAGTAAAAATAAAATATAATAAAGTTATTGAATTAAAAAATTCTTATTTAGAAAAAAAAAAGGGACGGATAGAACCTTAGGACAAATGTTGGAAGCAAAGCTATACAGACAAAACTTACACAGAAGCATACACATACACCCTCACTAAAAGAGGTAAAGGGGGAAAAATCATAAATCTTGCTCTCAGAGACCACCTCCTCAATTTGGGATGATTCGTTGTCTAAAGGAGGGAAGGAAGGAAGGAAGGAAAGAAAGAAAGAAAGAAGGTAAAGTATAATAACGTTATTAAAATTAAAATTAATTATTAAGAAAAAAATTTTTAAAAAAACCATGGACGGATAGAACCCTAGGACAAATGGTGGAAGCAAGACTATACAGACAAGATCTCACACAGAAGCATACACATACACATTCACAAAAAGAGGAAAAGGGAAAAAAATCATAGATCTTGCTCCTAAAGTCCACTTCCTTAATTTGGGATGATTGGTTGTCTATTCATGTATTCCGCAGATGCAGGGTATATCAAGTTGATTGTGGAGCTTTAATCCGCTGCTTCTGAGGCTGCTGGGAGAGATTTCCCTTTCTCTTCTTTGTTTGCACAGCTCCCGGGGTTCAGCTTTGGATTTGGCCCTGCCTCTGCGTGTAGGTCGCTGGAAGGCGTCTGTTTTTTGCTCAGACAGGACGGGGTTAAAGGAGCCGCTGATTCGGGGGCTCTGGCGCACTCAGGCTGGCGGGGAGGGAGGGGCACGGAGTGCGGGGCGGGCCTGCGGCGGCAAAGGCCAGCGTGACTTTGCACCAGCCTGAGGCCCGTCGTGCGTTCTCCCGGGGAAGTTGTCCCTGGATCCCGGGAACCTGGAAGTAGCGGGCTGCGCAGGCTCCGCGGAAGAGGGGTGTGGAGAGTGACCTGTGCTCGCACACAGGCCCCTTGGTGGCGGCAGCAGCAGCCTTAGCGTCTCATGCCCGTCTCTGGGGTCCGCGCTTTTAGCCGCGGCTCGGACCCGTCTCTGGAGTTCCTTTAAGCAGCGTTCTTAAACCCCTCTCCTCACGCACCAGGAAACAAAGAGGGAACAAAAAGCCTCTTGCCTCTTCGGCAGGTGCAGACTTTTCCCCGGACTCCCTCCCGTCTAGCCGTGGTGCACTAACCCCTTCAGGTTATGTTCAAGCCGCCAACCCCAGTCCTCTCCCTGCGCTCCGTCCGAAACCGAAACCCGAGCCTCAGCGTCTCAGCTCACAGCCCCGCCCGCCCCGGCGGGTGAGCAGACAAGCCTCTCGGGCTGGTGAGTGCCGGTCAGCACCGATTCTCTGTGCGGGAATCTCCCCGCTTTGCCCTCCGCACCCGTTGCTGTGCACTCCTCCGCGGCTTCGAAGCTCCCCCCTCCGCCTCCCGCAGTCTCTGCCCGCGAAGGGGCTTCCTAGTGTGTGGAAACTTTTCCTCCTTCACAGCTCCCTCCCACTGGTGCAGGTGCCGTCCCTATTCTTTTGTCTCTGTTTATTCTTTTTTTTCTTTTGCCCTACCCAGGTACGTGGGGAGTTTCTTGCCTTTTGGGAGGTCTGAGGTCTTCTGCCAGCGTTCAGTATGTGTTCTGTAGGAGTTGTTCCACGTGTACATGTATTTCTGGTGTATCTGTGGGGAGGAAGGTGATCTCCGCGTCTTACTCTTCCGCCATCTTCCTCTCATCAGCTTGGTGGTTCTTGCTTATAGTCAGTCATATTGAAGTTTGATGGTGGCTGGATCTGCAGTTATCTGAAGGCTCAGTGGGTTGGATATTTAGTCAGCTCACTCACAGGGCTGGACGTTGATGCCAGTTGCTTTCCAGGAGCTCAGCTGGGCTGTTGACCAGAGTGCCTTCATGTGATCTCTCCCTGTGACTTGGGATTCTCAAAGCATGGCAGCTGGGTTTAAGAGGGACTGTTCCTAGCAATCCAAGAGGCCCAGGTGTAAGCTGAGAGACTGACTATAATTCAGCCATGGAAGTCACAAAGTGTCACTTGCACTGCATACTGTAGGTTAAAAGAGAGTCAAACGGACAGTCCAGATTCTAGGGGAGAGGACTATGCAGGACAAGAATATCTGGAGGGATGGTTTATTGTAGGCCAATTCGGATACCAGCTACCATAAAACCCTCCAAGGAAGTGAGGTGCTTCCTTTGATCTGGACCAAAGAGAAGCAGAGAGGCCTCAGTCAGGAAGACTGTCTGAAGCCTGCAATCCAACCAAGTGGGAGTAAAATAACCTGAAGCCTTTCAGAGTTGAAAAAGCGGATCCCCTACAGACAGACTAGGCTAGGATGTGAGAAAGTGGGTAATACCGGACGATCCTGATCGCCTCCTCTACACCCTATAAATACAACTGCAGCCGGGTCTTTTCTAGCTGTCTCTAATTCCACATTCTATGGCTAGCACAGCAAAGATGTCCTGCAACGCTACTTTGCAAGAGGCAGATTTGAGGTGCTTCCTGCTTCTAGACTTGTGCTTCCAACTTGCTGAGGCAGAGTTTGGGGGGAACCTGAATACTGTGGTGGAGAGGGATGGGCAAAGCACCTGTACCTTCCACCGGGAGGCCAGTTTCCCCAAGCCCATCTCCCTTGAACAATATGACTTGACAGGATCCCTGGCTGAGGCTGCTACTTCATGGACTGTCTGGAAGCAAATAGACCAGAAAGCCCAGAGAGCCTTTAAAAGAGCTCTCCTGACAAAGGTACCTAAGTTCGACCAAACCTGATCTGTGATTGCTCTGGCCCAGATGAACATGGAGAGAGACTGTTTTATCTTGCATTTCTCTTATTCCTAGTGAGGTCAAGTATCTCAACATGTTTATTGATTTTTGCATTTTTCCTTCTATCAATTTCTTCTTTGTATCTTTTACTTGTGTTTCTATTGGATAGTTGTCTTTCTGTTGTAAATTCAGGAGAAGTTTTGTCATATTAAATTATCATATATCTGTGTTATAAATATTTCCCCCATCTATCTTTTATCTGTTGACTTTAATAATCATATAATTTTCTATTAAAATGTGTAATAATTAAATATATCTATATCTTTTTTAAAAATAACTTTTGGATTCTTACGTTTCTTTCAAAGGTATCCCTAATACTTCCTGGCCACCCTCCTGTTGCTCAATCTGGGGGCTCCTAAAGGGTTTTTTCATCAGCTCGGAATCCCTCAGAGCCCAGTTCTACATCAGGTCCAAAGTTGCTGCTCAGTAAATGCTAGTGAAAATTTTTGAAAAGAATGACAAAGGACGTTGGTTTTATGACATCCCAGTGTTACAACTGGGATACAGTTATTTTTTGCTTATGTAGCTGGAATCAAAGGGAGAATCCCAAATGGTAGGCATGACTCAGAGGGAGGTAGCAGGCATCACTGTGTGTCATCTTATAACCACAGTTCAGCTTGGCAGAATACACACGGTGAGTCCTTGGGTTAATGAGAAAGGTCTGAGCTGCAAGGATCCCAGTGTCTGACTCTGCTTCCTTCCTGGACCCAGTCACTGCCCTTCCTCTGAGTCTGTCATTCCATCTCATTCTTCTCTCTCCTTTCCTCATCCTCCTGTTTCATCTCCTGTTGTTCTTGCTCCTTCTTCTGTTTCCTTCACTGAGTTGAAGTCTTATGAGCACTAGACTCAGTCCCACCCTGGGGCTTCCCCAGAATAGATCCCAGGTCCCTGTTTTGTCGCTCAAAGACCCCAGCTCCTTCTTCTGCAGGCAGCATTGCTTCTTTCTCTTGTGAACAAGGATGTTGGGTGTCATCCTTTTCCTCTGAGGAAGGCATTCCTTCTAGGAATAGTTGGAGCTTCCCTCAGAGAACAAAATTTTGATACCATCTCCCTAATTCCCTCTCCCCTCAGTCCCCCTACCCCCAATTATAGTCTGACCTTGATCTCGGACATCTGGAAGACAGGATTATGTTCAGAGCAGTGATCTGGAGAGGAAATGAATTCTATTTATTATAATTGCTAAGCACATTTTCCTAAGGTGGATACAGCTAGTCATTACCTAACCATACCATCGACTTCGTTTATTTTATCATTTATTAAGCTACTATGTAGGTTAAGACCTGTGCTATGTGCGGAAGAACTTAATATGTATTGTCTTTAGGCTCACTGAAGCATTTTGATCATGGCTGGTTACAATCTTTGATAATTCTAATGTCTCTGCCATCTTGGTGTTGATTGCATATTTTCATTTAATTTGGGATTTTCTTGGTTCTTGACATGACAAGCGATTTTCAGTTGAAGTCTGGACATTTGGGGTGTTATGTTATGAAATTCTTATCTTAGTTAAACCTTCTGTTTTCAGTTGACTTTGCCTGACACTGCCGTAGCAGGGGCAGGGAGTGCATAGTCTAGCTGCTGTCAAGTTGGGGTAGAAGTCCACGTTCTACACTCAGCCTCTGTTAACACCTGGGGTGGGGTGGGATGGGGCTCTGCATTACTACTGTGAAACTGGGAGTTCTGGCTCCTCATTAGACCTTGGATCACGTCCTCCAGGCTGGGAGAGGTAGAAGTATCTCCTTAATGTTCCCTACGTGTCCTCCACTGACACCACGGAAGGGTTACCTCATTATCACTCAGCAGTGGCAAAATTCCTGACTCTCCACTAAGCTTCCCGTAGGAAGTGGGGAGGACGCCTCTTTACTGCCAATTGTGGGTGGAAGTTCAGGCTGACACCACAGGTGGCGTATGGGGTCATTGCCTCCAGCGGAGATGAAAATCCTGGCTTTCTACTCAGGCTTTTCTGATAACCATCATGGTGGTGGTGGTTTTGGTGGGGGATAGGGTACCTCCTTTCCAGCCTGGCAAATGTAGACATCTGGACTCTCTACTCCACCTTCCTTGGCAGGGGTTAGGATGACGTGATAGTTTTTTCTGCGGTGTTGGTGGGAATAGAAGTTATTGTCTAATACTTTTTTGCTTTGCCAGACTTCCTTTTCCTGCTCCTTTGACTGGAAAGAGCAGACTTTTGTTGGGACCATTTTTGTCTGTGCTTGTTGGAATTTCTGGGTTACTGGCTCCTTCAGCTCCAAGTCTGGGGTATATGAAGCAAAAAGAAAATTCAGGGAACTTACCCCTGTGTTATTCTTTGGATGCTGAGGTCCCTAATCCATTTGCCTTCTTTTCTTCAACTTACAGAGTCTTCTTAGGTTGGTTTTATAGATAATGTTTACAATTTCTAGCTGTACTTAGCAAAAGGATTAGAGAAAAGTATGTTAGTATCATCCTGTTTTGTGTACAGCAACTTTATAATGCCTTTTAGCATCTTCTAAGTAGGGTCCCTCTCATTAGTCTTCTTTATACATTTCTTGAGTACTATCCGACTGTTTTTTTCATATTTTCTCAAACATCATTTTATCTTGTTTCAAGAGAACAGCAACCACAAAATTGGAATTGAATTAAATATATTTATACATTTTATATTAATTATGGGAGAAATCATGTTTTAATGATATTATCTTATATCCAAAAAATACAGTGTTCCATTTACTCCTATTTTTTTTATGTCCTTTAAGATTTAATCGTTTTTTATTATAGGTATAATACTATTTATTATCAAATTCATTCCTAAGAAATCTTTTTCATTTAGTTGCTACCATGAACTGATTATTTTTCCTCCCTTTAGGTCTAGCATAGAAAGACACTATTGTTTCTGTATAACTGTCTTGGGCCCAGTCACCTTGTCATGTACCCTTACTTGTTTCATTCATTTTTTTACTAGGATCTCTTGAGTTTTCCAGGTATACAATCATATTATCAGCAAAAATATTTTATCATTTTCTTTCAGTTTTCATAGCAATGTTTATTGCTTCATTAATCTAATGACTGAACAACTACAAAAAATGCCTATCTATATGGGAATGGTTGAATAAATGTTGGCTTGTCCGCAAAATTGAATGCTCACTGACTGTGGAAATAAGTTAACTTAGATAGATTTCGACTGTGAAGGGTGAAGTGAGCAAACAAAATGCAGTAATATGATCCTAGTTTTCTGAAACAACAGAAAAAGTATCTGTATGCATTTGTATATGCAATATATAAGTATATAATTATCTAAATAGAAGGAAAGCTATGAAAAGGTATCAACTGGGTTATATTGGCATTGGTAGATGAGCGGAAAAGGAGAGAAAAGCAAAAACAAACAAAAAAGACTGTATTAAGAGGTTATTCACCATAGAAACGGCACGTACAATACAGTCCCATTCGTGTAAAATTACACAGCTGTGCAAAGAGCCACATGAAGAGGTGGTCAAAGCAATGTTAGTGGTGCTCACGATCTCAGGTAGGATTTCAGGAGATTTCATTATTATTTTTGCTTTTTGTGAATTATTCAAAATGTTTACTATAAGAGTATATCATATGATCATAAAAACATAAGATGCCTTTCTTTCATGACAGAAATATTTTAAAACATCAAAATGCAATAAGGGTGATTCCAGCCTGAGTATCAACCCAGGTCTTTTCCAAATCTTTGCTATATTGGTTAAGTTTCTCTGGTGGAAAACACCAGACACTGGAAGACTAACAATAAGAACCAGAGACTTAATTACAATATCCTGAATTGAAGGGAAAACTTTGCAGTGGTCTTTTGGAAGAACAAGGGGCCTACAAAGTGCCAGAAGCCTAGGAAATGGAAATTAATGGACAGTTTTTCAGTTATTCAGGATGAATCATCTCCGAGAGTTTTCCTTCTTGATGTCATTGTGGGCAAGATTTAAAATCTTAAGTGGGAAGGTCCAAATGTCCAAGTTTGAGTCACGTGCTCAACACGGCCAGAGGAGGCTAGACTTCATTGATTCAGTCCTTCCAAGATTACATGCAGTAGTGAAAGGGAATACTTTCCTAAAAGGGATTGGAATGCATCAACCAAAAGAAAGGGGTAGCCAGTCTGCCAAGTTAAAAAAACAAATACCAGATGTCCACACAGGGTCTCATGGAGGCTGGGGTCTGCCAGAGCCTGGACCCTCTGATCATACACCCACTGCTCAGTCTATGTGCATCTGAGTTTCTCTCCCTTCCCACAGACACTAGGGGTTCAGCCTGCTTTCCTCTTTACTATGTACAATCATGGGACTCCTTTTAACTTCAGGTCTCACAGACTCTGTCACTATTTTTCCTTCACTTGGTTCTTGTCTGTTGGAGTTCAGGTTCACTTCTTCAAATGGACACAATGAGATAGCAATAAATCAAAACAGTAAAATGATGACTATGCATTATAAACTATCTTAGTAGAAGGGATAAATGACCTGAGGAAAGTCAGGTTAAAAACATTCATTGGACCACCATAGTGACGCAGGGAAAATAGAAGAATATGACTGGTGGAAAAAAATCAAAATAAGTCAAAGAAACTTTAACAAAGGAAAATCTCCTTGACATGAAGAGGCCCATCAGTGGGGACTCTGTTTAGCATCTGCAGTGGTATTCTGCCTTGAGGTACCTTTCTATGTGTGGTCTCTGAATGCTCAATGGCTTAGAGCAACAATCATTTAGTCTTTCACTCAGGTGCGGGCATGCTGGGGTGACTCTGCTTCTTGCCTTGGGTGTACAGAGTCCCTGAATCATCTCTGCTCTACTCTGGGCCCCTGGCAGAAGGAGCAGCAGTCACCAGAGGAAAACTTTTCTCAGAGAAATGGCAAAAGTGGGAGAGGACAAACCTCCCCATGCAAATACATTTCAAGCTTTTGTTTGTATCATTCAGAATCTCCTTGGTGAAAGCAAATCACCAGCCGAGCTGGATATCAAGGAGCTGGAAGTTTCTACTCCCATGGAGGTTGTGGTTCGAGCCAGGGAGGGAATGTCTTTGAACAACAATTGAAACCACGTCAGCCCCCATAAGCTCTTGACTGAGTGTACCGGGAGACAGTCAGAGACGTCAGGGCTGGGCAGATGTGTTAGGGAATGGATTCTTTTTCAGTGGACTAACAAAGATTGATATAAAAAGTTATCGAAAGAGAAGAGAAAAGGAGAAAGAAGGGAGAAATCTAGAACTATATGTTAACTATCATTGTTTTGGAGTGACAATATAATATATGCATAAGATTTTCTATATCATTTTCAGCATTTTCGACATTTTCTACAATGGATGTCTAATGCGTTCACAATCAGAAATGGCACATACACACACACCCATGCACGCATGCACACACGCACGTGCACGCACGCAAAAGTAAGAGAATGTCCTCCAAGGAGTCTTTTTCTTCTTAGCTAATGCAAGCAAGAGCAACACTTGCTTTGGTGGAGGGGAAGGGACAGCATTTGGTGTTTTTGTTGTTGTTGTTTTTTAAATCTCTGTAGCTTTTAAAGAGAAAATGAATGCTGCAGAACACTCATTTCTTCTATGCTATCTAAATTCTGCACTCAGGGCAGAGGCTAAAGATCACATTGTTCATTTTGATTTTGAGTTATCTGAAGGGCAAGAGATCAAAAACATTTTAAGGAATTAATGTCCATCTCAATTTTGTTAAGAAGGTAATGATTTATTGTGTCAAGGATGCTGACTTTCTTCTCCTGTTCTTCTCTCAGTTTCCTCATTGCAAAATGAAGAGGTTGATGCAATGATCTCTAACGTGCCTTTAAAATCTCACTTACAGTAATTCTAAGATTCGTCCTGCAGCTCATTTATTTACCATTTGAAAATCCATGCTCCAAAGTGAAAGGTCCAATTCTTTAATTTGCTTTATACTGACATTTTTCTAGTAACTTACACAGAAGCCCATGTGGGCAGTTCTTTGAACATTGTTTTCTAGTTGTACAGATATTAATGTGTATAATAGAAATTTAAAAATATAGAGAAAAGAAAATAAAAATCACCTACAATCCCACCAGTGTAACAAATCCCACCCTTTTACAGTGTTTCCAGTATTTTTTCAGTGCATGTGTAATTTATTTTTTAAAAATTGATCAAATTTTTAATTTTATCTATTGTGACATATCCCCAATGCAATTGTTATCTTCTAAGTAAGCAGTTATCTGAAATGTCTAGATAAGATTTAACAATTAAAAATTTTTGTTCATTAACTATATTTTCAATGACTTATTTTTTGACCTTTATGCTCTTTCAGTATGGGTTAGGAGTTAAATTCATGGGCTTTGAGATTGGACAACTTGAGTTTGAAATCCTGGGTCTGTTACTTACAGACTGTGACTTTAGACATGGGTCTTAACTTGGTTATGTTTATTTTCCTGGTCTTTAAAATGTAAATATTTCTATATTGTCTATATAATGTTTATAGGTAGACTTAAAAGACTATATACGATTGTGTATACTACCGTAGTATATAAGACTATATACTTCTTCTATACTACTATGTATAGAAAGTTTCTTGTGAAGATTAAATAAAATAATGGTTGTGCAGAGGGGTAACATTTCAGGTCATACATCATATGTTTACTCTCCATCCTGCCTTGTGCCTTCATTGACTGTCTTCCTATTCATTCTCATCGGCCCCTCCTACCTTAGAATGATTGACACACCTCACTCACTTTGGAACCAGAAAACAAAGGCTGCAAATACTTGACGAAGTTTAGTATTCCAAGTCTGAGTAGAAGAAAGACAGATATGTATATATACTTGTAAAGTAGTTGCTTCTGCCTCCAAAGTGAGTAAATTATAACATGGGCTAAAAAGGAAAAGGAGGGGAGGGGCCATCTGAGTCTCCCTTGCATCTCCAGCACCAGTCACTTTTGTGGAATTGCCTTGGGGACCATCTCTCCTCTGCATTGCTGTGCGGTGGGGATAAGCAATAGGTGATGCTCAGCAAAGCACCCAAGGCCGTTCATCTGGTAGTGATTCCATGGTCCCAAGACTGCTCAGCACCACCCCATGTCATCCATCCGGTATGAACAACAATCTGCTCAGCAGCCCAGAACACTCATGATCTCTCAGTGCATGGATTCCTAGAGGGCTGGTGGTGACATAAAGGACAAGTTTTTGCATGGAAAGGAAATAGGATTATACCGAAACAGTCCAGCTCTCACACTCACCAGGGTAATAACACTGCCCAGCTGCACATAGAAGAGCCTAGCACAGACCCTCCTAGTGTAAGAGCTCAATGCACTTGAGTTATTCCCAATATTTCCAGTTTCTACTGAATAAATATTGAACATCCGTGATGTGCATATTTTTTAACATCCCTTATTATTTTCTTAAGGCATTTCTTAGAGGTGCAATTATCCTTTTGAGTGTGGACATTTTAAAGACTTTTAATAAATATAGATGATCTTGCCCTGAGAATAACAAATTTACCCTTTAATGAGAGGATATGCTTTTCTGTGTTTTTGCCAAAATTTGTTGATATAAATAAGTAGCTAAGTTCTAGTTTTCTGATGTTAAAGTAATATATACATGCTTATTGCAAAATCATCTGAAATTTCTAAAAAAGCAAGATGTTTTTTGACAAAATTAGCTCTGCACCATTACATTTAAGGCAAGCTGGTATTCCATGGTATGACAGAATTTTATTTAGCCAGTCCTTTATTAACAGGCTTTTAGATTGGATAGATGATTTTGCTACTTGCTGAATTGTACAGTGAGTCTCTTGAACATAATTTTTGTGAATTTGTCCAAATATGTCCTTAATATTCTCATCCATTCTCAATAATAATAGTAATGTCAATCTGATATTTTTAGTTTCTTCTAGGTAAGCAGTCTTATTATTTGAAAACCATGATGATTTTGACCCTTCCATTTTATTATTACATTTTTTTTCTTTGTGGCATTTACTAGAAGTTTTAGAAAAATACAAAATAATTACAGTGATGCTAGGTTTTCTCTTTCTTTCCTGACTTTAATGGGAATGTTTCAAGATATGGACAATTCTTTCTACTGATTTCAGATAGCTAACTTTAAATCATACTAAATAAATAGCTATCTATTTTAAATTTTCCTAGTTTTTTTTTTAACGTATTTATTGGAGTATAACTGATTTATAGAGGTGTGTTAGATTCTTCTTTAAAACAAAGTGAATCAGCTATACATATACATATATCTCTATATCAACTCCCTGGTGCATCTCCCTCCCACCCCTCTAGGTGGACACAAAGCACTGAGCTGATTTCCCTGTGCTATGTGGCTGCTTCCCACTAGCTATCTATTTTACATTTGGTAGTATATATAAGTTCATGCCACTCTCTCACTTTGTACCAGCTTACCCTTCCCCCTCCCTGTGTCCTCAAGTCCGTCTCTATGTCTGTGTCTTTATTCCTGTCCTACCCCTAGGTTCTTCAGAACCATTTTTTTTTAGATTCCATATATATGTGTTAGCATACGGTATTTGTTTTTCTCTTTCTGACTTACTTTACCCTGTATGACAGACTCTGGGTCCATCCACCTCACTACAAATAACTCAATATCATTTCTTTTTATGGCTGAGTAATATTCCATTGTATATATGTGCCACATTTTCTTTATCCATTCATCTGTCAATGGACACTTAGGTTGCTTCCATATCCTGGCTATTGTAAATAGAGCTGCAACATTGTGGTACATGAGTCTTTTTGAATGATGGTTTTCTCAGGGTATATGCCCAGTAGTGGGATTGCTGGGTCGTATGGTAGTTCTATTTGTAGTTTTTTAAGGAACTTCCATACTGTTCTCCATAGTGACTATATCAATTTACATTCCCACCAACAGTGCAAGAGGGTTCCCTTTTCTCCACACTCTCCAGCATTTACTGTTTGTAGATTTTTTGATGATGGCCATTCTGACCAGTGTGAGATGATACCTCATTGTAGTTTTGATTGTCATTTCTCTAATGATTAGTGAGGTTGAGCATCCTTTCATGTGTTTTTGTTGGCAATCTGTGTTATCTTCTTTGGAGAAATGTCAATTTAGGTCTTCTGCCCATTTTTGGATTGGGTTCTTTGGTTTTCTTGATACTGAGCTGCATGAGCTGCTTGTAAATTTTGGAGATTGATCCTTTGTCAGTTGTTTCATGGGCAAATATTTTCTCCCATTCTGAGGGTTGTGTTTTCATCTTATTTATCGTTTCCTTTGCTGTGCAGAAGCTTTGAAGTTTCATTAGGTCCCATTTGTTTATTTTTGTTTTTATTTCCATTTCTCTAGGAGATGGGTCAAAAAGGATCTTGCTGTGATTTATGTCATGCAGTGTTCTGCCTGTGTTTTCCGCTAAGAGTTTTATAGTGTCTGGCCTTTCATTTAGGTCTTTAATCTATTTTGAGTTTATTTTTGGGTATGGTGTTAGGGAGTGTTCTAATTTCATTCTTTTACATGTAACTGTCCAGTTTTCCCAGCACCACTTATTGAAGAGGCTGTTTTTTCTCCATTGTATATTTTTGCCTCCTTTATCAAAAATAAAGTGACCATATGTGCGTGGGTTTATCTCTGGGCTTTCTATCCTGTTCCATTGAGCTATGTTTCTGTTTTTATGCCAGTACCATATTGTCTTGATTACTGTAGCTTTGTAGTATAGTCTGAAGTCCAGGAGCCTGATTCCTCCAGCTCCGTTTTTCTTTCTCAAGATTGCTTTGGCTATTCGGGGTCTTTTGTGTTTCCATACAAATTGTGCAAATTATTGTCCTACTCTGTGAAAAATACCATTGGTATTTGAATGGTATTTGAATTCAGTCTTCATTGAATCTGAATATTGCTTTGGGTAGTATAGTCATTTCACAATGTTGATTCTTCCAATCCAAGAACATGGTATATCTCTCCATCTGTTCGTATCATCTTTAATTTCTTTCATCAGTGTCTTATCGTTTTCTGCATACAGGTCTTTTGTCTCCTTAGATAGGTTTATTCCTAGATATTTTATTCTTTTTGTTGCAGTGGTAAATGAGTGTGTTTCCTTAATTTCTCTTTCAGATTTTTCATCATTAGTGTATAGGAATGCAAGAGATTTCTGTGCATTAATATTGTATCCTGCTACTTTACCAAATTCATTGATTAGCTCTAGTAGTTTTCTGGTAGCATCTTTAGGATTCTCTATGTATAGTATCATGTCATCTGCAAACAGTGACAGCTTTACTTCTTTTCCGATGTGGATTCCTTTTATTTCTTTTTCGTCTCTGCTGTGGCTAAAACTTCAAAACTATGTTGAATAATATTGACAAGAGTGGGCAACCTTGTCTTCTCCCTGATCTAGTGGAAATGGTTTCACTTTTTCACCATTGAGAATGATGTTGGCTGTGGGTTTGTAATGAAGTAGGTTCCCTCTGTGCCCAGTTTCTGGAGGGATTTTATCATAATTTGTTGTTGAATTTTGTCGAAGGCTTTTTTTGCATCTATTGAGATGGTCACATGGTTTTTATTCTTTAATTTGTTAATATGGTTTATCACATTGATTTGCATATACTGAAGAATCCTTGCATTTCTGGGATAAAACCCAATTCATCATGGTTTAAGATCCTTTTAATGCTGTTGGATTCTGTTTGCTAGTATTTTGTTGAGGATTTTTGCATCTATGTTCATCAGTGATATTGGCCTGTAGTTTTCTTTCTTTGTGACATCTTTCTCTGGTTTTGGTATCAGGGTTATGGTGGCCTTGTAGAATGAGTTTGGGAGTGTTCCTCCCTCTGCTATATTTTGGAAGAGTTTGAGAAGGATAGGTGTTAGCTCTTCTCTAACTGCTTGATAGAATATGCCTGTGAAGCCATCTGGTCCTGGGCTTTTGTTTGTTGGAAGATTTTTTTTTTTTTTTTTTTTTTTTTGCGGTGCACGGGCCCCTCCTTGCTGTGGCCTCTCCCGTTGCAGAGCACAGGCTCCAGATGCGCAGGCTCAGCGGCCATGGCTCACGGGCCCAGCCGCTCCACGGCATGTGGTATCCTCCTGTACTGGGGCACGAACACGTGTCCCCTGCATCCCCAGGTGGACTCTCAACCACTGCGCCACCAGGGAAGCCCCTGTTGGAGGATTTTTAATCACAGTTTCAATTTCAGTGCTTGTGACTGGTCTGTTTATATTTTCTATTTCTTCCTGGTTCATTCTTGGAAGGTTGTGCTTTTCTAAGAATTTGTCCATTTTTTCCAGGTTGTCCGTTTTATTGGCATATAGTTGCTTGTAGTAATCTCTCATGAATCTTTGTATTTCTGCAGTGTCGGTTGTTACTTCTTTTTCATTTCTAATTCTATTGATTTGAGTCTTCTCCCTTTTTTTCTTGATGAGTCTGGCTAATGGTTTATCAATTTTGTTTATCTTCTTAAAGAACCAGCTTTTAGTTTTATTGATCTTTGCTGTCGTTTCCTTCATTTCTTTTTTATTTCTGATCTGATCTTTATGATTCTTTCCTTCTGCTAACTTTGGGTTGTTTTTGTTCTTCTTTCTCTTATTGCTTCAGGTGTACGATTAGGTTGTTTATTTGAAATGTTTCTTGTTTCGTGTGGTAGGATTGTATTGCTATGAACTTCTCTCTTAGAACTGCTTTTGCTATATCCCATAGGTTTTGGGTCATCGTGTTTTCACTGTCATTTGTTTCTAGGTATTTTTTGATTTCCTCTTTGATTTCTTCAGGGATCTCTTGGTTATTAAGTAGTGTATTGTTTAGCCTCCATGTGTTTGTATTTTTTACAGATTTTTCCCTGTAATTGATATCTAGTCTCATAGCATTGTTTTCAGAAAAGCTACCTGATACGATATCAATTTTATTAAATTTACCAAAGCTTGATTTGTGACCCAAGTTATGATCTGTCCTGGAGAATGTTTCATGAGCACTTGTGAATGAAGTGTAATCTGCTGTTTTTGGATGGAATGTCCTATAAATATCAATTTTGTCCATCTTGTTTAATGTATCATTTAAGTCTTGTGTTTTCTTATTTATTTTCAGTTTGGATGATCTGTCCGTTGGTGAAAGTGGGGTGTTAAAGTCCCCTACTATGATTGTGTTACTGTTGATTTCCCATTTATGGGTGTTAGCATTTGCCTTATGTATTGAGGTGCTCCTATGTTGGGTACCTAAATATTTACAATTGTTATATCTTCTTCTTTGATTGATCCCTTGATCATTATTTAGTGTCCTTCCTTGTCTCTTTTAATAGTCTTTATTTAAAAGTCTATTTTGTCTGAGATGAGAATTGCTCTTCCGGCTTTCTTTTGATTTCCATTTACATGGAATATCTTTTTCCATATCCTCACTTTCAGTCTGTATGTGTCCCTAGGTCTGAAGAGAGTGACTTGTAGACAGCATATATACGGGTCTTGGTGTTGTATCTATTCAGCCAGTGTGTGTCTTTTGGTGGTAGATTTTAATCCATTTACATTTAAGGTAATTTTTGATATGTATGTTCCTATTACCAGTTTTCTTAATTGTTTTGGGTTTGCTGTTGTAGGTCTTTTCCTTCTCTTGTGTTTCCTGCCTAGAGAATTTCCTTTCGCATTTGTTGTAAAGCTGGCTTGGTGGTGCTGAATTCTGTTAGCTTTTGCTTATCTGTAAAGGTTTTAATTTATCTACTGAATCTGAATGAGATCCTTGCTGGTTAGAGTAATCCTAGTGGTAGGTTTTTCCCTTTCATCAGTTTAAATATGTCCTGCCACTCCCTTCTGGCTTGCAGAGCTTCTGCTGAAAGATCAGCTGTTAATCTTATGGGGATTCCCTTGTGTGTTATTTGTTGCTTTTCTCTTGCTGCTTTTAATATTTTTTCTTTGTATTTAATTTTCAATATTTTGATTAATATGTATCTTGGCGTGTTTCTCCTTGGAGTTATCCTGTGTGAGGCTCTTTGCACTTTCTGGACTTGATTGACTATTTCCTTTCCCATATTAAGGAAGTTTTCAACTATAATCTCTTCAAATATTTACTCAGTCCCTTTCTTTTCTCTTCTTCTTCTGGGACCCCTATAATTTGAATGTTGGTGTGTTTAATGTTGTTCCAGAGGTGTCTAACACTGTGCTCAATTCTTTTCATTCTTTTTTCTTTATTTTGCCCTGCAGTAGTTATTTCCACTATTTTTTATTTATTTATTTATTTTTGCGGTACGCAGGCCTCTCACTGTTGTGGCCTTTCCCGTTGCAGAGCACAGGCTCCGGACACGCAGGCTCAGCGGCCATGGCTCACGGGCCTAGCCGCTCCGCGGCATGTGGGATCTTCCTAGACCGGGGCACGAACCCGTGTCCCCTGCATTGGCAGGTGGACTCTCAACCACTGCGCCACTAGGGAAGCCCTATTTCCACTATTTTATCTTCCAGTTCACTTATCCATTCTTCTGCCTCAGTTATTCTGCTATTGATTCCGTCTAGAGAATTTTTAATTTCATTTATTGTGTTGTTCATCATCGTTTGTTTGCTCTTTAGTTCTTCTAGGTCCTTGTTAAACGTTTCTTATATTTTCTCCATTCTATTTCCAAGATTTTGAATCATCTTTACTATCGTTACTCTGAATTCTTTTTCAGGTAGACTGCCTATTTCCTCTTCATTTGTTTGGTCTGGTGGGTTTTTACCTTGCTCCTTCATCTTGTGTGTTTCTCTGTCTTCTCATTTTGCTTAACTTCCTGTGTTTGGGGGTCTCCTTTTCGCAGGCTGTAGGTTCATATTTCCTGTTGTGTTTTGTGTCTGCCCTCAGTGGCTAAGGTTGGTTCAATGGATTGTGTAGGCTTCCTGGTGGAAGGGACTAGTGCCTGTGTTCTGGTGGATGAGGCTGGATCTTGTCTTTCTGGTGGGCAGGGCTGCTTCTGTTGGTGTGTTTTGTGGTGTCTGTGATCTGTTATGATTTTAGGCAGCCTCTCTGCTAATGGCTGGGGTTGTGTTCCTGTCTTGCTAGTTATTTGGCATAGTGTATCCAGCAGTATAGCTCACTGGTCGTTGAGTGGAGCTGGGTCTAAGCATTGAGATGGAGATCTCTGGGAGAGCTTTCGCCATTTAATATTATGGGGAACTGGCAGCTCTCTGGTGGATCAGTGTCCTGAACTTGGCTCTCCCACCGCAGGGGCACACGCTTGAAACCCAGCCACAGCACCACGACCCTGTCAGGTATGTGGGGAGTTTCTTGCCTTTTGGGAAGTCTGAGGTCTTCTGCCAGAGTTCAGTCGGTGTTCTGTAGGAGTTGTTCCACATGTATATGTATTTCTGATGTATTTGTGTGAAGGAAGGTTATCTCCATATCTTACTCTTCTGCCATCTTGAAGGTCTCCTCCTAGTTTGTTTTGAATTCAAAGAGAACATTGAAATTTATCAAATGCTTTGCATCATTTTTTGAAACGTTCACATATTTTTTTCTTCTTTTACCTATAATATGGTGAATTAAATAAATATATTTGTAATGTTGAACTCTTGTGGCATTTCCGGAATGAACAATGTATGACTTCTTTGAATGCATTTTATATTGCACTCCAGGATTCAGTTTGCTGAAATTTTGTTTTTGATGTTGCAGCAATTCTACCACCACCACTACCACTACCACCACTGCCATCATCATCATCATCCATTAGCAGCATTATAAGCCATAAGCTGAATGCCTACAGTATTTTAGAACTTATTTACCTCACTTTTTAAACCTCACAGTTATTGTTTTTTAAAAAAAGCATTTTTTCAGGTTTATTGAGTTACAATTGACAAATAAAATTGTAATAAATTTAAAGTGTGCAACCCTGGCAGCTGTTCTTAAGGTAGGTATTATAATCCTACTTTAGAGAAAGGATTTAGAATAGTTAAGTATCCAAGTCACAAAATATTTCTTTAAAGTACAAGTATTTAAATACTTGTATTTAAATGTAAGATGTATTTAACTCCCAAGCCTATAATTTTAATCATTTTATGTCTCTATATTTAGTGGAAGGATTGGTTGGTAGATTATTTCTTAGTGCTCTATTTGACAAATTTTATTATCAGGGTTATTTTAGTCCAGTAAAACAAATTAAAATGCTTTCCATCTTTATGCTTTAAAATATGAAATATTTTAAAAAGCACAGAATTAAATTTTTTTCTATATCTGAGAATATACCTATTTTATTATTCCCCAAAGTATGCATTTCTGTTTCCTTTCATTTTTCCTTGATCACTATTGCTTGACTTTACATATTTTGTTGGTATTGTCAAAATAAAAAAAACAGTTTTATATACCAATTGTAATGTTTTTCTCTTGTTCTCTTTGTTTCACTTTGAGGGCTTTTAAAGAGAAATTTTGCTTCTTGGATTGAATGTTTATTTCATTGATTCTCTAAGATGATGGTCAATACTGTGACCACAGCTCACACTCTTGTCCCCCTCCTACGTCCAATGTCCTGCTGAAATGACTCTATTAATGTAACAGGGAAAAATCCTATACAGTCAATAAAACAAAAAGAGTGACACTTAACACACTAAAACTGTGTAAGAAATTCAGCAATAAAGTGAGTATATAAGAGTAGAGGGATTTTTGTGGGGGATGAGTGGGGAGAAAAGCCCACTAAGGTAGTAAGGAAAATGGGTCATAGAATGAATTAATTAAACCATGACATAAATCTTTTCTGAATGAGTCTATTTTAGCTACCAGTAGGTTACATCAACTAAAAGTTTGTGCGATGAACAATCTAAACAACCAAAAGTGACACACAAGAAAATAGAAAATTTTAAAAAGTGGTATTATTAGAAAGTTTTAAAGATCAGAGTACCGTAAAAAATCTCATTACAAGAAAAAAAATCCCATAGATTAAAAAAAGATCATTAAACTAAAATTTCAGCAAAGATAGTGGATATTGCATAACAAAACAAAGAAATAAAATATAAATTAGATAATTAGAAGTCTAAGGTAGTATATTACTACTGTTCAGCCAAGTATTCCCATTCCGCTCTCTGTGGGACCCCCTCTAGATTATGTTTCCTGCAAGTAGATGCTACTTCACCCCTCTGTCAATAGGTTTGTAAATTTGATTTGCTTTGGGTAGTGAAATGTGAGTGCAACTGGTATGTGTCACATCTGAACCAGAACTTTAAGAGCCTAGAATGGCCCATCATCCTCTCTTTCCCTCTGCTTCAAGATGGACGTGTCCTAGGTGAGGGCTGCTCTTTCACCCCTGGTCCTTTTCTTTTTGTTATTTAAAACAATTTTTATTGACGTATAGTTGATTTACAATATTATATTAGTTTCAGGTGTACAATATAGTGAATCAGTATTTTTAGAGATTATGCTCCATTAAAAGTTATTAAAAATAATGGCTATAATTCCCTGTGCTGTACAATATATCCTTGCTGCTTATATATTTTATACTAGTAGTTTGTATCTCTTAATTTCATACCCCTATCTTTCTCCTCCCCCTTTCCCTCTCCCCACTGGTAACCACTAGTTTGTTTTCTATATCTGTGAGTCTGCTTCTGTTTTGCTATATACATTCATTTGTTTATTTTTTATATGCCACATATAAGTGATATCATATAGTATTTGTCTTTCTGTCTGATTTATTTCACTAAGCGTAATATTCTCTAGGTCCATCCACATTGCTGCAAATGGCAGAACTTCATTATTTTTTTGGCTGAGTAATTTTCCATTATATATATAATTGTGTACATATAACTTATTATATATATATATGTATAACTATATATATATATATAAAACTTCTTTATTCATTCATCTGTTGATGGACACTTAAGTTGCTTCCATATCTTGGCTATTGTAAATAGTGCTGTTATGAACATTGGGGTGCATGTATCTTTTTGAATTAGTGTTCTCTTCTTTCTGGATATATATCCAGGAGTGAAATAGTGAAATTGCTGGATCATATGATAATTCTATTTTCAGTTTTTTGAGCAACCTTCATACTGTTTTCCATAGTGACTGCACCAACTTACATTCCCACCAACAGTGTGCAAGTGTTCCCTTTTCTCCACATCCTTGCCAACATTTGTTATTTGTGGTCATTTTGATGACAGCCATTCTGACAGGTGTGAGGTGACATCTTGTTTTGATTTGTATTTCTCTAATAATTAACAATGTTGAGCATCTTTTCATGTGCCAGTTGGTCATCTGTATGTATTCTTTGGAAAAATGTCTAGTCAGGTCTTCTGCCCATTTTTTGCTTAGGTTGTTTGTTTTTTTGATATTGAGCTGTTTATATATTTTGGGATATTAACCCCTTGTCAGTCATATCATTTGCAAATAGTTTCTCCCATTCAGTAGGTTGTCTTTTCAGTTTGTCATTGGTTTCCTTTGCTGTGCAAAAGCTTTTTTAAAAAAATTAGTTAATTAACTAATTAATTTTTGACTGCATTGGGTCTTTGTTGCTGTGTATGGGCTTTCTCTAGTTGCGGCGAGTGGGGGCTACCCTTTGTTGTGGTGCTTGGGCTTCTCATTGCGGTGACTTCTTTTGTTGCAGACCATGGGCTCTAGGCGCATAGGCTTCAGTAGTTGTGGCTCGTGGGCTCTAGAGCGCAGGCTCAGTAGTTGTGGCGCATGGGCTTTGTTGCTCCGCAGCATGTGGGATCTTCCTGAACCAGGGATCGAACCCCTGCCCCCTGCACTGGCAGGCAGATTCTTAAGCACTGCGCCACCAGGGAAGTCCTGTGCAAAAGCTTTTAAGTTTAATTCCCATTTGTTTACTTTTGCTTTTATTTTTTTCCCCTTAGAAAATAAATCCAAAAAATATTGCTAATTTATATCAAAGAGTATCCTAGGTTACAGGTTTTTCCCTTTCAGCACTTGGAATATATCCTGCCTCTCCCTTCTGGCCTGCAAAGTTTCTGCAGAGAAATCAGCTGATAGCCTTATGGGGATTTTCTTGTATATGACCTTTTTTCCCTTGCTGCCTTTAGAATTCTCTTTAACTTGCCATTTCAATTATGATATGTCTTGGTGTGGGTCTGTTTGGGTTCATCTGGTTTTGGACCCTTTGTATTTCCTGTACCTGTATACCTGTTTCCTTCTTCAGGTTTTGGAAGTTTTCGTCCCTAATTTCCTCAAATATATTTTTGATCCCTTCCTCTCTCTTACCCTTCTGGGGCCTCTATAATGCGAATATTGGTACACTATTGGTACACACTAATAACAGCGATCTCTTAAATGGTTTTCAGTTTTTTAACATTTTTCTTTTTGCTGTTCTGATTGGGTGATTTCCATTATTCTACCTTCCAGATCACATATCTGTTTTTCTGTATCAGATTGTCATACTAAGTGAAGTAAGTCAGACAGAGAAAGAGAAATATCGTATGATATCCCTTATATGTGGAATCGAAAAAGAAATGATACCAATGACCTTATTTATAAAACAGAAACAGACTCACAGACTTAGAGAACAAACTTATGGTTACCAGGGGAAGGATGAAGGGAAGGGGTAGTCAGGGGGTTTGGGATCAGTTAACATTTTTTTTTTTTTTTTTTTTTTTGCGGTACATGGGCCTCTCACTGTTGTGGCCTCTCCCGTTGCGGAGCACAGGCTCCGGACGTACAGGCTTAGTGGCCATGGCTCACGGGCCCAGCCGCTCCGCGGCACGTGGGATCCTCCCAGACCGGGGCACGAACCCGTGTCCCTTGCATTGGCAGGTGGACTCTCAACCACTGCGCCACCAGGGAAGCCCCAGTTAACATTTTTATTAATAATGTTTTGAATTCTTTATCTGGTAAATTTTATTTCTGTTTCATTATTTGTTTCTTCAGTGGTGTTCCCTTGGTCTTTCCATTGAGAGCAGTTCCTCTGCCTTTTCAATTTGCTTAACTTTCTCTGCCTCTACGAATTTAGGTGAATTTATGTTAAGAATGAAAATTCTTGATCTCTACTCCCCTGAGATTCTAATTTAATTGACCTGGGTGGAGCTTAGACATCTATAATTTTAATAAAATTTCAGAAAATTTTTATTTAAAGTAAATGATTGCCCATACTTAGAGTTTTCTTTTAGGTGTTTTCCAATGCTTTTACCTCATGGGTTTTTTGTTTGTTTGTCTTTGAAATGGGACAAAAGACCTCAACGACATTAGAATCAGAATTTCTCTCTCCTTCTCATCCTTTAAAAAGGCAACTAGCTTTTAATTCACTAAAAAATTTAAGCTTTATAAGGGCAGGGACCCTAATTTCTTGTTTACCTCTGGTCTTCCCTGTTTAAAACAATGTGTGGTACAACTCAGTACTTGCTAAATGAATGCATATATGCCATAATAAATGAAAATTATTATTTTGCAAGATATTTTTGGAAAGCTGTGGCTTGATGTAATTCATTTTCTTTCACCCTTAAAGGCCCCGTACTCCAGGATATTCAGAAAACATAGACTCCTCCTTTTCTGAATTTGAGAAATATATGGTATGACAACTTCACAGCCTTGATCTTCTCCATAAAAGTAAGTGGAAGTTTTTCTAATTATGTGCTTCTAGGTAAGAAAAGGGAAAACTCATATAATTAATCATGATTGAAAAATCAGCTGTTTTACCTTTTGTAGGTGTATTATAATAAATGTTAAAAAATCAGTTATTTAAAAATAAAAGCCAAATCATAGCACAATTTTTGAAGATAATATCTCTGGAGCTCTTATTACTTGAACATTTATTGTACATCATCAGCTTTCAGCTGAGAAGGAAAAAATAAAACACTTGATTTTTAAAAATGAAAACACAATATTCCCAGCTAGCTTGCATATTGGAGAGAAAGAAATTAAAAACTTAACCTTATCTATCCATTCATAATTAATATTCATCATGGGCACATACCTTTCTTCTCCCCTTATCATAACTTGAAATTTGATCCATGGTTCAATTTCCTAAATGAACGTCTGGGTTCTTTTCCTCAAGAACAAATATTGTTGTTATGTATTTTAGGTACATCATAAACATAATATAGGATAATATGTAGAAAATAGCTAAATTCTATCAGGTGGATCATATTCAGGAAACAACAAAGTACTCAGATAATAAACAAACTTTACCATAAGTAATTCACTATTATTTTTTCTATAAATTTTTTACACAGTTGAGATTGTATTATATGTATAACTTCACATCCTGCTGTTTTCCTGATAGCTTAATTTAAGAATAACTCATATTAATGAAAATTATAAACATTAATTTACAAAATAAATATTATGCTGATTGACATTAAAGTGAATGTTTTTGCTGTTATATGTCTTATCCATACATTAATTAACAATCAAATATCAAGGTCAATTGCTTTTTGGAGCTACTCTTGGTTTATAATGATTAAAAATAATTAGTGACCGTGTTTATCAACTATTGCTATAAAATGCTATGTAACCATGTACTCAGTAGCTTGCAACAACAAGCATTTAAAAGCTTAAGCTCAGGAGTGATACACTGTCACTTCCACCTATATCCACATTGAAAAAAGGCCACGTGTTAAGTTCAACATCATTGGGTGCAAAGTAGAATTTCTCCATAGAGGTTGGGATGATGAGAGTAAGAGAGAATGTTTTCTGAACAGTAATCTTACTTCTACAGTGGCAAATTTATTCTTTCATTCACTTTGACAGGAACATGCTCTGAGTTCATGTAAAAGTGGTTTAAAATTATTAAGGAGTAAATTTAAAAGAAGAGGTGCTAAACATCTCTAATTTATAAAACTTGAAATGATTTGATTTGCCAAGAGGATTTTGCTGCATTCATTCCCAGTATCCTGCAGAAAACATACAGCACAGATTTTGTAAAAATGGTAATGCATAAGAAATTATTGTGTGTTTGCAGAATTGAAGGTTAATAATAGTTGCAAATATTCTTACAGTTCAGATCTATCCATGCACTGATCAATGGGGCATTATTATATTTGAAATCAGACTTTCCTTTGATAAGATGTTGAAAGAGGAACCTATACCTGAAAAGAAAACTGGAAGTTTGAGGAAACGTCTAGCAAACTAATGCTCTTTTTAAAAAATTTTTATTGGAGGATAGTTGATTTACAATGTTGTGTTACTTTCTGTACAGCAAAGTGAATCAGTTATACATATACATATATCAACTCTTTTTTAGATTCTTCTCCCATCTAGGTCATTACAGAGTATTGAGTAGAGTTCCCTGTGCTATACAGTAGGTCCTTACTAGTTATCTATTTTATATATAGTAGGGTATATATGTCAATCCCAATCTCCCAATTATCCCTCCCTCCCTTTCCCCACTAGTAACCAAAAGATTGTTTTCTACATCTGTGACTCTATTTCTGTTTTGTAGATAAGTTCATTTGTACCATTGTTTCAGATTCCACATATATCATATGATATTTGTCCTTCTCTGTCTGACTTTCTTCACTCAATATGATAATCTCGAGGTCTATCCATGTTGCTGCAAATGGCATTATTTCGTTCTTTTTCACGGCTGAGTAATATTCCGTTGTCTATACGTACCATATCTTCTTTATCCATTCTGCTGTCGATGGATGTTTAGGTTGCTTCCACGTCCTGGCTATTGTAAATATTGCTGCAATGAACATTGTCCTGCATGTGTCTTTTTGAATTATGGTTTTCTCTGGGTATATGCCCAGGAGTGGGTAGCTCTATTTTTAGTTTTTTAAGGAACCTCCATACTGTTCTCCATAGTGGCTGTACCATTTACATTCCCACCAACAGTGTAGAAGCGTTCCCTTTTCTCTACATCTAATGCTCTTTTAAGGTTTTTCTTTGTGAAAATGGGGTGGACTGTCATTTGAGTTGATCTAGGATGGGTGGTATGGTAGGCTGAACAACATCGCCCATAGATATCCAGGTCCTAGTCTCTGGAACCTGTGAATGTTATTGTATATGGTAAAAGGGACTTTACAAATGTGATTAAGGATTTTGAGATGGGAAGACTGTCCTGGATTATCTGGGTGTTCCCTAAATGTAATCCCAAGTATCCTTATCAAAGGAAGGAAGAAGTGGATATATAATTACTTACTACAGAAGAGAATAAGGCAATGTGATCATGAAAGCAGAGATTGGAGTGGTGCACTTTGAAGATGGAGGAAGGGATCATAAGGCATGGAATACAGGTGGCCACTAGAACTTTAAAAGGAAAGGAAATGGATCCTCCCCTAGAGCCTCTAGAGGGAACACAGCCCTGTCAGTACCCTGGTTTCAGCCCAGTGAAACCCATTTCAGACTTCTGATCTTCAGAACTGTAAGAGAATACACTTATGTTGTTTTAAGCCACCAAATCTGTGGTAATTTGTTACAGCAGCTGTAGGAAACTAATACAGATGGTACCTGTGAAAGTTTGTCAAGTTTCTAAATTGACCTACAGATTGGAAGTTCTGCTCTGAAAAAAAAAAAAATTCCTCACAAAATTTTGTTTAAGGTGCAAAATTAAATGAGTTTCTGTAGGAACTAAGTGTATCTAAATGAAACTAAGCTAAACTAAAGTTCTACTCACTTGAAGAAGTTGTTTGTGTTGAAAACTAAAAATGGTGGCCTTCAGCTTATGATGGGTTGAATTGTATCCACCAAGAAGATGCCAAAGCCCTAACCCCCAGTACCTATGAATGTGAACTTACTTGGAAATAGGGTCATTGACGATGATCAAGTTAAGATGAGGTCATTGAGGTGGGTTCTAATCCAATATGATTGGTGTCCTTGTAAGAAAGGGACATTTGGACACAGAGACAGACATGCACATGGGGAGAATACATGTGAAGATGAAGGCAGACAGTAGGGTGATGCCACAGAAACCAAGGAACACCAAAGATTGCTAGCAAACCACCAGAAGATGGGAGACAGGAATGCAACGGATTGTCCCTCACGGCGCTCAAAAAGAGCCAGCTCTGCTGACACTTTGATCTTGGACTTCTAGCCTTCAGAACTTTGAGACGATACACTTATGTCGTTTAAGCCACCCAGTTAATGGCTTTGTTTCAATAGCCCTAAAAAATGGATCCACAGATATCAATGAGAATTTATTCATCACAACTTTTTTTTTTTTTTTTTTTTTTAACCAAACCGTATCATGGACAGTTGTACTCTCAGGTCCTCTTAATTTTCAGTCCTAAAAGCTAATACCAAGACTTCTCTCTGGAATTAGTTTTAATCAAGTTTTGTTTTGTTTTGATTTTTGTTTATATTTAAATTTTAAATGCATGAATTCCTAAGTAGCTAATTCTGTGTTTAATTTGGCAAGCTGCCTTGCTAACACGTCTAACCAAATCTCTATCTCTATGTCTCTTTCTGTCTGCCTGCTCCTATCTCTGTCTTTCTCCCTCTCCCACTCTAAGACAGCTGTAATAGGAAAGTCCAGATTTTGTGGAATACGGCATAGACAGGATTGCTTTTAACAAAAATTGATTGGTATGGGTTATTAGTGAAGCTTCTCATAAGACCCAATTAGAGCAGAGCCCATCAGCTAATCAGATCACAAGTTAGTTACAGAGTTAGAAAGCTCTTCATTCCAACTCTTCATTTCCCATCCGTCTATATGTTTGTACTGAAGTATTTATATCCCCTCTAAGTGGCTGAGCAGACTTTTTTGGTTTGGATTGAATCTGCTGGCTGACTGGGTATTATTTCTGTTAGGAGAGCTTGAATACAGCTGGTTGTACAGGGGCTGAGGGATCTGCGTCCTCAAGGATTGAAATTAGGGAGTTCTGCAGGTTGTGCATCTTTATTTGCATCTATTTATTCACAGCCCTCTTTCTTATCAGAGGGTTGCCCTTTCCGCCTAAGGCTTGGAGGTTGGAGGCCACCGTCTAAGGACTGAGAGGAGGCCCTCAGGGCAGCTTTCTTCCAGTGCTGTGGGGAATGAGAGTGGGGTCCCAGGCCCACTTCCTCCGTCTGCCTGTCAGACCCACAGTGGGACTGCGAAGGAGGCTGTGATAAGGGCTGCCTTTCTTCCAGTCTTACTCGTAGGGAATTTATATCTGAAACAGGAGCTGGTGAGGTCATGCTGGGTGCAGTGGAGGTAGGTTCATGAGTGATGGAGAGATGCTTATTAGTTTGGTTCCTCTGAAATGTGTAAAGCTATTGTCACCAGGTTTAGTCACACCTACTGCTGAGAAATGACATTTTTTGGAAGGTGTGAAGAATAATTTGATGGGATTTAGAGTGGAGAAAGGTTCATGTCATCTTGTTTACTCTACCATTGTTCAGAAGTCAGGTAATCACAATAGCTAACAGAATTTACCATGTGCCAGAGACTGTTCCATGTACTTTTCCTGAAATAATTCGCTTAATCCTCATAAGAACCTCTTAAGGAGGATGTTATTATTATAACTACTTTTATAGGTGAGAAAACTGAGCGAGGAAAGGTTTGAGCAATCGTTGAACCAGCAAATCACAGGCAAATGTGACTTAAAAATTTATCAAATAAGATAATGGTTTTAAAATTCTGGGACCCTGTTAACAACTGTTGAGAATAAACAGAAAAAGAAGGAGGCAGAGCAACAGTATCCCTGTCAGACTAAAAATGTTTCCTAAACCTTTTTTGCATAGCTAGAACATTGCTGTGTTTCCTGCACCTAGAACTGGTGTGTGGGTGTGGGTGGGCCGGTGGGGGGGGGGGGATTGCGTGTTTGTTTGTTTAAATCTATTAATGACATTGTAAGAACAAGTTTGTTTCCTTTTTATATTGAAACTGTTTCCCTAGGACTTATTTATGTATTTGCTTACTTATTCAGCATATAGTGATTAAATAAATGCCTACTATTGGCAGACTTGTGCTAGGCCTTGTGGACACATCAGAAAATGAGACACGCGCATTCCTTGCCCTCACGGTCTTTCCAGTCTAGCTTTATTTTGACTGTACCTACTGTAGTACTAGGACAAAATTCAGCATTTAAGCACCAGGAAAATAACAAGAGAAAGACAAGGAGGAAGGGGAAATGTAGTCCTGTGGGGAACCATCCCTGATGCCCCAGAAATCAGATCAGGGTCTTTGCTGAGTTCAGTGCTTGCCTAAGCTGTTTTTGTCCTATTTCCTTCTCTTTCTTCTTAAGCCAGATGAACAGATGCAAGTAGCCCCCAATTAGCTCCGCTGAAGGGATTCCCTAAAAGCTGTGGGGGACAGAGCTGGGGTGTCTGCTGGGCCCTAAAGGTCCCTGGCTTATCTAGGCAGCTGGTAGAGTGTCCTGTCCCTTTTTTGATCACAGACTTTGCCCTAATCTGTAGTCATTTGCTTGTATGAATGCAGATGGGAGGCTTTTTATTTTTTCTCTCCATCCTCCACTGAAATACAATTAAAAGGTCAACCAAGGATCCCAAACAAATTGTGCTGGGGCTGAGGGGAGAGGAAGCAGGGGGAGTACTTTGTGGATTAGCTTGTTTACGACAGAGCTAAAAAACATTTTGTTTCAAGCAGAGTTGTATGCCTTTGTCAATCAAACCAGGTTTGGAAGGGCCAAAAATCAGCCTGTTTGTCACAGAGTCTCCACATGCTTCAGAATCCAGCCCCAGCAGAGGAGCTTGCAAATGTGGGTACTCAACCTAATCACACTGCTGCTCTGGCCACTCAACAAGGGAGTGGCTTTATCCCAGGGGACCCTGGGACAAGGACTTGAACACACATATTTGTGCCAGGATACACCAGTAAGGGACTGAAGTCAGTCTATGGAGTACTAATGATTAAGTTACTACTGTTGGCAGTTAGGGCTCAGTCTGGCTGGGGGCCTCTGGGAGATGGTGTGGAAGCTGCTTCAGAGTCGTCTTACCCAAGAAGTGATGAAGCTTCAGTATATACGCACCAACTCCTTTTGTCAGTGACAAAGGGCTGTCCCCAGGGGTTCAGATTCTGCAGTCTTCTAAGGGAATAGTCTTTTACATGCAGGGAAAGCTTTACAACAGAGAATTGCAGTGCTTGCAGTGTGTGCAGAGGGAATATATATAGGAAGACTACCAGTCTTATTGCTACAAGCTCTAATTCTGATGGGAGCAGGAGAGCAATGATCTGGTGATCTCATCACACCCTGAGCCAAATCATCTTGTCAGAGTTACAAGGACCACGGTCCAGGAATGAGCCAATAGTTACCCTCTGATGGTGACTGATGGGAAAGTCAGGATGTCCTGAGGGGGCCTGAGAATCTGGCTTCTGAATCAGATCTCCCACAAAGCAGGGTATACAGGACATCTCTATCAGAGGTTGGAACTAGCAGCCAGTGGGCCTCATCTTTCTCAAGTTGCAAGTTGTTTTGCCTCCAGTATGTGTATTTGTGTGTTTAAATCGATAGCTTGCCAAATTATACAAATCTAGAGAGTTCACATAAAAATCCAGATTTCTAGCTTTCATTAAAAAACAAACAAACAAACAAAAACTGGAAGATCTGACAATGCTGGGAATGCTTTTATATATGGCCATAATACCTGGGAGATAAATGGCAACTTCCCTCCAGGGATGGAAGGTCCGAGTCTCAATCACACTGTCCCCTGGCCATTGAGACCAACAGTCAGTTGCATTTAACAGACAGCTTGGGTTTTGCTTTCTTATATCCTGCTTCATTCATTTGTACTCATTACCTGGCTGCTCTAAATGTTTGAGTGGGTAGCCCCTGATTTTTATAACCTACTCCCTTCCCCACCACACTCTGAGGGCCACTAATGGACAACAAGTTTCAAAGTATTTTCTGGCCCTCTATGACCCCATCCCCACAGTCAGAAAAGTGTTCAAACTCTTGACTCTGTTATTTAAGACATTCGAGAACCTTCCATCATCTTGACCCAAACTCTCTTGGTTCACATCCCACCAGTTTCATGCCCATAACACATTTTTCAGGCAAACTGACCAAACTGGGATATGCAGACTGCATCATAGGAGTTATACTTTCTTGTTCCAAACCAAACTTCGTATTTTCTCACCCAGACCTGATTGCCCTTTCTTATAAGTGGCAAATTATGAAACAGTAGATTCACTCTCACTCCTCTCTTTATGTCACAGAGCACATCCAGTCCATCCGCAAATTTTTTCAGCATCACCTTCAAAATCTACCTGCGTTCCAAGTGCCATATTCCATATCAAACTCCAAAGCCACCATTAGAGCACAAGCCACTGTCACTTCTCTTTTAGATTATGCTCATGGTTTCCTAATGGGGGTCGTTGATTGCTGCCAATAGTCTGTGCTCAACACAGCAGCCAGTGTGATTCTTCACAAAGCCCCTCTCCCATTTCCTCTCTGATCTCATCTTCTACTGCCCTCTACTCTCCTACCCCTGATCAACCTGCTCCAGCTGCACTTGCTTCCTTGCTTTTCTCTGCAGACCCTAGACTGCTAATTCCTTGGGCTTTGCGCACTTGCTGTTTCCTCTGCCTGGCATGCTCTTTCCCTGTATATCTGCCAAACTTACAATCTAGTCTTCTTCAGGACACAGATCAAGTGTCATCTTCTGAATGAGGCCTTCTCTGACCACCTTTTCAAACATTGCAACCCACTCTCCAACACCCCAGAAATCCGAATTTTTATTTTTCTCCAGCTCTCACTACCCTCTGACAATATTTTACTTTTTCACTCATTACCTGTTCCCCTGAAGGAATTTGGTCGTTTCATTCACGGACTTATCCACACTTTCTAGAATGGAGTCTGACTCCGAGTAGTTGCTCAATCATATTTGTGGGTGAATCAATCAATGCCTTTCCTTGCCCAATTCTCCTTTCCCTGAACAGGAAATTTCCTCTTAATATCTAACTAAGTCTAACTCATTTTCAGAATTGTGTACTTTCCTACATCCTCCAAGAAGCCTTTCTGATTATTCTTGTTCAGCATGACTACTATATTTCCTGAAGCTAAAATTATAGATGAAAAACAAAACATTGGAAATGATTGTGTTTATCCAGAAAATTGAGGAGGGAATTGTGTGGTCTTCATGGCAACTTCAACAAGTATTTGGAGGCAGAGACAGTGACCAAAAAAAAAAAAAAAAAAAAAAATCTGTGTTATACTTCCATCTGTGCTGCAAAGCTGCTCTATCTGGCCTTGCAGAGCCTTTTTCACAGACTCTACCAGGCTGGAGTTAACACACTCGTGAATTCTCTGAATAATTAAGGCAAAGATGCAGGAGAAAAGAAGAGATGAAATAACCATAGCTTTCAGTATATTGGTTATCTGTAGCTGCATAACAAACCACTACAGCACTTAGTGGCTTAAAACACTGGTTTTTTTTTAAAATTTTTTTTTATGCAGTCTTTTTTTTTTTTTAACATCTTTATTGGGGTATAATTGCTTTACAATGGTGTGTTAGTTTCTGCTTTATAACAAAGTGAATCAGTTATACATATACATATGTTCCCATATCTCTTCCCTCTTGCGTCTCCCTCCCTCCCACCCTATTGATCATAGATCTATGAATGAGCGGTTCTTGTTGGTCTGGACTGGGTTCCCCTGATGTCTGCTGGGTTTGTTTAGGTGTCTTCATCAGCTGGTGTGCTGGCAGAGGGTTGGCTGGTCTAGGATGGAGTCACTCTCATTACTGGCTATTGGCTGGCTGTTGGCTGGAGTGGGGACGATTAGGTCACGTATCTATTGTTTTCCAGCATGGGATTGTCGACTTGGGGGTGCCAGGGTTCCCAGAAACTGCTTGGAAACACGTACAGTTTGTTGGGGATGGGAAGCTTTCAGTTGGACAGTGTTAGCACATGTATTGCCCTACGAATTTGCATTTTAATACTTCAATTCTCATAGAAAAGTTGGAGACAAAAGATTAATTGTAAGATGAGCCTTTGCATTTTTACAGGTATGCTAGCTGCAACCGTCAATTATAGAACAAAAGAACAATATCCTGCTTTGCATAGGAAAAGCTTGGAATGCATTTAGCCAATTTCAAGCTCAAGGAAGGAAACCATGAGCATGCAAAGCAGTCCGCTTCCTTCAGCGGTCACAGACCAAAGGGTCTCCAGATTCTCTGAGCTCCAGGCTTGGGGTGAAGAAAAAGTTCTGTCTTGTCCTTTCAAAATGAGACAAAACTAAGGGACGGGAATGAACAAAAGGAGAAGAGAACGTGAACAGAGGACTTCTGATGGACTTGAGGACATTTTTTTTTTTAACAGCTTTATTGGAATATAATGGCTTTACATTGTTGTGTTAGTTTCTGCTGTATAACAAAGTGAATCAGCTATACGTATACATATATCCCCTCCCTCCCTCCCTATCCCACCCATCTAGGTGGTCACAAAGCATCCAGCTGATCTCCCTGTGCTATGCAGCTGCTTCGCACTAGCTATCTGTTTCACATTTGGTAGTGTATATATGTCAGTGCCACTCTCTCACTTCACTCCAGCTTATCCTTCCCTCTCCCCATGTTTCCAAGTCTATTCTCTACATCTGTGTCTTTATTCCTGTCTTGCCCCAGGGTTCTTCAGAACCTTTTTTTTAGATTCCATATATATGTGTTAGCATACGGTATTTGTTTTTCTCCTTCTGACTGACTTCACTCTGTATGACAGACTCTAGGTCCATCCACCTCACTACAACTAACTCAGTTTTGTTTCTTTTATGGCTGAGTAATATTCCATTGTATATATGTGCCACATCTTCTTTATCCATTCATCTACTGATGGACAGTAAGGTTGCTTCCATATCCTGGCTATTGTAAATAGAGCTGCAGTGAACATTGTGGTATGTGACTCCTTTGAATTATGGTTATCTCAGGTATGTGCCCAGTAGTGGGATTGGTGTCATATGGTAGTTCTATTTCTAGTTTTTTAAGGAACCTCCATACTGTTCTCCATAGTGGCTGTATCAATTTATATTCCCACCAACAGTGCAAGAGTGTTCCCTTTTCTCCACACCCTCTGCAGCATTTATTGTTTCTAGACCTTTCGATGATGGCCGTTCAGACAAGTGTGAGATGATACCTCATTGTAGTTTTGATTTGCATTTCTCTAATGCTTAGTGATGTTGAGCATCCTTTCATGTGTTTGTTGGCAATCTGTATATCTTCTTTGGAGAAAAGTCTATTTAGGTCTTCTGCCCACTTTTGCATTTGTTTGTTTGTTTGTTTTTTTAATATGCAACTGCTTGTATATTTTGGACATTAAGCCTTAATTTTGGAGATTAAGCCTTTGTCAGTTGCTTCATTTGCAAATATTTTCTCCCATTCTGAGGGTTGTGTTTTCATCTTGTTTATTGTTTCCTTTGCTGTGCAAAAGCTTTTAAGTTTCATTAGGTCCCATTTGTTTACTTTTGTTTTAATTTCCATTTCTCTAGGAGGTGGGTCAAAAAGGATCTTGCTGTGACTTATGTCATAGAGTGTTCTGCCTGTGTTTGCCTCTAAGAGTTTTATTGTGTCTGGCCTTACATTTAGGTCTTTAATCCATTTTGAGTTTATTTTTGGGTATGGTGTTAGGGAGTGTGCTAATTTCATTCTTTAACATGTAGTTGTCCAGTTTTCTCAGCACCACTTATTGAAGAGGGAGTCTTTTCTCCACTATATATTCTTGCCTCCTTTATCAAAAATAAGGTGACCGTATGTCCATGGGTTTATCTCTAGGCTTTCTATCCTGTTTCATTGATCTATATTTCTGTTTTTGTGCCAGTACTGTACTGTCTTGATTACTGTAGCTTTGTAGTATAGTCTGAAATCAGGAAACCTGATTCCTCCAGGTCCGTTTTTGTTTCTCAAGATTGCTTTGGCTATTCGGGGTCTTTTGTGTTTCCATACAAATTGTGAAATTTTTTCTTCTAGTTCTGTGAAAAATGCCATTTCTAGTTTGATAGGGATTGCATTGAATCTGTAGATTGCTTTGGGTAATATAATCTTTTTCACAATGTTGATTCTTCCAATTCCAAGAACATGCTATATCTCTCCATCTGTTGGTATCACCTTTAATTTCTTTCATCAGTGTCTTATAGTTTTCTGCATAAACATCTTTTGTCTCCTTAGGTAGGTTTATTCGAGGTATTTTATTCTTTTTGTTCCAGTGGTAAATGGGAGTGTTTCCTTAATTTCATTTTCAGATTTTTCATCATTAGTGTATAGGAATGAAAGAGATTTCTGTGCATTAATTTTGTATCCTGCTACTTCACCAAATTCATTGATTAGCTCTAGTAGTTATCTGGTAGCATCTTTAGGATTCTGTATATATAGTATCATGTCATCTGCAAACAGTGACGGCTTTACTTCTTCTTTCCGATTTGGATTCCTTTTATTTCTTTTTCTTCTCTGATTGCTACGGCTAGGACTTCCAAAACTATGTTGAATTATAGTGGTGAGAGTGGGCAACCTTGTCTTCTTCCTGATCTTAGTGGAAATGGTTTCAGTTGTTCACCATTGAGAACGATGTTGGCTGTGGGTTTGTCATATATGGCCTTTATTATTTTGAGGTAAGTTTCCTCTATGCCTAGTATCTGGAGAGTTTTTATCATAAATGGATGTTGAATTTTGCTGAAAGCTTTTACTGCATCTATTGAGATTATCATGTGTTTTTTTTTTTTTGCGGTACGTGGTCCTCTCACTGCCCTGGCCTCTCCCATTGTGGTGCACAGGCTCCGGACGTGCAGGCTCAGCGGCCATGGCTCACGGGACCAGCTGCTCCGAGGCACGTGGGATCTTCCCCAACCGGGGCTCGAACCTGTGTCCCCTGCATCAGCAGGCGGACTCTCAACCACTGCGCCACCAGGGAAGCCCTATCATGTGGTTTTTATCCTTCAATTTGTTAATATGGTATATCACATTGAATGATTTGCATATACTGAAGAATCTTTGCTTCCTGAGATAAACCCCACTTGATGATGCTGTATGATCCTTTTAATGTGTTGCTGGATTCTGTTTGCTATTATTTTGTTGAGAATTTTCGCATGTATTTTCATCAGGGATATTGGCCTGTAGTTTTTTGTGTGTGACATCTTTGTCTGGTTTTGATATATGGGTGATGGTGGCCTCATAGAATGAGTTTGGGAGTATTCCTCCTGCTGCTATATTTTGGAAGAGTTTGAGAAGTAGAGGTGTTAACTCTTCTGTAAATATTTGGTAGAATTCGCCTGTGAAGCCATCTGGTCCTGGGCCTTTGTTTGTTGGAAGATTTTTAATCACAGTTTCAATTTCAGTGCTTGTGATTGGTCTATTTATATTTTCTATTTCTTGTTGGTTCAGTCTTGGAAGGTTGTGCTTTTCTAAGAATTTGTCCATTTCTTCCAGGTTGTCCATTCTATTGGCATATAGTTGCTTGTAGTAATCTCTCATGATCCTTTGTATTTCTGCAGTGTCAGTTGTTACTTCTCCTTTTTCATTTCTAATTCTATTGATTTGAGTCTATTCCCTTTTTTTCTTGATGAGTCTGGCTAATGGTTTATCAATTTTGTTTATCTTCTCAAAGAACCAGCTTTTAGTTTTATTGATCTTTGCTATCGTTTCCTTCATTTCTTTTTCATTTATTTCTGATCTGATCTTTATGATTTCTTTCCTCCTGCTAACTTTGGGTTGTTTTACTGTTTTTTTGTTTTTGCGATACGCGGGCTTCTCACTGTTGTGGCTTCTCCCGTTGCACAGCACAGGCTCCAGACGCGCAGGCTCAGCAGCCATGGCTCACGGGCCCAGCCGCTCCGCGGCATGTGGGATCTTCCCGGACCAGGGCACGAACCCATGTCCCCTTCATCGGCAGGCGGACTCTCAACCACTGCGCCACCAGGGAAGCCCTGGGTTGTTTTAGTTTTTCTTCCTCTAATTGCTTTAGGTGTAAGGTTAGGTGGTTTATTTCAGATTTTTTTTGTATCTTGAGGTAGGCTTTTATGTCTATAAACGTCCCTCTCAGAACTGCTTTTGCTGCATACCATAGGTTTTTGGCCGTCATGCTTTCATTGTCATTTGTTTCTAGGTATTTTTTGATTTCCTCTTTGATTTCTTCAGTGATCAATTGTTTATTTAGTAGTGTATTGTTTCGCCTCCATGTGTTTGTATTTTTTAGTTTTTTTCCTGTAATTGATCTCTAGTCTCATAGCATTGTGGACGGAAAAGATACGTGATACGATTTCAATTTTCTTAAATTTGTGATCCAAGATATGATCTATCCTGGAGAATGTTGCATGAGCACTTGAGAAGAAAGTGTATTGTGTTGTTTTTGGATGGAATGTCCTATAAATATCAATTAGGTCCATCTTGTTTAATGTGTCATTTAATGCTTCTGTTTCCTTATTTAGTTTCATTTTACTTGATCTGTCCATTGGTGAAAGTGGGGTGTTAAAGTCCCCTACTATGATTGTGATACTGCCGATATCCCCTTTTATGGCTGGTAGCATTTGCTTTATGCATGGAGGTGCTCCTCTGTTGGGTGCATAAATATTTACAATTTTTATATATTCTTCTTGGATTGATCCTTTGATCATTATGTAGTGTCCGTCTTTGTCTCTTGTAATACTCTTTATTTTAAAATCTACTTTGTCTGATATGAGAATTGCTACTCCAGGTTTCTTTTCTTTTTTCTAAACATCTTTATTGGAGTATAATTACTTTAAATGGTATGTTAGTTTCTGCTTTATAACAAAGTGAACCAGTTATACATATACATATGTCCCCATATCTCTTCACTCTTGTGTCTCCCTCCATCCCAGCCTCCCTATCCCACACCTCTAGCTGGTCACAAAGCACTGAGGTGATCTCCCTGTGTTATGCGGCTGCTTCCCACTAGCTATCTATTTTTCGTTTGGTAGTGTATATATTTTCATGCCTCTCTCTCACTTTGTCCCAGCTTACCCTTCCCCCTCCCCGTATCCTCTAGTCCATTCTCTAGTAGATCTGTGTCTTTATTCCCTTTTGCCCCTACGTTCTTCATGACCTTTTTTTTTCTTTTTTAGATTCCATATATATGTGTTAGCATATGGTATTTGTTTTTCCCTTTCTGATTTACTTCACTCTGTATGACAGCCTCTAGGTCCACCCACCTCACTACAAATAACACAATTTCATTTCTTTTTGTGGCTGAGTAATGTTCAATTGTATATATGTGCCACATCTTCTTTATCGATTCATCTGTCATTGAACACTTCCATGTCCTGGTTATTGTAAATAGAGCTTCAATGAACATTTTGGTACATGACTGTTTTTGAATTATGGTTTTCTCAGGGTATATGCCCAGTAGTGGGTTGTTGGATCGTATGGTAGTTCAATTTTTAGTTTCTTACGGTGCCTCCCTACTGTTCACCATAGTGGCTGTATCAATTTACATTTCCACCAACAGTGCAAAAGGGTTCCCTTTTCTCCACACCCTCTCCAGCATTTATTGTTTGTGGATTTTTTAATGATGGCCATTCTAACCGGTGTGAGATGATATCTCATTGTAGTTTTGATTTGAATTTCTCTAATGATTAATGATGTTTAACGTTCTTTCCTGTGTTTGTTGGCAATCTGTATATCTTCTTTGGAGGAATGTCTATTTAGGTTTTCTGCCCATTTTTGGATTGGGTTCTTCTTTTTTTTTGATATTGAGCTGCATGAGCTGCTTGTAAATTTTGGAGATTAATCCTTTGTCAGTTGCTTCAGTTGCAAATATTTTCTCCCATTCTGAGGGTTGTGTTTTCGTCTTGTCTATGGTTTCCTTTGCTGTGCAAAAGCTTTTAAGTTTCATTAGGTCCCATTTGTTTATTTTTGTTTGATTTCCATTTCTCTAGGAGGTGGGTCAAAAAGGATCTTGCTGTGATTTATGTCATAGAGTGTTCTGCCTATGTTTGCCTCTAAGAGTTTTATTCTGTCTGGCCTTACATTTAGGTCTTTAATCCATTTTGAGTTTATTTTTCTGTATGGTGTTATAGAGTGTTCTAATTTCATTCTTTTACATGTAGCTGTCCGGTTATCCCAGCACCACTTATTGAAGAGGCTGTCTTTTCTCCACTGTATATTCTTGCCTCCTTTATCAAAAATAAGGTGACCATATGTCCGTGGGTTTATCTCTGGGCTTTCTATCCCTTTCCATTGATCTACATTTCTGTTTTTGTGCCAGTACCATACTGGATTACTGTAGCTTTGTACTGTAGTCTGAAGTCCGGGAGCCTGATTCCTCCAGGTCCGTTTTTGTTTCTCAAGATTGCTTTGGCTATTTGGGGTCTTTTGTGTTTCCATGCAAATTGTGAAATTTTTTATTCTAGTTTTGTGAAAAATGCCATTGGTAGTTTGATAGGGATTGCATTGAATTTGTTGGTTGCTCTGAGTAGTATAATTTTCACAGTGTTGATTCTTCCAATCCAAGAACATGGTATATCTCTCCATCTGTTGGTATCATCTTTAATTTCTTTCATCAGTGTCTTATAATTTTGTGCCTACAGGTCTTTTGTCTCCTCAGGTAGGTTTATTCCTAGATATTTTATTCTTTTAGTTGCAGTGGTAAATGGGATTGTTTTCTTAATTTCATTTTCAGGTTTTTCATCATTAGTGTATAGGAATGCCAGAGATTTCTGTGCATTAATTTTGTATCCTGCCAGTTTACCAAATTCATTGATTACCTCTGCTAGTTTTCTGGTAGCAACTTTAGGATTCTCTATGTGTACTATCATGTCATCTGAAAACAGTGATAGCTTTACTTCTTCTTTCCGATTTGGTTTCCTTTTATTTCTTTTTCATCTCTGATTGCTGTGACTAAAACTTCCAAAACTATGCTGAATAATAGTGGTGAGAGTGGGCAGCCTTGTCTTGTTCCTGATTTTAGTGGAAATGGTTTCAGTTTTTCACCATTGAGAATGATGTTGGCTGTGGGTTCATCATATATGGCCTTTAATATGTTGAGGTAGGTTCCCTCTGTGCCTACTTTCTGGAGAGTTTTTATCATAAATGGGTGTTGAATTTTGTCAAACGCTTTCTCTGCTTCTATTGAGATGATCATATGGTTTTTCTCCTTCAATTTGTTCATATGGTGTGTCACGTTGATTGATTTGCGTATATTGAAGAATCCTTGCATTACTGGAATAAACCCCACTTGATCATGGTGTATTACCCTTTTAATGTGCTGTTGCATTCTGTTTGCTAGTATTTTGTTGAGGATTTTTGCATCTATGTTCATCAGTGATATTGGCCTGTAGTTTTCTTTCTTTGTGACATCTTTGTCTGGTTTGGGTATCTGGGTTATGGTGACTTCGTAGAATGAGTTTGGGAGTGTTCCACCCGCTGCTGTATTTTGGAAGAGTTTTAGGATAGGTGTGAGCTGTTCTCTAAATGTTTGATAGGATTGACCTGTGAAGCCATCTGGTCCTGGGCTTTTGTTTGTTGGAAGATTTTTAATCACAGTTTCAATTTCAGTGCTTGTGTTTGTTCATATTTTCTATTTCTCCCTGGCTCAGTCTCGGAAGGTTGTGCATTTCGAAGAATTTGTCCATTTCTTCCAGATTTTTCATTTTATTGGCATATAGTTGCTTGTAGTAATCTCTCTCTTGATCCTTTGTATTTCTTCAGTGTCACTTGTTACTTCTTTTTCATTTCTAACTCTATTGCTTTGAGTCTTCTCCCTTTTGTTCTTGATGAGTCTGGCTAATGGTTTATCAATTTTGTTAATCTTCTCAAAGAACTAGCTTTTACTTTTATTGATCTTTGTTATCATTTCCTTCAATTCTTTTTCTTTTATTTCTGATCTGATCTTTATGATTTCTTTCCTTCACCTAACTTTGGGGTATTTTTGTTCTTCTTTTCTAACTGCTTTTGGTGTAAGTTTAGGTTGTTTATTTGAGATGTTTCTTGTTTCTTAAGGTATGATTGTATTGCTATAAACTTCCCTCTTAGAAGTGCTTTTGTTGCATCCCATAGGTTTTGGTTCATCGTGTTTTCATTGTCATTTGTTTCTAGGTATTTTTTGATTTCCTGTTTGATTTCTTCAGTGATCTGTTGGTTCTTAAGTAGTGTATTGTTTAGCCTGCATGTGTGTGTATTTTTTACAGATGTTTTCCTGTAATTGATATGTAGTCTCATTGCGTTGTGGTTGGGAAAGATACTTGATATGATTTCAATTTTCTTAAATTTATCATGGCTTGATTTGTGACCCAAGATATGATCCATCCTGGAGAAAATTCCATGAGCACTTGAGAAGACTGTGTATTGTTTTTGGATGGAATGTCCTATAAATATCAATTATGTCCATCTTGTTTAATGTATCATTTAAAGCTTGTGTTTCCTTATTTATTTTCATTTTGGAGGATCTGTCCATTGGTGTAAGTGGGATGTTAAAGTTCCCTACGATGATGCTGTTACTGTCGATTACTCCTTTTATGGCTGTTAGTATTTTCCTTTTGTATTGAGGTGCTCATATGTTGGGTGCATAAATATTTATAATTGTTATAGCTTCTTCTTGGATTGATCGCTTTATCATTATGTAGTGGCCTTCCTTGTCTCTTGTAATAGTCTTTGTTTTAAAGTCTGTTTTTTCTGTTATGAGAATTGCTACTCCAGCTTTCTTTTGATTTCGATTTGCATAGAATATCTTTCTCCATCCCATCACTTTCAGTCTGTATGTGTCCCTAGGTCTGGGATGGGTCTCTTGTAGACAGCATATATATGGGTCTTGCTTTTGTGTCCATTCAGCCAGTCTGTGCCTTTGGGTTGGAATATTTAATCGATTTACATTTAATCTAATTATCGATATGTATGTTCCTATTACCATTTTCTTAATTGTTTTGGGTTTGTCATTTGTAGGTCTTTTCCTTCTCTTGTGTTTCCTGCCTAGAGAAGTACCTTTAGCATTTGTTGTAAAGCTGGTTTGGTGGTGCTGAATTCTCTTAGCCTTTGCTTGTCTGTAAAGGTTTTAATTTTTCTGTTGAATCTGAATGAGATCCTTGCTGGGTAGAGTAATCTTAGTTGTAGGTGTTTCCCTTTCATCACTTTAAATATGTCCTGCCACTCCCTTGTGGCTTGCAGAGTTTCTGCTGAAAGATCAGCTGTTAACCTTATGGGGATTCCCTTTTGTGTTACTTGTTTTTCCCTTGCTGCTTTTAATATTTTTTCTTTGTGTATAATTTTTGATAGTTTGATTAATATGTGTCTTGGTGTGTTTCTCCTTGGATTTATCCTGCATGGGACTGTCTCTGCTTCCTGGAGTTGATTAACTATTTTCATTCCCATATTAGGGAAGTTTTCAAGTATAAGCTCTTCAAATATTTTCTCAGTCCCTTTCTTTTTCTCTTCTTCTTCTGGGACCCCTATAATTGGAATGTTGTTGCATTTAATGTTGTCCCAGAGGTCTCTGAGACTGTCCTCAGTTCTTTTCATTCTTTTTTCTTTATTCTGCTCTGCAGTAGTTATTTCCACTATTTTATCTTCCAGGTCACTTTTCCGTTCTTCTGCCTCAGTTATTCTGGTATTGATTCCTTCTAGAGAATTTTTAATTTCATTTATTGTGTTTTTCGTCACTGATTTTTTGCTCTTTAGTCCTTCTAGGTCCCTGTTAAATGTTTCTTGTATTTTCTCCATTCTTTCCAAGATTTTGGATCATCTTTACTATCATTATTCTGAATTCTTTTTCATGTAGACTGCCTATTTCCTCTTCATTCTTTAGGTCTGGTGGGTTTTTGCCTCACTGCTTCATCTGCTGTGTGTTTCTTTGTCTTCTCATTTTGCTTCACTTACTGTGTTTGGGGTCTCCTTTTTGCAGGCTGCAGGTTCTTAGTTCCCCTTGTTTTTGGTGTCTGTCACCAGTGTCTATGGTTGGTTCAGTGTGTTGTGTAGGCTTCCTGGTGGAGGGGACTAGTGCCTGTGTTCCAGTGGATGAGCGTGGATCTTGACTTTCTGGTGGGCAGGTCCACATGCAGTGGTGAGTTTTGGGGTGTCTGTGGCCTTATTACGGTTTTAGGCCTCCTCTCTGCTAAGGGATGGGGTTCTGTTTCTGTCTTGCTAGTTGTTTGGCCCAGGGTGTCCAGCACTGTAACTTGCTGGTTGTTGAGTGGAACTGTGTCTTGGCATTGAAATGGAGATCTCTGGGAGTTTTTTGCCATTTGATATTACATGGAGCTGGGAGGTCCCTTGTGGACCAGTGTCCTGAACTTGGCTCTCCCACCACAGTGGGCCAGCCCTGATGCCTGGCTGGAGCACCAAGAGCATGTCACCCACACGGCTCAGAATAAAAGGGAGAAAGGAAGGAAGGAAGGAAGAAAGAAAGAAAGAAAGAAAAGAAAAGAAAATGAAGTAAAATAAAATAATTTATTAAAATAAAAAATAATTATTAAAAATATTTTTTACATAATAAAAAAAATTAAGAAAGAAAGAAAGAAGAGAGCAACCAAACCAAAAAACAAATCCACCAATGATAACAAGTGATAAAAAAACTATACTGAAAATAACCAAACAAAAACAGATAGACAGAACCCTAGGACAAATGGTAAAAGCTAAGCTATACAGACAAAATCACACACAGAAGCATACACATACACACTCACAAAAAGAGAAAACGAGAAAAAAATATATATATCGTTGTTCCCAAAGTCCACCTCCTCAATTTCGGATGATTCATTTTCTGTTCAGGTATTCCACAGATGCAGGGTACGTCAAGTTGATTGTGAAGATTTAATCTGCTGCTCCTGTGGCCGTGCAGAGAAATTTCATTTTCTATTGTTTTTTGACACACATCCTGTGGTTCAGCTTTGGATTTGGACCCGCCTCTGCATGTAGGTTGCCCTCTGGCATCTGTTCTTCACCCAGACAGGAGCTGGTTAAAGGAGTGTCTGATTAGGGGGCTCTGGCTCACTCAGGCCGGAGGGAGGTAAGGGTATGGAATGCGGTGCGAGCTTGCAACAGCAGAGGTGGGCATTATGTTGCAACAGTCTGAGGCGCACTGTGTGTTCTCCCAGGGAAGTTGTCTCTACATCACAGGACCCTGGCAGTGGCGGGCTGCACAGGCTCCTGGGATGGGAGGTATGGATAGTGACCTGTGCTCACACACAGTATTCTTGGTGGCTACAGTAGCAGCCTTAGTGTTTCATGCCTGTCTCTGGTGTCCACGCTGATAACTGCGGCTCGTGCCTGTCTCTGGAGCTCGTTCAGGCAGTCCTCTGAATCCCCTTTCCTCGCGCACCCTGAAACAATGGTCTCTTGACAGTTAGGCAGATCCAGAGTTTTTCCCACACTCCCTCCTGACTAGCTGTGGTGCACTAGCCCGCATCAGGCTGTGTTCACACAGCCAACTCCAGTCCTCTCCCTGGGATCTGACCTCCAAACCTGAGCCTCAGCTCACAGCCCCCACCCGTTCCAGCGGGTGAGCAGACAAGCCTCTTGGGCTGGTGAGTGCTGATCAGCACCGATCCTCTGTGTGGGAATCTCTCCGCTTTGCCCTCCGCACCCCCGTTGCTGCGCTCTCCTCCGTGGCTCCGAAGCTTCCTCCCTGCCCACCCCCTATCTCCATGAGTTAAGGGGCTTCCTAGTGTGTGGAGACTTTTCCTCCTTCACAGATCCCTCCCAGAGGTGCAGGTCCCATCCCTATCCTTTTGTCTCTGTTTATTCTTTCTTCTTTTGCCCTACCCAGGTACATGGGTATTTTCTTGCTTTTGGGGAAGTCTGAGGTCTTCTGCCAGCATTCATTAGGTGTTCTGTAGGAGTTGTTCCACATGTAGATGTATTTTTGATGTATTTGTAGGGAGGAAGGTGATCTTCATGGCTTACTCCTCTGCCATCTTGAAGGTCCTCCTTGAGGACATTTTGGAATGAAGAAATTCAGTGCAGATCAGCTCAGTGAGGGAGGAAGTAGGGTTGAGCCCCAGAATATCCAGAGCTTTTTGCTATATTGGCATTACTTGGTCTTAACTTTGTGAAGATGTTGCTGAAACAATGTTAATACTACAGCATACAGTCTAGCCCCCCAGATCTTCAAATGGGGCCAAATCCTTGGTGGTACAGTAGGATCCCAATAGGACAAATCTGGGCAACTATTTTCCCTCCCTTTCCCACACTTTGATGAGTATTTTACCAAATTGCTTGCTATCAGTAGTTTAATTTTCTTCAAAATTAGCATGTTTCACTTTGTTTTCTTTACTCACTGTTTTGGAGACAGCCTGGCTAAAACCTTCCCACTCACTAAATTGCTAGTCAAAATATTTTAGGAAAGAAGCTCAAACATTCATTGTTTGCCTTATTAAAAATTAACTCAGGCAGATGGAGAAGAACACAATGTGTGTTCTTGTCTTAGGCCCACTTGTTACCTGTCCCTGTGTTCATCTGCACACCAGGTCTCACCTCATGAGGGCCATGAGGCAAGGCACAGAACCACTGTAAATCTCACAGGATGAGGCTGAGGTTAGAATGTCTTGCTCATGTTCGCACAGAGTAGAGGAATGAAATAACGGAGGTTATTTGGGCAAGACCAGTGTTGCTCCCCAGATACCATGAATGGCAAGAATAATGCCTTAGAGTTTCCTTGTGCAGAATAAACTGAGAAAACCCGTTTGCTCTAAACCCTAATCAGTTCCCTGGAAACTTGGAGAAATAGATCAGAAACTGTATCTTGCCTTTCTAGTTACTCTGCCCTCCATTTTTTAAAACACTATATAAGCTTAGTGTCAACACAATAATTTGACATATGTACATATTGTGGAATAATCACCACAATAAGTTTACTTAGCATAATCACCACCTCACATAGTTACATTGTGAGTGTCTGTGTGTGTGTGTATGTGTGTGTGTGTGTGCGCTGAGACCTTTTTTTTTTAAAACAATGAGTTTTTTATTTTATGTATTTATTTATTTATTTTTGGCTGCATTGGGTCGTAGTTGCAGCACATGGGATCTTTCATTGCAGCACACGGGCTTCTGTCTCTAGTTGTGGAGTGCGGGCTCTCTAGCTGTAGCTTGCATGCTCAGTAGTTGCGGTGTGCGGGGTTAGTTGTCTTGCAACATGTGGGATCCTAGTTCCCTGGCCAAGGATCGAACTCACATCCCCTGCATTGGAAGGCAAATTTTTTTTAAATATAATTTTATTTATTTTTTTATACAGCAGGTTCTTATTAGTCATCCATTTTATACACATCAGTGTATACATGTCAATCCTAATCTCACAAGTTATCACACCACCACCACCACCCCCCACCTCTGCTTTCCCCCCTTGGTGTCCATATGTTTGTTCTCTACATCTGTGTCTCAGTTTCTGCCCTGAAAACCAGTTCATCTGTACCATTTTTCTAAGTTCCACATATATGCATTATATACGATACTTGTTTTTCTCTTTCTGACTTAGTTCACACTGTATGACAGTCTCTAGATCCATCCACATCTCTACAGATGACCCGATGTCGTTCCTTTTTATGGCTGAGTAATATTCCATTGTATATATGTACCACATCTTTTTTATCCATTAGTCTGTCATGGGCATTTAGGTTGCTTCCATGACCTGGCTATTGTAAATAGTGCTGCAGTGAACATTGGGGTGCATGTGTCTTTTTGAGTTATTGTTTCCTCTGGATATATGCCCAGTAGTGGGATTGCTGGGTCATATGGTAACACTATTTTAACTTTTTAAAGGAACCTCCATACTGTTCTCCAGTGGCTGTATCAATTTACATTCCCACCAACAGTGCAAGAGGGTTCCCTTTTCTCCACACCTTCTCCAGCATTTATTGTTCATAGATTTTTTGATAATGGCCATTCTGACCAGGGTGAGGTGATACCTCATTGTAGTTTTGATTTGCATTTCTCTAATGATTAGTGAGGTTGAGCATCCTTTCATGTGTTTGTTGGCAATCTGTGTATCTTCTTTGGAGAAATGTCTATTTAGGTCTTCTGCCCATTTTTGGATTGGGTTGTTTGTTTCTTTAATATTGAGCTGCATGAGCTGTTTATATATTTTAGAGATTAATCCTTTGTCCGTTGATTCGTTTGCAAATATTTTCTCCCAGTTTGAGGGTTGTCTTTTCAACTTCTTTAAGGTTTCCTTTGCTGTGCAAAAGTTTTACGTTTCCTTAGGTCCCATTTGTTTATTTTTCTTTTTATTTCTATTACTCTAGGAGGTGGATCAAAAAATACTTGCTGTGATTTATGTCAAAAAGTGTTCTTCCTATGTTTGCCTCTAAGAGTTTTATAGTGTCCAGTCTTACATTTAGGTCTCTAATCCATTTTGAGTTTATTTTTGTGTATGGTGTTAGGGAGTGTTCTAATTTCATTCTTTTACATGTAGCTGTCCAGTTTTCCCAGCACCACTTATTGAATAGACTGTCTTTTCTACATTGTATATCTTTGCCTCCTTTGTCATAGATTAGTTGACCATAGGTGCATGGGTTTATCTCTGGACTTTCTATCTTGTTCCATTGATCTGTTTTTCTGTTTTTGTGCCAGTACCATATTGTCTTGATTACTGTAGCTTTGTAGTATAGTCTGAAGTCAGGGTGTCTGATTCCTCCAGCTCCGTTTTTTTCCCTCAAGACTGCTTTGACTATTCGGGGTCTTTTGTGTCTCCATACAAATTTTAAGATTTTTTGCTCTAGTTCTGTAAAAAATGCAATTGGTAATTTGATAGGGATTGCATTGAATCCGTAGATTGCTTTGGGTAGTATAGTCATTTTCACAATATTGATTCTTCCAATCCAAGAACATGGTATATCTCTTCATCTGTTTGTATCATCTTTAATTTCTTTCATCACTGTCTTATGGTTTTCTGCATACAGGTCTTTTGTCTCCCTAGGTAGGTTTATTCCTAGGTATTTTATTCTTTTTGTTGCAATGGTAAATGGGATTGTTTCTTTAAGTCTCTTTCAGATTATTCATCATTAGTGTATAGGAATGCAAGAGATTTCTGTGCATTAATTTTGTATCCTGCAACTTTACCAAATTCACTGATTAGCTCTAGTAGTTTTCTGGAGGCATATTTAGGATTCTCTATGTATAGTATCATGTCATCTGCAAACAGTGACAGTTTTACTTTTTCTTTTCCAATTTGTATTCCTTTTATTTCTTTTTCTTCTCTGACTGCCATGGCTAGGATTTCCAAAACTATGTTGAATAATAGTGGTGAGAGTGGACATCCTTGTCTTGTTCCTGATCTTAGAGGAAATGCTTTCAGTTTTTCACCATTGAGAATATTTGCTGTGAGTTTGTCGTATATGGCCTTTATTATGTTGAGGTAGGTTCCCTCTATATACACTTTCTTGAGAGTTTTTATCATAAATGCGTGTTGAATTTTGTCAAAAGCTTTTTCTGCATCTATTGAGATGATCATATGGTTTTTATTTTTCAATTTGTTAATATGGTGTATCACATTGATTGTTTTGCGTATATTGAAGAATCCTTGCATCCCTGGGATAAATCCCACTTGATCATGGTTTATGATCCTTTTAATGTGTTGTTGGATTCTGTTTGCTAATATTTTGTTGAGGATTTTTGCATCTATATTCATCAGTGATATTGGCCTGTAATTTTCCTTTTTTTATTGTATCTTTGTCAGGTTTTGGTGTCAGGGTGATGGTGGTGGCCTCATAGAATGCGTTTGGGAGTGTTCCTTTCTCTGAAATTTTTTTGTAGAGTTTGAGAAGGATGGGTGTTAGCTCTTCTCTGTATGTTTGATTGATTTCACCTGTGAAGCCATCTTCTCCTGGACTTTTGTTTGTTGGAAGAGATTTTTTTTTTTGGGGGGGGGTATGCGGGCCTCTCACTGTTGTGGCCTCTCCCATTGCGGAGCACAGGCTCTGGACGCGCACGCTCATCTGCCACAGCTCATGGGCCCAGCCGCTCTGTGGCATGTGGGATCTTCCCAGACTGGGGCACGAACCCGTGTCCCCTGCATCGGCAGGCGGACTCTCAACCACTGCACCACCAGGGAAGCCCCTGTTGGAAGATTTTTAATCACAGTTTCAATTTCATTCCTTGTGATTGGTCTGTTCATATTTTCTGTTTCTTCCTGGTTCACTCTTGGGAGGTTATACCTTTCTAAGAATTTGTCCATTTCTTCCAGGTTCTCCATTTTATTGGCATAGAGTTGCTTGCAGTAATGTGTTAGGATGCTTTGTATTTCTGCGGTGTCTCTTGTAATTTCTCCTTTTTCATTTCTCATTTTATTGATTTGAGTCCTCCCCCCCTTTTCCTTGATGAGTCTGGCTAATGGTTTATCAATTTTGTTTATCTTCTCAAAGAACCAACTTTTATTAATCTTTCTTATTGTTTTCTTTGTTTCTCTTTTATTTATTTCTACTCTGATCTTTATGATTTCTTTCCTTCTGCTATCTTTGGGTTTTGCTTGTTCTTCTTTCTCTAGCTCCTTTAGGTGTAAAGTTAGATTGTTTACTTGAGATTTTTCTTGTTTCTAGAGGTAGGCTTGTATAGCTATAAACTTCCCTCTTAGAAATGCTTTTGCTGCATCCCATAGGTTTTGGATCGTCGTGTTTTCATTGTCATTTGTCTCTAGGTATTTTTTGATATCCTCTTTGATTGTTTCATTGATCTCTTGGTTATTTAGTAACGTATTGTTTAGCCTCCATGTGTTTGTGTTTTTTACGTTTTTTTCCCTGTAATTGATTTCTAATCTCATAGCGTTGTGATCAGAAATGATGCTTGATATGATTTCAGTTTTCTTAAGTTTACTGAGGCTTGATTTGTGACCCAAAATGTGATCTATCCTGGAGAATGTTCTGTGAGCACTTGAGAAGAAAGTGTAATCAGCTGTTTTTGGATGGAATGTCCTATAGATATCAATTAAATCTGTCTGGTCTATTGTGTCATTTAAAGCTTGTGTTTCCTTAGTAATTTTTTGTTTGGATGATCTGTCCATTGGTGTAAGTGAGGTGTTAAAGTCCCCCAGTGTTATTGTGTCACTGTCCATTTCCTCTGTTATAGCTGTTAGCAGTTACCTTATGTATTGAGGTGCTCCTGTGTTGGGTGCTTATATATTTATAATTGTTACATCTTCTTGGATTGATCCCTTGATTATTATGTAGTATCCTTCCTTGTCTCTTGTAACATTCTTTATTTTAAAGTCTATTTTATCTGAGATGAATATTGCTACTGCAGCTTCCTTTTGATTTCCATTTGCATGGAATATCTTTTTCCATCCCCTCACTTTCAGTCTGTATGTGTCCCTAGGTCTGAAGTGGGTCTCAGCATATATATGGGTCTTGTTTTTGTATCCATTCAGCAAGCCTGTGTCTTTTGGTTGGAGCCTTTAATCCATTCACGTTTAAGGTAATTATTGATAGGTATGTTCCTATTAGCATTTTCTTAATCGTTTTGGGTTTTGTTTTTTGTTTTTGTAGATCCTTTTCTTCTCTTGTGTTTCCCACTGAGAGAAGTTGCTTTAGCATTTGTTGTAGAGCTGGTTTGGTGGTGCTGAATTCTCTTAGCTTTTGCTTGTCTGTAAAGCTTTTGATTTCTCCATGGAGTCTGAATGAGATCCTTACTGGGTAGAGTAATCTTGGTTGTAGGGTCTTCCTTTTCATCACTTTAAGTATATCATGCCACTCCCTTCTGGCTTGTAGAGATTCTGCTGAGAAATCAGCTGTTAACCTTATGCGAGTTCGCTTGTATGTTATTTTTCGTTTTTCCCTTGCTGGTTTCAATAATTTTTCTTTGTCTTTAATTTTTGCCAATTTGATTACTATGCATCTCGGTGTGTTTCTCCTTGGGTTTATCCTGAATGGGACTCTGTTCTTCCTGGACTTGGGTGGCTATTTCCTTTCCCATGTTAGGGAAGTTTTCTATTATAATCTCTTCAAATATTTTCCCAGGTCCTTTCTCTCTCTCTTCTCCTTCTGGGACCCCTATAATGCAAATGTTGTTGCATTTAATGTTGTCCCAGAGGTCTCTTAGGCTGTCTTCATTTCTTTTCATTCTTTTTTCTTTATTCTCTTCTGCAGCAGTGAATTCCACCATTCTGTCTTCTAGGTCACTTATGCATTCTTCTGCCTCAGTTATTCTGCTATTGATTCCTTCTAGTGTATTTTTCATTTCAATTATTGTATTGTTCATCTCTGTTTGTTCTTTAATTCTTCTAGGTCTTTGTTAAACATTTCTTGCATCTTCTCGATCTTTGCTTCCATTCTTTTTCCAAGGTCCTGGATCATCTTCACTATCATTATTCTGAATTCTTTGTCTGCAACATTGCCTATCTCCGCTTTATTTAGTTGTTTTTCTGGGCTTTTATGTTGTTCCTTCATCTTGTACATAGCCTTCTGCCTTTTCATCTTGTTTATCTTTCTATGAATGTGGTTTTTGTTCCACAGGCTGCAGGATTGTAGTTCTTCTTGCTTCTGCTCTCTGCCCTCTGGTGGATAAGGCTATCTAAGAGGCTTGTGCAAGTTTCCTGATGGGAGGGACTGGTGGTGGGTAGAGCTGGCTGTTGCTTTTCTGGGCAGAGCTTAGTAAAACTTTAATCTGCTTGCCTGCTGATGGGTGGGGCTGGGTTCCCTCCCTGTTGGTTGTTTGGCCTGAGGCAACCCAACTCTGGAGCCTATCTGGGCTCTTTGGTGGGGCTAATGGTGGATTCTGGGAGGGCTCATGCCAAGGTATACGTTCCAGAACTTCTGCTGCCAGTGTCCTTCTCCTCACAGTGAGACAGAGCGACCCCCTGCCTCTGCAGGAGACCCTCCAACACTAGCAGGTAGGTCTGGTTCAGTCTCTATGGGGTCACTGCTCCTTCCCCTGGGTCCCAATCTGCACACTACTTTGTGTGTGCCCTCCATGAGTGGAGTCTCTGTTTCCCCCAGTCCTGTCTAAGTCCTGCAATCAAATCCCACTAGCCTTCAGTGTCTGATTCTCTAGGAATTCCTCCTCCCATTTCTGGACCCCCAGGTTCGGAAGCCTGATGTGGGGCTCATAACCTTCACTCCAGTGGGTGGACTTCTGTGGTATAAGTGTTCTCCAGTTTGTGGGTCTCCCACTCTATGGTTATGGGATTTGATTTTATTGTGATTGCACCCCTTCTACCGTCTCATTTTGGCTTCTCCTTTGTCTTTGGATGTGGGGTATCTTTTTTGGTGAGTTCCAGTGTCTTCCTGTCGATGATTATTCAGCAGTTAGTTGTCATTCCAGTGTTCTTGCAAGAGGGAGTGAGAGCACGTCCTTCTACTCCGCCATCTTGAACCAATCTTGAGAACTTTTAAGATCTACTGCCTTAGCAACTTTCACATATCCAATATAGTATTGCAAACTCAGTCACCATGCTATATATTACATGCCCAGGGCTTATGTATAACTGGAAGTTTGTTCCTTTTGACCCACTTTGCTCACTTCTCCCAACCCCCTCGCTTTGTCTCTGGCAGCTACCAATCTTTTGTCTGTTTTTATGAGTTTTGTTTTTAGATTCCACATATAAATAAAATTGTACACTATTTGTCCTATCTGACGTATTTCACTCAGCATAATACTCTGAAGGTCCATGTGTGTTGTCACAAAAGGCAAGATTTCTTTCTTTTTTTATGGTTGAATGATACTCCATTGTTTATATATACCACATCTTCTTGATCCATTCCTCCATTGATGAATACTTAGGTTAGTTCTCCATTTGTTTTTGAGTCTCCAGATTATGGAGTCCCTTGGACCTTTTGCATTAACTCAGTCATGCATTTGTTTCTACAAAAGTTCTTTGAGCCCCTACTGTGTGCCTGGCTTTCTCCCAGGTGGTACAACAGGGAAAACTACATACCACCTGCCCTCAGAGGTCACAGTCTTGCAGGGATGAGGATCGTTAGAACCTACAGTTGCAAAACAAGTCCTATGATGAGATAAGTGCAAAGTGTTGTGGTAGGAGATAGAAGGGGCACCTGACACAGCCTAAATTATTAAGATGCCTATGTTTTGGGAGCACAACTCCTATCCTTACCTTTAAGAATTTTTCACTTTAGAAATAGGGAGCACCTGGAAGGGTGAAAGATTGTTGGAAAAGAGATCATCATACTCCAGCCAGAGTTGGGTGAACTGCTGAGCTGGCACAGACTGCCTTGGACAATAGTGTCTAAAACGGGTCATAGACTAGTGTCTTGAAGTTAAATATTTTGCAGGGAGATCAGTCTTGAAAAGAGAAAGAAAAAAAGGCTCCTCGTTTCCCACTCTCATCCACACATTCTGATCCCCTCCCCGAGAAGCGCCATTCTCCATTTTGCCCCTCATGATCTGAGGGTAGCCAGAGTCATGCCAGCCATTGTGCTCAGGAGTTTTGTAGGCTTGATGTTATTTAATCCTCCTGACGGTGCTCTGAAGGAGGTATCATTTTTCTTCACTTACAGACACAGAAACTGAGATGGGGAGCAGTTTCTTAACTTACATAAGGTCACACTACTTAAAAGTGACTTTAAGTGGTTGGAGGGTAGGATTATGCAAGTCTAGTGGGGCCAAGAATAGAACGAAACCCTAAGGTAGACCAAGATCCACTGAGAAAAAACGTAGCCCAAAATACATTGTTTAAAAAAGCTTAGGAACCATTGGGCTAGCATGGGTTGGAGTTAGTGAGCAAAGGGTTTGTCCTAATAAGTATGGGAAAAATACCAGGATCCCTGGAGTATGGCACTAATAGGCAGGAAGGTGTAGTGACATGGCTCCACTAAATCTACTTCTATCAGGGGCAAATGGAACAAGACCTGTCCTTCATATGGGTTAGAGGGGTGGGGACTACAGTGAAAGCCAATAGGACGAGGGGGCTTGAACAGATATTCATGGCAGGAGTCCAGACTCAACCAATACCTGAGTACAACCAGGCTTGGACACACCTGGGGTATCTGGTTGGAAGGCTGTCCTTCTGTCTGTTGGGGTCCACTGAAGACCCATTCCAGGCTCACCTGCCTGATAAGGAGACAGACAACCAAGCCTGCCTAGAATTTTATTAGAAACAGTTAGATCTGACACTCAACTTGAACTTCTTATCCCAGCATTGGCACAGGTTGTGGTAGATAGACTAAGTTGCAGTACCCAAACCTTTGTGAAACGGAACCCGGTGTCTCCTTACAGGTTACACCCTTGGTTGGCTAATGCTCCGACGACTGGATTCCCTTTCTGCACAATGTTATCCCGTGGTCAATATTCTCTCTTTAGTACCCTAAGGGAAAAGAGAATAGCCCCCTCTGCTTTGCCAGAGACACTGCCTTTGGGGCCCTCTTTTGGTTCCTTGCTATGACACTGAAGACAGAGATTTCTTTGTGCAACTAGATATTTTAAACTCTGACAGGTTTCCCGATAATCCCACCCTAAATCTTTAATCTGGATGCTTAGCAAAATCATCACTTCCCAGCTGTGAACCATTGCTTGAAAAGGCTCATACTAGGGCTTTGGGTCTGTGCCTCACATAGTGGCAGAAAGACAAAGATCAGAGTGAGACGATGAGAAACATACCCATCATTCTTACTCTTAAATAAATGAACACTCCTGCCTGAACTCCCAGGCTCTAGTTCTCCACCTGCTCTGTTGATCCTCTACACAGACACCAGAGAAGTTTCCTAAAGTCCTTCACCAGGGAACTTTTGGGATTCCCTGTTATGCAAAGAATATGGTCCTAAGCAAAGAATACACTCTAGACTACTTGGAATGAAAGCCTCTCTATTATCAGCTAATATTGTTTTCGAATTCAAAACTATTTTTCTAGCCTCAGCTCCTCTCCAGTCTCCTTCTGTTTCATCTGATGCAGTGACCCCCCAAATACTTGCTTATCCCTGAATATGTCCTTCAGGCTTCGAGCCCCTTGTCATTGTTCATATTGTTCTCACTGCTTGAAAGGTCCTATGTATTGCCATTTCTTGAAACTGCCATTCCTTCAGAGACCAGGTTTTACAATAAAACTGTCTTTCATGCCTCCTAGGAGAATATAAACTTAATGTGTCTTATTCTTATAAATCTCTGCAATAAACCTTTATTATCCCCCTTCTTATGGTTTGTTTTTGACTCTACTGAGTCTTTTCCACTAGATCAGGAGCTTCTGGAGGGCAGGGGCAATACGTAATTTTGTATCCTGCAATGCAAATCACAGTGTCAGCCCTGAACATAATAATTCAGTACATGTCTTGGGGTTGTAACCATAACCTACTGCCAGGCCCTTCTCAGACAACTTCCTAGACTGAAGCTGAGGGGTGGGGAGAAAGATAATAGACTTTAGATTCAGACGGACTTCCTGCAATCCTGGTGCAATCACTTACTGGTTTCATGTTACTTATCTCTCAGAGCCCTCAATTTCCTCCTGTGTAAAGCAGGATTATAAATACGTGATGAGAGATAATGCCAGAATTTAGATGTCTGAATACTGGATCCCTGTCCTGACACTTCCCTCCACATGGGGGAAGGATGTATGCATAGGGGTATGCCGGAGACATTGTCTTGTTTACCAGCAGGAGCTCTAGCTCCACATGCCCACATGGCTTCTACTCTCATGAGCTGATTGGCCCTATGTGGACTAAGCAGGATAGCTGTTGTCTCAGTCCAAGACCGACACTTGAAGGCATGCTTCAGAGGCTCGCTGCATGGACATCCTTTCTCTGAAGCTCCCTACTGGCTACCCTTGGATATACCAAGGAAAGGGCAGAAGGTAGTCATGGGTCCCATCTTAGTTACTGGATGCAGAAGACAAGACCCCCACTCCCCAAAGCAAAGGAGGGTTTTCTGCAGTCAGGTTCTGTTTAGGATCTTTTCACTTTTCCCACAAAATTTCTATCCCACCGGACTAGCCTGTTTCACTGTGTGCCATTTTGTCTTCTGCCAGTTTCAAAGCTCCCCCTTGGTAGTGAGGTAGTAGGCATCTATGTGTTTGGGGGATAAACAAATTTTTTAAATAATAACATGATGACCTGGATTAGGCAGATGTAGAGTGGAAAACAAAACAAAACAAAAACAGAGAATGTACTGATGTTGGTGTCAGGTTTTGCCTCTTATCAGCTGTAACACCCTGGAGGTTCAAATATAAAATAGAAACAATCCTATATACCACCTAGGGCAGGTATAAGCATCAAATAAGACAACATGTGTGGAACTCCCATCACAGTAATTGGTAGGAAGTAGGTGTTTGCTAAACGTTGGCACCTTTCTTTTCTCCTTTGAAAGTTAACCCAACAAAATATTTCCCCTTTTGGCCACAAGTTGTCAGTTTCTTATGAGGGAAGCCTAGGAAGTCAGGACCAGAGGCTCATGCTGATTTTATTATCTCATCTTTTTATCTATAATCAAAAGGAAGAGCACTATCAAGGGCTAATTCTAAGTATTCTGCAGAAGTGAATTTTTTATAACCTCATGGAAACTTCCTAGCCTACTTAGTATCTGCCTGTTTGACAAGCTCAAGGCTTGTAGATTAAACCTGGTAGTACATGCTCCAAGCTGCTCAGATCATAGCAGCTGATTTTTGCCCCATGGAAAGCTGTGAACATTGTTGATCCAGAAGGAATGAGCTTCAGGGATTTTTTTGGTTAAAATGGATTTATTGTCATTAATTGTCATGACCTGTCCTAGCTACCAGAGGCCTCAACACACTGTTACTTGGGGTCATAGAGCCAAGTGACCTGCTCCCAGTTGTTTTTTTCCAGACCCCTTCTAGCCATTGCTCCTGGAGCAGGGTATCTCTTCCTTCTCTAGTAGTTGGACTTGAAGCAGAGTTGAGGAAATCATTCCACCCAAGGAGAGTACCTTCCCTTACTTCTAGGTGTGTGTATTAGGTGACCACAGTTTTTCTCAGTATACTCTTGAGAAACAGGTATAGTGGGGTAAAGCCAGCAGATTTTTTCATCAGCCCCAAGGAACCAAATGAAAGTCCTTCCATGCCCATGTTCTGACCCCAAGCAGAAAGAAATGATGGGAGGTAAGCTTGGGCAATTCTCTTCTTAAGAGAACCAGTGTAGTGCAGTTATCAGAAGCATGGGTTTTGGGGTCGATCCGCTATAGCTGTGAATCTGAAATCTTCACAGATGTGTGACTATGACCAGGTCCTGAACTTCTCCATATTTCACTTGCCCCTCTGTGCAATGGACATAACAATACCACCTAATTCAGCTGTTAGGAAGATTAAATAAAACAGTGCATGTAAAATGTGAATGGAGGGTTTGACACTAAATAAATGCTGCAAACTACTTAAGAGTGAGGACCTCTATGAATTTAGAAATTACTAAATGACAGGAACCCAAATGAGTTTGGATTGGACTAATTTATCAAAAAACAAAAGAGTAATAGTTTACCTAGGGCAAATGTTAATTAAGTGGGGAGAGAACGGAGGAATTTTCTCTTCCTCTCTAAGCTATAAAAAAAAGCTTTATTTATTATAGTTCTCAACTTTCTATCTCAAATAAGACATCGGGCCAGTCATAGCCAGGAGTAGATTGAAGTTGCTGATCTGATTCCCAGGCTTGCATTTCCTTATTGATTCATTTCCACTTGCTGTCTCTGATCTCCTTTACCACAATGGAGGATGAACTCACTAAGACAGGGAGCCAGTTCACTCACCCCCAGACAAAGGCAAAACTTCCCCTCAGTGGAGGTACTTATATGGTGTACTGACCTCATGAAACCACTGTGTCCCAATGGCCCCTTTCCTTTTCCTGTGGCTCTTGTTTTATTCCTGTCACCTTACATTATGCCCTGCAGGTTCACAGAGAACCATGGATCATTATCAGTCACGTACTGTCCCAGCCATATTTATCTGTATGCATGTTTGCCTCCACACACAAAAACCACATGAATATACAAAGAAAATGTATGTACAGATGGCCACACAAACTTAACAGACAAAGTCAGAAACACTCTGATAAACATAAATATGCACAAAGAGCCACATTTAATCAGTATGAAAAACAGGACTTGCAAAACCCTTACCGACATCTACTCTCACACATATGTGCACACAAGCATCACATGTACACCCTTTGATCATTTGACTAGTCTGAGAGAGTATAGGGTATAGAGAATGCAGTTCTTTTTCTTCTAATCGCATTCTTTTTATTAAGAGCTTTCTGTAGATCCCTAGATCAGCAGGACAATTCCATATACTATTACAATCTGCCAAGAAGAAATAGATAAATCTATTAGCCTGCTCTTTGCTTGTTTCATCATTGTGACAGCCTCTCATGGGTCCACATCCATCAGGCTCCCACACCACCTGACAGCCAAGACTCCACCACCAAGCTGCAGGTTAATAGCTCTTAAATCTCTATTTAACTGCTCATTAATAACTCCAACACTGCTTTCTTCTGTTAATAGTTTAAAAAATGGTTTCAGTGGAAGTGCATAATGAAATTTGGTAACAACCAACTATGGAAGGAGTTTTCTTGTCATCAAGATAATCAAGAAGAAATAGTGACCAAAACCCTCCCTGCTTCATTTGCAGATTTTTAGAATGCTAGAACTGGCAGGGCCTTTGGGATTCAACTACATCAGTGTTTCCCAAACTGTGACCCACAAGTGATTAGACAGCTTTCTAGAGAAAACAATGATTAAATAAGTCTGGCAGACAAGGTATACAAATCTCTCTCACAGTTTGGAGTTTTAAATCAATGTCAGCACATTAGAAGCTCTGACAGTCCAGTCTGAGAAACCTATTTATACTGCTCAGTTGATCTTCAACTAATTTATTTGATAATAAAATCATATTGATATTGAACACCATTTCAGTTTTCTATTGTTGCATAATAAATAACCCCCAAATTTAGTGGCTTAAAAAAACAATGATGGATTATTTTTCACAATTCTGTAGATTTCCTGTGTTGGAAACTCCAAGATGGTCTGGCAGTTGGTGCCACCTGAGGTACCTCACTTCTCCTCCATGCGGTTTCTCATCCTCCCCAAATCTTCCTTCAACGTGGGCTCAGGACAAACAACAGAAACTATAAGGCTTCTTAAGCCTTGAAAATCAAATAACATCATTTCTGCTGTATAATATTAAACAAAGTAAGTCACAAGGCCAGGCTAGATTCAAGGGACATATAAATTAATGTCCACTATTGATGGAAGAATAGTCACATTGCAAAGTGGCACATGGAATGGAAGAAGGAAATTTTGTGGCCATGTTTGAATATAATCTACCACGAGCCACTGAACAGCTTTTTGAAGACTGTTTAGGAAATGCTAATGTAGAAGAAACTCCACATTTTCTAGATTCAGATACTGAGACTCACGTATACAGCATGATTTGCCCAAGGGCACATATCTGCTAATCACAGAGATGAGACTAGACTCCAAGACTCCAAGTCTTTTGTCTTTACCATTGTGCTTCCAAAAGATTCTCAACGGATGTGAATGACTGACACCCAGATGCTTACTCCCTGGATTTTAGGAGTCCTAGACCCTGATCCTGGTCTTCTAAGCAAGTCCACCGGGCTGCCAGATCATGAATAACTCAGTAAACCAGAGACCAAGCTTCCTATGTGTTTATTCCAGGAATGACAGGCTCTGAAAATAGCCAACCTTGGAGATTCTGAATGGTATGAGCTAAGTGAGCTATGTCTCAAAAGCTTCTTGTTAGGTAAATAATCCCCCCCTTTTTTGGCCCAAATTTTTAACCATATTGTCTGGATATCCTTTGGGTCCTGTACATTTATGATCCATACTCAGAATTTCACCTAATCTCCCATGTCTCTTAAGCCACAATTCAGCCCAACCCTTTGACATCTCATAAATGAATTTACATCATGCTCCTCTGACTTGGAAACTTAGCCCAAACATGCCTTACATGTTATTAGAATGCTTGCAAGGAAATCCTGAAATAATCATTCTTCCACAAAATCTTGCTTAACTGGTCCAGCTCAAGCCTTCTCTTCTTAATTATCCATATGGCCCCTTAACTTTGCATACTCTGCAAGATTTTATTGAGTCTACTGACAATATATTTGTTACTTGAATGTATTCTACCTAAGTTCAGTTTATCTATCTATCTACCTACCTACCTACCTCTCCCACCTTTTCCTTTATTTGCCATATGTTTACATTTACTCTATTTTATTTTATTATAATACCAGTATTATAACTCTTGGACTTTAAGCTATCTGATTAAGGGACCACATCTGAAATGCTTTTTGCAAATGCCCAAGATCAAATCTGCTGCCTCAGTGCCTGGGGAATACTTGATGGTGATAACTTGTTCAATATACAATATCTCCAGGGCACTGGCTCCTAGCAGCATTGCTTAAACATTTTGCATTACTTAGCTTTAAATGTTCCAGCTTTATGAAGCAACTGACAAAGGATTAATCTCCAAAATTTACAAGCAGCTCATGCAGCTCAATATCAAACAAACGAACAACCCAATCCAAAAATGGGCAGACCTACATAGACATTTCTCCAAAGAAGATATACAGATTGCCGACAAACACATGAAAGAATGCTCAACATCATTAATCATTAGAGAAATGCAAATCAAAACTACAATGAGATCTCATCTCACACCAGTCAGAATGGCCATCATTAAAAAAATCTACAAACAATAAATGCTGGAGAGGGTGTGGAGAAAAGGGAACCCTCTTGCACTGCTGGTGGGAATGTAAATTGATACAGCCACTATGGTGAACAGTATGGAGGTTCCTTAAAAAACTAAAAATAGAACTACCATATGACCCAGAAATCCTACTACTGGGCATATGCCCTAAGAAAACCATAATTCAAAAGGAGTCATGTACCACAATGTTCATTGCAGCTCTGTTTACAATAGCCAGGACATGGAAGCAACCTAAGTGTCCATCAACAGATGAATGGATAAAGAAGATGTGGCGCATATATACAATGGAATATTACTCAGCCATAAAAAGAAACAAAATTGAGTTATTTGTAGTGAGGTGGATGGACCTAGAGTCTATCATACAGAGTGAAGTAAGTCAGAAAGAGAAAAACAAATACCGTATGCTAACACATATATATGGAATCTAAGAAAAAAAAAATGGTCATGAAGAACCTAGGGGCAAGACGGGAATAAAGGCGCAGACCTACTAGAGAATGGACTTGAGGATATGGGGAGGGGGAAGGGTAAGCTGGGACAAAGTGAGAGAGTGGCATGGACATATATACACTACCAAACGTAAATTAGATAGCTAGTGGGAAGCAGCCGCATAGCTTAGGGAGATCAGCTCGGTGATTTGTGACCACCTAGAGGGGTGAGATAGGGAGGGTGGGAGGGAGGGGGACGCAAGAGGGAAGAGATATGGGGATATATGTATATGTATAACTGATTCATTTTGTTATAAAGCAGAAACTAACACCATTGTAAAGCAATTATACTCCAATAAAGATGTTAAAAAAAATGTTACAGCTTTTTTGCTCAGGAAAGCTAATGAAAGAGAAACATTAAAATGAAGGCTAATGACTGTAGAGAAAAGTTATGTAGCACACTTCACAGACAATACATGAGACTGTAGCTTCATTTATTATGTAACACATTTATTATGATCAGAACACAGCCTTTTCCCGGATGTCATTTTCAGCTGATGTGTCACAGCATGAAAGAGCCTGAAGATTACATCTACTTCCCATTCTTGGCTCATTACAAGGCAGGAAGAACAGAAGGCCAAGGGATCTTGTAATTCTGATTTATATATGAAGAGCAGGGGTGGTATTAAGTCCCTAGGCCAACACTTAAACCTAAGACTACCTGGAAACTAAACAGGAGGAGGAAAAAAAAAAAAAAACAGGCTCTATTATACACACAGCCAGTATCAAATAAACTCTGAAAGATTTATCTAGCAATGCTGTTGAAATTCAGTTCAAGCCTGTATTTGTTTATCTGTTTGATTTTTACTGAGGCTGAGGCTAGAAGAAGCAGAAGAGCAAATACCCCATGTAGGGTCTGTATTTGAGAACTACTGTGAGGCAGGTTAACTGATGAAGTTCATGTGTCAAGGAGAAAATCTGCTTTGAGCTACTTCAGATCTTGGGAGGTGCAAATCTTCTTGGGCCCTGATATTAAAGTCCTGTGAGTGTGAAACTAGGTCTACTTGGCAGGATAGAGCAGCAAATGACATTTTGGAGACTGGCCTAATCTGATGAACAATTAACTCACATGCCCCTGAAATTTGCCTTTACAACCATTGTCTATGCTCAAGTCAAGATGAAAAGTCAAACTGAAAATGTATTGGTTTAGAAATGAAATGACCTCTAACATGAATTAAAGCAATCCCTCTGTTTACTGTCACCTTTCTACAATTCTTGTGTCACCTGAAACCTTTTTTCACTCTAAACCACCTGCCTTCATATTCACCCACTCTACTTCCTACCTGGCTTTCTATTTATTGACTCACGAGCATTGGTCACACATTTGGTGCTATTTCTGTTTCAGGGTTATCCAAGTTAATGTGTAACTAACTGGCTTACCTGTAGTTCTTTTGAGTTAGATTAGTCAGAGACAAATGCATAAATAAAGAGGTGAGGGGACTCTAAAGGAGACAGCAGTTTTACTGCACCCTCATAACAAGAAGACTTTCATTTCACGGGAGATTGGGACCAGTGAAATTCTGTGAAAATGCCAAGTTTCATGGAACCAGATTTATGAAGGAGCTAAGATAAAAATGCTTCAAATTTTACTTTTAAAGTAGTGGAATACTGGGGAGAGAGATGTGTGCTATCTGAGTAAGGAAGGGTTGTTCAAAGGTGTGTGTGAAAGAGTGGGTGGGAGGACTATCACAGCCTAAATATAAATTCCAATGACAAGATCCATTGAGCCAACACATCAAGAGGCAACCCAGGAAGGAGATCAAATGAAAATGTCAAAGTATCAATGAAAAAAATCACTCATCATACCAAAAACCAGAAAGATCTCAAACTGAATGCAAAAAGATAATCATTAGATGCCAACACTAAGATGACAGAGATCTTAGAATTATCTGAAAAAGATTTAAAAGCAGCCAAAATAAAAATTCTTCAGCTAGCAATTACGAACATGCTTGAAAAAAGTGGATAAAAAGAACGTCTCTGCAAAGAAACAGAAGAACCAAATGGAAATTTTAGAGCTGGAAATTACAGTAGCTAAAATAAATAAATAAACACCTCAATAGATGAACTCAACATCAGAAGGGAGAGGCGAGAGTAAAGAATCAGTGAATTTGAAGATAGACCAACAGAAAGTGCTCAGTCTGAACAATGAAATAAAAATAGACTGAAAAATAAATGAATAAAATTTATGGACCGGTGGGACTCTAACAGGTCCTAATATTTAATGATCTAAAGATCTCTAATATTTGTGCCATTTAGGTCTCAGAAGGAGAGGAGAGAGAGGCAGGGTAGAAAAAGTACTGGAAGAAACAAGGGCTGAGACAAAATGACTGACTCAAGAAGCTGTGCAAGCCCCATGTAGGCCAAAAGAAGAGAAAGAGAGAGGACACAAATTACCAACATAAGGGATGAAACAAGAGATATTATTACAGACCCTACAGACATAAAAAGGATAATAAGGTGTGGCGGGTTGAATGGTGGCCTCAAAGATAACAGGTCCTCATCCCTAGGACCTGTAAATATTACCTTATTTAGGAAAAAGGTCTTTGTGGAAGTGATTAAATTAATGATCTTGAGATGGAGAGATTATCTTGAATCATCTAGATGAGCACTAGATGCCATCACATGTATTTTTATAAGATGGAAGCAGAGGGAGATTGGATACATACAGAAGAGGAGTAGACATGTAATGACAGAGGCAGGGAGTGGAGTGGTATGGCCCCAAGTCAGGAAATATCACCAGAAGTTGGAAGAAGGTAAAGAATGGATTGTTCCCTAGGGCTGCCAGAGAGAGCATGGTCCTGCTGATAGTTTGTTTTGGTCAAATAAAAGTTATATTGGACTAATTTTATCCAGAAGTGTGAAAAAATAAACTTCTGTTGCTTTAAGCCGCCAAGTTTATATTAATTTGTCACAGCAGCCATAGAGAACTTAACACACATGGGCATACTATGAACAACTCGCACACGTAAATGTGACAAATAAAATTAACCAATTCCTAGAAGAGCACAAACTTCCTCACTTCAGCCAATATGAAGTAAATAATTTGAATAACCCTATAACTATTTAGGAAATTGAGTTCCTAATTCTAAAGTTCCACAAACAGGAATCTCTAGGGCCAGATGGTTTCACTGGAGAATTCTACCAAATACTTAAAAGATAATTAATGGGGCTTCCCTGGTGGCACAGTGGTTAAGAATCCACCTGCCAATGCAAGGGACACGGGTTCGAGCCCTGACCTGGGAAGATCCCACATGCCATGGAGCAACTAAGCCCGTGCGCCACAACTACCGAGCCTGAGCTCAAGAGCCCGCAAGCCACAACTACTGAGCCCACGTGCCACAACTACTGAAGCCTGCGCACCTAGAGCCCTTGCTTCTCAACAAGAGAAGTCACAGCAATGGGAAGCCCATGCACCACAATGAAGAGTAGCGCCCGCTCACCGCAACTAGAGAAAGCCCGTGCACAGCAACGACGACCCAACACAGCCAAAAATAAAAGCAAATAAATTTATTTTAAAAGATAATTAACATCAATTCTACATAATCTCTTCCATAAAATATAAAAAGAGGGAACACTTCCCAATATATTTTATGAAGTTAATATTGCCCTGATACCAATACCAGATAAAGACAGTACAAAAGAAGAAGCCTAAAAAGCAGTATCCCTCATGAATATAAATGCAGACATCCTTTGCAACATATTACCAAACAGAATTCAGTGATATGTAAAACTAATTATATACTACAGCCAAATGGGGTTTATTTGTGAATGCAAGCTGGTTCAACATTAAAAAAAATCAAACACCATATACAAAAGTTAATTTTAAAAAGATCATAGACTTCATATCCATCAAATGACTAGTACTTGGAATATATAAAGAACAATCAAAAATTTCAACAGGAAAAAAACAAACTATCCAATTAGAAAATGAGGAAAAGACATGAAGAGACATTTCATTGAAGAGGAGGTATAGATGAGCACATGAAAGATGTTCATCATTGTTAGTCTTTAGGAAAATGAAAATTAAAACCACAATGAGGTATCACTATCTACCTATTAGAATGGCTATAATAATTTTTAAAATAGTGATAATGTCAAATGCTGGTGAATACTGAAAAAATGGATCACAATTTGGAAGTTTTGTAAAAAACTAAAGTCAACATATAGTCAACCTACCAGGGGGTGGTGGTGGTGGTGTGATGAATTGGGAGATTGAGATTGACATATATACACTGATGTGTATAAAATGGATGACTAATAAGAACCTGCTGTATAAAAAAATAAAAGAAAATTCAAGATTAAAAAAATATATATACCTACATATGGCCCAGCAACCACACTGCTGGGAATTTCTCCCAGAGAAATGAATACTCGTGTTTACACAAAAATGTATTCAGGGATGTTAGTAGAAACTTTATTTGTAATAGCTAAAAACTGGAAATAACCCAAGTGTCTTTCAATGGGTGGTTAAAGAAAGTGTGGTGCATTCATTCCAAGGAAAATTCTCAGTAATTAAAAACAATGAACTAGCAATATACACAACAACCTGTGTGAATCTCCAAGGAACTATGCTGAGTGAAAAAGGCCAGTCCCCCAAATTTACATATGTATGAATCAATTTATAAAACGTTTTTGAGAAAATTATAAAACTGCAAACAGATTAGTGGTTTCCAGAGTTAATGAGGGATTTAGGGCAGGAAGAACGTGGGCATGGCTATAAAAGGTCAACGTAGGGAATACTTGCAGTGAGGGAGATGTTCTATATCTAGAATATGTAAATGTCATTATCCTGGTTGTGATATTGTACTATAGTTTTTCAAGATATTACCATTAAAGGAAACTGGGTAAAGGGTACAGAAGATTAGTCTGTATTATTTCTTATAATTGCATGGGAGTCTACAATCATTTCAAAATAAAAATGTTTAATTTAAAAAATCCATGAGAAAAAAAGAACTTTTTATATAAAGCAATTTACACGTAGCAGATATTAGAAAAATACATAAAAAGTAAGAATAAATTTAAAATAAAAATTCTGTACTGTTATACTTAGATGTATAACTTTCCAGACATTTTTCTATATAGACATAAATATGAATATATGTATTTTCTGTGAAATGGGATCATACTATGTATACTCTTCTATAAACTTCTTTTTCTAATTAAATATATGTAGTGAATATATATTTCATGCCTCTAAATATTTATTTTTATGATTGCATAATTTCATAAGATGGATATACCCTCAATAATCTAACAAATGCCCCTGTGTTAGACATTTGGGTTATTTCTAAGTTTTATATATAATCTTATAGTAAACATCCTTTTTCATAAATGACTGATCAGTATTTGCTGTGTCAATGTATATAAATACTTTTAAGGTGTTTAAGAAATTTTGCTCACTTTTGTGTCTCCAGTGCCTCAGGTCAGGCTTGGTATTCAATAATTATATGTTTAACGAATTAATGAGTAAGATATTGTCAAATTGTTCTCCAAAATGGTCATATTAATTTAAAATTCTTATTCTCCTAAATTTGGGCATTATCATTTGAAAAATTCTAGCTTATTTAGGGTAAACATCTCATTATTAAAATTGATATTTTCTTTTTACTAATTAGTTGGATTACGTTTTCAAATGTTGAATGTCCATTTATATTTTCTATTTTATGAGTGTAGGGTTTGTGAATTTTGCTACTACTTCCATTGGATAATTTGTGTCTTATATTCAAGAGCTCTTTTTATTTTTAAACATCTTTATTGCTGTGTAATTGCTTTACATTGTTCTGTTAGTTGCTGCTATATAACAAAGTGAATCAGCTATACATATACATATAGCTCTATATCCCCTCCCTCGTGCATCTCCCTCCCACCCTCCCTATCCCACCCCTCTAGGTGGCCACAACGCACCCAGCTGATCTCCCTGTGCTATGCAGCTGCTTCCCACTAGCTATCTATTTTACATTTGGTAGTGTATTTACGTCAATGCCACTCTCTCACTTCCTCGCAGCTTACCCTTCCCCCTCCCCGTGTCCTCAAGTCCATTCTCTATGTCGGCGTCTTTACTCCTGTCCTGCCCATAGGTTATTCAGAACCACTTTTTTTTTCTTTTTTTTTTTAAAGATACCATATATATGTGTTAGCATATGGTATTTGTTTTTCTCTTTCTGACTGACTGCACTCTGTATGACAGACCCTAGGTCCATCCACCTCACTACAAATAACTCAATTTTGTTTCTTTTTATGACTGAGTAATATTCCATTGTATATATATGCCACATCTTCTTTATCCATTCATCTGTTGATGGATACTTAGGTTGCATCCCTGTCCTGTCTGCTGTAAGTAGTGCTGCAATGAACATTGTGGTACATGACTCTTTTTGAATTACGGCTTTTTCAGGGTATATGCCCAGTAGTGGGATTGCTGGGTCATATGGTAGTTCTATTTTTAGTTTTTTAAGGACCTCCATACTGTTCTCCATAGTGGCTGTATCAATTTACATTTCCACCAACAGTGTAAGAGGGTTCCCTTTTCTCCATACCCTCTCCAGCATTTATTGTTTGTATATTTTTTGATGATGGCCGTTCTCACCAGTGTGAGGTGATACCTCATTGTGGTTTTGATTTGCATTTCTCTAATGATTAGTGATGTTGAGCATCCTTTTATGTGTTTGTTGGCAATCTGTATATCTTCTTTGGAGAAATGTCTGTTTAGGTCTTCTGTGCATTTTTGGATTGGGTTGTTTGTTTTTTTGATATTGAGCTGCATGAGCTGCTTGTAAATTTTGGAGATTAGTCCTTTGTCAGTTGCTTCATTTGCAAATATTTTCTCCAGTTCTGAGGGTTGTCTTTTCGTCTTGTTTATGGTTACCTTTGCTGTGTAAAAGCTTTTAAATTTCATTAGGTCCCATTTGTTTATTTTTGTTTTAATTTCCATTTCTCTAGGACATGGGTTAAAAAGGATCTTGCTGTGATTTATGTAAAAGAGTGTTCTTCCTGTGATTTGCTCTAAGAGTTTTATACTGTCTGGCCTTACATTTAGGTTTTTAATCCATTTTGAGTTTATTTTTGTGTATGGTGTTAGGAACTGTTCTAATTTCATTCCTTTACATGTAGCTGTGCAGTTTTCCCAGCACCACTATTGAAGAGGCTGTCTTTTCTCCACTGTATGTTCTTGCCTCCTTTATCAAAGATAAGGTGACCATATGTGCGTGGGTTTATCTCTGGGCTTTCTATCCTGTTCCATTGATCTATATTTCTGTTTTTGTGCTAGTATGATACTGTCTTGATTACTGTAGCTTGTAGTATAGTCTGAAGTCAGGGAGCCTGATTCCTCCAGCTACGTTTTTCTTTCTCAAGATTGCTTTGGCTATTCAGGGTCTTTTGTGTTTCCATACAAATTGTGAAATTTTTTGCTCTAGTTCTGTGAATATGCCATTGGTAGTTTTATAGGGATTGCATTGATACTGTAGATTGCTTTGGGTAGTATAGTCATTTTCACAATGTTGGATCTTCTAATCCAAGAACCTGGTATATCTCTCCCTCTATTTGTATCATCCTTAATTTCTTTCATCAGTGTCTTATAGTGTTCTGAATACAGGTCTTTTGTCTCCTTTGGTAGGTTTATTCCTAGGTATTTTATTCTTTTTGTTGCAATGGTAAATGGGAGTGCTTCCTTAATTTCCCTTTCAGATTTTTCATCATTAGTGTATAGGAATGCAGGAGATTTCTGTGCATTAATTTTTTTATCCTGCTGTTTTACCAGATTCATTGATTAGCTCTTGTAGTTTTCTGGTAGCATCTTTAGGATTCTCTATGTGTAGTATCATGTCATCTGCAAACAGTGACAGCTTTACTTCTTCTTTTCCAATTTGGATTCCTTTTATTTCTTTTTCTTCTCTGATTGCTGTGGCAAAAACTTTCAAAACTATGTTGAATAATAGTGGTGAGAGTGGGCAACCTTGTCTTGTTCCTGATCTTAGTGGAATGATTTCAGTTTTTCACCATTGAGAATGATGTTTGCTGTGGGTTTGTCATATATGGCCTTTATTATGTTGAGGTAAGTTCCCTCTATGGCTACTGTCAAGAGAGTTTTTATAATAAATGGGTGTTGAACTTTGTCAAAAGCTTTTTCTGCATCTGTTAACATTATCATATAGTTTTTATCCTTCAATTTGTAAATATGGTGTATCACATGGATTGATTTGCGTATATTGAAGAATCCTTGCATTCTTGGGATAAATCCCAATTGATCATGTTATCTGATCATTTTAATGTGCTGTTGGATTCTGTTTGCAAGTATTTTGTTGAGGATTTTTGCATTTATGTTTTTCAGTGATATTGACCTGTAGTTTTCTTTTTTTGTGACGTCTTTGTCTGGTTTTGGTATCAGGGTGATGGTTGCCTTGTAGAATGAGTTTTTGAGTATTCCTCCCTCTGCTATATTTTGGAAGAGTTTGAGAAGGAGGGATGATAACTCTTCTCTAAATGTTTATAGAATTCGCCTGTGAAGCCATCTGGTCCTGGACTTTTGTTTGTTGGAAGATTTTTAATCACAGGTTCAATTTCAGTGCTTGTGATTGGTCTTTTTATATTTTCTGTTTCTTCCTGGTTCAGTCTTGGAAGGTTGTGCTTTCCTAAGATTTGTCCATTTCTTCCAGGTTGTCCATTTCATTGGCATATAGTTGCTTGTAGTAATCTGTCATGATCCTTTGTATTTCTGCAGTGTCAGTTGTTACTTCTTTTCCATTTCTAATTCTGTTGATTTTGAGTCTTCTCCCTTTTTTTCTTGATGAGTCTGGCCAATGGTTTATCAATTTTGTTTATCTTCTCAAGGAACCAGCTTCTACGTTTATTGATCTTGGCTGTTGTTTCCTTCATTTCTTTTTCATTTATTTCTGATCTGATCTTTATGATTCCTTTCCTTCTGCTATCTTTGGGGCTTTTTTTGTTCTTCTTCCTCTGGTTGCTTTAGGGGTAAGGTTATGTTGTTTATTTGAGATATTTCTTGTTTCTTGAGGTAGGATTGTATTGCTATAAACTTCCCTCTCAGAACTGCTTTTGCTGCATCCCATAGGTTTTGGGTTGTCGTGTTTTCATTGTCATTTGTTTCTAGGTATTTTTTGAACTCCTTTTTGATTTCTTCAGTGACCTCTTGGTTGTTTAGTAGCATATTGTTTAGCCTCCATGTGTTTTTGTTTTTTACAGTTTTTTTTTTCCTGTAACTGATAATGTAGTCTCATAGAGTTGTGGTCAGAAAAGATACTTGATATGATTTCAATTTTCTTAAATTTACCAAGGCTTGATTTGTGTCCCAAGATATGATGTATCCTGGAGAATGTTCCAGGAGCACTTGAGAAGAAAGTGTATTCTGTTGCTTTTGGATGGAATGTCCGATAAGTATCAATTTAGTCCATCTCTTTTAATGTGTCATTTAAAGCTTGTGTTTCCTCATTTATTTTCATTTTGGATGATCTGTGCATTGGTGAAAGTGGGGTGTTAAAGTCCCCTACTATTATTGTGTTTCTGTCGATTTCCCCTTTGATGTCTGTTAGCATTTGCCTTATGTATTGAGGTGCTCGTATGTTGCATGCATAAATATTTACAGTTATTATATCTTCTTCTTGGATTGATCCCTTGATCATGATGTAGTGTGCTTGTCTCTTGTAATGGTCTTTATTTTAAAGTCTATTTTGTCTGATATGAGAATTGCTGCTCCAGCTTTTTTTTGATTTCCAATTGCATGGAATATCTTTTTCATCCCCTCACTTTCAGTCTGTATGTGTCCCTAGGTCTGAAGTGGCTCTCTTGTAGACAGCATATATATGGGTCTTATTTTTGTATCCATTCAGCCAGTGTATATCTTTTGGTTGGAACATTTAATCCATTTACATTTAAGGTAGTTGTCAATATGTATGTTTTTGTTACCATTTTCTTAATTGTTTTAGGTTTGTTTTTGTAGGTCTTTTCCTTCTCTTGTGTTTCCTGCCTAGAGAAGTTCCTTTCGCATTTGTTGTAAAGCTGGCTTAGTGGTGCTGAATTCTCTTAACTTTTGCTTGTCTGTGAAGTTTTTAATGTCTCCTTCGAATCTGAATGAGATCCTTGCCCGGTAAAGTAATCTTGGTTGTAGGTTTTCCCCTTTCATCACTTTAAATATGTCCTGCTACTCCCTTCTGGCTTGCAGAGATTCTGCTGAAAGATCAGCTGTTAACCTTATGGGGATTCCCTTACGTGTTATTTGTTGCTTTTCCCTTGCTGCTTTTAATATTTTTTCTTTGTATTTAATTTTTGATAGCTTGATTAAAGTGTGTCTTGACATGATTCTCCTTGGATTTATCCGGTATGGGACTCTCTTCACTTCCTGGGCTTGATTGACTATTTCCTTTCCCATGTTAGGGACGTTTTCAACTATAATCTCTTCACATATTTTCTCAGATGCCTTCTTTTTCTCTTCCTCTTCTGGGACCCCTAGAATTCAAATTCTGGTGCATTTAATGTTGTCCCAGAAGTCTTTGAGACTGTCTTCAATTATTTTCATTCTTTTTTCTTTATTCTGCTCTGCAGTGGTTATTTCCACTATTTTATCTTCCAGTTCACTTATCTGTTCTTGTACCTCATTTATTCTGCTATTGATTCCTTCTAGAGAATTTTCAATTTCATTTATTGTGTTGTTCATCCGTGTTTGTTTGCTCTTTACTTCTGCAAGGTCCTTGTTAAACTCTTCTTGTATTTTCTCCATTCTATTTACAAGATTTTGGATCATCTTTACTATCATTATTCTGAATTCTTTTTCAGGTAGACTGCCTATTTCCTCTTCATTTGTTTGGTGTTGTGTATTTTTAACTTGCTCCTTCATCTGCTGCATTTTTTTCTGTCTTCTCATTTTGCTTAACTTACTGTGTTTGGAGTCTTCTTTTCATAGGCTGCATGTCCGTAGTTCCCGTTGTTTTTGGTGTCTGCCCCCAGAGGGTAAGATTGGTTCAGTGGCTTGTGTTGGCTTCTTGGTGGAGGGGACTGGTGCCTATGTTCTGGTGGGTGGGGCTGGATCTTGTCTTTCTGGTGAGCAGGTCCACATCTGGAGGTGTGTTTTGGGGTGTCTGTGAACTTAGTATGATTTTAGGCAGCCTCTCTCCTAGTGGGTGGGGTTGTTTTCCTGTCTTGCTATTTGTTTGGCATGGGGCGTCAAGCACTGGAGCTTTCTGGCCGTTGGGTGGAGCTGGGTCTTAGTGTTGAGATGGAGATCTCTGGGAGAGGTCTTGCTGATTGATATTACGTGGAGCCTGGAGGTCTCTAGTGGTCCAATGTCCTGTTCTCGGCTCTCCCACCGCAGAGGCTCAGGCCTGACACCAGGCCAGAGCACCAAGACCCTGTCAGCTACAGGGACCCACAATAGGAGACTCCACTGAAGACGCTAAATCTGCAGGAGCTAGAGGTGCAGAGGCATTTTTTTCAGAGGGTTTGCAGCTTGCTTGAATGGCAGAAAGGGAGAAAACGAGAAGATCCTCTAGGGCAAGGGAGGAGCAGTAAGTCAAGAGCTCTTTATGTAATTATACCATTATACCTTTTAAATCAATATTATATATATTTCCCAGTTTATATTTTGCCTTTTAGTGTTTTCTACTCACATGCATTTTATATGTTGAGCAATACTTACCTTATGTAGCATACTTAAGAAATAATACTTGTTAGTGTTCCCTTACCTTGCTTTGACTGCTTATTTGTGTATATTCCTTAAATCCAAGGACTTCTTGAAGCATCTTCCACAATGATCAGTATTTTTCTCTTCGAATGCACCTAGATAGAGTATTAAACACAAAACTTTCTTTTTAAGTTGTAATATTACTGTATTTTTAAATTAGGGTTTAGGATTATAGATAATATCCTCCTTAATGTCCTATAGATAATAGCCCTTAAATGTAACTAGTAGCAGAAAAATCAGGGTGTCCACTGGGATTTTGTTTAATCTCATGGGGACTGTCATCGAATTCAATTGCTGATTGAAATCTGAATCTTTATAAAAAGGGATACAGATTGCCTTCAAAAGTATATTCACAGCATTCAAGGCACAGGCAAACATGTAAGTTTTTGTATTCTCTTTAATCTTGTTTAATGAAACTTCTGTGCCATATAATCACAGAAGATATTAATTGAAAAGTAATAATCTCATGTAAAGCAGAGAGCATGGCCTCAAACTCTTCTCTTAACCATAAACCAGTGTTTTGCAAAGTATTGTCCACAGACCACCTCCATCAGAAGCTCCTCATATACCTATATTTTGGGGACCACCAAGGCTTCCAAGATTCTGAGGGTAGAGACTAGGATTCTTCATTTGTAAGAAACTCCCTCAAGTAATTCTTATGCAAACTAAAAGTTGGAGAAGTGTTGCCACAAGTCAGTACTGCCAAATGGCAGTCTATTGGCCATCTAAGTAAAACTTTGTTCTTTGTTTAGGGCCTTTTATTCTTGACTAGATAATAATTAGCTTATTCTTAGGTCCCCATCAATATCTGGGAGGTGAGCATAAAATGGAGTTTAAAAGTGGCCATTTCTTTCATAAACATTCTCTCATCTTCAATTTCATGGGCACTAAGAACATCAGACTGGCAGAATGAGGGCAAGAAGTCAAGAAGGCTGAGATGGGATGAGAAGCTGTGTCGTTACTGGTTCCCAGGAGAGACTGGCACATCCACATGTGCTGTTGAATTCGCTGTACGCCTAGAGTAGTGGGAGCAAGCTGGCAAATCTGGGAGCGGAGGAGCTAGTGGGAGGAGGGGAGAGGGTGAGGAGTGGTGTGCAGTGCTTAACCGTGGGAAGAAGCTAATAATTGTGAACCATGATCAAGGAGGAACACTGCAATTTCAGGCCATTTATCAGTAGATGTTTGAAAAATGAGTGAAGGCTTATCAGGAAGACAGATGTGTGTGTGTGTGTGTGTGTGTGTCTGTCTGTAGGAAGTACAGAGGTGCAGGAATATTAGGCAGAACCAGGTAATGTCTAAATAATTCTAGCTAGTAATTCTACCTTGCCTCCACTTGCCCTCGCCAGCTGAGATGGACACAGCTAGCCAAATTAGCTGTGATGGAGGAGGTGGGCCTGTTACCAGAAACACTGCTCATAGACTACTATGTTCAATATAGAGTATTCCAAGGCAATCTGAATTGTCTCAGTTTTATTTTTATTTTATATTTTAAAATTGTACTGAAGTATAGTTGATTTACAATGTTGTGTTAATGTCTGCTGGGTGATTTAGTTATTCTTTTCCGTTATGGTTTATCAAAGGATATTGAATATAGTGTGTTATACAGCAGGACCTTGTTTATCCATCCTATATATAATACTTCGCATCTGCTAATCCCAAACTCCCAATCCTTCCCTCCCCTACCCCCTCTCCCCCTTGGCAACCACAAGTCTGTTCTCTATGTCTGTGAGTCTGTTTCTGTTTCATAGATAAGGTCATTTGTATTGTATTTTAGATTCCACATATAAGTGATATCATATGGTATTTGTCTTTATCTTTCTGACTGACTTCGCTTAGTATGATAATCTCTAGGTCCATCCATGTTGCTTCAAATGGCATTATTTCATTCTTTTTTATGGCTGAGTAATATTACATTGTGTGTGTGTGTGTGTGTGCGTGCGCATGCCTGTGTCTGTGTGTATATGTGTGTGTGTGTGTGTGTGTGTGTGTGTGTGTATACACCACTTTTTCTTTATCCATTCATCTGTCAGTGGACACTTAGGTTGTTTCCATGTCTTGGCTATTGTAAATAGTGCTGTTATGAACGTAGGGGTGCATGTATCTTTTCAAATTATAGTTTTTTTCTGGATATATGCCCAGGAGTGGGATTGCTGGATCTTATGGCAACTCTATTTTTATTTTTTTGAGGAACCTCCGTACTGTTCTCCATAGTGGCTTGCACCAATTTACATTCCCACCAACAGTGTAGGAGGGTACCCTTTTCTCCATACCCTCTTCAGCATTTGTTATTTGTAGACTTTTTAATGGTGGCCGTTCTGACTGGTGTAAGGTGTGGTACCTCACTGTAGTTTTGATTTGCATTTCTCTAATAACTAGCGATGTTAAGCATCTTTTCATGAGCCTATTGGTCATCTGTTTTTCTTCTTTGGAGAAATGTCTATTTAGGTCTTCTGCCCATTTTTCAATTGGGTTGTTTGTCTTTTTGTTTTTGAGTTGTATGAGCTGTTTGTATATTTTGGAAAATAAGCCCTTGTCAGTTGCATCATTTGCAAATATGTTCTCCCATTCTGTAGGTTTCTTTTCTTTTTGTTTATGGTTTCCTTTGCTGTGCAATAGCTTATAAGTTTGATTAGGTCCCATTTGTTTATTTTTGCTTTTATCTCTATTGCCTTGGGAGACTGATCTAGGAAAACATTGGTATGATTTATGTCAGAGAATGTTTTGCCTATGTTCTCTTCTGTGTTCTCTTCTGGTGTGATATCTTATATTTAAGTCTTTAAGCCATTTTGAGTTCATTTTTATGTATGGTGTGAGGGTGTGTTCTAACTTCATTGATTTGCATGCAGCTGTCCAACTTTCCCAATACCACTTGCTGAAGATACTATCTTTTCCCCATTGGATATTCTTGCCTCCTTTGTCGAAAATTAATTGACCATAGGTGTGTGGGTTTATTTCTGGTCTTTCTATTCTGTTCCACCGATTGTCTCAGTCTTAAAGTCTAAATACCACCTGGGGAGAAATGATCATCAGTCCTCTCCTTTGCAAGAGCGTGAGGCTGAGGATGGGGTGAGGTAGAGGTGGACAGGCAATATTAGCAGATTTTTAAGGGGAAACTCAAAGTCCCGTCACTTCAGCCTCATTTTTAAAATTGAGATACAGTTGACATATAATATTGTGATAGTTTTAAGTGTACAGCATAATGATTTGATCTATAAATACGCTGTGAAATTATTACCTCAATAAATTTAGCTAACATCCATTACCACACACAGTTACAGATTTTTTTTTCTTGTGATGAGAACTTTTACGATCTACTCTCTTAGCAACTTTCAAATACACAACAGAGTATTGCTAACTATAGTCACTATGCTGTACATTATATCCCCTGGGCTTATTTATCTTATAGCTAGAAGTTTGTACCTTTTGACCACCTTCACCTATTTTGCCCTTCATTCTTCATTTTATTTCAGCCTTTATTCATTCTTCATTCTTAAGAAGAGAGTTCTGACATGTTCTCAGGAACAGAGTAAAGTTCCTGAGACCACGGAGGGGCTTTGGTAGAAGATGGCTGGGGGACTGGACTGAGAGACCCCACAATTCCTCTTTTAATTTTTGGATCTACTCATTCTGCAAATGTCTTTCTATTTATTCTTGTTGCCCTAAAAATGGGCCTCTGGATGCCTCCTTCTCAAGAGGAACCCACAACCCAACATCAGGAAGTAAGCAGGGTGAGTTTCCAGGGAAGGGAGCATTAAGCAAGCTGTTTAGGCAGCTTCTTGACCATGAGATGAACTAGAAGGGCCATGAAGGTGATATGGTTCTAGAACCATGGTAGGAGAACAGACTGGCACCTGGAAGCAGCACCAGTCAGTGGCTATAGAGGGCAATGTCCAGTGTGTATTCTGCTTAATAAGGGTGTATTACCTCATGGTGGCCACTTGAGGATTAAGGGATTAGGGTTCTAGGCATCCCATTTCCACCTTGAGACACAACTAATGGGGTGGGTCTATGAGGGTGTTGGGCAACCTGTATGGAGCATACTAAATAAATCCTATAGTTATATTACCTATATGTTCCTATAGTCTTCATATAAACTGAGTCAGATGCCTCAAAGCAGTAGTGATAACAAGTTAGAGGCTAATACAGAAGGGGGGATTTATTTCAGCAAAGCACCATCATAAGAGAAAGTATATCCATGTAAATATGTTCAAATTTCCTCAGACACTGTAAATATAGAGAAAATGATGGGATGGTCCTAGAGACTTCCATCAATTGGCAGTACCTTCTTCTGAAGGTCCTATGCTTCAGGCATGTTTCCTGATGTCTCAATATCAACTTTGCATAATGTTTAAGACTATGCCCTAGATAACTGGGTACTCCCATTACTCTCTCTCATGTCCAGTTGACCTTTGTGTTTGCTTCGTGGGTAGACAGCAATGTGGAGATGACACATATTTGTTAGCTGAATGTTGGAAGGACCTACCTTTCTTCTACAGTGTTAGAAGATGAGTGTTTATATAGGAGAATATCCTCCTCTTAAGGGTTTTCTCTGTTTCTATCTCTGTCTCTCTGTCTCTCTCTTTGTCCCTCTCTCTCTCTCTCCCCCCCTCTGTGTGTGTGTGTGTGTCTCTGTGTGTGTGTGTGTGTGTGTGTATATATATATGCCTCCAATAGGTATAATGCCACTTTCCATGAATTTCTATCAGTAAGTTAAGATTTGAATGATTATTATATAGGTTATATTATATAAAATATATTATATAGATTATTACATAGGTGTATTGTGAAACAGATGACTATTATGTAGATTAGAAGATTAGGAGCCAGGGGCCTCACAAAGTTAAGCTGTTTTTATTAAGTTGCACAGCTCAGTAAGGTGGAAACATGGAGCAGATCCCAGACCTTCTGGCTCCAAGGGATTGTGTCCAACAGACATGACTGTTCTATTTGTACAGTGTCTGGCACATTGTAGGTGCTAAAAATATATTTTTGAGTAAATGAATAAATGTCTCAAAGTGTTTGGGTCATGACCTGATGACCTCATTCTTTTTTCTTTGTTTTGATCTGCTGTGTCAGCCTAGGTGGGTACTCAGTTTTTCTCATGACAAAATCTCAGTCACCTTTTGCCCCCATGGGGACTTTCTGTAGTTTCTCCATCAGGCTCTTTACTAGCCTTGCCAGGGAGTAAATGTTTTTATTGGAACAGCATGAAATGTGACATTACTCATAGATTCTGGCAGAAAATTAGCGATAGTGAAAACTAGCTCAGCACCGCTGAGCACGATTGCACCTCCTCCCTGGAAGCAGTAAGCTGAGGGACTGCAGGGAGTCATAATGGTCTAACGATGGCTAATGGTGAGGAAACGATGGACCTGAGGCGCATAAGTCAATCTGAACACCGGGATGGCTAATGAAATACTCAGGAGATGCTTGAGCTCATCTGAGCATTGTTCATGGGTGTTTGTCTCTTACTGGACCATACTTTTTTGTTACATAAGGAAAAAGTATAACAATTTGTAGTATATGGAAAGTATCTGAAGGCTGAGATATAGTAAATATCTACTATATAGTAAAGATATATAGTATCTAGATATAGATACAGTAAAGATATAGATATAGTAAAGAAGGCAGATTAGTAATATAGTAAAGATATATAGTAATATATAGGATAGATATAGATATAGTAAAGATATAGATATAGATATAGTAAAGAAGGCAGATTAGTAAAGAAGGCAGATTAGTAAATAAATGGGGAAATATAAGCCCACCTTCACATTCCAGAGCTCCAAGTCCATGATTCTTTCATTGCCTAGGGTTTACTCCCTATTTTAAGTATATGTCAAAATAGAGTATGGCTCCAGTTTTCAGCCTTGGTCTATTTTTTGTTTATATGCAATGATCAATGAGGCAGAAGGTTTAAGGTAGCAAGAGACAGGAGTTTAATCAAAGGCTCATATGATTGCCTTTTCATTCTTCAGTCCAACCAGTGGTACTAACCCTTCTGATATCACAACATTGGTTTCAGTCCTCCCAATACTTGCAAGGTCCTTTTGTTTCAAATATTCACCTTTTAGGAAGAATCAAAATAGAAAGCTTGACTATAACCACAGAGAGCTTCAAAGGTGGGATTTGTCGAATCCTTTTAATAGTTTCCTCTGGAGCAGAAGTGATTGGCAGCAGTGACATAAAGTCAAAACTCCATGACTCACTTGAGGCAGATTCAGGAGCAGCCCCTTCTTTGTGTTCTTTCATAGAAATATTCAACAAGGAGTTGGCAGAGCTTGTAAGCAGACATTCCTAATGTGAACTTTGCAGGCATGACATGTTATGTTTGTAGAAATAATATAAAACATCTTCTGGAAAAAAGCATACATATCTTGAGATGCTTTACTTGAAAATAATAGTTAAGAGTTACAACTTTTTAGTTCTATTTTTTTTTCCAAAATACAATTTTTCCCTTTTTTTGGGAACTGTATGGTGTGAATCAGAAAGCTTTGGACTGATGGGACATTTATTTGCCCAAGGGGCTCCTGGAAGATGCCCACATGTGAAATTATGACAACTGCCTTTTTAGGACTGAAGATGATGCTGAGATGTGCATGAGAGACTCCACTAAACCTTCCTTGTGATCTCTGCATTGATACAAGTCCTTTGTGCAGTGTGGCTGTGTTCTTAGAGGAAGGTGCCAAGTGGATGAGCTATTCCAGAGATTGGAATGGGAAATGAGAACTTTCTGGAACAATTATATGACTCTTCTAGTTGCTACAGTTTTTCAGACAGAGACATTTGATATCATTTCTCTGTCTTCAACACACCCCAAACACTCATTCTTTGTGATAATTTACTTCATGGGAGTGTGGAAATGAGTTGTGGCCATGGATGTTGACTAGAGAGTGAACAGGGTCATGATCCAGAGAAAAGGGCCATGATTACCATAGAAACAAAGCAAAGAAGAAAAGCAAAGTCATACCAGAAAGGAAAATAAGGCAGCTGTTTTGGCAAAACCCCATTCTCACAGCAGCAGTAACTAGGGGAACTGTCCCTGATGCGTCTAGCAAAGATTGCTCCAGAGATGGCCTCTACCAGCCCTAACTTCTATGCTTCAACTCAGAATCATTCTGTTACATCAACTGGTTTTATCTTGACCCTTTTTCATGCCCAACCATTTAACCTCAACCCTATCAAGAATATCATACCAGTCTGAGTGACCATGCATCTTTCTTTAAATTAGGTGAAGCAATGGCTCACCCTAGTCCCAGCCTTTTCTTTATTTTCTGTCTTATTACTTACAAATCCACCCCATTATTACTAGAGATAAAAGTAGCCAAGATTTTTCACTTCTGGACCTCTAACGTTTTGGCTTTACATTGCCCCAGGAAGAGAGCCTCTGATCACGCTATTCTGAAAATACTGTTTTTGCCCAGATTTGGGCAGAGGACTTCCAAGGGCAAATGACTTCTGGTTGGTTAGGGCTGAAATGAGTGCCTCCCATCTCCTCCTCCAGTCAGTGTCTACCTGGAAAGTTCAACAGATATTTGGCCTTCTTGCATATCATTCACTCATTGAGGGGTCAGAGTTAGAAAAAATGTTGTGATTTGCACCATCACACAAATGAGGGTGCTGATTAATTAAGATATTTGAGTAAAATTTATATGTGGGAGGACAGGCCTACTATTCTGAGACTGAAAATGGAGTGTGGATCTCAAAAGATGCTTGCTGGATCTAATGATGTGTACATTTCCCCTCACAGAGGGACGGGGTTTTACTAGAAAGGGACTATTACCCAAAGGCCTTCTCTGAAACTTGGATGCAATCCAAGAGTGAGAACTGAATAAGCAAATTTGCAAATGAAAGAAAAAAAAAGTCTTACCTTAGGTAAACAAGGGTTTCTGGTTATTTATCCATTATTCAAATGCAGATAGAAGGTGTCAAGAATAATAAACTTGCCCTCTTCTTCCAAGTGATAAATCCCTTCTTTATGTTATTTACTTACAAAGAAATAACTACCTAATATTTCTATCAAAGTGAAGTTGTCATGTTCTAACAAATGCCAGGATCATAAGACAAATATAGTCAGAATCTTTTATCCTGCCCTAACGTTCCACTCCTGGGTGACCTGGGACATGCTCTGAGAAATGTCTGGCAAAACTAGTGAATCTCTGGGGGTCATAAATAAAGGCATTGCTGCTTGCTGAGACATGTAGCTCCTTCCTGGAGTAGCTGGGAATTGGTGATAACAAACCACAATAACCCTGGGATTGGAAATGGATTTGAATTTTTTTTTTATAATTATACATTTTGCAATTTTGGCAGTTTTGAAGGTAAAAATGTGTCAGAGGGTAATATGTCTCAAGGACAGTCAGTGTTAAATCAATATTAATTAAATAGGCATATTCTTATTTAACAAAGCATTGAAGTGTGGAGGAAGGGATCTGCTGTAACCATTTTCTTTGGCCATCTGTCAGGTAAGGTAATACCTCCAAATCCCATGCATCAGCATTTTGAAAATATAGCCAATTTTCAGCTTAGGTTGCTTACCTAATGATGTGTTTGCTATCTCAGTTATGATTTACCAGAGGTAAAGCTGTATTATTAAGCAGAAAGGAGGCGCACATATAAAGGCAGTAGAAGTTTTGAAGCAAGAAAAAAAGTGAGGTTAGTTCTTTTAATCAAATCAGAAACCCCAAAGGGTGTGACAGCACATAGAGTTGACGTAACAAGTACTATCTTACCATGAAACATATAGGAGAAATCATTTGTGAGCCAGGCGTGTTGTGGAAATATGGCTGAATAGTCTTTGTCTATCCATTTCATATCTATTAAGGACCATGGTCATTACCATACTCACCATCATATAAAGCACATAAAGGAAAAAGAAAGTTCCATGAAAAGTAAAAAATCCCATCCTGTCAATTGGTTATATTTGTTCAGAAGTATAGATATCCTAATGGAATGGTCAGCAAGACCTGAATGTCACTTCTGATGAAGATGTTACTAAAAGCTGGGAAGAATAGTGAGGACAGATCCCAAGAGCCATAAGAACAAAGCTCATTGTAAGCGTTGTTTGTCCTTTTGCCAACCATGGAACTTTAAGAACATCATTCTGAGCTTTTTACAGATAAAAGCGTATCAAATTTTATTAGAACCATTCCACGTGGCACTGTCCAGGGTACTGACTCAGCTAAAGTGACATGCTTGTCTCAGTTGAAAAAGTCAGAGTCCCTTACCTCAGGGCCTCACCTCCTGTCTCCTTTGACCTTGTGCTCCTGACAACAAATGCATGCCGATTTTGAACCCCACTATATAACTTCAGAAACCTACATGTGCTGGGACTAATCTAGGAATTATTTTTATGTTCTGGCTCCTATCACCATAGCAAAGAACAATATGATGTAATTCTTACTATCAGTGACATTTTAATCTGACAAAAGTTATCAGACAGTTAAACAAATAAATATATGCACTTTGGTGGGGGAAAAATGCAGTATATGCACTTTGAGGCAGGTAGAACGTTTTGTGACCTCAGAGGGAAGATTTTTCTGCCTAGGCATGGAAAGAAGGAAACAGAGTCTTAAACGTTGTTTCCAAATATAGTCTTTAAGTCACTTCTGAGTTAGACATGGGATTGAATTAATACAGGGATAAAGATGTCCCCGTCAAAGCATTAATTTCCCCTCCTGAAAAATGTTTCCGTAGAGATGTCAACTTTTGACACGCCAATGACTTCCTGAGAGTGGGTTGTTTAGCAATAAAAGACATAGTACATTTCTTTGAGAAAGGTTCAGATATGTATCTTTATACCACCGCCACTCCATCCTTACCCTATGATACAGAGAGTTTCTAGCACAGAGTTTGAAGTCTTTAGATTCTGATGAATGTATACTTTCAATTATAGTAGTTGTTTTCTCTTATTTTTACCTAGAATAACCCAGTTCACTGATCAAGGATAGTTGTCTATTTTGGAGGGCCACAATACCCCATGCTAGAATTTATCAGTTCTTGATTTAGGCCTAACATTTACAGATCTTACTGAAACCAATATAAGTGATAAGAGAACATGATAATCTCTACCATATGCATGTACAGCTCTGATACTGCTTTTGAAGGAGCTCTAGTTGCATAGGAGTTTTGCTTCAGGACAATGAGTGAACCACATGATGCAATTCTATGGGATTTTCCATCTAAAATTTTTGGAAGATTGAAAATCTTTATCTTCCCCTTTTTGAAGGTAAACAGGAAAATATCTTTAAAATGCTTATAGAAACTTTGTTCTTATGTCATGCCTTCAACATGAAACACTTTATAGCTAGAAACAGATAAGAGAGCCAAGAAGCTGAGGACATTCTGACTAGCTGAATATCTCATTGGTATTTTTACTGCCATTAAGAAACAATTCCAGATTTACTAAGAATCCAGAGAAATGCATTTGTATTATGGAATAGTATGATCATGAGAAACTATATTTTGCACCAGTATAAGCACCACTGGTTGGGTAGTATCCATGTGTGTTGTTCTCATTAAGGGGCCTGGAGATACTGAAAAATCACAGATGCTCAAACTATGATGGGAATCCCTTTTATTATATTACCTTGTGCTATGGACTTAATTGTGTTTCCTCAAAATTCATATGTTAAAATTCTAACCCCCAATGTGACTGTATTTGGAGATAGGGCTTTTAGGATGTGATTACAGTTAAGTGAGGTCATAAGTTAGGATCTTAATCTGATAGGATTTGTGGCCTTATAAGAAGAGCAGAAGATCAATCTTTCTCTTCTTCTCCACGTGCATACCCTGAGAAAAGGCCATGTGAGCAGACAGCAAGAAGGTGGCCATATGCAAGCCAGGAAGAGAATCCTCACCAGAACCCAACTATGCTGGTACCCTTATCTTGGACTTCCAGCCTCCAGAATTGTGAGGAAATAGATTTCTGTTGTTTATGCCACCCAGTCTGTAGTATTTTGTGATGCCAGTCTGAGCTGGCTAACATACCTTGCCTTAAAAAACATAAATCCTTTCTGAGGAAACACGTTCATACTTGTATTTTGATCATTTGAGAGATTGTTAATCCAATTTCATGGTGCAAATTGCCCTTCTTGAAGCGGTACACACCTGTAACCTTACAGTAGCCCTGGCAGAATTGTGTTTATCCTTCATTGCCCTTGTAACAGCTCAAGTGTGTTGAACTTCATGACTTTTTGTCTCTATTTGCTGTTTGTGAATAACCATTGAGAGACCAAAAAAAGCTTCAGACAGTCTAACATCCTATTTACAAATGTCAGGTAATTGATAAATGCTGTAAAAATGAGCAATGGCAAAGCATCTTTGGTTGATGCTTGGCAACTTTTCATGTAAAATATTGGATGGAGAAACCTCACTTTCTAGAAAATAGTTTGTATCAGGTTGTGAGAACACATCCCACTACCTGACAAATACGTGGTTTGAGGGGGTAGAAGGATCCCTTTGGAAAAGTATGAAATCACTTTGAAACTTTTTAGAATGTAGCATATATTAAAAGTAAGTAAAAGTAAATACTTTCTCAAGGATTAGAGCAACCTAAATCCTGAAAGACTTTTAAATGGCAGTGGAGGTTAACCCTTTATCAAATATATGATTTGCAAATATTTTCTCCTATGTTATAGTTTGCTCCTATGTTATATTTTGTTGATGGTTTCCTGTGCTGTGCAGAACCTTTTAGTTCGATGGAGTCCAAGTTGTTTATTTTTGTTTCTGTTACCATTGCTCTTGGTGTCAAATTAGAAAAAAAAATCATTACCAAGACTGATGTCAAGGAACTTACCCCTATGTTTTTTGGTAGGAGTTTTATGGTTTCAGGTCTTATGTTCAAGTCTTTAATCCATTTTGAGTTGATTTTTGTGTACAGTGTAACAGAGAGGTCCAATTTCATTCTTTTGCATGGGGCTGTGTAGTTTTCTCAACACCATTTATTGAAGAAACTATCCTTTTCCCGCTGTATATTCTTGGTTCCTGTGTCATAAATGAATTGACATTGAACTCATACAACTCAATAGCAAAAAAACAATCTTATCAAAAAATGGGCAAAGGAACTGCATTGACATTTTTCCAAAGAAGACATGCAAATGGCCAACAGGTGCATGAAAAAGACGACCAACATCACTAATAATCAGGGAAATGCAAATCAAAACCACAGTGAGATATCACCTCACAGCTGTTAGAATGGCTTTTATCAAAGAGACAAGTGAGGTAAGTGTTGGCAAGGATATGGAGAAAAAGAATCCCTTGTGCATTGTGGATGGACGTGTACATTGGTTCAGCCTCTATGGAAAACAGTATGAAGGTTCCTCAAGAAATTAAAAATAGAACTACCATATGATCCAGCAATCCCACTTCTGGATATATATCTGAAGGAAATGAAAACAAAGTATTAGAGAAGTATCTGTGCTCCCATGTTAATTGCAGTATTATTCATAATAGCCAAGATATGGAAACAACCTAAGTGTCTATTAATAAATGAATGGATAAAGAAGATGTGATATGTGCTTATATATGGTATATATCTAAATATTATTTAACCATGAGAAAGAAGGAAATTGAGGGCATTATGCTAAGTGAGATCAGCCAGACAGAGAAAGACAAGTACTGCATAGTATTATTTATATGTGGAATCTAAAAAAAATTTTAAATGTCAGACTCATAGAAACAGATAATTTAAAAAGTGGTTTCCAGGGACTGGGAGTTGAGGGTAATAGGGAGAGGTTGGGAAAAGGTTATAAGCTTTTAACTATAAAATAAAATAAGGTCTGAAGATCTGATGTAAAACATGATTATAGTTGGGCTTCCCTGGTGGCGCAGTGGTTGAGAGTCCGCCTGCCAATGCAGGGGACACAGGTTCGTGCCCCGGTCTGGGAAGATCCCACATGCTGCGGAACGGCTGGGCCCGTGAGCCGTGGCCGCTGAGCCTGCGCATCCGGAGCCTGTGCTCCGCAACAGGAGAGACCACAACAGTGAGACGTCCGCGTACCGCAAAAAAACCACACACACAAAAAACCACCATGATTATAGTTGATAACACTGAATTGCATAATTGAAATTTGCTAAGAGAGTAGAACTTAAATGTTCTCACACACAAGAGAGATAAATGTGTGAGGTGTAGATGTGCTAATTTTTTTTTTCTTTTATCAACTCAAGATACAACTCTAGTTTAAGCAGAACATTAAATGAGGCAGCTGGACAACGTCCAGATTCTAACAGTTTCCTAGTATGAAAATAACAAGACAAAGAATGTGTTATTTTATTTTCCCTCTATTTCTTTGAAGGTTAATAGAAACCATGGACAGGGACTCTAGGGATTGGGGGAGCTAGGACAGAGCTTAGTTTCTTGCAGTAAGAAAGGGGTTTGGAAGGACAGCAGAGATCAAAACCTGAGGTCTAAAGCTGCATGGGAATTATAGTTGCTAGGCTGGGTGTTCCAATAGCCGGAGTCCTAAACACTAGCAACCAAAGAAGTGTTTGGGGGAGAAGAAATATCTGCTGTTACATGTTATTAAATTTCTTGCTTTGTGGTGTGAAGTGGAACCCACTTGTCTTCATCTTGAAAAGACACTTGCACACACATACACAGACATACCCACAGACACTAACAATTTGGATAATGGGTTTGTTTGGAGATACTAAGCTCCCAGCACTCATTTCATCTTCACTTGCACCCTAAGGATAGTGATCATTACTTTCCCCATTCCACAGATCAGGAAACTGAGTCATATGGAGGTTAAGTAATGTGCCCAGGATTATAGAATTGGAGGGTGGCAGAATCATGCTGCAAACCCTTGCAGTTTGTGCCACACTCTCTACTGTGTCAAAGTAGTCCATGACTGGGGAAGCTTAAAACCAGAGGTTTCCCATGGGAAACAATTCATATCAAGCTTATAGTTAAGATTTTGAAGGTCCCTCTATCTTCCCTCAGACCTCAAATAGGAGTCGTATTCTTGTTTTAGAACAAAGATGAAATGGGAAAATACTCAAAGTTTCCTGGAGAATATTTATACTAAGAATTTGGTCAAAATATTTAGAGGACTCAATTTTTGGGTCTTCACTTCCTCTTGGGTTCCTCCTTCATCATGGCGAAGGAAAGGTACCATCTTTCTAGGATACTGTGGCGTGGCTTGGCACAGCAGGGCTCAACTCTCAACAGCTGGAAGGTGCTTGCTTCTTTGAAAGCATGACCAATAGAAGACCAGTCTACTTCTTCACTTGGCATCTTCCAAAGCCTTTAGAGAGTTTAGCCAGTTAGCCAGGATTGTAAACCCCCCAATAATTTGGTGACTCATTTCATTTCAGAACAACACCACATTATGGTTGGAAGTCATTTGCCCAAAGCTTATCCAACTCATTGGCTGAGGAGATGGACGTCTCCCTCTTTGGGGAAGTGAGTTTACTTTCCATCCTGACAGCTCGTTCCTTAACCTGCTCACAGAGTTTTAAGTGAGTATTGTCTCTGCACATTCCTAGGCCCTGCTCGCTTGTTCCATGCTTTGATGAGGTGTGTAAAAACAAAGTAAGGAGAAATGGATTGCACAGGAAAATACAGCAAAAGATGTAGCATAGGGCAATCTTTCTAAGTTCTGGACATCATATTGCATTTTAATCACAGCATAATACCCCATACCTGCCACTGCCTTTAAGTCAAAAACTTGCATTCCTTATCTTGGCCTTCCATGGCCATGAACTGCCTTCCGCAATCTGCTGCCATCCTTTGCACTTGCACCTGCTGATGATCACACTTTTCTCTACAAGTGTTTCACCAGCCAGATGAGTGTCTTTTACCCTGTGGATTCCCCCACCTTACCTGACCTGTCTACTTTCACCCTATTCCCCTGAAATGATCGCCTGTCCATTTTCTTCATCCTTGAATTGTATATGTAGTAACTCATCTCCAGGTGAGGACCTCACATTTGGCAGAAGATCAGTTGGTTTAAGACAAGAGAGTCCTGTCCTGGGCCCACATGTACCTATGCTTCAAGGCCACTGAAGCCCCAGAAGTGCAATTAGCAGTTCTCTTTACCAAGGGTAGTGCTGGAGAAATAAGCACTGCTAAATTGTTAATTAGGGAACAGGTGTCACAACCCCTCCTACTCTCTGACCCCTTAATGTGGAGAATAGAACCTGCCAGCCAGGAGGATCCAGCTGTGCTTTCAAGGTGAAGCCTCCCTTGTTGGAGCCTAAGTGATGCATTAAACCCAAACATCTGCACAGAAAACTTGTTTCCATGCCAGGATGGATTCCCCTTTAATGGGGAGTACAACTACACTTTCAGAAGTGGCAGTAAACCACACTCTGAGTCCTGTCTTCTTTTTCTTTTACACTCATGACCTTCTCATGGTGTTGAGAGGAATTGCTGACCTTCTATTTGGCAGATCAGTGGAACACATCCGTCCTAACTGTTAGACCTTCTCACCTGGCTTCCACTGGCAGTGACCACCCCAGTCCCCCTCCCACCATGCCAAGTTCCAGAACCCAGTTGAGTGATAGGAGTAAAGCTGTAATGTAGTGAGGTCCAACATGCAGTCAAGGCACTGGAACTTTTTAAATAATAAAGCATGAAAGATCTTATACATTTGAAACTGTAAGGAAAACTGTCATAAACACTAATGCATAGTACATCCAAGAAGTAGAAAATTAGTTGAACTTCCTGTATACCCCTCATTGATCCCATTATTTGGAGGTCCTTCCTCCAAAATGTGCCCGGTATACTGATTGGCTGTTCTCACACCTACCCGTTTCTTTATGCTGTTCTTCCCCATCTAAGTATCCCTAAAGACTATATGGTATTTAGTTGCATGTTTTCCAACTTTATGTAAATTGTATTATACTGGAAATATTCTAGTGCCAGTTGCTTTGTTTTGTTTTTTTATTTTTTGTTTTTTTGCTCAAAGCCTTGTTTGTAAGATTTATTTATTTATTCATGTTGATTTTTCCAGCTGTATTCACTTACTTTGAGTACTGTATGGTATCTCGTTGTATGAAAATTTTACAACTTATTATGCTGTGAACGTTTTTATATACAGCCCCTTATGACACAATTTTAAGGTGATCTATAGAATATATATGCCGGTATAGAGTTGCTGGGTGGTAGAGTATCTAAATTTTCAACTTTATTAGATATTTCCAAATAGTTTCTAAGGTGGTTGACCAGTTTATATTCCCATCAGTAGTGTAATACATGTCTTCATGTCTCTATACCATATCATTACTTGGCATTGTCATACTTTAAAATTTTTGCAGAATTGCTGGTGTAGAATCATACTGTATATGGTTCAAATTTTAATTTCTCTAAGTACTGGTAAGATTGGGCATCTTTTGTATGTTTCTTGGCCATTTCAGTTTCCTTTTCTGCAAATTCCTAAGAACAGTAATTTTTTGTCCTCTCTGCCCTCAAGTCTCTCTCTCTATTTACATTTGAACAGGAGCCTAAAGTCTATCAGTATCCAGAAATTTCCCACATTTCTTTCTCTCTGACAGAGCAGTAGGGTCTTTGCCCCAGAAGCTGAAGTTTCTCATATAATCATTAGCAGAGGAATTGGAAGGGTGAGAAGGATTAGGAACTGAGGTCCCTGGTGTGCTAAGGACTAAATAGTGCTGCTGTTTTTATTAGACTAGACAAGAATCAAGGGCCCATGAAACATAAAATGATGAATCATGAAATGACTTTATGTTTCAATAAACAGTTCTTTCCTAACATGGTCTAAGTAGAGTTGTCCGAATTAGATAATTTCGTAAAACATGTACTAGAGAACTATGAAATATTTGGGACTAAGAAGAGGGAGAGGTAGAATGATTTAATTAGTATGCAATGATTTTTTTTTTTTTTACCTTGTTTTAGTGGTCCTGTGATGTAACTTTATCTGCAGGTTAAGTACACAGGCCACCAAAGAAGATCAATTCTCTTGTCCATTTTTCTCACTCCTTTCACTTCTATGTTACTTTTGGATTGATATTTGGGAGAGAAGTCAGAAGTACTTTGCCCGAATCTCTGTGTCAATAAACAAATGAAGAAGCTAGAAGATGGGTGTTTAAGGGAGGAGAGTAAAGAGGGATAAACAGCCATGCGGCGAGTTCAGGGAGGGGTGTTGGGAGGATGACATGGCTGCTGCTCTGGAGTAGCTCTGAGATCTGGGATTTATGGGACAGAGGACCCTGGGTTCATCAGAGGCACTGCAATGAAGTATTACTTGCTTTCCTATTTGTGTTCTTTTGAGAGATGCAAAGGAGAATATGGAATCACTTTTGTAATCACTTTGATTATTCGTGACTTCAGAAAAGGGAAGATCTTCTAGGAGTCTGACATTTGTTAGGATTACATAACTATCCTGAAGTCATACCCCCAGCACCCTTTGAAAATTCTACCTTCTTGCCCTTGAAACCTAGAGACTAAATTGAGACTTCCCGTCAAAGGATGATTGTAGGCATATTAACGTTGAATTTGTGTACTTTCAAATTTCAGATACAGTCTCATATCATGGAATATGCACTGGACTTTGATTAAAAACAAAACAAAAACCTCCAGGGTCTGCTCCTTCTTAGCTATTAGTGTATGGGGTAACTTTAATCTCTTTGAAGATGTCTTTGCCTGTGTAATACGATACTAACTACCCTCTCCCTATCAACCTGATAGGGTTGTTGTGAAGATCAACTGAAAATATTTATGCAAACCTGAAAAATGTACAGCAATATGACAGTATTGGGCTAGGAATTTTTTACATAATTAACTGTTTTGGAGAAGTGATTGTCTGTGCCTTGTGACCTGTGGGTTTTGCTGCATGAAAGAGGAAATGTATATACTGGTAGCCCACAACTACACCATCGCCAACAGACACTGAACAAAAAATCAGACTACAGGAAAAACTGAAAAAAGAAAACCATCCGTATATACGACTACTTTGTGCCCTGGATTGGGGAGTTCATTGCAGGATAGTATTCTGTGCACATTTATGAGGAGACTTGGTAAAGGCTTTGCCCTCCCATTTAGACACTTACTGTACCAAGAGAACTGCTGTAAATTACTAAGGGTGACAAAGGGACCAGTGTGAAGCATGAACTTCAGAGGTTGCCCCCACTGTGGGCATCTTCTCCCAGGTGGCAAATGTCTTCCAGAGGTCGAGGGGCACGCAAGCCAGGGAAGACAAACCATTCTGTCAGGGAGGAATATGACAAGTGTGAGATTGCTTTATTTGAAAAGAAAACCTTCCTTGTTGGAGGTGTCTTACGTTCTTGGGACACAGATGAGATAAGCATACAGACTCTATGGCCATTAATACTCCCGAATGAGAAATGAAACATTTCTTCTGAGTGATAATTTGGGCCAGCAGGTATGTTTGCACACAGATAAATGGAAAGCCTGGAGGGGGGCACAGGAAGCAAGGAAAGAGAGTTCAAGTAGAGCAAAAGAAAGACAAAAAAAAAAAAAAAGTGGTCAGGGCTTCTGAACCCCTGAGGAAAGAGACAACTGGAAACCACATAAACTACCAAATAATGATGGGCTAAAATATCCAAATGAGAAGTGAATTACCTCTAGACTCCTGGTTGCTAACCATTTTGTGTTTTAAAACATTTTGAGAAGTTGATAAAAAAAACTATGGAAATTTTTCTTCATGAAAAAATGCAGATATTTATACAGGCAAAACATTTTGCATAATTTCCATAGGGTTGATGATTCCTGGGATCCTTCAGTGTACCTTTCCCAGGACTCCATGTTGACCTTCTTCCTTATATATATGATGTAATGTGATGTGATGTGATGTTAAGTGATGTGATAGGATATGATGTAATAGGATGTAATGTGATATGATGTGATGTTATATGATAACAAGGAAACATTGACAGTTAAAGACAGAACTCTAACATGTATAGGTACAGGGAGGTGAGAGCTTTTTAGGGAGACCTTGCTCTGGGATGGTTGTCTTTTCTGAGTCTAGACTCCTAATTCTTGTTCACAATTAGGGGAGGATATGTTTTAGAGGACACAAGGATATCTGTTGCTCAGTGGTATCCAAATATCAGGCATCAGTGTATGCCCTGGGTACCAAATACACAGTTACCACGGGCAGCCCTGCAGAAAGTGAGGGTCGATATTAAAACCATTCAAATAGGTTTTAATGTGAATGTTGGCCCCTGGGGTAGTTCAGGATGGTGGTCTGCAAAAGTACCTCCTCCAGGATGACCTCACCACTACAGGTGGACAGCAGAGCTACAAAGAACACAGAGGTCTTTTGTCTAGTCCTCAGGTGTAGGCTGGGGCAGATGAGCATGTCCTCACCCAGAGATATCCAAACCAGAGGGTGGCTTCTCCTTCAAAACAAGAACCACAAACAGATCTTTAGAGCACTCACAAAGAAGGAAAATATCTTTGTGCTGAAACCAGTGGAGTAGCCATAGTGAAGGTGCACATGGTCTGGGGATGTATATTTCTATAGCCGTGGGTTACTGGAGGAGAAAAAGCATATGGAACACTTGGCATTAACATAAGCTGTGGGAAAGTTGATGCCAGCCCCTTTCAATTCCTCTAATGTCCAGAAAATATGCTTCTCTTTTCCCCCTTCTCTCCCTCCTTTCTTCCTTTCAGATTCCTCTTTCCTTGATTATTTTGATGGCTAAGGGAGATATCAATCTAGCTATAGGTTTTCACAAGCAAGCGGTTGAATTTATATCTACCCAAACCCACGCATTGAAATAACAGTGACAGGGTCTTTCAAATTTTTCAGGTCATTTTCACCCTTGTGATTTTTGACAGTAAACCTGTGGAACTGATATATGTTTCCTCACCACATTTCCCCTCCTTGCCACACATGGAAGCCCTTATTTTGTGAGAACCTCTTCCTAAGTCTACTACTGAGAGGGCTGATGCCAATGTTATAGGAAGACAGACAAAAGCTCTTTCCTTTGGAAATGAAAGAAGGCATGTGGTAGTGAAGTCTCCAGAGACCTGGGAACTCAGTATATAGTCAGAGAGTCTTGACTTGAACTCTTATTTTTCTCTGGGTCTATGTGAGGTAGATTCTCCCAGGCCCAGCAATGGGCAACCAGATAGAACCAGACGCTCTGCAAAGAACCGAAATTGCTGACAAAAGAGCTTGCACTTTCAAAGGAGCACTTGATTAAAACACAAGGATACCAGAAACTCAGAAAATATGGGTGTTTCAAGAGAATCAACTCTAACCACTTGGCATTCTCCCAAGCAAGCTACTGCCAGAATTTTTTCTAAAACATAGGTCTGATTATGTCATGCCTATGTGCACAAACCTTCTTTAACTGCCCATTGACTTCAATATAAAGTTTGGATCTCTTTTCATGGATTGATGAAACTCATGCATTTAAAGTTCCTTCTGAGCACCTACAACTTCAATTTTGACTTCTCCTTAACCTTCTCTGGGTCTCTGAGATCTCCATGTAAAGCTGAAGCAAAAATGGAACCACTGATGACTCTAAGAGAAAGATTTCTGAAGAGGAGTGTTATTCATCTGTCATGATGAGTGTTGTCCTCATGGTTGGCTCCTGAGAGGGACCTGTGAGGAGATTCAGGTCCCCTGCAGCAGTTACTGGGAGGTTCGTGGAGCCCCAGGGAACTGGGATTCAGGCTCGTGCGTTCCCCCACTCAGGATCCACTCTGAGAACAAGGCTGGCTAGCCATCTTGTGTCCAGGTCACTGTTTCCTAATTGCTAGTCAACTGACCCAAAGGTACACTTTTACTTCCTCTTTCTCACACCCCGCTCAACTGCAGGGTAATAAACTGTGAGGAGAAAAGTCAAAAAAGTCCTCTGGGTCTTGGTTTTCCAAAATTACCACCTAGAAGAAAAGACACATTTTCTAGACAGAATCCTGGTTCATAGGTATGTTACAAATATACTTTTCAGCCCCAAACACATTTCATAATGGATATCATGGAGAAGTGGAGGGAGCACAGCCATTGTTTAAAGGCCAGAAGCGGGCAGTGGACCAAGTGAAGAACTAGTGGAAGACAAAAGAATATTGTCTTCTTGGCCCATGAACCACCTGGTGCGAAGCAGTGTTCTTGACCAGTGGTTTCCAAAATGGGCTGTTTACACTCTAGGGGTGCTCAAGATCATCCATTGCAATATGCATTTTTAAAAAAGATAAGGGCTTCTATTTTAATAGTTTATCAAAAAAGAACAAGAATGAAGTTCTACTAATATTTCATATGGATTGACACTGATGTCTTTACTTGGTCCACATGTCACATGGTCCCACCTCAAGTTTAGTCGATGAAATATCAAGGTTCCAAAACAGGGAGGAGTTGACAGTGGTGCCTTATACTTCATTTACTTTTGGTATAGGGTTATGTTTTGCAGTTTCTGTGTGTCTGGTTAACTGGATTTACCTCTTGTCTCATTTTAACTAGATCTGCTCTCCTTCCGTGCTAAGTGGGTATATCTCGTGGTATATAGGAGCTTCCATGAGATGGGCCAGTTGGACTCTTCCATACATGTCCTGGAGGAAAGAGGACTTCATTAAGTTGTGAAGTTTTCAGGACTGTTCTGGTTGGGAGAAGAGGGAATGATGGCTTCACTGTGGATGAGTAGAAGGTGTTATATCTAATAACACTTCAGATTAAACTGCATTAAACAGTGAGCTCACAGCTATTAGTTTCAATCAGGAGTTGAGACACAAAACTCAGGATTATAGAGTGTTTTGTGGCAACATTAGCTTGATGCACTGGCTCAGCAGCCATAAAGACCAGTAAAACGTGAGATATTGTCAAGAGGGAGATTGAAAACAACAACTTCTGCCTTTAAATCTTGATTCAGAAAATTTGAGTACTTGTTATATGTCTTCATGTTAGAATGATACAAGTCTGCCTACTACAATTTACAATAGATTCAGAGAGTTAAAAAACTCCAGAAGAAAACTAGAATTATCACTGGAAACAACCAAATGAAGATAGAATATAAGTAATTATAATTCCTTAAGAAAGATGAAGGTAGAATGAGGGGCAGGGGCTAGTGTGTAAGGTAACAAAGAACAATGGGCTCTTTGTTAGAACCATTTTTTGTCTCTTTTCTTTGTTAATAAGATAAAGAACAAGGCAGGGGATAGGGTTGGGAGGAGGGAGGAGAGATGTAAATTATGTTTACATGAGTACAGTGATAATTTCCCCAGATAAATAGCCCAAAGTCATATTGGTAGAAACGTAGGGTATCAACAAGAAGAATACAGCTCAGTGTCCCCAGAAGAGTTGATGAAATCTTCACGTGTCTTATCCTCCCCCCAGCAGGTGCTTCTTCCTAAGCCACCCCACTTACCCTCATCCCAGTAGTATCCTTTTCCCAGGTGGGATTTGGTCAGGAAAGTAGAAAGCACCGTAAAATTCCAAACAGGAAACTATTTTGTGTAGAAAACTACAATACCATTAGATGGACTGAGGGAGCGATAGGGAAAGCTTCTAATGGCTTCTAGGAAATGAATATGTGATAGAATAATCAGAAACCACCCCCTGCATGAGATGCCTCACTTTCACATAGCGCCAAAGTGAGTGATTCACTCAAATACGCTCCAAACCCTGGGCACTACTCTACCATCTGCTGAAACCCATGCATCTGTCTGTATCTGCCACAAAAACTATGACTTCACCTTCTTGTCCACCTTCCATCTCTCACATGAGTGCCTTTCACTGGCAGAATCTAAACCGGAACCCAGCTGGTTAGGAAATGCAGCTCCTAGGCTTGTAGTCCTTGTGATGTAAGAGAGGGCATAGAAGGGGGCCAGTCGTGCCGGGGTCCCAGCAGATGATCAAGCTCAGGCATGTTTTCACATCAGGAGTCATTAATATGTCTCTGCTCCACTGGTGGTCCTGAAGGTGTTTCAGTCCAAGGTCACTTACTATATAGAATTATTTAATATAGGCCTTAGATAGATACTATATCACTAATAAAATAATGTGAGCTGATATCATGTTTTTAATGGAGTTAAAGTGTAAGCAGAAAAGGCCTCCTCTCTTGCTTTAGGTGGGGCTTCCACACACTCTGTGCTGATGTCATACCAGTATCCCAGAGAGATCATTGTTACTCCTCTGTTGCAACCTACTCTCCACAAACTCCCTTGCTCTCACTTTCAGCGTTGTTTTCCTCTCCGTTACCAAGGTTTTTTCTACTGCCCTTCTGAGATGGCCAGTGAAGAATATAGCTCTGTCGCTCAGCCACAAGGTCCGCTTTGTACTCAGACTTTTAGAGTGAAAAACCAAGAATTATACTATTGAATTTGATTCAGTCTTTCATTTTATCCCTGGGAGCTTGGAACATCTTCCTTTAAGACTGAAGATACTATGAAAGAAAATGCCCTGGGTAAAGCCCTAAATTACTGGTCAAGGACAAAACTGGTTTTCTGAGGCTTACTCCCCAGGCAGGGAAGTGTGTGTGTGTGTGGGGGGGGGTGGGAGTTGGGTGTGGGAGGACACAGTTTCTTATTTACGTTAGTGCCTGGAATTAAGAGAATGGTATTTATTCTCGTTCCCTTTGTCCCAGACTCAGGGAGGGCCCTCAGCTTCAACTGCGCTATTACCTCATCCTTACAGGAGGGTAAAATAAATACCATGACATGAACCAGTCCTAGCAACTGAGCAGAACATGACGAGACATGTACAGGCATACCTGAATTTGAGCAGTGGGCATGCAGCTTTGCTTCCTTTCGGTGACATCTACTGCATCTCAACAAGGAGACCTGAGTTAATGCTTTGAAAAAGGAAATTAAAAAATAGAAACCTAGAGATATTTATTTAAGCTTCAAAGTTAGAGAAATTGTGTGTTAAGACTTCTCAGTCAAGCCTGAAATTATAACTCGAGGCACAGAGCAGTGGTGATCAACTGTGTCTGCTTTTTCCCCATTCCCTGGTAGTCCTAAAGGCTGGAGAGACCCTGCCGTGTGGGTAGAATACTCTCCTTATGGCAACATCATGAACTTTTCCTTATTAGCCAGTGCAGAGCATCAACACCAAAGACCCATTGGCAAGAATAAGGAGACGCCATGGGTTGTCACACTTTGCCTTTTGTACATTTCTTCATAGAGCACTGAAGTGTGATATTGATCTAGGAGACATTGGTCACAACTGACATTTCTTTCCACTAAATTAAAAGAATAAGAGAGAATTTTGATGACTTGAACAAAGTCTAGATGCTTTATCTTGCACTGACATTTTGATTTTTTAAGGAAATGCATTTTCTAACTGTATCCTGCAGTTAGATAACTCCATTATTCCACTTTGTTGGAATTGCAGAAAAAATAATCAAACGTGAGCTTCCCTGGTGGCGCAGTGGTTGAGAGTCTGCCTGCTGATGCAGGGGACACGGGTTCGTGCCCCGGTCCGGGAAGATCCCACATGCTGCGGAGCGGCTGGGCCCGTGAGCCATGGCCGCTGAGGCTGCGCGTCCGGAGCCTGTGCTCCACAACAGGAGAGCCCACAGCAGTGAGAGGCCCGCGTACCGCAAAAAAAAAAAAAAAAATCAAACTTGCCAGCATGCTCAAGTCTTAGATTTTTCAGCTTGTCATAATTCACACAGGCTCTGCCACAAGGTCTGCTGGGATGGCAAGTAGGGGAGCACAGAGAGAGGAGAGCAAGCCAGAAGTGGGCAAAGTTAAAACCCTAGGTATTCATCTATTTGTTAGAACTAAATGTCAGAGACAGTGGCCAGTGGACCGAATTGAAAGGTCCAAGTTGATGACCAGAAAGCTATAACATAATATCCCAAGACATTGGCCTGGAGGCTGCATTATCATGTCCAAGGGGTATGGTCACAAGACCATCTTATCATGTCTGAAGTGGCAGTCTGAAGGCCAGTTTCCAGTTTATAATGTCTTGGTGGGGTAAGGAGAATGGATCATGAGACTACATTATAAAGTCCAAAGTTATGATCTTAATAATACTATAATCTACAAGGTATGTTTATGGGAGTCAAATGATACTTTCAAAGGGCAGAAGCCAAAAGACCATATTGTGATGATCAAGAAGGTACTCAGAGGTCGCACATTATAACGCCTTGGATTGTGACCAACAAAATCCATTTTTCTAATGGCCAACAGGTTGGCTAGATAGTTACAGTGTAGTGCTTGGGGATTGGGAGGTATTACCTTCTGAGTTCTCTGGTTTGTGGACAAAGGTAGCAAAGCACAGATCTGTGAGCATCAGGGGTAAAACTCCTTACTAGTCCAAGGGAAGATTTGTTGGGGTTGAAATAATCATCTTTGTAATGCAGTTAGAGAATCTTACAAGGCTGGGCTGGGTGGACTAGGCAGGGTGACAAAAAGTCTGGTGACGAATCTCAGAAGCCATGTGTATTAGTCTGCTTGGGCTGCCAATACAAAAATACCACAGGCTGGGCGGCTTAAACAACAGACACTTGATTTCTCACAGTTCTGGAGGCTGGAAGTCCAAGATCATGGTGTCACAGGTTTGGTTTCTGGTGAAGCCTTCCCTCCTGATTTGTAGTTGGCCACCTTCTTGCTATGTCCTCACATGGCCTTTCCTCTGTGCTCTCTTGGAAAAAGAGAGATCTTTGGTGTCCCTTCCTCTTCTTATAAGGACACCCATCCTATCAAATTAAGATCCCACCCTAATGACCTTATTTAATCATAATTACCTCCTAAAAGACCCTATCTCCAAATATAGTCACATTGGGTCTTAGGGCTTATACATATAAATTTGGGGGGGGGGAACACAGTTTAGTTCATAGCACCGTGTATCACTGGCTCTGTTGTATATCACTCAGTCTTTGGTTGGCCACATTGGAAACTGGTCTTACTAACCCTTCTGCGCTGCAGGAACACCAATTCTCTCTGAAGAAGATACTCTAAGAAGGATTTGAATAAAGGCACAAGTGTGCTTCTGCTCTAATTCATAACATTTTATTCAGACCTCTTATAGCACTTCTTATAAGTCTTCATAAGCTAAGCAGTTGTGATGTGTAATTATATTCATAACTGTTTTTATGTGTGTGGTTTTCTTTTTGCTTTCTGTTACTTTCCAGATCTACTTTTCTCTCTTCTCCATCTGATTTTCTGCCTTGGAAAGTGATCATGTACACTTCTCTTGCTATCCTATGGGTTTGGGAGCTGTAACTGGAAATAATGATAAGGTAGAAGAAGAGTAGGACCAGGAGATTAATTCTTGCAGCTCCCTCCCTGCAAGGTTTACTAAGGCTGCCTGTATTTTCCAACTGAAGGTCTCTGCTCCTCTCAAGGAAGCTTTCTCTACATCATTCTCTCCACCTTGAGTCTAGTAAATAGTTTCTCCCCTCATCCTTTTGGGCCTAGGAGTGGATAACAGAGTCCCTGATGCTAAGCCCAAGGCACTGCACTACCTCTTGTAGTTCCTTTAAACCCAGCTGATGCATTTGTGAATAGTGCCTTTGTTTATAAACCTTAAAAGTATCTTGAATATGCTATTCATTTCATAGAAAGGCACGACTGCTAGAAAATGCATCATGATGCCAGCTTTCTGTTCTTGCTTATTCTTCTTGAATCAACTTACATGCACATAATTTCCCAGGAAAATCACTTGTATTGACTGGGATGATGTTGTCGCCATTTGGAGATGCTTAGCCACAACGCATTCTAGGAGCTCAGTAGTATGTAGGGAAATGGAGGGGAAGCTGGGATGACTGGGGAGCACTGGTCTCCACTGGATTGTGGTGGGTGAAGTCCAATCACAGTGTCCAGAACTGCGTGTGGAACCTGATTCCTGGGACTTCCCTGGCAGTCTAGTAGTTAAGACTCCACGCTTCCACTCCAGAGGGCGTGGGTTCCATCCCTAGTTGGGGAAGTTCTACATGCCACACAGTGCGGCCAAAAAACCAAAAACCACAAAACACAAAACACCTTTCAAAAAAAGAAGAAGGGCTTCCCTGGGGGCGCAGTGGTTGAGAATCTGCCTGCCAATGCAGGGGACACGGGTTTGAGCCCTGGTCTGGGAGGATCCCACATGCCGCGGGGCAACTGGGCCCGTGAGCCACAACTACTGAGACTGCGCGTCTGGAGCCTGTGCTCCGCAACAAGAGAGGCCGAGATAGTGAGAGGCATGCGCACCGCGATGAAGAGTGGCCCCCGCTCACCGCAACTAAAGAAAGCCCTCGCACAGAAACGAAGACCCAACACAGCCAAAAATAAATAAATAAATTTATTAAAAAAAAAAAAAAAGGAAAGAAAAGAACCTGAGCCCTGTCCAGGCTGGGGCTGAGATTCAAGGGAGTAAGAACTACTTCCGGAGTCCATCCAATTTCAAGACAACAGATTGGAAATAGCCTCTACTACTCACATATATTAAGGTAAAATGTTTCCATAATGCTAAATATATGTATTTCCCCTGTGGGATTCAATAAAGTTCTCTTTATTTTCAGTTAATAAGTAATGCTTTCCTTAACCCCCCACTCTTATTTCCCCCTGAATCCCTCTTCTGCCCAAAAGTTGCCTATCCTAATTCTAAGCAGTTATATTAATCAAGAACAGTTACCACACGGTGGCCTAAATCTTGGACTTCAGAGCAAGGGAGAGCTATGCTCCGATGGAGTCTCCATCATGTAGTAGCTGTCATCGATAACTGGGGATACTCTTAGTATTTGTCTTGAGGGGTTGTTGTGAGACATTAATAAGGTTACTTTTGTAGACTGCTTAACTCAGTTCCTTGCAGACAATAAGCGTGGAATAGATACTGGCCACACTCCTCCTCCCCCGACCCTCCCCGGCTGCTCAGCACCATGCAGGGGGAGCTTCATGGTCCTGGATGCCCAACCTGCCTTAGGAGGCTTCTCAGCTCATTTTGGTTGTCATAGAGGATGGGGTTCAACCCACATGAAAGGGCAGCTTTGCACAGTAGCAGAAGTTCTTTAAATGTGGCTGGAACCCAGACATAGCCCAGTTCCAGAAAGGTGGCTGGATGGGGAAGCTCAGGACAGCAGGAACCCCAACAAGCCCACAGGGTAATGGGCTTTAAGAGCATGATTAAAGCATGACTGTCCACCCTGGCCAGGATTTGTCCTGCAGCTGAGGGCAGGGGCATCATGGCCAGCCCTAGAAGCTAGAATGGGGGAGCATGGAATTGAAAGCCAAGAAATTGGGGTCAGTTCTCCCAGCTCTAATATCCTTTGTCACTGAGTAGTGGTTGAGTGAGTAGGAGAAAGCATGGTCCCAGAGTCTTCAGGAGAAGACACAAAAATTTTCATCAAATAGGGCAGATGACGATCTGTGTTTGTTTCCTGTTTGATATTAGATGTTCAAATGTATTGGAAATATTTTTTTTTTCTTAGTTCCAACTGATACTATGAGCAGTAATAGCTGAAATTTGTTGAGTGCATACCATGTACCAGTGCTTTTTTGTTTTTTGCATCTTAATTGCAAGATAAGTAGGGTGATTATTCCAGTTTAGAGATGAAGAAACAGGCACAGAGATGATAAATAAATTGATAAAGTTCTCCTAGTTAGCAAACATCAGGACCAGCATTACATCTGAGTCAACTCTTAATAAGTACGAGGCTTCAGCTTTCTGATCATATTCTCATTTGTATCTCCTAACCAGGGAATCCCTGTGGGTTCACTCACAGGGATTGCTGTGTTTACCTGTTCAATCCAGGGATTAGTCAGGTTTTTACTGCATTTCCCTAGCCTGAGGCAAAGAGTCATCTTAAATACCTTGCAGAGACAGGTGCTGCTGGTGAGATTTCTTAGTGTGATTTCTTCTGAATCTGATCTAGATGATCATGGGTAGATAGGAATCTTTGATGACAAATCCGGCAGTCTGAAAGGTTACCCTCCTTAACAATGGCCTGGGAGATACGGATGAGTCTTTCCAGGCCAATGCCAAAGTAAAGGAAATAAGAAAAGCAAGGGTTTCATGTTTATCTAAAGTAGGAAGTCTTGATCTGGCATCTTGGGTAGAAGCAATCTCCCTTGATGTCAGTTACTTCTCTTCCTTGTTAATTTGATTCGGAGGTCTCCAGGATTTGTACAGAACCAGGTGGCAGGTGGAATTTTCCTTAGCTTTGAGATAGTTGTGTACCCAAGGCTCAATACCTTCTAGTTTTGCATCAGTGGCAGTGGTCAGGATGATTTAGTAGGCAGCATAGTTACAGACAACTAGACTAACTCCTTATTTATTCCTTCTATCTCAAAAGCAAATATTTTAGAAAGAACCGTGGAACTGGATTTCTACTTCTGGCTTTTCACTTTCTAGCCATGTCATCTTAGACAAATGACTTCATTTCTCTGAGCCTCAGTGTCATCATCTATAAACTGGGAAAATAATATCTACCTCATGGAAACAGGTATTAAATGACATATGAAAAGTCTTAGCACAGAATAGATGGTAATTTATGACCATTCCTACTTTTCTCTTCTTTTATTACATTCTACTCCAAAAGGTCATCCATCATTTTGGGTACCTCCAGTGTCAGGAACCTCACCACTTCCCTGGGACTCTTATTCTGGTCCATTACAGAACAACACTGATTTTTAGAGAATTAGCTTTTTATAATAAAATGCTATCCTGAGGTCAGTTCTCTGAGTTGACATAGGCTAAGTTGAATCTCTCTTTCACACTATTGACCTTTTTATATCATGAAGCTAATCATCAGGACCTCCTAAGTTTTTTCTTCTCCAAAGTAAACACCCTGTAGTTACTTCAAACATCTCTCAAGTGCAAAGCCTGTGAATTATTTCACTAGACTCATTTCTTTGATAGTGACATTCACCGATTTCTTTTTTCATTTAAAAAACAATTTCCCAAGAAGCAAATGTTCACTATATAAAAAGGAAAAATATACAGACTTAATAAAATGAAAGTAATGATTTCTGAGGCCGTTGTTTCTCTTTCACAGTTCACCCTGGGGAATCTTCATTCCTCTGCTCTCATGAGTTAACCGGCACATGCTCCTGATAGAATAGCTCTCCTGGCCTGAAAATAGGTGACAAAATATAAATTAAGTTCCTCGTTAGAGATAATTGAGAAATGGATGAAGAAAGCGTTGCTGAACCCTCTACAACATGCAGATACCTCATTAATCTGCCTCATTTGGTACTACCATTATCTCAAATTACAAATTCACTGTACTTTCATTTGTATTTGTACTGAAGGAGGGGACCTGCCCAGAGAATTCAAGGAATTAGATGGGACCTGTATAATTTGGTCAAGAACAACATCCATTTCCCAGATCTTGGGTGATAGGAATCATCACCTGTTCTGTAAAGTCAGGTAATTAGTACATCCAGTTGTTATTTCCCATGACAATCTTGTCTCTAGAACTTCTAGAGAACTTCTAGAGAACTTCTAGAGACTTCTTATCAGTATCCTTGTGATTATCTGATTGAAGTGTTTACTGAAACCATTATTTCTTGAATTGTCCAGGGTGTTATATTCCAAGTTCAGTCATCTCCTAGCTCCCAAATCCCAGTCCTCTCATGGTTTTGAATACCTAGAATACATTGGATGTTTACAAAGAGAAGCTTATGTAGCCAGCATGGCCAGGAAAGATAGGCACTCCCAAATGCAGAAGAAGTAGTTTCCCGGATTTAGGTGTAGTTTATACAGTCCTAAATGTATTCTCTATCCTGTCAGTCCACTATGTGTAATAAGAAAACCTATGTGGTCTCTATCAGTGTCCTAGCTACCGTAATGCATGCACATGCACACACACAACATGAAAGACAACTCAGGAGAAATTGGGTCTGAGGTCTAGCTTTGCTAATATCTCTCAAGGCTGAATTATATCTGTTCTTTCCAACCTTAAATCCTCCTTTCTGTGAACCTAAGCATTTCCTTTACTCACTGCTAAATGCCTGATTTCTACTTATCCATTGAGTTGATGATAAAGTTCCAAATTTGTAGCTGACAAGTGGAGTGTCCTCCCATTCCTGGATGTGTAAAGCTCTGTAGCTCACAGTGAAAAATGATGAGGACAAAATAAGGATCATGGAAGAAAATTAGAGTCAGAAGCTCTTTAGTATTGAGGATTAGATTCCAAGTCATGGGATAGCAGTTTCTTCCTGGATTGTTCAACTACTTGTTTGTTTTTCTTGAACAAGAGTATGAAAGTGAAGAGGAATTTGGATCCCCAGAAGCAAGGTACTATAGAGCTCCACAAACCTCTGCAGTATAAACCCAAACTGCTCTTTGACCACAAAGGCAGGAGTTTCTGTATTGTTCATCATTGTATCTTCAGCTCCAGGCACTTAATGGGTGTTCAATAAATGCTTGTTGAATAAAGGATTGAATAACAAATGAAAGTTAAATGACTTTTTTTATGCTTTGTATCTTCTCTATGTTTATTTTATTTTTTTAAAAATTTTATTCTTTTTCATATTCTTTTCCATTATGGTTTATCACAGGATATTGAATATAGTTCCCATGCTATACAATAGGAACTTGCTGTTTATCCATCCTATATATATTAGTTTGCATCTGCTAATCCCAAACTCCCAATCCTTCCCTCTCCCACCACTCCAGCTTGGCAACCACAAGTCTGTTCTCTGTGTCTGTGAGCCTTCTATGTTTATTTTATTTTTCTTTCTTCCTTCTTAGTTTTTGCCAAGTCTTGATGAAAATTCTGTGCTATCTCATGCTTAGGGATTAAGTTTTAGAAAACCTGCATCAGTAGTTGGGCCAGAGGTTAAAAGTGACATATGGACATGATATATCCTTGGAGCCGTTAAGGGGGTCGCTTGGGGCAGATGTATGAATGGAAGAAAGAAAAGGAGGCACCCATGAAGTCAAATCCAGTGATCCAGGTTCATCTATGGTGGAATTTTAATCTTTGTTTCAGAGAGAAGTCTGATTGCTTCACACACAGGGCGTTCTGCAAAGTGGTCTTTATTTCTTTTTTTTTTTTTTTTAGGGGCATATATATATATATATATTTTAACATCTTTATTGGAGTATAATTGCTTTACAACGGTGTGTTAGTTTCTGCTGTATAACAAAGTGAATCAGCTATACGTACACCTATATCCCCATATCACCTCCCTCTTGTGTCTCCCTCCCACTCTCCCTATCCCACCCCTCTAGGTGGTCACAAAGCACTGAGCTGATCTCCCTGTGCTATGTGGCTGCTTCCCACTAGCTATCTATTTTACATTTGATAGTGTATATAAGTCCATGCCACTCTCTCACTTCGTTCCAGCCTACCCTTCCCCCTCCCCATGTCCTCAAGTCCTTTGTCTATGTCTGTGTCTTTATTCCTGTCCTGCCCCTAGGTTATTCAGAAACTTTTTTTTTTTTTAGATTCCATTTGTATGTGTTAGCATACAGTATTTTTTCTATCTTTCTGACTTACTTCACTCCATATGCAAGACTCTAGGTCCATCCACCTCATTACAAATAACTCAATTTCATTTTTTTTATGGCTGAGTAATATTCCATTGTATATATGTGCCACATCTTCTTAATCCATTCATCTGTTGATGGACACTTAGGTTGCTTCCATGTCCTGGCTATTGTAAGTAGAGCTGCAATGAACATTCTGGTACATGACTCTTCTTGAATTATGGTTTTCTCAGGGTATAATCCCAGTAGTAGGATTGCTGGGTCATATGGTAGTTCTATTTTTAGTTTTTTAAGGACCTCCATACTGTTCTCCATAGTGGCTGTATCAATTTTCATTCCCACCAACAGTGCAAGAGGGTTCCCTTTTGTCCACACCCTCTCCAGCATTTATAGATTTTGTAGATTTTTGTAGTTTTTTGATGATGGCCATTGTGACTGGTGTGAGATGATACCTCATTGTAATTTTGATTTGCATTTCTCTAATGATTAATGATGTTGAGCATTCTTTCTTGTGTGTGTTGGCAATCTGTATATCTTCTTTGGAAGAATGTCTATTTAGGTCTTCTGCCCATTATTGGATTGGGTTGTTTGTTTTTTTCATATTGAGCTGCATGAGCTGCTTGTATATTTTGGAGACTAAGCCTTTGTCAGTTGCTTCGTTTGCAAATATTTTCTCCCATTTTGAGGGTTGTCTTTTGGTCTTGTTTATGGTTTCCTTTTCTGTGCAAAAGCTTTTAAGTTTCAGTAGGTCCCATTTGTTTATTTTTGTTTTTATGTCCATTTCTCCAGGAGGTGGGTCAAAAAGGATCTTTCTGTGATTTATGTCATAGAGTGTTCTGCCTATGTTTTACTCTAAGAGTTTTATAGTCTCTGGCCTTACATTAACTCTTTAATCCATTTTGAACTTATTTTTGTGTATGCTGTTAGGGAGTGTTCTAATTTCATTCTTTTACATGTAGCTGTCCAGTTTTCCCAGCACCACTTATTGAAGAGGCTGTCTTTTCTCCATTGTATATTCTTGCCTCCTTTATCAAAGGTAAGGTGACCATATGTGCGTGGATTTATCTCTGGGCTCTCTATCCTGTTCCATTGATCTATATATTTCTTTTTGTGCCAGTACCATAGTGTCTTGATTACTGTAGTTTTGTAGTATAGTCTGAAGTCTGGGGACCTGATTCCTCCAGCTCCATTTTTCTTTGTCAAGATTGCCTTGGCTATTTGGGGTCTTTTGTTTTTCCATACAAATTGTGAAATTTTTTGTTCTAGTTCTGTGAAAAATGCCATTGGTAGTTTGATAGGGAATGGATTGAATCTGTAGATTGCTTTGGGTAATAGAGTCATTTTCACAATGTTGATTCTTCCAATCCGAGAACATGGTATATCTGTCCATCTGTTTGTATCATCATTAATTTCTTTCAACAGTGTCTTTTTGTTTTCTGTATACAGGTCTTTTGTCTCCTTAGGTAGGTTTATTCTTAGGTTTGTTTTTTGTTTTTTGGGGTTTTTTTTGCGGTCCGCGGGCCTTTCACTGTTGCAGCCTCTCCCGTTGCGGAGCACAGGCTCCAGATGCACAGGCCCAGCGGCCATGGCTCACGGGCCCAGCCACTCCGCGGCATGTGGGATCCTCCCAGATCAGGGCACGAACCCGCGTCCCCTGCATTGGCAGGCGGACCCTCAACCACTGTGCCACCAGGGAAGCCCTCCTTTTTCATTTCTAATTCTGTTGATTTGAGTCTTCTCCCTTTTTTTCTTGGTAAGTCTGCCTAATGGTTTATCAATTTTGTTTATCTTCTCAAAGAACCAGCTTTTAATTTTATTGATCCTTGCTATCATTTCCTTCATTTCTTTTTCATTTATTTCTTATCTGATCTTTATGATTTCTTTCCTTCTGCTATCTTTGGGTTTCTTTTTTGTTGTTCTTCTTCTTTCTCTAATTGCTTAGGTGTAAGGTTAAGTTATTTATTAGAGATGTTTCTTGAGGTAGGATTGTATTGCAATAAACTTGCCTCTTAGAACTGCTTTTGCTGCATTCCATAGGTTTTGGATCGTCTTGTGTTCATTGTCATTTGTTTCTAGGTATTTCTTGATTTCCTCTTTGATTTCTTCAGTGATCTTTTGGTTATTTTGTAGCGTATTGTTTAGCCTCCATGTGTTTGTATTTCTTACAGATTTTGTCCTGTAACTGATATCTAGTCTCATAGTGTTGTAGTTGGAAAAGATAATTGATATAATTTCAATTTTCTTAAATTTATCAAGGCTTGATTTGTGACCCAAGGTATGATCTATCCTGGAGAATATTCCTTGAGCACTTGAGAAGAAAGTGTATTCTATTGTTTTTAGATGCAATGTCCTATAAATATCAATTAAGTCTATCTTGTTTAATGTGGCCTTTAAAGCTTGTGTTTCCTTATTTATTTTCATTTTGCATGATCTGTCCATTGGTGAAAGTGCAGTATTAAACTCCCCTACTATTATTGTATTACTGTTGATTTTCCCTTTTATGGCTGTTAGCATTTGCCTTATGTATTGAGGTTCTCCTCTGTTGGGTACATAAATATTTACAATTGTTATATATTCTTCTTGGATTGATCCCTTGATCATTATGTAGTGTGCTTCTTTGTCTCTTGTAATAATCTTTATTTTAAAGTCTATTTTGTCTCATATGAGAATTGCTACTCCAGCTTTCTTTTGATTTCCATTTGCATGGAATATCTTTTTCCATCCCCTCACTTTCAGTCTGTATGTGTCTCTTGGTCTGAAGTGGGTCTCTTGTAGATAGGATATATATGGGTCTTGTTTTTGTATCCATTCAGCCAGTCTATGTCTTTTGGTTGGAGCATTTAATCCATTTACATTTAAGGCTGTTATTGATATGTATGTACCTATTAACATTTTCTTGATTGTTTTGGGTTTGTTTTTGTAGGTTTTTTCCTTCTCTTGTGTTTCCTGCCTAAAGGGGTTCCTTTAGCATTTGTTATAAAGCTGTTTTTGTGGTCTGAATTCTCTTAGCTTTTGTTTGTCTGTAAAGGTTTTAATTTCTCTGTTGAATCTGAATGAGATCCTTGCTGGGTAGAGTAATCTTAGTTGTAGGTGTTTCCCTTTCATCGCTTTAAATATGTCCTGCTACTCCCTTCTGTCTCACAGAGTTTCTTCTGAAAGATCAGCTCTGAACCTTATGGGGATTCCCTTGTATGTTTCTTGTTGCTTTTCCCTTTGTGCTTTTAATATTTTTTCTTTGTATTTAATTTTTGATAGTTTGATTAATATGTGTCTTGGCATCATTCTCCCTGGACTTATCCAGTATGGGACTCTGCGATTCCTGGACTTGATGGACTACTTCCTTTCCCATATTAGGGAAGTTTTCAATATAATCTCTTCAAATATTTTCATAGTCCCTTTCTTTTTCTCTTCTTCTTCTGGAACCCCTATAATTCGAATGTTGGTGCACTTAATGTTGTCCCAGAGGTCTCTGAGACTGTCTTCAATTCTTTTCACTCTTTTTTCTTTATTCTGCTCTGTAGTAGTTACTTCCACTATTTTATCTTCCAGTTCACTTATCCGTTCTTCTGCCTCAGTTATTCTGCTATTGATTCCTTCTAGAGAATTTTCAATTTTATTTATTGTGTTGTTCATCAGTGTTTATTTGTTCTTTAGTTCTTCTAGGTCCTTATTAAACATTTCCTGTATTTTCTCCATTCTATTTCCAAGATTTTGGATCATCTTTACTATCATTACTCTGAATTCTTTTTCAGGTAGACTGCCTATTTCCTCTTCTTTTGTTTGGTCTGGTGGGTTTTTACTTTGCTCCTTCATCTGCTGCATATTTCTGTGTCTTCTCATTTTGCTTAACTTACTGTGTTTGTTGTCTCCTTTTCACAGGCTGCAGGTTTGTAGTTCCCGTTGTTTTTGGTGTCTGCCCCCAGTGGGTTATGTTGGTTCAGTGGGTTGTGTAGGCTTCCTGCTGGAGGGGACTGGTGCCTGTGTTCTGGTGGATGAGGCTGGGTCTTGTCTTTCTGGTGGGCAGGACCGTGTCCAGTGGTGTGTTTTGGGGTGTCTGTGAACTTATTATGATTTTAGGCATCCTTTCTGCTAATGGGTGGGGCTGTGTTCCTGTCTTGCTAGTTGTTTGGCATGTGATGTCCAGCACTGGAGCTTGCTGGTTGTTGAGTAGAGCTGGGTCTTAGCATTGAGATGGAGATCTCTGAGACAGCTCTCACCGATTGATATTACATGGGGCCATGAGGTCTCTGGTGGTCCAGTGTCCTGAACTCGGCTCTCCCACCTCAGAGGCACAGGCCTGATACCCAGCCGGAGCACCAAGACCCAGCGCCACACAGCAGCTCTCAGAAAGTGTCCGATGTCTGCAGTTGTAGGAGGGGGATCAACAGAACAGGGCTCCAGATCCCTGACATTAATTTCAGCTCTGGCTTCATAGATATGACTTCAAGTTATGCTAGTGTTGGAGGGTCTCCTGCAGAGGCAGAGGGTGTCTGTGGCTCACCACAGGGACAAGGACACTGGCAGCAGAAATTCTCGGAAATACTCCTTGGCATGAGCCCTCCCAAAGTCTGCCATATTAGTCCCACCAAAGAGCCAGGTGTGCCTCAGTGCTGGATCGCCTCAGGTCAAACAACCTGTCTTTATTTCTTATAGTAAAAAAATCAGAGACAGAGTGAAGATGGTTGGAAACTAAGCTTCCAGGAATCTGAAGCTGATAAAAGGGTGAAAAGTCAAAAAGTTTCAGGTGAAGAGAAGGAAACCAGTTCAGGAAGTACTACACTTGGGACATGTTTTCAACCCTCTGACCCTGTTCTGGATCAGCCTGACTGCAGAAAACATTCTGCTTTTGGAGTTTCAGAACAACAGTTTGCAAAGTTTTGTTTATAAGACCCAATGAATAACACTAGCAAACCACTTTAGGAAAGAATGAGTGAGAATTGCCTTAAATCTAAATGTATACTTCCTCCAAGAAAGTTTTCTCTTGTGAGGTTGTGATCTGAGTGTCGTGTCGACTTGGCTTGTGAACACTGAACATGTTTCAGAAGCTCCTACTCCAGGCACAAGAACAGTTACAGGACCTGGGATCCCAAATTTTCACTCTTAGACCTAAAACACTCTTCTTTCATCTTGATGCAGAACATCATCCAGAGGATGTTGTTTGCTGAAGGGCTGAGTAGGCACAGCAAGAATCTGTCAAGGATTTCCCCCACTTCCATCATCTAATCATCTAATCTCACTCTTCTTCAACCCCTCACCCACTCCCTACCCCACATCATGCTGGATGGTCCTATTCTTCTGACTGATTCCAGACATGTTTCCGAGGGCAGAATCACAGTCTTGTTCAAGGCAGAGATGGAAATGAGTATGAACCGTGTTTCCTTCCCAGGTAGAAGACTTTGTGGTCCTGGCTTATCTCCTTGAGAGACATTCCATACTTTTCTAGGGAAGAATACTCACATCGATTCTCTCTTGTTAGGAGAGCAGCTGGTCTGCCCTTCCTCCCTGTGCCCAGCTCTTGCCAGGAGACCCAGGCATGCTCCTTTTATAAGAAGGGGGGAGGTCAGGCTAATGGTGCCAGAGCTCTACGGGGCTGGACAAAGGCTCTCCCAGGGAGGCAGACATCCACCTTTCTAAAGCTTGTTAAGGAAGAGCAAAGGAAAGTGCACAATCAGAATTAAAATGAATTGCCTTGGATAGCCAGGATGAAAGGTAAAGGATTTGTGAAAGATTTCTTGAGTCTATCTTTTTTGAAAAAGATAACAGCCTCTAAAATAAGTAAGACTTTCTTCAAGGTCTGAGAGACCCCATGATCTCACTTTGAGCTTTGAGTGACAACACCCCTGATGCTTATTTCGGTAGAGGACTTCAGAATTCATAACTTAAGGGGAGGAACACAGCATGGGGAAAAAAGAAAGGGAAGAAGAGGGGCATGACCCCCCACCTCAAATTTCCCAACATAATTTCTTTATCCTGATGTTCAAGAGGGAAAAATATGTTAACTACTTAATATATGATAGTTCATAAAATCAATGTTGAATCATGAAATGAATCAGTTTTATCACTCAATTTAATGAAAAAAATTTTTTAAATAAGAATTATGGAAGAAACAGAAACTGAATTGAAGAAACTGAAATACTGAGTGCCATTGCATGGAGGGGCCTATTACTATCACATCAAATTATGTCCTCCCCTGGCCCCACACCAAACATTTTAGCCTTGTTCTTTGTCTGCTCAGGGGGCCTTTGCAAATGCAAGTATGCTGGTCTTTGGAGATACAGGGCACATGCTGAAGTGTTAGGAAGCCTCCAGAGGCACCTGGGCAATTCACAGACTGATTGGTGGTGCAGTCAGTAGATTGAGACTACAGGGGAGCTGATTGCTTATTATGAGATGTGAGTTGTTATAGTGATGGTTGGTGGGGAGAGATTGGGGAGGAGAATGGAGATTTTATTGCAGTTTGACAAAGAGCCTAATTCCTACAACCTCATCTAAGACTGACACAGCACAGAGCTTGTTTCCCCATAGTAGTAGGCTTAACCTCGGTGACAAGCTACCCTAGTTTCTGCTTTGTTACCTAGTGCCTCAAATGGCCGTGGCCACTAGACTAAGTACTGATGCTAGAGAAAATTTCTTAACGTAAAGTGATTCCCGGAATTCTGTTAGGGATAAATGTGGCTACCCCATAAGCTTCACAGTCAGAATGCTTTCTCTAGTTGGCAGATGGAAATATTTTCTAGTTTTGTAAGCTTTACCTTCCATTACCTTCTCTCCTATCTTCCTCACTGTTTTCCTCATATTGCAAGTCTCACAGTAGAGAAAAAAAAAATCAAATGCTAAAATGCAGCTGTTCTTGAGTAGGTAAGGGAGATAGAGTATAAGAGAGAGAGAGGGGTTCCTGAACTTGATCGGGGTTAACAGGCACCAGTGTTTCGGCTTCAAATTTAATATCACACAGTGGTGCAATTAAAACCACCGCTTAAGTATGGATCGCCCTGCTGCACAGACCAGGCTGCCTATCTGGACATCGTGTGTGTGTGTAGGGGGGTGTGGTGGGGAAAAAAGATGCATAAGAGATTCTGGCATACGCCTGTGAACATTTGAACCTGTGCTCAAGGCCCCTTCCTCTAGCTGCCCCTCAGCACCCACATTATGTGCCACTGGGATGGGACATGCCTTTCAGCTGTATATAGATCCACAAGCATCCTACAGGGGATGAAAGATCTTTCCCAAAGAAATCATTCCACATTGGTGTGGAACACTTGCTTCAAAGACATTGAAAGACACAGCTAATTTAGCAAAGCTCTCCAGCCATCTGTCTGTGAGATGGGCTTTCTTCTGTATAAACATCATCATGAAGTTCAGTAACAGGGAAAGCCCAGCTGCCATGCAGGAAGACATCTTTCTAAATTTGAGGTAAGGAAGGATCTCTTAATTAGGGCACAGAAAACACAAATCATAAAAACAAAATGGTAATTTTGATCACATTATAATTACATTTTCTGTTTATTAAGAAATACAACGACAACGCAAAATCTGGAAGAAGGATATTTGAAATATATATACACCCCTCTCCCCAGTGAAAGAAGTAATATACAGAATAATACAAAATTCTACAAAGCACTAATAAAAGAAATAAGCAGCAGAGGGGGTGTTGAGGTGTGGACAGGGGATCAGCAAAAATGTAAACAGAAAATTCACAGAAGAAATCTGAATAGTCAGTAAAGATATGTCAAAATGTTCTGTGTCATTAGTTATGGAAATTCAAACTAAAACTACAAATTTCACACTAGTCAGAACAGTAAAAATGAAAACATCTGATGGTATCATGTTGGCAAGGATGTGGAGCCACAGGGATACTTGTACTTTGCTGGTGAATATGTATGTCGGTACAACTTATTTGAAAAACAATTTGACAATAACCAGTAATGTTGAAGTTGCCTATATTCCCAGAGCTGTCAGTTCCACTTCTTGGTTTCTACCATTGAGGTATTTAAACATGTATGCCAGCAAACAGGTAGAAGACACTCATACAACATTGATTCTAATAGCTAGAATGGAACCAATACAAATGTCCATCAACTGGAGAAAGGATAATTTAATTATGATGTATTCAAACACCAAAAAAAAAAAAAAAACAGGACTACAACACAATAGTGAAATGAAAGAACTAGAGCTACATATATCAAACATAATTGAGAAAAATGTTGTAATCAACATGACTACATATATATGAAATATATATATTTAATATAATATATATTTATAATATGTATATTTAATATAATTATATATTTGCATATGTGAAAAACATGCAGAACAGTACTACATATTGTATTGAGAGTCATAAAAATTTTAGATAATATATGAATAAAGGTGTAGGAATAAAAAACACTAAATTCAGGATAATATTTTTCTGGGAAACGAAGGAAGAGAATTGGGGAGATTTTCAAAGGGGCACTTAGTTCTGCTGACAATGTTTTATTCCTTATTAGGAATGCAAATGAACAGATATTCAATCTGTTGTTTTAATATCTGTTTGTATGTCTTAAGTAGAGCAAATTAGCTTTTGAAAACAGAGGTCATGGTAGCTAATAGCATACGGTAAGGCTCTTATTTCCCTTCCCTCAAGCCAAAGTTTGCTCTCAGGAATGTTCTCCACACTTTTCCATTCAAAGATGTAATGAGAAAAGAGCAGGGGGAAAACCGACAAACGACAAACAAAAACACATTTCACCTCAGGAAGACAGTGTGCTGTGGCTGAGTGGACTTGGCCACCATATAAAGAGGACATGTGTTTTCATCATGGGTGTGTTTAACCACCTTTCATTCCTTCTTCGCTTTTGTCAAACACTTTCATTTCCCTCTGAACGACACTCTGTCCTCCATTCACAACCCACGTGTTTGCATAGACCTCTGTGGAGGATGTGACCTAAGTTAAAGCTAGTCATCAGGCTACAATGATTGATTCAAGGATATACTGTTCAGTCAAAGTCAATGAGATACAAAAGATTTTGCAGGGAGTCATTGGAAAGAAACTCTTTCCTTTTCGCCTACACTACCTGAGACCAGGAGAGAATTTAAGTTCCAAAGCTGCTTCAGGCTTTTTGTGACTATGAGGCTCTCCACTAGTCTGAGCATGAAGGCTGTGAGGTGGAAATCTAAGTGAATAAATAGAGTGGGAGAGCCTAGGTCCTGATGGATTGTCAAACCTTCCAATCAAACTGTGTTTGAAACCAGCTCCACCTCTGATCTCCAGAACTGAAGGTTAATACACTCCCTTTATGAATATGATTTGACTTTTCCCTTTCTTGCAACCCAACTGATCTTAACTGATAAATTTTTCATTAGTAATAAAATATCAAAATGAACCCTCCTGTTAGTAACACAAGCAATCACAATTTTGGCTGAAAGGAGAGCTCTCTGTCCTCCATGCCCACCCATTTCCCACCTGCTGGGTCATCAGTTACCTTAGATCCCTCTCCTAACACCTCAGCAGCTAATAAAGGGAATACAGCTGGCTCTACTCAGATCCAGTTCTTAGTCCTTTTGTCACAGAAACTGTCTAATCAAAATGACTAAAATTGCCTTCCCAGAAATTAAGCCCTTCTTTTGACTAGAGACACTTATCCCAGCCAAAAATACTTCATGAAGACCCAGTGAGGGGGTCAGTGTTATCTTCACTTTGAATATCTGAGAAAAATGAAGGAAACGGAGATCAGTCCACGAGGAGGTAATTTGTTTCTACTGTCGGATGTTTCACAACACAGGTGACGGTCTAAATTTAAAGATTCTTTAAACAGCATGTACCCAGACTAATTAAAATCAAAATTCAAGAACTTATTTCAATTCTGATGAACAATCCACACATTTGTAAGGATTTATTGACTAGCTGGGGAATATTTAAAATTTGCATTTCACTTGGCACTTTAGAATTTTATTCCAAGAGCATTTAATCTTCTTTCCTCTTTCTCTGTTCTTTAAAGGGTCTTGACTTGATATTCTTAAATGAAATTATCCTTGTCTGCTTCCTTTTCAGTGAAATGAAACCAACTTTAAATCACTCACCTAGATGGCCGAGATTTAAAACTTTTTGAACAAATACTTTGTCTCAAAGTCCCTATGAGTTGTGATGTTCTATTCTATCCTATTCCATTCCATTCTATTTTAAAATATCTTGGGGGCGTCCCTGGTGGCGCAGTGGTTGAGAGTCCGCCTGCCAATGCAGGGGACACGGGTTCGTGCCCCAGTCCGGGAAGATCCCACGTGCTGTGGAGCGGCTGGACCCGTGAGCCATGGCCGCTGAGCCTGCGCGTCCGGAGCCTGTGCTCCGCAACGGGGGAGGCCACAACAGTGAGAGGCCCGCATACCGCAAAAAAAAAAAAAAAAAAAAAAAAATATATATCTTGGCCAAGACCCACTAAATTGGCTGCTGCTGAAATGACTGATCTCTGCCAGAGTTGGTTAATATTTGTTTAGGAAAATCTTTGACTCAGAAGAGCCATTTTTTTCTTTAACTTCCTTCATCTTATATCTAATCTAAGAATATTTTTAATCAGTCAATGAAGGTAATTGGAAGTCTTATATTTCTATTAGTTTCCCTCCACCTGGCTCCAAAAGAACCTTTTTGGTCATTTGCCTTTTGCATGTAGGTGAATTTAGTGTCCTTTTGTTCTGCACAAAGAAGACTGATCCTACATTTCTCAGGCTCTTTTCCCAACTACCAGTTAGGTTTATCCAAAAGGACACATTGACAATTGAGCGGCAGCAGGGGAGGGGGGAGAATCACATTTCTTGCTCTCTTCTTAGCACTGGCTTTGTCTCCCATGTGATTCGCCACTCTTGTTGGAAGCCTCTGTTCTGATTCTGGTGTCTACCTGATAGACTTGGCTCCTGCCCTCTATAAACGCTTCATCACATTGTTCTGCCCTGCCAGCAGAAGCAGCTTTCTGTTGTTGCTAATCTCTGGATTGCTTTCTCTTCCCTTATTTGGTTTTGCGATGCTTCCAGTAGCCTTGTTAACTAGTTCTTACATGAAATTCCTTTTACAGAACTACCCCACATTCACTCTTTCTTTAGACTGACACTGATATATATATCAAGATTGGGTTAACTTGTTATTAATTTGACCCACATTTTGAAATTTAGTTTTGGGAATGGGTGGATTTGAGGGTCCAAAATTCAAAAGAAAGGGGTATCATAGAAAACTGAGCCTGACATTCTGCATGAAGTTTTCTCTGGAGGCATTTACCAATCCCTAAGAGACTGAGAAGCCAAACAGATATTTAAAATGTTAAAAAGCTAAGAGATGTACATAATCTCAGGGAGAGAGAGAGAGAGATTGGGAGAGAGAAGTTGGGGGGGAGAGAGAGAGAGAATGTTAAAGCCTGTCATGGAGGAGGGATTTGGGAAACAACACAGACATTTAGTTGAGACCCCTGAACAGCTCCTCCTAAGAATGAGAGCAAACTGGAAGAAGGCCAGTCCTCACAAAGCCTGAAACACAACCTGAAGCCATCTTAATTCCTGATTAAATCAAGGTAGTCTTCCCAAGGTAGTCTGTCAGAAGAAAATTAAATTCTATCTGGAAGAATATAAATCATCTAAGCCTCTATATTTTAAAAATATACAATAAAACAAACTAAACATGACAGTAAAAAATGACCATATGGCTGAAAATCAAGAGAAAAAAGGAACAGAGTCATAATGTAAAAAAAAACACAAACGTACAAACAAAAAACCCCAAAAACCTCCAGATGTACAATGCAACTCCAGCATTTGGAGTTATCAGACAGATACTGTAAAGAAACTATAGTTCACATGTGCAAGAAAATAAATAAAAAATTTCAATGGAGAACTGGAACCTATAAAAAGAGTAAAGTGGAAATTTTGGAACTGAACTAATTCCAATAGCTGGGTTCAACAGAAGTTTGATTGCAACAGAACTGAGTAATAGTGAACTAAGATATGCAGTAGAAAATATGTACATTTAATCACAAAGATAAAATCTGAAGGAAAAAAATGGGGCACACTAAGAGGTCTAAATATGTGTGATTGAAGTCTTGGGAGGAAAGGAGAGAGAGAGAGAAAAAAAAAAAAAAGCGGGGCATAAGAAATGTTTGAAGAGTTACAGGGTAAGGATTTCACAAAATCTGATGAAAGACCTCAAGACCAAATTCACGAGGTTCTGCAAACCATAGCAGAACAAATACAAAGAAATCTACACTTGAATACATTATAGTAAAACTGCTGTAACCAAAGTCAAAATGAAAATCTTAAATGCAGCCAGAGGAAAAGAAGGCCTATTAGATTCACAGAAGCAGCAGTAAGACTGACACAAACAACAGAGGGTAAAACAAGACCAAATTCTGAAAGAAAATATTCTCTAACCTGTTGTTCTGTATTTCAAAAATGATGGAAAAATACTTTGCAGACAAACAAAAAAAGAGAATTTATTGCCAGTAGTCTCACGCTAAAATAAAGAATAGGGCTTCCCTGGTGGCGCAGTGGTTGAGAGTCCACCTGCCGATGCAGGGGACACAGGTTCGTGCCCCGGTCCGGGAAGATCCCACATGCTGTGGAGCGGCTGGGCCCGTGAGCCATGGCTGCTGCGCCTGCACGTCCGGAGCCTGTGCTCTGCAACGGGAGAGGCCACGACAGTGAGAGGCCCACGTACCGCAAAAAAATAAATAAATAAAGTAAAATAAAATAAAGAATAAAAATATAAAAAGAGATATCACAATGATTAAAACCTTTGCTCAAATGGAAATTATAAAGACATAAATTTGTTTGCACTTAATAAGATAAATTATGTAAATTTAAATATATACATAAAGCAAAGTGATAGTGTGAAAGATTTCAGCATATCCAAAATCATGGTGGAGATTTTAACATCTCTTTCCCAGTAACTGGTAGGAAAAGGAGATACGAAATCAGTGGAGCTATAGAAGACTTTCATAATAACAACAAATCTGTTAACAAATAGAAACAAATGTCATCTGATTATGCATATGTAATCAAACCCTGCAGAATATATTATCTTTTAAAGTACACATGAAATTTTTATCTAAATAGACCGTACGATGGGCCTGAAAGCCACCCACACAAATTTCAAAAATTTGAAGTCATACAGTTTATTCTCTGACCACAGTGGAATCCATCTAGAAATAAAATCCCCAAATACTTGAATATTAAGTAAAACACATTTAAATAAACTGTGGGCCAAAGAATAAATCACAATGGAGAATTGAAAATATTTTGACTCAAATAATGATGAAAATATAGCATTTTAAAATTTGTGGGATACAACTAAAGCTATGTTTAGAGGAATCTTAGAGCTTAACTTGATATATTATAAAATAAAAGACTGAAAATAGATGTTCTGAGTATGTATCACAAGAAGTCAGGAAAAAAGACACAAAATAAGGAGTATTTTATTTATAATTAATTTATTTATAGTACTTGATTAAAAATCAAAAAGCCAAATATTATTTCTTTGAAACATCATTTAAACTGACATTTCCTTAGCAAGGGGGAACATGAGAGTAAAGAGAAGATTATATTACCGATAGCAGGAATATAAAAGGGAACATTACTATAGATTTAACAGATATTAAAATGTTAATAAGAGGTACAATTGCAAAGAGAGGCCATTATATATAAAAAAGGAAGACCTTTCATATCAGAGTCATGAGCTGAGGGAAACAATGGACTTATGTGATGAAATAGAGATTATGGAAGTGGGAGCTGCTCCAAGGGAGCAGTTCTCTGAGCCCTGCAGAAACTACTACTGAGGTCCACTAATTCCTCTGCTTTCGTCATATCACTCCCATCCCTCTCCAACTCCTAACCACCCTTTGGTCTATGAGGCTTTTGGAAGGAGACCACTATCTCCCGTCATGTGTTTCGCATGTATGATGCTTATGCACAGACAGCACTCCATTACCAAAGGACCAGTGCTATTGCAAACCAAAGCCAACACTTTGGCCCTAACTCACTCCCACTTTATCTTCTCATCACATTCTTTTCCCAAGGCAATGAGCTTGGAAAACTGAATTACCTGGAGGAAAGAAAAAATGATTAACAATTCAAAAATACCTTTTAGTCAAAATTGGCTTGTCACTGCCTATTTTCAATTCTTGTTTTATACCTTCCAAAGTATTCTTGCAGTTAATACATATAGTTTGTCAAAAATTTTTAATACTTTTAAATAGAGTTCCAGCTGCTTAGTTGATAGTAGAGTATTCTTAATATGACTGTGATTCAAGAACTTCTCAGAGGAAGATGCATCTGAAAACTTCTCACCAGCAACATGAGTAGTATTCGGAAAGTCATATTTAAATATGAGTCAGGTCAGATATTTTGTTAATCATCCTTGCAGATTCAGGAAAATTTTGTTTGTTTGCTTCGGAAGATTTTATACCTATTTCAGTGGGATTTAAGGGAAAGATATTCATGACATGTAGTAGATCCATGATTTCTGTTTGCGTTCCCATATGGTATTGTCCCACTATTCCACAGTTAAGTCTCAGTGGTACTCAATTTCCTACCAAGAAACATTTTTCAAATGCCTTGAATTTAAAACATAAATCCACTCACGCTGGTCTACCTCTGTTTATTTTTATAGAATTATTCTTTCTTTGTGGGCTAATTAGAAATGTAATTTGGATTTGCTTTGTAATCCATGCAAGCCTTCTCACTGATTTCACTGAGTACTTAACTGTAATAGGAGCAGTAGGACACAATTCTCATTTTCACCTCGGAGTTCTAGACTGTTTACTTTGGTCCTTAGAGTTAAAATGATATAGTGATTCCAGTACTCAGATGAATATTAAGTGTGCAGAATCTTTGATTCCCTGTGTCTCTTCCTTTTTAATCTTTCCCAGATGCCAGATATAGTCTGCACTTAGGTGTGAGGAAGACTCATGGGATTCTTCTCTCCTGACCCACAGCCATAAAGAAACCAAAAGCTGGGCTTCCTCCTTTTGAATCCCAGAAACCTCTCTTTGGTGACATTCTACACAGATAAATAAGCTCCTGGTAATCTCTTATTGCTGAGACTCTGCAATGCCCAGGGATATTTGAATCTTTAAACCACCTTATCCAACCTTCAAGGGCTATGGCCCAAAGTCTTCTGGAGTAAGGAATTCATAGCATCTTCCCAATAAAGGAAAAAAGATTTGCTATCAAAATGAATAGTTACATTCCTGACTAGCTTGTCTAATCTGATTTCCAACAAACATACTTTTGCCATGGACATACATGCTCCATATCTTCAATGGCAGCTTGAACATGAAAGTTTAATTCCAGGCATATAATAGACTGTTGGAAGCTTCAAATGAGACATCTATTTCAGTTTATTTTTTTCTCGGGCATAAGATTGAAAACTAGAGTTAATCCAGATAAACCAGGTGCTAGGAAAACCTGTTTACTATGGCCCATCCAGGATTATTCTAGTTATTACTGCGGCCTTACAAATTCCTCTAAAACTTAGTAGATTAAAACCACCTCTGTTTTGCTCAGAATCTTGTGGGTCAGAAATTTGGAAAAGGCTCATATTACTTGGGTTCTTTCACATAGGTGCAGTCAGATGTTGGCTGGTGCTGCAGAATTGTGAAAGCTTGACAGGCTGGGTATGCAAAACAACTCACACACAAGACTGGTCGTTATTGTTGGTTTTCTCCTGGGAACTCATCTGGGCTGTTGAACTGGTGTGTGCCTATACATGGCCTTCCCACTGTGGTGGTCCCAGGGTAGTTGGACATTTTGCACAATGACTCAGGGCTCCAAAAGTCAGTGTCCTGGCTCATAAGATGGATGCCACATCACCTTCTATGACTCTGCCTTACAAGTCACACAGCATCACTCTGCCACATTCTGTTGGTCCCATATGAGCAACATTCCTGCCCAGATTCAAGAGGGAGGGGGGTAAGACTCTATCTCTTAATGCTGAAGGAGCAAAGTCAGAGATGAGGATGTGGGGTGAAAGTGTTCTAATCAATTTGGGGAAATATAATCTGTTTCAAAGATAATACAATATTAGAATCTTCAGTTGGACCAAGAAGTGCCCAAAAAGCCAGTGCTCAATGTATAACTGAAAAGGGCAGCTGGGACTCCAGTAAACCTACACAGAGGCAAAGTGGAAGCTGAAGATGGGACCAGGAGGATGGCTGATGTGTCCATGTGAGTGTTTTCTCTCAGAAAATACGTGGACACTAACTGGACAAGAAGTTTCCTTTGTCTACCAGTTCCTGTCCCCCTTGAGGATCTGACCAAGAGGACTTTTAAGTATTGAGACAAAGGAGGAAAACACACTCATTTTATCACCAGTAGATTCATAGAAAACATTGATTAAGTTTGGTACCTACAAACTACAGAAAGACCGAGGCTTTCTGAATACTCTGAAAATTAATGAAGAAACTGGGTAGATCCTTCATCAAGTGACCGGTGACATATCACTCTGAGTAGAGGGAGGGAAGAAGAAGCTTGTGACCAAGTTGCCCAGTCATGGGGTGATAGGGTTTCATTTGTGTGTTCTTTTCAGAGGCTGTCCTACTAAGTAGTATTTTACGATTTTCTGAAGACTCAGTTTTTCCACTATGGGAGGGGGTGCTTTGTGTAATGCTTTAGAGACCCTCCTCTTCTGGGTTACTGCATAGGCCAGAGTGGAAATTTCCTGAGGGGACCTTTACTCCTTCTACAACTGGAGATGAAGAGTGACCTTTGAAGATAATAGAAGGAGTGAAATTAATGTCTTTTTGATCAAGACACTATTTTGGGTGTCCTATTGTCTTATTTTATCTTCAAAACAATCCTGAGATGTTAATAGTATTATTCTCCCTTGACAGATAAGTATATGCTCATTGTTAAAGGATAAATTCTGAGTAAGGTTTTCATAGTTAGTGTTCTCTGTGTCATAAAAAAAAAACAATGATGTGTCAAATGCCAAAGCTCTGGTCTCCGTCCTGCTCTTCAATGCTTTTTAGGATACCAGTGACATTCAGAGGAAGATATTTGCCATTAATGCTTCTCTTCTTCTTGATCTTCTCTAAAGTGCTGTTTTGATGTTCTCCAACTCACAGAGGAAACCTGAACATAAGAAAAACAAAACCTGTGGCAAAAGGGAAGTTATAGATAATTCTGTTTGTAATCCTGCTGAGATCCAACGCTGGGCAGTCAATCCCTGTAGTCAAAGGTGGGAAGTCTTAAGATAGTTTGAATGAGATAGGGCTACAGATGCACTTCTACTCTAGTTTAGAGACAAAGGAGAAAGGTCTCAGCCCTTTTATAGGTATTACTCCTGTGCGTGGATGAAGCAGGTGACAGCAAATGCCAAATGAAATTAACAGAAAGCTCAGTGGGTAAAATAATTTCAGGCCTGAGATAGCAGAGAATAGAAAGAGAGCATTCTAGGATTCCCTGCATCCCTACCTATATATAGATTGTTGATAACTTCAAAATTAAATTTCAGAAAATGAGATTTGATTTAGTACTACTAATTCTTTTATTCATTTGTGGATATCTGGAATTTGTTTATATATCCAAAAAAGGTGGATTGAACTTCTACCAAGCAGTGAGGATGTATTGGTATATAAGGAAAGCATGATCTCTAGCCTCATGAATAGTCTAGTTGGGCAAGCATACAATACACAATTTTTAAAAAATTACTGTGGGAGGGAGACGCAAGAGGGAAGAGATATGGGAACATATGTATATGTATAACTGATTCACTTTGTTATAAAGCAGAAACTAACACACCATTGTAAAGCAATTATACTCCAATAAAGATGTTAAAAAACAAATTACTGTGAAGTTACCAGTTTTGATAAGTACTGTGAGAGAAAATTGTAAAGTGCAGTGATGGGGATTAGAGTGACCTGCTCTAGAAGGGTCAGCAGAAATGTCTTGCTGTGAAACTGAGACCTGAGTGCTATGAGAATCCATGAGAAGAGTGATCTAGGCAGAGAGAAAAGATCTATGGAGATGGAAGTCCAGAAGAGGGAAAGTGTGCATGGCCTTTCAAGAACTGTAAGAAGGTGATTGTCCTGGATCATGGAGTGCAAAGAGAAGCATGTGGCAAGGGTGAGCTGCAGGAGATAGGTCAGGACCAAGGTATGACAGCCCTATGGGCCATAGGCAACACTTTGCTTTTATTCTCAGTGCAGCAGGTGGCTGTTGGAAGCTCCTTGAGAAAAGAGTGACGTGATCTGATTTACATTTAAATAGTCATTTGTGGAGAAGATGGGTGTTTGATCCTCAGCACTTTTCTGAAGGCTAAATTAATAATGAAGTATACCGGGGCTCTTTTCCAGAGAGCCGATAATGGGATACCACCTATTTCCTTCTGTTTCTTCTATATTCATCTGAATTCTCTATAAGCAAGCAACAGGAAAAGGAATTCTTCGTAACTAATCAACTCGAGTTTTGATGCATGGTCCTGCTCTAACCAGAACTAGCCCAACCAGCTGGTACGATGGAGTCTCCTCAGAATGGAAGGCAGTGAGCTGAGCTCAGAGGGTGGAGACTGAGGGAAAGAAACAGACGGGGAGTTGGCAATGAGGGAACATCCAAATTCTAACCCAAGCTCAGGGATGTTGGGGTTATATGAAAAGCATGATCCATAGGGAAGGTCACTTGTTTACTGCAGGAGCAGATCTCGGTACTGGGTGGACTCCTGAGTCCAGAGAGAACTGTCTGCATTGATTCATTTGACATCAGATGTGAAACCCACCCCTGAGTGGCAGTAGCTGGCAAGACCAAGGCTGCCATTGGCTAGATGAGAGTTCAGGTCAAGACTTTCAGCCCAGTGAGTGCAGCAGTGAACACAGGAGCAGACCAGCGGGTCATTCTGGTAGATGGATCACTCCTGTCCAATGTCTGCTTTTGCTTAGCACATGTGTTTTAAAGGCAAGAAAGAGATGATGGCCTTTTTTTTTCCTGTAGTGGTGAGGGACACAAGTGACAATTCTAGCTGTGTTCAGGGAGATGTAAATATCTGATGGGCTTTCTAGCCTATACTTTTTGCCATAATGTGCAGCAGATCCTACTGCTCTATATGTCTAGAGGAAACTCTGGAATCATGCTGACATGTCACTATGAAACTCCTATCCACCAGCAGGAACCTTCCTGCTTAGGAGGAGACAACAAGTCATTCACAGGCTGAACATGGTGCTATATGGGACAACAATGAAACCATCAAACAGACTGCATCTCCTTCTCAAAATGCCCCTTCCAGACTGGCCACTGCTCAAAGCAGGAGGAGCAGACGGAATCAAAAAAATCTACAAACCATAAATGCTGGAGAGGGTGTGGAGAGAAGAGAACCCACCTACACTGTTGGTGGGAATGTAAATTGATGAAGCCACTAGGGAGAACAGTATGGAGTTTCCTTAAAAAACTAAAAATAGAACTATCATATGACCCTGCAATCGCACTTCTAGGCATATATCCAGAGAAAAACATGGTCCAAAAGGATACATGCACCTCAGTGTTCACTGCAGCACTGTTTACAGTAGCCAAGACATGGCAGCGACCTAAATGTCCATTGACCGAGGAATGGATAAAGAAGATATGGTACATATATACAATGCAATATTACTCAGCCATTAAAAAGAATGAAATCATGCCATTTGCAGCAATATGGATGGACCTAGAGATTGTCATACTGAGTGAAGTAAGTCAGACAGAGAAAGAGAAGTATAGTATGATATCCCTTATATGTGGAATCTAAAAAGAAATGATACATGTGAACTTATTTACAAAACAGAAACAGACTCACAGACTTAGGGAATGAACTTATGGTTACCAGGGGGGAAGGATGGAGGGAAAGGATAGTTAGGGAGTTTGGGATCGACATGTACACACTGCTATATTTAAAATGGATAACCAACAAGGACCTATTGTATAGCACAGGGAACTCTGCTCAATGTTATGTGACAGCCTGGATGGGAGGGGAGTTTGGGGGAGAATGGATACATGTATATATATGGCTAAGTCCCTTTGCTGTGCACTTGAAACTATCACAGCATTGTTAATTGACTATACTCCAATATAAAATTAAAAGTTTAGAAAATAGTTTTAAAAAGCTGATCTTCAGAGAATGACATGGAAGAAAATATGAATATGTGAGATTATTAAAATACGTGACTTTGACATTTAAAAAAAAAAAGTGGATTAGACTGAAGTCCAGAAAAGCCCTCTGTAATCATAACAGCCGCAGGAAAGCGATCCCTAAATCAAAATCTTCACTGGGGTAATAAACAGGGAATCTGATATGAGTGCCTAGTTCGTGGAACAATGATGGCACAATACAGAGGGGGCAGGATGGAGACCGCATCCTGACCAGAGCCCAACATGCTTTACATTCCACCTGAGATTAAGCTAAAATATTAGAGTATCTGAGTGTCTTTGGCTAGCAGCTGTGTCACTAAACAAAAATTTTTAAGGTCACAGGGTCAAATGACCACAAGAGATGTGATGTGAATAATACAGTAGAGAGTGGTGGAGACTCTGGTCAACTGAAGAACGTATGCTAGTTTCAAGTCCAACAATTAGCTATTCAGTTCTGGTATACCGTTGTCGTGTTGAAGTCTGGAGCCAGTATTACCAGATATTTCAAGGTTTAAGAATAACCACGTAGGGCTTCCCTGGTGGCGCAGTGGTTGAGAGTCCGCCTGCCGATGCAGGGGACACGGGTTCGTGCCCCGGTCTGGGAGGATGCCGCGGAGCGGTTGGGCCCATGAGCCATGGCCGCTGGGCCTGTGCGTCTGGAGCCTGTGCTCCACAACGGGAGAGGGCACCACAGTGAGAGGCCCGCATACCGCAAAAAAAAAAAAAAAAAAAAGAATAACCACGTATCCATGGTTTTAAATGGCATATCCTATTTTAAAAAATTATTGTGTAACTTGGTTGACAACATTGTGTGGACAGAACCTAATGCATCTGCAGTGCTGCACCTGTCCTGGAGGCTATTATTTGTAACCTGGAGGTTTGCAAAGATAATGATTATGTATGGTAGTTCTCCTGCTCACTCTAATCCAATCTAATTCTCTGTGGGACTCTCTGTCTGCTGGTAAGAGTGGCAACAAAGCGAGTTTTATGCACAGCAAATGAGATTGTGAATAGATGACCTGGCTGTAAGCTCCTTAGATACTAAAATAATGTGACAGATTCTCATCTCAGGAGATAGCTGTATGTGACGATGGTGCTTCACCCCTGAAGCTTCAGGGACAAACCCATCTTGCAAGATCTGAGCGTCCACGTGATCTTTGCTTCATAACTGACGAACAGCAATGGATGATGAGCATAAACTGTATGTTCTCTGTATTACTGGCCTAATCTGATCAAATCCCCCATGTCCATTGGCCAGGGCAGTAATTGCGACTGACAGATGATCCAACTTTAAAGACAGAAGCTTTCACAGACTGGAGAGGACTGGGCAGAAACTCCATGCTAGGACAGAGGCACAGGAGGCAGGCAAAGGTTAGACATCATGCCTGGGTCCCAGCTGCGAGTTTCAGTCTCTGTGGGCTCCGGAAAACAGCTCTTGACTTTTACCAATTTACTGCGGTCTGTTACTTTGGAAAAATGCCTCTAAATATTTCCTGGGCAGCTCAGCCCCTCCCAGAGCCTCCGCAGGAAGCTCAAGTCCTTCCTCCTTGTCTCATTAATTCACAGAATGTACTTTGTTTCATATGATGGAAAATTCCTTTGTTGGAAAAGGAGAAGAAGCATTGTTCTGTCGGGAATAAAATGCAAAGCATTGCCCTAACGTCTGTCTGAGGTGAGCCAGACCTCAGGGAATGGCCAGGAGAGAGTGTGGGAGGCAGCAGTCCAGCCCCACCCTGTTGCTCAGTTCTCTGTGGTCCAAAAGAAGTTGGGCGAGAGGGGTGCACATTCTCCTAGGACGGAGACCCTTGAAATCGCAAGGGCTGTACATGGATCTGTGGAAATCCTGGGTCTAAATTCTCAAAGTCTGCTTTGTGAGTGGGCCCAGGAAAGAGGGCCCCACCAACACACACACCCCACACACAGCCAGAGCCCATGATTTAGAATGTTGCCTGGGGGAAGCTGCGCTCAGTTCAGTGTTTGGAGGATATACCCTTTAGCTGTGAAAAAGCAGGCACAGATGAGGTCCATGGCTGGCCTCACCACCTGGCATCAACTAGTTATCACTCTTCCCTCGTTCATCCCAGAGGTTGTTGGAAGAATTGCCCACTCTCTGCATCCCCAACAGAGCACCTGGGCCCAGGCTGAGGGCACAGAGCTTGTCAGCTGGCTCTTTTCTTTCCTCAGACTTTCTCAGAATGAGTAAGTCTAGCAGCAAGTTTGGAAATTATAGCCAATGTACTTTGAATGTGTGTCAGCGTCACTGATCCTAACTCACATCATGGAAAAGTAAAGCGGCCACATTATACCTGTATGGGACGGCTAAAATCCTAGAGTGGCCCCTCTACCTGTCCTCTTCAGATTGGAGAGTTGGAGGATCATCCCTGAAGAATTGCTAAGCAGGACGAGCCCACTCATCCCAGAGAGCACACGCTCACCAAGGCAGGAACACAGCACCACACAAACATCCACGGGTCAGTGAAGGTCCCTCCATACATACCTTCATCAGCTGAGTGTAGGCTACCTTCTGCTGCATAACACTTGGCCCCAGATTACAGTGGCTTACAACACAGGGTGTTTCTTTCTCACTCACATCCTGTGTCTTTATAATGGATGGACTGGGGCTGTGTCCCACATCTTCATTCCAGGACCAGAGATGCAGGGTTAGCCTCTATCTGGGATGAGAGTGATGGGGAACCACACTGTGGGTCCTAAAACATCAGCTTATGAGTGGTATCCGCTACTTATACTCCTATTTTCTTAGTGAAAGCAAGTCACCAAGCCAAGTTGGAATCACTGGGACAGGGAAATACAATACTCTTGCATGAGAATAGCAACTACTTGGGAAGGGTAATGCACCCATTTCACACCCTTGTTCCTTGCAAGGTATATCCTGTCTTGGGAAAGGGAAGCATAAAGCTCAGAACAATAATCTATTAATTTAATATTAATTGAATACCTACCATGTGTCAGAAAATTCCAGGTATAAGGGATAAGACAAAGCAGGACACATTCCTACTATTAGGGAGCTTAGATTCTAGGGGGGAGACTGGAAATAAAGAAACATGTAAATATATAGTATATTTGTGATTGGTGCTGTGGAAGATGATATAACAAAGTAAACGGGGAAGAAAATTCCGGGATGTGTGTATGTGCACGTGTACTGTTTTATTTAGTGCTGGGGAGCTGTTGGCTGGCTTTCAGTGGAGGCGTGGCATTATCCTGCTGCCCCTTTGAAAGGTTACTCTGTATGCTGACTGGCAGAGGCAGAAGCAGGAGGACGAGGTGGGGGATTTTGTGGGAGTTCAGGCTAGAGGTGGTGGTGGTTTGAATCAGGATGGTGGTGATGGTGAGGGGTATGACGGTAGTCAGATTCGGCATATATTTTGAAAACGGACAATGGATTTGTTGTCGGACTGGTTGTGGGGAGTATGAGAAAAAGAGAATTTGAGGATGACTTGGGTATTTTGTCTTGAGCAATTAGAACAGATGAATTGCATTTGTCAAGACACTGAGCTGCATGGGGAGAGGTTTGGGGGTAAGGGGAATAGGGCAAGGTGGAATTTCAACCTTGGCCCTGTGATGTTTGAGGTTCCTGTCGGACATCTGTTGGAGATGTCGTATGGGCAGTTGTAAATGTGGTTTTGGAGATCAGAGAGATGTTCAGGCCAGAGATTTAAATCTTGAGTCATCATTTGTTTGCTTTTAAGGCCATGAAGCCAGATGAGATGACTCAGGGAGTGATGTGGGCAGAGAAATGGCCTGAGCGTAGAACCTGGGGGAGGAGAAGCTAGTGAAGGAAGCTGGGAAAGGGTGCCCAGCAAGGCTGAGTGAAACCAAGAGAGTGGTGTTATGGACGCCACACAAAGAGGTTGTTCCAAGGAAGAGGGAAAGATCAGCAGTGCCCAGAGTGGCTGGAGGAGCTGAGCATGGCCACCGCATTTAGCCAAAGGTGGCAGAGAAAAGCTGCTGCACAGACAGGGTGTCTAGGGGGAAATGATGGCACATGGTTCCCGCCTTTCTGAGCGCTCTCAGCCACAACCCTAGGATTCTCAACCTCCAGACTGAGCGTACCCAAGCCGCTGTTGGCCCGGAATCGCGGGCTATCCGCTGGCTCAGGCTCCAGCCTGCGGAATCTGGAGGCCCTTTTGGACGGCTGGGTGTCAGGCACTCGAAAGTCCACTGAACCACGTTTGTTTAATCAGCATGTAATCCACATAAAACTGGCCCAAATACAGGGAGCTGCATTCAGAAGTAAAACTAGTATGATATCCAGAGAGCACTGAGAAGCAATTGACTTTTTTACTGAGGGCTCTTTAAGAAGCACTAGATAGGGATTACTAGCTAACCCACATCCAACACTCTGAAATTCCTTTCCTTGGTGTCTCTCCTACCCTTTCATTTATGAGGTGCTGAAGCTGCCCCTCGATCTCTCCTTTCACGTCTACCAACTCCCATGAACCCTCTGTAAACACAACCTAGGCTGACTCCTCGCTCTCTCCCCTTCTCCTCCTATCTCTTTGGCTCTACTTCTATTTGTTTATTTTCCTATCGTGCATAGCTTTCTGCCCTTTCTAGTGTAGATTAATTTAGTTTTCCTGGTGGTCTTTCCGTTTTCTTCTCTACAGTTACCAGGATCAATAAAGCAAAGGCCAGGAAGCTGGCCAGAAAACACAGAAATCTCAAAAGGAGAGGAAAGTAGCACTGGGATGCAGGGCTGTCCGCTGTGATGTGCCTGCTTGTGCTGCTTGGATTTGCATGTGCCCACAACTCTCTTTTTGGGCCAAGAGTCAGACGGAGCCCCCTCACCGCTCTGTGGGTGCTTGTGTCTGCTGGGGCCCATAGAGGGGTCTCTAGTCAAAAGCAGGGCCCCTCCTCCTAAGCTCCACCCACTGCTAAGGAATTCAACTTTGCTTCTGTTTTGACCTATTTCTCCTCCCTTCTGGGATGTGCGGGTTGATGTTCCCCTTTGAGGATTTGCCAGAAGCAAAAATCACCATCCCAACTGCCTGTCACTTAAACAAGAGGAGACTTACTAGATTTATCAGAAAGTACATAGTGCAGCAGAGATAAAAACACAAGGTTAACTTCAGGTCAAGCGGTCTCAGCTCCTGCCCAGTCAGGCCTTCCCAAGCAATCATTTTTCAGGCCCCGTGGGCATCTTGCTAGGCCCAGCATCTGACCCCTAGAGAGCATCCAGGAAAAGGAATCAGATGCTCCTGCAGCCCAGGAGGCTCCCCTAGTTCTCCGTCTAGGAATCCGTCGGCTTTAGAGCTTTAGTGGGGTGAGGGGCTGTGACTCAAAGTGGCGGCTGCCTTCTCCCAGCTGCATTGCGTGTGGTCTTTCAGGGGTGGGGATGGGGGAGATTGGTTACCTTCACTCTTGCTGTTAATTCCAAGGGCACAGCAGGGGTGAAGTAAGCTTGCAACTGGACTTAAGGAAGTGAGGGGTAGGGTCTGCAGCTGTGATTCCTGTTGCCACTTTAATCCATCATGGGAGCTTTGAGTGGTGAAGAGTTGAAATTGAAAGTTCCATTCAAGCAGCAATCAAAGCTTATTTAGTATCTCCTTAAACACACAATCCTATATCCCCTTGGACTGAAGACAGCAGCCATTTCCATTGTTACAGAGACCCATTTTCTAGAAAGAAAATACAAGATATTTCAAAATGAGTGTTCAGAAGAGAAAAGAAAGTTTGTGCGTTTGTGTATGATATATGTATGTTTGTGTATTCTGCTCCTATGTGCCCTCTTTCCAGTATCCTATTCCAAAGCAGAATTGTACATTGCCCTTAAAAGACAGCAAGCTCTATGACAACAGGCATCGTGTTTATCGTGCTCACTTCTGTACCCTCAGAGGGGATACTGACCGGAGTTGGGTGTGTTGAATTAATGAAAGCAGAGAGAATCATCAGGGTCTCTCCAGTTCCACCTGCTTGAATGAACACTTCCATGCTCCCTGGTTCTGCTTTCCCCACCATATCCAATGCCCACAGATAATCTAATGCCAGAACTGAATTTGAGTTTGCTACATCTGCTGGGATGCTTGGCTTTGGACCACACCCCTGAAGCCACAAAGAATAGGCAGAAAGCAACCCTTAGCTCGTGACCCACATATGTCCACCTTTATTCCTCTCCTCCCTCAACAGTAGTTTGAGCAAGAAGCGTAAAAATGGTAAGACTAAAAAAGTGTCAATTTTAAAGTATCTTAAAGATCTCAGTATTCAAGGTAAAAAACAACTGCACTGGATCTTGGGTCTCCCCTGCCTGTGATAACCATTCACCAGACACTCAAAGCTGGTCCTCACTTCCTTTCTTTATGTTGGTATAATAGGGACGAACATGGGGCGGTAGTCAGTGCATGAGAGTGAGATGTTCTCCAGGAACAGGTAACATGACCACTTCCTTGAGTGGGAGGCAGTGTTGATGGGGAGTGGGATGGGCGGTAAGAATTGTTCACCAGGAGCCGTGGAGAAGCTTTTCCAGGAGTTTCAAAGCATATCCTTGAGGGGTGCAGCCAGACCAGAGGGTTTACAGTAAAGTATAAGGAATACCAAGGTAAAGACCCAGCTGTTCAGGGATTCTGCTGGTCACTCTGGTCTGTTTTTATGGAGCATTGTTTTCGTTTTCATGCTCTGCCTTCATACTAATCTCATTGTTTTAAACAAATATATAGTATTCCATTGTGTGACTATACTTTTATTCATTATACTCATTCCCTATTAATGGACATTTAGACTATTATTCTATGTTGTTGTTGTTACAAAGGTGCTATAATATGCGTGTAGCATAATAACTTGTGCTATTATTTTTTAGGATAGATTCTTAAAATTTGAATGATAGGGTCATGGGTGAAGCTTTTTTTCTTTTTGGTAGATATTGCAAACTTACAACCTGGAAATTTTGTTGCAGTTTATTTTTATTTTTTAAATTTAATTTAATTTATTTTTATACAGCAGGTTCTTATTAGTTATCTATTTTATACATATTAGTGTATGTATATGTCAATCCCAATCTCCCAATTCCAAATTCTCATCAACCAGATTTCAATTTCAACTCATCAACCATCATTATACTTACCAACAGTAGGCATTCTATTGCTTTCATGGTTTTACTTATGTATGTGATAATCAGTCTCTAAATACTTGTTTTTATTTATTGATAAAGTATACCTTTTCCATAATTTATTCATTCTTGGTATATCTTTTTATAGAATTTTGATTAAAAATTTTGACCCTTTTTTCTTATTGAAGTGGTATTGGTATTTTTCCTTAATTTGCAAGAATGTTTTGCATATAATGGATAAGGAATTTAAGTCTATGTGTTGCAAAATTTTTCTAAGACAGAAACCATGTCTGTTTTTCACGTGATAGTTTTGTTTTTTTTTTTCTGTCAATTCACACCATGCTTGGCCCAGAGTGGGCCATCAATAAATATATTTTAAGGAGTGAACAACATGGATGCACAACACTGTAGAAATTATGAGTGCAAAGACCCTTGCTTTACTTAAGCCTTTTTGGTATTGACTTATTGACTAATATCAACCCAACCTCTTTGTCTACCTGAGCCCCGAGAGTATGCCTGGTTCCATTCTCAGACAAACACAGTTCTTCCTTGGTATAATGCCAGTCTTTTCCTGGTATGTGCCTTCAGATCATCTATGGACTTTTTAATAATGTGGGCACAATTTCTCCTCTGCAGGGAATGACGATGGTCCAAGGAATGATCTTTAGTGATGAAATGCAGCATTACTTGTGTATGTCAGCTTTGTTCTGTTAGTAATTATTTGATTATTAAATAAGATACTCAGTGTTATTTATTTGGGGCTTAGCTCATCATCTGTGGTCTCCTCCAGTTGTTTGTATGTTGGCTTCTTGAAGCGAGACATCCTCTCATGCAGATGGAAGATTTTTTGAAAGTTGATTTAACCTAAAAAAGTACAATAATCACAGCCTGTATATGATAATTTTATTATCTTAACCTCTCAAACCACCAAAATATAATACAAACAAAAGTCAAACTACATCTTTTTTAATTGAAGAGCTCAGTCTTTAAAGGTAATCTTAGCCTCTTAACATTCCTAGAAGAAGCCTTGAATTATCATTTTCTGACCAAAGACATGGACTATCTTGGCACTAATAGAGAGCTATGGCTTCCACTTGACACTTGGAATTTAACGGCGTACCTATGCTGTAATTTGTCAAGTATTGAGCGGGACACTGAATATCCAAGTGCTATTTCCCACCCCAGAGGACTCACAGTAAATGAGCACAGGCATTATCTCCCACCAACCCAAATAATTTGCAGAACACCTGACATATATGAGCACCCTGAGACAGGTGGAAAAACACAAATAAATTTCTAGGAATACATACCTTTACAGTAGGAAGCTTGTTAAAGAGGAAAAGATTCTGATTAATTTCTTCACAGGGCACATACAACACTCAACTTTAAAGGATGGAGGGTGGGGAGTCCTCAGTGGATCAAGGAAGTAAAAAATGTAAACATTTTCTTCCTATTAAGACAAAAAGCAAACAAACCCAGAAACAAAACAAAACAAAAAACTTCTATAGAAGAAGTCAAACATAAAGATTGTTTATTTCAGTTCACCCAGAAATTCTTACAGTGTGTACCTAGAACTGCACAGAATGAAGGAAAAGATAGATTTTTATGCCTTGAGAAAACTGGGATCTGATTGATGAGTGGAGGCTTACACATTGCAATTAGACTATTACATAGAGAAAGCGTGTACTATCTTTTAGATTTCACATATGAGTGATATCATATAATATTTGTCTCTGTCTGACTTACTTCACTTAATATGATAAGCTCTGGGTCCATATATGTTGCTGCAAATGGCATTATTTCATTCTTTTTATGGCTGAGTAATATTCCATTATATATATACTATATCTTCTTTATCCATTCATCTGTCAGTGGACACTTAGGTTGCTTCCATGTCTTGGCTATTGTAAATAGTGCTGCTGTGAACATTGGGGTCCATGTATCTTTTTGAATTAGAGTTTTTGTCTTTTCCACATATATGCCCAGAGTGGGATTGCAGGATCTTATGGCAACTCTATTTTTAGTTTTTTAAGGAATCTCCGTACTGTTTTCCATAGTGGCTATGCCAATTTACATTCCCATCAGCAGTGCAGGAGGGTTCCCCTTTTCTCCTCTCCAGCATTTATTATTTGATATTACTTACATGTGGAATCTAAAAAACAGTACAGGGCTTCCCTGGTGGCACACTGGTTGAGAATCTGCCTGCCAATTCAGGGGACACGGGTTCGAGCCCTGGTCTGGGAAGATCCCACATGCCACGGAGCACCTAGGCCCATGAGCCACAACTACTGAGCCTGCGCATCTGGGGCCTGTGCTCCACAACAAGAGAGGCCGCGATAGTGAGAGGCCCGTGCAGCACGATGAAGAGTGGCCCCTGCTTGCCACAACTAGAGAAAGCCCTCGCACAGAAATGAAGACCCAACACAGCCAAAAATAAATTAAAAAACAGTACAAATGAACTTATTTACAAAACAGAAACAGACTCAAAGACATAGAAAACAAACTTATGGTTACTAAAGGGGAAGGAGGGGGATAAATTAGGAGTATGGGATTAACAAATACTGTCAAATATAAATAGATAAACAGCAAGAATTTACTATGTAGCACAGAGAACTGTATTCAATATCTTGTAATAACCTCTATTGGAAAAGAATCAAAAAATATATATATAACTGAATCTCTTTGTGGTATACCTGAAACTAACAGAATATTGTACATTAACTATACTTCAATAAAAATAAACAAATAAATAAAAAATAAAGTATACCAGAAGAAAACAGACAAGCAAACAAAAGCGTGTAGAATATGGTGCTAGGTTCAATTCAACTGAACTTGAGAACCAAGTTTTAGTACATAGTGCCTGCAAAGTACTGTAGAATATAAGATAAAGGAAACAAGTCCCTGTACCCTGGTTGTTTATTATTAAATTAGAAAGTGTGTATGCAGCCAGTAAATACCTAGGAAGTTCATGAATCTAATAAGCCCCTTCAACAACAGGGAACATGATCTTAGGACAGCATGGGGCTCTCTCCATGGGTGTTAATGAAGACAAGCTTCCAAAACACATTTTTAAACTCTGTATGCCTTGGTTTCCTTGGCTGAAATGATCCCTCCCATTGACAAAGTGAACCAGTGGGCTTGAAAGCACTGTGTCATTGCCAAGAGTGAGCTGTTGGGATACTGCAGGGATCCTTGTAGTAAGTTCTTAGAGGTAACAGTGGGGATAAGCAGGAGGGGACAGAGTGTCTGGATACTGCCTTTACTACTCTTAGATTAGGGACAATAGCTCCTTATCCTACCACTTGGCTTCTCAGGAATTATACCTCCTAACTGTTTACTATTTGGCCTTATTTCTAAGAGTAGATTTGTTTTGGACCTGAACCAGGAAAAACAAACAAACAAACAGAGAAGCAGGAACCCCTCAATGGCAGCCTGACTTTTCAACAAGTATAGGAGATATGCAACATGCAAGGTGAGAAAACCCATGACCCAACATCACTGCATTGAGCAGAAGTGGATGTCAGGACATTTGGCAAAACTGCGTGGCTGAAGTTATTTTCCAGCTATTACCTTGAGCTCTTTATTTTTTCTAAATCTATCCCTGCTTTAGTTTACTTTAACCAAACAACAGAAGGCAAAGGGTATTAAAATGTTTGTTTTTTATTGGAACCCAGATATGATTTGATATTACAAAATCTTATACTGCAAACAAACAACCATACCAATCAAACAGCCATTTAAAAAGTTGGCTTCCAGTAGAGCAAGCCACTGAGTTGAATCAGAATCCTTTCTAATTATCCCAACAAGTTAAGTGCACGGGTCAGGATTCAGGCTGAACAGGGTCCTGGGAGACAGGGCACAGAATGGGGCAAACCTGGGGAGATTCCAGCTCTCGGGAAGCAGTGGACTCATTGGAAGCCACTGAAGAAGCAAATGAAACAGAAGAATAGACTCATATGAGCTGTGGGAGAATCTAGTTAAGTCGAATGTTCTCATACATCTTAGAAGCTGGCCAGGACACATGGTTACTTCCTTGCTCTGACTTCTGATCTTGCCACATCTAATTTTCCTTTCATCTTCCTGACTCAGGGAAGACAAGTTTTAAGCTGATACTAAGGTATAGACAGAGGCAGTGGGGAAAATTTGAAGTCACAGCATATTTATAATTTAGGGGAGACCCATGTATTATGCAAAATTGTTCTGTTCTTTCCAAATCAAAGATAATGAGTGACAACAGAGGGCTTCCCAATGTGGTTCTGCTGGGGAAGAGAAAAGAGAATCATTCAGGACAGTTGACAGGGAAGGATACACACCCCATCCCCAAGCTTTTGTGATTTATTTTCTTGTCTGTTCATGCTCACCTTGGTGGAAAACCAGGCAAGAGATGAGCTTGGCTAGTTGGACCCTGGAGTCAGATGGAAAATGGCACACCTTTTATCTTCAGTTATCTTTCAGGGACCAGAAAGCACATACTAAATTTATGTTGTTTGAAAATCTTGGAGTTTAATTCAGATAGGCAATTCTAAACATGGCTGTCAGGAAAGAGGTAGGGATAGCATAAAAGTGATATCCTTGGAAAAGTATTGGAAGGCTAGTTGGGAGAAAGGGGATCTTAGAGAACCTAGAATGTCAAGAGTTAAGAGTTAGGGTGGGCAAATAGAAGGTGGTCGCAGAATTCCATTGTCTAAGGTCCCATGTACCTGGCTGATTTGCGATGACGTGGGTTTCTAAGTACTGAGTAGGTTATTCGAAGAGCAGGGCCAGAGAGCTCCTTCCTTCCCGCTATTAAAGGCCCATGTCTTCCTTGCCCTGTGGTGCCAAATGGAGGTTTTAGCTGTCATTTTCTAGGAGAAAGTTCATGGGTGTGGGAATTACACGCAAGACCCAAGTTCACTGAAAAAGAGAGGAAGGCTCTGTCAAGTCTCTGGCCACCTCTGACTTCCCAGTAATTTATATTTAGAATCGTGAATTCTGTGTTTGGCTCTCTGCATGTCCTTCTGGCTTGGGTGCTGCCTCTGCCGTACTGGAGCCTGAGAACCAGTAACCTCCAGTGTTCTCGTGCCCCAGCACAGACAGATTCTTTTGCATATTAATTCAGTGAGGCGGGGGGGGATGCACAAAAACTCCAAAGCCTGGAATAATATGAAGCTTAGAAGGACATTAGTCATCTTAAGAAGAGGGTTCTGTCTTGGGGGATGCTAAGACCTCCCCCAACCACATGGGCCTCACCTCAGTCCATTGCTAAATCTGGATTCCCAGACCCCACCATTTAGGCAGTTTTAGGTGAGTGCCGCTTCAAGGTCTTGGGTGTCCTTTGTTCAGTCTGTATGCTGATGTCCCTGCTTCCTCCTGGCTGTGGTACTCAAGATCTTCACTCTGGCGGGGGCCGTCTTAGTGGGCTTCCTTCAACCTTTCGGAGTTCCTGCTTCTGCGACCCTAAACACTAGTGCCTTCCCTTTGACCTATTATGTTAACCTAAAGTGTATTCAGACAAGCTTGGGGGTAAGGCTGTGATCCCCTTTTGCAGACTTCAGCTTTTTTATATGAGTCAAGACAGACATGTAGGTCAGGACAACCCCTGCTTTTGAAAATGCCATAAATCTCTCCTCCATTCTGTTACCAATCAAGTTGTTGCCTCCTTCCTCTCCTTTCTGGAAAAGTCTTCTGCTCTGACTGTTCTTGTCCCTTCACTCCTATGGCCACCAGAGGCCCCTGCAGTCTAGCCTCCTTTCCCATCTCCTCCCAGAAGACTGCTCTCTGGCCCCGACCCCCTACTCAGGCATCCGAGACTTCTCTGCAGTGTTTGACCCTGTGGGTTGCTCTTGCCTTGAAACCTTCTCATCCTTTGCTTTTCTTAACATTACACTCTCCTTGGTTATCTTCTGTGATGTCCATTGGTCTCTCTTCCTAGACTTGCCCCCCAAATATTCGTGATCCTCCTTGTCATTTACTGGCTGAGGAAAGTAAAAGTGTTGGCTAAGCATCTGTGCTGTGACTACTTGGTTGTGAATCCCAGCTTGGTCACTTCTATTCTTGGACAAGTTTTTAACCCCTTCGTGAATCAGCTTCTTGTGGGTAGGAGAAGCAACTATAGTACCTAACGTATGGGGTCGTTGTAAGAATTAAGTAAAATAATATATGTAAAGTGATCACACAGTGAGCACCCAAACACATATATCCTGTTGATTATTAGTCTCTCATCCTCTCTGAGAGCTTTAACTACCAGCACTGGACTCTTGAGTCTCAAATCTATTTCACTAACTCAAAACTCACCTTTAATTTCCAGACCTCTATTTCCATTTTCTACATTTCTGGATATACCAGAGGAACATACAAATCAGCATGTCCAAAGCTAAACTCATTATCTGCTTCCTAAAAACCAGCTCTTTTTCCTGCATTCCATATCTGGGTTAATGATACTGCCATCTGCTGGGTTGTCATAATTAGAACTTTCAGAGTCCTTATCTACTGCTCTTTCTCTCTCACCTTCACAGTCAGTTTTGAACCAAGCCCTGACTATTCATCTCTCAAAATGTTTCTAAAGTCTTTTTATAGTCCTTCCTTAGTAACAGAGCTTCAGTTCAGTCCCTTATCATCTCTCACTTGGACTGTTAAAATAATTTCTGCCTCCATTTGTACTCCTTTCTTCAAAGCTTTTTGAAAAATAATGATCATGTTTCATTTCTGTTCTTAAGAAAATAAAACAACAGCAACATCGAAAGTACCTTCATGGAGTCTCTGATGCCTAAGGAAGAAGTTACAGATATGCAGCCCTGCATTCTCTCAGCTCTAAACGCTGTCTCTAACTAACTTTGAACTCACATTTGCCACTTTTCACCTGAAGTATTTAAACTCTGGTACTGAAAAGGGATTTTTGATTTTATAAGCAAGTCACACCCTTTCAATTTTCCTTATCATTCTTTTCCCCCTTTTCTCTATTTGACAAAAATCTTACTCAGGTTTAAGTTCCGAAAATATGCCTTTTTCTGGGCAGCTCCTCACTGGCCCCCAGCTCTATCCCCCAATGTTCAAAGCGGATATGCCAATACCTCTTCTAAGCTTCGTTTGCTCTTCTTACGGACCTGGATACTGAGCTTATAATATTACAATGATATTGTTTATTTCTGTTTCTTTCTCTTAGCTGCATGTTCTTAATGATCTCTTATTCACTATATATGGCACATATTAGCACTGAGTGTCAACTGATTGCATTTTCTGAGACTCTTTCTTCCTCATGTCAACTTCCCTCCCAGGGCAACTAAACCTGGTGCCTCTTCCCTTTCCATTCAGACATTTGTTTGGCTTCTGCCAGGTGTCTGTGTGCTGGCAGTGGGTCTTCCCAGCCCACTGGCATCACCATGATGGGCACGAATTTGGTTAATCGAAAGTTTCCTAGTGACACTCAAAATCCGTATTTACACAATGAAATGCATGTTATGGGATATACACAGTGTTACACTTATGAGAGTGAGTGCTTGCATCCCTTTGGAAATATTTTGATTTGTTTGGCTACTTTTGAGTATTTCAAGTATTTTTAGAATCAGACAGCTTCCATTTATGAATTTTACATTATGTCATATGCAGTTCATCAGATGCATCCCTTGTGATGTTCTGGCCTACATTTTGCTGTTTAGGGGCTATTTTAGGAGACTTTGCACCCTTTGTGGACCTATGAAGCAAATCATCTGATACCCAATTGGCCATTTTAGTGGAACATTATACTTTGACACAAGGAATAAAAGTTATTTAGCTCCATTTCTCTGTATTATTCAATAATCTACATCATAAAGTAATGCTTGATCAAAAAACAGTTAATCACATGCTACAATAATTTAACCTAAGACTTTGAGATTTGTAGGATACTGCTTTCACTATAAATATAGTATATACTCATTAAGTAAAAGTTGGAAAGCTCAAAAGAAAGCTCAAAAGAAAAAAATTTCCATAATTTTAAGAGACATTCCCTTCTAATTGTTCTATGGTCATTGATGCAATTTTTATTTGATATTTTATCTTTAATATTTATTATATATTAAATACAATTTTTATTTTATGGGGAAGTTTTATTTATTTAACATTGTAAGGATACAAACTTTTATGAAATATGTGATGTGTATTAGGGACAGTTATATCAAATAGATCTTAAAATTAAACAAAAGAAAAAAGGGGGGAAATAGAAAGTCAGTATAACTAAGAATTTTTGTGAGTCAATAGTGAATATGGGTATAATATGAATATTAACTCAAACACTGTGTAAATTGTGATTAAAAATTAATTTTATAGTGAAAAAACAGAAAATTCTTTTAAACCCTGTATCCTACCAGGATCTTACCTTGAGCAAGCTTATAAAACCTATTTATGTTGTGATTCACCACATTGTTTTCAAATATGAACTGACCAAAAACATTCATGGAAAAGAACTAGTCACTGGTAAATTGTCTTCTGGCAAGATGATGATATATTCTTCATGGCTGTAGTTTTGATGATCAGACCGGAGCAGTACTCAGTGGCAGCCCTATGACAGAGATGAAAGACATCATCGCATCCTGATCAGTCACGTTATGTTTTTACAGAGTCAGGTACAATGTGGACACGGACCACAATGATAATTAATACACTTGTGCTCCTCTTGGTATCTTGATGTGCTTTAATGCCATATTGTTTCCTCCAATGTTCTTCTTTTTTTTTTTTTTTTTTTTTTTTTTTTTTTGTGGTACGCGGGCCTCTCACTGTTGTGGCCTCTCCCGTTGCGGAGCACAGGCTCCAGACGCGCAGGCTCAGCGGCCATGGCTCACGAGCCCAGCCGCTCCGCGGCATGTGGGATCTTCCCGGACCGGGGCACGAACCCGTGTCCCCTGCATCAGCAGGTGAACTCTCAACCACTGCGCCACCAGGGAAGCCCTGTTCTTCTTCTTTTTTTTTTTAATTGAGCAAGGTCACATTTATGAGTAAGTAGCTGATTCAGGATTATGAATCCAAGTCTGTTTCTGTCCAGAGGCTGAGCATTCATCTACAAAGTTGCATTTATTCTACCTCTTATTTATCTTATCACATTTTTAAATTTTTATTTAGGTACAGGTGACGTACAGTATTATATGTTTCAGATGTACAACATAGTGATTCACGATTTTTAAAGGTTATATTCAATTTATAGTTATTATAAAAGAAGATACTAAAATATAAACATGTCTTTATTCCCTTATATTTTGGGGGGTTAAATCCAATTTAATTATGATTTTGTATAATTGACATTATATTTTGTATAATTGGCATAAAAGAAAATGCACATAAATTTACACTCTGTAATATTATACTTTTGTATAATTGACATATAATAAATTGCATGTAAAGTATATAATTTGATAAGTTTCACAGATGTATACACCTATGAAATTATCAAAACTATCGTGATAATAAATATCCATTATACACCCCCCAAAAAATTTTTTCATGCACCTTGGTAATCCCTCCCTGATGCCCCTCCCAGCCCTTCCTCTCCATTCCTAGGAAACCACTAATTGGATTTCTGTCATTATAAATTAATGTGCATTTTCTAAAATTATGTATAAATGAAGTCACAAAGTATATAATTTTTATGTCAAGGTTTTTTTCACTTACATTAATTATTTAAAAACTTGCTGTTGTGTGTAAAAATAGTTCATTCCTATTTACTGCTGAGTAGTATACCATTGTGTGGATATGAAACAATTTGTTTATCTGTTGATCTGCTGATGTCCATTTGGGTTGTTTCCAGTTTTTGGCTATTTCAGATTAAGCTGTATGAACATTCAGATATAAGTTATATGTTTATATGCTTTTATTACTCTTGGGTAAATACCTTGGCATGGGATGACTGAATCATAAATTAGTGTTCGTTAACTTTTTTAGGAAACTGCAGAACTGTTTTCCAAAGTGTGCCATTTTACAGTCCCACCAGCTATGTATAGGAGTTTAGTTGCTTCACATCCTTGCCAACGCTTGGTATGATCAGTCTTTTAAATTTTACCCATTCTAATAGGTGTGAAGTTGTATCTCATTGTAATTTTAGTTTACAATTCCTAGAGACTAAGGTGTTGAGCATCTCTTCATATGCTTACTTGCCATTGTACATCTTTTTTTTTTTTCTTTAAACTTTTCGCCCATTTTCTTTTGGGCTGTTTTTATTTTGTTGGGCTGTTATTATTGAATTTTGAGACGTCTTTATATTCTGGATATAAATCATTTATCAGATAAATGATTAGCAAATATCTTCTCCTAGTCTGTGCTTATCCTTTTATTCTGTTAACAAATACTTTTGAAGAACAGAAGTTCTTAATTTTGATAACATCCAATTTATCATCATTTTAAAAATTATGGATTATGTTTATGGTGTTTGTATTACTTTCCTATTGCTGCTGTAACAAAGCACCGCAACCTGGCTTACAAAAGCAGGAATTTATTATCTCATAGTTCTGAAATCAAAGTGTCAGCAGGGCTGCTTCCTTTGGAGATCTGTGAGGGAGAATCTGTTCCATGCCTCTCTCCTAGTGTCTGGTAATTGCTGACAATCTCTGGCGTTCCTTGGCTTGTAGCTCCATCACTCCAGTCCTCTGCTTTCACATGTCATTCTCCCTGTATCTTTTCTCCAAGTCTTCCCACTGTGCATGGCTATCTCTGTTGTCCATGTTTCCTTTTTATAAAGACGCCAATCATATTACATTAGGGCTCACCCTAATGGCCTCATTGTAACTCAGTTGCCTCTGTAAAGACCCTGTTTCCAAATAAGTCACATTCTGAGGTATTGGAGATTAGGACTTCAGCATATCGTATTTGGGGGAACAAAAATCTATAGTGGTGTTATATCTAAGATACTTTCAGCTAACCTAAGTTCACAAAGGTTTGTTCCAGTTTTCTTTCTAGAAACTGTATAGTTTAAGTTTTAAATTTTAGGTCTATGATCCCTTTGATTTTTGTATGTGGTGGGAGGTATGGACTAAAGGGTTTTAGGTGTTTTTTTTTTGCATATGGCCATCCAATTGTTCCACCTCCATTTTTTTGTAAAAGACTATACTTTCTCCATTGATTTGCCTTTGCATCATGTCAAAAATGGGTTGTCCATATTTGTGTGGGTCTATTTCTGGCCTCTTTAATTTGTCTGTCTTTACCCCAGTATCACATCATCTTGACTACTGTAACTGTTCTTTCAAATAAATTCTCTCTCTCAATAGCTCTCATTTTCTCAGCAATTCCAACAGATCTTATGTTAGGCGTTTTAACCTTGAATGTTTATTAAAATTTCTCTCCAATTATCTGTGTCTTTGTTACTGTTCTTCATTCTTTATAATTTCATTTGATCCTATCCTTTATTTTACTCTTCAGCTTTGTTGAATTAGCTGTTGAACTTAGTTATTGAATTTTTAAATTTTCATTACTGACTTTGTTCCACTTCTAGAATCTCAATTTGATAATTTGAAAAATCTATTTTGGTTATATTCTATATTTTCCTGTCCTTCAATCACAGTTTCAATTTTTTTCCTTTAAGCTTACATTTTTAAGTTGATAATTCCACTATTAGACATTTTGCTGATCTGATTTGTCTATGTTGTTTCTTCTGTCCTTCACTCATGATTTTTACCATATGCCTTTTGCTTTCATCTTTAACCAAGAAATATCATTCCTTGAAACTTCATATATTTAAATTCTTTGACACTTAATTTGAATTTTCTTTGCTCCAGAGACTATTTGCCATTTCTTCTATCAAGCTGGAGGTTTCCTGTTTGTTTATTTTGTTTTTTAAATCAATATCATTGATAAATGTAAACATAATTTTTGCTCTATTTGCCAAGAACTTTTAGTAGTTTCAACAGTTGCATTCATCAGGTCATCTGGTTCCTAGACCACCCAAAGTATAAACATCTAGGCTTTTGTTTTTATGTAGCAATATATCTAATGACTCATGTACCAGGATTGCAATTATGTAGTTAATACCTGACTGAATAACCACATTCAAGCACTTCTCTTCACTTAATGTTACCTTTGGTTCATCACTGATGCTACTAGACACCCTAGATATCAACTAGATATCAACTTTGAGATTTGTGTATGATAAATATATCAATAAATTAATATTTTCCAAATTCTTATTGGCCTTTTAAGTTTTTATTTTACATGTGATATTTACTTTGAGGTAGTCAGAATTGTCTTTTTTTTCCTTTGTCTTCTCTTCTATTAAATCTTAGTTTTCAAACGTCCTCCCTGCAGAGGTTGAATAAATATACGGTTCTATTTTTTAGGGATCTATTGCTTTATTTTAAAAATATTTAACTGCTCAGCCATTAGGAATTCATCTTTTTGTGTTACTATATGAGTCTCTGAGCAAGTGTCTCTTTATAACCTCTTGAAGAAAGGATCCATAGTGATCTGGTGCACTGTTCTCCTCTTCACTTCCTGATTATTCATTTTCCTCAAAGCTCAACAGAAGGTAAGATAAATATGTGCTCTGAGATGATAGTCATTCTACTTTATAAGGAAGACATTGACACTTCTTGTACATTTACTTTACTTCCTCTGAAGCTGTACATTTTTTATTATTACATTGAAATTTTCTTTTTTTTAGAAATGCTTAAAAATAAATGAGATGGAAAAAAAATACACCTAGAGGAATATAAATAAAAGGATTTCCAATTTCTGCTTTAACATCAACCTATCATATCAGAAATAAACTTGATACACAGGCATCTCAGTTAACAAATTATTATTAGAATTTAGTAGAATTGGCATAGGAAAACTGACCTGGAGCCTGAGTTCTCAGGTACTCCCAGGTCCACAAATATTCGTTGGCTTTTCCCACAGGAAATGGTTCTGCTGAGGCTGATTGCCACAGATTCCTCTCAAAAATCCTTGTGACCTGCATGGACTTTGTCACCCATAGCGGGAGGCTGGTCATCTCACAGACCTGCATACAACCTTGACGCAGCATCTGTAAATAGAGGCTCCGTCAGCCATCTCCAAGAATATCATCTGTTTCAATACTGATGCATAAAGCATTTTTTAATGCAACTTGCCTAAACCAGATTCTTATTAATAATAATGAAAACTGTCTATATGTTGATAATGGTTTTATGGAAGGTTTCCAGATTCCCTAAATCAAGTGGGTTAACTTATTTCATGGGAAGTTGCTAGTGTTAATCATTTTGAATGATGACTAATTTTATTGGATGATGTTCCTTATTCACTAAAATAAGAATTAGGAATTGCTCATTTAGTTCAATTCAGTCCATGCCTCTCCAGCTACATTGGCCAATGTAAAGGCTGTGGGTTATTCATCTTGAGGCCTGTGGCTCCAGCCTGACAACTGTGTGGACAGGGCCACTGGTGAAGGGAGAGCTTTTTTGATGTATTGGGTTGGCCAAAAAGTTCGGGTTTTTCCATAACATCTTACGGAAAAGCTGGAACGAATGTTTTAGCCAACCCAATATGCTGAACGGATTCTGCTGCCACCGTTAGGGAATTCTCTCCTTCCTACCTCTTGTGGCCTGGGCCACTGATGGCTGTGCCCTGTGCTGGAACTTTGCTATTATGAGGTTTTAGGTTTGTTAGGAAACTCTCCCTTTACTTACACAGAAATTTTGTTTTTTAACTTTACTCAAACCCCAAAAGGTTTTCACCCTCTAAATACCTCTCTTATTTGTCTGCTGTTGCCCATGCCCAAATTCTCCTGACTTGGTTCAGGCCTTATCATAAGAACTTTTTTGTTGGGCCTAGTTGACCAATATCACTCCACAACCTGTTTACCACACTAGGGCTTAGAGGAGCTTCTCTAAGACACAAATGACCTGTGGCCTTCTGCTACTGCCCTCTGGAAAAAGTCAGACGCTTATGCAGTGTCTTAAGGTCCCCTGTGATCTAGACTGTGCCTGCCTCACCAGCTGCTCCACTTTAGTGCTTGTCTTCACGATCCATGTTTCAGGTAGCAAGACCAAACTGCCACGGTTCCTCTGTTGTTCTCGTGCTTTTGCGAGAAGAGCCCCACCAAAGACTGCCCCCAGCCCTCGAAATAGCCCTCATTTGTCAAGCTTCAAACACTGCCTCTCTGGGGAAACCTCCTCTCTTACTTAAGGTCCCCTTTGTCTCTGTTTAGTGACCTGTGTGTAACTTAGTCATGCATTCCCCACACTGAAGTTGTCTTTCATTTTCTCATGTCCATCCCCCGGCATGGTGTAGGGTAGTGGTTAGCAAAGGCAGATTTGGGGCCAGACGGTCTGAATTCTCATCCTTATGTGCTACTTACTAGCCATGCCATCTTGAGAAAACTGCATCCTCTTAGCCTTTGCCTTGTGTTCCTCATCTGTACAACAGGGGTACTAGTGGTGTGCAATGCGTGTAATGCTGATAGTTAGAAAATAGATAAAGTACTGGGAGAGTCTTGAAACAGAGTAAATACCCAGTGATTGCTATCTTTTCTTAATATCAAGAACTTTGTCCAACCCAGGAACCTTCTATGTATGGATTTCTCACCCTTTTACCGGGATATCCCTAGCCAGGGGCCGGTTCAGTTTTACATATAGAGTCTATGGCTTCAGTTATACATGAGGAGTCAGAGAAATGATCATAAACCCCAGAAGGAGAAAGGAGTCGGATCATCAGGCTGAGGTCCAGGGTAAGGTTTGGGGCAAGTCAGTGGAGCCAAGGACAGATATCTGAGTCAGGTTAGGAAGCCAAGGGTTTGAGGCTGGACAACGAAGGGGAAGCACGTTAAAATTAGGGAACAGGGCAGGATGTCTTCCTGATCGTTACATTGATCACCTGCTGGTGTTTGAAGTTCATCTACATGTCTGGCTAGAGTCTGAGGATGGATACTGTTAAGAGGGAGAGTGTTTTCCTTGTTCCTGGTATCTTTGAGGGAGATTTTCCCAAGAATGCTCCTGGCCTCCTGCCCCACCCTTTACTCCTACCTATGAAGATAGAATAAGTTACTTGGGTAGAGAACAACCACCACTGCATCTCTCAGTGACAATCTGTCAGAGATTCTGAGCATGGTGTATGGGTTATCATTCTTCTTTCTTCTTCCCCAGGAATAGTAGGATGACCTGTGTAAGTGTGTCTACTTTACAGACTCATGTTTACCGCAGATGTGCTGCCTACAAGTGTAGCCCAAGTTTTCTCAGCCTCAGCACTATTGACATTTTGGTCAAGTGATTTGGTGTTAGGGTTGGTGTGGGGTTTAGTAGGAGCTCTCCTGTGCATTGCAGGATCTTTAGCTGCATCCTTGGACTCCACCTGCTAGACACCCATAGCATCCCCACAGATGTCTCAGATACTGCAAAATTGCATTACCACCCCACCCCGAGAACCACTGCCCTAAACAATTGTGAAGGGTTGGCAGACCACTTGGACCTGACACCAAATTGTGGCCTCTCATTTAGCTTTATCAACAATAAAGCTGATGTTTTGGGCTCTGTTTTTACTCTTCATTTTAACAGTTTATGACTTATTCAGAACCCAGATGAAAGTCTCTTCAGAGAGCTCAGGGAATTGCATAGGGTGGGTGTGTAGGTCCCAGTTGGAGTGGACCTCTGTCACATGAGTGCTTCACCCCTAGGATAGCTATTGCTCTCATAGTGTTCAGACAGTTATGAAAGAGAGGACTCTGAGCCCTGTCACTGACTGACATTTGTGGCTAAAGTTCAAGGGGAGGCTCCATTGGGTCTCCTGAATATCTAACCCTGAGATGAGTCCTGTAACCTCAAAAGCTGGGTCAAAGGCAGGTAGTGACCCCCTTAGCAGGTCAGCAGCCTCATCTTAGTAGCCAGCTGGTAGGTAGACCAGTTGGCTTTGGTCCCAGCTACATTTTCTGGAAAGGCAAAGATAAAATACTTTTGAGGCTGGGAAAGTTCTCTGCAGGGCTTCTGTGCATAGTCAAAACCCAAAGCTGGGCCTGCAAAGTTTGGACTGGGCATTCCAGAGGCTGTTTGCCAAACTTGGGCCATGTTCCCGGCTAGGCATCACCCACAGACACTGTGCCCCAAACAGACCCAATCCACAGAGCAGAAAGGCTTCATTTTCAGCTCTGCAGAGGCAGAAGCCTTTAGGCTAATTAATAAATCATCAACACATTTGTGGTGTGAAAAATGAAATATTTATGTTTGCCAGAGTAATATTTCTGTCTTGCAGCCCCATGCTCTGTTGATACCTGATGGAGGATGAAGTAATTACCAGCTGGTGAAGAATGAGTGGAATATAATTACTCTCTACAAAGTTAAATGAATATTAAAGCACAGAAGTTACAGGCACTGGCACTCATCCCTCCCTGACTCTACTGCCGAGTAACTGGCATACTGACCTGATGTTGGCTTCACTACAGATTCCAGCAGGGATCTCAGTAGAGGGCTTGGTTGTCAGTGATGCTAAAGCAGCTGAGACACAGGCAGGAAGCTGTTGAGCAAGGCAGGAAGTCAACCACCTTCCAGAAGCATGGGGAGGAGATTTCCCTGATGCCTGAGGGACACTGTGGTATTATGAGGAAAAAACATGTAGCTTTGGAGCTAGAGAGACCACATCAAGGTCTTTCATCTCTCTATACCTTAGTTTACTTACCTAGAAAATAAGGGTAATACTGCATTACGTAATAAAAGAACTGCGTTTCAGAAATTAATAGACAACGTTTTGCATGGTGACGGGAGGTAGAGATGAAATGTGAGGAGAACTGTAAGGAGATTGGGTAAGTCATCCACAGACCTTAAAGTGATGGCCGTGGAAATGCAAAGGAAGGAGGTCTTGTGAAAGGCAAGACTGGCAGGTGATTTTATGACTGGCGGGTGAGTCAAAGGGGACTCAGTTGTGAACCCAAGAGCAGTTGTGAACCCATGACAGAGACTGGGATGTCCAAAAGGAGAGCACACTTAATGAGAGGAGAGGGTGGAGATGGGGGCTGTGTTTGGGCGTGGAATTGAAGTGGGTAGTCTAAGAGGGGTAATAATCAGGGGGATTTCTCCAGCCTTAGAAAACTGTGTGTGTGTGTGTGTGTGTGTGTGTGTGTATACGCACACCAGGGTTTCTGGTGCCCTCCATAATTACCCATACCACATAAACACAATTTCCACTCAGCAAAATTTCCACCTTGCGAAGACTACATGGTTCCCTCTGTTCTTTTCTGAGCATCTCTCTGTCCTTTGTTTCCCATGTTGAGTCTCTGTAGCCTCATAGCCAACCCAGATCCTGAAGGTCAGTCCTGTTTATGTGCTGGGGGGACTTGCCCTCACAATAGTCATCTTTTACCTTCACTGGGATCTCACTTTGAAGGTCCAGCCTCACCTCTGTGTAGAATCACTGTGTCATCAGCCCTGCCCAGTGTCCAGGGCAGAAGGTACATGGTGTCCAGTGAATGTGGATGTGGTATAAAAGACATGCATATCTTTTAGGGGATCCCACAGGATACCAAAGTCCCTGCCCTTGAAGAGCAGAAGCTCTCACTATAATCCAATATGACATCCATGAAACAGAGAACCAAGTGTGTGCACTTGCGTGTTTTTTTCTTAAGATTTTTTTTGATGTGGACCATTTTTAAAGTCTTTGTTGAATTTGTTACAATATTGTTTCTGTTTTCTGTTTTGGTTTTTTGGCCGCGAGGCATGTAGGATCTTAGCTCCCCGACGAGGGATTGAACTGGCACCCCCCTCACTGGAAGGCGAAGTCTTAACCACTGGACCGCCAGGGAAGTCCCCCTGTATGTTTTAATATTTAATAGACTGTAGGTGTTCTAGGGAGAAGAAGAAAATCCACTTTTCTTTGCACTTATTGTGTGCAATCACTGTTTTAAGCATATTACAAAAACTAATTTTATTTAATCCTTATAGCCACCTTGTAAGATAGGCATTTTACAGTTGGGAAAGCAGCCTCTAAGTAACTAATTTGACTTTCATCAATAAATATGGAAGTGATGACAGCAGGTTTCAAACCCAAGTCTACTGTCTTCAAGGTCTATGTCCATTTTATCTTTCCTTCTACACTCATCCCTTTCTTCCTTCACATCTTTCCATTCCCCTCCCTCTTCATTTTCAAAGAGGTTTACAAGTGTGGCAGTATTATTAGAAGCCTACATCGATTGTGTCCAAGTTGGTAATATGCCAGCTTAAAAAAAATACATTCCTTGTAGATGAATGTGGCCATGTGACATAGTTCTGGCCAACGGCATGTATGTGGAGGGGGTAAGTTCAGCTTACCTGGTGCCCACTGTCCTCCCCCTTCCTGGAAGGAAGACTTGGTGCTCACGGTAAAGCTGCCATCCGGTGAGCGCTAGGTGTTGGACATATAAGCCTACCTGCGATCAAATATAGGACCTTGGTCTTGGAAGACACAGTCCAACCCTAGACTGCCTGTCTTTGGACATGTTCAAATCACTATTTTCAAGGCTCTGTTACTTATAGTGGAATGCAATTTCTAACTTCCTTTAGTTAGATGCACTAAAACATTTTCTTAAATTTTTTTAAGAAAATGAACAAATCAAACAAAAGCAATCCCATAGATACAGAGAACAGAGTGGTGGTTACCAGAGGGGTAGGGGTGGGGGGAAGGTTAAAATGCTAAAGTGGATCAACTATATGGTGACAGACGGAAACTAAATTTTTGGTGGTGAGCACACTGTAGTGCATACTACAGTGTACTAAAACACAATGCTTCACGTGTCTTGTACACATGAAACTTCTATAATGTTATAAACCAGTGTTACCTCAATAAAAAATAAATTAAAAGAAAAAAACTCCCATTCTCCACTCAGAGTAAACCACTGGCAACAGGGGACTAGTGTTTATTTTCCTATACTCATCCTATTCTTACTCAATGCTTATGTTCACATATATCTTTTTAGGCCATTAATGTTGTGCTCTATGTATTTTTCTGTAACGTGCTCTTTCCACTGGTGTGAAACTATGATTTGGAACCCTACCATTTCAAATATTTAGATATTTACTAGGCACTTTCCTCTGTATATCTGTGGAACAGTGGTTTTTAAGTGGAGGTAATTTTTCTCTAGGCCCACAGGCTGTCTTTTGGCAATGTCTGGAAACATGTTGTCATAAGGCAATGTCTGGAAGCATGTTTGGTTGTCACAGTTGTGGGGAAATGGGTGCCAGGAAGGATAGAGGCCATGTTTAGATGCTGCTAAACATCCTACAATGCACTGGACATCCTCCCACAACAAAGAATGATCCAGCTCAAAATATCAAGGTTCAGGTTGAAATGTCAGTGCTGAGGTTGAGAGACCTGGCTGTGGAGCATTCCATAATGTAATATAGTTATATCATAATTTGTTTAAACAGCCCCTGCTAAGCAACACTAAGATTGTTTCTAACAATGCTGAAAAGATCACCACTGCCCGTATCTTTTGATATTATGTATTCATGCTGTTTAAGAATAAAGTTTTATTCATGGAGTTGCTTGGAAGAAGAATATGCACAGTAAATATTTAGATGCTGCTGCCAGATCACCTGCCAAAAAAGGCTTCCTTGATTTACACCCCCGTTGAAAGTGCGGTAGACATTGCCCATTTCCCTGAATCTTCACCAACATTAGATATCATCAATCTTTTTAATCTTTGTGAAACAACAGAATTATTGTTGCTTAATTTTCATTCTCTGATGTGAATGAGGTTGAGCATCATTTTGTCTGTTAATTGACCACTTTATTTCCTTTTATGTGAAATGCTTCATTTATTTTCCTTACCCATTTTCTTTCTGATTACTGTCTTTTTTTCTTATTGATTTGTAGGAGCTCCTCCTACATATTGAACGTTGGGTTTTGTTTGTTTGTTTGTTTGTTTGTTTGCTTGTTTTGTATTGTATACGTTACAATCATGTTCTGTCTGTCTGCCTTTTCCTGCTCCCTAACCATTTAGGAAAGAGAATAAATGAAGGTTGTCGAAGTTAGGAAACATTTCAATCATCATTAATTAAACCTGATGTGTTTGGGTGCTTCTTATGGGTCATGTAGGTACTATGGGCAATGAAGCGGGAGGACAGCCCATCTCTGCCCTCCAATATCTCAGTCTAGATGTGGATGAGAAAACATGCACATTTCATCTTTACTTTAATCCTTGTTAGGAATCAAATGCCTAATAACAGCATCCTCTCCTTTATGCATAGTTAGATGAATCTATGGAGCACTAAGACCAAAAATTAGCAGAAGTGATATCAAAATAGCTCTTCTCTTACCTATAATAATGACACTGGAGAGGAAGGCAGATGTTTGTAGATCATGGCCCTAACACTGATCCCCGGGATTAGATAGACAGACCTGCCCCTTCATTGGCCACATGGCAGAGAGCAGTCGAGGGCATGCACCCTCTGCTGGCAAGGCTTGCTCCTAAGAGGAAGAGGGAGGCCCTGAGTCATGTGCACTGAGTTTATTCTTTCCATGTTTACCAAGAAGATAAATCCCTCCACACACCATGGGGGAAGACTAGGTGGGGGGACAGAGAGAGTCCAGCCAGTGTTATGTTAATGATGACCTTTCACCTAGAAGGAAAAGAAGGGCTGGGGAATAAACTCTGCCTTCCTCTCAGTTATAGAAAACTCCCCTAAGGTCTTTAAAAGACCCTTTATCTCCTCCACCATTTTGTTTTCAAATGATTCATCTGACAGTGTGTCAACTTTTCCATCCCACCTCTGCTATTCGGTGGATCGCGTATTCTTTCTTCCTCCTCTTTGCACTCATCTTTGATGTTGAGTGGTAGCAGCTTTCTTCATGTTCAGAGTTCTCACATCTCCATCTACCGTTTTCCCTTTTACCCTCTGTCTCCCTCCTTCAGCTTTCCAGGTGGGATATTTTCATACCCACAAGTATTTAGAATAGTTTACCAAGAAGACCACTGTGGCTTTGTTTTGTTCATAATTTACTCTTCTTCCTTTAATTCAATGTCCATTCTCCCCTCTGCATTTTTTTTAACAAATTTATTTATTTATGGCTGCACACGGGGGCTACTCTTCATTGCGGTACGTGGGCTTCTCACTGCGGTGGCTTCTCTTGTTGCAGAGCACGGGCTCTAGGTACATGGGCTCAGTAGTTGTGGCATGCAGGCTCAGTAGTTGTGGCTCCTGGGCTCTTGAGCGCAGGCTCAGTAGTTGTGGCACACGGTCTTAGTTGCTCTGCGGCATGTGGGATCTTCCTGGACCAGGGCTCAAACCCATGTCCCCTGCATTGGCAGGCAGATTCTTAACCACTGTGCCACCAGAGAAGTCCCGCCCCTCTGCATTTTGCGACCTTTTCTTTATGTTTATTCACCATTTATTCTAAGTGTTTTTTGGAGTTAATCTTCCTTTACCCTCTCCCTGCTCCCTCTTGCTATATAAAATGCCTGTACATACCAGAATACCATCCTCAGTTCTTTCCTCATTCTCTACCTCCTGTAAATGTGTGATTTTAGCTGTCAACTATATAATAACAATTTCAAAATTCATATCTTCTAAGCTGCACAGACACACATGCCTGTGTTTCCAATGCCTCCTGCATATTTATACCTGGCTGTCACACTGCTATTTCAAACTCAACGTGACCAAATCCTATTTTTCTTTCTATATTTGTCTCAGTTAATATCATTAGCATCTGTTCAATTAAAAATTTAGGCACCATTTGCAATGCAGCCCTACCTATTTTATAAATCATTATTTGATTAAAACTTTTCAAGGGCTCTGTATAACCCAAAAGATAAAAAACAAAATCCTGGGAATTCTAAACATGTCTTTTTACTTTATGGACCTGTGATGGCTAATTTTATGTCAACTTGGTTGGCCACAGTGCCCAGATACTTGGTGAAACATTATTCTGGATATTTCTATGAAGGGCTATTTTGGATGAGATTAACATTTAAACTGATGCATTTTGAGTAAAACAGAGTATTTTTTTTTTTAATTAATTTATTTTATTTTTGGCTGTGTTGGGTCTTCGTTGCTGCATGTGGGCTTTCTCTAGTTGCAACCAGCGGGGGCTACTCTTCGTTGAGGTGCACAGGCTTCTCATTGCGGTGGCTTCTCTTGTTGCAGAGCATGGGCTCTAGGCACGTGAGCTTCAGTAGTTGTGGCACGTGGGCTTAGTACTTGTGGCTCGTGGGCTCTAGAGCGCAGGCTCAGTAGTTGTGGCACACGGACTTAGTTGCCCCGTGGCATGTGGGATCTTCCTGGACCAGGGCTTGAACCCGTGTCCCCTGCATTGGCGGGTGGGTTCTTAACCACTGGGCCACCAGGGAAGCCCCAAAGCAGAGTATTCTTCATAATGTGGGTGGGGGTCATCCAATAAATTGAAGGTCAAAATAGAGCAAAGACTGACCCCCCACCCCCCACCCCCGCCCGAGCAAGGAGGGATTCTGCCAGCAGCCAGCCTTCAGGCTTGAATGGTATGTAGTACCGGTTCTTCCTTGGGTCTCTAGCCTGCCAGCCTACCCTGCAGATTTTGGATTTACCAAACCTCCACAATTGCATTTGCCAGCTTAAAATAAATCTCTCTTTCTCTTTCAACCATTCTGTTGGTTCTGTTTCTCTGGAGAAAGCTGACTAATATAGATAGGACCTGATCTTCTATCTTTAAATGAGATAATTCACCTTTTGGAATACTTTTTTAAAAGAAAAAGAAAAATCACATAAACCATCAAACAAAACAACCAAACAAGAAACCCACAAGTAGAAAAACAATTCAAAACAACCAGCAGCACAAACCTGTGTTCTAATTGTGTCAAAGCCCCATCGTTCCAGATACACAACTAATTCTTTAGTGCCTGTGTGCCAGTTACGTGCTAGGGTCTCATCTTGGAATACTCTTCCATTTTTCTTTGCCTGACTTTTCTCAGCTACTCCAGGTGGGTTTAGATGTGACCTCCTCTGTGCCCCCGTAACACTTTGCCCCTGTCTTTATTTGGTCCATTCCCACACTGAGTGACAACTTTTTACATCTTACCTTCCCCACTGGGGCTCACAACCTCAACACCCACTGGGTCCTCACTTAATCTCTGTGGAATGGAAGATCTTTAACCTACAACTCACTTCTCCCCATTAAGTTCTTGTCTGCCATAGGTATAATCAGTTCCTCAAGAGGAGATCAAATCCTGCCTCCTCCCCACCAAGTCCCTGACATTCAAGCGTTGTCTACCTCCTCAATTCCTTTGGCAATCCAAGTGCTGTCTAACCTGCAGCGGGAAGTCCAGGAGACAAAGATAGCTGTCCCCTGGGATCCAAGATCCTGCAGCCCTTGGACATCCAAGGCTCATGACTCACAAGGGCAACAACTAGCAACCTCAGAGGAGGCTGCTGCTTTTTTCTTTGCTGAGTAGCAAGCGCAGAGATCATCACACTAAGACCAACCCCAACTTTCTGTACACCTTGGAGAAGTGGTCAAGTCCCTTAATTGTAGACTGGGGGCTCCTTGAGAGCAAGGGCTATTCTCTTCTCCTCATGACTCCCTATTGTGTGCAAAAATAATAGATGAACAGGTGTGTCTTTCTCAGTAGCTATTGATACATATTGCCTTGAGTTGATTGGTATGGTAGGTATGGCTGGGAGACTGGCTTATTGAAGTCAAGTAAACATATGTGATGAGTTTTGAGGGAAGCTAGGACGGACTTTGTGTCTTCCTAAAAACTGAATCTATAACATCACAAGGTATTACCTCACCAGACATCATAGGATTTAGTGTGAGTTATATTAAATGACTTTAACCTTACTGTGTGATGTTGGGTAATTATTTTACCTCACTAATCTCATTGTCCTCATCTGTAGTTAGGTCTAATAAATCCCTCTTTTGGGGAAGAGTAGTTGAATAAAAATATGTCAAAGTGCCCATCACCAGAAGTCCCTCAATAAAATGGTTGTTGAATCTGAGTCTTCAACACCCTCTTTATTATAGGCAATCACAGTTCTTATTTTACCCCCACTCTCTGTGCTGTAAACCTTGCCAAAAACACTCAGACTATATTAACCTTGCAGTAGTAAAGAAAAACAGCAAGCTAATTTGGGAAACTTCCAATAACAAAAATGCCTATTAAAATTTGAAAATGCTGTAAAAACTATATGACCACAATAGCCTCTTTCTGTTTTGCCTGGGAACCAGAGGTGATCATCCGATTTCTAGCTTTTGGTTTTCGCTGTTTGCTTCCAGAAAAGACAATTTAAGTGCTGGTTATTAGAGCCTGTCAATAAATTTCAGAAGTGAAGCAAATCTTGCTCAACTGACTGACAGCTGAAAATTAATTTTGCTTTCTTTAAACAACTAACCAGCCTAATGTTCACACAGCTGACAAGCCTCACTGTGTGCGCTCTCTTAGCCCAGAGCAGGGTGGTCTGAATGTCATCACGTAGTATAAATTCTTTTGCCTTCACTCAACTTCTTATTGGGGAAGACGGTGCAGTGTATTAACAGACACCTTGGTGACAGAGGGTGGCAGTTTAGAATTCTGCCTGTTGAGAAATGCATAGCCCTGCTAGGAGACGTTTATAGCAGGAATGGTTCCACATTTGCAGGGGTCCCACACAATTCTGTTTGTGATTTCCTATTGCATTCATTCAGCAACATTTGACTAAACACTGTGTTAAGTGCTGGGGAGGAGAAGAAGCATGCTATTCAATCCCTTTTCATAAAGATGCCCGAGGCTAAGAACAAAAGAGGCACCAATAAGGGCCATGTGTTGTAATTAAGCTGTAAAAGACAATGGGAATATAAAAGAGAGAGTGATTATTCTATGAGCAGAGTTGGGTGGCAGTGGCCAGTTGGACATAGGAAATGCTTCTTCCAAAATGTCACTTATCTGTTGGTATTTGTTTTCTTTTTAAGTGAGGTATAACATACATATAGTAATGTTCACACATCTTCATTGTATAGCTCAGTGAATTATTGCATATGTGCACACTCATGTAATTATCACTCAGATTAAGATATTGGGTGGGGCATTTCAACATCCCAAGAAAGCTTCTTTGTGCCCCTTCCCAGCCAATCCTCCCCACCTCCAAGAGGTAACTACTGGTTGATCACCATGAATTTATTTTGCCTGTTTTTGAATTTGATATAAATGGGTTCATATGATACGGGTGGGTTTTTGTTTGGTAACTGTTTTCTTTATCTCAACTTTGGTCTGTGAGATCCATCCTGGACAATGTGTACCTGTAGCTCTTTTAATCCCTATGAAGTCTTCCATTATAGACAATGGTATTTGAAGGATGGATACAAGTTGCTGCCACATGGACAGTTGGGAGAAGACATACATTTAAGCATGGTATATTTGGAGGGTGGCTGTAGCTACAGTATAGGGATTTGGGGGTTCATATAGGAGACTGCACTGAAAAGATTGGAGCTACATTGGGAAGGATGTAAAATGTACCTCAAGATGCTTGAACTCTGTGTTGGGTGATCATCCCCCAACATCTTCAGAGGTCAACAGGAGGTGTGGTATGAGCAGATCTAAGTGTTGCACCCATTATTCTGATGTAAACATGACTGGTGCATGGTGGCAAGTAGAATTCAGCATCAGGAAACTAGAGGACAGGCCATCATGGTGACCCAGCTGGCTTGATTCAAGGTCAAGGGAAGGAGAGAAGTGGAATAATCAGAGTGAGATTAACATGTTCAGAAGTGGACAAGAGGAGAGGGAGGAGTGAAACACTGAGTTGTAGCATGTAAGGCAGAAGCGGCAGAGGAAACGAGAAGTTAGCGCCCACTTTTGACGTTTATTTGAAACTGGGATGTGGGAGTGTGTGAGAGCATCCAGGCTCTGCTGAGACCCCTCCTGTCCTCCCCCCACCCCCACCCCCATTAGACCTACCCTGATCCACTAGCTTAGCAGCACAGCCCTTAAGGGGAGATGTATGCAAATGCCTCGAGGAATTATGCACATTTAATTTACATCTGGATCTGAATTCCCATGCCCACTCTTCTGTCATTTTGCCATTTCAAAGAATAACATACCAGGGCTTTTTATTCCAGCCCTGTGGTGGTGCCCTTTTTTGAGAGAATAAATCCCAAGTAGTGTTGCCAAAAGCCAGTGACATTTGCCGTGTTTGAAAAGGCATTATTTTGAAGAATGATTATTGATTCTTTTTCACATTTCACATCATTCCTTTGATGCTGCCTTTGGCCCTAGTGAGCAACCCTCAGCTGCATTCCTGGCTCCCTGACACAGCAGTTCGCCCGAAGAGCATGGCGTGTTCTTCCAAGCAGTGCTCACCCTGAGCCTAACCACCGGAAAAGTCACTGTTTCTCTGATTATTTCATCACATAGAGGAGCTTCTCCAAGCCTTGGCAGGGTTGTTGAAAATATGCAGAGATGCTTATAAATGAGCACAGGTAATGATGGTGTGTCTGGAGGGAGGGATGAGAGGTACCAGGGCACCTCATTAGAATCAGTAATAGCAACTTTGGGATTCTGTCATTGCTGTGGGTCTGCAGTTTCCATGTTTGGAAAGAGAGGGTAACAAGGGAGTAACAGACCAGGAGAATGTGATAAATAAGCCACTGAAATTGCTCACAACATATTGACTCCCAAGGAATAAATATTGAAAAGAACCATTGGGTATGGATGGTGTCCCTGGAACAGAAGACCCTGATTTCTGGATTTCAGAATCAGGAAGTCACTCACCCATACATCTTAGTAATCTCGACATCACTCAGGAGTGTTAGAAGTGAAACCTCTCATTCAAATGCAGTGATGGTTTTGTGGGCCTAATAGGAGCAGTAAAAAAAAAAAAAAGAATGAGGCTTCACGTTATGGTATAGACTCTGCATATTTGAAATATGTTGTTTATTCTCTATTACATATGTCCCTTGATATTATGTTGCCTTTAGGGTGTTGTCAAGGAGAAGGGACAGGACACTGCATGTCAATGAATTTCTAGGATTAGGAAAGAACTTTTTATCAAATACTGATTTAATTCCTCCATGGGAAGGTAGTGCTAACACCCCAATTATATCAGAATATATCTAAATATATATTGTGTAAATAAATAAATTATATATATAAATAAAATTACATATATTTGAGCACTTACCTCTTGGAAGGTAAAGCCTTAAATTGTCAATAAAATGTTTAGTATAATGCATAGAACAAGGTAATTATTTTTCTGTCTTTTCCTTTAGACCAACTCTCTACCATGGGTATGAATGCTTCTGTTTTAGACCTGAAAATCCAAACCTATACTCTAATGACTATTCTACCAGCATTAGGATTTTTAAGTGGAGAGTCTATGAAATCTCTTTGGCATTGAATGGTTGAAATGTGTCCATAAAGGATGGACAACCCTACGGCACTCCATCTTCTGCCTTCCCTGGATATATCCTTATGCCAACACCATCATGGACCCTGATATAGCTTCAGAAATGAAGAATCTTCTTACAGAAATTTATCCATCCAACTAAGAACCTACAATGGAGTGTGCTATCTCTATATGGCCGAGATACCTGGGCAAGACGATGGTAAAAGAACAAGACCTGTAATTTAGATAGCTTCTCTCAGATAATATATGTGTTTTCTCCTTTAAAAAGCTGTATCTTCCCATTTCTAGTGTTTAACATTAGAACAAAATGCTTCCATTTATATTTTTGTATCAGCCTTAACACTGCCTTTTCATGGATGCTTATACGTTACGATTTACAGTTAATACAGTAGTTCTCAAGTGTTACTGTACATTGTAAGCACATGGGAAATTGGTTTAAAGTGCCAGTTGTCCAAGCTTAGTTCCAAACTTACTCAAGCAGACTCTTTAGATGTGTTAAAAACAACAACAACAATAATAATTCTGACTTTGATGACCACTGTTGGCTTAATCAACCTGAACTTTTCTTTAAAATTTACCCTAACTTCAATTTTGGAGTCAGATACATCCTATGACTGGACTAGAATCTGGTTATCTAAGTTTGTGCCACTTCTGAGAATTGTTAAGTCCTTTGTCTGCCTGCAACATGATCAGTGAGTTCATTTGCTTTATAATTTTTGGATTATTAGAGGTATGGCTTTCTGGTCTACTTCTCAGTGAAAGGGTTGACTATTGCACATGTCATGCCTTGTGTGCACTGGGGAAGAAATAATGAGCATGCACATAGTGACTCTGTGGTCCCCGATGTCCATGACAGGGGCATGAAGTCAAGGAGCAAAATGCCAGAAACTAGGAAGTGTCTCAAACTAGTAATTGATCATATTTAAGAAATAGTTATCAGAATTCCATAGCATGCCAAAGTCAAAAACTCCAGAGATATCACTTCAGCAAGTAGAACAGACATGTGCCTGTGATAAATCCTGTCCTATATTAGACACACCCATGCAGATGTTTCCACTTCTTGGATGACTTAAAGATCTCAAGAACCTTGTGAAAAATGTGTGACTTTCTTTCCTTTGAAAAGAATATATGAGTTGGGGTAATGTTAACTGCTGTAATAAATACTAACAAAATTTCAGTGCCTTGAGACAACAGAAATAAAACGTCTGGCCCCTGAAACAGTACAATATGGATAGTCCTGGTCAACAGGTGACTTTTCTTTGGGCAATAATTATGAGAATCACGCTCCTTACAACTTGTGGTTTCACCATCCCTTTGACCTCAGGCTCCTCGGGAAACAGCTGAGGGAAGGGGAAATAGAGGATGAAGACAGCATACCCACTTCCTAAATGTTTCTGCCCCAAAGTAACAAGCAGCACATCTGCTCATTTATCTTTGGCAAGGCTTGGTCACATGGCCTCATCTAGATTCAAGAGGTCAGGCAACTGGGGCCGGTGGCCCTTGGGCCCTCCCGCAGCCCTGGAAAGAGCAGGCTGCCCAGAGGAGGTGGCTTGGCCGCTGGCAATTTTGCAGATTAGTGAGGGAATGAGAAGAGCAAACAGCCATCTCTTCCCTGCGCCAAAGTGAGCTCGCTTTCCTGCTGGGGCTTTTGAGAATCTCAAAGCAGTCTTGCAAGCCAAGTATTTTGGAGTTCATTGGCATCACAACTTGAGTTCCAGCCGTGATGTAACTGTAGCTGTGTCCTAGCAGTGTGACTTTGGGTATTTAAACTGGCCAAAGACAACTTCATACCTGTCTAATGTAACAGAAAAGGTCAGAAAACATTAAGCGGTAGAAGAGTAGCATATATTAAGCAAGATGAACGTCTCAGGAAGCAGTTGTAGAAGCCCTAGTTCTGCAGATGTATCTAATGACTTTAAGGATCTTTGGATAAAACTAAAGGAGTATCATGATAAAGAAGTACAAGGTTTACAAGTAAAAGCAACCAAACTGAAAAAGGAACGAATTTTAGGACACGGGTTCGATCCCTGGTTGGGGAACTAAGATTCCACATGCCACGGGGCAACTAAGCTTGTGAACTGCAACTACTGAGCCCACGCACCACAACTAGAGAGCCTGCGTGCTGCAACTACAGAGCTCAAGTGCTCTGGAGCCCACACACCTCAACTACTGAGCCCTTGCACCACAACTAGAGAGCGTGCACACCACAACTACTGAGCCTGCACACCACAACGAAGAGCTCATGTGCCACAACTAAGACCTGATGCAGCCAAAAATAATAAAAATTTAAAAAAAAAAGAGAACAGGCAACTATAATCCCTGATTGAGCATCCACTTTCCAGCATCAACTCTATTGCAAAGCTGAAATTTTTATTCTTTCTTGGGTAGTTTCAAATGTTAAGACTCGCCTCAATATGAAATTCCCTTTTATATGCATGTAATGTATTTGTTCTCAGTAATGATGGAAAGATAGCCAAGAAGGTCTTTCTCCTAAACCATCTCTGTCTGAACGAACCCAGCCTTGTCTTAGTAGCCATTTAGCCACTGTCTTCTCTCAGATGTACTACTTGAAATTTTATTATAAAATGAATTCACTTAAAAACAGCTGCCCCAATTAAGATTTAATTTTTCTTTATTTTTAATTTTTTAATTGAAGTATAGTTGATTTACAATATTATATTAGTTTCAAGTGTTCAGCATAGTGATTCAGTATTCTTACAGATCATACTCCATTAAGTTATTAAAAAATAATAGCTATAATTCTCTATGCCATACAGTATGTCCTTGTTGCTTATCTATTTTATACATAGTAGTTTGTATCTCTTAATTCCATCCCCCTATGTTGCCCCTCTTCCCTTCCCTCTCACCACTGGTAACTACTAGTTTGTTTTCTATATCTGTGAGTTTGTTTCTGTTTTGCTATATATGTTTGTTTGTTTTAATTTTTAGATGCCACATATAAGTGATATCATAAAGTATTTGTCTTTCTCTGTCTGATTTATTTCACCAAGCATATTGTTCTCTAGGTCCATCTATATTGCTGCAGATGGCAGAATTTCATTCTTTTTTATGGCTGAGTAATATTTCATATATGCCATGTCTTCTTTATCTGTTCATCCGTTGATGGATACTTGGGTTGCTTCCATATCTTTGCTATTGTAAATAGTGCTGCTGTGAACATTGGTGTGCATGTATCTTTCTGAATTAGAGTTTTCATCTTTTCCAGATATATGCCCAGGAGTGGGATTGCTTGATCATATAGTAACTCTATTTTTAGTTTTCTTAAGGAACCTCCATACTGTTTTCCATAGTGGCTGCACCAGTTTACATTCCCATCAACAGTGTAGGAAAATTCCTTTTAGTCCACACCCTCTCCAACATTTGTTATTTGTACATTTTTTGATGATAGCCATCCTGACAGGTGTGAAGTGATATCTCACTGTTGTTTTGATTCACATTTCTCTAATAATTAGCAATGTTGAGCATCTTTTCATGTGTCTGTTAGCTATCTATATGTCTTCTTTGGAAAAATGCCTATTTAGGTCTTCTGTCTATTTTTTGATGGAGTTGTGTGGGTTTTTTTGTTTTTGTTTTGATGTTGAGTTGTATGAGCTGTTTATATATTTTTGGATATTAACCCCTTGTCAGTCATATCATTTGCAAACATTTTCTCCCAGTCTATAGGTTGTCTCTTTGTTTTGTCAATAGTCTCCTTTGCAGTGCAAAAGCTTTTAAGTTTAATTAGGTCCCATTTATTTATTTTTGCTTTTATTTCTTTTGCCTTAGGGGACAGATCCAAAAAAATAATGCTGTGGTTTATGTCAAAGAGTGTTCTGCCTATGTTGTCTTCTGGGAGGTTTATGGTTTCAGGTCTTACACTTAGGTCTTTAATCCATTTTGAGTTTATTTTTGTATATAGTGTGAGGAAATGTTCTAACTTCATTCTTTTACATGTAGCTGTCCAATTTTCCCAGCACCACTTATTGAAGAGACTGTCTTTTCTCTGTTGTATATTCTTGCCTCCTTTGTTGTAGATTAATTGACCATACATACGTGGTTTATTTCTGGGCTCTCTATTTTGTTCCATTGATCTATTTGTCTGTTTTTGTGCCAGTACTATAGTGTTTTGATTACTGTAGCTTCGTAGTATAGTCTTAAGTCTGGGCAGGTGATACCTTCAGCTTTGTTCTTTTTTTCTCAAGATTGTTTTTATCTACAAAGTTCTCCAGAAGTTGTATTCTAAAGGGGCGAGTGCTCCTTCTGGTACAAAATAATTTTCTACAGTGTGTAATTAGAAAGAAAAAGTTATTAAACAGATTTTTTTTAAATGATTTTGTTTTGCAGATGTAAAGGACAAACTGCATCTGAAATGGATATGTTGGAGAGACTGGCATGTAAGGAGCTAGATATTCATGTATCCTACCAGTCTGTGTAGACTGTTGGGTGTGGTGAGTGCTACGTGTTTTATACTTAGATGTGAAGTCCATTTGTATGCCCAGACCAGATGTTACCAGAACATTCTCTTTCCTAATGCTGGCTAGTGACTAGAATGTTGCTTAGGTGATAATTATAAGAGCCCCTGCTGAGCCCTCCCAGAAGGAGAGACACCGTACATTGTTTTAAACAGTATAATTGAGGATGGGAGTTTGGCTGTATTTGGGAAGCCAGAAGCTCTCGTGGGAGAAGCTGTGTAGTGCTACAACTTGATGAGGACTGCTTCTCAGGCTGAGCTTGGAGAGGCAGCAGATGGTCTGCCTGTGCTATATCAGGGTCAGTTACACTCTCAATCAGCTTTCAGAAAGAACTGAGCTGCCATTGATGTTAACTCTGCTATGATATCAGCTGCCTGAGCTGAGTTTTAATGATACATGCAAGGCATTTATCATGGAAATAGATTTCTACTCCACATCACTCTTAATAGTAGTGAGCTTTGAGCACTGGGAATTTTTGAGTACTTACCCTGTGCACTATAATAGGTATTTGTGGGTACAACACAACCTGATTTATATCTTACTGTAACCTTATGTGGAAGTACTATATTATCTCCATGTCACAGAAGGGAAAATGCTGAGGCTTAGAGATATTTAGTTTCTTGCTCACAGTCACAGGATAATTAAATAGCAAATCTGTGTTTCCATCCCAAACCAGTCCAGCTCAAAAGCCTGAGCACCAGCCTCAAGATGAAACAGCTTTGGCTTCTCCTACAAGCTTCCTCACTTATTCACCCAGTTCATAAATATTTATTGAACCGGTACTGGGCTAGATGCTCAGAATAGAGCAGTAAATCAAAAAGACATGGTCTCTCTCAATATGAAAAATACATGTTAATAGGAATGACTACAATTAAGTGAAAATTACATAAGTAACCATTTAAATGCATTTGTGACAAGGGCTATGATGAAAAGTGCAGGGTGCTCTAAAAGGATTGGGGAGGAGAATATGGTATCAGAGGTGTCCCTGAGGAGGAAGCACTTAAGCTGGGAGCTAAACCTAGGTAGACAGCCTCAAAACAAGGGCAGAGAGCATACCATGCAGAGGAGTAATGTGGGTACAGGCCCAGAGAGAGGAAATGGCTGGTGGAGAATCAGAAACCAGAAGAGGGAAGGCCAATGTCGCTGGATCAAACAGAGCCCGGCAGAGTGGTGAGAGAGGAACTTGAGGAAGCAAGCAGGGCTGCGCTCAGGGAGAGCCTAGACTCCACAAAAGTGGTAGAGAAAAGCACGGAACAGTTCCCTGACTATGCCTACTGTCATATTCTGGAAGGCTGAAAGCTGCTGAGGGTTCTGGTTTGCTTTTTAAAATAACTTTAAAAACATAATCATTGACAGTGCATTAACTCTTTGTGACAAGGCATTTTACATAGGACTAGTCTGTTTTATCCTTCCTTATAGAAGTTCATGCAGAATCAAGTGCTCAAAACGTCATCAATAATTGGGAAATCAATTAAGGCAGATTTTCCAGAATAGTGAGTTAAGAAACATAATTTGTAGTTTATTAAATAGACTGCATATATGAGCTATGCCACTTGGGATGATCAAATTACAAATAATTGGAATATAATTAAATACTTTAAAAATTAAAACTATAGTAATGTAGTTTACTTTTCTCTGAGGCTTCCGGTCAAATATAGCATCTTACTGGGTAGTCCATTGCATTATCTCCTTCAGCTTCTCCCAACTTCCCCCCAAAACCACAACTGATGGCATGAGAAAACAAAACCTATCAAATAAATGAAACATTTACCTGAAATTAAAAACACAAATTTCTGGAAATCCTGAAATCTGAAAACCCTCCAGTTAATAATTGTTCATTGAACACCTGCTAGGTACTGTCTTAAGCACTTCACGTATTAAGTGCTTTCTATGCTTTATAATCTTTCCAACAACCGTGCCAGCTAGGACTTTTAAATTTAAATTTTAAATGAAGTTAAATGCTGATAATTTAAGTAACTTGTTGAAGATCACACAGCCCATCAGGGATGGACCTGGACTCTGGAGCCTGTGCCTTTAACCACAAAGCCTCATGGCTTCTCCCCTTGAGAGACCCAAGGTGTCAGTGAAGATCCCCTAAACAGAGGCACCAAAGACTTTTTTTTTTGCCCCACTTGCTAATCTCACCTATTCTTAGTGAGTACTGTTGTCACTGATCCCTAAACAAATGCTAACTTATTCTCTGGAGAGTCAGAGTTGTACACGTGTGAGCACCAACTATTGCTAACCGGCCTTTCCCTTTCCTTTCCTCCATCCTGCCATTTCTGGAAAGAGCTGGCTCACCCTCTTCTCCGAAGGGTTGCAGGCCAAATGTGGCCTGCAAGCTTCCCAGCTGAGACTCAAGCACTACCCCACCAAGTGGCCTCGTTTCATATATAACATTTCTCTGTGCTGAGTCCAGATGCTGGGTAAATCCCATGTGTTCTCATAACACTGGGTCACCTTTTCTGCAGAGAATGGAACAGAGTATGTGGGGCTGAGTCCTGACTGGTCTCATCCAGTAGGTGAGGCAAGCTGGAGGATGCCAGGATGTTTCAGGTGTTGAGAGAAAGCTGGGCAGACAGAACACAAGATGGTTCCAGAGCGGAGATATCTTACTTAGGTGTATTCACATCACAGGTGTTTTCCTGTAGGTATGCAAACGATCCTGCAAGGCGGGCCAGTTGAGGAAGAGAAGTGCAGTGTACCCCTGAGCTCTGGTCTGTGTCTTGTGCCCCAGCCCACACCTGAGATTCTGTAATGGCTGCACCGTTTCCTGACCTGTTCAGCGTTAACACCTGGGAAGTAAGTCAGATGAGTGCATGAACCATTATAATATAATGTTGTCTCTGTTACATGAGGGACATTCAGAGATGCAGAATTCAAATGAAAAAGTATTAACTCTCTGTGGGTAACTCCAGAAAACTTCCACAAAGGAAAGTATTGATATTAGAGGAGAGAGGGCTTTTTGTGGTCAGACTGATGGGGGAAGGCAGACACGGGGGAGAGAAAATGTTTTATAGACGTGAAACGATATAACTTAGGGAGTTGAACAGACATGGTATTGTTGATATAAATTAATCTGTTGGTACCGGTAGTGTGAGATATTTTGTGGTGAGCCTTCCTTGTGGTCACTGCATATGTTCCTTGGATGGCAAAGAGACATGGTTTCTTAAGAGCACACAGGAGGCATGGACGTATATACACTACCAAATGTAAAATAGATAACTAGGGGGAAGCAGCTGCATAGCACAGGGACATCAGCTCGGTGCTTTGTGACCACCTACAGGGGTGGGATAGGGAGGGTGGGAGGGAGGGAGAAGCAAGAGGGAAGAGATATGGGGACATATGTATATGTATAACTGATTCACTTTGTTATAAAGCAGAAACTGACACACCATTGTAAAGCAATTTATACTCTATAATAAAGATGTTAAAAAAAAAAAAAAGAACACACAGGAGATCCTGAACCGCCAAAAAACTCGGGGTGTGGTCCTTTCCCCAGTATCCGCTCAGAGCCTATTCTCTTCCCAGTCTCACGTGGTAGAAAACCAGGGATTATAAAGTCTAGAGATTATTAGCCTATGACCATGCTCATTCTTTAACAAGAAACAAAATTAACTTGATAGCATTCTTGTCAAGGATATATTCTTTCTAACTTGGGTTAATAGCATTCTCAGCCCCTTGGATGTGGTCACCTCAGTCTCCTTCACACCTCACCCAATGAGCTGCCTTCTCGCCAAGGTTATTTGTGACTGCCTCATTGCTAAATCCAGGGATTCCTGTCAACCCTTATGGTACTGTGTGCTCTGCAGCCTTTGTCACTCTTAACACTTTCCATCTTTCTTTGAAATGATCCTGGCATTTTCCTTCCTTTGCCGTTCATGGCACTCTATCTCCAGGCTTTGTGGCAGATGCCTATCTGTTTGCATTTCTAGCACCCTTTTTTTTTTTCCTCCTGAGAATAGTCCCTCCTTCTCCAAACCCCATCAACACAGTTGCAGTGGGAGCGGTGTGGCTGTAGCCCAAGTGGGCTGGTCCAGTGGTGGGAGTCTGACCCAAGTGGGACCCATCATCATTCTTTGTATTGGAGAGAGAGCACAGGCACTGGGGGAAGCAGTTTTGGGGTGGCTTTGATAAATAGTCTCTCATTAGATATCTGAATTCCCAGATACAAATGGCAGGAACTGATGGCAGTAGAGAAATGGGCCCTTAATGATGCAATGAAAGATAGAGCAGATGCAGAGAGAGGAGAGACTGAGAAAAATAACTGCTGATGTTTGATACTTGGGCTTGCTCCTCATCGTGAGCCCTTGGTTTCTTATTCCCAGAGCTAGCAAAGGAGGGACAAGGGCGCTTTGAGTCAGGGCAGCATGGACAATGGGAAAAGCCTAGTGTCACTGCAGTGATGTCACCTAAGGATTTGTGGAGGAAATCCTTGGAGGTAAGTCGAGGTACTCTTTGCAGAAAAGGTAGAACGAACCCAAGGCAAATAGAAACAGCAGATGTCCTCCACAGAGGAGCCTTCCTCAGATCTTTTCTTTTTTTGTAATATTAATCAATATGTTTATTGAGAGCCTAATCAAGAAGAAAACTTTTAATGAAGCTTTAGAACATTTGCAGACATATAAAATAAAGTTAATTAATATTCAGTTAAGGCAATAAATCTTTTAAAGAGACTCATCCTTGTTGAGGACTGGCTCACCATTCAAAATGAAAGATGATTTATCACTCAGGTTCTATTTGAGTATTTCCATAAAATAAGACCATTCAAGTGATTTGTTCCACATTTTAAGTTGATTGATTTATACTTGTAGCCATAAAACAGCACTACGCCCTAAAGTTGGACTAAACCTACCATGTAACGTAATTGTAAATCAGGGGCTCAAACTCCCAACGCAGTCCAGTCAGCTGTGCCAAGAGATGACCTACTTAGCTTGCATGATATTTTTAATAACTTTTGTATTCGAATTCCTTTAGTGTGCTTTTACTCTCTAGTTGCTTCTAGAACCTACTACACCCTACTGTGATTACACTAGTTTCCTTCAATCAGTTGAGTTACCAGTCTATCCTCTGAAGGCTTTTTTTTTTTAGCTTTTGTAGAAATTGTAAAATATTGGCATAAATGAATAGATTGGGGCTCATACATGTTATGCAAATTATACATGGTCACATAGGAAATGAGAGGTGGAAGAAATGTCAAATTGAAACTGCTTTCCGCAATGCCTGCACTCTCTCCAATGCAACAAGGATTTTCCAACACCTTTATTTTTCTTCATTGTTTTCTTTTCCTTTCTCCTCCTTCTTTGTCCTCTTCTTCCTCCTCTTCCTTTTTCTCCTTCTCCTCCTCTTTTTCTTCTTGACAGAATAATTTTTTTAAAAATAAACTCTTATCCAGAGATTTAACATATAAGCAGATCTTCTCTGATAGAAATGAGAGTTGAAGATAAAGCCTCACTCTCTTCTCTGGCAAGTTCTTGGTCTTGATTAGTAGGAAAAACCACGTGGGTTGCTTTCTAATCAATTGATCAATTTCTGATCAATCAATAGCATCTCTCTTGTATTCTGACCATCAAGTGACACACTGTATAACACTGAAATATATAAATATCCAACACAAAATATAATCAAATGTCTTTACCAAATTGATAGGCAAGAAATGAGGTAGCAGTTACATTTTCAGTTTGCATCTTCCTAATTATCAGTATGAGAGAATGTAGTTTATTCTGAACATTTATACATTTTATCTTTAAATTATCCATTTTTGTCATTTACTTATGCTTCTGTTGGTTTCTTTGCCTTTTATCTTTCGGTGCAAAGGAGCACATTAAAGAGTGTAGCCATGAATGCTTTATGTATTATGTATGTTGCAAATCATTTTCCTTGAGCCATGATGTCTATGTTTTAAACTCAATTGAATAAAGAGGGAGAGGTCATAGTTGAAGGGGTGGAAATATCACTGCTTTTGTGTCCAAGGAAGATCTGGATTTAAATCCTGACTCCTGCCTTCACTGTCTGACCTTTTGGAAGTAGTCTAACTCTCTTTGAGACTTTATTTCTCTTAAACAAAGAAGGTCAATATTATCTGACTAGTGTAGTTTTGAGAGGATTAAATGAGATAACACAACCAAAAGCACTGTGCAGTTATCAAAGTGCCATTCAAATTTAAGTGGCCCATTGTGATTACACGCGTGCTCTTTGATAGCACTTGGTGTGTTCCTCAGCCTGAAATAGACATAACCGCTGTCTTTGCTACAAGCAAAATATTCCACATTTAAAACATGGGTGATCTTAAGCACTAAACCTCAGGTCATTGTTTGCAGTCTTGTCTTTTTCCATAACTGAAAGCATATATACAGATTGAGGGGCCTGCTTAACTTTTTCCCTTTTGTTGAAATAAGAATAGCCTTTTGTGTGAAATGACCCACTCATTTAATGAACTCTGTTCTTCAGTCTAAAATGCACTTTGTATCAGTCTATTTGTTACCAAAAATCCATTCCTCTTATCTCCGCTGCTCTGTATTTCAGAGGATTACATTTTTCAAGCTTCCTTGCCTGCTGGCTTTGTTTACCACATCTTCTGTAATTAAAAAACAAAACAAAACTTCATTTGGAATATATACAATCTATTTTGTCAAATTTGTAGCCTCTAGTTTCTTTTTTTAAATATTCATTAGGAAAGATTTTACCTTATATAAGAATATGAAAATATTCTCTATGTTTTATAGTATATTTTATAGCATTGAAAAGTTATGTTATCTATCTAGAATCTGTTTCTATGTATGGTGTGAGATATTTATATTTTAATCCCAAGTGAATAGTGGTGGGTTGTCCCAATACCATTTTTTGAATAACCGAATAATCTATTCCTTTCTCACCTATTTGAAAAGCCACTTTCTGCATATATTAAATTGGCATATATACATTGACTGTCTTATTCTGTTTCAATGACCTATTCATCTATTTTTATGCATTTTTGCACCTTTTCTGTTACCAACAAATTCAGATTTCTTCTTTTTGAGGCTCTGAAGCACATTAAGTGATACTAAAAACTTGTTCCATCATCAAGTTCCACCATCAAACCTTTGGCACTGCTACTACTGTGGTATTAATACTCTAGTTTAGTTACTACATAACTTTATAGTAACTCCTAATATCTGAGAGAATATGTGTGCCCTTACCCACTTCAGATTTGGCCAGAGAGAAGAATGAAAATCATTCCACATACAAGCAGCTGATTTTCACAGAACCTGCCCGGTTAGATTCTATGCCTTTTCCACCACTGTGTATTAGAGCAAATAAAATATTTTTATTCCCAGATCACTGGCCCATGGTGATTTACAAACAAACCTGATGGAGAGGAATGGGAATCATCTGGAAATACCGAACTTTGAACCAGATAGGCATGGGTTATCTCCTTCTATAGGGGGAAGGATAAAATGAATATTTCATGATGAGAAGGGTAAGGTGTTTCAGATAAAACACTGTGCATTCATCAATGTCCTTTTCTTACTTTTCCTGGGTTCAAAGCTACCCTGCATTTTCCACTCTTCTTTGCACCTTGTTGTGACTGATGAGCTATTTTCCAGCCAAAAAAATGTGAGCAGAAATGATAGATGACACTCGATAATCAACATTCTCATTTTGGATTTTATGTGAACAAGAAATTAACTTCTATCAGGTTTGAGCCATGAAACATTTTAGGGTTTGTTATGGTAGCTAGCACTCAGGTATGATTTTCATTTTAGTTTTTTTGATTAGGATTTGGTTTATTTCTAGGATTTGAAGAGTGAGGCATTTGATTAGTTATAGACTTAACTAAATATATAGTGTCTCTCCTTCATTCTCTTTTTTTCTGGACCCCAGTTGCATGTATGTTGGTCCTTATCAGTCTGTCTACCACTGGGTCTCAATCTGTCTTTCATATGCTTAATTGCTGTGTTGCCTTTGGGTTATTTCTTGAAATCAATCTTTTCTTTCACTATTTCTCTATCCAGTTATGTCGATTCTGTGTTTTAACCTATTCACTGAGTTTTTAATTTAAATGAGTATAATTTTTAATTTTCAGAACGTGTTTGATTTGGTTCATTTTTCACATACTCATGTTCTTCATAAATAGCATCTTCTTTTACATATTTTAGATTCTCTTTTATTTCTTTAAACATTTTAAGTAAAAGTCTCATGTTCTGTATCTAATTTTTCCTCTGTCTAAACTCCTTGGAGATTTAATTCTGTTGATTGTTGTTTCAGCTTACTTTAGCTTTTAATGACTTCTTTCTGTGCATGAGCTCATTTTCACCAGGTATTTATTAGTGACAAAGTTGAGAAGGCTGTCTTCTTTTTTCTCCTGAAAAGGATGTCAAGAACCTGGAACCTCTTTAAGTTAACATCCAGAATTGGTACTTTCTGGAACATTCAAATAAATTTAATCCCCTTACCTGTGTATGAGCAAGACTGAAATTATGACTTTTTGCTTTTGGTTAGAGCAATCAAAGTTTTGTGTTACCTTTCTTTGAAAACAAGTATCTTTACCTGACAGTATAACCTTCTGAGGGATTTATATGGTGGATTCAATCTAACTCCCACCTATATTCACCTAAGACCCTTTCTCCTATAGATCTTGAGGTTGTTAAGAGCCAAACCTGGTTTTATTATAACTGGAAAATGCCCTTAGTACAGCCAGATCTTCAGTTGTAGCTTGTGATCCCAATTACTAGATGTCAGACTATAAAGATTTCTCTAACATTCTTGAAAATTCAGCTAGGCAAGTAAAGTAATCTTTATTGAATTTTATCTGCTATTTCCAGGACGTTTTAAATGAGAGGATTTTCATAAAATATAATCAACAACGTTTCTAGACACAGTTTATGTTTTCTCTTTATTAAGCTTTATTTCATTAAGTTACAATGGATTTTTTTTCCTTTACCCTGAGTTTTGTTAGACTGATCTTTTTCTGTTGTCCTCATGGATTGGACTTTCTACTTCACACATCTGTTCTACTAGTTATTACATTAACTTTTAAGCAGACACATTTGTCAAAACTGGATTGCTAACCATAGCCCAACCCTAGAGTCCCATAGAACAGGCAAAAACTCTAGTAGGATTTGAATTCTCTCTCTCTCTCTTTTTCTTTTTTTTAAATTTTGTAATCTGTCAGTTTTATTCTTTGGTCTTATAGCTTTGAAATGGGTATTTTTTTTACACTCTTTTCTTTTATATATTCTTTTCCATTATGGTTTATCGCAGGATACCCTGTGCTATATGGTAGGACCTTGTTGTTTAGCCATCCTGTATATAATAGTTTGCATCTGCCCATCCCACACTCCCAGTCCTTCCCCCGCCCCCCAGCCACAAGTCTGTTCTCTATGTCTGTGAGTCTGTTTCTGTTTTGTAAGTAGGTTCATTTGTGCCATATTTTAGATTCTACATAGAAGGGTTATCATATGGTATTTGTCTTTCTCTTTCTGACTTACTTCACTTAGTATGATAATCTCTAGTTGCATCCATGTTGCTGCAAATGGTATTATTTCATTCTTTTTTATGGCTGAGTAGTATTCCATTGTACTGTATATATGTACCACATCTTCTTTATCCATTCATCTGTTGATGGACATTTAGGTTGTTTCCATGTTTTGGCTATTGTGAATAGTGCTGCTATGAACATAGCGGTACATGTATCTTTTTGAGTTATAGTGTATGCCCAGGAGTGGGATTGCTGGATCATATGGTAATTCTATTTTTAGTTTTCTGAAGAACCTCCACACTGTTTTCCATAGGATTTGAATTCTTCTCTTCCTCTTGGACCCTAATTTTTTGGGACTAGAACACTTATTTATTTATTTATTTTTTGCGGTACGCGGGCCTCTCACTGTTGTGGCCTCTCCCGTTGCGGAGCACAGGCTCCAGACGCACAGGCTCAGCGGCCATGGCTCACGGACCTAGCCGCTCCACGACATGTGGGATCTTCCCGGACCGGGGCACAAACCTGTGTCCCCTGCATCGGCAGGCGGACTCTCAACCACTGCGCCACCAGGGAAGCCCTAGAACACTTATTTAACAGCTGGATTAGGTTCCATAGCATTATTACCTATGACTATTTAAAGTTAATTACTTTTGTCATTATGTATCCTCCACATACTAAGATTCATTTCTCAGTTTTCAAGGATATGTTAGTGAATACATTTTGTGAAAAAAGAAGTGTAAGTAAAATATAGCTTTTTTCCATTGATGTCTAAAAAGTCTATTTTTTCTCATAGTTGGATCAAAGTTTTGATAGGGATAGGGTTTTTTTAGTTCAAAAATCCTTCATTCTTATTTGCTACTTTCTAGAATTCAGCGTTTGAGATGAGAAGTTGGATGTCAGTCGGAATCTTAAAAGGATATTGGCGACTGTAGATCTAACCTCCATGTCTTCTGCTTAGTATCTTTCAACTCTTATTGCTTTGAAATTTTAAACTGTACATTGGGATCATTCTTCAGCTTTATCTTCCCAATCACAAAAATAATCTTTATCCATGACAATTTTGCTATCCAACCTTTGTGTTATTATTGTATTTTTAACCTTAGTAATCATGTTTTTAATTTAAAGAAACAATTACTTTCTATTTTTCAGAGCATCCTTTCATTCTATGAAAATATGAATACAAGACAGTTAAAAAATCTTCCTGTATTCAGTGCTAACTCTGATTCCGCTAGTGTAAGTTATCCTGTTTGTTGATTTTGATTTCTCCCTTTCATAGTGTTAAATTTTTTAAATTATTTTTTTCCTCCAATGTCTGATGATTTTTTTCCTTGCTCATTTCCATATATTAATACACTTATAGATTTAGCTGTGATCATTGTTCATGAAAATTTCCTTGGCACATATGACAGTAGTTATTGCCACAATGATGAGTGCTGAGACCAGCTCTGTCCAGTGGACAGGAAGGTAAAAGTAGGCAGGCTGTACCTTAAAGGTGCAGAAAGAACCTATGTGGACAATGTAAGTGGCCCTGTCCCCCATAGGGGGGACAAAAGTCTGAAGTCACCCCTTTATAGACCCTTTGGCTGAATTCCCACAGTCAGTAAAAAGTGGCCCTGCAGATTTTATCCAGTTGGAAAATATAACAGACAGCAGGCCTGAAAGCAGGGACCTGCAGTAACTATTTTGTAATCCTTTAATTACACATTAAAAAAAGCCCACACTCTGTTCTAGCTCCTTTGCTCTTGCTCTCTGTGACCTTGTTTTTGAGGGTCTCTTTTGGACAAACTTAATTTTTCAGACGTTCTCTCATCTGTTTCATAAGTTTCAAGGTTCCTCAGACATATTAGGTATGGTGATCAATATTATTGTATTAGCTTAATATTGTCCAGAAATACTCTATATTTCTTTGCTTTTGAAGGCATTCTTAATATTGTAGCATTACCTTTTTTCCCCTACATCAGAGAAATTTTGTCATTTTCATGAGATTTTGAGAGAAAGAAGAGGGAAATTTTTATGCTCAGTGAGTCATTTAAATAAGAATTCAGATTCTCTTTTTTCCTTTCATTTTTTTTTAATTTCAGAAAGTTCACCATCAACAGTCTGGGTAGACTTCTTTAATAAAAATTTTCAGTGTGAAGCCTCAATCCTCAACTCAGTAAAATTTCTCTTTTTTTTCTTTATTTATTGCTTATTCATCTATTCTATAGTCCTTTTCTTGAATGTGTGTGTCTTTCTCCATAAATACTCTTGTGTTCATAGATTCTGTCCTTGAACTTGCATTTATCTCCTTATCCTTTTCTGTTGGGCTCCACTTGATATTTTACAAACTTGATTTTTTAATCCACCCTTTGTCTCCCACAATTTCTTTGTCTTTCCATAGTTTTCTGGGCTTCCACAGAATATCACTGTTTCTGATATTCCCAACCTTCATTGACTTTACACTTTTTGATAATCTAATTTTTCATCTTAAAACAATATTTTCTCATTGTTCATTTACTTCTTTTCACACATTTATTTTAATCTCAGATCTTAATAAGTATATGAAGTAAACTATTTCCTGAAGGTATTTCTTAGAATACCTTCAGGACCTTAGAATACCTCTTCTTAGAATAATGTCTTAGAAGGAAACATTTATTCTTATTCCTCAGTTTAAAAAAAAAAAATATATATATATATATATGTTTTTTTTTTTCTGTTTGCTCTCATTAAAGAGGGAGCTCCATGTCTGTCTAATATTGGGAATCAAGATGGGCATGGTTAGAGACCATGAAGAGCACTGTTCAGATTTCTAGGGCTGGATGAGTGAGAAGAACATGTTTACATTTGCTGACTTTTCTGTTTTGCATGGATGTATAGTGGTCCAAGCATAAGAGGTAAATGTACCTGCACACTCTGAAGGTACAGAAGGCCTTTTCTCTGGCTTTCTTTTTCTGTGGATTTCTTTTTTTCTCTCTCTCTCTTGTTTTTATCTTTGCTTTTTTTATGATAGCTTAGAGATATCTGATTACTATATGCATTTTTTAAGGAGAAGTTCATCCCTCATTTGCAGCCAGTTAGAACAGGACCTCCTCCCTTCTTTAGAGCAATGTTCGCAAGAACAGGTCTGCTGTGCTGGTTACCACTCGCCCTTGTAGGGCTGCGTTTGAACTGAGCCAGTTATGCAGTGGCCGAAGGTTGCCTTCAGGTCCTGCTTCTTGAAATTTGGAATTGATGTTGAGGATTTGCTGGAGGAAGTCCACCCACTCCTAAGCACAGCCGGCTCTGTTGGAGACCGTTGGCCCTTCCTTTTATCCAGAGCTTTTATGCTCTAGTTCACAGAGCCTTTGAATTTTTCTTTTGCCTTTGGGTGCCATGTTTCCTTAGTTTCATGTGGTGATACATGTTTCTACCAATTTTATATTTCATTATTCATTTTAGTGGGGTTGTTAGAGAGGCAAGTTAAATGTGTGGTTTTAAATTGCCATTTGAACTGAAAGTCCTACTGATTTTGTGTTCAGCCATTTCAGACCTGCTCTTTTTTTATGCTCTAACATGGATGTTAATTCTGTTTTTTGGTTGTATAGATGCCTTGTAACTCCTTCTGTGATCATCCACCTCTCTGTAAAGCTCATCTTTTTCATTCCTTATTGCATTCTGTTGAATTTCCATCTCTATCTTTCATTGGCTTAAGGTTTTCTACTCTTGTTTCACTGAGGTTATGTCTTTTTCTATTTTATTGAAGATGCCAAGATATTTTAGGCATTGTATCCTCAACCAGTGTTTTCCTTATCCTTCCCAGAACTTTGCTATACCTCAGAATCTTTTGACTGTGCTCTTCTTATTTTACGCTATGGTATATTATTATGTGCCATATAATTTATCTTTCATGATGAGACAATTTTGAAGGAGAAAGAGGGTACCTAGATGTTAAATAATATCATTTAAAATATCTCTGAGTTAATAGACATTGGTTTTATTATATTGGATACCTATACCATAGTTCTGATACAGAAATTCTAAACATAATATTAGTGAATCAAATTCAATGATATATTAAAAAGATAATCTATCATGACCTAGTAAGGCTTATCTGGATCTGTAATGCTGAGTTAACATTTGAAAATCAATAATGTTACTGACACACAAAAAGAAAGGAGAAAAACCATGTGATCACTATGACATGTAGAAAAAGCATTTGGTGAAATTCTATAACCATTTATGTTTAAAAAATAAATAGCAAACTAGTATGAGTACTTCTAAAATATCTACAGTAAACATCATATTTATTTTTGAAATACTGAGTTTTCTTTGTAAGTTAAAAAATGAAACGAAGGTCTCATCACTTTTGTTCAACTCTGTATTGGATATCCTAGCCAGTGCAATCCAGTCAAAGTACTAAGTTTAATAGTGGATTCCAACACTTCTTAGCAATTTTTGACTTCTTGTTCCCATGCAGCAAGAAAAAGTACTATGGCCCCATAGTAAAAAGTAAATTTTGATAAAAAATTAAGCTACAGGCTTGTCATCAGCTTTTGTAAGAGATGGAATTTCAGCACTTTTTTTTTTTTAATGAAATTTGCTCTTACTTTTGTTGTTCACTACTGCCAAAGGGCTTACTGCAAAAAAAAAAAAATTTTTTTAAAGTATTGCAAAAACAATAAAGTAAATGCATACTTTCAGATTTATAACATATAATAAATAAAATCACAGTAGCAACAGCCGTCAGAGAATTACCTTGTATTCCCTTCACTCTATGACAGGGCTGCTTAGGTTTTATTTTCTACATGTATTTCATGTACATCTAATCTATAATTTACTACATTTTCTTCTAAATCTTCTGACTGGCAGCCCAGCAATTTCACGTGTCTGACAGAAAGAGTCACAATGAACTTGTGTACTAAGCAGCTAGCTGGGAAAGCAGCATCAAATCCTGAGAGAGAAACAATTAGCTGAACCTGGCCACTCCTCTCTGAGCACGTTTTGTTGTATTAACAAACTTCCCACAGGAATCATTGAAAGGGAGGGTTTACTTAAATTGAACTGGGGGGAGTTAGGAAGGGAGGGATGTCCTCCTTCCTGGCCATCTTGCAGATTTCTCATTTTAACAAGGAGTTAAAATACCTTTGTCCATTACTTTATACTGGTTGCTATGGAGATTACAACATACAATCTTAAATTTTCAAATTCTACCTGGAATTTATATAGTATTACTTCATGTGCAATATACAAGCTCTGCAACCATGTAGGCTCTTTAATCTTTTCACCTCCTTTTCCATATAGTTGTTATATGTATTGCATCCACTTACACAAGTAAGATACTTTACATTTTTTATGTATTTTTTTGTAGCATATATATTTGTAAAGAAGCTAAGAGAAAAAAATAATGTTTTATGTTTACCATTTCAAATGCTTTTCATTTATTTCTGAAGAGTCTAGTTTTCACTCATGCTGAAAATTTTCCTGTGAACATTTCTTGTGCTACAAAGTCTGGTGACAATGAATTACTCTATTTTTCCTTTAACTACAAGTGTTTTTATTTTCCCTTCATTTATTAAGCTATCTGCTGCTTACAGAATTCTGGGTTGACTGATGTCTTTTTTTCTTAGTCTTTTGTTTGTTTGTTTGTTCTGTTTTTTTGCGGTACGCGGGCCTCTCACTGTTGTGGCCTCTCCCATTGCAGAGCACAGGCTCCGGACGCGCAGGCTCAGCAGCCATGGCTCACGGGCCCAGCCGCTCCGCGGCATGTGGGATCCTCCTGGACCGGGGCACGAACCCGTGTCCCCTGCATCGGCAGGTGGACTCTCAACCACTGCGCCACCAGGGAAGCCCTTTCTTATTCTTTTTAAAGATGTTATTCACCATCTTTTGACCTCCCCTGTTTCTAAGCAGAAGTCTGTTGTCATCCAAATTATTATTTCCCTGTATGTAATGTGTTGATATTCACTGGTTGCTTTCAAACTTTTTCTCTTTGTACTGTGTTTTAGCAATTTGATTATGATGTGCCTAGGTGTGGTTCTCCTCAAATGTATCATGTTTGGTGTTTACTGAGCTGCTCAAATCTGTATATTTGTTTTTGAACAAATTTGGGAAGTTTTTGACATTAATTCTTTAAATATTGTTCTCCCTCTTCTCTCTCCCTCTCTTCTGAACCTTTTGAAATTTTCCTCAGGATTCCCAGACTGTTTAACTTATTTTGATACTTTTCTTTCTTGTCTTTAGATTCTATGATTTATATTAATCCATCTTTGCATTCACTGATTCTTTCCTTTTCATTGCTACACTTATTAAACCCATCTGTTGAAAAATTTACTTCACATATTGAATTTTTCAGGTCTCGATGGTCCAACTTCTTAATTTTTTTTATTATCTGTTTCTTTGCTGACATTTATTATCTTTTCAATTTAAGTGTGTTGTATGTGTATTTTACTTTATTTCAGTGTGCATACATGTAATAGACTTTTTAATGTCCTTATCTGATATTGCTAGCATCTATATCATCTCAAAATTGGCATCTGTTCCATACCTTTCTTCTTGTTCTTCATATGCCAAGTAACTTTGGATTGCATCTTGGATTCATAACATTCTGAATGTTATGTTGTGAGGATTCTGGATTCTCATATTTCCCCAGAGGTTGTTGATTTTTTTAAGCAGGCAATTGACTTGTTAGACTCAAATCCAGCTGATCATCTGTGGTGAGCAGTGGTCCAAATGCCAGTTCAGTTCTTTGAGCTCAAGTTCAAGCTACTTTCAGTTTACCTCACATATATGTGATTTAGAAGTCAGTCACAAACTTTCACAGAGTTTACATATAGAATTAGTGTTCCATAACTGTACTTCTCTTTTGATCTTTCATTTCTAGTGTTTCTCTCTCTTTTTCTGCTCATCCTTGTAGTGCCAGGGTTCTCTCCCCTGAATAAGAAAACTAGTGGATTTTCTATCAAAGTTGTAGTTGCCTGAAGCAATTGTGATCATCGTAACTATGGCTGCCCTTGATGTAAAATGTAAGAGAGAGAGAGTAGAAAGGAGGGAAGGAGGGGAAAGAAGGAAGGAAGGAAGAAAGGAAGAAAGAAAAGTAGAAAGAGGGAACGACAGAAAGAGAAGGAAAGCAAAAGATAGCACAGGGAAAAAAAAGGTGGGGAGGAACTCACTTCCCACTAGACACTGTGTCTAAATTTTGACTCCCCTCTAAATATTATCTGCTTTTGATGACATGATACTATACGTAGAGAATCCTAAAGATGCTACCAGAAAACTACTAGAGCTAATCAATGAATTTGGTAAAGTAGCAGGATACAAAATCAATGCACAGAAGTCTCTTGCATTCCTATCCACTAATGATGAAAAATCTGAAAGTGAAATTAAGAAAACACTCCCATTTACCATTGAAACAAAAAGAATAAAATATGTAGGAATAAACCTACCTAAGGAGACAAAAGACCTGTATGCAGAAAATTATAAGACACTGATGAAAGAAATTAAAAATGATACAAATAGATGGAGAGATATACCATGTTCTTGGATTGGAAGAATCAACATTGTGAAAATGACTCTACTACCCAAAGCAATCTACACGTTCAATGCAATCCCTATCAAACTACCACTGGTATTTTTCACAGAACTAGAACAAAAAATTTCACAATTTGTATGGAAACACAAAAGACCCCGAATAGCCAAAGCAATCTTGAGAAAGAAAAACGGAGCTGGAGGAATCAGGCTCCCTGACTTCAGAGTATACTACAAAGCTACAGTAATCAAGACAGTATGGTACTGGCACAAAAACAGAAATATAGATCAACAGAACAGGATAGAAAGCCCAGAGACAAACCCACGCACATATGGTCACCTTATCTTTGATAAAGGAGGCAAGAATATACAGTGTAGAAAAGACAGCCTCTTCAATAAGTGGTGCTGGGAACACAGGACAGCTACATGTTAAAGAATGAAATTAGAACACTCCCTAACACACAAAAATAAACTCAAAATGGATTAAAGACCTAAATGTAAGGCCAGACACCATCAAACTCTTAGAGGGAAACATAGGCAGAACACTCCATGACATAAATCACAGCAAGACCCACCTCCTAGAGAAATGGAAATAAAAACAAAAATAAACAAATGGGACCTAATGAAACTTAAAGCTTTTGCACAACAAAAGAAACCATAAACCAGATGAAAAGACAGCCCTCAGAATGGGAGAAAATATTTGCAAATGAGGCAACCGACAAAGGATTAATCTCCAAAACATGCAAGCAATTCATGTAGCTCAATATCAAAAACACACAAAAAACAATCCAAAAATGGGCAGAAGACCTAAATAGACATTTCTTCAAAGAAGATATACAGATTGCCAACAAACACATGAAAGAACGCTCAACCTCATTAATCATTAGAGAAATGCAAATCAAAACCACAATGAGATATCATCTCACACCAGTCAGAATGGCCATCATCAAAAAGTCTAGAAACAATAAATGCTGGAGAGGGTGTGGAGAAAAGGGAACACTCTTGCACTGCTGGTGGAGAACACTATGGAGGTTCCTTAAAGAACTAAAAATAGAACTACCATACGACCTAGCAATTCCACTAGTGGGCATATACCCTGAGAAAACCATAATTCAAAAAGAGACATGTACCAGAATGTTCATTGCAGCTCTATTTACAATAGCCAGGACATGGAAGCAACCTAAGTGTCCATCAACAGATGAATGGATAAAGAAGATGTGGCACATATATACAATGGAATATTACGCAGCCATAAAAAGGAATGAAACTGAGTTATTTGTAGTGAGGTGGATGGACCTAGAGACTGTCATACAGAATGAAGTAAGTCAGAAAGAGAAAAACAAATACCATATGCTAACACATATATATGGAATCTAAAAAAAAAAAAAAAGAAAATGGTCAGAAGAACCTAGGGGCAAGACAGGAATAAAGATGCAGACCTACTAGAGAATGGACTTGAGGATACGGGGAGGGGGAAGGGTAAGCTGGGACTAAGTGAGAGAGTGGCATTGACATATATACACTACCAGACATAAAATAGATAGCTAGTGGGAAGCAGCCACATAGCACAGGGAGATCAGTTTGGTGCTTTGTGACCACCTAGAGGGCTGGAATAGGGAGGGTGGGAGGGCGGGAGATGCAAGAGGGAAGAGATATGGGGACATACGTATATGTATAACTGATTCACTTTGTTATAAAGCAGAAACTGACACACCATTGTAAAGCAATTATACTCTAATAAAGATGTTTAAAAAATTAAATTAAATTAATAAATATTATCTGCTTTTGTTTAGTCTCCAAAGCCCTCAGAATAGATACTTTGGGTTTTTGTTCTCTTGTTTTGATTTTAAGTTAATTCAGCTTTCATAGCTATCATTTTGGGGTGAATTAGTTTATCAGGAAGTCACTCCTCCTTACTAATGCCATTCCCAGTAAACTGTCACAGCACAGGGGCAAAAATCCACACAATCTTCATGGCATAAGTGGTTAGTTGATATTGGATTTCTTACCAATCCCAGGAGGTGGGGCTTACCCAAATTTAAGATTACTTGGGAAAAGCATTTTCTGCTCCCAACTATTTTACATGCATGTGTGTGAATTTGTGTGTAATAGGATATTGAAATTAAAGTTTTAATTAGGAAACCAAAGCGCTAAAGATGTTGCTTGTAAAGTAAATTATACCAGACTAAAAGGCAGGATTTCATAATAAGTGACTGGTAACTGATTTCATGACTCATGGTCACTTTAAACAGTGAATCCTGAAACAAATCTAAGCTATAAAAGATTGAGAGAATGGAGATGAAAATAAGGTACCATAATGAAATTTCTTTGGCAAGAACTGACATGTTACCTGATTTATCTGGTTCCCACCAAGGTGGGGTAGATGGGTGAGGATGCTACTTCCTTCACTTCATCTCACAGAGGACTTGAGATATGGGGGAGACTGGAAAAGGGACTGAATTCTGTGATGGTATATGGAGGGCAGGCAACATAAGCTGGCAAACTGCTCTACTTTTAGAGAAGAAGGCAAGTTGCTGCTGCTTCTGGGAATTCCCTTCTGTTGGCAGTTCAAATAGGGATGAGCATTTTCTGGGAACCACATGCATACTCTGTGGGAGAGACAGCCAGCCTGGAGCTATTTTGTGGCTTTCTCAAGAACACTAAGTAAGAGGTGATGGAACTTCAATGAGAGTGAATGTGGACCTCTAAAAACAGGGCACTGGGTGAACTGGGTAGTTGAAGGAGTGTGGGAAATTATATGCATCGTGCCTTAGCAGGGGAGCCTCCAAATTTCTGCAAAAATACCCAAGAGAGTCACTATCAACATTGGCCAGGGCTGAAGACCACCAAGACACCTTGTGGATGGGCCAGCTCCAGAAAGAACTTCCCTGTCCTGTTTTCTTCTTCTGTCTCTCTAGAATAAATGATAAAAAAGAGAAGAATCATGGCATCTTCTGCCACTCCCAAGTAGCCAGTGTTATTTTTGGAGCTTATTAGGTTTTTTTGGAACTTGACCTAACATCTCAATTGAGGCTATGCTTGCAAAATGAAGGAACAGGAGAAATTATTATTATCTAAGAGTGAAGCAGTCAGTTACAGAGCCTAACAAATATTGAAATACGGAAGTCAAAAACAGTCTTTTTTTATTATATACTACAATTTGTGCTTGGGCAGTGTGCTGACATTATACACATTCATAAAGAGAAAAAGTGAGCAATCGATTTTGTTCCAGGATCCTAGGGAGCAGCAGAAAGAAACTGACATTTGCAATGCATCTTAACAATGTTGAATAGTAAAGAAAGGAAGCAAAATGAGCAAGGTCTAGAGTCCTGAAATTACACAGAGTGTTATAGGCAATGAGGAGAATTATAGTATATAGAGACAGGAGGGTTTTGAGGAGAAGAAAAGTGTATTTGCAAAAGTGGCGTGAAGCCAGCGTATTAAAAATAGTGTATGCCACATGGATTTACAACAAAATAACGAGGTAGTGGGAAGCTATCATTTTCCTAGTGTCAGAAATTTTTTTGGAGTCTTGTGAAGGTATTCGTGTTTTAGAAAGATGGTCTTGTCAGTCCGTTCGAGGACCGGTTGTAGGCACAAAGACTAGAGGCAGAGGCATGTTTGTAAACAGTCAGAGCAGCACCGTTGAGAGGTGATTCTTACCTGGAGCAGGGAAGAGGCAGTGGAGGCGGATTTGCTGGCCTTGGCAGTGAGCTGACGGTAACGATACCCAACCAGGGAGTGCCCAGAGCAACACTCAGATCGTCTGGTGTGAGGTCTTTAGCTGGCTCACAAGACTCATAAAACAAAACTGGTTGAAGGAGGAACTTCAGGTTTGAGCGGGTGGAAAACGAAGCAGACTTTGAAGCTATCAATGTCAGCTCATCTGTAGTCTATCCAGATGCAAATGTTCAGTCAGTGATTAGAAAGAGCTTCCATTGGTTCAGAGTTGGGAAAAGATGGGTATTTACAAGTTTAGTTTTAGGTAGATAGAGACAGACATTGCAAATCACATTAGAGAAAGTGGAAGGAAGAGGACTTGACAAAAAAGAGAAAGAGCTGTCAGAGGTGTAAGAGGCAGGAGAGAGTGACATCATAGGAATTAAGGAAGAAAAGTGAGGTTTTCATAAATGATGGGGTGTTACACTGACGTCAACTTCTGCAGATAAACCAAATAGAATGAGAACTGAAAAGAATCCACTACATTTGATTACTAGTCAATTGTATTTGGCTTTTGCCTGAATCATTAATAGAGCGGAGGTTCAGGAGTCAAAATGCCACGGAGAGTGAATAAAAGGCAAAAAATTTAAAACAGTGCATACCACCTTGGCTACCTAAAATATCACTGTGGAAGGGAAGGAGAGAGCTGAAAAGCCATGTGGTTATATACGTGCCAGTTTTAGAATGGAGGAACTGAAATAATGTGAGATGCCAGAGATGATATGAATGTGAACTAGTAAGGAAAATACAAAGTAAAAATTAGCTCAGCGGTGCCCTCTGTGACTTCTGCAGTGATTAAGAGCAGCACTGTGGATAATAGCATCTGATTTGTTCTTACAAAGTATGTTTCCTTGTCTTTGTGCCCTTTGGCCAACTTTAATTAAATTAAATCTAGAGATACTACTTGACAATTTTGTAAGAAAAATTGGATAGATAAAATAAAGTGGAAATAATCTGTCTTCAGATGATCTGAAATGTAGTGGTAAATGCTTTTGCTTAGACCTCTGGGAAACTGTATTTCTAAGCTATTTTCTTGTATTTGTCTTAAGGATAGAGGGTTATTGGCTCCAATCACGGAGCACTTATGGTCTGGGTTTTTTTCATTTTGTTTTTTTTTTTCATTTCTTTCATCAGTGTTTTGAAATTTGCACTGTACAAATTCTCACCTCCTTGGTTAAGTTTATTCCTAAGTAGTTTATTATGTTTGATACTATTGTAAATGGGATTGTTTTCTTTGTTAAATTTTATTTATTTATTTTTTAATACAGCAGGCTCTTATTAGTTACCGATTTTTTTTTTTTTTTTTTTTTTTTGCGGTATGCGGGCCTCTCACTGTTGTGGCCCCTCCCGTTGCGGAGCACAGGCTCAGGACGCACAGGCCCAGCGGCCATGGCTCACGGGCCCAGCAGCTCCGCAGCATGTGGGATCCTCCAGACCGGGGCACAGAACCCACGTCCCCCGCATCGGCAGGCGGACTCTCAACCACTGCACCACCAGGGAAGCCCTATTAGTTATCGATTTTATACATATTAGTGTATACATGTCAATCCCAATCCCCCAATTCATCCCACCACCCCCCGCCACTTTCCCCCCTTGGTGTCCGTGCATTTGTTCTCTACACCTGTGTCTCTATTTCTGTATGGTCTAGTTTTGTTGGTTTGTTTGTAATTTGTGCTTATTCTATTTAGCACTTGGTTTTATATTGATTTATATAGTGGGTTTGAGACCAAACAGATGTGAACTTGAATGGCAGTTTTACTCTACTTAGGTGTATGATCTTGACTAAGAATTAACCTCTCTGAGACTCAGTTTCCTCACCTGTAATGCAGACATAATGCTATCTTGCCTATCTGAGGATTCGTGACGATTCAGGGTAAATGATTCCACAATTATTTGCATTTAGTAGATGCTTAGTAAAACATGATCCAGATTTCCCAAAGGGTGGTCTACAGTACATTTCGCTAAGGACATTTTCAGGGGAACAGTGTTTTCCTCCTCTTAGCAAGTCACATGCTCACTATTATAGTAAAAGTTTGGAGAGGTCAAGTGATGGAGGCAACTGATTGACTGTGTAGTGAAAGTTTCACAATTGCAGGCTATGCTCAGGTGTAAAAAAAAGAAAGGTTTTTAAATGATTAATTTTATTTTTGGTCTCTTATCGTTTTCCTAAGCCCCCTGTATCCTCCTAGATAAATTGTGTGTGTGTGTGTGTGTGTGAGAGAGAGAGACAGAGAGAGAGAGAGAGCGGGAGAGAGGGAGAGACACGGCAGTGGTGGTGAAAAATCTCATCACCTAAAGTAATTTCATTCTCTTCCATTTAAAAAAATCACTTTCAAGTTAGCTTGATGTTGTTTTGATAAACTCATAAATATTTAGTCAAATTCAAAGTTCAAACTCCTTACCGGGATTGGTTTTTCTTTTGCTGAAGATTTCTTTGGGTCCTCAGGGAGGTTGGAAAGGGACTACTGCCTTACACAAGGGTGCTTGTGCCATCCTCTGGACTCACGAGCCCTCTGTAGTGATGTCCGTCACCCTGCCCAGACACTTGGCATCCAACTAGTATCGACTGCTCACGTTTGTGGCTGGTGAAATCCATGACCTATTTTTTTTTTTAATCAGAGTTCCCTGACGACTCTGTGCTAACTTAACCTCACTATGGCTCCTGCTGGCCCTTCAAATCCCTGTATTTAGGTCATATCTTCTAACTAGATGTCCACTGCCACAGGAACTCTTTCTTCTTGCTCACACTGACCCCAGGGAAAGCGCATGGTCTTAGTACCTCGCCACCTCCTCCTACATCCTGGAAGCACACAGAACTTTAGATTTCATCCATGACACAAGGGAGCAGAGAGCAGGGGTGCTGTCTCTGGTTATCCCTCTTCCTAAGCACACAATGTGGCTGCTCCCGTGTCATTTCCAGGCCCTCTGTTGAGGGGAATTCCCTCCAAGAATTCCAAACAGCTTTTCCTTCAACCTCCTTGGAATTTCTGTCACTCTTTCATCTTCTTTTCCTAGAGCTTTAGCAACCAAGATTCTTATATCTGATCACCTGATTTCTTTCGTTATCCTCCTCTCATTCCCGCCTCCCAGAACCAGAAGAACTTCCAGCTCCCCTTCACTTTTGATGGAAAAGAAGAACATCTCTGAGTCAGAGCCTCCATCTTTCCTCCAGTGGTTCCTGTGTTCTTGATGGCAGCTACTTTTTCTCTAAAGTAAGAAAAAGCTTTGTTCAATAGATGGAAAACCATAGGGGCTCATAGTTTAAGGCAAAGGATACTTTACAATTTTACTTTGATATTTACACTTTCTTAACCCAGTTTTCCCCAAATCTATTTACTTATACAACTCCTTCCACCCCCACAATGGGTGTATCAGTTTTTAAGCTGTTGGTTATTGTCTGTTGCCTCCAGACCCATCTTTCCATACTTAGCTCTGCCATGTTGAGGCTGGACCTCTGCAAATCACATTTCTGTTTGACTAGATGCTCCTTGATGGGACCTTCAAATAGGGGACGCTAGGTGGAGACAGAAGGCCGGAGGAAGAAGAGGCAGACAAGCTCCTTCTTGTCTGTTTCCTTTTGCCTTGTGCTTCCTTTTACTGTGTCCCCCCCCCCCCGCCCCCAGCAACAACTCTTTGCCCTGGCAGAGGCACTTCCTTCCTGTAGCAGCAGCTGAAGCCAGTTTGCAGTTTTCCCAACACTTGCAGAGCCAACTTTCTTACATCCCTCTCTGAGATACCAGCACCTCCTTACAGGGTCAGGCCCAGGCCCATGGGTCCTCTCCCTCAAGCTCAGACACCGGCCCTGGGGGTCTGAGTTTCAGTTTTCAGGGCCCTTCCTCTGAAGCTTCTCATTTTCGATAAGTTCAACGTCTTCCCCTTGTTGCCCAGCTCTGGGGTGGGAGCTGCTTCCTGCATTTGCCACGTCCATGATACCTAGTGAACAACTTTATACCCGGTTTACAATTCTGTATATCAACTATCCTCTGATAAAATTACTAGTGTAATTTCTATCTCTTGAGTGGATCCATACTGATATAAACTCCACCAGAACTAGTGTTGTGTGAAAGTCACAATGGAATGCCATTTGTTGGAGGGACTGGGATGGTGAGGGTGGTGATGGGTTGGTGACCATGGTCATGTGTGTCTGTGTGAACACATCTACTTGTTATGTGCATTTGGTGAACATAGTTGTGCTCAGTAGGGTGACACCCAGCCCAGGAGAAAGGGGGATATTGAGCCACAGAAGACTCAAATATACAGGAAGGAAAACTTGGTTTTGTGATTAAAACAACTGAGTGTATCTCCATCAGACTTTTCCCCAAACTCTAAACTCATGGTCATTTAGGGATTAGGAATTCAAAAATGTCTAAGAGTCAGCTTTTAAGACAAAGAGGTATAACTGTGTTACCAGCACAGCCAGATTAAAAAGCACATTTTGTCTTTTCTGAGTGCTCTGCCTTTCAAATCCAAAATGCTTCATTTCAATTCAGTAGAAGAAATGCCTGGAAAGTGTCTGTCACAATCCTGGCACTGAGCTAAGTTCATATAATATGGTCCCTGCCTCAAGGAGCTCACAGTCTTGCACCTCAAAGTGTGGTCCATGAATCAACAGCATTGGCATCATCTGGGACCTTATTAGAAACACAGAATCACATGCTCCATCCGAGATCTACTAAATTAGAATCTTCATTTTAACTACATTCCCTGGTGACTTTTACGCACACTAACGTTTGACAGTGCAAGGATGAAACAAGTGCTACATCAAGCAAAAATCATATATCTACCATCCATTTCTAATTCCTATCACTCTCCTGTTTCTGGCTTTCTACATCCCATCAGAAAATAACCCTCACTATACAGTGTTGCTAAAAGTTAGAGAAGGTGGGTTGGGACATTTTGGGAATTATAGTTTTCCCAGGTTAAGTATATTATGTGAGGTGGGAGCAGCGAGTATTGTAGGAGAAGCACACAAACAGTGTTTTGGGTATCACAATTAGTTTATAAAGAAACAAAAGGTGACTAATGACCACCACATATTCTCCATGGCCTATATTTTCATTCTCTACTGGGAGAATTAGGTGGTGGCATCATGATGCAATTGTATTTCAGGCTAGCAGAATGTGGGCCAGAGGATGGGCACACTTTTCCAGCTATATCCCCCAAAGAAATTTTCTATGAGGATCCAAATGGGTATGTAGCTGTCTAGGGCCATCCACATACCTGATCCATTGGTGAAGATAGTCATCGAAGGTGGCTCCCTATTCATGGGCTGAAAATGTGTCCACAAGATTTTTTTTTTTTTTTGCGGTACACGGGCCTCTCACTGTTGTGGCCTCTCCCATTGCGGAGCACAGGCTCCGGACGCGCAGGCTCAGCGGCCATGGCTCACGGGCCCAGCCGCTCCGCGGCATGTGGGATCTTCCCGGACCGGGGCATGAACCCGTGTCCCCTGCATCGGTCCCCTGCCACTGCACCACTAGGGAAGCCCGTGTCCACAAGATTTGAAGATGAGACTTTGATTGTGTAAAGAAAATAGGTTAGGACTCTGGCTAGTATTTGGGTTGGAACAGGGGGCAGAGGGGCCATTTACAAACTTTGGATTCATATTTGCATGAGGCTGGAGATTTGGGATGACCCCTTACTTGGGAGTGTCTCCAGATTTAGAATAGCCAAGTGGAGGCTAGTGACAAATAAGATACAGTGTGTATCCCCTGCACTCTTTTTCTCAGGACCTTCAGAGGCAATACACTACAAAGAGCTGAGGGAATTTGTTTCTCTGCCAAATAGTTTGCTCTCTCACTGCATGTGACATTGTGGCCTATGAGAAAAGTCTGCAGGATAATAGGTGTGGAGGATTCAGAGGAAAAGCCTATCTTTGACAGTTGCTGTGAAAATAGATCAAATTTTTAAAAAGTGTATCTGAGTTGTGTTCTTGGTAAGATAAAGAGGAACCATGAAACAACAAAATGACATATAAGGAAAGAACAGGTGAGATAAAAAGACAAAATTCTGAGATAAAATAGTATAAGCTAAAAATGTTAAAGTCTGCCACAAAACCAAAAATAAAAAAGCTATGTCAGGTTTAAAATTGGCATTGGGGTCAAAAAGGAATAAAATTGAAGGTGCAGAAAGTTAAATTATGTTGAAAGAACTATTTGAGAAATTATTCCAGAAGTCAGAGGAAAGAGCCAAAGAAGACAGTGAGGAAACAAAGATTTATAGTATTTGGAGGGGTAGAGATGAGACAGAGAAAGAGAGAGAGAGAGAGAGAGAGAGAAGGCAGAAAAGACACACGGTTGGAAACCACCTATAAATTATAAACATTCCTGTGGAGGATCTTCTCCCTCTATAAAATGAGTCAGAATATTTGGAGAAAAGGGTTATTTTTATAGTACACGAGAATTTTGAGCTAAAATATCCGCCAGTTTAAAAGAAGCATCATAAATCAATAGGGACAAAGTTGATTATTTAATAACTAGTATTGAATAATTGGAAATAAACCATATCCCTACTTTATACAATACTACAAAATAAATTTTATGGATTTAAATTTTTAAAAATCACAAAACAATTTAGTAAAATAGAAGTAAATATGTATTACATGTACGCATGGAAGAGAATTTTCCATTCTTAGATGCAATGAAAGAATTCTCAGTAAAAAAGTAGACAGATGTGGCTAAATTAAGATTAAAGGGTAATGTAATCAGGATGTATCCAAGCTTAAAAAGGCAAAATTAATCTGAGAATGATACTTCAGTAAATAAGACAAACAATGAGAACTCAGTGTCTATCCCAAGTGAATTTATCCAACCAGTGATGGGTGTGAGAACCAGAACCCAGATTCCTGACTCCCACATCCAGCTGGACAGATTAGACAGTGTGCATTGAGCATGAATGGACCTGCACTCCTGAAGGTCGCCCTGTGTCCTGCTCATTGACTCAAGATAAAAACAGTGTTATGGTTGGTCACCTCAGCACTCAGTCATTCTCCTGTAAGGAACTGACTTATGCAGCTATTCATGTATTTGTTATAAGGACCTGAAAATTAATGTAGTTTTTGCACAGTCATTATGCCTACTTCATCAGGCATATTCATACAGAAATGTGCCAAAATTCAGATTACCCCCTGAAGGAAATGAAGAACCAAATATAGAAGAGAACTATCTTCAGGCAAAGCAGGAAGAATCAGAAGGCCAGTAAATCTGCTCACTGTTATTTATCCCGAGGTGTCCTTCCAATACAGACTAAGGGGAAGAGACTCATGAGCCCAGATGCCTCATCTTTTTTTCTCATGGCATATATAGCCTTTATTTTTCTCTTTCTTTTCTCTCCTTGGTCCATTGCCTTTTCTTCATTTTCCATTTTCTCCTTTCCTAGTAAAACAGATCATAGGCTTTGGAATGAGTCAGTGTAGCCAGTTCATCCATTTTAATGACTTTTAAACCTTACATAAATTGTTTATGAGCCAGTTTTCTCTTCTCTAAAATGGAGAGAAGAATACCTAGACTCCAGGATCTTGTGGGCATTAAATGAAATAATGCATGTAAAGTGCTTGGCAATAGTAGGAGTTCAGGAAATATTAGGTCCCTTTTCCCTTGTCGCTCACCTCGCTCCCAAGTGTTCTACTAGCCTGAGCTTTTCTGGGGTCTCAGGCTAGATAATCCATAAAGCTCTACTTGCCGGATGCCAATCTGTGAAATGTCCAGTTGCTTTTCAGCAACAGGAAATGGGGGATAAGATGGGAGTAGTTTTATATTGGTCTCCTACCCCACAAACACCCCCAACTCTTACGTTCCCCCACCCAACTCCCAACCTCCCACCTGCTCATACCAGGTATCCTCTGGTCTAATCAGTTTAATCTTTTTAAACCAGAGATGGAAAGGGTGTGAGGTTCTCCAGGTTCAAGTGGCTTCCAGGACATAGACTCTGTCTGAGGTGGGGTTTGCTCAACACCATTTACAGAGATTTAAGAGTTCCTCCCCTGGAATTTTGTACATGAATGTTATCTGGGGGTTGGCCAGAAATAACAGTCTTTCCTCCCACTGTAGCTGTCCAGACCTGTGGTTCTTTCATTCCTTCTAAGGCAGGCAGTGATTATCTAACCCCCTCCACATAGCTGTAGAAATAGGAAACTTGCTGGCTTTCTAAGTAGAATGTCCCAGCTTCCTGTCAATATAGCAGGCACCATATCATCCTCATCAGTTGGAGGCATGAGTGTATGGTGGTGCTCGTTGGTTAAGGGGCCAAGGGATGAAATGTTCTGTAAAGATGTGAGAGATTTTCCCTCCGTACTAACCTGCCTGGGAAATGTGGGGTGGGAAGATAAACATAATCAAAGGACATAACAAGAGCACATTTCTGCAAGTCATGGACACTTTATTTTTTTAATTTTTTTTCTTTGTTTATTTGTTTTTTTATACTGCAGGTTCTCATCAATTTTATACACATCAGTGTATACATGTCAATCCCAATTGCCCAATTCAGCACACCACCATCCCCACCACACCGTGATTTTCGCCCTTTGTGTCCATACGTTTGTTCTCTACATCTGTTTCTCAACTTCTGCCCTGCAAACCGGTTCATCTGTACCATTTTTCTAGGTTCCACATACATGCGTTAATATACGATATTTGTTTTTCTCTTTCTGACTTACTTCACTCTGTATAACAGTCTCTAGATCCATCCACGTCTCAAAAATTGACTCAATTTCGTTCTTTATCTGTGGGTGAGTAATATTCCATTGTATATATGTACCAAAACTTCTTTATCCATTCGTCTGTCGATGGGCATTTAGATTGCTTCCATGACCTGGCTATTGTAAATAGTGCTGCAGTGAACATTGTGGTGCATGTGGCATTTTGAATTATGGTTTTCTCAGGGTATATGCCCAGTAGTGGGATTGCTGGATCATATGGTAATTCTATTTTTAGTTTTTTAAGGAACCTCCATACTGTTCTCCATAGTGGCTGTATCAATTTACATTCCCACCAACAGTACAAGAGGGTTCCCTTTTCTCCACACCCTCTCCAGCATTTGTTGTTCATAGATTTTCTGATGATGCCCATTCTGACTCATGTGAGGTGATACCTCATTGTAGTTTAGATTTGCATTTCTCTAATAATTAGTGATGTTGAGCAGCTTTTCATGTGCTTCTTGGCCATCTGTATGTCTTCTTTGGAGAAATGTCTAGGTCTTCTGCCCATTTTTGGATTGGGTTGCTTGTTTCTTGAATATTGAGCTGCATGAGCTGTTTATATATTTTGGAAATTAATCCTGTGTCAGTTGATTCATTTGCGAATATTTTCTGCCACTCTGAGGGTTGTCTTTTCATCTTGTTTATGGTTTCTTTTGCTGTGCAAAAGCTTTTAAGTTTCATTAGGTCCCATTTGTTTATTTTTGTTTTTATTTTCATTACTCTAGAAGGTGGATGAAAAAAGATCTTACTGTGATTTATGTCAAAGAGTGTTCTTCCTGTGTTTTCCTCTAAGAGTTTTATAGTGTCCAGTCTTACATTTAGGTCTCGAATCCATTTTGAGTTTTTTTTTGTGTATGGTGCTAGGGAGTGTTCTAATTTCATTCTTTTACATATAGCTGTCCAGTTTTCCCAGCACCACTTATTGAAGAGACTGTCTTTTCTCCATTGTATATCTTTGCCTCCTTTGTCATAGATTAGTTGACAATAGGTGCATGGGTTTATCTCTGTGCTTTCTATCTTGTTCCATTGATCTATGTTTCTGTTTTTGTGCCAGTACCATATTGTCTTGATTACTGTAGCTTTGTAGTATAGTCTGAAATCAGGGAGTCTGATTCCTCCAGCTCCGTTTTTTTCCCTCAAGACTGCTTTGGCTATTCGGGGTCTTTCGTGTCTCCATACAAATTTTAAGATGATTTGTTCTAGTTCCGTTAAAAATGCCATTGGTAATTTGACAAGGATTGCATTGAATCTGTAGATTGCTTTGGGTAGTAGAGTCATTTTCACAATATTGATTCTCCCAATGCAAGAACATGGTGTATCTCTCCATCTGTTGGTATCATCTTTAATTTCTTTCATCAGTGTCTTATAGTTTTCTGCATACAGGTCTTTTGTCTCCCTAGGTAGGTTTATTCCTAGGTATTTTATTATTTTTGTTGTATTGGTAAATGGGAGTGATTCCATTATTTCTCTTTCAGATTTTTCATCATTAATGTATAGGAATGCAAGAGATTTCTGTGCATTAATTTTATATCCTGCAACTTTACCAAGTTCATTGATTAGCTCTAGTAGTTTTCTGATGGCATCTTTAGGATTCTCTACGTATAGTATCATGTCATCTGCAAACAGTGACACTTTTACTTCTTCTTTTACAATTTGTATTCCTTTTGTTTCTTTTTCTTCTCTGATTGCCGTGGCTAGGACTTCCAAAACTATGTTGAATAATAGTGCTGAGAGTGGACATCCTTGTCTCATTCCTAATCTTAGAGGAAATGCTTTTAGTTTTTCACCATTAAGAATGATGTTTGCTGTGGGTTTGTCATATATGGCCTTTATTATGTTGGGGTAGGTTCCCTCTATGCCCACTTTCTCGAGAGTTTTTATCATAAATGGGTGTTGAATTTTGTCAAAAGCTTTTTCTGCATCTATTGAGATGATCATATGGTTTTTATTCTTCAATTTGTTCATATGGTGTATCACATTTATTGATTTGTGTATATTGAAGAATCCTTGCATCCCTGAGATAAATCCCACTTGATCATGGTGTATGATCCTTTTAATGTGCTGTTGGATCCTGTTTGCTAGTACTTTGTTGAGGATTTTTGCATCTATATTCATTAGTGATATTGGTCTGTAATTTTCTTTTTTTGTAGTATCTTTGTCTGGTTTTGGTATCAAGGTGATGGTGGCCTCATAGAATGAATTTGGGAGTGTTCCTTCCTCTGCAGTTTTTTGGAAGAGTTTGAGAAGGATGGGTCTTAACTCTTCTCTAAATCTTTGATAGAATTCACCTGTGAAGCCATCTGCTCCTGGACTTTTGTTTGTTGGAAGATTTTTAATCACAGTTTCAATTTCATTACTTGTGCTTAGTCTGTTCATATTTTCTGTTTCTTCCTGGTTCAGTCTTGGATGGTTATACCTTTCTAAGAATTTGTCCATTTCTTCCAGGTTCTCCATTTTATTGGCATAGAGTTGCTTGTAGTAGTCTCTTAGGATGTTTTGTATTTCTGCGGTGTCTGTTGTAAATTCTCTTTTTTCATTTCTAATTTTATTGATTTGAGTCCTCTTCCTCTTTTTCTTGATGAGTCTGGATACTGGTTTATCAATTTTGTTTATCTTCTCAAAGAACCAGCTTTTAGTTTTATTGATCTTTGCTATCATTTCCTTCATTTCTTTTTCATTTATTTCTGCTGTGATCTTTATGATTTCTCTCCTTCTGCTAACTTTGGGTTTTGTTTCTTCTTCTTTCTCTTGTTCCTTTAGATGTAAGGTTAGATTGTTTACTTGAGATTTTTCTTGTTTCTTGAGGTAGGCTTGTATAGCTATAAACATCCCTCTTAGAACTGCTGTTGCTGCATCCCATAGATTTTGGATCGTCGTGTTTTCATTGTCATTTGTCTCTACGTATTTTTTGATTTCCTCTTTGATTTCTTCAGTGATCTCTTGGTTATTTAGTAACGTATTGTTTAGCCTCCATGTGTTTGTGTTCTTTACGTTTTTTTCCCTGTGAGTCATTTCTAATCTCATAGCGTTGTGGTCAGAAAAGATGCTTGATATGATTTCAGTTTTCTTAAATTTACTGAGGCTTGATTTGTGACCCAAGATGTGATCTATCCTGGAGAATGTTCTGTGAGCACTTGAGAAGAAAGTGTAATCTGCTGTTTTTGGATGGAATGTCCTATAAATATCAATTAAATCTATCTGGTCTATTGTGTCATTTAAAGCTTGTGTTTCCTTAGTAATTTTCTGTTTGGATGATCTGTCCATTGGTATAAGTGAGGTGTTAAAGTCCCCCACTATTATTGTGTTGCTGTCGATTTCCTCTTTTATAGCTGTTAGCAGTTGCCTTATGTATTGAGGTGCTCCTATGTTGGGTGCAAGTATATTTATAATTGTTATATCTTCTTCTTGGGTTGATCCCTTGATCATTATGTAGTGTCCTTCCTTGTCTATTGTAACATTCTTTATTTTAAAGTCTATTTTATCTGATATGAGTATAGCTTTCTTTTGATTTCCATTTGCATGGAATATCTTTTTCCATCCCCTCACTTTCCGTCTGTATGTGTCCCTAGGTCTGATGTGGGTCTCTTGTAGACAGCATATATATGGGTGTTGTTTTTGTATCCATTCAGCAAGCCTGTGTCTTTTGGTTGGAGCATTTAGTCCATTCACGTTTAAGGCAATTATTGACATGTTATGTTCCTATGACCATTTTCTTAATTGTTTTGGGGTTTTTTTTGTAGATCCTTTTCTTCTCTTGTGTTTCCCACTTAGAGAAGTGCCTTTAGCATTTGTTGTAGAGCTGGTTTGGTGGTGCAGAGTTCTCTTAGCTTTTGCTTGTCTGTAAAGCTTTTGATTTCTCTGTCAAATCTGAATTTATCCTTGCCGGGTAGAGTAATCTTCCTTGTAGGTTCTTCCCTTTCATCACTTTAAGTATATCATGCCACTCTTTTCTGGCTTGTAGAGTTTCTGCTGAGAAATCAGCTGTTAACCTTTTGGGAGTTCCCTTGTATGTTATTTGTCATTTTTCCCTTGCTGCTTTCAATAATTTTTCTTTGTCTTTAATTTTTGCCAATTTGATTACTATGTGTCTCGGCGTGTTTCTCCTTGGGTTTATCCTGTATGGGACTCACTGCGCTTCCTGGACTTGGGTGGCTATTTCCTTTCCCATGTTAGGGAAGTTTTCGACCATAATCTCTTCAAATATTTTCTCTGGTCCTTTCTCTCTATCTTCTCCTTCTGGGACCCCTATAATGCGAATGTTGTTGCATTTAATGTTGTCCCAGAGGTCTCTTAGGCTGTCTTCATTTCTTTTCATTCTTTTTTCTTTATTCTGTTCCATAGCAGTGAATTCCACCATTCTGTCTTCCAGGTCACTTATCCGTTCTCCTGCCTCAGTTATTCTGCCATTGATTCCTTCTAGTGTATTTTTCATTTCAGTTATTTTATTGTTCATCTCTGTTTGTTTGTTCTTTAATTCTTCTAGGTCTTTGTTAAACATTTCTTGCATCTTCTCGATCTTTGCCTCCATTGTTTTTCCGAGGTCCTGGATCATCTTCACTATCATTATTCTGAATTCTTTTTCTGGAAGGTTGCCTATCTCCACTTCATTTAGTTGTTTTTCTGGGGTTTTATCTTGTTCCTTCATCTGGTACATAGCCCTCTGCCTTCTCATCTTGTCTACCTTTCTGTGAATGTGGTTTTTGTTCCGCAGGCTGCAGGATTGTAGTTCTTCTTGCTGCTGCCGTCATGGACACTTTAGACAGCCTTTTAAAAAGGTCAGCTCAAGTATTGATTGACCACCTACTGAGTGCCAAGGTCTAGAAAGATAAAGACAAAGGTAACACAATTATGGTGTTGAAGTGCTCTCCCTCTAGTGGGTAAGACAAATACATAAGAGCAATTTAGTGTTCATAACTGTTACTATAGATATCTGAGGAGCCCCTTGGTGGCATGTGGGGAGAGGCTTCTTTTGAGGCAGTGGGTCGTGGTGGCAGATGGTGGTGATCAACAAATGCTTCCTGTTGAGGTTATCCTGAAGGGCTCTCTGAGGTCTCCTAGACCCCATGTAAACATCAGGGCTTTCTCACCACTGCTGAAATACCCACCCAGACACCATTTGTCCTTTCAGGGTCTTGATAAGTTTCTCATATCATGTCTTACTCAACTAGAGGTACAGACTCCAATTTCAATTACATTTTCTGAGAAAGACTTATAGGATCCAATTTAGGAGAAATGCTGAAAGTGTTTTCATAGAATTCCGAATCTGCCATCCTTCTTCCAACTCCCACGCTGAGGTCCCTAGTAGAATACCCGGTGTGGGCGGAATCTATAAATCATTCAGGGAAAAGCAGCATCAAGGCAATTGAGAGACATCAGCATCACAACAGCAGCTCATCTTGTCATGGCTGGTCCATCTCATTAAACGGCCATAAAAATACATGGTGGAAATCAAAGAGGAGTCAGAGCTGGCCCATGTGCTTGATTTGCCCTCTTTTTCATGCCACTGTCCTCTGAGTTCCATTTTTACTCTTTTCCAGGAAATGTTCCTATCTATGAATTTTCAGCAGGCTGTTTGCATAAGCCCTTCCTGTACAGCATATCTCACCAATGGGTGAAATGTTTTGCAGTTAATTCCAATAAAGGAAGAGTTTTAGCGCCTTCAGCATTGTCATGGTCAATTACATTTGAATTAAAACTGTGGAGTAAAATCTGCAAAGGAGCAGACCTCGGTTAATGCACACAGTTTGGCATTTTGTGCTTCAGAACACTTGCACACAAACACACTATAGAGGGCAAAACAGTTCCCTTAGTAACAATTTGAAGACTTTGGAGCCACATTTGGGTGGAAAGAAGTCACTTAATCTCCAGTATTGAATGTTAGACAACCAATTTCCATACTGCCCTGCAAAATGACTCAGGCAGGAAAAAAGCCCTCTTTTGTGTTTTGTGTTGAGGAATGCAGGCAGTTCTGTCCTTGCTCTTCACCTCTGGAAGCTAAATTAATGAACACGGCTTCTTGAGTTTTGAAATAGGAGTGCCCCCAATTCTGGGCTGCAAAGACCCAGTGAGTATGATTTCTTCTTAGTGGGATGGTAATGCTACCAAATTGGAGGAAGAAGAGAGTGACTACTCTATACAGGTAAATGTGTGTCGATGCACAAAAGGTTAATTAGCATGTAAATTGAATTCTGAAGAGGAGAGCACAAGTAATCATGCCACTAAGGACCTACCTACAGTGGATTTTTGGTGCCAGAGTTTGACCTGCAGCCCTCTCTGACGAGGTGATAATGATCTGTGAAAGCCCAAATGAGCTGTTGGGTAGCAATCCTTATAGGGTAAGGTAAGCACATTTCCATACACACAACCAGTCCTGGAATGTAGCAGTAGAGTCACTAATGAAAGCTGCCGTAACTTCCCTCAACAAGCACATGTTGTTTTAGAAATGGCACTGGCTGAGGCTGCTCCTCTTTTGAAGTTGTCAGTGTCTCATCTTTTGAAGTTGCAGACATCAGGAAATGAGAGCAGACCTGGCGAGATATAAAGATGCTGGCATCATAAGAACAAACAATCTGCATTTACCCGTAGATGGAGACATCTGACTTGAAACTCCAGACCCGGGACCATTCCTCATTATTGGGATTAATTCTCAATTTAGGCCAAAGGGAATCAGAGGTTCCTTTTCCACACTCTGAACTCATCATTAAGACTCTCTTGCTCTAGGTGGGTTTGGAGCTCTGGTTATTAAATTCAAGAATAAAATGTCTGCCGCATGGAGAAATAAAACTTATTCTAAAGTTCTTTCCTCCTAAAGATTAAGATCCCCTTTTTTTTTTTTTTTTTTTTGCTGGGGATTTTAACTCTTCCTCAGAACACAGGCTAAGGCCTGAACACTTATATTTAAGGACCAGCTGAGAATGGCTGGTGACAGGTCAGACCCCAGCTGAGATATGACAGATGTCAAAGTCTAAGAGATATGTTCAGAGCCATCCAGAAAGGAGACCAGGGGAGGGGAGTTAACTAGTAAGAGGACACAGATTCTCAGGACAAAGGTAAAGAAGAAAAGCCAGGAATTTTTCATAGATTCATGCCAGAAAATTATTTTCAAGACAGCAGAATATATATATTTAATATATATTTAAAATCCAGCAGAACTTGGTTGAAAATACAATATTTTTAAGTGGGTCTGGGGCAGTGATGGAATCCTTAGAGTATGAGAATATCCACAGAGCAAGAAGACAAATTAGTTTGCCCAAAGGTCTGTCCCAGCTGTCTTTAGTTGGAGTTGCCCCTTATGGCTTGCTTTGATCCTGATGCTCTTGGAGAGGCTGAACCATTGTGTGCATATTGATGAGGTGCCAATCGGCTCCCTTGGCCTTATAAGACCCCATGTCCTGGTTCTCTGACTCCTGCTGACCACTCAGAATCCCTTTGTCATTTCTTGTGATAATATAAAAGAGAAGTCTAGGATAGAGAGAAAACCAATCACAGGAGATATGGCGTGGTCTCCACGGGCCAGATAAAGCCTGTCTGGGGAAATGACATTTAACACGAGAGCTGAAAGATGAGGGAGGATTTGGCCAGAAGAGTGTAAGGTGAGGGTTGTCTCCTAGTCATAAGGCACAGCATGTGCAAAGGTCCTGAGGCACAAAACTGACAAGGCTCCTGGTTCTGTATATCCTGGGTCAATCTCACTCCTATAGGTCCTGCCCTGCCCTGAAAAGATAGCTACCAGAGGGGAGAAAGGAAGGGAATGAATGCATTTATTTGTAGAGATGCCCAACCTGCTCAGGGAGGAAAGATGTGGGGAATGGAAAGAAAAAATAATGTGCTCAGAGAGATCTAGTTTTCTATTTCCCATCACTTTGGCTGACATTTCTGAATTGGAAATTAAAGAAAATGTTTGGCAGTTCTGACATTTTACAACATTCCAGCTGACCTCCAGTTACAACTAGAAAGAATCACGAACCTCAGTGTCGAGAAGTTGTAAGGAAAAGTGTTATATATATGTGGCTCCATTTTCTTAGTATTGAATGATTTGGGACTCACTGTATATTTACTCAGCTGTGCAGAGCAATTACCAAATAGCTAAATGGTCAAGAACTTGCGTAAAGTAAAATACAAATACCTGGTATTTATGCTTTAATGTTTTCCCTTTCAAACCATCATATTTTAACCCACGGCATGGGAATTCCCTGCTGACACTAGGATTTGAATGACGGACGGGATCAGCCACTATATTTTGTTTCCATTGGGATCACATTTTCAACCTGTAATTTCTCCATATTAGAAAATAGCACTTGATTTCCGCATAATCAGCAGTTGGACGGTTTTGCCCCCCTGGCGCCTAACACTAGTGCCATTTATATCCCTCCATTTGGAGGTAGCCACAGAGACCTGCTTTCTCTAGTCACTTATAGACAGAACCCTGGGGCTTCTGAGAACAGGGCCACACCACACCATCCTTCAGAAACAACACTGCCCCAAAGTCCCCCTTGCCTCCTGCTCTCACTGCTGAGAGCTCCGGGCCCAGGGAGCCCTTGGTGCCTCTCTGAAGAGGAGCATTTCCAAGCACCCTCCACATGACCGATGCCTTTCCTGAGTGGCAGGGACACTGTCCTCTGGAGGCTTCAAGACAAAGTGGGTTGCCCATAGAGATATATTTAAAAGAACATGGTTCAAGCAAACCCTTTGCAGAGAAGTCCTGTCTAGATATTAAATTAATTTTGAGAGCCTTGAACCATGTAAGTTCTGAGGTTCCATGTCCAGGGAAAGGTAGTGACCATTTGTGGTCTTAGAATCCCCAGAAGCAACTGCGTTCAGGAGAGGGTTGAAACTCCTGTACAACTCACTGGAAAGGAGGGGCACAGACTAAGAGGGAGGGAGGAGAAGTTGCGGCCCTTCAAGTCCAGGGAGACCAGAATCACAACAAAAGACCAATGGTTGTGAAAAGTCTTGAATGCACTTATTGGCACATGCTATTTCCGTGGGGGGCGTGTAAGGGCATTGATTCTAAGGAAGGAGACTGTGAGCTTAACCCTCAGAGTCCAGACATGCAGAGCTAAGTCATGTCCAGGGATGGCCAGTGGAGATATTGCTTGGATGATAAAAAAGAAACAGGAGCTTGGCTGGAAAAGTGGGCAGGCTTCCAGGAAAGGAGAATGACACAGCAATGCTTTCCCCACGTTTCAAAGAATCAGAGGGACAGAGAATCCTGGGCTGCCCTCACCACTCCCACCCCCTCAAAAATAGTGAAAGGCTTTGCATCCTTTAGCTGCAAGCCCCTGAGGCCTGATGGGCTTGTTCGCTCTGGCTTTGGAAAGAGGTAGTCCTGCCTCTGGCCACCTGACTAATCCCAGTGCCCAGCAGGGAAGAGGCTTGCACTTCGACTGGCCACAAGGCAGGGCAAGTGACACTTTTTAGTCAAATAAGGCCTCTGTTCTCCACACAGAGTGTTCATGTACCTTGCTCTGACTCTGTTCTAGGCACGGACAGAGAATGTGGCTTATGCCTGTCCTTGGGATGTTAATATTTCCCAGGCTTAAAAGTATGGGAGCGCCATCAGCTGCATACTGCCCATACACATGCAGGCCTGATTCTGATTTCCATGGCCTTCATTGACAAGCTTTATTTTTACTTCTCAAAGTCCTCTTCAAAACACTGCCCACTCCTTTCTTCAGTAAGGAATACATTCTCACAGAAAACTATCAGCATGAGAGTGAGGCAGACTTGAGATAACTAACTGTGTGACGTTGGGCAAGTCATTGAATTCGTCTCCCACTATAGAGAAAGAGAGATGGTATTGCAACTTGAAATGCTGGGAATAGGAATGAATGATAGGTCATGTACTAAAGGTCTAGCATTTACCTTAATCCAGCATGTCTCAAACTTCTGTGTGACCAGAGGTATCCTTCTCTCTCATCTAACTCCTATATTAACAGGATGAATATAATTACTAGAAATACTTAGGAAAAAATCCCAGCTGCCCCCATCTGCAGATCCCCATTTCCCAGCCTCCCCCTCTTCTTGTACAGATAAGATGCAAACTCTTAGGCTGGGACATCACAATTCTTTTGCCTTGGGCTAGCCAACCTCTGTTGGATGTCAAGATATTGTGAACTCTCACTAGGGATCCCCTAGTGGCTCTTTTCCAGGCTGATCTGACAAGGCTATGATAATCTGAGCATCTTTGCCAAAATGACTGCCCCACTGTGCCCTTCCTGCATTTATCATTTAATGGGATACATGCTTGGATTTTGGCAGTGGATACTTTTCCTCCCAGAGCAACGATGGGTTGAGGATATTATTCAAGGACCCTCTCCTAGGTCTTATTGATCTTCCTTCAAGTTCCATCATGGTCACATACAGATTTGTGCCCTTTGTCTATGTTGCTGAATGACTGGGGAGGTGGGGAGAAGAGGATAACAATGAATGGGCCCCTCTGAGTGTTCTCAGAGGAACGTGTGGTGGGATCACAAGACACAGGTCTAGAGCTCTATAGAGACAGCTCACCCACTGCAAGATGGGCAACCACCCTATTTACAGATGAGCAAACAGAGGTCCAGAGAGGTTATTCAATTGGTCCATGTTGATGCAGTTACTAAATGGTGCTGGATATATGTGGTTTGTTTTTCCTACTGCAGACCAATGTCTTATCAGTCTTCTTCTTTAAAAAGCTTGAAAGTTTAGTGCTGGCCTCTCAGGATTTGCTCTGCCTTATGCTGTCTGGGAATTGCATACAAAAACTCAGCTGACTTTGTCAAGTTGACAGTCGATGCTACAAAAGTCCAGAGGACCAAGAATCCTGGAGGACGAACTTTCGCCACTTGACCTGGTGTCCTGGGAGATGCCTGAGTGATTGATCTCCTCACTGGGCGCTGGATGGGTCTGGCTCAGAGATCGAAGCGCAAGGTCCTTGAGGAGGCATTGGGCCAAAAGTACACCCTTCACAGAAAACTTGAAGACAATACCCCTGCATAAAAGGAGAAGTATGATTAAATATAACTGAAAGATTAAATAAAAATTGGCACACGTGCCAAATTTTACATTAAGGTTCATCCTAATCTCCAGCAGGGCTTTAAGATCTCTTTGGTTCATTATATCCACCAGGAAAAGTAGAGCTATTACTTATTCTTGTTCTGTAGCTTGTAGTCTTTTTGTTTTTTTAAGTCTCACACTAGATACAATATCAGGTTATTTTAATTAGTTTTTCTATAAAAACACATTTTCAAATATAGTCTGGTTTAAAATCTAATAGAACCATAGTTTGTAACTGCTCAGTTAAAGATTTAGGTGAATATGATTGTCCCATCAGTGAGTGCTCAGAAAATTTGTTCGTGGAAATTAGAGTTTTGATGCTTCCTCATTTCCCAGGTGGCACGTTATCATCTCTTTAGCTACATTTTCCATTGGGTTATTGCTGCAGACCTAACCTCAATGTCAAAACAGTTGGGAAAACAGTATCATATTTGTGAACAGACTCAATAATATTTTGCTGGCATTTGGGGAAAATGACAGGATATTCAGGGTACAACCCCATCATGCCCATAATGACCTTAAAGAAGAGCACACCCCTGTGGGCTGGCAGTCCCCTGCCTAGACCAAGAATGAGGCTTGAAAGCTGCAAGTTGATGGGCTGGATAAGGATGGCACAGGCAGCCCTGAAATTGTCAGTGTGTAATCGTGTCTGTGCCAGGTTATCATTATTCTCTCTGGACTGCATAAGGATCACATTAATATACTGACAGCTGACTCCATAGAATGACTGGACAGAAAGTCATCCTTGCAAGAAACAATTCAATATCCAATCAGGGTGGGCTATAGAAGTCAATTTTCCTTAAGTCCCTTTCCATTTCTTTCTCTGATGTTCCCTTGGTCAGCTCATTGATAATGTAGCAAGGGTTGCAGAGATATTTCTCTTCTGTAAACCCGTCTGAGAAGAGACTCTGAGATGGTGCACTGTATCAGGGCTGGCCCCCAAGGGTTCTATTTGCAGAAGGGACGTATAGGCATTTGGGGAGAGAAAATACCCACTGGGCACTTTGGAGTTAAATTCATGGACAGTAAGACTCTGATGTAAATGTCACACCTTAGCAGATAAGGGAAGATGCTGGGACTCAGAGAAAATAGAAGAGTTGACTTTGGATATGATGCTGTGGATGCAGGCACTTTCTTCAGACCAATCCTACAGATAATATGCCTTGAGATCTTTGAGAGATGAGGTAGGATAAAAAAAATGGACTAGTATCACTAGTAGAATTGCTGTTATAATAGAGCAAAGATGAAGAGAGAGGACCCATGTGTTGGGGACACCACAAAATGGAGGATACCACAAAAAGTAGGATAGGGCTTCCCTGGTGGCGCGGTGGTTGAGGGTCCGCCTGCCGATGCAGGGGACATGGGTTCCTGCTCCGGTCTGGGAAGATCCCACATGCCGCGTAGCGTCTGGGCCCGTGAACCATGGCCGCTGAGCCTGCGCGTCCGGAGCCTGTGCTCCGCAATGGAAGAGGCCACAACAGTGAGAGGCCCATGTACCACAAAAAAAAAAGTAGGGTAAAAGTCAATAGATGCAGAAAAAGCTTTTGACAAAGTTCAACATCCATTTATGGCTTAAAAAAAACCGCAAAAAACTGCCAACAAAGTGGGTATAGAGGGAATATATCTCAACATTATAAAGACCATATATGGCAAAACACAATCAACAGATTCAATGCAATCCCTATCAAAATATGAATAGCATTTTTCTCAGAACTAGAATGAACAATCCTAAAATTTGTATGAAACCACAGAAGACCCAGAACAGCCAAAGCAATCTTGAGAAAGAAGAACAAAACTGGAGGTGTCAGACTCCCATACTTGAAACTACACTACAAAGCTGTAGTAATCAAAAGAGTGTGGTAATGACACAAACACAGAAACGTAGATCAATGCAACAGGCTAGACAGTCCAGAAGTAAACCTGTGCTTAGATGGTTAATTAATCTATGACAAGGAAGCAAGAACATACAGTGGGGAAAAGACAGTCTCTTCAGTAAATGGTGTTGGGAAAATTGGACAGCTACGTACAAAAGAATCAAACTGGACTACATTCTCACACCATGTAAAAAATAAACTCGAAATGGATTAAAGACTTAAATGTAAGACCTGAATTCATAAAACTCCTAGACAAAAACATGGGCAGTGACTTTTTTGACATCAGTCTTAGCAACATATTTTTTTCATATGTCTCCTAAGGCAAGGACAACAAATGAAAAATAAGCAAATGGGACTACATCAAACTAAAAGCTTTTGCATAGAATAGGAAACCACCAACAAAAGAAAAAGTCAACCTATTGAGTGGGGAAAAATATTTGCGAATGAAATATCCAAGAAGGGGTTGATACCCAAAATATACAAAGAACTCATACAACTCAATAAAAAAAATTTTTTAAATGGACAGAAGATCTGAATAGACATTTTTCCAAAGAAGACATACAGATGACCAACAGGCACAAGGAAAGGTGATCAACATCATTAATCATCAGGGAAATGCAAATCAAAACCACAATGAGCTGTCATCTCACTCCTGTCAGAATGAATATCATCAAAAAGACAAGAAATAACAAGTATTGGAGAGGACATGGAGAAAAGGGAACCCTCGTGCATGGTTAGTGGGGATGTACATTGTTGCAGTCACTGTGGAAAACAGTATGGGGGTACTCAAAAAACTAAAAATAGAATTACCATACGATCCAGAAATTTTACTTCTGGGTATTTATCCAAAGAAAACATAGATACTAAATTAAAAGATATATGCTCCTCAATATTCATTGCAGCATTATTTCTGATAGTCAAGATATGGAAGCAACCTAAGTGTCCATGGATAGATGAATGGATAATATTTCAAGGCTAAATAATATATTTATATATACATATATAAATATATTACTTAGCCTTAAAAAAATAATGAAATCTTGCCATTTGTGGCAACATACATAGATGGACCTGGAGTGTATTATGCTAAATGAAATAAGTCAGAGATAAAAACTAATTCCATATGATTTCACATACATCAATCCAAAATACAAAACAAATGAACAAACCAAACGAAACAGAAACAGACTCATAGATACAGAGAATAAACTGGTGATTGCCAGAGTGGAGGGGTTTTGAGGGACGAACAGAATAGGTGACATGAGATTAACAGGTACAAACTTCCAGCTATAAAATAAATAAATCACAGGGATATAATGTACACATAGGGAATATAGTCAGTAATATTGTATCAACTTTGGTGATGGCTGGTAACTGGTCTTATTTGGTGATCATTTCCTTGTGTATAAAAATATTGAATTACTATGTTGTACACCTGAAGCTAATATAATATGTGTGTTAATTATAACTCAAAAAACAAAAACAAAGCTCATATGGCTGGAACTTAAGCTTTTATTTCTTTCCTTCTTTTCTCTCTTTCTCTCTCTTTCCCACTCCCCCCGCCTTTACTTTCCTTCTTCATTTATGCATTCAGGAAACTTTACTGATCTCTTGCTAGGTCCTCGGGTTACATAGAGAAATATTAAGTAAGTACATGTAGTAAGTACTGTTAACAAGGAAATTGTGCTCTGAACCATGTCTTTGGCGGTGGCTTGGGCTGCTCATGGTCAAATTATTCTCTCACCCTCACTGCCATATGCATCGGCCCTGACCAACCACACCCCACTTATCACCATGACTTTGTTTCTTCACTCACTTTCTATGTTTTTCAGCTTTTCCAGATTTAACAAAGTTCTAAATTGGTATAGTATTTTAGCTGAGCATATTTAGTTGATTGACATTTATAGTTAAATGTCATGTTCTTATTTCATGTCCGTCACTACACACACAACCTTTTCCTCTTGCATTAGCATCATGGCATATCCACTCTCTGGTTGTAGAGTTCTTATCGCTATTCACACTACACTGTCTCCAACTCACCAAGATTACCATGACCCTTAGCCCTTTATCCTGCCTCTGAAGGAGAAAATATAAAAAAACATTGCCATCCCATCTAGCAAACATGCTTCTTGAACAGACTAACATATCTGTCCCAAACACACTGGATGGGAAGCAGGTTTATAGAAGGTTCCCAGGTTTTCTGGAGAGTGGGTATCGTAAGTCTTACTTGATGCTGAGCTCAGGTTCTCAAAAGCAGAGAAGGTGGGGTCATTGGTATTTTAAAGTAGTACCCACCAAAAGAGGCTGCTGGGAAACCCTATGTAAAAGGAGGAAAATAGGGACTATTAGATAAGCATCTCAATCCCAACCAAACTAGTATATGACCTTGCGCAGGTTACTTAACTTTTCCCTGCCTGGGTTTTTAAAAGGGGGAAGATAGGGCTTCCCTGGTGGCGCAGTGGTTGAGAGTCCGCCTGCCAATGCAGGGGACACGGGTTCGTGCCCCGGTCTGGGAGGATCCCACATGCTGCAGAGCGGCTGGGCCCGTGAGCTATGGCCGCTGGGCCCGCGTGTCCGGAGCCTGTGCTCTGCAACGGGAGAGGCCACAACAGTGAGAGGCCCACGTACCGCAAAAAAATAAATAAATAAAAGGGAAAGATAATCACATTATCTTCATCATAGGACCGTTATGAGAATGAATTGAAGCAAGAAAATGCACCAGGCCCTTGCACAGTGCTTGGAAAGTGCTCCCTACATGTTAGACATTATTATTTTTGTTTCCTAGCTTGACAAATAAATGCAAAGTTTACAGTCATAAGAAAAACAGAATTCTAACTTATGTTTCACAATTTATGCTGCAGACTTACTGTCCTTTTGATAATTTCATCATATTTCCAAGTATAGTTATGTTTGCTCCACTGGGCCATTGAGGTTTTAGATTGGATGGTAAGGGAGAATCATTCACTTGGTTTGCCATTCTCCTAATACAGCATGAAAGGCCCAAAGATCATGTTCGGTCTAATGTATCATGCAATCTGTTCAGTGTTTTACTTTTCCACAAATGAAATGTTAATGCTTGAAAGATCATTTACATGTGGCCTACTAGTTATTTAAGAAAACAGCAATTAACCATGTTGAGATAATTAACAATGCTTTTTAGATGTTAGACATTAATGGAGTAGATGCCAAATAAATGTAATTCACAGTTTCATTAGGATTTCTTCGTTGATTATATTAATTTACAAATTTAAAACAACAATCATACTCATTCACACAAAATGAGTATTTTAAAAGTTGAAATAATCAAAGGGGGGTCTCCATTCTGAGGACAGAATGTAATGGATTAACCTTATTTTCCATCCCCACCAGAGGACAGTGTAATTAAGGACAAGAAATAACCTGCTATACTGCAGGCCCGTCCACAATGGACCCATCCAACCCTTTCGTAGGCATAATTTGTTTTCAAGCTAACTCGCCTGCTGGTATCCAACAAAGCAGAATTGTTCTGCAGCTGTGACGCATGTGCTCTTCCCTGGGTCTGAGTCCTGTGTTGACCTCGCAACATGGATTCTCAATGGAACACGTGGAAACATCAGGTGGGCACACTTTCAGGCCAGCCCCTTGGCTGCCTGGCCTGGAATCATAGACGTAGCAGATTGAAGGGATTCTCATATCCACTCACATTCATGGCAACATTTCACAGGCCACAACTGCCCCCAAGATCATCATAGTCTGTTTCTGAGAATAATGACCCAACCACTACCACAACTGGGGCATCTCTAGTGTCTGCTGAGCCACTGACACATGAAACAGCCCCATTGAGGGGCAGCCTGGTCCCGGGAAAAACCTTGGATTGACCATTTCCACCACTTACTAGATGGGGGGTTTTGGACAAGATGATATGCCTCTATGTTGCTGAACTTGTAAAATGGGGATAATATATTATTATCTACTTCATGGAGTTATTTTGAGGATTGAAATGAGATCATCCCTTGAATGTTAATTCTTTTCCACTTGTTTCGAATGTTTTTTAAGCCCTCAGTATTCAGGCAGCTGCAGCATGAAAATTTAAATCTAAAGGAAGGGAGGGAGGGAAGAGAAACCTAAACTTTAAGTTCTAGAGCTGACTACTGTACAGATCTGCAGTCACCAACAGAAGAGGCACTGGCTGTAAGCCTAAAGGTCAGGATATAAATATACCAGGCAATATATGGGAGGTGAATAGGGCAAGTGACAGTTGGAATCTTCTCCAGGAAGCCTTCCCTGGCTTACACCTCCCCCTCAATATGTGGTTATGGGTCTTCCCTTCTGGGGCTTCCATTATCCTCATCACACTGAATGTTACATGTATCTTTGAGCCTCTGCCCCCCTTAGTATACCAGGTACCTCCAGACAGACACTGGGTTTTGATCTCTGTACCCTAATACCTCTCCATGCCCAGAACTAAATAGGTTCACCAAAAAAAAATTGTCCTAATCTGGTCAAGATATTAAGGTTCCATGGAATCTATACATGACTTCAGCAGTCCAGACAAGAGATTGTTGGAGGAATCCCAGCCCATCCTCATTAGCATGGACACAGAGGAAACAAGTCATTAACATGTACCAGCCACACTTTCTGGAAGAGAATGAGATCTATTTAGAGCAGGCAGTTTAACCCAGCTCCCTTCACTAAGTTCATCAGTAGCCACAGGGACTGGGAAGGAAAGTCAGCAACTGTTCCATAATTTAATCAATGCAAGAGCTCATCTTGGCAATTCATACTAAAGGAACAACCTGTTCATCAATGGTCTTTTGTTTGGACCTCATTACAGTTCAGTCTGAAAGTGAAATTTCCCTTTCATTCCTGTCTTCTGTTCCTCAGCATTTTGCCCTGCTCTGGAACAGCACTTCTCAAATTTTCATGTATCTAAGGTCACCTTGAGATGTTATTAAAATGCTGATTCTGATTCAGGAGTTCTGGGTTGGGACCTGAGATTCGGAGATTCCATCAGACTCCCAGGCTAAGTGCTGCTGCCGCAGGTCCAGGGAACCCACTTTGAGTAGCAAGGGTTTAGAGATGTAATTTTCAGCCTCAGCTGTGCATTCAGATCACCTGGGAAGTTTTATTAAAGTGCTAGTTCCCAAACCCCACCTCAGACCATGTAAATCAGAATATAGATGAGGTCTGAGTGGTATTTTGTAAAATGTTCTCTGGAGATTCCAGTTGGACATGGGATGCCAAGGTTGAGAACCGCTGGCCTAAACCAGTGATTCTCAAAAATGTAGCCACTAGAACAGCAGTGTCAGCATCACCTGGGAACTTGTTAGAAATGCGCATTCTCAGTGAATAGATAAACAAATAATGGTACAGCCAACGAATAGAATATTATTCAGCAATAAAAAGGGAATGAAGTACTGAAACGTACTGTAACATGGATGGACCTCAAGAATGTTACACTAAGTGGAAGAAGATAGATGCGAAAGATCACATACTGTATGATCCCAGGTAGGCCAGTTACAGAGACAGAAAGGAGATTAGTGCTTGTCAGGGGCCCAGAATGACAGCGAACAGGTACAAAGGATCTTTCTGGAGTGATGGGAATGTTCCAAAACTCGATTGTGGTGATGGTTGTATAAGTAGGTCAAGTTGTTAAAAATCACTGAATTGCACACTTAATATGGTTGAATTTTACGGTATGTAAAGTCTGTTTCAATGAAGTTGTTAAATTAAAAAAAAAGAAAGAAAGAAAGAAATGCAAATTCTCTGGCCATTCCTAACCTACTTAATTAGAAGACTCTGGAATAGGGCCCAGAAATGTGGTAACTCTGAGATGGACTCCCACTTGAGAACCCCTGGTCTAGGGTGCTAGGGTCTTGAGATCTGCCTGCTGCTGGGATAGGGGTCCTGGTAGGAGTTTTAGGGTAGAACCTCCAGGAAAGTGCTCTGAAGAATTGCAAAAATGGAAGCAAAACAGTATTCCAGAGACCGTAGAGTAAAACACTCAATCATTGGAGGAAAGAGCCTGTGTTCCACATCTCAACTGCACTCCTTATGGCTGTGTGAACCTGGGAAAATGACTTCCCTTTTCTCAGCCCTGGTAGCCTAACATGTAAATGGGAGTAAAAGAGATACCCATTAGGGTTGATGTGTAGATAAAACTGGAGGGCAAACATGAAAGCTCTTCAGAGTAATATACTCATATCAGGCATTGGTACAAGAAACATTGAAGAGAGTAATGGATATGGGTCCATTTTTCCTTCATATAAAATGCTATAATCCAGCCTCTTCTGAAAAGCTCATCCTGGAATTTTCTGTTGCATTGGGGAAGCTTTGGTTGCTGTATTTAGAAGGTTATTTATTCCAGTAAATGCATATTCTTCTGGATTCTTTCTTGACTCTAGGGTCTTACTTATTTAAGGCTGCTTACTTTCAAAGTCATATATATATGCTACTTGGAAAAAGCTTCAGGACAATGCCCTGGATTCAGTTTTCTTCTCTTTGTTATCACTAAAGCAGAAACAGTGTTTCTACTGGGGAAATTGACACCCTGAAAGAGTTCCCATCCTTATCTTGAAGCCAAGGAATTATTCTTTGCACTCTCTGACCTAGTAAGTGGACTGAATGTTACAAGAGACCATGTGTTTGTTCCCCAAAGCTGTCCCTTAGGTGTGCTAAGAGAATCTCAGCCTAGCCTCAATACAACAAGAAGCAAGTGGAAATAGTCTTCAGTGGAATATATTTTAAGGTGACATATAGCACTTAATAGCAATTGTAGCTCAAGTCAAGACATAATCAACTAATCATTGGTAATTCAGATGTGAATCAGGCTAATTTCCAGACAAACAGCCCTTCAGATGGTCCCATCAAATTGCAGGCATGGATGTTTATGATGAGTAGCGTCTGGACTCAGGGAAAAAGGCAAAGAGCTGTACTGTGGGACAGTCAGACGAATCCTCAGTCAGCTTCTGTTGCCCCTGCACACTTTAGCCCACAAAAAGACAGAGTCACTGTCCTCTTTCCTGAAACCCTGCCATATCCTTTAAAGGCAGTCATTTCAACTGGCTTTATCTTTTGGTTGCTCATTAATGCTTAGTTAGTGATTCAAATAGAAAAGGCTTCATCCCAGCTAATATAATTTGTTGGCCGTCTACAACACACTGTAAACCTCTTTAAGTGTCTTTATCTTGCCCACTGATGTGTCCTACCCAGAGAATACTACCCATCACAGCAGAGCACTGTGCATTTAACATGTTCTGTTAACAGTTAACATCCGCACTGCTCCTGGGAGCGGGAATTATCATTTGGCTGTATCAGGAAGTACGTGGTAGAATTGGGGCATGAGTATACATTTCAAACTCCAAAGCCCATGCTTTGCATTTCGTCCCTCTTTGCTTCATTTCGTATTTATATCTAGGAATGGGCAGCAAGTGTGATGCACTGGAACTTGACCCTCCAGTTCATGTCTTGGTTTCTGGGTTATCTGAGACAACGGAGGCTTAAAAGCCTTACATGTCCGTGCAGTGACAAGAGAACAAGTCCGTGCTCCCTGCTTACCGTTTTCTGAGGCAGCCCTGATTGTTTGAACCAGATCCATCTCTGCCAAAATCTCTGAGTCCATTTCTGCCCATAAGCTCTTTAAACAGCTTGCTCATCCTGTCTATAACAGTAAAAATCCCTGGTACAACAAGCCAGGAATTGCTTGAAATTCCAATTAAGCCAAATCTGACCAAGGCCTTTTCCAGTATCTCAGTAAGCTGCTTTTTACATTAAAAGGCTCTCCTTAATTAATTCTTCTGGCTGGTCTGTGGACATGCAATGCTTTATTATGACCTGCAAATTCAAAAGCAAGAAAATAAAAGTGTAGATAAGCAAGGCGCTGAGCTCCCATCATCAGATCAGAGCAGCATCGTAACTCCCAGTAGCTGGTCGTGGAAAACTGTTTCTCACAACTCAAGAAAGAAAGCACATCTCAAGAGAGGGGTGGGGAAGGCTCAGTAAAAGGGTCTCTGGTGTCTTTGGTCTGAACAGTGGCATCTTCTGGAGGGCTGCTTGGATAGCTGTGTCATGTCCTTTTTTAGATGGGAAGCTGAAAAAGGAGAAGGATGGCGCTTTCCCACATTTCTTGCCCAGCAGTGAATGCACATGAGGGGTTTGTTGCATGAATAAATGCACGGTGGTGACAGTTTTTGCATGCTGGGTACTGACATTGTACCATCAGATGCCCACCTGCCAGGGGACCTGTCACGTAGAGCCCACCTTACTGAGGTACTTTTTATCTTGTGACTGCTCCGTTCTGCCAGTGCCCCAGCTATCCTAGTTGCAGAGGCCTGATCCCTTTCCAGTGAAATCCACAATAAAGATATTGAGGCAGTGGACCTCCTGCCCAGCTTAACCCAGTCTTGTCCAAAGCCACACTGGGGTCTAAGAAAGTGGCGTTACCCTTACAGGGCATATAGCACTTTCCCTGGTTCTGTGTGGATTTTGTGTCTCTCTGCTCCCCTGATGTTTGTTTGTTTCTCTCTTCACTGCTGAGTTAGTCTCAACACAGGATTATATATATATATATATATTTTTTTTTTTAACTAAATACCCTGGGATCTACCACCAATCTCTGGACTGAAAAAAAAAATTCTTCTCAAACTTTGCAATATTTCCACTTCATGTAGTTGTTGCTCTAGTGCTAGATTTGCCCAAACTCTAGCCTTCTATGTGAGAGCCAAAGTCCCTCTAACCTAGACACTTTCTCTGGGCAGAGAAGCCAAGGCAAGCAGTCTTGGATTTGGAGTTAAACAGGATCCCTGGGGACCGGGGGTCTGGCTGCATGTGGGTGCCTACAATGTCAAAAAGTGATGGTGATGCTATAGGAGAAGAGGTCTCTCCACTGAGTCTGACAACAGGTTTAGATTTTAGTAATGCCAGGATAAAGCTTTAATAAACTTGGCACCAGTACTGGGCCATGTAGACCCTGGGCCAGGGTCCTCACTTTAGTGTTTCATCACTCACTGAGCAGTGTGGGCAGGTGACTGACTATAGGGCTGAATGGTTATAGTGACATCAATTTCTCCTGAGTGTGCACAAGGACAACCTCGATTTTGATGAAGACAGTTTGAAAGTATTTATAATTGCCTTTATTGAAAGGGATAAAAAGAAACAACTCTAGCAGATGAAGTGAGATGGCTTCTGGAAATTCTATCTGCCTCTCAAGATTATGCCTGATTTATTGTTTTGCATTACTGAAGGCTAGGGTTCTGCCTCCACCTTTCTCTCAAAGCCATTTCTTTCTCTCCATCCCCATGAATCTATTGTCTTAGGTCAAACAAGGGTCTTTTCTCATAGTGCCTATCACAGCAGCCCCCTGTCTCCCTGCTCCCACTGCCCTCCCAGCTCCACGAAGCACTTAGAGACATTTTTCTAAGATACAAAACTGACCATATCAGCCCTTGAAGGAAATCCTACCATGGTTCTCCATCTCCCTCTTCAGGATGAAGGGCATGTGCCCACATCACGGAGCTGCAAGGGCTAGTGAGATGCCACTCAGCATGACGTAGGCATCCGCGCAGCTGACCACCAACGCCTGCCCACTCCACAGCCCTTTTCTTCCACTTACCTCCTCCTCTAGACTGTGATGTTTTCTTAGTACGTAGTGGCTTCCTCAGCATCTGTGTGGTTTCTGATTCCTAACCTGTTCTCAGTAAATGTTTTGAATGAACTCATCTACTCCCCCACCATTTAAGGAGAACTGCCTCAGGACAGGTAACGTCCTGAACACTGAAAATACAGCCACGAACCCAAGAGAGCTCCCTGCCCTCATGGAGTTGACCTAGACAATGGCAGAGGGCAGTTTCGTATAAGGTATCCAGGATGGCCTCCCTGTTAAACAGAGACCTGAAAAAAGTGAGGAAAGGAGTCTTACAGATACCCGGTGAAAGAACACTGCAAGCAGAGGGAGGGCTCGGTGCCTTCCCTGAGCTGAAGCTGCTCGCAGGGTTCCGGGAATAGCGAGGGACCGGTGTGGCTAGAGGGGGGGAGTTGTGAGAGACAAGGATGCCATGGTGTCAGAGAGGAGTATGGGAGGCATGTGGACAAATGCAAGGTGTTTGGGTTTTATTGTCAATAAGATGAAAAACCACTGGAGGATAGTAAGCAAAGAAGTAACGTGACCTGACTTAGGTTTTCAAAGGACTGTGTAGGCTGCTATATGGAGATGAAGCAGATGGAAAGGAGGAAAGGACAGGAAAGGGGGGAGCAACTGGGAGACTACAGGATGTGGGTGCTCGTTGTGCAGGAGGTAAGGGATTGGATTCTGGGGACATCCTGAAGGTAAAGCAAACTGGATCTGCTTATTGATTGGATGAGTGGTATAAAGAGAGGAGTTGGGGAACAAGGAACGATGGCTCCAAAGTCTTGGCCTGGATAACTGCAGTAACCGAATGGCCTCTTACCCCAGAATCTTTACTCTTGTCTCCGGCAGTCAGGATCGCATTACCTAGGATCGCATCTTCTTTACTTTGCTGACTGACGCTGCACATAATGTTGCCCAAAGCCCTCCTCACCCTGGACCACTGTCATGGCCTCCCAGCCAACACAGCCGCACCCGTCCCTCCACCCTGTCTGCCTCCAGGGTGAACCAGATGCCGTGTTACCTCCAAAGGCTTTTGTCAAATTAGAATAAAAACGAAACTCTTTGTCCTGGCCTAAGTCTCCCACCACTTTTCATACCACTCAGCCACTGCTGTCTCCTTTCCCTTCTCGTAACACCACTAACCACTGTCTCCCGAGGCCTGACACCTGCTGTTCCCGTGGTCTCCACACCTTTCCCTCAATACTTTAATTTAACCTCATCTTCCAGGTTCCATTTCTACTATTGCCTGCTCAGAGAAATTACTTTATTGGAAGGAGTACCCCATTACTCCCTACATGTACCTTTAGAGCTCCTGTATGCCTTTGTAACTAATGGCCTTACCAACTGGTTAGTTCATCTGTTTCCTGGCTGCTCCCCTCTGAGATGGACAGAGGGCATCTGTTTTGCTAAGCACTGTATCATCAGCTTCCATAACGCCTGGCACCTAGTAGAGAGGCCACGACTAGAGGGTGAGTGGAAGATCATGGGGCATATTAAAATGTAATTGTAAACACCAAAGACATAAGGAAAAATGAAATGTTACCCACGTCTCCAAATAAATTACTGATATAATTTTGGTGCAAATCCTTCTGAAATCTTTCTTACAAGGATGCTTTTCCCACAAAGATGAAAACATACTGAATGTGAAGTTTCATAATTTTAAAAAATGTAGAATTAAATTGTGAGCACCATCACACGAAGAATATGCTAGTAATAATATACTAGTAATCATATATTTCCATTAATGTACACATCACATTTTGTACATTATGTGTAATATATAAAATGTGATAGTATTCTTAATGTGTCGTATAACATTGTGTACCGTAATTTAAAGTACAGATATTTTTAGATGTTTAATCTCCACTCCCCCGATTTTGGAGTTTATAAACAGTATTTCACAGAACAAACTTATCTAAGCACACGTTTCTAGTTTTTACCTGGCGTATATACCTAAAAGTAGGTTAGTTTGATTATTTCGTATTAGACTTTTACTTATTAATTTGCAGGAGTTTTTTCTTTTTTAAGATTAAAAACATAGACTCTTTGCCTGTATTATACACTCTTCAGTTTTCTGCTTACTTCTATATGATTTATAGTGAGTTCTTTGTATACAACTTTTCTATTTTTATTTAGTAAAATCTATTAACGATATTCGTCATTTGCCTTTGATGTTATTCTTAGAGGGTTTCCCCAGTTTGATATTTAACATATATTTGCCATTGTTTAATTGAATTCGTGTTTTTATTTATCACTTAACTCATAATCCATCAGAAAATTTTTGGTGTGTATCGTGGCATGAGCATCTAAATTATACTTTTCTGTAGTGGTGTACCAGTTGCTTAATTTTTCTTTTAATCTTTTCTTCCAGTGACTAAAAAATATCATATGTATTATTCAGATGCTTTGTTGAATGTCTTGAGTTCTGTTGGTTGCCTATTACCGTCTTTTCTTATTTTACTGCATATTTTATATTATTTTATGATCCCCAAATAAAATGTAATATATGTTAGTTCAAGTCTGTGAATTTGGGCAAGTTACTGAATCAGTATTCTTGTCTGCAAAATGAAGATAATTATGTCTACCTCATAGTCTAGTTATGAGGATTACATTATATAATGCATATAAAGTGTTTATTTCCTTCAGTGAAAATTATGGCTTTGCTCAAAATAATTCTGCAGATTACTTACTAAATTTCTATAATACATATGATACTGGAAAGGGAGTTTTTTTTTAATCTTTTCCAAATGGTTACTTCTGAATGGTAGGATAAATCTTTAAACATGACTTATATGTAAACTAGCTTCCTTAGATTATTTCACTCTTTCTAAATTTGTTGAGTAAATTCTTTTGATTTGCCAAGTAATCAGTCACCTCTTCCATTTTCCTATAGGTATGTTTGTCATATTTATTTCTCTTGCCTTCTTGCACTGACCTTAGCAATGTTAAATAACAGCAATGCCCCTGAGACCCTTTGGGGCTCTAGTGGCGGTGTCACTAGTATGTCCTTTTAACATAATGATGGCTGTTGACTTCAAACAGAGGGCTTATTCTTTTTTTTTTAATATTTATTTATTTGGCTGCATCGGGTCTTAGTTGTGGCACTCAGGAGGTTTGTTGAAGCACGTGGACTTCTCTCTAGTTGTGGTGCGTGGGCTCTCCAGGTGTAGCGCGTTAGCTTAGTTGCCCTAGGTGTGTGGGATCTTAGTTCCCTGACCAGGGATTGAACCTTTGTCCCCTGCATTGGAAGGCAGATTCTTAACCACTGGACCACCAGGGAAGTCCCTGAGGGCTTATTCTTATCTTCCTAGTGGTCTACATTAAAATAGTATATTTGATGCAAATCTTCATCAAATACCTTTTCTACTTATCTTTCTGATAATCATATTGACCTTTTTTTTCCTCTATTAATTACATATTAGGATTTCCAAAATTTTTTAATTCCTCTGACTTGTTGCTTTATTGGGATTAACACTTACATGTCTATAGTATATCATTTTAAACGTTTTGAAATACTTTATTTATGATTGTACCCACACATATTCATAGTGAGATTTGCAGGTTTTCTTTTGGTGCTATCTTTTTTTCAAGTTCTGCATCAGTTTTACCCTAGTTTTATGCTGCTCATTGAGAAATTTGCATTAATTTTTTATATGTTGACAGTTTAAATAGCATTGGATAAAATTCTTTCAAAGAATGATTTGGTTTAAACATTTATTTTGGAGGAAGTTCTTTGACAACTTTTGTCATTTTCTAACATAGTTAATGGCCTATTTCCCTTTTCTAACTTTTCATGAATAAGTGTTGGTAGTTTACATTTTTCTAGAAAGTCATGCATTTATCAATGAACTGCATGTTGTTAAGCTTATAATGACATTTTGCATCCCATTGTAATTGTTTCACCCATTCTTACTCTGCGTGTATATGCTACTTTGCATAATGTAATAAATTTTTGTGTTTTTATTTTTGCCTTTTTTTTGTGTGTGTGTGTGCTGCCAGAGACATATCCATCTTATTTCTCTTTTCTAGGAATCAGGTCGTTGACTTTTTTTTTTTTTTTTTTTTTTTTGCGGTACACGGGCCTCTCACTGTTGCAGCCTCTCCCGTTGCGGAGCACAGGCTCCGGACGCGCAGGCTCAGCGGCCATGGCTCACGGGCCCAGCCGCTCCGCGGCATGTGGGATCCTCCCGGACTGGGGCACGAACCCGTGTCCCCTGCATCGGCAGGCGGACTCTCAATGTATTATTTTTATAACTGATAAATTTTGGCTTACTGCAAATCTCTTACGATTCCTTACTGTCATCTTTCTTTTTCCTTTTTCCTTCCTTCTTGATTTCTTTTTTCCTCTAAGTGATTTGGAAGTTGTAGCTTTCATGGGTAAATCAAAACTGTGCCAAAGCATTCTATACAATTAAATAAAAACCGATTTTATCCAGTTGGTGGGCAAATGCTATGGCTGGGAGTGTGACAATGGCCTGGGATCTCCCCTCTGGGAGCTCCCTTTATTATCCGCTGGAGTCTACACAATTGCTCCCCCCAGTACAGAGGGGAAGATGTTCTTCATTCTCAGTCTCACTTCTTTACTGTCCTCCTGACACTCTGTTCTGTCTTATGTTCCAGGTAATATAGATCCATCATTATTTTAACCTCCTATTTAAAAAAAAATTAAACCTACCCAAAAGTTGTAAGAATAATACAATGGACACCCACATACTGTTTACCTAGATTCGGCCAAATGTTAAGATTTTCCAAATTTACATCGTGTGTGTGTGTGTGTGTGTGTGCCAAATCATTTGATATGTGGTAATTATAATGACCCTGCATCCCTAAATACTTCAGTACAAATTTCCTAAGAACAAGGACTTTTTAATATAACCACATCACGATGATCAAATGGAAATTTAATATGCCAAAATTTCTGTTACCAAATATACAACCTGTATTTGAATGTTACTAATCTTCCAGATAATGTCTTTTAGAGCAAAATAAAATATTTTTTCTTCTGGAGGACACCACCTTAGCCAGCTGACCAAAGCTACCATCATCAATATTGGGATAAAACCATTTTAAGAGTTCTCATCACAAGGAGAATTTTTTTTCTTTTCTTCTTTCTTTTCTTTTTATTGTATTGAAGATGGATGTTATCTGAACCTATTTTGATAACTTCACAATATATGTAAATCAGACCTTCATGTTGTATGCCTTAAACATATACAGTAATATATATCAACTATTTCTCAATGAAACTGGAAAAAAACAAAAAATAAACTCACATGTCTCTTAATCTGAGGTATTGAAAAGGATGCAACATCCATCTGTTCTTGCCAGAAATGCATAACCTGAATCTCATCATGAGGAAACATCAGATAAACCCAAGTTGAGTGTAATTCTACAAAACAGACCTGCAGTCTTAAAAAAATGCCAAGGTTAAGAAACACAAAGAAAGGGTTAGGAGCTAATTCAGATTAAAAGAGATGTTAAGGACCTGACAACTGAGTACAATATATTACCCTGGATGAGACTGGAATAAAATAGCTCTAAAGCAGGGGTTGGCAAACTATTCTTCTAAAGAGCCAGATAATAAATATTTTAGGCTTTATGGACCATATGGTCTCTGTTGCATCTACTCAAGTCTGTGGTTGTAATGCGAAAGCAGCCATAGACAACATGTAAACAAATGGGGCATGGTTTTGTTCCAATAAAACTTTACTTATGAAAACAGATGGCAGGTGGGCTGTAGTTTGCAAACCCCTACTCTAAAGGGCATTATTGGGACAATCAGCAAATTTGAATATGGACAGAGAGCTAGATAATATTTTTATTTTATTTTATCATTGTTAAATTTTCCAAAACTTGATAACTGTGGATAGTTATGTGAATGTCCTTCTTTTCTTCAGATATACACACACAGATTTAGAGGGAAAATTATGTATGGATAAATAGATTAAATAGATTGATCAATAGATCTTTAATCTATATCCAAGTGCTAATCTAGGGTCATGGCTTAAATGGAAATGATTTCTCCCCTTTTCTTTCTTTTTTATGGTTTTGATGTTTTTGAAGAATCAAACTTTTTTTTTAGACTATCCCTCAATTTGCATTTATCTCGGGATTAGATTCAAGCTATACATTTTTGGTACAAGTACTATGAAAGCAATATTCTTTTTTTTTTTTTTTTTTTTCGTGACCTTGCTGAACTCATTTATTAGTTCTAGGAGTGTTTTTTCTTTTTTTTAACATCTTTATTGGAGTATAATTGCTTTACAATGGTGTGTTAGTTTCTGCTTTATAACAAAGGGAATCAGTTATACATATACATACGTCCCCATATCTCTTCCCTCTTGCATCTCCCGCCCTCCCACCCTCCCTATCCCACCCCTCCAGGCAGTCACAAACCACCGAGCTGATCTCCCTGTGCTATGCGGCTGCTTCCCACTAGCAATCTATTTTACGTTTGGTAGTGTATATATGTCCATGCCACTCTCTCACTTTGTCACAGCTTACCCTTCCCCCTCCCCATATCCTCAAGTCCATTCTCTAGTAGGTCTGTGTCTTTATTCCTGTCTTACCCCTAGGTTCTTCATGACATTATTTTTTCTTAAATTCCACATATATATGTTAGCATACGGTATTGGTCTTTCTCTTTCTGACTTACTTCACTCTGTATGACAGACTCTAGGTCTATCCACCTCATTACAAATAGCTCAATTTAGTTTCTTTTTATGGCTGAGTAATATTCTATTGTATATATGTGCCACATCTTCTTTATCCATTCATCTGTTGATGGACACTTAGGTTGCTTCCATGTCCTGGCTATTGTAAATAGAGCTGCAATGAACATTTTGGTACATGACTCTTTTTGAATTATGGTTTTCTCAGGGTATATGCCCAGTAGTGGGATTGCTGGGTCATATGGTAGTTCTATTTGTACTTTTTTATGAAAGCAATATTCTGCTCTATTCAGCACATCAAACTAGGAGGCACATGATGCCAATTTATGCTGTTATCGGTGAGGTTAGCATTGATCACTCGGTAAACAAGGGGTTTTCCAGATTACTCCACTGTAAAAGTAATTTGGTTCCTCATTATTTTAAAATTTATTCAAACAGCCTTCCTAGTGAGATCTGACAACTTCCTCTGTTCAGAGGAGCCATCATTTTTTGTATTTCATACACTTGCATAAAAGAACCATCTGCATTGTGTCGATGATCTTCGAACTCTATAGATACTTGTGAATTCTTCTTGTAAGAGTTGACATTCGTTTCTGCCACATTAAAATTCTTTCCATTATATTTTCACGTGCAACACAGAGGCCAGGCCTCTTCGTCATGTGGGTGGGCCCCTTGTTGAGGCCCAGTATGCTTAAGAACACACTCTTCTATTTAAAGGTTATTGTGTGAATAGCAAATAACTTCCACAGCTGGATGTGAGGTGATGGCATTGATTCATAGAGCTTTCAGGGCTGCTATGATTTGCATTACTATAGTTGGAAGGTTTTATTAAAAGTTATACATTATAATAACCTAGTTTTTTTAATGAATATGGGTCTTAAGATATTGATGTACCAGCTACACAGCTAATTAAGAGTCCTGAAAATCAAAAATACCAAGTTTAAGGTTTTCAGTGTTTTAAATGACTTTTACAACCGAGAATGTATAGAATCACCAAAATGATTGTCTTTGCTTCAGCTGCATACCTCAGGGGGCACTAATAAGCAAGCTGGGATCCAGAGAGCTCAGGCACATGCAAATCTGTCATCATATCTGCTTTAACAATTGGGCATCCTGGAACAGTGATGGGCATATGGTAAGTTGCCTTTGAAATGAACAAATGAATATGCTCATTAAAAGAGAGGAAGTCTTAACTCCAAACAGAGCAATGGGGTTAGTAGTGTGGGTACATCCTTCCTGAGGAATTAGGCAACATGATGTGTTTAGCCGTGATGGAAAAGGCCAAGCACCTTGCAAAGCCAGTGGATTAAGAGAATTCTCAAGCTCAACACATTCGAGTTGAAATAGGAAATCATTTGAGGTTCCTTCACCTTAATGGATGGGACCATGTAGTACATTTTGTCTTTGAAAACAAACATACCCAGAAGAGTCAAAGGGAGGTGACTACTGAAAGAGAGTAAACTCAGAAGTCACTGTCCTTCCAATTATCTTCAGAAGAGATAAAGATTTATTGAAGGATGTTTGTTCAGGATGATCAATGGTTTCCTGTCCGGCTCTGGGTACCCAGCAGAAAATTTTCATTTTCTGTAGTGAATGGAGGATACCAATTTATCTCTTTTTCCAGAGGCTGTGCTTTGCTGGAGGGGCAGAGAGTGAGCACACCTAACTCAGGCTCTTCCATCATGATCTTCATACAATGGGGTTTGATAAATTCTCCTTATGAAAATATCCTGCAGTGCATTGGCTTCCTACAGGAAGTTTTGGTGGTTGTTCCTCTCAGACATGGGCCAGCAGAACATTTGGGCAGAAGTGAGTGTAGGAGGAGTGGGCAAGTGTGCTGAGGTACAGCCAGAACACACAGTTACTTGTCCGGCTCTGAGGTCTGTGGGACAGAATCAGTGCTGATCAAAATTTCACCTGAGAAGCCCAGAAGTAGCCAGGGAACCAAAGCTTCTAGCTGGAGCTGAGTTGTAAGATGAGGGTGGTGGGACAGGACGCAGTATAGCTGTTTCTTTTGCTCTCATTGGCCAGCCATGTGTTGACTAGCTTTCATCCCCAGAGCAATGCTCATTCCCAAATGCCCACTCTGTTTCTGCAACCCACAGAGGCCCAACCCAAGTCTAGGCAGCCATCCTCCCTGTGGTCTGACAGAAGGCGGGGACTTTCAACAACTACTTGTGGTAGGAAACGAAAAAAGGTTTTCCAGCATGATGTTCCTGATGCTAATGGGGATTTCCAGTCCCCTGGGAGCCTGCATCCCTTCCTCATTCCTGTCTACGCATCCATCTTAACTATTCTTCCTTCCTCAGAGACCCCACTACGCTGTAAAAGTGGCCCTGGGTAGCTGCAGCTCTTCTCCATGTATGTGATTTGCTTCTAACCCAATTTTCCATCTGAGTTAACAAGACCAAGTGAGGTGAAGCAATTTGACCTTGATCCCCAGTGAGCCTGGGACTGAGTCTACATTTAGCAGAGAACTCACCTCTTGCTTCCAAGGGCTGCTCCCAATAGCCACTATGTCCCTGAGCCTTTCAGCTGCACTTGGATATGGGTGAGATTAATATCTACTTAAGCACCAGATGCATGTTTGCCAACCCATATCACCTGCCAGGCCATGCTGAAGAGTCCTTCATCCCTCCTAAGCCAGGCACCATCAGTTCTTCCATCCATCCATCCAACATCCATCGATCAACTTTTGTAAGTTAGGAAGACAAAGTTTCCAAAGGGCATGCTTGTCCCTCACAGTGCAGTGGGAGGTAGTCTGTGGCTCAAGGCAGTACATTCAGTTCGGCAGAAAACCTCTGGCAGAGACTGGATTTAAGGGGACAAGGATTTCCCCTAGAAAGAGGCATGTGGCAGGAATTTCAGACCCAGGAAAAGTATGGAGAACAGGAAAGCAAAGTAAGAAATGAGGCAAAGGTACAAATGCATTGCATTGGGAATATATGGTGGAGATCAGTAGAAGCTCACACTCTACCACGGATAAAGCAACAATCCAGGGTTAGAGCAGTGAGACAAATCCAGTCCCTGTCTGCAAAGGCCTGGCCTGCGGAAACTCAGCTGGCTTTACTTAGGGCCTGGATGGCCTGGATGTGAAGGTTCCAAGCCTCGAGGACTCAGAGGGAGTGTGATTGCTGAGGTCAGAACCCAACACAAATATGCAAAGATAAGCTCAAAGGAGAGTCATCTGTTCCAGGGAGGGGAAAACAGGTGGCAGACGAGTGGTCCCGGCAAAAGGCTGAGATGGACCCAAGTATCCAGAGTGGACATTCAAGTAGAGGGTAGGCAGACAATTGGCAGATGGGTGGCAGCCAGTGTCCGGCATTCATACAGGTGGGCAGCCAGACGGTCCCCATTGTAAAGATAGCTGGCACCGTGTGACTATGGTCTACACAAGGTCCAGGCAAGTCACTGATGAGATCTGAGCTCAGCAGAGACTCAGGTGAACAGAGAGGTGGCACCACAGGATGGCCAGGCATTCAGAGAGCATCATGGAATCCCACCAAGTCCATGTATCCCTCACTATCCAAATTGTCTGCTATCCAAACTCGAGTATTGAATAGAGTTGGGTGGGTAGGAATTCTTGTATCAGGGACCCAGTCTTACGAAGATTGAGTTCCATAGAGTAGATTATCCTGAAACTGGAAAGACTGGGAAAGACCTCGATGCCAGGTTAGCGAATATAGGCTTCCTAAGTAAGTGCTACATGGCCTTTACTGGTAAGGTCTCAGTCCTGTGAGAGGTCAGACAGGCTATAATGTCTGGAGCCACTGGACAGTGTACCATTTAAGATTCCAGTTCCTTGTACACCTGTTCCCCATCCTGTAAGAGGCTCTGTTTGTGACAGAGCAAACAACAAGGGCTGGGCGTAGCTGCGAGTCGAGCCATCACCAACTCTGTGGTCTCACGTGGCTCGGCCAAGCCTGGCTTCCACACAAACTCTTTGGCCTCACATGGCCCTGTGGCTCCCCCCTCTGCTTTCTTTCAGCTCCTCAAATGGGTCACATTCTCTCCTTCCACAGGGTCTTCATACTTGCTTTTCTATCTGCCTAAAACCATCCTCCCTCTCCCCTTCACCACCTATGCATCCTTTAGACCTCATCTCAGCCATCAGTTCCTTTGTTCCCTCTGACCCCCTGAGGAGACATATACTCCCTCTGAGAGCACCATGGCGAGCACTTACTTGTGACAGTTGTAACCATATATCCATTCTTGTGACTGTCTGATTAGTATGCAGCCCCTTCCCTGAGCTGTAATGTCACTTATTTCATTCACTCCAGCTTCCAGAACAGGACATGATCCCCTGTAGATGTCCAGTGAAGGGCTGTTGAGTGAATGAATGAATGAATGAATGAATATCCTTGGGGAACACACAGCCTCAATCTTATATTTACACACATGCACAATGTGGGCAATGAAAGTAACCTGCCAGCATGATTGTGGTGAGGGTTCAATCATAAAGCATCTCTCTATATATATCCTCCCAGGGTGCCTGGCACACGGTGGCACCCCTTACCGTCCAATTCTTTTGTTCTGTTCTTCCCAGTACCCAAGACAGATGAGGCCTCCTTGCCCCTGCCTGGGGCTCTAACCCTCACTTAGCCTTGAGAGAGACACAACATGCTAAGGGTACTGATTAGGGTGCCAAACTGACCTATAGCGTGGCCGTGGCAAGGCTTTATTTCTCGTTGTTTCTCTTAAGCCTCACTTTTCTCACCTGTAAAGTGGGGATTTTAATTCTACTTGCCTCACAGAGCTGTCATTGATGATGCATGGCACAGTGCTTACAACAGTCTCTGACGTGAGATTCGGGAATTGGTGGTGGTTGTTACTCTGTATATCTTTATATCTCTGTCACAGGGACCCAATTAGACACTCGTGGGAAAGGAATTATTTGGAAAGACTCCTATCAGCAGCGCTGCCCTGCATATGGATTTAACTTCAGGTGATCTCTACAGGTCTGGAATTAGAACCAGGACAATTAATGAGCCTCCTTTGAGCAGGACAGGGTTAAGCTCTGCCTTACCCCAGTGGAGATGGAATTTGCTTAAGCTCTGTCTTATGATGGGGCGTGGTCACCTGCTCTGCAAGCTGCATGGTACGTGGGTCCCAAAGACTTCAATGATTCTTCAGTATTACTAGGGTCAAAGAGGAATATTGAGAGCAACTGAACCATATACACTCTGCAATGAATGATAGGCAATTATGCATAGCTATTTTGGGTGCACACACACATGCATACTCATCAAGCTATAATTAGTATGCTTTGGGATTCTGTATTATCTCTGATCATTCGCTCCACACCAAACTGAAGAGCTGCTTGATCTTCTTGGTCAAGTATCTCCAAAGGAAATCTCTCTTCCTTAGTGATGTTGCCTTCCTCTTCTCTGCTTCTCCCTAGTTCCCTCACTTTTCCATTTTCACTATTGCAGATTAAAAAGGTACTGTAGGGCTTCCCTGGCAGCACAGTGGTTGAGAGTCCGCCTGCCGATGCTGAGGGCGCGGGTTCGTGCCCCAGTCCAGGAAGATCCCACATGCCGCGGAGCGGCTGGGCCTGTGAGCCATGGCCGCTGAGCCTGCGCGTCCGGAGCCTGTGCTCCGCAACGGGAGAGGCCACAACAGTGAGAGGCCCGCGTACCGAAAAATAAATAAATAAATAAAAAATAAAAAGCTACCGTAGCCTTTGAAACCACCGGGACCAGAGCTCAGGTGACTTCTGTGCCATTTATGAAGTCTATAGCCTCTGGCTACTTGTTAAGCTTTCTGAGTCCATTTCCTCCATTAGAGAACCAGAATAACAATAATTGCCCTAATAGTATTGGTATAAAGATTAAATGTCATCATTAAGGTAAAACACCTTTAAACGTGCCTGGCAAGAGGAAGCAAAGTAAGTGATAATCCTCTGTTTTTTCTTCCCTATTTTAGTTCACTTTGGACTCATCTCATATTTACTTCAGGGTTTTACACTAACTACAGAAAACTTTTCAACCGCCCTTTGTCAAAGTTTGGATTTTAATCTAGACTCTTCATCAGCCACGTAAAAAGCTCTCACTGCTGCTGCTCCTGTTTCGCTGTTCTTCAGAACTGTGCACTTCTTGAATTTGGGTGCATCTCCTCCGCCTTAATTCTAAATTGATTATTTGAAACAGATTTGGTTTCTCTTTTTCTCTCTGCATCGTTTGGGAGGAGGAGATTTTGGATTGCCATGGCTTTTTGTGGCAAGAGAACTACTTTCAGATTAAATGCCCGTTAAAAATTTCCCTCTAGTTGCCAAAGTCATTGCAAATGTCAAAGAAGGCCCTAAGTAATTTAACCATTTCTTGCATTGCCATAGTGATACAGACAGAGCAAGAAGTAGCTACTATTCATACTGTATTTGGACCTGAACTCTCTTGTACTTAAAACTGAGAAGAGGGTCCATATGTTTGGCCTGGAGTGGCAGGGGCTTTGGAAATCAACCATTGTAGTTGGCAGGGGTGTGGATCCCTGGGCTGGTCAGGGTGGAGTGTTCATGTAATTGAGAGTAATTATGTTGACAAAATGGGGAAGTGTAAGGGCACCTCATAATTACAAACAGATGTGTTTGAAGAATGGCAGCCAGTCTTTCAGGGGCCCCACAGACTGATGCTTCAGCATGAACTCATATCCCCAGTGGGACACAGAGGCTTCAGCACCTCTGATGACCCAAACATTGCAAGCCAGGGTGATTGAGCTATTTTCAAAGAAAACTGTACACCAGGAAATCAGATGAGGAGGGTAGTATAGTAAGAAAAACATCAGTTTTAGAACCAAATGATCTAGTTTAAATAGCAGATATACTACTTAATAGCTGGGGGATTTCACGGTAGCTATATGAACAATCTATCTTGCTTTCCCTATCTCTAAAATGGGTAGCATAATACCCACCTTGTGGAGTTGTTAGTAGAACTTACACAGTGTAGGTAAACTGTTGACACATAACAGGCACACAACAGTTGTTAGTCCAACCAACGTCATCGCTGTAGTCTCCTACCTGATCTCCCTGCTTCTATTCTGACCCCAGGATTTTCTGTCCTCTGGAGGAATTTTTTAAACGTAAGTCAGAACACACAACTGCTCAAAACTTTCTAATAGCTTCCCATTACACTTGGACTACAATCCAGGATCTTCCTCCTGTAAGATCTGGGCCCAGCTCTTGGGGCTCCTCCAACCTCCTCTATTTCCACCTTCCCTCTTTCTAGTGCCTGCCACCCAAGATCTTCTCTTGGTTCTTTAAGCATATGTCAAGTTTGTGCCACAGATGTTTGCATTCTTGGCTACTTCTCATCACTCATTTCCCAGCTTCAATATGATAACTCAAAAGAGACTTTCCTCGAGCACTGTCTTGGCTGTGTTTCCTAGAAATAGAGCCTGAGAGAAGGGTTTGGGAGCACATGCTTTGTTTAAAGTGTATACTTAGGAAAAACCTACAAAAGGGTGAGGGCAGCAAGGAGGGGGAGAGGAAAAGAGAACCAGGACATGGTCTGAGATGTGATCTTAGGTAATGTCTAGCTTGGCCTGATCTATGGGTTGTGATGGTCGTGGGGGATCTGGAGGGTAAATCATTCCTCATAGGTGGCCAGCCTTGAAGGAAGGAGCCAGGCTTTTGTACCACTGTATCAATCCATCACTGGCTGACTCCAGAGCATCTCCTACCAGCCAAGGACAATTTTCCTGAGAAGGTCTCGCGTTTAAGCCACTGGCCACAGGATTATCCTCCAGCAGCTGGAGGATGTGTGCACTGGCTTGACGATAGGATCCAGCAGGACATCAGCTCACCTGCTGCCACTACCTGCCCCAGCATTGCCATCTACGCACTGTCACGTAAACCTAGCTTAACTTTTGGCTTACATTTATTCTCTGATATTTTTCTTGCTTAATTACTTGTTGATTTTCTGTCTCCCTGACTAGAGCATAGGATCTTGAAAGCAGTGACATCGTCTGTTTTGTTCATAGATACATCTCTAGACTCTAGAACAAAGGCTGGTTTAATGAGTGAGTGTTGATTGCCATCCACCTTCTCCTGGAATGAGGAAAAAAAATTGTGTTCAGACAAAGAATGCGTTAAAAGCAAAATGAGAAGACTGACTTGTCCATTGTCCTTGTCATGGTTACCTGCTCCCTGGAGTTCCTTTGTTTCCTCGGCCATTTTCATGTTCCATGAGTGAAAAGTAAAGTTGGCTGCTTTTTTTTTTAAAAAAGGCATTCCAGAGAAACTTGCTTATAAACCATGTTTTCTGAAACAATGGTATGTGTCACCAGGGAGGCAAAGTCAGCTCTCAGCACTTATCCTGAAATATTTACAGAACAGATTTGAAGAAAGGGAAAGGAAGAGCTGTCCCCAGAAGCTTATTTCCATAGTTTATTTAATATGACTTACCCTCCCCCCGAAAATATTTCCCAACCAGTTAATTGCTACTGGGGCCAAATTTTATGGAGTAAGTATTTTCTGTGGATGAAGTGATTCTCCCCCCAGATCATTCATGGGTATCAAAGCACAATCTGTTATGTGCGGTACTGTTGTTGTCTCCCTCTCCCTTTTCGTCTTTGGGGAAAGGAGATTATGGCCAAATAGCAACATGTTAGAGGATTAATAGGATAATGAGATGTGTACTTCCGTCTCATACCGTCTCTACACAAATCACACACACACAACCCCCGCTGAAAGATGATGGCTGCCAACAGCTTTTGTAGCAGCCTTTCTGAAAGTTCCAGCTTCCCATGGACCCTCTGGCCATCAAAAATTCAGATTGTCTAACAAATTCCGAACCATTTAAATAAGGAGCCAGAGGCATGAGGAAAATACAGCAATACAGTTGCATGTAGGAAGGCATGAGAAGAGAGTCATGAGGCCTGGGGCAGTGTAATGTAAAATAATTCAATGCTATTGCATGTAGAAGTCATGAGGCCTGGGGCAGTGTAATGTAAAATAATTCAATGCTAGTTGGAGGCCTTGCAAAGCATCAAGCATTGTGCTAAGCAATTTCAAACATTATATCATTGGATCCTTTTCAAATGCTGTGAGATACACAGTATGTTTGTTTTACAGATAAGGAAACTGATATACATATAGGGTACACGAGCTATCCTATATCACACTGTTGGTTTGATGGTTATTTATTGGTTTTGCCTGTCCAGCAATCATTTGCCATTATTCAGGTCATAGTACCCTGATTTGCCTTTGAAAATGCATTTTCCCAATTTTTTAGTACATGTTGTATGGAAATGGGGCTGACTCCATTTCACAACCTGGGTCTGGCTAAGCAGATTGTTCCATTATCCTGACCATTTTGTGAATTCAGTATGGGCACATGGCCTTGGCCAGGCCAGTGAGACTGAGCTCCTGCATTTTCCTGGATATGTTAGGAAAGATAATAGCTCTTTCTTGTGATTGCTCGGGTAAGATAAGTGTAGCTAATTGTGATGCTGATATGAAAGAAATTAGAGACGTATGATAAAGAGAGACATAATCCCAGTGCCATAGTTTTAGCACCTGTGTTCCACCATTGCTGAAGTTGGTGCTACCCGTGTGACTTTTTAGGAGGCCAACACTTCCTTTATTCCTTAAGACAGTTTAAGGTAGATTTCTCTCTCTAGCAGTTGGATGAGTGTTAAGATTGAATTAAATAAGTAATGGTTGACCTTGGATATTAAGAACGGCTGACCCCTCAATGCTTATGTACAGAGCTGGAGAGCAGATACACTCCAAGGATCATGCAAGGGGAAAAAGATTGGATATTTAATCTGCGTTTTCTATTGAACCTTTGACTATTTTAAACACAGTTCTTAATTCAACTGGCCACAGAAGTAACCTAGAAGAGAAAGAATGAGACTAGGAATACAGATTGAAACACTAAAGAAACCTGGGCTTGGAATCAGTCAGTACCTGGTTCAAATCTCAGCTCTGATGCTACATATCAAATAGAGAATTACTGAACCTCTCTGCACCATGGTTTTCTCATCAGTAAAATGTGATGATAAAACCTGTCTCATAGGGTTATTCTGAGAAATAAGGAGCTGTATTTATGTAAAGCCCTTGGCCAGTGTAGCCACCCTATAAATATTAGTTTCCCATCCACCCTCAAGTGCAACCTATCTGACCCTGACTACCGAAGCTCACAAATACTGACATAGGGAAGTAGTTAGGAGCTCTCCACCATGTCCATCCACAAATAGTAGTTCCTGGTTTTAGGACAAGTAAATGAGGCACGTTTGGGCTCATTCTCTAGGGGTTTGAATAACTAAGTATATGTGTACTTTATAGAGTCTTTGAGGGAAGGCACGTTTCTAAACAAAACCACCCTCCACCCTAACTGATAGAAAAATCTTGTTTCAGCCAAATAACTGAAGTGTCTCTGACACCTTGTCAAATAACTGATTTGACTGATTTGTCTCTCCCCTCTGAATAAAGGTTGTCTGGATGGATCAAGCCAGGGAGATCTCTTGACAACTTATAATAAGAGCAGGACCATCCTTCATCTCCATGCTGGCCCCTGAACAGGAAACAGGTGTGTACAAGGTCATCTGCACTCCAAAGAGTCCTTTAAAGTCAATGACACGTGGTAATGAAAAACTAGTTAGAGTTAGGGCATAGATAATGACTGGAAAAAAGTCTAGATAGATTTGTTTCCTGAAGAAAGGGGTGATGCCTTTATCATCTTCCTGCTCTGGGTCTCTGGGTCTAGTCAAAGGCCATGTGCATAGCAGTGAGGAATAAAACTGAGAGGGGATAGATGGAGAGATGACCAGATCCCAGACCTGGCTGCAATTATTAGAGTCCACTTAACCAACATGTATTTATTGAGAGCCCACTATGTACCAGGAAGTGTTCTAGGTGCTGGGATGCAGATAAAACTCCTATCCTCATAGTATGTTAGAACATGATAAGTACTGTGAACAAAACAATAAGGCAAGGAAGGGGAATCAGAATGATAGATGCCAGAGTACAGGAGGCAAAAACTGCAATTTAAAATGGAGTGTTTGCTGAAGACCTCAATGAAAAGGCGGTATTTGAGGGGGGAAAAAAAGGAAATGAAGAAAAAAATAAAATGCTGGATTTCTGGGAGAAGAGCATTCCTCGAAGCAGAGGCCTGCCTAGCATGTCGGCAGACAGCAAGAAGGAGTCAAGGGGCAGAGAAGACAGTAGGAGGTGGGGTCAGGTCGTGGGTAGCCTGGGATGGAAAGGGGAGGCTGGGACACTGAAAGCCTTTTCCTCCTTGGAAGAGAGGAAGACACAAGCCAGTTCTGAGCAGCTCTTCCGTTTAATGAGTCCCTCTGTTGCCACTGCTCTGAGAATAGACTCTGGAGGCACATGAAGAGGGGGAGCAAGACATGGGCAGGGGAACAAGGCAAGCAGTTATTACAGCAAATGCAGGTGACCCATGAGAGTGACTTAAACAGAGAAGACGGCAGTGAGAGGATGAGGCATGGCTGGCGTACAGAATGTTTTAGACTGTGCTCAGCCTTCACCTATAGACAGGGGTAAAACAAGTGGTCATCCTGCTGGAACAGACCCGAAAGAAAAGTTCTAGATGTGAATAAAATTGACAGTGTCTCTGGTCAAGAACCTTAAGGCCGTTTGGCAAAGTGCCATGTTGGAATCATAGGCAAGAGTACACGTTTAGGGCTTCCCTGGTGGCGCAGTGGTTGGGAGTCTGCCTGCCGATGCAGGGGACACGGGTTCGTGCCTCGGTCCGGGAAGATCCCACATGCCGCGGAGCGGCTGGGCCCGTAAGCCATGGCCGCTGAGCCTGCGCGTCCAGAGCCTGTAATCCGCAACGGGAGAGGCCACAACAGTGAGATGCCCGCGTACCGCAAAAAAAAAAAAAAAAAAAAAAGAGTACACGTTTATAATTCCTCCAGCCCTGGAAGTAAGGCAAAAAGAAAATGAAGGAGGTGGGGACATCTGTGAGCGAGGCATGGCCAAGGGCGGTGACTGGTGTTTGGGGGCGGGGTGTTACAGAGCCCCCCTTGAATGTCCTCTGTGCACGGGATGCAGAAACAAGAAGCTTCACGGAGCCCCAGCGGGTGAGAAAGGGTGTCAGCTGTGGAGCACCTCCAAGAAACAAGGTGGAAATGGGGTCTACAGAGAACGGCAGTCTCCCCAAGTCTGTGGGCTGCACTTTGTGCTCTTCGGGAGGTGTTTCAGGTGGGGGAGGTGTGAATGGGGAGGACGGTGGATGCCCAGGGCTGGCCTCATCCAGGTTTTCTTTTTGTGGGAAATCAGAAGGAACATATAAAATGACTCCTTCTCCGCCGGAGAATGATACTGATTGAAGATGATCCTTCCAAATTTCATTGCAGAAAATGAAGAACGGCTCCCAGTGAGTGTGATTTTCTGCCTTCCTGACCCAGTGCTGAGGCGGGAGAAGGCTCATCCTTCATGCTGCTTCCTCCGTGCCAGAAGGCGGCACTCACCTCAGGGCACCGTGCATCTTTCACCTGGACGGAGTCCTGGATCTGACGAGAGTCAGAGCTCATTTTGTTAATCTTCCAAATCCTATCAGAGATCAACCCCTGGCAGAGGTCTGAATCTGAACACGAAAGGAAATACAGGAGTCAAGAGAGAGTGTACACGCATTAACCATTTCCTCTCAACGAGGCATCATGCCAAATACTTCTCAGGTGTCATCGTATATAACTTTCAAACACACTCAGAAGCAGGGTCTGGAAGGTGACTTAATCAACAAACTGAAAACAGTTAAGTGACTTGCGCCAGGTCACCTCTACCCTAAGTTTCTCACCCCAACATCATGATCTCCACGTTTCAGGATGCTGCTTCCTGTACAGGCTCTAGAAAAGGGGTATTCAGCCTGTCCCTGTCTCTGACCATGCCACCGGGAAATGTTCCACATGAAGCCGTTCCACCTGGCTGCTGCTGTCCATGGCCCTGCCTGGCACGAGCCTGCAGATTACAGGAGAGGGAATGAGGGCAGGCACTTATGTTTTCCAAGCACATCCTTTGTGACAGGTTTTGTACTGTCTTTTACATACAGGATTTCATTTATCCCCCATCATAGCTGCTTGGGGAAAATATTACCTTCCATGGAGAAGCTCAGTGTTTACCCAGCTCACAGGTAGCTTTTCTGGGAGGCTGGGGCAGCCCCCAGTATGTTTCCAAATTCCATGCTCATGGGTGCATGAGCCCTGGGGAATCTCCCTGGTCGACAAGGTCTGGGGGCAACTCTCTGATTCTTTCATCAAGAGTCACGGAAATTAAATTCAGAAAATGAGACTTGTCAGAATTGCTGAGGTCCGAGTGTACCAAAGAGGCATCCTGGATTTTCTGCTCTCATGGGTAAGTGATCAGCAGGGAGGGTGGATTGCAACCTGCTCCCCACTGCCATTATCAAAGAGTGTTGATGGGCCTGGGGCTCCAAAACCTGGCATTGCCACTCACTAGCCGTGTGACCTCATACATGTTACCGGGCCTTTCTGTTTCCTCAGCCACAAACGATATTGGGTATAAAAATTTGCTCCCTCCCAAGTTTCTTGTGAGGAAAAATGAGACACTGTTTAATAGCATTTAGTGCCATGCTTATTGTGTGCTGGATAAGTCCTAGCAGTAGTACTGGTTGCCGAATAACTAGTACTTGTAACCAAAGTCTTTTCACTGTCAACAGCAGTTTGCTCTGCAGGGTCATATTTATTTGAAATTATTTAGAGTCACCATTGCAAGAAAGAGATGAGAAGGGACAAACAGGAACAGGAGACAAAGGACAGGAAAGCTGGTGGACAATGCTTGAGAATGCTGGGGGGGACCACAGTACCATGTGTGGGAACACTTTAGCCCAAGGGGCCACTGATGGTCAGGATCGCTTTCCCAGGAGGCAGTAGGGCCCCACGGAAAAGGGAATGAGCACCCAGACCTGGGCCAGTAGTGATAGGTAAAGGAGGAAAAGAGGGGCCTTATCTTACCTGCTAGGTCATTTTCTCATGAAAGTGTTACAAGCCCCGTGCTTCGCAGGGCTCAGGCATGGGTGGGGTGTGACTCCATCTTCACTTCTGCTTTATCAGAATTCCCAGCCGTCTCCTGTCTGACCAGCCAGCCCTTCGTTCCAGCGCGTGTGGTACAGACAGGCTGCCTAGATGTATTCATCATGCAAATGGTTGCAATTTTTCTGCTTGGCTTCTTCCAGTCCCAGCATCCCACCCACACACAGACACACACTTCCATCCCTTCTGGACAATCTTATTTTGCTCTGATGGCTTTAAGGATCATTATTTCTCATGTGTTTTCTACTGAAAAAGACAAAGGAGAGAGTTGTAATCCTCAACTCAGGCTGTGGCTTCTAATTATCTTATTAAAACCATTTGGGTTCCTTAAGCCTTTTATGTTGGTGGCCCTAGGACAATCTTCCTAATTTCTCATGTCATTTTCAAGGATGTCTTAATACCTGCTGATGAATCCAAGGTGAGGGAACTTTGCTATAAATTTTTTTTTTTATCAAAACATTATTCTCACACACAAGTAGTCTTGGCTTTAAGAGGTCTGTGCAGGGAAAAGGGTCATTTTGGAGTGTTTGCTCTTCACAATGAAGTCCCACCTTCTCTAAGTCTTCCTGTTTCATAGATTTAGGAAACAGGAAGACTTAGAGAACTCAAGCTTATTTTAAAATATAATAATTTTTTTAAATGCCTTTGTTGTTAGGCTGAAGGTAGCTTACCTGCTTATTTGTCAAGTCTGTGATTCTTATTGCCAGCAGAATGAGAAACAGGTATAGGACAAGAGAGGACAGAAAACGTTTATTTCAAAGGGGAAAATAAGGATCTTCTTCTAACATGATTACCAATGCTCCATCTCCCTGATGGAAGATAATGCACTAGATATCTGAGTCATTGTATGGCAACCTCTTTGGATACAACAAGTTTTCAAAAATTATCTAAGTAGTTGTGGGTTAAAGATAGGAAAGTCACATCATTAGAAGCTTCCATGATCCACAAAATAGACCACCCTGAGAAGCCCAGCTACCTGCAGGATGTCACTAACCCCTTATCTGCCTTTTAAGACTACCATGTCTCCTCGTCTGTGTAGCTTGGCTTCTTGTCCCATCAACCTCTTGTCTCTCAAAATATGTGCTCACACCATATCTAATCATATCTTTGAGTTCCCCAAACCATCCTGCCCCTAACACTTCCAGACTGACTCTACCCATGCTCTCCACTCTCACCTCCTGCCTCAACCCTCTACCCCTTGCCCTCCTAGCACAGGGGTCCCCAACCCGCATTAGGAACCAGAGGTGAGTGGCAGGCAAGTGAGCGAAGCTTCACCTGTATTTACAGCCGCTCCCCATCACTCGCAAAACCACCTGAGCTCCGCCTCCTGTCAGATCAGCGGCAGCATAAGATTCTCATAGGAGCGCGAACCCTACTGTGAACTGCGCACGCAAGGGATCTAGGTTGCATGCTCCTTATGAGACTGTAATGCCTGATGATCTGAGGTGGAGCTGAGGCAGTGATGCTAGCACTGGGAAGCGGCTGCAAATACAGATTATCGTTAGCAGAGAGGTTTGACTGCACAGAGACCAAAATAAATCAACTGCTTGCAGACTCATATCAAAACCCGCTCAGTGAGTGGCAAGTGAAAACAAGCTCAGGGCTCCCTCTGGTTCTGCATTATGGTGAGTTGTGTAATTATTACATTATATACAATGTAATAATAGAAATAAAGTGCACAATAAATGTAATGCGATTGAATCATCACAAAACCATCCCACCTCCCCCACAGCCCCCCAGTCCATGGAAAAATTGTCTTCCACAAAACCGGTCCCTGGTGCCAAAGAGGTTGGGGACCGCTGACCTAGCAAATTCAGCAGAAATACCACCTCCTCTGTGAAACCTTTCCTGACCCCCACAGGCAGCCTTATGTCCTTCCTCCCTGCTATTTCTACCTGGCTCCATTGAGTTTCAATCATCGTCAATGTCAACAAGTAGCAGAAAGAGTAGTATCACAAGATATCCTATCTTTATGTATCTCCAAGTGCATATCATTTAGGCTTATGGACTCCTGGGGATTTCTTTTGTACATATGGAGAAACTGAGGAAGTGCACTGTTTTAGCCTCAAGAAGTTATATACCACAGGGAATACAAGTTAAAACGTTCGTGTGCTGGGCAGTCCTTATCTGTGGATTAACTATGATGAGTGAGGACGAAAAGAATTGTATGAAATACTGCCATACTGGACACAAATCAACACCAAAGCAGTGAATCCACTTAATTCAGTTCATTGCACAATTATCCATCTCCTGCTAGGAGCAGGCACCGTACTGGCTACTTGTTTGGGGATCCACCCAAAGCTCCAAGATGAGGTCTGGACATCGCAGAGCTATAAACTGAATGAGATCATAGACAAGGCAATGATATATCCCCTGTGGGGTAAATGCTAATATTGGAGGGATTTTTTTTTTTTTCTGATAGGAGACCAACAGCATTTCTTGTAGTTTCCATCCACTCTCCCTAGTTCTGCCTCCTGGTGGGACGCATAAAAAGTTCAAAATTCTTTATAATACAACTGTATAACTTTTTTTTTTCTTTTTTTTACGAGCATTCTTAGGCTACTCTCTCCATTTTGCCTCAAACCATCTCTTCTTTTATGAAACAACTGTCTTCCTGGGACTTCCCTGGCGGTCCAGTGATAAAGACTCCGTGCTTCCACTGCAGGGGGCATGGGTTCAATCCCTAGTCAGGAACTAAGCTCCCGTAAGCCTCTCGGCATGGCTGAAAAACAAAAAAAGAAGAAACAACTCTCTTCCAGTTGTTTCCTGTTCTGAAACGATGGCTTCTACATCCTGGCGAGTCTTTCCTTGACTCCCCCTGTCAGTATTGCTCTTAGAGTAGGCCGGCCAGCTCTAGACCCAGTGTGCAGCTGTGGTCTGAACCACGCTGCCGTGTGTCACCAGCTACTTCCATAATCTGTCTCCTGAAGGCACTGGCAATTTTTTTGGAAAGTTTTGGATCATGATTCAGCATATTAGATATCTACATATTAGACCCCTTTCCTATTCTTGTCATGCAGAAACTTGATAGGAATATCATCATTGCCTTTATAAGTCCATAATAATCATTTGAACAGGATAAAAACAATGTGCAGCCTCTGTCATGAAGCAATGATTTCTACCCTGGAGTCACGGACCAGCAAGGGAGGTGGGGTATTAACATAAGGTTGCTGATATTTTATTTTGCCAAGTTAGGACATTATTTACTTATTTTAAAAAGGAAAGAAAAGAAAGTACTGCCATCACCATCATTTGTTAAGGGAAAGGACAGGCACACTCGCATCTCTACCACCATTAATGTTCTATATATCACGGTGCCACAGCCCACACTTAACCGATATTTGTGAATACATGGATGTAAAAATAAATATGATATATAGGAACTATGCTCCACTGAGTTAAAAATTATCTCTAACAATTCTTTAGCTCAGTGACTATTGATCTGGTAGCAAGAGAAGTTTCACTTGTCAGAGGGGACATGGCCAAGAGAACAGTTTACTGTGCTTGTGGGATGAAGTGAACTTGTGTGGCATGGTGTCCTGAGTCCTGCAAATACCCTGTCTTCCAGAATGCCTTAAGCCCTGGCCCTACAATCTCGACACCCCCACCAGCCACAGGATGGCACAACCCTTGCCCAGTATCTCCCGTGTCCACAGTGGTGAAAACTCAGAAATACCTGCAGTCATCCCAGGATGATGCATACCACCGAGGCTCCAGCTCCAAGGAGATTCATGTAATAAATCAGTAATAGCTCACCTTTCCTCAGCCCCCAACTGATAAGCCTAACCATCTTCATCTCCTCATCCTTCTGCAGCATTACCTGATAACTTACCTAAAGCTCAGCTCTCACTATAGCCTTCTCCAGCTCAAAGGTCTTTAATGATTTCCCATTAGGCACAGAAAAAGGCCAAGTCCTTAGACAAACATTAAAAGACTCTCGTAATCTGACTTTAGTGTATCTTTTCAACCTTCCAGTAGTTTGTCTTCAACTCCCCTCTGGCCTTTTCAATATCTACCTTACCTATTAGTAAGTGTCTCCTGTCCTCTGCCAGAGAATGAGCTGGGTGCCTCCCTGACCCCAGCACAAAGTCCTGCAAATGTTATCTCAAATTACAACTGTTAGATGAATAAATAAGGTAGGCAGGCACAGATAAATGAAGCTGTACCTTTACTCAGTTACTCAGATGGTGACCTGCCCCAGCACCTAGCACAGTGTTAGGTACATCATAGGTATTCGATGCATAGAACTTGCCTAAGGAAAGGATAGAAGGCAGGAAGGCAAGATGAAAGGGAGGGAGAGGGGGAGGAATGAGCTCAAGTGAGGTCAAGATTTAACTGCATTACAGTCCCATCAATTAAATTTTCTCTCTTGGACCAGAAGGCAAAGGGGGGGTTGATAATGCTGGGAGAGTGCAAGTGCTTCAGACACTGTGAATCAAGTCTGTCCACAAAGAGTTAGGGAAGGGAGACACAGTCTCCTGCCGTAGGAAGTGGGAAGCACTGTCCTCAGCAAAGGAAAAAAAAAAATTGAAACTGAATGTCTGAAGTAAAGGCAGGTGTGGCAAAGATTTGATGAAGGTCAAATGCATCGTGCCCGATGGCTTTCAGCTGACCCTTGTGCTCATCTGCTGTGTGTCCTGATCTTCCAGATGCTGGCTCTGCTAACCAATAGTGGTCCTTGGCCATTATCAGAAAGTTGTTTGCAGGCCCCCAAAGGCAGTAGTCACACAAAAACAGCAGCTTTCCGTAGATGTCTTTCCAGACCCTCTTCCCCATCCACTTTGGTGTTTTCTCAGCCAGCTTCTGCTTGTCCGCCTGCTCCATTTCTCCAGGACACCGAGTTTGTGACTTTCCTACGATCTTGTGCCTTTTCCTTCTAGACCTTGACTGACCCAGCTCCTTCCACAAACTGCGGAAATTCTAATTACTGTAACAAATCCCCTATTCCACTGTGCTTTTAGTGGATCTCCTTCATGGTTGAACCCTGACTGTAGAAAATGAGGAAGATTCCATGCTCGCAATCTTCTTTAGACAGGAAGCAGCCTGAGAAAGCTACTGTACTGTAAACATGAATTATTTCTTATGTAAAAGAAGATGTATTAAAATGTTCCCAGGGTTTGTTTTAATCAAATATGGTACGACAGCAGACACAGAAATGACTGTCATGAGGGAAGAAGTTTATACTCACCGATCCCTAAAAGCTGAAGGCATGCCATGCAGGGCCTTATGGGGAAGGGCCAGGGAAGGTCAGGAGGCAGAGAGGGGCGTGTATGATCCAGAGACAAAAAACCAATTAAGGGTTTTTGTAGGAAGGAATGGGTGAGGCAGGGTAGAATATGCTAGGTTAAGGGTTTGATAGTTTGAATAATTTCAGGTGGGCTCTAGGTTATAGGGGTAATTCCCAGTTTTCAAGTGTCTTTCCCCTGGGGTAATTTAGGACAGGAATCATTGGCTTAGTGTGTGAGAGTTTAATAAAGGAAATGGTTGGAGGTGTGAGCTCTGGATTGATTGATATCAAAGGTGTACTATAAAGGGAGGTGTTTCCTATCTCTAGGAATTAGCTAGCCTTGGGAGGGGCATTCTGTTTCGGATGAAGGCCACAAATGTCAGAGCATCAAGAATATAGAAGGGAGACTCTTTAGTGGGGCTAATGGCGGACTCTGGGAGGGCTCATGCCAAGGATTACTTCCCAGAACTTCTGCTGCCAGTGTCCTTGTCCCTGCAGTGAGCCACAGCCACCCCCCGCCTCTGCAGAAGACCCTCCAATACTAGCAGGTGTGGAGGAGGAAAGGAAGAAGGAAGAACTGAATATATTGAAACAATTATTTTTGCTTCCAAATGTAAGATTGCATCTTATTCAAAATACTCCTGGTGTTCAGCTTTGGATTTGGCCGCACCTCTGTATGTAGGTCATCCTCTGGTTTCTGTTCTTCGCCCAGACGGGAGGGGTTTAAAGGAGCGGCTGATTAGGCAGCGCTGGCTAACTCAGGCAGGTGTTTCTTATCCTGGTTAAAACATCGCGTTAAACATTAAAGGCCGGGGAATCCCGGAAGATGGCGGAAGAGTGAGGTGCGGAGATCGCCTTCCTCCCCACAGATACATCAGAAATACATCTACACGTGGAACAACTCCTACAGAACACCTACTGAACGCTGGCGGAAGACCTCAGACCTCCCAAAAGGCAAGAAAAACCCCACGTCCCTGGGTAGGGCAAAAGGAAAAAAGAAAAAACAGACAAAAGAATAGGGACGGGACCTGCACCAGTGGGAGGGAGCTGTGAAGGAGAAAAGGTTTACACACTAGAAGCCCCTTCGCGGGCGGAGACTTCGGGTGGCGGAGGGGGGAAGCTTCGGAGCCGCGGAGGAGAGCACAGCAAAGGGGTGCGGAGGGCAAAGCGGGGAGATTCCCGCACAGAGGACCGGGGGCCGACCGGCACTCACCAGCCAAGAGGCTTGTCTGCTCACCCGCCGGGGCGGGTGGGGGCTGGGAGCTGAGGCTCGGGCTTCGGTCAGAGCACAAGGAGAAGACTGGGGTGGGCGGCATGAACACAGCCTGAAGGGGTTAGTGCACCACGGCTAAACGGGAGGGAGTACGGGGAAAAGACCTGCCAAAGAGGCAAGAGACTTTTTCTTCCCTCTTTGTTTCCTGGTGTGTGAGGAGAGGGGATTAAGAGCGTTGCTTAAAGGAGCTCCAGAGACGGGCGCGAGCCGCAGCTAACAGCACAGACCCCAGAGACGGGCAGGAGACGCTAAGGCTGCTGCTGCCGCCACCAAGAAGCCTGTGTGCGAGCACAGGTCACTATCCACACTTCCCTTCCAGGGGGCCTGTCCAGCCCGCCACTGCCAGGGTCCCGGGATCCAGGGACAACTTCCCCGGGAGAACGCACGGCACGCCTCAGGCTGGTGCAACGTCACGGCAGCCTCTGCTGTCGCAGGCTCGCCCCGCACTCCGTGCGCCTCCCTCCCCCCGGCCTGAGTGAGCCAGAGCCCCCGCATCAGCGGCTCCTTTGACCCCGTCCTGTATGAGCGAAGAACAGATGCCCTCCGGCGACCTACACGCAGAGGCGGGGCCAAATCCAAAGCTGAGCCCCTGTGAGTTGTGCGAACAAAGAAGAGAAAGGGAAATCTCACCCAGCAGCCTCAGGAGCATCGGATTAAATCTCCACAATCAACTTGACGTACCCTGCATCTGTGGAATACCTGAATACACAACGAATCATCCCAAATTGAGGAGGTGGACTTTGAGAGCAAGATTTATGATTTTTTTCCCTTTTCCTCTTTTTGTGAGTGTGTATGTATAGCTTCTGTGTGAGATTTTGTCTGTATAGCTTTGCTTTCACCATTTGTCTTGGGTTCTATCCGTCCGTTTTTTGTGTTTTTTTTTTACTTAAAAATTTTTTTAATAATTATTTTTTTATTTTAATAACTTTATTTTATTTTACCTTACTTTATTTTTTTTATTCTCTTTCTTTCCTTCTTTCTTTCTTTCTACTTTTTCTCCCTTTTATTCTGAGCTGTGTGGATGAAAGGCTCTTGGTGCAGCCAGGAGTCAGGGCTCTGCCTCTGCGGTGGGAGAGCCAACTTCAGGACACTGGTCCACAAAGAGACCTCCCAGCTCCACATAATATCAAATGGCGAAAATCTCCCAGAGATCTCCATCTCAACACCAACAACCAGCTTCACTCAACAACCAGCAAGCTGCAGTGCTGGACACCCTATGCCAAACAACTAGCAAGACAGGAACACAACCCCACCCAATAGCAGACAGGCTGACTAAAATCATAATAAGTCCACAGACACCCCAAAACACACCACCAGACGTGGACCTGCCCACCAGAAAGACAAGATCCAGCCTCATCCACCAGAACACAGGCACTAGTCCCCTCCACAAGGAAGCCTACACAACCCACTGAACCAACTTTAGCCACTGGGGACAGACACCAAAAACAACGGAAGCTACGAACCTGCAGCCTGCAAAAAGGAGACCCCAAACACAGTAAGATAAGCAAAATGAGAAGACAGAAAAACACACCACAGATGAAGGAGCAAGATAAAAACCCACCAGACCTAACAAATGAAGAGGAAATAGGTAGTCTACCTGAAAAAGAATTCAGAATAATGATAGTAAAGATGATCCAAAATCTTGGAAACAGAATAGACAAAATGCAAGAAACATTTAACAAGGACCTAGAAGAGCTAAAGATAAAACAAGCAATGGTGAACAACATAATACATGAAATTTAAAATACTCTAGAAGGGATCAATAGCAGAATAACTGAGGCAGAAGAATGGATAAGTGACCTGGAAGATAAAATAGTGGAAATAAGTACTGCAGAGCAGAATAAAGAAAAAAGAATGAAAAGAACTGAGGACAGTCTCAGAGACCTCTGGGACAACATTAAATGCACCAACATTTGAATTATAGGGGTTCCAGAAGAAGAAGAGATAAAAAAAAGGGACTGAGAAAATATTTGAAGAGATTATAGTTGAAAACTTCCCTAATATGGGAAAGGAAATAGTTAATCAAGTCCAGAGAGTCCCATACAGGATAAATCCAAGGAGAAACGTGCCAAGACACATATCAAACTGTCAAAAATTAAATACAAAGAAAACATATTAAAAGCAAGGGAAAAATGACAAATAACACACAAGGGAATCCCCATAAGGTTAACAGCTGATCTTTCAGCAGAAACTCTTCAAGCCAGAAGGGAGTGTCAGGACATATTTGAAGTGATGAAGGAGAAAAACCTACAACCAAGATTACCCAGCAAGGATCTCATTCAGATTTGATGGAGAAATTAAAACCTTTACAGAAAAGCAAAAGCTGAGTTCAGCACCACCAAACCAGCTTTACAACAAATGCTAAAGGATCTTCTCTAGGCAAGAAACACAAGAGAAGGAAAAGGCCTATAATAACAAACCCAAAACAATTAAGAAAATGGGAATAGAAACATACATATCAATAATTACCTTAAATGTAAATGGATTAAATGCTCCCACGAAAAGACACAGATTGGCTGAATGGACACAAAAACAAGACCTGTATATATGCTGTCTACAAGAGACCCACTTCCGACCTAGAGACACATACAGACTGAAAGTGAGAGGCTGGAAAAAGATATTCCATGCAAATGGAAAGCAAAAGAAAGCTGGAATAGCAATTCTCATATCAGACAAAATAGACTTTAAAATAAAGACTATTAGAAGAGACAAGGACACTACATAATGATCAAGGGATCGATCCAAGAAGAAGATATAACAATTGTAGATATTTATGTACGTAACATAGGAGCACCTCAATACATAAGGTAAATACTAACAGCCATAAAAGGGGAAATCAACAGTAACACATTCATAGTAGGGGACTTTAACACCCCACTTTCGCCAATGGACAGATCATCCAAAATGAAAATAAATAAGGAAACAAGCTTTAAATGATACATTAAACAAGATGGACTTAATTGATATTTATATGACATTCCATCCAAAAGCAACAGAATACACATTCTTCTCAAGTGCTCATGGAACATTCTCCGGGATAGATCATATCTTGGGTCACAAATCAAGCCTTGGTAAATTTAAGAAAATTGAAATTGTATCAAGTATCTTTTCCGACCACAACGCTATGAGACTAGATATCAATTACAGGAAAAGATCTGTAAAAAATACAAACACATGAAACTTCAAAGCTTTTGCACAGCAAAGGAAACCATAAACAAGACCAAAAGACAACCCTCAGAGTGGGAGAAAATATTTGATAGTGAAGCAACTGACAAAGGATTAATCTCCAAGATTTACAAGCTGCTCATACAGCTCAATAACAAAAAAACAACCCAATCCAAAAATGGGCAGAAGACCTAAATAGACATTTCTCCAAAGAAGATATACAGACTGCCAACAAACACATGAAAGAATGCTCAATATCATTAATCATTAGAGAAACGCAAATCAAAATGAGATATCATCTCACACCGGCCAGAATGGCCATCATCAAAAAATCTACAAACAATAAATGCTGGAGAGGGTGTGGAGAAAAGGGAACACTCTTGCACTGCTGGTAGGAATGTGAATTGGTTCAGCCACTATGGAGAACAGTATGGAGGTTCCTTAAAAAACTACAAATAGAACTACCATATGACCCAGCAATCCCACTACTGGGCATATACCCTGAGAAAGCCATAATTCAAAAACAGTCATGTATCAAAATGTTCATTGCAGCTCTATTTACAACAGCCAGGAGATGGAAACAACCTAAGTGTCCATCATTGGATGAATGGATAAAGAAGATGTGGCACAAATGTACAGTGGAATATTACTCAGCCATAAAAAGAAACAAAATTGAGCTATTTGTAATGAGGTAGATGGATCTAGAGTCTGTCATACAGAGTGAAGTAAGTCAGAAAGAGAAAGACAAATACCGTATGATAACACATATATATGGAATTTAAGAAAAAAAATGTCATGAAGAACCTAGGGGTAAGACAGGAATAAAGACACAGACCTACTAGAGAATGGACTTGAGGATATAGGGAGGGGGAAGGGTAAGCTGTGACAAAGTGAGAGAGTGGCATGGACATATATACACTACCAAACGTAAATTAGATAGCTAGTGGGAAGCAGCCGCATAGCACAGGGAGTTCAGCTTGGTGCTTTGTGACCACCTAGAGGGGTGCAATAGGGAGGTGAGCGCGAGGGAGACCCAAGAGGGAAGGGATATGGGAACATATGTATATGTATAACTGATTCACTTTGTTTAAAGCAGAAACTAACACACCATTGTAAAGCAATTATACTCCAAGAAAGATGTAAAAAAAAAAAAAGTATATAGAAGGGGCTTCCCTGGTGGCAGAGTGGTTAAGAATCTGCCTGCCAATACAGGGAACACGGGGTCAATCCCTGGGCCGGGAAGATTCCACATGTGTGGAGCAACTAAGCCCGTGCGCCACAACTACTGAGCCTACACTCTTGAGTCCGCGAGCCACAACTACTGAGCCTGTGTGCCACAACTACTGAAACCCGTGCGCCTAGAGCCTGTGCTCCACAACAAAAGAAGCCACCGCAATAGGAAGCCCGCGCACTGCAACAAAGATTAGCCCCTGCTCCCCGCAACTAGAGAAAGCCAGCACGCAGCAACGAAGACCAATGCAGCCAAAAATAAATAAATAAATAAATTTATTTTAAAAACAGAATATAGAATATAAGAAAACATAGCCATACAGGAAAGATGATTCAGATAGAACCAAGGGCCTAGACAACAAAGCTAAGACTGCAGGAGAACCAGATCTAACAAAGCTAAGGTCTGAGGGAGCAAAACCAGGCCCTAATCAATATGCATCCCTTGCCCCCAAAGGAGGGGGAGTTGTGACATTTGCCCAGCTAGATTTCAGATTTCTATGGAATAGTGATGTTTATATACCTCATATTTCCTCCCTTTGTGAACGTGAGTTCTCTAGTAGTTATTCTATGCCTGTTTCATCATTGCATGTTAAATTGTATCTCTTTAATTCCTAGGTCATCAAATTGAGATGAAACCATACTAAAAGACCTACCCCCAAGGAATGACACATCAGGGTAAGTTTCTCATACACTCTTGAACATGATTAAATGACAAGATCCTGGACTTCAAACCTAAGTTTGATACTATAATTGAATAAGACTTTTGTGGTTCCTGGGGTGTATGGGAGTATATTTTCATGTGGAAGGAATGTAAATGATCTGTGGCCGCAAGATGAACTGTGGGTAATGAGAGGTGGTGGTCATTTTTTGCCACCTCCTGCATCTAGAGGTGAAACCTATTCCTCTCCACTTGAATGTGGGCTGTCTTTGGACCTGCTTTGACCAATAGAGTGTGGTGGAAGTGACCTTGCATATTTTGCAAGTCTGGACCTTAAGAGATGTGCAGCTTTTGTGCACTAGGAACACTTTCTCTTGGAACCCAGTGGCTGCACTGTGAGAAGCTCAAGCAGTTAGAGAGTCTGGGTAGAGGACCAGCAAGCTCTCTAGTTGACAGCCCCTGGCAAGCTCCCAGCCAACAGTGCTAATAAACAGCAGCCGTTTGAGTGCGTCATCTTGGTTGTTCCAGCCTCGCCAAGCCTACAGGTGGTAGTGTTACCGGACCAAACTTGGGTCCACTGTCCGTACTCACAGTAAAGCCAATCTACTAACAGCATGTTGTAGTGAAGGAAAGAGCAGTGTTTACTGCAGGGCACCAAGCAAGGAGTCCACGCAGCTATTGCTTAAAAGGCCCAATCTCCCAAAGGCTTTCAGGGAAAGGTTTTTAAAGACAGTGTGAGGGAGGGGGATTGTGGGGTGCGTGATCAGCTGGTGAACATTCTTCTGATTGGTTGGTGGTGAGGTAATTGGGAGTCAACGTTGTCAACCTTCTGGTTCCAACTGGTCTTGGGTCTCTGGCCTGTGGGCAGCATATAGTTAACTTCTTCCACCTGGTGGGGGTTTCAGTGTCTGCCAAACAGCTCAAAGGACATGGCTCAGAATATTATCTGTAGTCCTTGAGAAAGAACTGAAGCTTCTTGACTTTGTTTAATGGCTAAACTATTATTATTTTGTCTTGCTAGATTGTTTTCCTTTCTGCATTTTCTCACTTCTCTGATTAAATTTATTCTTTGACTGAAGTTTTTCTACAGACAAAAGGCAGGCAGATGACATGGGGGTGGGGTCTTTTCTGGGAAAACCCCATAGGGTCCTGCTTGTTTACCACAGCAGTCCCAGCCAAAAGCATGAGGAGCAAAAGCACCCTAGCTAAGCCCACGTGATCTGTGGAATTGTGAGAGATAATAAATGGTGGTTATTATTTTTAAGTAAGTAGTGTGTGTGTGTGTGTGTGTGTGTGTGTGTGGTTGGTACACAGCAATAGACAGCTGAAGCAAGAGAACAGCAAACTTGGAAATGCCTCGAAACATCTAGATTATGGGGTCTAGCCTATGATCTCAGATTTTCCCAATGCACATCCTTCTAAGAGTCTACTTGCCTGTACCCCTCTCCAAAGAACCACCTTCCTCTAAAAGAAGGAGAACCACAAATCAGGCATTTAGAAGGACACACTGAATCTTCTATCTGGACAGATCTTATCTGTCCTTTGGAAAGTTTTCCTCTCCTATTTCTTATGTTAGCACAAAGAAATATTCTTAAAACAAAAAAAAGTTAAAATTTCTTTGAAGATCGATGCTCCTGAATGGAGAGTTAACAGGCGTTCTGCGGGTTCTATCCACTCTGTTCTCATCTTGCCTTTATACTGCTCCTGGCAAATCTACATATCATAAAAGTATATCGCCACACTCATGGCAAAACTTAAATTTCCCTTATAGATCGCTGCCTCTGAACGAAGAAGTCACGTGTTGTATCTGGTTCTGCCTGCTCTGTTTTCATTTTGCTATTGTATTGCTTTTGGCAAACCTCCATATCATAAAAAAGATGTTTGTGTCTATTTGCCTGAAGCTTGTTAATATCTTTCCAATGTTGTCTAAAACATGGTTAAGATTATGCAGGACAGTCATCTGGGCTTGGGATCCAAATTAGGGCAACGTCATTTGACTAGTGCCCTTGAGCTCTTAACATTGCTCAATCGGGTAAGGCAAATTGAGAGTCGTGAGACACAAGTAGCTGCCAGAATTAATGAATCAAAATACAGGACAGCCCATTAAATTTAAAATTCAGGTAAACAATAAATAATTTTTTAGTATGAGTGTATCCTACACAAGTTTGGAAATACTTAAACTAAAACCATATTTAACTGGATACCCCATATTTTACCTGACAACCCTATTCTAGGTCTCAGTAAGGTATAAGGATGCCAGGTATGTTTCCTATGGTTATACATCCTTTTAAAAATGTGTCTTTTTGTCTGCTTTTGTGGGATCCACAGTAATGTGGTTATGCTTTAACATGAGGCAGGAAAAGGTGATATAGACTTCCGGGAACCCAGAGCAATGGGGAAGAGCCCTCTCATCTGTTGGACACTTATAATACATCCAGTATTTCACATGAACCTCTCGACAACCCCAACAGATATGAGTGTCACCGCTCTGAGGAAATAGATACTCAGAGAGGACTTGCCCAGGGTCACACGGCTGGTAGGTGAGGCTCAGCTCTCTGATCACAGCTACCTGGTTCCTAAGCCTGTGTGTCTATATCTCCACAATGTGCTGATCTCTAGGGAGATACATCAGGAGACTGGAGGGTGTGAGGAGGGGCGGAGTTCTTGCTATTTTTCTGTCACTCTTGTGTACCCTTGTCGCATGGCATTTGAAAGGCTTGTTGATAACTATATACTTTACTGAGAACAAATGAGAGTAAGAGATAACAGGGAAGGTGTGGCAAAGACATAAATGTGCTTCTTTTTTCATCTCTGAAGGAGGAATAAATCCTTATTCAGTGACTTAGTCCCCTAGCCACTTGCTCTTGTCACATACAGATGGTAGCAGATTCCTCTTCCACGGGAAGGGAGCCTAGTGGTGGGATTGCTCGGCAGTAAACTTGCGGTTAAGTGATCCCTCTTCGGTCCCTCGGAGTCTTGAGTGGAACAGAGTGTATTTTTACATGGAAGAGGCCCTTGGCACAAAGTAGATTTAGTACGACTCCTCTTCTGAAGCTTCAGAACACAACTGTCTGTCCCGAAATATTGCAGGAGGGAGTAAAGGGAGAAGAAAATGAGGACACAGGGCAATGTCAAGTAAGTAATGGGTCCCTGTGCTGTGTAGTTCTGATTTACGCTGCTTGGTAGGGAAGCAGAACCTTAGCAAGCCAAGTTTAGGAATTCAGTTATAAAAAGGTGGTGGGATATTATATCACCCACAGGTAGAGGTTTCCTTTCCCAAAAGGAACAAATCAAAATTCAGATCCAAAATTTCAGCAGGTTGGTATATTTTCCATGGAAGACTGACGTCTCTTAGCCAGGTTAAGTAACTCCTAACTTGGCTTGTATTTTCCATCACTCTTCTGCTTATACTTGAGAGCTTGGAATAAACCAGTCAGCAATTATGCTACAGCTTGACCTAAATCATTTTCTGGAAGGACACTGACACAAAGGGAAACCAATGGCCCAAAGCCGAACTGAGCAAATGATTCACAACATGCTTCTGTCTCTGCCGAAACATGTGGTCCTGATGCTGCTGGGAACCGGGATACAGAATAAGGGTCCTAGCTGGCCCTCAGCCATTCAGAGACACCATAAATGATGTTTTTCTTCTAAGAGTCCACACAGGCTTACATCACTACCAGGATTATGACTAGGGAATGCTCATAGTAGGCAAAACCCAGCAAATTCACTAAATGTACTTGTGTTTCCTATTGATTCCCCCAGATAATTGTGGAAGTATCTCTTTTGCCTCCTGCAGATTATCTTTTTGTATCTTCTGTGTGTATTTCTGGGATGGAGCTGGGAGATTTCAATAGATTTTCAAAGAAATCCATGACCCCTTGGATAGAGAAGTTACAAGTTACATTTTACTCTTTAGAGAACCCATCTGAAGAATGATTTGATATTTTGGCTAGACCAGAAATTGCCTTTTATTGTTTGGTTTTAAAGCAGTTTTCAAGGTGCAGGTGACTTACTCTCTTGAGCAGCAAATGCCTGCCAGATAAGTACAGTGTTGGGATCGGACAGGTCTTATCCCTAGAATCTTCTAATCCACTCTGGATGTGTGCATCAGTCTCCCTGGCCCATGTGTGAGTTGATCTAGACTGAGTGGAAGATGGTGAGCACATTAGCTCAGGTCAGTCACTGCCAGAGGATGATACAGCAAGCAGACCTAAGCAGGTCTATCGCATTCCAGAGCTATTCTTTCTGTTGCCTCTCCTTTGCTTCCTGGTTCATTGAAGACGAGTTTGTTCCATTACTGTTGAACTGGTCTTTACCACTTGTGCCTGAATTCTTTTGCTGAGGGCCTTCTCTTGCTCTGGAACCTATTTTGCTATCTTTGTCATAAGTTGAAAGCATGGAAGGATTAAGTCTCCCACCTCCGGATTCCCCAACTATGACTGCTGAAGTCGATAGATGAATACCCACCCTGTTGCTCTGCAGTGAGTGCTGTGTGTGGTCTACACTGTTTTCTAGCTTCCCGGTGAGGCCGTATCCAGGCTCTAACATTGCTTGCCTCCTTGCTAGCTCATCCTTTCTTGGCTGCCTTAACTTCCTTGTGCCATTTCTCCATCCCCCTGGTGCTTCTTAGGGTATCTCTTGTATTGTTGGCTCACGGCCTGCTTTTGAGGGAAACCCCAAAAGTGTGGCTTCAGCTTCTTGAAACTAGAGATGGAGGGACAGAAGAAATGTGGTATGTGCGGGGGGGGGGGGGGGGGCGGGGCGGGGGCGGTGTGAGATGGGAAGTGTAGGAGAGGGTGATAGTCCAGAACAGGAACTTCCACCATTCCTGTTGATTTCTACTTTTTCATTTGTAAATGTGATAAAATGCACCTACCCAATGTACCTGTTGAAAGTATTAAATCGCATGATGTGTGGAAAGCCAGTGCCTAGAGTGGGTACTCAATAAATGTTGAGCAATTATAGAGTTAAATGGTCATGAACTTTGAGCTTGACATAAATTAAACCCACGGATTTAAATTCTGGATCTGTCACTTACTAGCTATATGAGTTTGGGTAAATTACTCCAAATCTCGATGCTTTTATCTATGCATTGGGTGTAAAGATATGTTCTCTACAAAGCCGTACTGAGGACTGTAGTACTGTGTAAAAAGCAGCTACAGACAGAGCATTGTAAGTTCCCAGACCATGGGAGCACCTTTGCTTCTGCTTTTTCCACTTCTTCAAGGACACAGACAGAGCCTTCTGGGCAGAGTGGATTTCCAGCCTTCTTAGTCTTACTCTAACAGGAATTAAAATCACACTTGCAATTTCTCTGAGTGATTGATAGGCGTTACATGATGATTTTATCACTTGGTAGAGGGTGAAAGTCACTCAATGATTAGCAGGATTCCTCCATTAAAACCCACCACTCAAGACACACTCTAATTACCCACAAATTCCTGTTAGGCTTTATAGTGTAATTGCTATTCATGGCCCAATTAAGGGGCAATTGCCAGCCGAGAAAAAAAAAAGTGCTTTATTGCTTCAATTTTGAAATTCGTGTATCTTGGAGCCTTATTTTACTCTTGGTCTATAGGGTTCCACATAGAATGATGCCCATGCTGCTGCCGTGAGGCTTGTGGGGCTCCCTCCCTGTGTCCAGCCTCCTGCGGGAGAGCTCTGTGGTCACAGCAGAGCTTCCACAGGCTCCGATGGTTTACATTTTAGAAGGCTGGGTGACAGACGGACAAGGGGCTTCCTTTTTCTTTCTTGAAAGAAAATCATCATGTCCTTTTAGAGTTTGAGCTACCAGCGTGGGTGGGGCTCTGCTGGGTTGGAGGCTGGCCCTTCCCCGAGGGAAGGCAGCCTGCCATTGCTTAGGAGAAAAGCAGACACCACCCAGGGGCTGAGAATTCAGGTGGGTCTGGGTTCAAATTCCTGTTTTACCATTTCCTAATAGTATGACCTTTGGCAAGATAGCTCTCAAAATCCCAGTGTCCTCATCTACTATGCATAGGGATGATAATAACACTCACTCTTTACCAAAATTGTAAGACTTAGATGAGATAATACGTGGAAAACACCTGGCACATGATAGGCTCTCAGTAAATACTATCATCACCATCCCCACCACCACCACCAGTACTACTCCTCCAACTTCTACAGGATTGTCCTCCTCTGAACATATAGGTCAGGAAGGGACAGACCTGCTGATAGTGGCAGTGGTACCTAGAAAAGCTTTACAAAGCTCTCCATGTTAAGATGAAGCAAAATTAAATAATGTTCTTTACTGAGTACACCTCAGGGCATTCAATCCTCAAATTTATATTGTATATCTGAAAAAAAGGAGTTTTGAGGCAGCACAGAGCATAGTAGTCAAGGAAAAGACTTTGAAGTCAGAGACATCTGGGTGTAAATACCTGGTTCTGTACTATTGGCACCTTGATCCTCAGTCCCTATAAAATGGGAATAAGAGTCTTCTTCATAGATGTATGTGTGGTGATTAGATGAGATAATTTAATATAATTTAAGCATGCAATAGAAGTTAATTCATCATTATAATTCTTATTTTTATTTTTAAGAAGAGATGGGATCATACTATTTCATGGAAGCTGCCCAGAGCCTCTCTCCTATAAAATTACTGAATCCTAAGAAGAGAACAAATATCTGTCCTGTAGGTTCCTCTCCGAAAACCTTGGTGCTATTATACAAAGTGAGGATAGATGGTGGGCAAGGAAAAACAGATTTCTCCATGTGATTCACACTTTCCAGTGGCTGCATAAGGACCCTGAGGGGGAGGGGCTGTTAGTTTGGTACTAATGATCAATCAGATCTTCATGAGGAAGACACTTTTCTGAGGAGAAGCAGAATGGAATTCCCAAGTAGACAGAGATTTGGGGGAAATTTGGACCATGCCCAAGTAGGGACAGAGTGAAAATTTTGGCCTAATGATCAAACATCCCCCTGATCAACTAGGAACTGTCCCTTTGTCAGAAAGGACCCGGGCTTGCTGAACAGATTTTGTTCTAAGAGGCATCATGTTGGATGCCGTGTCCAACTTCCTGGAGTGGCCTTATCTTCCAGCTGCCATCTTTAGAACGAACCTGAGGAGTGTGGAACAAGCCCTGATCTCCAAACTCTGCCAAGTCTGCAGGGCCATGGCCAAGGGGCTTTAAGCCACCTGCAGGAGAATCCGCCGAGCTTCTGTCCACATGCCCAAAGGAATATGCTTTAGCATTCCTTCATCTTCCCGAAGACAAAACCCAGATCCATAGATCTTACAGTTGAGAAACAGGTGGTTAAACTGCCTTTCCTCTATTTTGCCAGAGAATTCATTTCATGCTGAACAGAATGGATCATTTTGCTGAGAGCTTGGCCTGATGGTTCCCAGGTTCCCATTGGTGAAGCATTACCCATTCACACTCTGGCCCATCTGCTTCCACTGCAAACTCCCCAGAGACTTATGGATATGACACTCATAGATTTTTCCATTTATGTTGCTTCCTCGTGCGTAACAATGATCCACCGGCTTTCATTTCCGTTAATGGTCCTCCGAATGGGGAAAATATTCCCTTGTCATGTCACATGTCGATGCTACTTGATTTCAGAAGTTGAAACATGATGCTGACATAAAAAGGGTCACCCTCCACCATTTTGCAGGTTGGTAGCAAGTCTCCATCCAAAAAGGAGGGTGTCAGAGAAAGGCAGGCTGGGGTAAGATAAAGAGTGAGACCTTTGGAGTCAAATAGGTAAGAATTTGATTTATAGCTCTGCCATTTTCTTGATGTCTGGCCTTGGGAAAGTCATTTAACTGCTTTAAGCCTCAGTTTCCTTGGCAGTTAATGGAACTAGTGCTTACAGATACTTCAAGATCACAGTAAGGCTTGTAATATTATTGTCACTCTCGGTAATAACAAGATCCCTGGGAATTATGAGTCAGATGCTCTATTCCACCCTGGCTTCTCCAGAGCTGAACACATATCTGTAAATGCAAACATCTCCAAATTATAAAGGACACTTAAAATAATCTACTGAACTTATTTGTTTACATCTTTCTCTTTCCTCTAGATTGTGGTTTTCTTACAGGCAGGAGCTATGTCTTATTTTCATTTGTATCCCCACTAATCACTAATCAGTAAACATTTATTGAACTAATGGAAATGCCAGCTGTGTACTGAAGCTCAAACAGGGACGGTGGTCCCTATTGCAGTAAACAGTGCAGCCTTGAATGGATACTGTCTTACGCTGGAAAGGCGGTGATCTCTGGGGAGAATATGATAACCTATTCCAACATAGGCCCTGGGAGAAGGGGCAAAGCAGCTCTGAGAAGGGGGGACCCAATCCAGTGTCTGTTCCTACGGAGATCCAGGACCTCCTCTAGGGTTCAAGGTTTCAGTCTGAGAGAAGGTGAGAGCAGAGCTCCTAGGAGCTGAGCTGGGATAGACAAGATTGCTCATCACTTGGGGAAGGGAAGGAGAGAGAACGGATGAGACCCACGACTATGGATGCAATCTGAGATTGAGCTATTTTGCTGTGGCCCTGGTAGAAGTCTTTTGTTGTTGTTGTTGTTATCTTTTTTTTTTTAACATCTTTATTGGGGTATAATTGCTTTACAATGGTGTGTTAGTTTCTGCTTTATAACAAAGTGAATCAGTTATACATATACATATGTTCCCATATCTCTTCCCTCTTGCGTCTCCCTCCCTCGCACCCTCCCCATCCCAGCCCTCCAGGCGGTCACAAAGCACCGAGCTGATCTCCCTGTGCCATGCGGCTGCTTCCCACTAGCTATCTACCTTACGTTTGTTAGTGTGTATATGTCCATGACTCTCTCTCGCCCTGTCACAGCTCACCCTTCCCCCTCCCCATATCCTCAAGTCCGTTCTCCAGTAGGTCTGTGTCTTTATTCCTGTCTTACCCCTAGGTTCTTCATGACATTTTTTTTCTTCTTAAATTCCATATATATGTGTTAGCATATGGTATTTGTCTTTTTCTTTCTGACTTACTTCACTCTGTATGACAGACTCTAGGTCTATCCACCTCACTACAAATAACTCAATTTCGTTTCTTTTTATGGCTGAGTAATACTCCATTGTATATATGTGCCACATCTTCTTTATCCATTCATCTGATGATGGGCACTTAGGTTGTTTCCATCTCCGGGCTATTGTGAATAGAGCTGCAATGAACATTTTGGTACATGACTCTTATTGAATTTTGGTTTTCTCAGGGTATATGCCCAGTAGTGGGATTGCTGGGTCATATGGTAGTTCTATTTGTAGTTTTTTAAGGAACCTCCATACTGTTCTCCATAGTGGCTGTACCAATTCACATTCCCACCAGCAGTGCAAGAGGGTTCCCTTTTCTCCACACCCTCTCCAGCATTTATTGTTTCTAGATTTTTTGATGATGGCCATTCTGAGTGGTGTGAGATGATATCTCATTGAGGTTTTGATTTGCATTTCTCTAGTGAATAATGATGTTGAGCATTCTTTCATGTGTTTGTTGGCAGTCTGTATATCTTCTTTGGAGAAATGTCTATTTAGGTCTTCTGCTCATTTTTGGATTGGGTTTTTGTTTTTTTTGTTATTGAGCTGCATGAGCTGCTTGTAAATTTTGGAAATTATTCCTTTGTCAGTTGCTTCATTTGCAAATATTTTCTCCCATTCTGAGGGTTGTCTTTTGGTCTTGTTTATGGTTTCCTTTGCTGTGCAAAAGCTCTGAAGTTTCATTAGTTCAAGGTTTCAGTCTGAGAGAAGGTGAGAGCAGAGCTCCTAGGAGCTGAGCTGGGATAGACAAGATTGCTCATCACTTGGGGAAGGGAAGGAGAGAGAACGGATGAGACCCACGACTGTGGATGCAATGTGAGATTGAGCTGTTTTGCTGTGGCCCTTGTAGGAGTCTTGATATAAAATCCTTCACAGCAGAGGAGTTTGCTGATGTTTGCAGATTCTTTTGGAACCTCAGGGGACTCACAGTTCAAGTAGCCACTGTGCTCTGAGCAAGTCCTCAAGATGCTTGGCTGGAGCGAGAGGACAGGAGGCACCTCTGGGCCACAGTGCACACACGTGTACACACACAAGGATGGGAAAGCCACGTGTTCACCTGTGCATCACATTCCAAGGGACAGAATCAAGTGTGTGTGTGACCACAGGCTTCCCACAATTCTCCCCCGTAGCACCCATGCAGAGAAGCTCCCATGGATGACCCCATCACTAAACTGCTGGGCTCCAAATGCATCAGGGTACATGCCTCCGGGATTACTTCCTAATGTCACAGTAGGAGATGGAAAGACCTGAGGGACAGGAGGAGGAAGGGAAATAGAAGTGGGCGGGAAGAGAAAAGAGAGGAAAGGAAAGAAGGAAGGGATCAGCTATGAGTAAAATGACTTCCATGGTGTGTCACGCCCAGCCTTGCCCTAAATAGGTTTCCATTTCCAAAGCCCAATGAAGAGGAATTTATCTTAAGTTCTCGTTAATGCTTTGCACAGGGAGCCCCTGCTGGGAGTGCCTGTTTGCATCCAGAGCCAGCTGCCGTGCAGCTTAATCATGGGAGGATGCTTGGTAATCATGTCATTGCCGTCTTAACCCCCATTAGAGTTGATGGGGATTATTTCTTTGCAGGCACTGAATCACCCGAGGCTGCCGCCTTTCCTCTGATGATGTACACAGCTTTGCCTAGCAAATCATTTTAAATGAGAGATACATTAAGGGCATTGTTGGGAAAGGTGGGCCCCTGGGGAGTTAGCTCAGGCCATGTCCAGAGGCCCTGGCAGGTAGGACCCGGGGCCTGCCATCGCCTCCTTTGTTGCTGCCTCTGGAGCAGCCAGACACTGTCATCCAGTTATTGGGTCACATTCTATACAAGGAAATGAAGGGTAATAAAAATAGCACCTCACATTTGACACAATGTTTTACAATTGCCAAAGTGCTTTTCATACCTGCCATCTGACTTAGTCCTCACAATACTCTTCTCTGGGAAGCAGAAAAATATCCTGTTTGACAGAAAGAAGGCCCACATGGCAGAGTCACCTGCCTGACATCCCGCAGCAGGTTCCCCAAAGCCCTGCCTCCTCGTAGTTTTAAGGGAGGTTGGGGAGAGGCGCGTCCTGTTCCTGTGGCAGGCTCCCTCCATGGCCCAAGCCCCTTTGCCATCCAGAACAATCCACGGCTGTTCATCGCCCCTCGTAAATACCTCTGTCACCATCTGCCCCACCGGTCCCTCCCGTTGTAGACTGCTAGCATCTCCCCCTCGCCCACAACCTTTGACCTCCGCCCACTCCCCACGCCGCACACAGGAGAAAACGAGATGACAGGTGCTTTTCCTAAAACACAAATATGAACATGTCACATTGCTACCCAGATTTCTCCCCTGGCTCCCAAGGACAACGTCCAGGGTTTGGCCAACTCCGCAGATCTGTTACTGGATCTCAGGTGTTGTCATTCATGCCCCCTGAATGCTCTGTGCTTCAGTGCTGCTGACCTATGACCTTTCTGAATGTACCTGGGAGGGCGCGCTCCTCTGGGCCTCACTCATATGCTTGCATTCCTGGCATGATAGTCATTGTAATAACTGTAAGAATAACAACAACAGTAAGTGTAATGAAGAGAAAGATGGTGATAATAATAAGCATATTTTATTGATAGTTGACCATCAGAGTTATTGAACTCACATATCTACTCAAATACAGTCTTCTTCTTATCATCTAGACCTCAGTTCAAACGTTATCTGCTCAGGGAGGCCTTTTCTGACAACCTTCTATAAAATCGTCTGTCCTCCTTCATCTCTCCCTGTCCTGGCTATCCTGTTTGTACTTTGTCACAGCTTATCTCATTTATGCGTCTACATGGTAGTGTCCTGTCCCCAATCCCAATGCCACTAGCAGTGTGAACTCCTTGGGAGCAGGGACAAGCTGTCAGGCTTACTCTCTATGGCCCTGTGCCTAGAACATGCCCGTGGCCATGGTGATGAGTGCCTGTGGACCACTTGGCTAACGAGGAATCTGAGGCTCAAAGAACCTAATTAATTCATCTAAGGTCAACTGGCTACCAAGGGCAGAGCCAAGAGCTGATGCAGGGTTTTCTGACCCTAAAATCAGCTTCCAGTTTCAAGGTCGAGTGGTTCAGATACTTTCTCTAGTGTCCCAGGACTGTATGTCTCAGTATGCGTGTGCACACAGGCTCAGCATCACCAGTAATTAATTACTCCTGTCTTGGCAATACTCTGCCTGGTAACTGCCCATTCATGTATCTCTAGATAATAAGCCACTGACACCAGGGATTCTGTCTTGTTTATTGGGATATCTCTAGTTCTTGGCATCAAGACTAAGCACCACTTTCCTGGGTACTTTTTTTCTTAGTATTACTTTAGACTAGAGCTACTCAAAGGGTGGTCCCTGGACCAGCAGCACCAGCAACCTTGGAAACTTGTTAGAAGTGCCGATTCTTAGACCTCAACCAGACCCACTGAATCAGAAACTCTGGGGGTGGGGCCGGCCATCCAGGGTTTAAAAAGCCATCCAGGTGATTCTGACACATGCCAAACTTTGAGAATCGCTGCTTTAGACTAAGGACTGACGCCTCTAAGTACACTTAACACAACTCTGGCTGAATCCCAGATTCCCTCAGGCCATGGGATGCTGTGGTCTCAGAATGGAAGGCAGTATAAGGTGCAGTCACCCAGCCCCTGCAGGGAAAGTCAGCTCCTGCTTGCCCTGCCTCAGTGGGTGTAGACACACAGGCCCTTCCCTGGGCAGTGTCACACTGACCTTCCGTAAGAACCTCATGCCCAATGGCAGGATCGCGGAGCAAAGGAACTCTCCCTGCCCCCAACACTCCCTCCCACCATCCTCCACACCATCTGCGTCTAGGGCACATCATTCTGCTTCTGCAGAGTTCCGGACACCCGCCTGGACCGTAGCGCCCCCTCGGTGGGCTCTCTGAGACTTGACCTTGTACTCTAAGAAAGCAAAGCTGGCCCCCCTCTGTCAGATGCTGCCAAATGTCCCACTTGGCTTCATTCATCCCTCTGCTCCCTACTAAGCTGGACTGATGCCAACACCCAGCTTGCTGATGCCGGGGAGCTACCACCCTGCTCCCACACAGTCCAAATTGGAATACCGCAGAGAGAGGATGGGACTGGGCCAACGGCTTCCTTCGTGGTCAAGCACCTCAACTCGTTATTTCCCAGAACTCTGTCCCCATTGTGCAGGCCTGGGGGCCAGGTTTTCAGCGGGGGTGAGCGCTTCCCCTGTACCCTTAAGTGCTGCTACAGTCCCGCTCTCAGTGACAAGAAACTCTCTGCCTTCCAGAATGGTTCATTTCATCCTCAGACAGCTCAGGCTATTAGAATGTCCTCATGTGACCACAGTCTACTTCTCTATAACTTCTTCCCACAGCCTCCCTGCCCTGCATGCCACCTCCATGCCCTGCGCCGCTGCCAGTCATTCACTGCTGGCTCCCAAGCTCCCACCATTGCTCTAGGGATGCTTAGAGCATTCTGTGCTTTGATCCTCACTGAATATATTTTATCTTTAATGAAATGGAGGCCTAGAGAATCTGCACTGGTCATACTGGGCTACAGTCAGGCTGCAGTATTTTGAGGCCCGGGCAGTAGATCACAGTGCTGTAAGAGATGGAACAGGTCTCTGAAAATGTGTCGGTGACTGCCTGCAGCTCCCCAGAAGCTTAGCTCTGAGCAAATGAATATTCCTACTTCAGAATAGCTTCATTTTATTTTTAGAACATGCCCTGTGGAATTACAAGCATGGAGGGACATGGGAAAGCATGTGAACCTTCTCAAATCACTGCAGACACATTATGGGGGCATGAGAGAGAAAGCCTGTAAGGGGAGTAAAATGTCAAAGAGTGGAGAAATAAGGAGGGTAAAGCTATTTGCCACGTCCAAGGGGCCCCAGGTCAAGCCCTCTAGTGCTAACCCTTTATCCACGTGTGTGAGCTCCTGCAGTACCAGCCCTGTCTCCTTTGGCCATAAGGGACCACAGTCACCTGAGTAGTACCATGGCGAAGCAATCTGACTGGGCATTACATCAGTAACGTCCTGCCCCATCAGTTCATTAGGTTCAGAGACCATCTTAATTTCCATGGATAATATTGAAGTGTAGCTCCTTAAATACAGTATCTCTGGAAAATCAGTGTGAGTTCTGGAATCAGACAAATCAACATCTAAATCTTGGCCACCCATTGTCTCTAGAACATTGGACAGATTACCTAACCTACTTGAACCTCAAATTTCCCATCTTTAAAATGGATATACAAATATATACCAAAGATCTATTTGGAAGATGAAAAGAAATAACATCTGTAAGGTGATAGCAACTCTTTTCGTTAGTATCACATGGCAGGCTAGACCTTTCCTGGTCTAACCCCTTTTGCCTCCATCTGAAGGATTCTCCATCACTGCCTTCCAGAGTCATGATGCTCTTACCCTATTCTCCAGTCACATGATCTGGATTCAGGGTCCTGCTTCATTTCCTTCTACACTCATTTCCCAGTGTCTGGCCCCAGGTGCATGTTTCCTGCCTCCTTTTGAATCCAGATCAAAGGGTCAAATACCTGGCAGTTCTACCATCTCCACCCAGCACTTTGGGACCCATTCTTGTTTTGTAAACCTAGACTGGGCTCTATCCACCTGCAACTGGGCAGGGCTTGCAATGACCCAAGTGCTATTGAAAAGAGAAAGCTTGAAGGTTTAAAGTAGCAAAAAGTCAGTGGAAAGGGAGCTGAAATGTTTTCCTGTTGTAGGAATATGTATGCCATTAAATTTTAAATCTCAAGAGTGAAGCATGATGCTACTTTGCAAAAGAGGTGGAGAAGCCAGGTTCCCACAACAATTTAGAGTTTGAGTAGACCACCTGGCAGGCGGAAGCTGAGAAGGGAGCTAAGACATCAAAGCCCTCAGTGTAGCAGGAGGGAAAGGAGGGGGTGTCCTTGTGCGGCACAGATCTGAGACTCAAAACAAAACATCCACAGAGAATCCAGGCTAGACCTGGAACCATAACATAAAGAGGATCCTCAGAGGGACCAGAGCAGGGAATGGGCACCACACTTAAGCGCCCAAGAGCTTATTTGGAACAAGAGCTTATCTGCACGTAATTGACTGGGCTTTAGGACTAGAGAGGAATTCTTGCAGCCCAGGTTTCTCCCCTGATTGCCTTTGTGAGCACTCACGTCTCTGCTCCCACAGTGCTATACACCTGTACCATGAAGTATGGGTTCTTGAAGACTTTACATCTTAGCCTGGTCTTTTGATACTGCACCAGGCTGAGATGCCAAAGTCCTAAGACGGGCGATGTGCAGCAGTGCAGTCGAGTCAGAGGGGCTAGGTGTCCAGCGTAATCAGACCTGGGTTTAAGGACAAAGCCCACCACTCACCCGCTGAATGACTGTGCAGTGAGTTCTTAGCATCTACAACCCTGTTTCCTCATTTGTAAAATGAGAAAGGAGCCATACCTATGCTCACAGTGTTAGATCAAATGAGAAAATAAACAAATCACATAACACAGTCTCACATGTAGTGGGGTTATCAGATGCTTGTATCATTAATATATTCCTACCCATAGTTTGGGGATAGGAGTATCAAAGTTATGACGTTTTTTACAGCTATGAGTCATTGGCTAGGGCCCCTCTGCATGAAAAGGCATTGTGCTCAGCTCCATGGACAATAAATAGAACCAAAGCATGATTCACAAGCTCAAGGGATTTATGAATGAATAGGAGAAATAGAAGTAATGGTCATATAAGAAGTAAAATGAGGGGCTTTCCTGGTGGCGCAGTGGTTAAAAATCTGCCTGCCAATGCAGGGGATAAGGGATCGATCCCTGGTCCGGGAAGATCCCACATGTCGTGGAGCAACTAAGCCCGTGCGCCACAACTACTGAGCCTGTGCTCTAGAGCCCTCGAGCCACAACTACTAAGCCCGCGTGCCACAACTACTGAAGCCCGCGTGCCGAGAGCCCGTGCTCCACAAGAGAAGCCACCGCAATGAGAAGCCCGCGTACCGCAATGAAGAGTAGCCCCCACTCGCCGCAACTAGAGAAAGCCCACGCACAGCAACGAAGACCCAACGCAGCCAAAAATAAACAAACAAATAAATAAATTTATAATGACAACAACAACAAAAAGAAATAAAGTGAGACCTAAAGAAAGAAATCTGAACATGCTGTGCCATTGGAGGAGGAAAGGTGACTTGTGTCTGTCCCAGGCAGTATGTTAGAACTTTATAAACCTGTTTTCCGTAATCCTCTGAACTCCATCGTGGGGTAGGTCCACTACTATCCTTATTTAATAGTTGTGAGAAATGAGGCTCAGAAGGGCCAAATGACTTTCCAGGAAGCCCCAGCTAGCAGATGATGAGAGGGATTTTACACCGTTTTACGTTCTCTTTCTGGAATACCTCCTTGACTCTAAGGAAAGAGAACGTAGAGAGGAAAGATGTTTACACTGCCCTTAGGAAAAGAGAGAACTATGTTATGCTGCGACTTTCCATTGGATAATAGGGAAACTATAAATAATTCTTCAAAAGAAAGATGGGACTCATGGGCATTTCTTTTCCTGAAATAACTGTGAAAACACAAGCACAGTTTTTTTCCATCAGCACTGAGTGTGAATAACGTGGGTTGTACTGGCAAAGTAACCCTATGCAGGATCTCTGATGGTTCAATAGGGAAACATCCAATGATGATTAATTGAAAACCAGCCCAGAATATCATGATGAGTCAATGGGCTATGGATCGTTTCCAAACTATGACCTCAGAGGATAGATCATAGATTAAAAATAAAAACATTAAAAATAAATGATTTTTAAAAATTAAAAAACAAAGAAAGGAAACAACTTGGTTGTCAAGCATAGGTGATGCAGCCTTGTAGGTAGACGGTGGAAAGAGAGAACATTTACGTAGCAGCTAATGTGCCAGACGTTTCACTTGGTGCACTCTGGATTTTACGCAAGAGAATATATTGAGATGGGATCATAATTGACCGAGAGGAGGAAAGGTAGTACCGAGAGCCCTTGGTCTTGATGCAGTGAGGATATAACCATGGAGCTGCCAGGAGTCACCATATTGAGAGAGTTTGCATGAAAGGGAAGCCCACACAGAGGAAAGTGGAGCTGAGGAGATGGGATGGAGAGATAGTAAGACTAGGTCCTGATGAAACTCTAATAGCCTCTGATTCCAGATGCATGTGAAGTCAGATCCATCCCTAGATTCTGTGGTTGTGTAAGCCATTGCATCTTCTCTTTGGCTAAGCTAGTTTGAGTCAAAGTTACTATTACTTACCACCAAAGAGTCTTGACTAATATGGAAATGAAGTTATTCTGTATCTCCAGCAATAAGGACAATGCAGGACATATAGTAGATGATCAAAGATATTATCGGAATGAGTGAATAATATGCTTGATCCTTATAAGCAGTGACTCAAGAGATTATTGTTACAGTGACAGAAATAGAAGTAAAACTCATCTCCTGATTTCTAGTTCAGTGCTTCTTCAGCTTCTTTCCATGGACCTTTGCTAATTTGAGGAAAACCTTATGCCTCTAATACATATGGAGGAATGCTTCTTTTTTAAAAATTATCTTTCTGTTTTGCATGATTTAAAAAATTCTACATAAATACTTTTCCATCATAAAAGAGCCACCCACTCTACCGCGTCCTTATTCTATTCTCAATCACAAATTGATATGTACCTAAAAGACCTTCTTCTATGCATTTATATCAAGTTAATTATCAAGTTGATGATAATCTTTGAATTAAAAGTAACATTTTAATTGGCTTCAAAATAACACAAGGAGCATAAGGGTGAGGTTCAGATGAAACAGAATAGACTGTGTTGATAGTTGTTGAAGCAGCATGATGGGTGCATGGGGGTTTGTCACTTTATTCTCTCTACTTTGCATTTGTTTGACATATACAAATAAAATAAAATTATAAAATAAATATGTGTACAGTGTAAAGAAATGAAAAAAAGGAAAGAAAAAATGAGAAAATAGAAACATCATCTATTACCCAGAATTTAATTAAGAGCATGTTCTTATATTGTATGTCCTTCCAAATCTTTACATATGTTTAGACACACACACACACTTACTTGTTATTTTTTTTTTAATTTAACCAAAATTAGATAAAAGTACACTTTTTTTTTTACATTTTTAATTACCTTTTTTTTCTGTTGTTAATGTGTTTATTTTATTATTTGGGAGAAGCAATGTCTACCTTTATGCTTCCATGTCAATATTCAATATTCTTTGTCTTGATAATGTCCATTCCATATCCAAATTTCTGTAACTGTCTTTAATAATTCATTTATTTGTTCATGAGCATCCATTACAGAACCAGGTATTATATCCAGTTCTAATGCCCTTTAAAACTCATGGGAGGGCTTCCCCGGTGGCGCAGTGGTTGAGAGTCCGCCTGCCGATGCAGGGGACGCCGGTTCATGCCCCGGTCCGGGAGGATCCCACATGCCGCGGAGCGTCTAGTCCCGTGAGCCGTGGCCGCTGAGTCTGCGCGTCCGGAGCCTATGCTCCGCGGCAGGAGAGGCCACAGCAGTGAGAGGCCCGTGTACCGCAAAAAAAAACAAAAACCGAAACTCATGGGAGAAAAAAAACCCTAGCTTTATTGTGATTTAATCCACATAACCTATAATTCACCCGTTTAGAACGTACAGTTCAGTCTTTTTAGTATATTCATCGACTTGTACTACCATCACAACAATCTAATATTAGAACATATTATCACCCCCCAAATTAGGAGTCACTCCCCCTTCCCCACTTGCCCCTCCCCAGCCCTCAGCTACATTCTATCTCTATACGTTTGCCTGTTCTGGACATTTCATATAAAAGAAATCATACAATTTGTTGTCTTTCTTAATTGGGCTTTCTTTCACTGGGCATAATGTTTTCAAGGGTTACCCATATTGGAGCATGTGTCCGAACTTCACTCCATTTTATTGCCAAATAACATTCCGTTGTACGGATATAACATGTTTTGTTTATTCATTCATCAGCTTATGGTCATTTGAATTGCTTCTACTTTTTAAGTATTTATGAATAAGGTTGCTATGAAATTTATTGTTCAGGTTTTTCTGTGGATTTGTGTTTTCTTCCAGGTGGAATTGTTGGGACTACGGCAACCCTACATGTAGCATTTTGAGGAATTGCCAAACTGCAGAGTCTAAAGGGATGAAATATATGGTATGTGAATGCTATCTCAGTAAAGCTGTTAAAATGTTGACTATTTTCCTTCCAGGTTTGATAGTTTAGCCTTCCTAGTAAGATTCCCTACTGAGCTATTTACTGAATATTCCAGATGTTCAGCAAGGCCTTTCCACATTGGTTGGTTGGAACTAGAAAGTTTCTTACCCCTGTGTGAGGTCTGACAATTGCTCAGTTTATAGGTAAGGTCTTTGATCATTCTTTGGCTGGCCTTGTGGGGGAATCATTGTATATATGAACAGACAAAGATTCAAATAGAAACCTATGAAACTTACAAATATTTCCGTTGCTTTTTCTTTATGTGACTTCTTCCTCTCTGGTATCTGCCCTGGAAATTCTAGCTGCCTTGGCCTCCATGAATCTCTGTCCTCAATGAAATGAAACCACATCTGTGTTTGGGCTCTCCTTCTCTCCCACTGGAAAACCATTCTCTGGAAAGCAGCTGAGAAATGTAGGGTGATTGTAGGGCTCACCTCCTTTGTTTCTCTTCACTCAGAGATCACAATCATGTCCTACCCGTCGGAAACTATTCTTTCATATAGATTTTGTCCAATTTTCTACTCATTTATGAAAGGAGAGTAATCCAGTATTTACTCAATCTTGGTTAAATATACTCTTTTTTTTTAACATCTTTATTGGACTATAATTGCTTTACAATGGTGTGTTAGTTTCTGCTTTATAACAAAGTGAATCAGTTATACGTATACATATGTTCCCATATATCTTCCCTCTTGTGTCTCCCGCCCTCCCACCCCTCTAGGTGGTCACAAAGCACCAAGCTGATCTCCCTGTGCTATGCGGCTGCTTCCCACTAGCTATCTATTTTACGTTTGGTAGTGTATATACGTCCATGCCACTCTCTCACTTTGTCACAGCTTACCCTTCCCCCTCCCCATATCCTCAAGTCCATGCTCTAGTAGGTCTGTGTCTTTATTACTCTTTAGCCTTTTAGCCCCACCTCCCAAATGGATTTCATGTAAATTTTACTAACAAAACTAATTGTTAATTATTTTCCTTCCATTTCAAATTACCAATAAGATTTCACAAAGTTACTAGAACTTGGATCATTATCATTCATAACCTCTTAACAAAGGAAGGAGCATACTGTGTAGTGACTGGCTTTCATGTGAACATTGAGTTAAGAGGCCTGATCAAACAGTGACAGATCTGCTCTGATTTTTAGATATCCATTTGGGTTTCAGAGTTGCTTGCTTTTACTTAGAAAATAAAGACACAAATTAGAATATTTTCCATGAATTTATTGAGAGAAGATAGAAGTGTATGTTGCTGAAACTGCTAACACTCTCTTGCGAACAAAAGTCATGGCTGTAGGTTAATAGTTTGCACTTCTTTTTAGGGTGAATCTTTTCCCCACAATTACATAATGATAGACTATTTGATCTGGAACCCAGCGTCTGCTGCCAGTGAGCTATATGAGGGTAGGACCACACATTATTCCTCCTTATCTCCCCAGTTCCTGGCTTTGTCCTGGCATAGGGTATGTGTGAAGTTATTCTAAACATTGAATGAATAACTAAGTATTAAGGATGATATACATGCCCCAGACCTGCCTCCAAAATAGTCTCTCAGAGATCACTAGAAAGTTAAAAGTCACATTTTAACAAGCCCTATCTGAGACGAGGAGGAAAAGGCGAAGATGAGGCACAGAGGTATGTGCACCCCAAAGCAACATACAAGTAACTTTCTCAGTCAGTGGTTGGATCAGAGCTGTGATCAGAGCTGTTGTGTTCCTATGAGGCCAGCTCAATGAGACCTAATCAAGGTAGATGGAAGATCAGAAATCCTTTTGCCTCAGAAGTAAAAAGAATTTCTCTGGAAGTAAATACTCCTCCATAATTAACACTCAACATTGCTCTCTATTCTGCTCAAATTGGGCAGAAATATGGATTACAGGAGATTACCCTGGTGGTCTAGTGGTTAGGATTCGTCACTTTCACTGCCATGGCCTGGGTTCAATCCCTGGTTGGGGAACTGAGATCCCGCAAGCCATGTGGCATGGCCAACAAACAAACAAATGCAGATTACAGCACGGGCTGTATAAACAATATCATGGTGAGTTCAACAAATGTGAAATATGGAGCTCCAAGACTGTCCATCTAGAAAAACAATCAAGAAGCTGGCAAAAACTGTCAGAATTAACTTTTATAGAACTCTGGAATCTAGTCAGAAACTTACAATAGCCAAGGAAAAGTTTAATGGAGATAGAAATTGCTTCACTATGGTAAGAGAGAGCTGTGGCATTTTGCATCACCCATCTACCTTTCTCCACTCTCCAGAATGTCAGAAGCCATGAAAAAAGCAGTCTGAACACCTGGTTCATGTTGCAAGTACCATAGGAGCAATAAATATTTTATTATTAAAAAAAGATTTTGGTTTTAGGATTCAACCTGTCTGGCAGCTCCCTTAATGATGGGCACAAAGGCTGACATTGGTTTTGCCTGACTTGGAGCATTCCCAGGGCTGGGCAGCTTTTAGTGAAAGTACTTAAAGGCAAAAGTATTGAGTGCAGCATCTTGGGGCAAGGGAAAACAGCCAGAACAAGCACAATAGACCAAAACTCCTAGGAAAGAAGAGGCTGGGAAATGAGATATATGAGGAGAATAAGGGCTTTAAAAAGCTCCTGTGGACACTGGAGAATCAAGAAGGTCAAACCCGTTCCCACAGATAGATATATTCTTAGTAACTAAGTCTGAAAAGACTAAGTTTTCACCTCTGGCTGATCTTCAGGCTCCACACAGCAGGAAGTGAAGGTTAAGGCAAAGTTGTAAATGTCCTGGCTAAACATTGAAAAAGTGCTCTGACACAGAGCCAATCTACGAAGATTGGGAGAATTTTCTTTTCTTTTCTTGTCTCCAGGAATTTAAGAAAATTCTGTCAAAACACTGGTTGACTTCTAAGTTCATAGAACAGAGATTTCAGTGGCCACATATGGCAGAGAATATAGACTTTAGAAGAATAATTTAGAAGAGTCATTAACAAACAAACAACCCCCATCAAGCAGGAGCACAAACCCAGGGATAGAGAAGAGTATGGTTTCTAGAGTTGCCACAGTAAAATATTCAGAAGACTATTTTCAACAAAAAGTGATAAGGCATGCAGAGAAACAAGGGAATATGTCCCAGCCACAGGGGAAAAAAGATAAATTAATAGAAACCATCCCTGAGAAAGCAGATATTGGACTTACTAGACAAAGACTATATTAACTATGTTCAAAGAGCTGAAGAGGAACATGGACAAAGAATTAAAGGAAACCATGAAAATGATGTCCCATCAAGTAGAGAATATTAATAAAGAGACAGAAATTGTAAAAAGGAACTAAATAGAAATTCTAGAACTGAAAAGTATAATAACTGAAATTAAAAATTCACTAAAGGGGTTCATATCAAATTTGACTATGAAGAAGATAGAATCAGCAAACTTTAAAGATAAGTTAATTGAGATTATCCAATCTGAGGAGCATACGGAAAAAAAAATGAGGAAAATTGTACAGAGGCTAACAGACCTGTAGGACAATGTCAAGCAAATGAACGTATGCATAATGAAAGCCCCAGAGGGAGAGGGTAGAGAGAAAGGGGCAGAAGAATCTTTAAAGAAATATTGGCCAAAATATGATGAAAGACATGAGTGTACATGTTCAAGAAGCTCAAGGAATTGCAAACTAGATGAACCCAAAAATATCCACGATAACAGAAAGTATAGTAAAATTTTCAAAAGCCAAAGATAGAGTTTTGAAAGCAGCAAGAAAGAAGCAACTTGTTATGTTTAAGGGAGCCTCAGTAAGATTAACAGTTAATTTCTCTTCAGAAACCATACAGTCCAGGAGGCAGTGGGATGTTATATTTAAAGTACTTAAATTAAAAACAAAAACAAAAACAAAACCTGTCAACAAAGAATTCTATATCCAGAAAAAAAATCCTCCAAAAATGAAGGAGAGATTAAAATAGTCTCTGATTTTTAAAAAGTGGAGTTCATTACTAGTAGACCTGTCCAACAAAAAATGCTTAAAAAGTCTATTAGACTGAAGTAAAAGGACATTAGACAGTAAGGCAAAGCCATGTGGAGAAACAAAGGATATTGGCAAAGGTAGCTACAGAGGTAAATATAAAAGCCAGTATTTTTGCATTTTAGTTTGCATTTCCTGTTTTTCCTCTCCTATACAATTTAAAGACAAAGGCATAAAACAATAATTATTAATGAGTGTTAATGGACAAATAATGTATATAGATGTAACTGGGACAATAACACATAAAGGGAGGAGGGATAAAGCTGTAAAGGAACAGAGTTTTTGAATATTACTGAAACTAAGTTGGTATAAATTCAAATTTGACTGTTATAAAGTTAGATATTGATTGTAATCTCATGGTAACCACTAAGGGAAAAAAAAACTAAAAATGCACACAAAGAGAAGGAAATCAAAATGATGCACTAGAAAAAATTTATAGATTATTGGGAAAGGCAGTAATGGAGGAACATAGGCATATAAAAAGACATAATACACAAAGAAACAAATAGCAAAACAACAGAAGTCCTTTACCAGTGATTAGTGGTTGGCAGGAGCTGGGAGGAGAGAGGAACGAGAAATGACTACTTAATGGGTATGGGGTTTCCATTTCCTATGATGACAATGTTTTGGAACTAGATAGAGGTGGTAGTTGCACAAACATTGTGATTGTACCAAATGCCACTGAATTATGGACTTTCAAATGGTGAAATTATCTTATGTGAATTTTACTTGACTAAAAAAACCCTGACATGATACTTTTCCCTAACTCATATAGGTTCTAACTTTAAATCTTGAATTCATTTATTTCTGCTTCCATTTGGGCTAAAACATTTTGAAAAGCATAAAATAATCTGCACACATCATATAATCATATATATATATGACTATCTATGTATATATATGCAAATATTAAAATATATTCATAAAACCATTGGGTTGATATCATTTCCTTAATCTTATTCATAAATAAATTACTTCACAGGTACAGCAGCACTCATTTTCCCCAGCATATAAAAGGCACATATATTTTCATACACTATCTTCATTTTTTATGGTTCCTCAGTGTCTACAAGATACAGTTTCTGCTTCTTACTATGCCCTTGAACATCTGGTCTATGCCTTCCCTGGTTGTCACCTGTCATTGATTTATTCATGGTTCTGCTTCATCCCATGACACCACTGTAGTTCCTTAAACATAACGGACTGTGGGCATGCTCATCTCTCTACCTTAAATGCCTATAACCCCTCTAGATCAGGATGGAAACAGCGACGTAGCTGTCAAGATGTGGTTCAAGCCTTGGAGCCTTTGGGAAGACTATTCTGTTCACACGCTATCAGAGGATACACTTCCATTTCCCTATGTTTCCAGCTCCTAGTTATTCAAAGAATGGTTCCTGGACTAGTGTATCAGCACCATGAGAGAGCTTGTTACAAATGCAGAATCTCAGGACCCATCCCAGACCTACTGACTCAGACCCTGCATATTATCGAGTATCCCATCTGATTTGTATGTACATTAAAGTGTGGGAAGCACACAGGCCAGATCTCTATTTTTATATTTACACCATTACATTTTTCTCTTTATTGGTCTGCATGAATTCCCAGACTATTAAGCTCCTTGAGGATGAGAAATCTGTTTTATTTATCAGTGTATCCTCACATGCAGAGTTCTGGGCTCATACCTCCTCAGAAAATATTTTCAGAATTATTAGAGAAAGAATGGTTTCTACAATCCCCTAAGAAGCACTTCTTTTCCCAATTCATTAGTGAATCACTTTTGGGGCTTTGGTGGAGAAAATGCTAGAGTTCAAGCTCAGCTATCTGTAGATTTTCATCCTCAGGTTCTACCCAGCATCATGAAGCTAATAAAGCTAACAGTAATGAGAAGCACATGATGACAGAAGCTAGGCTTCTGCTATCCCAGAGCAGAGGATAATTTGACAATTCAGTGCTGCCTATTAGCCAAAATGCTTCCGTGGCCCATTTCTCATTATGGAAAGTAGCCCTGTGGGGGCATGTCACTGCGCCTGGGTGACAGGGGTCCACGTGGGAAAGTATGGCTCAACGTGTTTGCTGCTAGGCTTGGCAGGCAGTGAGTGACAACAGGTGTTGGGAGGATTCCCCATTTAAAGGCTACCTCAAATCCTAAACACGCTGCTCAAGCCTAAGTAAAGACATTGCTGGAAATGTACTTCCGCTACTCAAGGCTCAGTTCCTTCTCTCCCTTCCTCACTTCTTGACTTTCCTAAAATGTCTGTTATCTCAATTAAAAAGATAATTGAGGCATATCACCTGCCTTCAAAAACACCCTGTGCAGAGATAAAGAAGCTTGTCACAAATAATGGAAATATACTAAGTACTATAGTGGAAGTATATTCAAGGGGGCAGAGAGGTGGCAGTGAATCACCTTTGCAGGGAACGCACTAGAGCTGGGCATTAAATGACCTGTAGAAATGCACTCGGTGGGTGAGTTAGGGAAGGATTCTCTTTTGCAAACAGACAGGACCTGAAATTATACAGTGCATTCTAAAAACTGCAAGTTGTTAAATAATGCTAAAAAGAAAGATAAAAGAAGTGTGGAACAGGAGGATGGAGGCAGGTAGAGGGTAGGCAAGCTCAGGGTTAAGGAAAGCCTCCTGTAACTTACAAAGCTGTTTGGACTATATTCTGTGTGGTGTTCCTCATACTTTTGTGATGTGAAGCACAACAAGAAATAGGATTTGTATCATGATTCAGTAGACAATATGTAGAATTGGAGCAGAAGTTTCATTAAACCTCATTAAGTACCTAAATTCCTGTTATTTCCATTTTACCCTGTTTTATGTTTCAGATATTGGTTATGCTTTAATCTCAGTGTCTGCTCTCAAGAGAACCCGATCTGTGATGGTATCTTTGTCTTGCTCTAGATCTCAAAGGAAAACTTTCAACATTTCATCATTAAATGGGATGTTTGTTATGCATTTTGTAGATTTCCTTGTCAAATTAAGGGAGTCCTATTCACATTTCAGTAAGAGTTTTTAAAATGAATGTTAAATTCCTCAAACATTATTGAGGTGATCATGTCTTTCTTCCCTCTATTAAGTTGTTAACATCTATATTAAATTGTTTGATTTTTCTAATGTTAAAAAAAACCCTTGTATTCAAGGGATAAACTTAATTTGGGCATGATGTACTATACTTTTTATTTTTATGGATTTGGTTTGCTACTTTTTTTTTTTCTTTTTTTTGTGGTACGCGGGCCTCTCACTGTTGTGGCCTCTCTCATTGCGGAGCACAGGCTCCGGACGCGCAGGCTCAGCGGCCATGGCTCACGGGCCCAGCCGCTCGGGGGCACGTGGGATCTTCCCGGACCGGGGCGCGAACCGGTGTCCTCTGCATCGGCAGGCGGACTGTCAACCACTGCGCCACCAGGGAAGCCCGGTTTGCTACTTTTTGTTTAGAATTCTTTAAAATTTACATATAGAAAAATGTACTCTATTTGGTGTACAGCTCCATGAGTATTGATAAATGTATAGAGTCAAGCAGCCATGACCACAAGGCAAAAAATAAGACAATGTTCAAGTTTCCAATTGTCTCATAAATATCATTTTTAAAGTTTCTTTGACTCAGTATTCAACTAAGTTCCATATTTTAAGTTCCTTTCCATCTTTCTCCATCCCCCTTACAATGTACTTGTTGAAGAAACAGGATTATTTATCTTGTAGAGCTTCGTACAAGCTGAATTTTGCTGATTACAGCCCTAAAGTTGTTCTTTAGCATCTGTTATTTAACATAATATGTTGTTCAACATACTGTTCTGTCTTTCATATTTTGCTAAATTGAATCTGGAAGGCTTGATCAGGTTCAGGATTGATCTGAGTGAGGACAAGGGTACTTTGCATATAGATTTGTGTATTTCATCAGGGTATATGGAATATTTGTTTGCCACTTTTTGTGATGTTAGCAGTAGTTAATGACCAGTGCTTCAATATATGAATTCACTATGTGTTACACAGTGATGATGTTCTGATTTTTTCATTTCTTCCTTATGCATTAGCTAGAATACTTCTGTAAAGAGAATCTGCCTCATCTACTCTTTGGTGACATGGGAAGACATGATAACATGCTGAATTCTTTCCCTTTATTTTCAAGTTTCCAGTAGTCACCAAGGTTATTTTTTTTTCAGTATCATATTGCACCTTACAGTTTTATACATATTTTATGTGTTTAAATTCATAGCAGAAATTCGTGCTAGTGACGCTCAAATTGTACTACTTTTGCCAATAACAGCTTACTCGGGTTGACTTCAAATTTGTTTACATATGACCCTCCCAGTTGATAGAGTTCTCGTTGTCCAGTATAAAAAGATATTCCATGATCATCTTACACTGCCCCAGACTTAGAGGCAGTCATTCTTAAAGGAGCTCTGGCTACTTTGGGTACGAAATGGCATTTCAAGACTATAATCTGTGAGCCGTGAGTGTTCCTTGCTATTTGGTTTGTTATATTTTCAAGGCATTTTCAGGGAACAGAGCTAGAAAATACACATAGACACATATGTATGTATTTATGTAGGTAATCTCTGTATATACTTGTGTGTATGTGCATGTATATTTATTTCTATCTACAACCTATCTTATATATCTATTTTGTGTAATAGATATAGAAATTATAGTTTGAATCTCAGTACTCCAGGAAACAGGGATGATTGAATTAGAATATCATATAATTATTCATTCAATGAATCCCAAAATACACATACTCAGTAGTCTCACAGACAAATACAAATAAATAACAGCAACAATATGTTTACTGTAAAAAAAAAAATTGAGATTTTTTTTTTTTTTTGCAGTTTTTCTCTTTGAGAATATATCCCACTAGGATATTAGAGTAAAATGATTGGCGTTTTTGAGTCAGTTGTAACAGTTCCACCCTGAGTGATTAGCCACCAAATAGACAAACATTTAATTTCATTTTTCCATATCACTTCTCTCTTTTTTTTTTTTTTTCAAATTGAGGTATAGTTGTTTTACAATGTGTTAGTTTCTACTGTACAGCGAAGTGAAGGTGAGTCCCCTGGGCTATACAGCATGTTCTCATTACCTAACTATTTTATACATATTAGTGTATATATGTCAATTCCAGTCTCCCAGTTCATCCCACCGTCCCCCCTTTCCCCCCATGGTGTCCGTACATTTGCTCTCTACATCTGTGTCTCTATTTCTGCCTTGCAAACCGGTTCATCAATTTTTCAAGTATCTGATTCCAAAATTAATCTTAGAAAAAAAAGTACATTCAAAGATGTCTAGTTTCTAACTCTGTCCCTCCTTGAATATTTCTGCTTCATCCCCCAACTATATTTAAGCTCACACACACACACGCACACAATTTGGTATTCTCAATTTTCTTGTATAAGTGATAGCAAGCTATACACTCTTCTCCCCTTTATTCTTAGTCAATAAGATATTCTAGAGAACTCCTCAAATTATCAATAAAAGATAGAGATATTCCTCATTACTTTTCACAGCTGCTTAGTACTCCACTGTGGAATACTACAGTTTAGTTTTATTTATTTTTTACGTCTTTATTGGAGTATAATTGATCTACAATGTTGTGTTAGTTTCTGCCCTACAACAAAGTGAATCAGTTATACATATACATATGTTCCCATATCTCTTCCCTCTTGCGTCTCCCTCCCTCCAACCCTCCCTATCCCACCCCTCCAGCTGGTCACAAAGCACCAAGCTGATCTCCCTGTGCTATGCGGCTGCTTCCCACTAGCTATCTACCTTACGTTTGGTAGTGTATATATATCCATGCCTCTCTCTCACTTTGTCACAGCTTACCCTTCCCCCTCCCCATATCCTCAAGTCCATTCTCTAGTAGGTCTGTGTCTTTATTCCTGTCTTACCCCTAGGTTCTTCATGACATTATTTTTTCTTAAATTCCATATATATGTGTTAGCATACGGTATTTGTCTTTCTCTTTCTGACTTACTTCACTCTGTATGAAAGACTCTAGGTCTATCCACCTCATTACAAATAGCTCAATTTCGTTTCTTTTTATGGCTGAGTAATATTCCATTGTATATATGTACCACATCTTCTTTATCCATTCATCCTATGATGAACACATAGGTTGTTTCCATGTCCTGGCTATTGTAAATAGAGCTGCAATGAACATTTTGGTACATGACTCTTTTTGAATTATGGTTTTCTCAGGGTATATGCCCAGTAGTGGGATTGCTGGGTCATATGGTAGTTCTATTTGTAGTTTTTTAAGGAACCTCCATAGTGGCTGTACCAGTTCACATTCCCACCAGCAGTGCAAGACTGTTCCCTTTTCTCCACACCCTCTCCAGCATTTATTGTTTCCAGATTTTTTGATGATGGCCATTCTGACTGGTGTGAGATGATATCTCATTGTAGTTTTGATTTGCATTTCTCTAATGATTAATGATGTTGAGCATTCTTTCATGTGTTTGTTGGCAGTCTGTATATCTTCTTTGGAGAAATGACTGTTTAGGTCTTCTGCCCATTTTTGGATTGGGTTGTTTGTTTTTTTGTTATCAAACTGCATGAGCTGCTTGTAGATTTTGGAGATTAATCCTTTGTCAGTTGCTTCATTTGCAAATATTTTCTCCCATTCTGAGGGTTGTCTCTGGGTCTTGTTTATGGTTTCCTTTGCTGTGCAAAAGCTTTGAAGTTTCATAAGGTCCCATTTGTTTATTTTTGTTTTTATTTCCATTTCTCTAGGAGGTGGGTCGAAAAGGATCTTGCCGTGATTTATATCATAGAGTGTTCTGCCTATGTTTTCCTCTAAGAGTTTGATAGTTTCTGGCCTTACATTTAGGTGTTTAATCCATTTTGAGCTTATTTTTGTGTATGGTGTTAGGGAGTGATCTAATCTCATACTTTTACATGTACCTGTCCAGTTTTCCCAGCACCACTTATTGAAGAGGCTGTCCTTTCTCCACTGTACTTTCCTACCTCCTTTATCAAAGATAAGGTGACCATATGTGCATGGGTTTATCTCTGGGTTTTCTATCCTGTTCCATTGATCTTTCTGTTTTTGTGCCAGTACCATACTGTCTTGATTACTGTAGCTTTGTAGCATAGTCTGAAGTCAGGGAGCCTGATTCCTCCAGCTCCATTTTTCATTCGCAAGATTGCTTTGGCTATTTGGGGTCTTTTGTGTTTCCATACAAATTGTGAAATTTTTTGTTCTAGTTCTGTGAAAAATGCCAATGGTAGTTTGATAGGGATTGCATTGAATCTATAGATTGCTTTGGGTAGTAGAGTCATTTTCACAATATTGATTCTTCCAATCCAAGAACATGGTATATCTCTCCATCTATTTGTATCATCTTTAATTTCTTTTATCAATGTCTTATAATTTTCTGCATACAGGTCTTTTGTCTCCTTAGGTAGGTTTATTCCTACATATTTTATTCTTTTAGTTACAATGGTAAATGGGAGTGTTTTCTTGATTTCACTTTCAGATTTTTCATCATTAGTGTATAGGAATGCCAGAGATTTCTGCGCATTGATTTTGTATCCTGCTACTTTACCAAATTCATTGATTAGCTCTAGTAATTTTCTGGTAGCATCTTTAGGATTCTCTATGTATAGTATCATGTCATCTGCAAACAGTGACAGCTTTACTTCTTCTTTTCCGATTTGGATTCCTTTTATTTCCTTTTCTTCTCTGATTGCTGTGGCTAAAACTTCCAAAACTGTGTTGAATAAGAGTGGTGAGAGTGGACAACCTTGTCTTATTCCTGATCTTAGTGGAAATGCTTTCAGTTTTTCACCATTGAGGACGATGTTGGCTGTGGGTTTGTCATATATGGCCTTTATTATGTTGAGGAAAGTTCCCTCTATGCCTACTTTCTGCAGGGTTTTTATCATAAATGGGTGTTGAATTTTGTCGAAAGTTTTCTCTGCATCTATTGAGATGATCATATGGTTTTGCTCCTTCAATTTGTTAATATGGTGCATCACATTGATTGATTTGCGTATATTGAAGAATCCTTGCATTCCTGGAATAAACCCCACTTGATCATGGTGTATGATCCTTTTAATGTGCTGTTGGATTCTGCTTGCTAGTATTTTGTGGAGGATTTTTGCATCTATGTTCATCATTGATATTGGCCTGTAGTTTTCTTTCTTTGTGACATCCTTGTCTGGTTTTTGTATCAAGGTGATGGTGGCCTCATAGAATGAGTTTGGGAGTGTTCCTCCCTCTGCTATATTTTGGAAGAGTTTGAGAAGGATAGGTGTTAGCTCTTCTCTAAATGTTTGATAGAATTCGCCTGTGAAGCCATCTGGTCCTGGGCTTTTGTTTGTTGGAAGATTTTTGGTTTTTTTTTGCGGTATGCGGGCCTCTCACTGTTGTGGCCTCTCCCGTTGCGGAGCACAGGCTCCGGACGCACAGGCTCAGCGGCCACGGCTCACGGGCCTAGCCGCTCCGCAGCATGTGGGATCTTCCCGGACCGGGGCACGAACCCATGTCCCCTGCATCAGCAGGCGGACTCTCAACCACTGCGCCACCAGGGAAGCCCTGTTGGAAGATTTTTAATCACAGTTTCAATTTCAGTGCTTGTGATTGGTCTGTTCATATTTTCTATTTCTTCCTGATTCAGTCTTGGCAGGTTGTGCCTTTCTAAGAATTTGTCCATTTCTTCCAGGGTGTCCATTTTATTGGCATAGAGTTGCTTGTAGTAATCTCTCATGATCTTTTGTATTTCTGCAGTGTCAGTTGTTACTTCTCCTTTTTCATTTCTAATTCTATTGATTTGAGTCTTCTCCCTTTTTTTCATGGTGAGTCTGGCTAATGGTTTATCAATTTTGTTTATCTTCTCAAAGAACCAGCTTTTAGTTTTATTGATCTTTGCTATCGTTTCCTTCATTTCTTTTTCATTTATTTCTGATCTGATTTTTATGATTTCTTTCCTTCAGCTAACTTTGGGGGTTTTTTTGTTCTTCTTTCTCTAATTGCTTTAGGTGCAAGGTTAGGTTGTTTATTCGAGATGTTCACTGTGGAATACTACAGTTTATTCATCCATTCTCCTATCTGGAGACTGTTGGTCGCCTGCCTTGTTTCTAGTCTGTTGATATTTCAAATATTCCTGCAAAGAATGCTGAGAGCCTATAACTTTTTATATTTTTGTCTGTGCATTTTGGTATCAATTCCTAGAAGTGGAATTGCTGGGTCAAAGGGTAAATGAATATGTAATTTTCCGAGAAATTACCATCTATGCCTGGACTGGGATTGGGGGACTGAGGCAACTAGGGTGCAAAATTTGAAGGTCACTCGCTCACCGGATCTTACAGGTACAAGCCCTGCCCCGAGAGGCACTGCCTCCTGGAGTTTTGTGTCCTAAGCACCTTACTCACCTCAGGGTTGAGCCTTGAAACTGATGCCCATGGAGACAAAGTGCTTGGTCAGTTCATGTAGTTAGTTGGTGACAGAGCTGGAACTAATACAGGTTCTCTAATGCAGGTCTGGGATCCACCTCCCCCCACCCCCGCCCAACACACACATTAGGCTGCCATTACTTTTGCCGCTGCTCCAAGGAAGCACTCTCAAGACAGGGTGGCCAACCCCTTAGCCTGGATAAGACCTTGAGCTTCTATTCTGCCAGACATGGCACAATAACCAGCTAGAGCCCAGTGAGACCTCACCCACAATAAGATAATCACACTGTTCAAATGGGAAAATGTTTACAAGGTGAATCAACAAGTAAACAAGGGAAAAGTTTATCCTTCATCATGAAAATCAAGAAACTTTCTTTAAATGCTAATGAAATTATTAAGAAAAAAGCCATTATCAGCAAACAGTGACTTTGCTGATTTATAAAAGTCTCCTCCCATTGATTGAAACGCATAGAAAATCGTCCAAGGAATGAAGTAGTTTCACCTTTTAAGACAGCACGTGTTTAGGATTTGAAAGAAAGAGTTCTGCATTTCTACTATACACTCTAAAACTTTGGGTTTTCGATAAAACAGGTAGACCCAACACTTCTTATTTATCCAAGAGAAGTGAAAACATATGTTCACACACACATAAAACCTGTACTTAATGTTTACAGCATCTTTTTTCCTAATCATAAAAAGTCTGAAAAAACAAAATGTCCTTCAAGGGGTGACTGGATAAACAAATCATGGTACATAAATACCGTGGACTACTATGCAGGAATAAAAGAGTGAATTATTGATATGCATAACTTAGATAGATCTCGAATGCATTATACTGAGTGAAGGAAATCTAACTCGGAAGACTACATGCTATAGGATTCCATTTATATGACATTGTAGAAAAGGCAAAATTATTCAGGGAGAAAACAAACCAGTGGTTGCCAGGCAGGGGTTTAGTGGAGGGGTTGACAACAAAGAGACATGGGGAATTTTTTGAGGTGATAGAACTGTTTTATATCTTGTTTGTCACTGTAGTTACTGGAATATATTCTTTTGTCAAAAATCATATAATTACACACTAAAAAGGATAAATTTTCTTTCAAAGTACACTTTGATAACTGCTTTTCCATATAACTGGTTTCTTTGTAATCCTAAGTATTTCATTACAATGCATTAAAAAAAATTTTTCTGAGAAGGGGTGTATAAGCTTCATCAGACCATGAAAAGGAGTCCGTGAGGAAAAAACAAAAGATTAAGAACCTCTGTTGTTTGAGGTGTTATCCTCAAACAGATCCTGCCTTTGGTGGATCTGAGCTCCCATCCTGTCAACCCCAAGTGTCAACCAAAAGCTCCACTCACCTCTCAGCTGTTTGTCAGGGAAGCACAGATGGGGGAGGGGACAGGATTTCAGCGTGTGTGCGCGTGACAAGAGCAGAGTCTCTCTGGTCCCTGCCATGTAGTGCCCTGGCTTAACGCCACCCTGCCTCCCACCTGCTCACAGAGCTCTGCCTCCTGGTGGCCTACCTCCTGATTCCTAGGAGGATGTCCATGTAGGGCATTCTGTTCTACACTTCCTGCTCCTATTTTCAGCCAGTGACTTGGTCCAATAACCTTCAATATCTCGTTTGGTCTTTGATGTCATTAAGACAAATCTTTCTACGTGTTCCCAGCCTTTTTATTTGTTGTTAGTGAAAGAATTAGTTTGAAACACCCAACCTGTCATTTCATAATGACGTTTTAAGGAATTGGAGCTATCTGGTATTTTTCTCTTGAGTTAGTCCATGATATTTTATGTAAATGGACTCTTTATAGGAGCAAGGCTGTGTCATCCTTTTAAATGAAAGGACATCAATGATAGAGAATGCAATAACTCTGATGGATTGAATCTCGGATTTGCTGACCTAGTTCTGAATATTCATCCAACTTCATTTCTATTTGATGTTTCAGTCCTGACTAGATACCATGACCCTTCAGAACAAAAATATATATTTAATAGATCATGGTTACAAATCTAAGATTGGACTTTTATATTTTATCTAACAATTATTTCTATGGTGACACCTAATTCTATTCATCTGTGAGGTTCTTAATTACACTTCCTGTCCAATTAAGAAAGAAATAAAGGTAATTCTTTGCCTCACAGGGCTTTTGTAAGCTGTAGAAATATGTTTTTGTGTTGTATAGTAAGGTTGGGAGATTGAAGGAAGACTCTTTATCCAAGCATTCCTAAGACAGCATCATGACAATGAAGATTTAAATACAAAGAAAAATGTTCACATCTATGGTGTTATGTTGAGACTATCACGAGGCAAAGGAAATCAGGAAAAAGGAAACCAAGACCTAGAGGCAGCCAGGAATCTTGAGGAGACAGATTTTCAATCACATTTTGAAGGAGATCCTTCTAGCTGTCACAGTTACCCAAAGACAGCATTGTCTCTGCTGTAGGTGACTCTGAGCTCTTCACCACCCAAGTGCTCTGTCCCAAGCTGCACACACACTTCCTAGTGAGGTCTGAGAGGATGTTCAGTATCATGAGGTACATTGGGCCAGTGACCTCAAGGGACCCCTCCAATGCTAAGAATTTGTGAATCTCTCACCCTGGAATGCTTGATTTTTTTTTAATTGTCTAAAATAATCTAAGTAGATATTAGATGATATCAGATTTTCTTTATTCCCTTCAAAGTACAGAGTTAAGTTAATCATACTACTGAGTTCTTGGTATATTATTTCTGCTGGCCTATGTAAAGCTCTCCTCTTATTTGTTTATTACTTTAATAATTTAATCATTTCCTCTTATTTCCACACAGTCTGCTCTCATTTCTCTCACCTGCGTTAGGCAAAATTCTAATATATTTACCGTATATCTTTCCATTACTATAAAAAACTGTATCCTTGCTAAACAGGCATTTGTTTTACAAAATGTATACTCTTGTTTTACACATATGCATTTTCAATTTACACTAATGATATTGTGTAATATATCTAATTCTGTTTCTAACTTTTCATTAAGCACTCTGTCTTCATTATCCCTCTGTTTCAGCTCTGTTTGGTTCATTGCTTCTGACTAATGTATAGCCCTCCATGATGTGACTCACACCACATTTGACCTAGCCACTCTCTACCTCCACAAATAAATGTCCTTATCTATGTCCTCTTATCTATGTCCTCTTATCTTATCTATGTCCTCTTATCTATGTCCTCTTACGGACTGGTAAATAAAGACTTTGGCATGTGTATTAGTCAAGGTTTCCTGAAAAACAGATCCAATAGAGTGTGTGTGTGTGTATATGTATTAATATATCAAGAAATTTATTGGGACTTCTGTGGTGGTCCAGTGGTAAAGAATCAGCCCCCCAATGCAGGGGACGCAGGTTCAATCCCCAGCGGGGGGACTAAGATCCCACATGCCGCAGGGCAACTAAGCCCGTGGGCCACAACTACTGAGCTCATGCACCTCAGCTAGAGAGCCCACATGCCACAAACTACAGAGCCCACATGCCCTGGAGCCCGCATGCCACAACTAGAGAGAAGCCCATGCACCACAACCAAAGATCCCACATGCCTCAGTGAAGATCCCGCGTACTGCAACTAACACGTGGTGCAGGCAAAAATAAATAAATGTTAAAAAAAAGCCTTAAAAAATTTTTTTTAAAGAAATTTATTATAATGAATTGGTTGGCATGATTATGGAGGCTGAAAAGTCCAAGATTTGCAGGGTGAATCACAAACTGGAAACCCGGGAGAGCTAATGGTGCAGTTCCAGACTAAAAAGCTTCTGGCTTGAGACCCAGGACGAGTTGATGTTCAATTCTAGTCCAAAGGCAGAAAAAAAGCTGATGTTCCAGTTTGAAGGCCAACAGACAAGAAAAATTCTCTCTTACCCCAGGAAAGGGTTAGTTTTTTTTGTTCTATTCAGGCCTTCCATCTGATTGGATGAGGGCCACTCACATTATGGAGGGTAATCTCCTTTATTCAGTATATCAATTTGAATGTTAATCTCATCCACAAATACCCTTACAAACACAGCCAGAATGTTTGACAAATATCTGGGCATCCCATAACCCAGTCAAATTGACACATAAAATTAACTCTCAGGGCATGTAAAACCAGGGGCATAAATGCTGGATCTTGGTACTGCTAGCTTACTCTCCTGGTTGATAGCCCTAGTCTTCTCCCACTCACAGTTAATCAAGGTTCTTACTCCCAGAGTTCTTAATCCCTGTTAATACTTGGCACCATCCAGCTTTCTAATTTTCAAATCTACACGGTTTAAAGAGATAGTCCATTGTTGTTTTAATTTGCATTTTTCATATTACTAATGAGTTTGAACAGCTTGCTATCTGGTGCATGCTATCTGGTTTTTGCTTCTCTAATTGTTGCTTTAATATGCTTAACTTTCTAATGTGTCTAATTTATCACCCCCTTTCACTTGGTATTTATTTGTACTTTCTGATTTTTCTTGTTTAGTCTTGCCCGAGGTCTATCTTGTTAATCTTTTCAAAAAACAAATGTTGGGCTTTTAAAATCTTCTCTATTGCTTTTGTGTTTTATTTCCAAATTCCCCTCATCTAATATTCCTCTTTTTTACCCTCTTTGAGAAGAGTGATGATGGTTTATTCTACATAGGATCCCCCTAAAAGCATAGTAAAGAGTGTGGCACATATTATAGGCACAATATAAGTTTGTCAAATGACTGAATTAAAGAGAAAATACATCATCTTTGAGGTATATTGATTTATTCTCTTTTTTAAAAAAATGAGTTTTCTGCAGAGAAATGAGGGTAGAGTGACATAGGTATGACCAAGGGAGAGAATAGGATGAGTTAAGGGGACAAACAGCTTATATTTAACTTGCCTCTCTACCAAGATTTGATTATATCCACTGGATGCAAACATGCTTAGGAATGTGGGGAGTGAGGAGGGCATTTCTCTCTCCAAATACTATACCAAAGGATCAGCATACAGAGTTTTTTTTATAAAACTATTTTTTAGAGCAGTTTTAGGTTCACAGCAAAATTGAGGGGTAGGTATAGAAATTTCCCACATACCTCCTACCCCACACATGCATAGCCTCCCCCATTATCTATCAATATCTCCCACCAAAGTGATACATTTGTTACAATTATTGAGTCTAGATTGACACATCAATATCACCCGAAGTCCATAGTTTATAGGTCACACATGGTGCACATTTTATGGGTTTGGACAAAAGTATAATGATATATATACATCCTTATGGTATCATAAAGAAGAGTTACACTGCCCTAAAAATCCTCTGTGCTTTGTATATTCATCCCTCCCTCCCCACAACCCCTGGCAAACACTGATATTTTTACTATTCCTATAGTTTTGCCTTTTCCAGAATGTCATATGGTTGGAATCATACAGTAAGTAGCCTTTCAGATTGGCTTCTTTCACTTAGAAATATGCATTTAAGACTCATCCATAGTTTTTGTGGCTTGACAGCGTATTTGTTTTTAGCACTGAATAATATTCCATTGTGGGTATACCACAGTTTATCCATTCACTTAAACTGAAGGACATCTTGGTTGCTTCTAAGTTTTGGTAAATAAGATTAAAGCTGCTATAGATATCCATGTGCAAGTTTTTGCGTGGACATAGATTTTCACCTTCTTTGGGTAAATACCAAGGAGTACAATTGCTAGATCATACAGTAGGAGTATGTTTAGTTTTGTAAGACACTGCCCAATTGTCTTTCAATGTGGCTGTACCATTTTGCATTCCCAGCAGCAATGGATGAGAGTTTCTCTTGTTCCACACCCTCACCAGCATTTGTTGTCAGTATTTTGGATTTGGGTCATCCTAACAAGGGTATAGTGGTATCTTGTTGTTTTAATTGGAATTTCCCTCGTGAAATATGATGTGGAACATCTTTTCAAGTGCTTATTTATTATTTGTATATCAGCTTAACAAATTTGGAAGAGAAAATTCAGGAATTGCTGTTTTACCAAGTGCAGTCTACATCCTATACAATCCTTAAAGCAATGGCTATTTCTTAAAGGTAATTGGAAAGAATAATTAGCTCCATGTTTACATCATCCAAATTTGAATTATTTCACAAAAGCAGGTGATTTATTTTGTAATTTATCAAATTTAAAGCACTCAAAGCATCAAATGTTAAAGCCTTGCCATTTCTAGATATCTGAGCACTCTTTTATACATATTCAAACTTCAGAAGATGTATTGGCTATAGGAATGAATCATAATTGAGATGTTAATTCTTAGAAATCATAATAATTCTTTTACTTTAAAAACTTTGGGAATCAAATGAAATTTGGGAAAATTTTGACAATTTGAGCCCAGTTGCTGTAGTGATTTATCAACACTGTAACAAACTCATCCCTACTTACCTAAGTAATGTGTAAAACTTGGCATTTTTCTTTCTAAATTAATAGGATGGTATTGATACATCACCTGAATGTTGGAATCCAGAGAGCAAATGGGAAGATGATTCAGTAAAAGATAAAGAACAGTAAAACATTTTCCCTATTATGGGGATAATACAACAAGGCATCATTTCCCAGGGAAGGCATATTTTTCATAGTGCTAAACAGGGTGAATGTCTATCAGACCTCATAAGCTGAATGAAAAACTGCTAATACCTCACTTCATCCCTGGCTCTTTACCTGAAAGTCATTGAAAGAGAAAATGAGTTGACCTTCCTGTCTCCACTTCAACACAGACACACAGACACAGACACAGACACAGACACAGACACAGACACACACACACACACACACACACACACACACACACACACACACACACAGAATGGAATATTACTCAGCCATAAAAAAGAATGAAATAATGCTATTTGCAGCAACATGGGTGGACCTAGAGATTGTCATACTGAGTGAAGTAAGTCAGACAGAGAAAGACAAATATCATATGATATCGCTTATATGTGGGATCTAAAACAATGGTAAATGACCTTATTTACAAAACAGAAATAGAGTCACAGATGTAGAAAACAAACTTAAAGTTACCAGGGAGGAAAGAGGGGGAGGGGTAAATTGGGAGATTGGGATTGACATATACACACTTCTATATATAAAATAGATAACTAATAAGGACCTCTTGTATAGCACAGGGAACTCTACTCAATACTCTGTAACGACCTGTATGGGAAAAGAATCTAAAAACGAATCTAAAAAAGAGTTATACATATACACATATTGTATATGTATGTATGTATGTATAACTGATTCACTTGCTGTATACACCTGAAACTAACACATTATATATCAACTATACTCCAATCAAAATTTTAAATAAATAAATAAAAATATATATTATTGAATAGAGGAATTCTCCAAAATGTAAATCAGAATACCAGATATACTGATTATAAAAGTAGTGAGTATCAGAAATCTCAATATCATAAATACTAAAAGGTGGAAACAAAGAGTATCCATGTTGAGAGTGTTCTTGAAAAGTCCTTCCCACCTACAAGGACTTGTGCACAGGTTAAAATGACAAAGCACTTGTGAGTCTTCCTGAATAATGTGAAGTACCCTGTTAGTCATTATCATGGAAATCAAAGAAGCCTGCTTCTCCTTAACCTTTTACTAAATCCTCTTTGTCACATCTCTTGTGATACTGACCACCTGGTTTTCCATACTAAAGCCTCTTTCAGTAGATGGCTTGCACTGTTTTTCAAGAACAGTTTAAAAGCTGAAACACTCCCTCCCATTTTCCTATTCATTGACATGTCACTCTTTCAGAGAGGCTCTCTGGTTTTCAAGATGAATAAAAAGAGTAACCAAGATGCACATTCTTAAAAATAATAATTACAATTAATTTTCTCATTTGAGAGAATCCATGACCCATGGGTGAAATGAAATGAGAAAGGGAATGAGCAGTTCGGAGTCTTAGTGAAAACTTGAGTGATCTACCCCATGAGGTGCTCAAGGGTCCCTAATCCAGCAGAGCAGATGGGGGATCAGAAAAACAAGCACTGCTTAGACCCTTAAGCACTGGAGATTCTGTGCTACCTGAGAATTCTGCTCCTTTGGCTTGTCTGTTTCTTTTTGTGACACTGTGGCTCCAGTGTCCTTCAACAATGTCTTCGGTCCTTTGGTACCTTGGATAAGTGTCTGGTAATCTGTTTGAACTGATGAAGTACAAATAATACTTCAGCACCAGCAAATGAAAGATAGTATTTGGAATGGACAAAGGCAAGCGTTACTACAAACAACTCTTCAGCCTTTAGGGAAGTACTTCAACATTCTGAGCCTCGGTTCCCTGGTGTCTTAAATGAATACATAATACCTTCCTTGTAGATTAGTGTCATTATTATTAAATGGCGATAAAAGAATACCTGGCAGGTCCATCATATAGCATAAATGCTCAGGTGAGGGTCGTATTTCTGCCTTGTAAGCCCCCAGCCTGCCATTGCAGATCTTGCCTGGCCTCAGATCCTGAGAATGCTGCTCTGGGTATTGTCTGTCACTTTCCTGCTTCAAGCTTGTAATTACTCATGGTGTGAATATGCTTCTATTGGGCCACACACCATGGAGATGATGCACTCTTAAAATAGGTTTGGGAGTCACATAGCCTAGAGTTTAAAACCTGGATCCATTCAGTACTAGCTTCATGGCTTTAAGCAAGTGATCTAACCACTCTGAATCTTGTTTTTTTCATATGAAAAAAGAAATAGGTGGACTTGGTATATGGTAAACATCAAATAAATATTGGCTATTTTGCATTATTAGTATGAGAGGTAAATAATTGTTCATTTTTTAAAAGACTTTCTTTTTTAGAGTGGTCTCAGTTTCACTTTAAAAAAATTGAAAGGAAGTTACAGAGAGTTCCCACATACTCCCTGCCCCTGCACAACTGTCCCTTCTCTCAACATCTTGCACCAGAGTGACACATTTGTTACAACCAATGAACCTACACTGATACATCATAATTGCCCAAAGCCCATAGTTTAGAATTGACTCTTGGTGTTGGGTTCTGACTAATACATGATGACATATACCCACCATTGTAGTATCATATAGAAGAGTTTCACTGCCCTAGAAATCCTCTGTGATCTGCATATTCATCTCTCCTTTCCCCCAGGCCCTGGCAACCACTGATCTTTTTACTGTCTCTATAGTTTTGCCTTTTCCAGAGTGTCACGTAGTTGGAACCATGCAGTATGTAGCCTTTTCAGACTGGCTTCTTTGACTTAGCAATATGCATTTAAAGTTCATCCTTATTTTTGGTGGTTTGATAGCTCATTTTTTCAGCACTGAAAAAAATTCCCTTGTCTGGAGGCACCACAGTTTATTCATTCACCTACTTAAGGACATCTTGGTTGTTTCTAAGTTTTGGCAGTTATAAATACAGCTCTATAAAATCCACATGCAGATTTTGAGTGGGTATAAATTTTAACTCCTTTGTGTTATATAAATACCAAGGAGCATGATCGTTGCATGTTAATGGTAAGAGTATGTTTAGTTTTTCAAGAAACTGCAAAACTGTCTTCCAACATGGCTGTACCATTTTGTGTTCCCACCAGCAACGAGTGAGAGTTTCTGTTGCTTCGCATCCTCCCCAGCGTTCCGTGTTGTCAGTGTTTTGGAGATGGGCCATTATAACAGGTATGTTGTGGTATCTCATTGTTGTCTTAATTTACAATTCCCTAATGACATATGATGTTGAACATCTTTTCAAATGCTTATTTACCATCTGTATATCTTCTTTGGTGAGATCTTTGTCAAGGTTTTTGCCCATTTTTAAGTTGGTTCTTCAGAGAGTTTAAGTCACTTGCTGAATTCCATGAAGTTAATACATAACTGAGCCAGGGGTTTAAACTCAAGTCTCTGTGAATCCCAAACCCATTCTAGCAGCACACAGTCTCCATGGTGTGTGGTCCAATAGAAGCACACGTGTACATGCTATGTCAATTATGTATGTATATGTAAGTTCCATGAGGGCAGGGATCTTGCCTTGTTAACTACGATACTCCCAGCACCTAGAGGACTGCCTGGCCAAATGTGCAAGATGTACTTTATATTCTTCTAATAGTTCTTCTAACAGTTTTTTTTTTAGGTGTTAGCCATAGTTGTTCTAGGCTTTTCTACAAATGCTTGCTGAGTAAATGAATGAATACATGGACATATAAATTAAGATATAATTTTGCAAATTACAGTGGCATAGGTGCTAGGTATGCTTCAGAGGGGGACAACAGTCCTATTTGGCCTATGACGGTACTGTGTTGATGTTTCTTCCTTCCCCATGGTATTAAAAGTTACCTTATTGACCATGGAGTGTTCAAATGGGGTATGCAGGTAAGAGGCATTCAGTCATGAAGAAGTCTGACTTTCCAGGGTAATGTGTGCGGGGACAGAAGAAGAGGGAAGGTATTATTATAATGCAAAATAGTCACCAGCTTTTTTCAGAGATCAGCTTAAAAACTCTGTCAGAATGGTTGCTATTTTAGACTATATTGATGGACCTCCAATAACTCTAATTAAGTGTTTTCTTCCCTAAGAAGAAGCAAGTGATCAATGACATTTTTCTAAGGTTTCTTGCGATTGTGTAGCAGAATGCATCTCTCAAATGCTGTAATTTGTGAGGATTCAGTAGAAGAGTTAATGAGGGTTAGGAGGCATGCAAACTGAGTAATCATCATTTCGCTGACAAAAAAAAAGTGTTAACATATCTAAAAAGGCCTAAGGTTAATTGAAATTTGGCAAAATGAAAGCCCTGTTTAGGATATTTTCCTTGCCACCAATTGGAGTACACCAGACTTATTTCTTAAACCCCCTATCAGTGTAACTCTGCTCATTGTGTCCTCCATGCACACGTCTTGGTTTATGTTTCCAAAAATATGCAGGAGATAAAATGGAAGAGGAAGCCAGAAGAGTTCTCTTAAAAACAGTTATAGGACTTAGCATAAATTTTTAGTATAAAATAATACACACTCATAATACAAAATTTGTAAAACACGAAACTTCAGAGAAAAAAGGAAGAAAAATGCAGATCTGTATACCAAAGCCACCAGATGCAAACATTTTTTATATTTTGTATATGCATACTCTTAGCGTATTTTAGATTCTTCTGTATGTACTGTTTTGAATCTTACTTTTATTTTTAACTAACTCAATGGATGGTCATCATGCTTATACATTGTGATGGTTAAATAATACATCAGAAGCAGATTCTAATTTAAGTGATCATTTCCTTATTACTGAGAATTTCTTTTCCACTTTTATTAATGCTTCATTGAACATTTTTGTGACTGTTTGTTTCCAAATTCAGTATAAGGTTCTTACATGACACTCCCACCAGTAGAATATGTAGATCAAAGATTCCAAGCAAATTTAAAACTCTGTTCTCAAATTCCTGAAACTTTTCTTTTCAAAAAGGTTGGACCATGTGCTTTTACCTCCTTTACCAGAAATGCAAATCAGTCCTCTCCAGCCTGAGTCTTTCATGGCATGTATGTCACCACCCTGACCTTGAACTTAGCCCTCTCCACAGTAGATGGGACCTGGGCCAATATAAGAAGAATCTCTCTTATTTTCTGCATTATATTTTTACTCTGAGAAACTCAAAGTGCTTTAGACTTTTGTTCTGAAATGTAAGTGGTGTTGGGACCAGAGGTGATGCCAGGAATGGCTGGAATCACATCACGTGCAAGTCGAAGTCCGGGGGACGAGTATCCAGAAACCATGAGAGAAAATAGGGAGCTCGCAGAAGAAGTCAGTTTCACTGAGACAAGAAGTTGAATGGCCCCTGGAACAAGAAGAGAGTGTGAGATAGAAGATCATGTCGGCCTAAAGGGTTTACGCTCCCATGAGGTCTGGCTGTACTTTCCTCTTATCAGCTTGGGAAATACTGTAAAAGAATGTAGAGGATGTTTGTAGCAAACCTATAACCAACCTAGAGAAATTTAAAATTAGCTTCCCAGGAAAGAGTCAGGGAGGGTGATGTCGTGACATTAAAATAATAAGCATGCCATAAACCATTAACATGCTATGCGGTAGTATTTCTGCATCTGAATGAGCAGACCAGTGCTAATTACAGGGAAGGAGGAACTTACCTGTTGTGATTCCGCAGTGTGTTTGCATGTGTCAGGGACAGTCTGTGTGTCCTGTCATGTACAATAGCCACAGCCACAGAGGAGATGAACGTACTTCTGCGAGAGAAGTTGAGGCAAGGCTGGCTGGTACCTTCCCGTCCCTCTGTTAGCAAGTGATAGAGCTGGGACATGAGCCTGGGGCCACTCTGACCCCAGGGGACATGCTCTTTTCTCTCCTCTATTGGACTTACACATGCTTCTATTTCCATTAAACCTGGAAACAGAAAATGCTTCTGTACTTAGGGTCTTTTTTTACCTTTTAGGCCAAACATATTTTGTAGGGCTTGTTTTTCTCTGGTCAAGGATTGAAACCTATTCCTCACTCACCTTGTCATTTATTCCCTCAACTCACATCTTCCCAGACTTCCTAGCTTTTGAAATTACAGATTTTTGCAGAAGACATACAGATGGCCAAAAGGCAGATAAAAAGATGCTTGATATCGCTAATTATCAGAGAAATGCAAAGGAAAACTACAATGAGGTATCACCTCACACCAGTCAGAATGGCCATCATCAAAATAACTACAAATAATAAATGCTGGAGAGGGTGTGGAGAAAAGAAAACCCTTTTGCTCTGTTGGTGGGAATGTAAATTGATACAGCCACTATGGAGAACAGTAGGGAGGATCCTTAAAAAACTAAAAATAGAACTACCATATGACTCAGCAATCCCACTACTGGGCATATACCCTGAGAAAACTATAATTCAAAAAGAGTCATGTACCACAGTGTTCATTGCAGCTCTATTTACAATAGCCAGGACATGGAAGCAACCTAAGTGTCCATCGACAGATGAATAAATAAAGATGTGGTACATATATACAATGGAATATTACTCATCCATAAAAAAGAAATAATGCCATTTGCAGCAACATGGATGGACCTAGAGTTAATCATACTAAGTGAAGTTAGACAGAGGAAGACAAATATCATATGATATTGCTTATATGTAGAATCTAAAAAATAATGATACAAATGAACTTATATACAAAACAGAAATAGATCCACAGACCTAGAAAACAAACTTATGGTTACCAACGGGGAAAGCGGAGAGAGAGATAAACTAGGAGTTTGGTATTAACACATACACACTACTATGTATAAAATAGATAACCAACAAGGACCTAGTGTATAGCACCGGGAACTCTACTCAGTATTTTTTAATAATCTATAAAGGAAAAGAATCTGAAAAAAAAAAAGATATATATATATGTACAACTGACTCACTTTGCTGGACACTTGAAACTAACACAACATTGTAAATCAATTATACTTCTATAAAAAATAAAAAAGCAATTACAGAATTTGGAGACTAAGATACATAATCACTAAGATAAAAGGCATACTCTTAAAATAGGAGTTTCATGAACCAGGTACACCCTAGGGCAACCTCATGCTGAAAGTGAGAGAAGTAAAGCAGAAGGACGAAGAAGAATAAGTCTTCCAGTTGTGTTTCCTTGTTCAGGCTTCCCCTCCCTGCCCTACAAGTTTCTTCCACTCCCCCAGATCCTGTGGCATGTTTTTCTAGTATCACTACTTAGCCTCATCCATTCATGTACCTGAGTTCAAGGGAACATTCACGTTACTGATTTTTCTTACCATGAAACTTATTTTCAGGTCCAGGTAAATTGATGTTCATCTTCAATTCCCCACATAATCTCCCAGGCACACTCATTCTATTCGATGTGCTCTACAAGACATACAGCTCCACTGTGGGTGAGATGGGTTATAGTTACTGAAATGAAATTTAAAAACCAAGAAGAAAAAAAAAATCTCTGCAGCCCTCGCTCACCCTGTTTCCAAAGGGCCAGATTGCAGTTTATCCTCCAAAGTATTCTCTTAGGCTTTATCTCACCCTGGAGCAAGTCTTAGATGGTGCTGTTCAGAGATACCAGAAAGAAATTGCTATCACTAGTAACATTTTACTTTATTATACTTATGAATTCATTTATTCACTCAATGAACAAACCTTTATTGAGTGACCTTTATGTACTGGGCTGGGCACAGTGCAAACTTAGGGGAAAGATGCAGAATTTGTAAGATACAGATTCTGTCTGTTGTAGGAAGAATGAGAGTAAACAATCATAGAGCAGTGAGATAGAGCTTCTGGTGGCAACCCTAGAAGGGCACCCTCACTCTGCCCAAAGGGTATCAGAAGAGAGTTAGCCAAAGAAGATACTGTTGATTTAGCACTTGCAGAATAAATGGAGAGGACACGTGCAAAAGCGAGTGTGTCTACAGAACCAGGGGAGATGGGGATGCATGATTCTTTTAGTGACAGAGACTGGTGCCAGAGGTTGTGGGAGCAACTGTGGGGAGCAGCACAATGACCCACCGTGCCCCGTGAGGCAGGCCAGGGCCACATCACAGAGGGCATCCTAAGCAGTGGTAAGATCTTAAACTTTACCCCCCTAAAAACTAATAGAGGTGGGGCCATACCAACAGAGCTGCATCACTGATGGCTGTCAGGGATGTATTGTCCCTGGTCCATTATAGGCTCATTGTAGGCAGCCGATGTTAAATTCCAGATCCTGCAAGCTCCAGGAGGGGGCTCTAAATTCCTGGTTTGAAGGAGAAAATAAGAGTTAGGAGAAAAGAGAACCCCTGTTTTGCTGTTTATTAACTGTGAGATTAGATACTCTGTCTACTTATTTGCATAATGAGGGTGAACTGGGCTACCTTCATGGGTAAATATCCTAGTGTATAAATCGCTTTGCTCACCATCTTCGTGGAGATAAAGCTCACTGTGATATTTACCAAGATCCCTTCATTGTTGCCTCATACCCAGGCGTTCCACTTTCACCACCTATGTCAGCTCTGAGCTTCGGAGTTGCAAAAGCCACATCTCTGGCAACAGGCTAAAGATTTAAGAGTCGGAGTCTGAAGGGAAGGCAAGAGTCAACTTTGGTTTGTGTGGGTGCAAGGTCTGTGTCCTTCTATTCCATGTTTTGGGGCACGATGAGAAGCATCCCAGATGGTTTGGGGAAGCCAAGGGTAGAAGGAGCTGGGCTTCTGATTCATTTCCCATGACTGCTGTAATAAATCACCCCAAAGTCAGTGGCCTTAGAAAACTAAAACTAGAACTACCATATGACTCAGCAATCCCACTAGTGGGCATATACCCTGAGAAAACCATAATTCAAAAAGAGTCATATACCAAAATGTTCATTGCAGCACTATTTACAATAGCCAGGACATGGAAGCAATCTAAGTGTCCATTGACAGATGAATGGATAAAGAAGATGTGGCACACATATACAATGGAATATTACTCAGCCATAAAAAAAAGAAATTGAGTTATTTGTAGTGAAGTGGATGGACCTAGAGTCTTTCATACAGAGTGAAGTAAGTCAGGAGAAAAACAAATACCGTATGCTAACACATTTATATGGAATCTAAAAAAAAAAGGTACTGATGAACCTAGTTGCAGGGCAGGAATAAAGAGGTAGACATAGAGAATGGATTTGAGGGCATGGGGTGGGAGGGCGAAGCTGGGGCAAAATGAGAGTGACATTGACATGTATACACTACGGAATGTAAAATAGTTGGCTGGTGGGAAGCAGCAGCATAGCACAGGGAGATCGGCTCGGTGCTTTGGGATGACCTAGAGGGGTGGGATGGGGGCATGGGAGGGAGGCTCAAGAGGGAGGGTGTATGGGGACATGTGTATGCCTGTGGCTGATTCGCTTTGTTGTGCTACAGAAATTAACACAGTATTGTGAAGCAAGTATACTCCAATGAAGATCTATTAAAAAAATACACATTTATTTTCTTACGGTTCTTAGTGGGTCAAAATTAAAGGGATCACGCTTCCTCTGTGGACATCTGTTTCCTTGCCTTTGCCTGATTCTGGAGGCTGTCCATATTCCTTGGCTGGTGTCTTCTTCCACCCTCAAAGCCCATAGCGTAGCATCTTTAAATACTGCTGTCTCTGCTATAGTCATGGCGTTGCCTTCTCTCTTCTGTCTCAGTCGCCAAATGTCCCTCTACTTCCCTCTTATAAGGACACTGTGATCATATTTAGGGCCCAACTGGATAATGCAGGATTACCTCCCCCATCTCAAGGTCCTTAAATTAATCAATATCTACCGAGCTCTTTTTGCAATTTAAGGTAATGTATTCACAAGTTCCAGGGGTTAGGACCTGGACATCTCTGGGGATCACTCTTCAGCCCTCCAGAGTTCCTTTAATGAGTAAATCCTGGGGAACCCTGGTGCAGAGCAGGGACTAGGGTGGGGCGAATGAAGCACTCAGGGCCTGAGACTTAAGGAGTCCGTCACTTTCAGGATTATCCTGGGTGAGGGATCAGCTCCTGAAAATGAGTGTGCCTTTAAATTTTGTGCACTAGATGCCTTGCTCACCTTACCCTAGTCTGGATCCTGTCTTGGAGTGGCAGAACAGAGCTGGAGCAGAAATAGGTGGGGCTATGTCTAGGCAGCAGGCCTGAGACAGTCCAATAGAGTTCCTGCTGGTTCCAGGAGCTGAGATGTGTTTGCCTGAATGACTGTGTGTGTGTGTGTGTGTGTGTGTGTGTGTGTGTGTGTGTGTGTGTGTACATTGAGTAAGAGACAAGGAGAAAGAGATAGAGCAGTAGAATGATCCCCCTTGATCACAAGAGTAAGTAACACCCCTCTCTCGTAACACCCCAGAGTGGACTGGGTTTCATTCAGATGGAGCTAGTCTTGCAGTGGCCTTGCCTATTTGAGAATGGGATCCCAGGCCAGATAGGGAATGAGCTTGTCTGAGTTTGCCAACATGGACACCACCGAGGACCAGATGAACACCCCCTGGAAGGTACATGCAGCAGGGAAAAGTGATGAGAAGATCACTGATTGACATCTATTAAAACAACTCCTGGAGAATGAGGCCTCGAAGAGGAAATGAAATGCAGACATGACACACCGTGGACATACATCCAGAACGTCTTGTCTATGAGTTCCATTGAGCAACGGTGTTCCTTTCCTCCTGGTACCCCACTAGGACCAAAAGCTTTTTGTGTACCATTTGTTCTAGAGCTCCAGTCTCTCTAGGAAGCTCAACGAAGAATAGCTCCTTCCCCAGTCCTGGGCCTGGCTGTCTTCCTCCACACCTCCTCCTTCTCTCCCTCATACACTTCAAGCCGGGAGAACAGTGGCTCATGCTAATTATATAGTAACCGGAGAAGAAAAAAAAAATACAGACTTTTTTTTTTTTCCCAACAGCATCTGGGACTTTCTATTTATTTGTCCGCTATTTATAACTCACTCGGACAAGGAGGTCTTATCTCCTCCCACCACCATTTCCCCAAGTGAAATTTCCCTAGGGTGGATCCAGTTTTATCTAAATTGGTTGGACAGAGGAGAACAGCATATATAATCCATACTGAAAGAGATAAGGTTTTCTCCTTGTATTTGATATAAAAATAACCAACAAGCAAAATGAGCATGATAGGGAAAAATTAATTTACTTCCCTGCCTAATTAGTAGATGCAGGATAAATGTATCTGCTTAGCTCCCTAATTATAATAATACTTAGCAGTTACATGAAACTCTTCATCATCAGAAATACCACCCTCTTCTGGCACTAAATAATTAATCTTCACCACTCCTATGTGAGCATCTTATCTGAGCAAGAGAAGTACCATGAGATTGGAGGAGAGCAGAAGATCAGAGTGAGGTGCTAAGGCCACCCCTTATCGTTAAGGCAGAAGCTGCTCCCTGTGTCCAGGTCCCCTGGCATCAGGACCTGGGGGCTCAGGGACAATCTGTCCACCTCAGACAGCTCAGCGCTCTGCCAGCTACAGCAGGAAGCTCACCACCGAGTCCCAGAGCCTGCGGATTCCAGCCTGCCTGGCTGTGTAGCTAGAATCCTCCTCCCACAGTGAGTGAGGCCACAGTGGATCCAAGCGGAGGGTGCTTCCGGGTGCCACGCTGGAGCAAGGAGCGTTCCCAGATGAGCCCCTCTGGCGCCTTCAGTCTGTTAATGGACTTTCTGCCCAGTTCCTTGTTTGATGTGCTTTTGCTCAGCCCTACTTCTTCCTATTTCCTGTGGTGGGATCCAACTCCTGGCACCTCTTGTGTCAACTCAGAGTTCCTGCTAATGCCTGTGACTCTTACCTTCACCATGTAACAGAAAATTCTTTGCCTCCAAGCCCTGTGGCCTCACAGAACCCGAGCCTTAGATCAGATACCTTCAGCAGATACAATTTCAGCCTCCAGTAGAGTCAGGTTTGCTGCTCCATCCTCCTGAGTTACAAGGGTGTTGCCTACTTGCCATCCTGGGGGTATGGACACAATCTTCTCCCCACCCCCATCTCATGCCTTCTTCACCCTTCTCCTCCCGCTGGGAGCTCTCAGCTTGCCCCTAGCCTGGACCATGCCAGCCAGGGTAGGAGCCTTTGTCCAGGACCAGGACTCAGGTCATAGATGAAGCAGAAGTGTGCCCTGTCTCCCTGCCCCTTACACTTGAAACTTGCCAGCAGCTGCAGAAGCCCCTATTGTCTACAGATATTGGAAAAACATTAGTGTTATGAAAGAAAGAAAAAAAAATCCAATACAATCATCATTCTGTTTGGTGCTTAATAGACCCTCAATGAAGTTTGTTTAAAAACATTTCTTTTATTTATTTATTTATTTTTTTAATCTTTATTGGAGTGTAATTGCTTAACAATGGTGTGTTAATTTCTACTTTATAACAAAGTGAATCAGTTATACATATACATATGTTGCCATATCTCTTCCCTCTTGCGTCTCCCTCCCTCCCACCCTCCCTATCCGACCCCTCTAGGTGGTCACAAAGCACTGAGCTGATCTCCCTCTGCTATGCGGCTGCTTCCCACTAGCAATCTATTTTACGTTTGGTAGTGTATATATGTCCATGCCACTCTCTCACTTTGTCACAGCTTACCCTTCCCCCTCCCCATAGCCTCAAGTCCATTCTCTAGTAGGTCTGTGTCTTTATTCCTGTCTTACCCCTAGGATCTTCATGACATTTTTTTTTCTTAAATTCCATATATATGTGTTAGCATACGGTACTTGTCTTTCTCTTTCTGACTTACTTCACTCTGTATGACAGACTCTAGGTCTATCCACCTCATTACAAATAGCTCAATTTAGTTTCTTTTTATGGCTGAGTAATATTCCATTGTATATATGTGCCACATCTTCTTTATCCATTCATCCAATGATGGACACTTAGGTTGTCTCCATCTCCGGGCTATTGTAAATAGAGCTGCAATGAACATTTTGGTACATGACTCTTTTTGTATTATGGTTTTCTCAGGGTATATGCCCAGTAGTGGGATTGCTGGGTCATATGGTAGTTCTATTTGTAGTTTTTTAAGGAACCTCCACACTGTTCTCCATAGTGGCTGTACCAATTCATATTCCCACCAGCAGTGCAAGAGTGTTCCCTTTTCTCCACACCCTCTCCAGCATTTATTGTTTCTAGATTTTTTGATGATGGCCATTCTGACTGGTGTGAGATGATATCTCATTGTAGTTTTGATTTGTATTTCTCTAATGATTAATGATGTTGAGCATTCTTTCATGTGTCTGTTGGAAATCTGAATATCTTCTTTGGAAGAATGTCTATTTAGGTCTTCTGCCCATTTTTGGATTGGGTTGTTTGTTTTTTCGTTACTGAGCTGTATGAGCTGCTTGTAGATTTTGTAGATTAATCCGTTGTCAGTTGCTTCATTTGCAAATATTTTCTCCCATTCTGAGGGTTGTCTTTTCATCTTGTTTATGGTTTCCTTTGCTGTGCAAAAGCTTTGCAGTTTCATTAGGTCCCATTTGTTTACTCTTGTTTTTATTTCCATTTCTCTAGGAGGTGGGTCAAAAAGGATCTTGCTGTGATTTATGTCATAGAGTGTTCTGCCTATGTTTTCCTATAAGAGTTTGATAGTTTCTGGCCTTACATTTAGGTGTTTAATCCATTTTGAGCTTATTTTTGTGTATGGTGTTAGGGAGTGATCTAATCTCATACTTTTACATGTACCTGTCCAGTTTTCCCAGCACCACTTATTGAACAGGCTGTCCTTTCTCCACTGTACATTCCTACCTCCTTTATCAAAGATAAGTTGACCGTATGTGCATGGGTTTATCTCTGGGTTTTCTATCCTGTTCTATTGATCTATCTTTCTGTTTTTGTGCCAGTACCATAGTGTCTTGATTACTGTAGCTTTGTAGTATAGTCTGAAGTCAGGGAGCCTGATTCCTCCAGCTCCGTTTTTTGTTCTCAAGATTGCTTTGGCTATTCGGGGTCTTTTGTCTTTCCATACAAATTGTGAAATTTTTTGTTCTAGTTCTGTGAAAAATGCCAGTGGTAGTTTGATAGGGATTGCATTGAATCTGTAGATTGCTTTGGGTAGTAGAGTCATTTTCACAATGTTGATTCTTCCAATCCAAGAACATGGTATATCTCTCCATCTATTTGTATCATCTTTAATTTATTTCCTCAGTCCATCTTAAATTTTCTGCATACAGGTCTTTTGTCTCCTTAGGTAGGTTTATTCCTAGATAGTTTTTTTCTTTGTGTTGCAATGGTAAATGGGAGTGTTTCCTTGATTTTACTTTCAGATTTTTCATCATTAGTGTACAGGAATGCCAGAAATTTTTGTGCATTAATTTTGTATCCTGCTACTTTACCAAATTCATTGATTAGCTCTAGTAGTTTTCTGGTAGCATCTGTAGGATTCTCTATGTATAGTATCATATCATCTGCAAACAGTGACAGCTTTACTTCTTCTTTTCCGATTTGGATTCTTTTTATTTCCTTTTCTTCTTTGATTGCTGTGGCTAAAACTTCCAAAACTATGTTGAATAAGAGTGGTGAGAGTGGGCAACCTTGTCTTGTTCCTGATCTTAGTGGAAATGCTTTCAGTTTTTCACCATTGAGCACAGTGTTAGCTGTGGGCTTGTCATATATGGCCTTTATTATGTTGAGGAAAGTTCCCTCTATGCCTACTTTCTGCAGGGTTTTTATCATACATGGGTGTTGAATTTTGTTGAAAGCTTTCTCTGTATCTATTGTGATGCTCATATGGTTTTTCTCCTTCAATTTGTTAATATGGTGTATCACATTGATTGATTTGCGTATATTGAAGAACCCTTGCATTCCTGGAATAAACTCCAATTGATCATGGTGTATGATCCTTTTAATGTGCTGTTGGATTCTGTTTGCTAGTATTTTGTTGAGGATTTTTGCATCTATGTTCATCATTGATAAAGGCCTGTAGTTTTCTTTCTTTGTGACACCCTTGTCTGGTTTTGGTACCAGGGTGATGGTGGCCTCGTAGAATGAGTTTGGGAGTGTTCCACCCTCAGCTATATTTTGGAGAGTTTGAGAAGGATAGATGTTAGCTCTTTTCTAAATGTTTGTAGAATTCGCCTGTGAAGCCATCTGGTCCTGGGCTTTTGTTTGTTGGAAGATTTGTAACCACAGTTTCAGTTTCAGTGCTTGTGATTGGTCTGTTCATATTTTCTGTTTCTTCCTGATTTAGTCTTGGCAGGTTGTGCATTTCTAAGAATTTGTCCATTTCTTCCAGGTTGTCCATTTTATTGGCATAGAGTTGCTTGTAGTAATCTCTCATGATCTCTTTTATTTCTGCAGTGTCAGTTGTTACCTCTCCTTTTTCATTTCTAATTCTGTTGATTTGAGTCTTCTCCCTTTTTTTCTTGATGAGTCTGGCTAACGGTTTATTAATTTTGTTTATCTTCTCAAAGAACCAGCTTTTAGTTTTATTGATCTTTGCTATCATTTCCTTCATTTCTTTTTCATTTATTTCTGATCTGATCTTTATGATTTCTTTCCTTCTGCTAACTTTGGGGTTTTTTTGTTCTTCTTTCTCTAATTGCTTTAGGTGCAAGGTTAGGTTGTTTATTCGAGATGTTTTCTGTTTCTTAAGGTAGGATTGTATTGTTATAAATTTCCCTCTTAGAACTGCTTTTGCTGCATCCCATAGGTTTTGGGTCATCGTGTCTCCATTGTCATTTGATTCTAGGCATTTTTTAATTTCCTCTTTGATTTCTTCAGTGATCACTTCGTTATTAAGTAGTGTATTGTTTAGCCTCCACGTGTTTGTATTTTTTACAGATCTTTTCCTGAAATTGATATGTAGTCTCATCGCGTTGTGGTTGGAAAAGATACTTGATACAATTTCAATTTTCTTAAATTTATCAAGGCCTGATTTGTGACCCAAGATATGATCTATCCCGGAGAATGTTCCATGAGCACTAGAGCAAAATGTGTATTCTGTTGTTATTGGATGGAGTGTCCTATAAATATCAATTAAGTCCATCTTGTTTAATGTATCATTTAAAAGTTGTGTTTCCTTATTTATTTTCATTTTGCATGATCTGTCCATTGGTGACAGTGGGGTGTTAAAGTCCCCTACTATGAATGTGTTACTGTCGATTTCCCCTTTTATGGCTGTTAGTATTTGCCTTATGTATTGAGGTGCTCCTATGTTGGGTGCATAAATATTTACAATTGTTATATCTTCTTCTTGGATCGATCCCTTGATCATTGTGTAGTGTCCTTCTTTGTCTCTTGTAATAGTCTTTATTTTAAAGTCTATTTTGTCTAATATGAGAATTGCTATTCCAGCTTTCTTTTGGTTTCCATTTGCATGGAATATCTTTTTCCATCCCCTTACTTTCAGTCTGTATGTGTCTCTAGGTCTGAAGTGGGTCTCTTGTAGACAGCATATATATGGGTCTTGTTTTTGTATCCATTCATCCAGTCTGTGTCTTTTGGTGGGAGCATTTAATCGATTTACTTTTAAGGTAATTATCAATATGTATGTTCTTATTCCCATTTTCTTAATTGCTTTGGGTTTATTATCGGTCTTTTCCTTCTCTTGTGTTTCTTGCCTAGAGAAGATCCTTTAGCATTTGTTGTAAAGCTGGTTTGGTGGTGCTGAACTCTCTCAGCTTTTGCTTGTCTGTAAAGGTTTTAATTTCTCCATCAAATCTGAACGAGATCCTTGCTGGGTAGAGTTATCTTGGTTGTAGGTGTTTCTCCGTCACTTTAAATATGTCCTGCCAGTCCCTTCTGGCTTGCAGAGTTTCTGCTGAAAGATAGCTGTTAACCCTATGGGGATTTCCTTGTGTGTTATTTGTTGTTTTTCCCTTGCTGCTTTTAATATGTTTTCTTTGTATTTACTTTTTGACAGTTCAATTAATATGTGTCTTGGCATGTTTCTCCTTGGATTTATCCTGTATGGGACTCTCTGTGCTTCCTGGACTTGATTAACTATATCCTTTCCCATATTAGGGAAGTTTTCAACTATAATCTCTTCTAATATTTTCTCGGTCCCTTTCTTTATCTCTTCTTCTGGAACCCCTATAATTCGAATGTTGGTGCGTTTAATGTGTCCCGGAGCTCTCTGAGGCTGTCCTCAGTTAATTTCATTCTTTTTTCTTTATTCTGCTCTGCAGTAGTTATTTCCACTATTTTATCTTCCAGGTCACTTATCCGTTCTTCTGCTTCAGTTTTTCTGGTATTGATCCCTTCTACAGTATTTTTTATTTCATTTATTGCGTTGTTCATCATTGCTTGTTTCATCTTTAGTTCTTATAGGTCCTTGTTAAATGTTTCTTGCATTTTCTCTATTCTATTTCCAAGATTTTGGATCATCTTTACTATCATTATTCTGAATTCTTTTTCAGGTAGACTGCCTATTTCCTCTTCATTTGTTAGGTCTGGTGGGTTTTTATCTTGCTCCGTCATCTGCTGTGTGTTTCTCTGTCTTCTCACGTTGCTTATCTTACTGTGTTTGGGGCCTCCTTTTTGCAGGCTTCAGGTTCATAGGTCCCGTTGTTTTTGGTGTCTGTCCCCAGTGGCTAAAGTTGGTTCAGTGGGTTGTGTAGGCTTCCTTGTGGAGGGGACTAGTGCCTGTGTTCTGCTGGATGAGGTTGGATTAAAAAACTACATTTCAGCTGATTTTCTAAGGCCTTATTTTTTGTGACTTTCAGAAAAAAGGAAATACATAGCCAAGTGATGAAGAGTATCTACAACTGTGAGATCTTGCCTTTATCTTGTAGACAGGGGTGGGGAAAGGGAGACCAAGAAAAACAATCATTACTTAAATTGCATCTTCACTGTGTTTTTGTTTTTTTCCTTTTATAAACATAATAGGCCATAAATATCACTTACATTTAAAATTTGTTAAAGCTCGAAGCTACTATAATGAGATAAGAATTATAAGTTCTAATTATGTGCTTTGAGGCAATGTAATTATGCAGTGGTTTTGGGGGAAAAAAATGAACGCAGGATAACAGTCTCCTTCTTTCTCGTTTTCTTAATTTTGGGCTTTATCCGTAACCAAGGAAGAAGATCTGACTCCTACCAATTATTCCTCCACAGTTCAGCTAACAGTGTATTTCTGGTTCAATCATATGGATACAGAAATGGGAGGAGGCAAAGACATGAACACATTTGCTACATCTTCTCACAATGTGACTGTGAGGTGGTAACTCTTAATGCCATTCTCAAATCAGAAATCTGACTCCATAGGTTCCGTCTGATGTCAAATGCCACTATCTATTTCTGTTTGTCACACAGTGGGCTAGTTCAGAGCATCATTCAGGGTGGGGAAGGTGACAGTAGAAGGTTCTGACAAAGGAAAGACTGAGCAGGGCATGATGCTGCCAAGAAATCACTGAGGCACCAGCATGTGGGAGGGTCATCCTCGTTCTTCAAGGAACCCAGGTCTGCAATGAGAGTGAAAGCTTTAGGAGGTCAGGTTTCCATCTGATACTGAAAGGAAACTGCTGAACCATCGGAGCTCTTGCTCTGGACTAGGGAGTTTTCTGGAGATGAATAAGCAAAGGAAAGGAATAGACTCCTCAGGGATGTAGTGGAAGAAATACAATCTGCAATCAGATAACCGCTTCTCTTGAGGTCATTTCCAACTCTGAGGTGCTCTGACTCTGTATTTGAACTCTCTGTGTCTCAAGGTCCTCATCCCCAAAGAGAGAGAAGTTGGATTAAAGCCTAAACAAATGCTTTCAGTTTCATAGATGTGTGTACGTGTGTGTCCTTAAATGCAACCTACGCTTAAGTCAAACTTGTGAAGACTCCACATTGCACAGCTGTATTCAGCATGCTAACTACATTTTTCGGAAGAAAGAATAAAGAGATTATATTTCCTGACCCATGATTGGTTGATTAATAAAAACAATGGGGGAGAACAGAATTGTTATCCTACTTAGACTGATAGAAAATGACAGTGAGGGACGATGATCACAGCTGGGTGGCCAGAGTTTTACTCAGAGGATGCCTATCTTATTTTCATAATAAAAACAGCCAACATATAATGTAACTTGTGCCTTCTGCTTTCCAAGTATATTCTATGCATTTCCCATCTTTAATCTGCATGACAAATTATTATTATTGATTATCCTTCCCATTACACAGAAGGAGAGAATGAAGCTCAGATAAGATGGGTGGTGTACCCCAAATTCCCAGTCTGGTTCTGAAGCCCCTGCATTCTCCACTGCACCCTCTGCCCAAGCATAATCAGAGAAACCAAAACTCAAAGAGTTAAAACATGATCCAGTCTCATAAATTCATAAGAAATTATTTGTAAGTAATGTGGGCCTATAGGGGAGGCGGCACAAGCCCTCTGCCGTCTCTGAGTCCGTGGTGTTCCGTGTGGCTTGGACATGGGAGCCCATGGCTTTGTAGGCTGCCTTTGCTAGTGATCGTGCCGCAGAGCACCCGCTAGAAATTACGCCAATCGCACTTCACACCCAGACCCCCTGTAAAGAAACCTCCACCTGGGTTCTTCCCACACAGCTTCCTTACTCATCCACAAAACCAGCTTCTCTGAGATCCCCAGCACCACTATCTGTCCTCGGCTACAGCACCTTCAAAGGTTAAAGACAAACACATTCTCTTTTTCAGAAAATTAATTCTGCTTCACACTGACATATGCTGTATTGACAAAGGACCGCAGGCCTTTCTCTCCCCCAAATTTTCAGAACAGAAGGTCTCTGTCCAAAATAGAAGTGTATGTTACACTGTTCCCATAAAGTAAGGAGACAAGAAGAGTCTCAGAGCCACAAACATTCTATTTCCAAGTTCAGAGCAAACAAAAAATATGTCAGCCCAGAGGGGATGAATTTGGAGGGAAGGGGGAGCGAGACATGCAAACTTTATTCTATGTTTAAATCCTAACATATGGGCCATTCCTAGTTTGGTATGACAAATACTGACTTCCATGTTTTGTAATTAATGATATAAAAAGAGGAGCTAAGCTACATTTGAAGGTCCCAGTAGGCTGTCCCCCTACCAGTAGTGTGGAGACCCTGTGCCATCTTGCAGGTTAGATTTGAGGAAGTCAGTTGACATTGCCCTGTTTGAGAACAGAGTGCAGATGCGAATCTGGACCAGGGTACTTATTTCTCCTGATAAATCTCATTTTCTGGGATCAACTTTTAGCAACTTATTGTATCCCTAAGATGCAACCTTCCAGGATCCAGGGTTGTTGGGAGGCCCCTTGAAGGTGCTGGGCTGATGGACGGATGTTTCTGAAGGCTAGTGATGGGGATGTGCCGCCTGAGCCCTAGTCAAGGAGAGCAGCGCTCTGTATGGGCCAAACTCAGGTCTCAGTAGATCTCTGGGTCATTCCCATTTGTCAGGCTAATTGGAAAAGCACTTGAGAGGTCAAATGAAATAAATGCTCTACCTCTTTCCCATGAATGGAAGTGGGCCAGTTCTCACAGTCCATGTACATGGTGCTACTAACACCAGGACCCATGTCCCTGGACCCCAGAGTGTAGCCCTTCTCTGTGCCCAAGCTGCATCCCTATTCCTCACCTTGGCTAGCCTTTGACCTAGATCATGTTCCTAATTACGACTGCAGACTATAATTCTACAGTGATTCCCGGCTGCTCCAAAATTCCACAGCTAGATCTTTCATCCCAGAATGCTCATTTAGCAGTTCACCAACTGAGCTGTAGGAAACGTGTAGCTTCCTTTTTTATTTTTTTCTCTAATGAGACATGATGCATCAGTAGCTTGGAGTTGAAAATGGAATAATCCACTCAGGGCTACCCACCAGCCTTGCTCAGAGTTCTGTCTAGGTTTCCAAAGTTTTGCATATGTCAGGATTTTCAGGTGGTGTGGGAAATAACTTGTTTAGGTCCTTGTTTACCATGCTGCCTATGCTCAGACTTCATGGCTCGCATTGGGTTTGGGGGTCTCAGTCCACACAGATGAGAACAGTCTCTGGTTTCCCATCCTCAGGCTCCTGGCTGTGCAGCTCTCCCTTAGCTCACTCAGGCACCTTCTTATGATACCGGAGACTTAGTGCCTGTAACCACATCACCTTGGACTTGAGAAACCATCCTTTCCCCAAGGCCATGTTACTCCTGGTGCAGAGGGATGCTTTCCTTCTCTGGAAGCCTCCTGTGCTAGAAAAACTCTGAGCCCCTTTCAGGGCTGTGTGCAACTGACATGCCTGCAGCCATTTCCATTCTGAATTTTGATCACTTCCCCTGGGCTCCGTCTGAGGAAAGAGGCATAGTGTCACTTTGAATTTTATTTTGCATTCTATCAAAAGTAGCAGTTTACCCAAAAGTTTAGCTCAATACTCATTCCCCCACCAACATCTACTTTGCTCTGGCAAGTGGATTCCCTTTTTTACTGTATCTTTCAAATTATTGTTTCTAAAGGCATTCCAACAAATTTTAGTATTTAAATTTTCTTTCTGCTAGGACTTGGACAATTCATATATGAAATAAAGAATTCATGAGTGGAGTGTGTGTGTGTGTGTGTGTGTGTGTGTGTGTGTGTGTGTGTATACTCATGAGAATGCATGTTTTATAATTTACTAATTAAATCTTTTTTCTACCTCAACCGATCTTTTAAATATGATCATGTGATTGCTTGCCTTTATTTTATTAATGTGGTAAATTACAGTAATTGATTTTCAAATGTTTAATCAAACTTTAATTCCTGGAATTAAAAAAAAAAAGAACTTTGTTAAAAGAGTACATTTGCTTTTCTGTAACTCTGGATTTGGTTTAATAATGAGTGTTCAGGAATTTGGCTCCTATGTTCGTCAAGAGATTGCCCTTCCTTGCAGACCCCTTGTAAGCTTTTGCTATCGTTATACTGATCTCATAAAATGAACTAGGCAGAATTCCCTCTTATTCTATTATCTGGACAAGTTCATTAACATCTGTATCTTTTCTTTCACAAATATTTGGTAGAGTTCACTGGTCAAAGCCTTTCAGCCTGCAGTTGTTCTTGTGGTTGGGCTGTTGTCTGGTGGGAAGTATATCTTCTAGAGTTTTAATTTCTTTAATAGATCTAGGAATTGGCAGATTATTTATGTCTCTTTGTGTCAAGTTTGGTTAAGTAGTATTCTCTAGGAACTTATCTCACCAAAATTTTCAAAATTATAGTGTCCTCTTATTATCTTTTAAAACTGGCGACGGATTCTTTTGGGATGGTTTTCATTTCTAACAGTGGAGTTTATGCCATCTAAACTTTTTTTTTTTTTTTTTTTTTTTGCGGTATGCGGGCCTCTCACTGTTGTGGCCTCTCCCGTTGCGGAGCACAGGCTCCGGTCGGGCAGGCTCAGCTGCCATGGCTCACGGGCCCAGCTGCTCCGCAGCATGTGGGATATTCCCGGACCAGGGCACGAACCCGTGTCCCCTGCATCGGCAGGCGGACTCTCAACAACTGCGACACCAGGGAAGCCCCCATTGATCCATTTTTGCTTGTTCATTGCTTCCAGTAGTTTATCAATTACATTAGTCTTTTTTTTTTTTACATCTTTATTGGAGTATAATTGCTTTACAATGGTGTGTTAGTTTCTGCTTTATAACAAGGTAAATCAGTTATACATATACATATGTTACCATATCTCTACCCTCTTGCGTCTCCCTCCCTCCCCCCCCCCCTCCCTATCCCACCCCTCCAGGTGGTCACAAAGCCCCGAGCTGATCTCCCTGTTCTATGCGGCTGCTTCCCACTAGCTATCTATTTTACGTTTGGTAGTGTATATATGTCCATGCCACTCTCTCACTTTGTCACAGCTTACCCTTCCCCCTCCCCATAGCCTCAAGTCCATTCTCTAGTAGGTCTGTGTCTTTATTCCTGTCTTACCCTTAAGTTCTTCATGACATTTTTTTTCTTAAATTCCATATATATGTGTTAGCATACGGTATTTGTCTTTCTCTTTCTGACTTACTTCACTCTGTATGACAGACTCTAGGTCCATCCACCTCATTACAAATAGCTCAATTTCGTTTCTTTTTATGGCTGAGTAATATTCCATTGTATATATGTGCCACATCTTCTTTATCCATTCATCCGATGATGGACACTTAGGTTGTTTCCATCTCCGGGCTATTTTAAATACAGCTGCAGTGAACATTTTGGTACATGACTCTTTTTGAATTATGGTTTTCTCAGGGTATATGCCCAGTAGTGGGATTGCTGGGTCATATGGTAGTTCTATTTGTAGTTTTTTAAGGAACCTCAATACTGTTCTTCATAGTGGCTGTACCAATTCACATTCCCATCAGCAGTGCAAGAGTGCTCCCTTTTCTCCACACCCTCTCCAGCATTTATTGTTTCTAGACTTTTTGATGATGGCCATTCTGACTGGTGTGAGATGATATCTCATTGTAGTTTTGATTTGCATTTCTCTAATGATTAATGATGTTGAGCATTCTTTCATGTGTTTGTTGGCAGTCTGTATATCTTCCTTGGAGAAATGTCTATTTTGGTGTTCTGCCCATTTTTGGATTGGGTTGTTTTTTCTTTTGTTATTGAGTTGCATGAGCTGCTTATAAATTTTGGAGATCAATCCTTTGTCAGTTGCTTCATTTGCAGATATTTTCTCCCATTCTGAGGGTTGTCTTTTGGTCTTGTTTATGGTTTCCTTTGCTGTGCAAAAGCTTTGCAGTTTCATTAGGTCCCATTTGTTTATTTTTGTTTTTATTTCCATTTCTCTAGGAGGTGGGTCAAAAAGGATCTTGCTGTGATTTATGTCATAGAGTGTTCTGCCTATGTTTTCCTCTAAGAGTTTGATAGTTTCTGGCCTTACATTCAGGTCTTTAATACATTTTCAGCTTATTTTTGTGTGTGGTGTTAGGGAGTGATCTAATCTCATACTTTTACATGTACCTGTCCAGTTTTCCCAGCACCACTTATTGAAGAGGCTGTCCTTTCTCCACTGTACATTCCTGCCTCCTTTATCAAAGATAAGGTGACCATATGTGCGTGGGTTTATCTCTGGACTTTCTATCCTGTTCCATTGATCTATCTTTCTGTTTTTGTGCCAGTACCATACGGTCTTGATTACTGTAGCTTTGTAGTATAGTCTAAAGTCAGGGAGCCTATTTCCTCCAGTTCTGTTTTTCTTTCTCAGGATTGCTTTGGCTATTTGGGGTCTTTTGTGTTTCCATATAAATTGTGAAATTTTTTGTTCTACTTCTGTGAAAACTGCCAGTGGTAGTTTGATAGGGATTGCATTGAATCTGTAGATTGCTTTGGGTAGTAGAGTCATTTTCACAATATTGATTCTTCCAATCCAAGAACATGGTATATCTCTCCATCTATTTGTATCATCTTTAATTTCTTTCATCAGTGTCTTATAATTTTCTGCATACAGGTCTTTTGTCTCCTTAGGTAGGTTTATTCCTAGATATTTTATTCTTTTTGTTGTAATGGTAAATGGGAGTGTTTTCTTGATTTCACTTTCAGATTTTTCATCATTAGTATATAGGAATGCCAGAGATTATTGTGCATTAATTTTGTATCCTGGCACTTTACCAAATTCATTGATTAGCTCTAGTAGTTTTCTGGTAGCATCTTTAGGATTCTCTATGTATAGGATCATGTCATCTGCAAACAGTGACAGCTTTACTTCTTCTTTTCCGATTTGGATTCCTTTTATTTCCTTTTCTTCTCTGATTGCTGTGGCTAAAACGTCCAAAACTATGTTGAATAAGAGTGGTGAGAGTGGGCAACCTTGTCTTGTTCCTGATCTTAGTGGAAATGCTTTCAGTTTTTCACCATTGAAGATGATGTTTGCTGTGGGCTTGTCATATATGGCCTTTATTATGTTGAGGAAAGTTCCCTCTATGTCTACTTTCTGCAGGGTTTTTATCATAAATGGGTGTTGAATTTCGTCAAAAGCTTTCTCTGCATCTATTGAGATGCTCATATGGTTTTTCTCCTTCAATTTGTTAATATGGTTTATCACATTGATTGATTTCCGTATATTGAAGAATCCTTGCATTCCTGGAGTAAACCCCACTTGATCATGGTGTATGATCCTTTTAATGTGCTGTTGGATTCTGTTTGCTAGTATTTTGTTGAGGATTTTTGCATCTATGTTCATCATTGATATTGGCCTGTAGTTTTCTTTCTTTGTGACATCCTTGTCTGGTTTTGGTAACAAGGTGATGGTGGCCTCGTAGAAGGAGTTTGGGAGTGTTCCTCCCTCTGCTATATTTTGGAAGAGTTTGAGAAGGATAGATGTTAGCTCTTCTCTAAATGTTTGATAGAATTCGCCTGTGAAGCCATCTGGTCCTGGGCTTTTGTTTGTTGGAATATTTTTAATCACAGTTTCAATTTCAGTGCTTGTGATTGGTCTTTTCATATTTTCTATTTCTTCCTGATTCAGTCTTGGCAGGTTGTGCATTTCTAAGAATTTGTCCATTTCTTCCAGGTTGTCCATTTTATTGGCATAGAGTTGCTTGTAGTAATCTCTCATGATCTCTTTTATTTCTGCAGTGTCAGTTGTTACCTCTCCTTTTTCATTTCTAATTCTGTTGATTTGAGTCTTCTCCCTTTTTTTCTTGATGAGTCTGGCTAGTGGTTTATCTATTTTGTTTATCTTCTCAAAGAACCAGCTTTTAGTTTTATTGATCTTTGCTATTGTTTCCTTCATTTCTTTTTCATTTATTTCTGATCTGCTTTTTATGATTTCTTTCCTTCTGCTAGCTTTGGGGTTTTTTTGTTCTTCTTTCTCTAATTGCTTGAGGTGCAAGGTTAGGTTGTTTATTCGAGATGTTTCCTGCTTCTTGAGGTGGGCTTGTATTGCTATAAACTTCCCCCTTAGAACTGCTTTTGCTGCATCCCACAGGTTTTGGGTCATTGTGTCTCCATTGTCATTTGTTTCTAGGTATTTTTTGATTTCCTCTTTGATTTCTTCAGTGATCACTTCATTATTAAGTAGTGTATTGTTTAGCCTTCATGTGTTTGTATTTTTTACAGATCTTTTCCGGTAATTGATATCTAGTCTCATGGCGTTGTGGTCAGAAAAGATACTTGATACAATTTCAGCTTTCTTAAATTTACCAAGGCTTGATTTGTGACCCAAGATATGATCTATCCTGGAGAATGTTCCATGAGCACTTGAGAAAAATGTGTATTCTGTTGTTTTTGGATGGAGTGTCCTATAAATATCAATTAAGTCCATCTTGTTTAATGTATCGTTTAAAGCTTGTGTTTCCTTATTTATTTTCATTTTGGATGATCTGTCCATGGGTGAAAGTGGGGTGTTTAAGTCCCCTACTATGAATGTGTTACTGTCGATTTCCCCTTTTATGGCTGTTAGTATTTGCCTTATGTATTGAGGTGCTCCTATGTTGGGTGCATAAATATTTACAATTGTTATATCTTCTTCTTGGATCGATCCCTTGATCATTATGTAGTGTCCTTCTTTGTCTCTTTTAATAGTCCTTATTTTAAAGTCTATTTTGTCTGATATGAGAATTGCTACTCCAGCTTTCTTTTGGTTTCCATTTGCATGGAATATCTTTTTCCATCCCCTTACTTTCAGTCTGTATGTGTCTCTAGGTCTGAAGTGGGTCTCTTGTAGACAGCATATATAAGGGTCTTGTTTTTGTATCCATTCAGCTAATCTGTGTCTTTTGGTGGGAGCATTTAGTCCATTTACATTTAAGGTAATTATCGATATGTATGTTCCTATTCCCATTTTCTAAATTGTTTTGGGTTCATTATTATAGGTCTTTTCCTTCTGTTGTGTTTCTGGCCTAGAGAAGATCCTTTAGCATTTGTTGTAAAGCTGGTTTGGTGGTGCTGAACTCTCTCAGCTTTTGTTTGTCTGTAAAGGTTTTAATTTCTCCATCAAATCTGAATGAGATCCTTGCTGGGTAGAGTAGTCTTGGCTGCAGGTTATTCTCCTTCATCACTTTCAGTATGTCCTGCCACTCCCTTCTGGCTTGTAGGGTTTCTGCTGAGAGATCAGCTGTTAACCTTATGGGGATTCCCTTATGTGTTATTTGTTGTTTTTCCCTTGCTGCTTTAATATGCTTTCTTTGTATTTAATTTTTGACAGTTTGATTAATATGTGTCTTGGCATATTTCTCCTTGGATTTATCCTGTATGGGACTCTCTGTGCTTCCTGGACTTGATTAACTATTTCCTTTCCCATATTAGGGAAGTTTTCAACTATAATCTCTTCAAATATTTTCTCAGTCCCTTTCTTTTTCTCTTCTTCTTCTGGAACCCCTATAATTCGAATGTTGGTGCGTTTAATGTTGTCCCAGCGGTCTCTGAGACTGTCCTCAGTTCTTTTCATTTTTTTTTCTTTATTTTGCTCTGCAGTAGTTATTTCCACTATTTTATCTTCCAGGTCACTTATCCGTTCTTCTGCCTCAGTTATTTTGCTATTGATCCCATCTAGAGTACTTTTAATTTCATTTATTGTGTTGTTCATCGTTGCTTGTTTCATCTTTATTTCTTCTAGGTCCTTGTTAACTGTTTCTTGCATTTTGGCCATTCTATTTCCGAGATTTCGGATCATCCTTACTATCATTATTCTGAATTCTTTTTCAGGTAGACTGGCTATTTCCTCTTCATTTGTTAGGTCTGGTGCATTTTTATCTTGCTCCTTTATCTGCTGTGTGTTTTTCTGTCTTCTCATTTTGCTTATCTTACTGTGTTTGGGGTCTCCTTTTTGCAGACTGCAGGTTCGTAGTTCCCGCTGTTTTTAATGTCTGTCTCCAGTGGTTAAGGTTGGTTCAGTGGGTTGTGTAGGCTTCCTGGTGGAGGGGCCTAGTGCCTGTGTTGTGGTGGATGAGGCTGGATCTTGTGTCTCTAGTGGGCAGGTTCACGTCTGGTGGTGTGTTTTGGGGTGTCTGTGGCCTTATTATGATTTTAGGCAGCCTTTCTGCTAATGGGTGGGGTTGTGTTCCTGTTTTGCTAGTTGTTTGGCATAGGTTGTCCAGCACTGTGGCTTGCTGGTTGTTGAGTGAAGCTGGGTGCTGGTGTTAAGATGGAGGCCTCTGGGAGATTTTCGCCGTTTGATATTATGTGGAACTGGGAGGTCTCTTGTGGACCAGTGTCCTGAAGTTGGCTCTCCTACCTCAGAGGCAGAGCCCTGACTCCTGGCTGCAGCACCAAGAGCCTTTCATCCACACGGCTCAGAATAAAAGGGAGAAAAAGTACAGGGAATTAGTAGAAGTATGAGGAAAGAAAGAAGGAAAGGAGGGAAGGAAGGAAGGAAGAAAGAAAGAAAGAAGCAAAGAAGGAAAGAAGGCAAGAAAGAAAGAAAGGAGGGAGGGAGGGAGGAAGGAAGGAGGGAAAGAAGGAAAAAAGAAAGAAAGAAGATACAGTAAAAATAAAATAAAGTATAATAAAGTTATTGAATTAAAACATTCTTATTTAGAAAAAAAAAAAAAAAGGGACAGATAGAACCGTAGGACAAATGTTGGAAGCAAAGCTATACAGACAAAATCTTACACAGAAGCATACACATACACCCTCACTAAAAGAGGTAAAGGGGGAAAAATCATAAATCTTGCTGTCAGGGACCACCTCCTCAATTTGGGATGATTCGTTGTTTAAAGGAGGGAAGGAAGGAAGGAAGGAAAGAAAGAAAGAAAGAAAGAAGGTAAAGTATAATAACGTTATTAAAATTAATTATTAAGAAAAAAATTTTTTGAAAAAACCATGGACAAATAGAACCCTAGGACAAATGGTGGAAGCAAGACTGTACAGACAAGATCTCACACAGAAGCATACACATATACATTCACAAAAAGAGGAAAAGGGAAAAAAATCATAAATCTTGCTCCTAAAGTCCACTTCCTTAATTTGGGATGATTGGTTGTCTATTCAGGTATTCCACAGATGCAGGGTTCATCAAGTTGATTGTGGAGCTTTAATCCGCTGCTTCTGAGGCTGCTGGGAGAGATTTCCCTTTCTCTTCTTTGTTCTCCCAGCTCACAGGGGCTCAGCTTTGGATTTGGCCCTGCCTCTGCGTGTAGGTCGCTGGAGGGCGTATGTTTTTTGCTCAGACAGGACGGGGTTAAAGGAGCCGCTGATTCGGGGGCTCTGGCGCACTCAGGCCGGTGGGGAGGGAGGGGCACGGAGTGCGGGGCGGGCCTGCGGCGGCAAAGTCCAGCGTGACTTTGCACCAGCCTGAGGCGTCCCGTGCGTTCTCCCGGGGAAGCCGTCCCTGGATCCCGGGAACCTGGCAGTGGCGTGCTGCAGAGGCTCCGTGGAAGAGGGGTGTGGAGAGTGACCTGTGCTCGCACACAGGCCCCTTGGTGGCGGCAGCAGCAGCTCTAGCGTCTCTCGCCCGTCCCCGGGGTCCGCGGTCTCAGCCGCGGCTTGCGCCCGTCTCTGGGGTCCGCGCTTTTAGCCGGGGCTAGCGCCCGTCTCTGGGGTCCGCGCTCCCAGCCGCGGCTCGCGCCCGTCTCTGGGGTTCGCACTTTTAGCCGCGGTTCGCGCCCGTCTCTGGAGTTCCCTTAAGCAGCGTTCTTAAACCCCTCTCCTCACGCACCAGGAAACAAAGAGGGAAGAAATAGTCTCTTGCCTCTTCGGCAGGTGCAGACTTTTCCCTGGACTCCCTCCCAGCTAGCCGTGGTGCACTAACCCCTTCAGGTTATGTTCAAGCTGCCAACCCCAGTCCTCTCCCTGCGCTCCGTGGGAAACCGAAACCCGAGCCTCAGAGTCTCAGCTCGCAGCCCCGCCCGCCCCGGCCGGTGAGCAGACAAGCCTCTCGGGCTGGTGAGTGCCGGTCGGCACCGATCCTCTGTGCGGGAATCTCCCCGCTTTGCCCTCTGCACCCCTGTTGCTGTGCTCTCCTCCGCGGCTTCGAAGATCCCCCCTCCGCCTCCCGCAGTCTCCGCCTGCGCAGGGGCTTCTTAGTGTGTGGAAACTTTTCCTCCTTCACAGCTCCCTCCCACTGGTGCAGGTGCCATCCCTATTCTTTTGTCTCTGTTTTTACTTTTTTTTTTTTTTTTCTTTTGCCCTACCCAGGTACGTGGGGAGTTTCTTGCCTTTTGGGAGGTCTGAGGTCTTCTGCCAGTGTTCAGTATGTGTTCTGTAGGAGTTGTTCCACGTGTAGATGTATTTCTGGTGTATCTGTGGGGAGGAAGGTGATCTCTGCGTCTTACTCTTCCGCCATCTTCAAGGTCGCCCGAGCCATATATGGTCTTTATTATGTTGAGGAAAGTTCCCTCTATGCCTACTTTCTGCAGGTTTTTTTCATAAATGGGTGTTGAACTTTGTCGAACGCTTTCTTTGCATCTATTTAGATGACCATATGTTTTTCCTCCTTCAATTTCTTAATATGGTGTATCACACTGATTGATTTGCGTATATTGAAGAATCCTTGCATTCCTGGAATAAACCCCACTTGATCATGGTGTATGATCCTTTTAATGTGCTGTTGGATTCTGCTTGCTAGTTTTTGTTGAGGATTTTTGCATCTATGTTCATCAGTGATATTGTCCTGTAGTTTTTTTTCTTTGTGACATCTTTGTCTGGTTTTGGTATCAGGGTGATGGAGCCTCGTCAAATGAGTTTGGGAGTGTTCCTCCCTCTGCTATATTTTGGAAGAGTTTGAGAAGGATAGGTATTAGCTCTTCTCTAAATGTTTGTAGAATTCGCCTGTGAAGCCATCTGGTCCTGGGCTTTTGTTTGTTGGAATATTTTTAATCACAGTTTCAATTTCAGTTCTTGTGATTTGTCTGTTCATGTTTTCTATTTCTTCCTGATTCAGTCTTGGCAGGTTGTGTATTTCTAAGAATTTGTCCATTTCTTCCAGGTTGTCCATTTCGTTTGCATAGAGTTGCTTGTAGTAATCTCTCATGATCTTTTGTATTTCTGCAGTGTCAGTTGTTATTTCTCCTTTTTCATTTCTAATTCTATTGATTTGAGTCTTCTCCCTTTTTTTCTTGATGAGTCTGGCTAATGGTTTATCAATTTTGTTTATCTTCTCAAAGAACCAGCTTTTAGTTTTATTGATCTTTGATATCGATTCCTTCATTTCTTTTTATTTCTGATCTGATCTTTATGATTTCTTTCCTTCTGCGAACTTTGGGGTTTTTTTGTTCTTCTTTCTCTGTTTGCTTTAGGTGCAAGGTTAGGTTGTTTATTTGAGATGTTTCTTGTTTCTTAAGGTAGGATTGTATTGCTATAAACTTCCCTCTTAGAACTGCTTTTGCTACATCCCATAGGTTTTGGGTCGTCGTGTCTCCATTGTCATTTGTTTCTAGGTATTTTTTGATTTCCTCTTTGATTTCTTCAGCGATCACTTCGTTATTAAGTAGTGTATTGTTTAGCCTCCATGTGTTTGTATTTTTTACAGATCTTTCCTGTAATTGATATCTAGTCTCATAGCTTTGTGGTCAGAAAAGAAACTTGATACAATTTCAATTTTCTTAAATTTACTAAGGCTTGATTTGTGACACAAAATATGATCTATCCTGGAGAATATTCCATGAGCATTTGAGAAAAATGTGTATTCTGTTGTTTTTGGATGGAATGTCCTATAAATATCAATTAAGTCCATCTTGTTTAATGCATTATTTAAAGCTTGTGTTTCCTTATTTATTTTCATTTTGGATGATCTGTCCATGGGTGAAAGTGGGGTGTTTAAGTCCCCTACTATGAATGTGTTACTGTCGATTTCCCCTTTTATGGCTGTTAGTATTTGCCTGATGTATTGAGGTGCACCAAACCAGCTTTACAGCAAATGCTAATGGATCTTCTCTAGGCAAGAAACACAAGAGAAGGAAAAGACCTATAATAACAAACCCCAAACAATTAAGAAAATGGGAATAGAAACATATATATCGATAATAATCCTAAATGTAAATGGATTAACTGCTCCCAACAAAAGACACAGACTGGCTGAATGGATACAAAAACAAGTCCCATATATATGATGTCTAAAAGAGACCCACTTCAGACCTAGAGACACATACAGACTGAAAGTGAGGGGATGGAAAAAGCTATTCCATGCAAATGGAAACCAAAAGAAAGCTGGAGTAGCAATCTCATATCAGACAAAATAGACTTTAAAATAAAGACTGTTAGAAGAGACAAAGAAGGACACTACATAATGATCAAGGGATCGATCCAAGAAGAAGATATAACAATTGTAAATATTTATGCACCCAACATAGGAGCACCTCAATACATAAGGCAAATAAATTAGTCTTTTCAAATAACTTTGTGCCTTTGTTTAGTTTCTGTAAAATGGATATGTTTTTGATTTTAGTAAGTTTTCTAGTCCTCATTGTGTCCTTCCTTCTACCTTTTTTGGGTTTAATTTGATACTTTTTTGTGTGTGTGTGTGTGGTACGTGGGCCTCTCACTGTTGTGGCTTCTCCCGTCACGGAGCACAGGCTCCGGACGCGCAGGCTCAGCGGCCATGGATCATGGGCCCATCTGCTCTGCGGCATGTGGAGTCTTCCCGTACCAGGGTACGAACCCATGTCCCCTGCATCGCCAGGCGGACTCTCAACCACTGCGCCACCAGGGAAGCCCTGATACTTTCTTTTAACCTTTTGAAGTAAAGACCTTGCATATATTCTACATGTTTAAGGTTATAAATTCACCTGGAATCACAGATCTAGAGAGGGATCACAGATTTAAATATATTTGCATATTATGTTATTTGCATAATAAAATAGAAGCATATTTTATTATGATTCAGTTCATTATTTTTGTCTGTCTTTGTTCCAGTTTCCAGTTTATATTTTATACTCTCTCTCTCTCTCTCCCCCCCCTCCCTCCCTCCCTTTTTTTTTGTTTTTGGTATTTGTATTAGTATTCTTTTCTACTGCATCTTTGAAATCGTTGTTTCCAAAGGCATTTCAACAATTGGTAGCATCTAAACTGTCTTTCCACTCAGTTTTGGAAATTTCAGTGATTTGGAATTTTCATTCATCCCAGCAATTGGTCAATTTTGGTTACTAGCCAGTGTGTTCTTAAAAATAAATGTATATTTTATTGCTGTTTGATACATGGTTTTAATCATTATTTTAATCAAATTTCTTGCTGATTTTTTTGTCTTTTTATTCTTATCGGTGACAAATGGTATATTAATATCATCCACGTTGATCTTGGCTTCATCTTTCTGTAATTTTTTTGTTTTAGTTCCTTCAGTATTTGCTTTACATATTTTGAGGCTATTGTGGGTTGAATTGAGTCCCCTGGAAACATACATTGAATTTCCAACCCCTCAAACCTGTAAATATAAACTTATCTGGAAATAGAATCTTTGCATATATAAATTAAAATGAAGTCATACTGGATTAGGGTAGGCTCTAACGAAAAATGAGTGTTCTTATAAGAAGGGAAAGTGGAGACACAGATAGGAAAATGCCATCTGAAGACACAGAGGCACACAGTGGCCCTATCATCACAACATCATGTGATGATAGAGGCAGAGATTGGAGAGATGCAGCTGCAAACCAAAGAATTCCAGGGATTGACCATCACCACCAGATGCTAGGAAAAGGCAAGGAAGGATTCTACCTGGAGTCTCAGAGGGAACATGGCCCTGCCAACACCTTGATTTCAGACTTCTAGCCTCCAGAATTGTGAGAGAACAAACTTCTGTTGTTTTAAGTCACTCATTTTGTTACAGCAGCCCTTGGAAATTAATGGAGAGGGCATGTTATTAGATACATAGAAATTTAAAGTTTGTATAATTTCCTGGTGAATTAAAACTTCTATCATTATTACATATTCCTGTTTATCCATGGTTTTTGCCTTAAAGTTTACTTTGATATTAATATTACTATTCCTTCTTTCTTTTTAATACTTGCCTGGTTATCTTTTTGGATCTTTTAATTTTCAAACTTTGTGTATTCATTTGTCTCCTATTATATATATCTTACCAAATTTTAAACTTAGAGCCCTTTAATCTTTGTAATTTAACTGAATTATTTAGTTTTCTTACATCCAGTGTCCATTTTTGTGTTTAAATCTATCATTTTCTTATTTGACACTTTACCATCTCATTTTTTTTCTCTCCCTTCCTTTTTTTAGGAATTATCATTAATATTATTATTATTACTATTTACCATTCCCTGCATCCACTTGTTATTAACTTGTTACCCTAGAAAATCCATCATGCATCCTTGAGTAATTAAAGTTCAATGTACATCAGTACTTTTATCATTTATTAGACAAGGCAAAGACATTATAACACAGTGTCTATTTTTAATCACCTCCTACCATACATGGTCTTCTTTTAATTATTTGAATTCTATAGTTTTAACCCCCATAATACATTATTATTGTTTTAATGTACTTAGCATTAATTTATCTTTTATCTCCAATTTTACCCTTTCCATTGCTTTTATTCCTTTATGCTCTCTTGAGCTTCTATATGGGATTATTTTTTCCTTCTTCCTGAAATATATACTTTAATATTAGATTTAGTGTGGGCCTGCTGGTGGTAAAGTCTCTAGGTTTTGTGCGTTTGTTTGAAAATATATTTATTTTTGTTTCATATCTGAAGGCTGTTTTGGGTATAGAATTCTAAATTTACAGATTTTTTTTTCTTTCAACACTTTGAATATATAATATAATTGTCTTTCCTTTTCCATTATTTATAGTGAGAAACCACCTATTAGCCTTATTATTGCCACTTTAATATATGTATCTACCCCTGGCTCAAGGCTCCTTTTAAGATACTTCTCTGTCTTTGGATTGTAGTTGTACTATTATGCGTCTGTGTATGATTTTCAAATGCCTCTCCTGCTTAATATTCAGCTTCTTGAATATGTGGCTTTGTATTACTTTCCAGTTCATAGAAAACTCTGAGCCATTATCTGTTAAAATATTGATCTTCCACATTTTCTTTTTCTCCTCTCTTCCTGGGAGTTGAATTACACGTATGTTATATCTTTTCAGCATACTTCATATGCCTTTAACTCTATTTTTCTGTATCTTCCTTGCTTTTACTTCTCCATTCTTCAGTATGAATATTTTTCAGTTTTATGTTTCATTCACTAATCCCCTTTTAATTGTGACCAGTTGGCTGATAAGCCCTAAAATGAGTTTTTAAAATTCAGTTATTTAAGTTCTAGGTTTTGCATCTCCCCTATTGCCTCTAGAGATTAAAAGCCTTATTTGCAGTGAGAGTAGTTCACAAAGTTCTACCTATAAGCACTGTTGGGCATCCATTACAGTTGGGTAAAGCAGACAGAAAAAAAATAAAATGAAAAACAAAAAAGAATCTGACTCTGTGTGCAGGGCAGGAATATGTGCTAGGCACAGCCCAAAAGCTAGAGGAGGTGCCAGATGGCTAGGAAGGGATATAATGTCTGTCTGCCTAAGATTGATGCTTAGTCAAAACATCAGGTACCACCCCCCCAAACACTTGCTGCCCTCCAACAGGCTGATAACTATAGAATGGAAATAACAGTGGAGTACTAACTGTGAAACTACAGGAGACAAACTCCTTCCAGAGCACAGAGTAAAGGAAAGATACAAAGCCAAGAAGGAAGCAGACATTGAGAAATAACTTCTGGAAAACAGCCAATAGTCTAAACCCAAGGAATCACCACAAAGGGACGAGGGACTGTTTAGGGGCAAAACTATTCTGTTTATTTATTGTGTCCGTGGTTATGTGAATTTTTTTTTTCTTTTTGGCTGTGTTGGGTCTTTCTTTGTTGCTGCATGGGCTTCCTCTAGTTGCAGCGAGAGGAGGCTACTCTTTGTTGCAGGATGTAGGCTTCTTGTTGCGGTGGCTTCTCTGGTTGTGGAGCATGGGCTCTAGGCACTCGGGCTTCAGTAGTTGCAGCACACGGGCTCAGTAGTTGTGGTGCGCGGGCTCAGTAGTTGTGGCTCATGGGCTCTAGAGCACAGACTCAGCAGTTGTGGCACATGGGCTTAGTTGCTTCGCTGCATGTGGGATCTTCCCGGACCAGGAATTGAACCCGTGTCACCTCCACTGCACCACCAAGGGAGTCCCGGTTATGTGAATCTGTATGTTGAAACATACACCAAGAAAAGGTCAGTTTTGCCGTATGGTAACTAAAAAAAAAATTTTTTTTTAAAGAGGAACAGGAAATATATTCTCTCACAAACAAACTCTGAGATACTACATTGCTAACAGATCTACTCAACAAGAAATATCAACAGAAATTTCTGAGGCAAAAAGAATATGATATCATTTGAAAATTTGGATCTAGAAATGAGGATCACTGGAAATAGAATATATCGTGGTGAAATAAAGGCATAATTTTTACGTTTTAGTTCCTGTAGAAGATAATTGACGTCCTACGGTAAATTTAATATAAATGTATTGTGTGTTTATAACAAGTTTAAAAGTAAAAGATATGATGACACTATCACAAAGGATGAGAGATTGGGAATATACTCTTGCATGATCCTTACACTTACTGTTATTTGAAGGTAGACTCAGATTTAAAAATATATATTGTAAACTCTTGGGCCACCCCTAAAATATTTAAAGTGGTATAAATAATAAGTCACTAAAGGAAATAAAGTTCTCAAGTAACCCAATAGAAGTTTAAAAAAGAAGAAAAATAAATAAAAAACAGATGGAAGAAATAGAAGAGCTAATAAGGTGGTAGGTATAAATCCAATACTATCTATAATCACACTGAAAGGAAATGTTATAAAAAAATTATTCAGAAGACTGAGATTGTCATACTGAACACAAAGCAAGACCTGACTATTGCTATCTACAAGAAATCACATTAAATAAAAAAATAGATGTTAAAAGTAAAAGGATGAAAAAATATATCATGCAAACACTAACCAAAATAAACGGAAGTAGCTATATTAATTTCACAGAAAGTACATTTCAAACATTAATGTCCAAAGATGGACATTAATTAATGATAAAATAGTTTATCTGAAAAGATACATTAATCCGAAACTAATGCATTTAACAAAGAGCTTCATAATACATGAGGAAAAATTGGTAGAAGTAAAATGAGAGATAGAGCCATTATTAGAATCAGAAGCTTCCACACTTCTCTCTCAATTGATAGTACAAGTAGGCAGAAAAATCAGTAAGTCCCAGCAATTCAAAATGTAATCTGAACTGACAAATGAATCTAACTGCATTACAAATGGAAAACATAACCACACTAAGGTATAGGAAAAAAAAGAACTTACCTAATTATCTTTGTGAAAACAGTGATTTCAAGCAGATGTCATATCATAAGGCTAAGGACAAAAAGAACTGTACGTAAACACTACTGTGTTTGTAGTATGATTGGTAAATGTATTTCTCACAGGAGTACAGGTTAGTTATTCTAAACTACTTTACATATACACTACGCTTGGACAAAATCATATGTATTTATACAGTGAAAGCCAGGTTTTTCACTGTCAGAGAAAGATGTAACAAATAAGCAAAGAGATAATGCTAGAATGAACCCATGATGTTGATTGGAGTCATATATATCAGTATGAACTTACATTTTTTAATGTATGCATGAATATAGAAACAGAAATAAGAATATCTTGATCTCCAAGTACCACTGTGGCCTCCTTGGAGAAATGGACCATTCTAGGGCTGGGACAAGATGAATATAAGATAAGCTTGGAGTTTCTATTGGTGCCAGAATTAAGGAAATGCTTAAAAAAGAAGAAAAATAAAAGCATGGGGGCATGTCAGAAAGTCACAGGAACCAATCTGTAAGAGCTCCCGGTGACCAATGTGGGAATCATTTGAGCAACAAGTGAAAATAATAGTATTGAGTTATAACCCAAAGAATAAATATATAAATGCATAACTGAATAACTAAATAAATGAGGTATATAAAGGGCAACTTGTCCTTACAGAAGAATCCCAGCTAATAAACACAGAAGAATAACAGAAATGGAAAGTAATCACTAGGATGCCACAGTAATAACTGCTCAAACAAAATCCACTGATAAATGCCAAATTTAGTAGAAGAAATATTAAAGAGAAATAGGATATTTGTATGTCTTCAAAGTATCTCTCTTGAAATATTTGTTAACTACTATGATGATTTTATTTTTTTAACATCTTTATTGGAGTATAATTGCTTTACAATGGTGTGTTAGTTTCTGCTTTATAAAAAGTGAATCAGTTATACATATACATATGTTCCCATATCTCTTCCCTCTTGCGTCTCCCTCCCTCCCACCCTCCCTATCCCACCCCTCTAGGTGGTCACACAGCATCGAGCTGATCTCCCTGTGCTATGTGGCTGCTTCCCACCAGCTATCTATTTTACGTTGGTAGTGAATATATGTCCATGCCACTCTCTCTCTTTCTCACAGCTTGCCCTTTCCCCTACCCATATCCTCAAGTCCATTCTCTAGTAGGTCTGTGTCTTTATTCCTGTCTTCTGTTTGCAAATTCCTTGATATTTCTCCCAGGTGGTGAGGCATAATTCCTCACTTCTTAGGCGTGGGTTGGACTTAGTGGATCTAACAAATAAAGTAAGGAAAGGGAAATAATAACTTTACAGTACAGAAACCTGGCAGACACATCTTTAACCAAGTGATCAAGGTTAACATCACCTGTCATATTGATATCACATGCTCCTGATTATGATACAGTATAAAAGGGCCATCACCACTCAGGTGTTCTTTCCAAAAATGTATAACCTTAGTCCAATCATAGGAACATATACAAATATAGATCAGGGAATGTTTTATAAAACACCTGACCAGTACACTTCAGAAGTGTCAGGGTCACCAAGACAAGGAATAATTGATGACGCATCACCACTTAGATTAAGGGTACCTGACAACTAAATGCAAGGTACAATGCAAGGGTGGATCCTAGAATTTTTAAAAAAGTGGAAAAACTGAGGAAATGTAAATAAAGTCTATAGTTTAGTTCTTAGTACTTTTCTGACATTAATTTCTTAGTTTTCATCATTGTACCACGGTTATATAAGATGTTAACATGAGGAGAAACTGTGTGCAGGGTATACAGAAACTAGCTTTGCAACACTTCTCTATGTCTGAAATTATTTCAAAAAAATTAAAGAAAAAGTGATATGGAGTTAAATAAGATTCTACTTTGGAAAAATATGGCCTATATAGCTGTCCTGTTTTGAATTATCACCAACCTTCAGTCAATCCTAGTGGTTTCCATGTCCTAAGAGTACAGAAATTGTCTCCTCACTGTGAGTCCCTTTGGTGTCATCCAAGTAGGGGTAGATTCAATTTGTTATTCCTTTGGCCCAGCTGGACATGGTTTGGTTCCTGCAAATGCGAATCATAAGTCCTACCAATTTAAAAATGGAAAGTTAGTCTTGCAATCGTTTTTTACATTGTTCATGCCATTTTGCTGAATGTCTCACCAACGGGTATTTTTTTTCCCCTAAATTGTCTAATAGTTATTCTCTATGAAACATTTCACACATAGGTTAAGTCTCATTAAAACAATTTTGTTTTATAATACTATAAGGCACAGCAGGATTTGTATATTAAATAGTATATATATTTACACACTGTATTGTATATTTTATTGTATATGTGTGTACCTTTTGTTTTACTTGTGATTTATCCTACAGTTAACATTTCCCAGTACATGTAGATAAATACAGTGGCCTTTCTAAGTCTCCTTCTCTGAGGCTGGCAGATTCACACACCCAGCATAGCCATGGTAGTATAAAATAGCTGTTACCAAATTCTGTTGCAAGAAACATTGTTCTCTCCAGAAGTTCCCAGATCAAAGAAACCCATGATAAAATTAATATGAAAATTTGTGTATATTTTGTTTCTTACTCAGAGATTTCAAAGCATATTAAAATCTCTAAAATCTAATAGAAAACATAATTCTCTGACTTAGAGATTTCCCAACTGTTTTCATAGAATACCTATCATTTTTGGAAGCCAATCTGGAAAATACTGTGTTGTAATAAACAGAATATACCATAAGGGCCAAACTGGAATGCTGCTATTTCAAGCTGGTTTATAGCTCATGGTGTCCAGTCTATGAATGAAAGGAGATTTCTAAGCCTGCAGCTGCCTAGAGATGGTCAGATTAGATATATAGAGGAATACACAAGAGTAGAGTCAAGCATTTTGGATAAAGCCTTAAAGATGACACAGGCAAAAAAGCAAAATAAATGTAATATTTAATATTTGTATAACATTATATGATACTTCTCACACGCGCTTCCTTTTTTCTGTGTTTCCGTGGGACCCTGTGGATACTATTTTAATACTTACCATGATGTTTTATAAATCCTTATTTGCCAGTTTCTTTTTCACTCATGTAAGCTCCAAGTGGTAAGAAAAATATCATAGTCATACTTATATCATGAATGCTTAGCAATGGCTTAGCACAGAGTTCGAAATAAATACATAAAAGCACTGTATTTAGAGTTATATGTTGTAGCAAAGGTGCAACAACAGGTGAGTTTACAGATTTAAAATTTTAATAATAATAATAATGAAATAAGAATAATGTTATGCATTGGGAATTTAGAACAAAAAATAAATAAGTTTTTTAAAATAATGAATACAAAAAGGTTAAAATGGATTAGAAGACAACAATATTCTGTTGTGAAAAATAAACATCCAACAAAACAAATAAAAAAGGAAAAAACATGTACAAATAAAGAGAGAAAGAGGAAAGGAGATGTAACAGGAATTCAGAAGAGATGTTTAACTTAAATTTTTTTTAACATCTTTATTGGAGTATAATTGCTTTACAATGGTGTGTTAGTTTCTGCTTTACAACAAAATGAATCAGTTATATATATACAAATGTTCCCATATCTCTTCCCTCTTGCATCTCCCTCCCTCCCACCTTCCCTATCCCACCCCTCCAGGCGGTCACAAAGTACCGAGCTGAACTCCTGTGCTATGCAGCTGCTTCCCACTAGCTATCTACCTTACGTTTGTTAGTGTATATATGTCCATGCCTCTCTCTCGCTTTGTCACAGATTACCCTTCCCCCTCCCCATATCCTCAAGTCCGTTCTCCAGTAGGTCTGTGTCTTTATTTCTGTCTTGACCCTAGGTTCTTCATGACATTTTTTTTCTTAAATTCCATATATATGTGTTAGCATACGGTATTTGTCTTTCTCTTTCTGACTTACTTCACTCTCTATGAAAGACTCTAGGTCTATCCACCTCATTACAAATAGCTCAATTTCGTTTCTTTCTATGGCTGAGTAATATTCCATTGTATATATGTGCCACATCTTCTTTATCCATTCATCCAATGATGGGCACTTAGGTTGTTTCCATCTCCGGGCTATTGTAAATAGAGCTGCAATGAACATTTTGGTACATGACTCCTTTTCAATTTTGGTTTTCTCAGGATATATGCCCTGTAGTGGGATTGCTGGGTCATATGGAAGTTCTATTTGTAGTTTTTAAAGGAACCTCCATACTGTTCTCCATAGTGGCTGTACCAGTTCATATTCCCACCAGCAGTGCAAGAGTGTTCCCTTTTCTCCACACCCTCTCCAGCATTTATTGTTTCCAGATTTTTTGATGATGGCCATTCTGACTGGTGTGAGATGATATCTCATTGTAGTTTTGATTTGCATTTCTCTAATGATTAATGATGTTGAGCATTCTTTCATGTGTTTGTTGGCAGTCTGTATATCTTCTTTGGAGAAATGTCTATTTAGGTCTTCAGCCCACTTTTGGATTGGGTTATTTGTTTTTTTATTATTGAGCTGCATGAGCTGCTTGTAAATTTTGGAAAATAATCCTTTGTCAGTTGCTTCATTTGCAAATATTTTCTCCCATTCTGAGGGTTGTCTTTTGGTCTTGTTTATGGTTTCCTCTGCTGTGCAAAAACTTTGAAGTTTCATTAGGTCCCATTTATTTTTGTTTTTATTTCCATTGCTCTAGGAGGTGGGTCAAAAATGATCTTGCTGTGATTTATCTCATAGACTGTCCTGCCTATGTTTTCCCCTAAGAGTTTGATAGTTTCTGGCCTTACATTTAGGTGTTTAACCCATTTTGAGCTTATTTTTGTGTATGGTGTCAGGGAGTGATCTAATCTCATAGTTTTACATGTACCTGTCCAGTTTTCCCAGCACCACTTATTGAAGAGGCTGTCCTTTCTCCACTGTACATTCCTGCCTCATTTATCAAAGATAAGGTGACCATATGTGCTTGGGTTTATCTCTGGCTTTCTAAACTGTTCCATTAATCTATCTGTTTTCGTGCCAGTACCGTAGTGTCTTGATTACTGTAGCTTTGTAGTATAGTCTGAAGTCAGGGAGCCTGATTCTTCCAGCTCTGTTTTTCGTTCTCAAGATTGCTTTGGCTATTCAGGGTCTTTTGTGTTTCCATACAAATTGTAAACTTTTTTGTTCTACTTCTGTGAAAAATGCCAGTGGTAGTTTGATAGGGATTGCATTGAATCTGTAGATTGCTTTGGGTAGTAGGGTCATTTTCACAATGTTGATTCTTCCAATCCAAGAACATGGTATATCTCTCCATCTATTTGTATCATCTTTAATTTCTTTCATCAGTGTCTTATAATTTTCTGCATACAGGTCTTTTGTCTCCTTAGGTAGGTTTATTCCTAGATATTTTATTCTTTTTGTTGCAATGGTAAATGGGAGTGTTTTCTTGTTTTCACTTTCAGATTTTTCATCATTAGTGTATAGGAATGCCAGAAATTTTTGTGCATTAATTTTGTATCCTGCAACTTTACCAGATTCGTTGATTAGCTCTAGTAGTTTTCTGGTAGCATCTGTAGGATTCTCTATGTATAGTACCATGTCATCTGCAAACAGTGACAGCTTACTTCTTCTTTTCCAATTTGGATTCCTTTTCTTCTCTGATTGCTGTGGCTAAAACTTTCAAAACTATGTTGAATAAGAGTGGTGAGAGTGGGCAACTTTGTCTTGTTCCTGATCTTAGTGGAAATGCTTTCAGTTTTTCACCATTGAGGATAATGTTGGCTGTGGGCTTGTCATATATGGCCTTTATTATGTTGAGGAAAGTTCCCTCTATGCCTACTTTCTGCAGGGTTTTTATCATAAATGGGTGTTGAATTTTGTCAAAAGCTTTCTCTGCATCTATTGAGATGATCATATGGTTTTGCTCCATCAATTTGTTAATATGGTTTATCACATTGATTGATTGGCGTATATTGAAGAATGCTTGCATTCCTGGAATAAACCCCACTTGATCATGGTGTATGATCCTTTTAATGTGCTGTTGGATTCTGTTTGCTAGTATTTTGTTGAGGATTTTTGCATCTATGTTCATCAGTGATATAGGTTTCTTTCTTTGTGACATCCTTGTCTGGTTTTGGTATCAAGGTGATGGTGGCCTCGTAGAAGGAATTTGGGAGTGTTCCTCCCTCAGCTATGTTTTGCAAGAGTTTGAGAAGGATAGGTGTTAGCTCTTCTCTAAATGTTTGATAGAATTCGCCTGTGAAGCCATCTGGTCCCGGGCTTTTCTTTGTTGGAAGATTTTTAATCACAGTTTCAATTTCAGTGCTTGTGATTGGTCTGTTCATATTTTCTATTTCTTCCTGATTCAGTCTTGGCAGGTTGTGCATTTCTAAGAATTTGTCCATTTCTTCCAGGTTGTCCATTTTATTGGCACAGCGTTGCTTGTAGTAATCTCTCATGATCTCTTTTATTTCTGCAGTGTCAGTTGTTACTTCTCCTTTTTCATTTCTAATTCTATTGATTTGAGTCTTCTCCCTTTTTCTCTTGATGAGTCTGGCTAATGGTTCTATTTTGTTTATCTTCTCAAAGAACCAGCTTTCAGTTTTATTGATCTTTACTATTGTTTCCTTCATTTCTTTTTCATTTATTTCTGATCTGATTTTTATGATTTCTTTCCTTCTGTTAACTTTGGGGTTTTTTTGTTCTTCTTTCTCTAATTGCTTTAGGTGCAAGGTTAGGTTGTTTATTCGAGATGTTTCCTGCTTCTTAAGGTGGGCTTGTATCGCTATAAACTTCCCTCTTAGAACTGCTTTTGCTGCATCCCATAGGTTTTGGGTCGTTGTGTCTCCATTGTCATTTGTTTCTAGGTATTTTTTGATTTCCTCTTTGATTTCTTCAGTGATCATTTCGTTATTAAGTAGTGTATTGTTTAGCTTCCATGTGTTTGTATTTTTTACAGATCTTTTCCTGTAATTGATATCTGGTCTCATTGCATTGTGGTCGGAAAAGATACTTGATACAATTTCAATTTTCTTAAATTTACCAAGGCTTGATTTGTGACACAAGATATGATCTATCCTGGAGAATGTTCCATGAGCACTTGAGAAAAATGTGTATTCTGTTGTTTTTGGATGGAGTGTCCTATAAATATCAATTAAGTCCATCTTGTTTAATGTATCATTGAAAGCTTGTGTTTCCTTATTTATTTTCATTTTGGATGATCTGTCCATGGGTGAAAGTGGGGTGTTTAAGTCCCCTACTATGAATGTGTTACTGTCGATTTCCCCTTTTATGGCTGTTAGTATTTGCCTTATGTATTGAGGTGCTCCTATGTTGGGTGCATAAATATTTACAATTGTTATATTTTCTTCTTGGATCGACCCCTTAATCCTTATGTAGTCTCCTTCTTTGTCTCTTCTAATAGTCTTTATTTAAAAGTCTATTTTGTCTGATGTGAGAAATGCTACTCCAGCTTTCTTTTGGTTTCCATTTGCATGGAATATCTTTTTCCATCCCCTTACTCAGTCTGTATGTGTCTCTACGTCTGAAGCGGGTCTCTTGTAGACAGCATATAAAATGGTCTGTTTTTGTATCCATTCAGCTAATCTGTGTCTTTTGGTGGGAGCATTTAGTCCATTTACATTTAAGGTAATTATCGATATGTATGTTCCTATTCCCATTTTCTAAATTGTTTTGGGTTCGTTATTATAGGTCTTTTCCTTCTCTTGTGTTTCTTGCCTAGAGAAGATCCTTTAGCATTTGTTGTAAAGCTGGTTTGGTGGTGCTGAACTCTCTCAGCTTTTGCTTGTCTGTAAAGGTTTTAATTTCTCCATCAAATCTGAACGAGATCCTTGCTGGGTAGAGTTATCTTGGTTGTAGGTGTTTCTCCGTCACTTTAAATATGTCCTGCCAGTCCCTTCTGGCTTGCCGAGTTTCTGCTGAAAGATAGCTGTTAACCTTATGGGGATTTCCTTGTGTGTTATTTGTTGTTTTTCCCTTGCTGCTTTTAATATGTTTTCTTTGTAGTTAATTTTTGACAGTTTGATTAATATGTGTCTTGGCATATTTCTCCTTGGATTTATCCTGTATGGGACTCTCTGTGCTTCCTGGACTTGATTAAGTATTTCCTTTCCCATATTAGGTAAGTTTTCAACTATAATCTCTTCAAATATTTTCTCAGTCCCTTTCTTTTTCTCTTCTTCTTCTGGAACCCCTATAGTTCGAATGTTGGTGCGTTTAGTGTTGTCCCGGAGGTCTCTGAGACTGTCCTCAGTTCTTTTCGTTCTTTTTTCTTAATTCTGCTCTGTGGTAGTTATTTCCACTATTTTATCATCCAGGTCACTTATCCGTTCTTCTGCCTCACTTATTCTGCTATTGATCCCATCTAGTCTTTTTCATTTCATTTATTGTGTTGTTCATCATTGTTTGTTTCATTTTTACTTCTTCTAGGTCCTTGTCAAATGTTTCTTGCATTTTGTCCATTCTATTTCCAATATTTTGTATCATCTTTTTTTTTTTTTTTTTTTTTTGCAGTACACGGGCCTCTCACTGTTGTGGCCTCTTCTGTTGCGGAGCACAGGCTCCGCGGCCATGGCTCACGGGCCCAGCCGCTCAGCGGCATGTGGGATCTTCCCGGACCGGGGCACGAACCCGTGTCCCCTGCATCGGCAGGCGGACTCTCAACCACTGCGCCACCAGGGAAGCCCTTGTATCATCTTTACTAACATTATTCTGAATTCTTTTTCAGGTAGACTGCCTATTTCCTCTTCATTTGTTAGGTCTGGGGCGTTTTTATCTTGCTCCTTCATCTGCTGTGTGTTTTTCTGTCTTCTCACATTGCTTATCTTACTGTGTTTGTGGTCTCCTTTTTGCAGGCTGCTGGTTCGTAGTTCCCGTTTTTGATGTCTGTTCCCAGTGGCTAAGGTTGATTCAGTGGGTTGTGTAAGCTTCCGGGTGGAGGGGACTAGTGCCTGTGTTGTGGTGGATGAGGCTGGATCTTGTCTTTCTGGTGGGCAGGTCCACGTCTGGTGGTGTGTTTTGGGGTGTCTGTGGACTCCTTATGATTTTAGGTGGCCTCTCTGCTAATGGGTGGGGTTGTGTTCCTGTCTTGCTAGTTGTTTGGCATAGGATGTTCAGCACTGTAGCTTGCTCGTCGTTGAGTGAAGCTGGGTGCTGGTGTTGAGATGGAGATCTCTGGAAGATTTTTGCTGTTTGATATTATGTGGAGCTGGGAGGTCTCTTGTGGACCAGTGTCCTGAAGTTGGCTCTCCCACCTCAGAGGCACAGCACTGACTCCTGGCTGCAGCACCAAGAGCCTTTCATCCACACGGCTCAGAATAAAAGGGAGAAAAAGTAGAAAGAAATAATTAGTAGAAGAAGGAAGGAAGGAAGGAAGGAAGGAAAGAAGAAAGAAAAGAAAGGAACGAGGGAGGGAGGGAGCAAGGAAGGAGGGTAGGAAGGAAAAAAAGAAAGAAAGAAGATAAAGTAAAATAAAATAAAGTTATTAAAATAAAAAAAATTAAGAGAAAAAAACAAACAAAAAACAATGGACGGGTAGAGTTCTAGGACAAATGGTGGAAGCAAAGTTATACAGACAAAATCTCATATAGAAGCATACACATACACACTCACAAAAAGAGGAAAAGGGGAAAAATCATAAATCTTGCTCTCAAAGTCCACCTCCTTAATTTGGGATGGTTCGTTGTCTATTCATGTATTCCACAGATGCAGGGTTCATCAAGTTGATTGTGGAGATTTAATCCGCTGCTTCTGAGGCTGCTGGGAGAGATTTCCCTTTCTCTTCTTTGTTCTCCCAGCTCACAGGGGCTCAGCTTTGGATTTGGCCCTGCCTCTGCGTGTAGGTCGCTGGAGGGCGTCTGTTCTTCGCTCAGACAGGACGGGGTTAAAGGAGCCGCTGATTCCGGGGCTCTGGCTCACTCAGGCGGGGGGGAGGGAGGGGTGCGGATGCGGGGCGAGCCTGCGGCAGCAGAGGCTGGTGTGATGTTGCACCAGCCTGAGGCGTGCCGTGCGTTCTCCCAGGGAACTTGTCCCTGGATCCCAGGACCCTGGCAGTGGCGGCCTGCACAGGCTCCCCGGAAGAGGGGTGTGGATAGTGACCTGTGCTCACACACAGGCTTCTTGGTGGTGGCAGCAGCAGCCTTAGTGTCTCATGCCCATCTCTTGGGTCCGCGCTTTTAGCCACGGCTCGCGCCCGTCTCTGGAGCTCCTTTAAGCAGCGTTCTTAATCCCCTCTCCTCGCGCACCAGGAAACAGAGGGAAGAAAAAGTCTCTTGCCTCTTCGGCAGGGCAGAGTTTTCCCCAGACTCCCTCCCGACTAGCTGTGGTGCACTAACCCCCTGCAGGCTGTGTTCACGCCGCCAACCCCAGTCCTCTCCCTGCGCTCTGACTGAAGCCCAAGCCTCAGCGCCCAGACCCGCCCGCCCCGGCTGAGAGAGCAGACAATCCTCTCGGGCTGGTGAGTGCCGGTCGGCCCAGATCCTCTGTGTGGGAATCTCCCCACTTTGCCCTCCACACCCCTGTTGCTGTGCTCTCCTCCGCGGCTCTGAAGCTTCCCCCTCTGCCACCCGTAGTCTCTGCCCGCGAAGGGGCTTCCTAGTGTGTGGAAACCTTTCCTCCTTCACAGCTTCCTCCCACTGGTGCAGGTCCCATCCCTATCCTTTTGTCTCTGTTTATTCTTTTTTCTTTTGCCCTACCCAGGTACGTGGGGGGTTTCTTGCCTTTTGAGAGGTCTGAGGTCTTCTGCCAGCATTCAGTATGTGTTCTGTAGGAGTTGTTCCACGTGTAGATGTATTTCTGGTGTATGTGTGGGGAGGAAGGTGATCTCTGCGTCTTACTCTTCCGCCATCTTCCTGAAATTTTATGTAACAGATATTTCTCATAGAATATTAAAAATTCAAATTACAAAAGTCATTGCAAAATGAAGTAGAAAAACTGTATAAATACATAACATGAAAAGTAGCTCATAAATTTGTTAAAAAGTGACCCAAGTGAAGCCTCAGGTCTTGCTGATTATTAAAGTTAGTTTTTATAAATATTCAGCAGCAGAAAATGTCTACACAAAGAAAATGATCTAAAACCCAGAAGAAATGAAGCAAAAATTTATAAGGGAAATATGACCCTGATATAAAAAAATACCAGCATAATAAAAACAGAAAACTATAACTCAATGAATATAGTTTTGGAAATCCTCAATTCTTTCTTAATGGAAGTTAGTGGCTCACTAAAACATGACCAAATAAGGATTACTCTTTTAAACAAATATTAAATATTAAGAACTTTACTGTAACAAAACATCAAATCAATTGGCCAAATCAAAAAAATAATAAAATTCATCTCGATAGAAACCAAAAAGCCTTGTTAAAATATAAAATTCTTTCTAATAAGTGGTATATACTAAGAACCAATATTCAAGATGATAACAGTGTGAAAATAATAAAAGTGATTCCATAAATATTAAGAATCAAATGAAGACAATTCCTGCCATCAATGTTCTTTTAATACTCTCTGGATAATCAAATCACTTATGTAACAACAGCAACAAAAATAATAATATTGTTATCAAGAATCATTTCTTGAATTTCCACTAATTTCCAGTTTTAGTTCTTATGTCTATTAAGATTACTCAGCCATAAAAAGAAACGAAAATGAGTTATTTGTAGTGAGGTGGATGGACCTAAAGTCTGTCATACAGAGTGAAGTAACTCAGAAAGAGAAAAACAAATACCGTATGCTAACACATATATATGGAATCTTAAAAAAAAAAAAAATGGTTCTGAAAAACCTAGGGGCAGTACAGGAATAAAGACGCAGATGTAGAGAATGGACTTGAGGACACGGGGAGGGGGAAGGGTAAGCTGGGACGAAGTGAGAGAGTGGCATGGACATATATACACGACCAAATGTAAAACAGATAGCTAGTGGGAAGCAGCCGCATAGCACAGGGAGATCAGCTCGGTGCTTTGTGACCACCTAGAGGGGTGGGATAGGGAGGGTGGGAGGGAGACGCAAGAGGGAGGGGATATGGGGATATATGTATACGTAGAGCTGATTCACTTTGTTATACAGCAGAAACTAACACACCAATGTAAAGCAATTATACGCCAATAAAGATGTTAAAAAAAAAGAAATTTAAACCCTTCAAAAAAAATAAAGATTCCTTGTATCGCTGAGGTTTGTAGATGAAAAAGAAATGCTACGACTTTTCCAGGGTCTGGCAATCCTGGCTTCAAACTCTGACCTTATAGGGAACAGGTTCTAGGACTTTTAGCAAAGGTAATGAGCACAAAAAAACAGATAACTCATAAGAGATACAGAAACTAGTAAATATTACAAGCAAAGACATGCAAAAAAGTTCATCTTTGCCAGTAATCAAAGAAATGCTCATTAAGGCAACCAGTTCTTTTTTCATTTATGAAACTGGCAAAATATGAATAAGGTAATATCCGATCCTAGGAAGAGTAAGAAAAATGTTTTCTCTTGTATAATGAAGGTGACAGTGAAAATGAGAAAAGAAAACATCAAGGAATAAAAATGACAATATTGTGTTAGGAAGCATAGTTTTTTAATTTTTGACAGAATTAAATTGTCCACTCTTTGGGGAAAAAAATATTATATTAAATAGACTCCCATGTATGTAGTACTCATAGCAGTGGAAGATAGGAAAGCAATGTAGTGTTTCTGTAATAGTGGAATGGTTGAGTAAGTCACAGTTGATTCACTAAATTGACCATTACATACAACTGTTAAAATTATGTTTTCAAAAACCATATAGGAACTATGATATACATTAACTTTAACTGAAAAAAGGTAAAAACTATAATGAATACTTTGATATGACAAAGGTACTTGCACATGAAACCTACCATGACATTGGGTATAAAACAATTAACCAGTGAAGCCCTTGAGCTGTGGCTTTTGGAGAGTCATTCAACGGTAGAATGCAAAAGACCCCAATGTTCTGCACAATGGGGATGTGTTTTCATATCAGCCTCTCTCTACTAATGTTACTGTAAAGCACTACTTTTATTCCAAAGCTTCAGCAGAATGCTGATGATGCCAGAGACCATACAGAGATAATGCTCTCAGTTTAAGGAGACAGAGTTGCTGTTTCATCCAGCCATTAACAGATGAGCAAGACACCAGCAAGTTATACTGCATGTGGTAGGAGAGCCAAGTATTGTGGGCATGGCTAGAAAACAAAGGCTGAAGTTTGAGCAAAGATTAAGAACTGAAGGATAAAGATGTGAAAAAATATAAAGCAACAACTCATAAAGGTTTATTTTCTTGACAGAGGTGTGATACTCACTATATGCTGATCAGGAATGTTTATTTACCTAGAAACATGAAAAAATTTCTAATTTAAATAATTTCATTATTTATTGGACTTTAGGAAAGGACCTATTGAATTTGGAGAATGATGTCGCTTATAAAAATCTTTGATTTCTTAGATGTAAAACATGAATTTTCAATTCAAAAATAGTGTTTAACATAAGCAAATAAAGAACTTTACACTTCCAAAAAAAAAAAAAAAAAACTTGAAGCAAAGCTGAGCAGTTCAGTGAAAAAAATTCCAACACACGGCCCCAAAGGACATCTCCATTACATAGAAGAAGATGAATCCAGATGAAACAGTATTTTTCATTAGTTACTCTGATTAGGAGTTAACACCTGTTTCGTAGTGAAGATGAAGCTGGTACCTGAGGATTGTACCTATAGGTAGATACAAGTGAGATGCATCTCTGGAGAGTAAATTTCCTGAGTGAAAGGATTTGTTGTGTTTTGGATGGAGGTGATTTAAATTGTACAGACAGGGGAGAACTGTTGCACGTGTGTGCATATGTGTGTATGCACATGAACACGTGTCTTCTTTTTAAGCATAGAATGCAGAAGACCAAGATGTGGGTTTGAAGAAGAATAATCCTCTGCTTGAGCAGATGGGAGATTAGAACCACTACGTTTTGGCATATATGAAGGGTCATATATGGTGTTTTTCACCACATTTGGAAAAATTGGGGCATATTGATTTCAAAGGTTTGGAATGTAAACATCCCAACATACATAGCTTTTGTTTCAGTTATTTAGTGCTTGCTTCACAACAAATACCCCTTACAAGAATAACACTTATTTTGACCGTAAGTCTACAGTTGGAGTAGAGCTTGGGAAAGTTTGGATCCTACAGGAACCACCTTGAAGTAGCTCTAAGGCTAAGGGCTGTAAACATCTTTATATGTCTGGTTTGGTGAAGGCTTCAGCTCAGTTTCCTCTCCACGTGGTCTGTCAACAGAGGCTAGTTTGGACTTTCTCACAGAACAGTGTCTGGCTTGCCCAGAGAGTGAGTGTCCCGGAAAGAAAGAGAAATTCAGAGGGAGAAGGAGGTTCAAAGAGAGAGAAAGATATTCAGAGAGGGAGAGAAATCCAGAGAGAGAGATTCAGAGAGAGGGAGAGAGAGAGCAAGAACAGAAAAGAGAAAACAAAGAGAAGACCGAGTCAGAGTCACATTGCTGTTTGTGACCTAGCCTGGGAAGTCATAGTATTACTTCTACTGCATTCTCTTAGGTTGGCCAAAAAGTTAATTAAGGCGGTTGTGAAACTCAGCTCCTGATGCAGGAGTGTCAGCGCCACACTGTAAGAAAAGTATGTGGGATCAGATAAATATTACTGCTTCCATCTTCGAAAAATATCATCTACCACAGTTCATTCTCTGGCTTCCATAATTCCACCTCTCTCATATCCAAAATACACTCATTTCTCTCCCCCAAGACCCTCAAGCCTCATCTCAATAAGACATCGTTTCAAATTCAGGTTCTTAGCATCCAGATACTGTATAGTTGCCAATGAGGCTCCTCAGGTGAAATTTCTCAAGGACAGCTCTTCAAGTTAAATTTTTTTAGATCTGAAGATCTGTGAGCTAAAAAGGCAAGTTATATGCCCTTTACACACCCAACATACAGTGGTAGAGCAGGCATCTGTTAACTGCTCTGGAGCTTCCTGTTCAAAGAAGAGAAAAAGGGAGGCACACAGTAGTAACTGCTCCAATTCTGAAATCCATTGGAAAATGATATCAGTTATCAAATTAGAGCCCTGTCCTACTGCCATGATTCTCCATGATTTTCTTTTCCACCCTCTGACCCACTGCTTTTTCCCTCTAAATCATCCTTTTTTTCCATGAGAAGTGACAGGTGTTTGTATCTGTGTAGTTTACCCAGAGTACATTCTGACAGAGGTAATTTGAATATCCAGAGGTCTATTTTCATTCTGTATTATCTTTCTCTCTTTCAGTCCAAAGTGATAGAATTATTTTTACACTTCATGAATCTGTTATAAATCAGTCTATGATCCTCTCTAATAGACAAAGAGCCACATCCACAAACCTGTTCAAGAACAGTTGTTGTTTTTTCCTACTTTAGACTTTTTAAGTCAGCTGTGTGGTATGGCCCTTATAGGGTGTTTTGTTTAATGGAAAGATTCTCTAAGTCATGCTTATTCTGATTGAATGACTCTCTAAGACACTACCTTATATCTTTCTGAGGACTTTATAAGGCATAATTTAGTCCCACCCTGGATTTTATCATTGCTCTGAAGCTTTTTTTTTTTTTTTTAATTTTGGAGCTAGGAAACTGAGAATAAGAGAGAGCTGTATTTTTAAACCCAGTAAGCCCTGGTCCCTTTATATTTAATAGTTATTTCTTCAGCTTGCCTCTCTCTTTTGCATTTTATTATAGGCAGATAAAAGAAGCCAGATAACACCTTTAATCCTTTGCCTGGAAATCTCTCTAGTGAGACCATACAGTTCATTAGGTACATTTTTTACTTTCCACATTATAACATATAACAGTGTTGCTAAACTTCCTGAAACTAGTTAAAGGATCCCCTTTCCTTCAGTTTTCAAGAGTATTTTCTTTCCTTTAAGTCTTAACCAGTAGCCTCTAAAAGGTCCATTATGCTTCTTGTAGGTGCTTCCAAATACCATCTAACCACTTAGTCCCAAAGCTACTATCATAGTTTTAGGTTTTGTTTATAGCAGCATACAACATCCAGGTCCCAATATGTGTACCAGTTAGCTAGTGCTGCATAACAAACCAACCCCAAACTTAGAGACTTAGAACAATAACATTTAATCGGGGCATGAATCTGCAATGTGTGCAGGGTTCAACAAATCCCACCTCCTCTCTCAGCTGGGCAACTCAAGGCCAGGAAGCTGGGATATACCATAGGCTTGCTCACTCTTAAGTCTGGCATAGGATTCTGGCTGTCAGCTGGGGCCTCAGATTCTCTCCATGTAGTCTCTCAACATGGGCTAGTCTGAGTTTTCTCATGGCATGGTGACTGGCTTCCCACAGAACAAGCATCCCAAGAGAGAGAGGGAGCCAGACAGAAACTGTTTTGCCTTTTACAACATGTCCTTGATTGTAATACAATGTCACATCTGTCTACAATTTTATTAGTTGTGCCAGTCAGAAAGCTCTACCCAGGTTCAACGGAAAGGAAGATAGACTAAACCAGCTAATGCAAGGGTATCAATATTGCACTTTAAGAGTGTGTGGAACGGAATATAAATTGGTGTAGCCATCTTTGGGAAATGCAAAATGGGCAGTTGTTACTATAGATTATGGGCTTAGTCATTCTGAATACATCATTTTGTATTCTTCATGTACCATGTCATTATTATAACAATTCTTAAACCAGGTGGGCCCAATTAAGTAGAATAAAAATTCTAGTTTGGTCAAAATCCTTATTGAATGCTTAATCGGGCTTAACTTTGAATGTGTAACATATTGTACTAAGAACATAAAAATAAAGTTTGAAGAATGCTTTCATCAAAAGTTTGATAAAGGGATATATCATCCAGGTTTATGAGTCCCTCTTCTCTGGTAACTATTCCTGAAACAGTGGGGAATCTCTCCCATCCCCATCAGCCATGTCTATGTTATATTACTTGGCACCATCAGGCAGTTCTGATTGGTTAAGAACTGTGCACCACATCCACAATGAGCTGATCGGATTGTGAGCTGAATCATATTTATATTAACAGCTGGACAGAAATTTGGTGAACTCCTGATATCAAAGACTCTGGGTTAGATAAGCTGTAGCTTACCTACATGATGTCTGATTCACTACTTTTTTGGATTCCATGAGACAACAGAATATAATTCCAAAAGTTTCCATTCATACTTAAACTAGTTACAATCACTTAATGTTGTTTGAAACAAAATGATCTCTCTATATGTGTGTGTGTATATATAATATATGTATATAAATACATGTACAGCTATGTATATATAATATGTATATATATTTAATAACAGGTAGAAACCAAATATATAATTAAAACTGAGTAGTCGAAATCTTATTATAGACAGAAAAAATTACATGTGCATAAAGCTTTATCATTATTTGGAGGCTATCGAGTTGGCAAATTAATTGATATCCTGCCAGAGAGAGTGAGGTTCCTCTAACTTTGGATAGCAAATCCGATCTAGAAATGCCTTAAATGGATTCATACTCCAACTACTATCGAGTGACCGACAGTTGAACTGTGTGACTTCCTTGACAACTTCATTCATCCCCAGGAAATCTTTCCCTATATTTTCTCAGCTGTGTTTCAGAATCAAGCCTGTTTTACTTTTACTTAAATAAACACCATTATCAAAAGGTACCATAACACCTACTCTGACTTTTCTCATGGTTACTGGCAATTGAAAGGTTCACTGTACATTTTAGAGGCTCATCTCTTGTAGGGAATGACAATATTACAGGCAACTTATTTTGCTTTTAAATCTGACATTGTTGTATGGTAGCAAAGAGAGCATACACTTTGGAATTAGATGAAGGGTATAACATTAACCAGGTTTGTGACCTTTGCCGAAGTCCTTAAATTTTGTAGACTTCATATACATACGATCTGATATTATCAGTGTCGATATATCAAGGTTGGTGAGTGAATTAAAGGTAATAAAAGGTGAAATAATCTAGCTAATGCCTTTTGTAGTGTACTCACTCGCTAAAATTTAGCTTCATGACCCCTCTCCCTCCTTTCTTTGTTCTCTTCCTCCCTGGTCCTAGAAACAAAAATCAGATTTGATTTCTCACCTTTGGAAGCACACTGTGACTTTGCTTTGCTTCCTTGAGTTGGGAGTTGGGGGGTCGTGGGTTGGTAAACAGACATAGAATCTAGGAAATGATATAAAGGAGAAATTGAACAAAAGTTTATGAACTCAAAAGTGGAGAATATTTTAAATACCCAGAAAACTACAAAAAAAGGTCCATTTAAGTTAAAACTTATATAATGAATACGAGTTTTTCTGGTTAAGAGTGAGGCTGCATGAGGGTGGAACCCCTGTGAAGGATCTAGCTTCAATCCAGTTTTTAATCTCTGTGTAGATCAAAGATCTAGAGAGGCTTTACTGCATTGCTCTCTACTTCTTTAGAAAGAAAAAGCTAAGCAAACTTCTTTTTGATAAAAAATAAAAAAGAAAGGAAAAGGTCCAGTAGTAGTTAACTCTACTTCTACTTTAGCATGTATTTCAGAAGTAAAGCATCTTTAATTTATATGTCTCTATTTTTATTCCAAGAAGACAGGTTTTCATAGCATCTTTCTACTCATAGGGCACCCAAAGGGTTTTGTTTATAAAAATCAATAAGCCCAACGCTCTCTGGTGTTTTGTTTTTTTTTTTAAACCAATCTATTTCATCTTTCACTGTCTGCTGAAGGAAACCATGTATCTTGCAGCAGGCAGTTGGATTGTGTCGATTCTTTGTGGTCCATTATCAGCCAGCCAAGATTCAAGGTCGCTGTTTTAGAGTATCTGCTTCCTGGCAGAGCTCCCTGTACCTGCCGAGGGCTCTTCAAGGTGTAAATGGGATAAGACTATTTCGGGCTGTATGAAAGTCAATTTATCACCCTGCCCAATGCTCCCCATCTAGTCTTGCCTTGCGTCTGACTGTGTGGCATTTTCAGCAGGTGAATGGAGCTCGTCACTTTCTCTGGTCTTCTCTGAAGGTAGGATTTTTCAGATGGTTGGGATTATCTACTATAAAGGAGTCAACTTCTGTCAAGGATTAGGTAACACAGTCACTTCCCTGAATGTCAGGACACTAAGAAATAACACACATTGATTTCCTAATTCAAACACATTGATATAACTTCATAAATATTATGTATTAATATTATAAATATTAATATAATTAAAACTTCCCTGAGCTTTTGGTTCATTCCATGTTTTACCTTTTTATATCATTTGACTGTTTATTAATTTACTATTTCTGCTTCTATTTTTAATCACTGGATTGGCCTAGTCTAGTTTTTAATTAAAAGTTCAGTTTATTTGTTTCCAAACTTTATTTTTCTAATACTTTATTTTAAGCCTATACATTATTCAATGTTTATTGTTTTTTTAAAAAAATATCTAGGTGTTCCCTTTGTTATAAGTTTTGAATAGTAATTTCTAACTTTACATTTTCTCTTACTCAATTGTTCTCTATAACTGTGGGTTTTATGTATGTATATGTTTTATTTTTCAGTGAGTGCAATCATTCGCTTCTATTTTGTTAATTCTTAATTGTGTTTTGTTTAATGGATACAGATAGCATTATATCAGCTTCTTGTAATTTGTTGAGATTTCCTTTGGGTCCTAATTCATAATATTTGTGAATGTTTCATTTGTGTTTTTTAAAAAGCACAGTTTTGTGAAATTCAAAGTAACCTAGTTATTTGCTCAAATAAATTTATTTTATTCTTCAGATTCACAAAACAATGTGCAATTTCTGTTGAATTCAAATTCTGTTTGTTCAAACATTTTATTATTCAATATACTTCACTTATTTTGATCTACTTATCTGTTCTGTCATTTTTGAGAGAGGTGTAATAAACTCTCTCACTAGGTTTGTGGCTTTGTCAATTTGTCCTCCATGGCTAATCATTTTTCTTTTATATATTTCAAGCAATTTTGCTGGGTACATAAATATTATTGAATATAATAATTTCATGGTGGATTGTTCCTTTTATCAGAATGAAAAAATTTTATGCTTTTAAATCTTTTCATCTTGAATTCTGCTTGATCCTGCCTGCTTTATTTTGTTGGCATTTAAAAATCTTTCTACTACATGAATTTTATTCACTCATCTTGGTAATGATTATTCACATCTTTGGGCATTCACCATCCTATCAGCAATTTATATTCTGAGTTCTAATTACTCCTTCCTCCCACTTTTTGGATTTTTGTGTATGTCTTTATTACATTTTCTCCAAGGACTTTTTGTTGTTTCCCTTCCTCTAATGATCTGCAAGTTATTAATTCTACTTCCATTTTTCAAACGTTTCCCCTAAGGTGTTAACACATGTACTTAAAGTATATTTGTCAAACAAAACCTTGCTACCATTAATCCATATCTATATCAACCCTCCTCCCACCAACCTTTTAAATTCCTTATTCAAAAAGAAAAATAACCCCACATATCCTTTTATTTTCTCTACCAGATATGAGGTTTTGCATTGGTTGAATGTGGTTTCTGTCTAACATGGTACAGATTTTTCTTAACTAGTTGGTGATTGTATTTCTGAATGTATTTTTGTATTTGAGAGTTACTTGGATTGATAGGGGGCACTTGTGAGTCTTATGTAGTGTTCCTAGGGGAGAGCTGGGATGTACCACATCTTCCTGTTGATTTCTGGGATAGTCCCACCATGTTGACATCAGTGCCCAAACTCACTGCTCCTGCCCCTAGTGAGGCTGATTTGTGGCTTTGCATATGCTGCACAGGATAGATGGACTGCGTGGATGTCAAAAAGCTGGTGTAGCTGGGTGTTGCTAATTATACTGTCTGTGTAGGGACACTGGAGTCCCTTCTGTTCCTAGAATCATACATTATCAGGCTTGGAGAGAGTCTAGAAACACCTTCACCATTTTAGCAATCTTCTTTTGTGCCTGCTTTTGCTGGTGGTTTCTTTCTTTCCTTTTTTTTCTTTTTTAATATGAGAGTAACAGTTTTATGTGTACAGGTATTTGTTTACTTTCTACCAAAAATAACCTTTTATGCTTTCAGTGGCTTTTGGGATTTACTGTATTTCTTTTCCACTTTTTTGTTGTTGAGGTGTTACTGCTGCTGTTCTTGTTAGGTTTGGTTTAGTTGGTTTTTCATCTAATATTCTCTACCATGTGAAGCCATTTATGGTGGGGGTGGGATAAGGGGGTGGCATAAAGCTCATCCTGCCATCTCGAAATATGAAAATTTCTTTTTTGCTAGGAAATTATCCATTTTTACCTGACTGTCATATTCATGGTGTTAAACTTAATAATTAAAAAAAAAAAATTTCCATGCTCAAAGAGTTCAAACTCCAATAATAAAACATTCAGGTTACTGAGAACCACTGAAATATGTGATGCCTGCCATAAAAAAAAAAAAAAAAAAGTCTGCAAAAACACACTATGGGAATGGGACCGTGGAGACTACCGAACACAAGAGTGTCACCTGAAGGATACATAGGTGTGTCGCAATAGACAAAGAGGCCAAAGGCACTTCAGATGGATGGAAGAATCTTTACAGTGCCACAGACACCTGAGAGAAAGAGGTGACTTGGTGAACTGTAAATAATTTCTCAGAGCAAATCTGTCAGAATCTTGGAGTGGGAGGAGGTGAGGCTGAAAAGGTGGACAAGAGCCCAATCACAAGGGACCTTTGTGTCCTTCCAAGGTGCTTAGCCTACAGATATTGAAGTGTTATAAACAGAGAAGGTCCAAAGTGCCCCAGAAAGGGGCTAGCCCAGAAATTACGAAAATAGGAGAATCTTTCAAACTTCAAGGTAGGAAAAAACAAAGGTCTGCAAAATGGAGCTCAAAGAGTGGATTAAAGAGATTCTTAGGAAGTAGAATTTCAGGACTCATAAATAATAGAATATGAAAAGTAAGAGGGAGGATTCCAGCTTTCTGCCTGGAGCATGTGCCAGGCCCAGACTGGAGAGAGAACTACTTTAAAATATCAAAGTGTGCATGTGTATGTGTATTTATGTGTAATATTGTGAAAATCAACATCATGACAGAGGATATCAATTCATTCGTGTTTATTGTGCTGGCTAACATACGTGGTCTTATTTCTTCCTTTCTAATTTGTATTTTCTGTTTATTAAACTGTCTGCTATTTGTTGTTATTTGTTCATTTTCTTTTCCTTATTTTTCCTGCCTTATACCATTTTCTCTTCCAACATCCCCATTAATTTTTAATATATATTTTTAAATTACGTTAAATATTACCCTCTCAAATATTAACTTGCCTTGTTTTATTAATATATCAATGGTTAAATAATGATTATATAGTTCTAATAATTTTGTTCACTCATTACTACTTCTCTTTACCCCACCTTCACAAAAGTGAAAATTTTGATAAAGTTCAACATCCATTTCTGATAAAAACTCTCCAGAAAGTGGGCATAGAGGGAGCATACATCAACATAATAAAGGCCAAATATGACAAACCCACAGCTAACATTACACTCAAATGATGAAAAGCTGAAAGCATTTCCTCTAAGATCAGGGACAATAATATAAGGATGCCCACTCTCACCACTTTTCTTCAGCCTAGTTTTGGAAGTCCTAGTCACAGAAATCAGAAAAGAAAAAAAAAAAAAAAGGAATCCAATTTGGAAAGGAAGAAGTAAAACTGTCACTGTTTGCAGATGACATGATACTATATATTGAAAATCCTGAAGATGCCACCAGAAAACTACCAGAGCTCATCATGAATTCAGTAAAGTTGCAGGAAAAAAACTTAATACACAGAAATCTGTTGCATTTCCATACACTAACAACGAACTGTCAGAAAGAGGAATTAAGGGAATGATCCCATTTACCACTGCATCAAAAAGAACAAAATACCTAGGAATACACCTACCTTCTTATATCCTCCCTCCCTCCACCAACAATATATCCTATGTATCTTCCCTCCTTCAGCTTCTCCCTCTCATGTCTCTCTTCCCCATTATCTTTCTCTCCATTAGACTTTTCCCCTTTCCCTCTTTTCTGTTATCCCATTTTTTATCCACCATTCCATACTTTCTATTTTCCATATCCTTCTTCCTTAGAGGGAGGTAGAAGTCAGAAGGGAGAAGAAAGCAGTGTAAAATTATCCAAGTTCTCCTGTTGTACACTTATCTTTTTAGAAAGGAATTTCACTGAGCTCCACCACTTGCCTTGAGAAATCAATGAACATAACATTCCAGCAAAGATTCTACAGAATAATAGGAACAATGCATGGTTCAGAGTAACCCAGCCACAAGAAAGCCTGAGTTCGGCTGCAATTCGCTTGCATCTGCTGACTCTTGATCTTACTAGAAGTGCTACTCCATTAAGGAGTTTCTCAGAATGGAGCTCTTAAAATGAAAAGATTTCTCTCAAAAGGCACAACTCTGTGAAGAACAACCGAATACACAGGACTGAAATTCTGCAAGTTTCCTTTAATTAAAAAATATAGTAAATATGAAGACTGTACAAGAAGCCAAATAGGGTAAACAAAAAGCCAAGATACGCTAAATTGAATGCTGACTGTTGGGAAATTGCAGCCAAGTGTTACTTTTAACTGTGAAATCCTGTACAAATTTTAAATCACATTTAGCTTTTGGTCAAGGGATCAATCTGGGTTGAAGAGCTCAGTTTACCTTTTCATGCTTCCTATTTTTGCTATTTCCCAGCAGTTTGAAGAACTGTAGAAGTGTCATGCCTTGGAGAGGACTCCTGAGCAAGACACTAGATATGGCACATTCCTCAACTGTCTACGAAGGTTAGAAAAGGAAAATAACTGAAAAAGGATCATATTTTAATTTATATTTTGTGACCCAAGCCATATATGGAGGAAGAGAGAAGGATACCCATGACAGATTTTACCCATAATCACAGAGCAGAGAGTGAAGAGGAAATCAGGAGGATATGACAGACTGGAGCAAAGCAGTGTTGAAAGTAGACATTCAAGAAGGGAACTCGGATTTGTAGAACAGGCAGTGGGAGAGATCAAGGGACAATTAGAATTAATTCTGCTGAAAAGTGTTCCCAAGTGGGTGGGTTTTGAGTCACATTAAATTTAAAGGTGGTGTTAGTGATTCCCACTGGGAGAGTTTTTAAGGGACCACTGGGAAGTCTAGCCAGGCATGATGAATATCTGGTCTCTAGCTTTGCCCTTGAAGATAAAACCATGTTTGTGAAGCATCACTTACACTTAGAATAAAATCTATACTCCTGGCCATGACCCTTCATGATCTGTCCCTTTCTGTTCTTTGAGCTTCATCCTATACCATTAAGACACTATTCACGATACTTCCACCATATCGGCCTTCTTTCTGTTTCAAAAGCACAGTAATCTGAAATCACATATTGATTCATTTGTTTGTATCTTCTCACACTCACCTGGAGTTTAAACACCAATGATTTCCAATTTAACCTGAGCTCTCTCTTATGTCCACGATAAAGTGGTGAATAAAAACAGACCATTTTTCTGCCCTCATGCAATTCACCTTCTAGTTTGGGAAAACAGAAATTGAACAAATAGGCAGATAAGATAATTCTAGATAGGAAAAGAGTTAAGAAAATAAATTGGGGTAATGGAGTAGAAAGTGGTTAGAGAGAGCATCTTCTTTGGCTAAGGTGGTCAGAGAAGCTCTTTTTGAGGAGATATTTTAACTGACACCTTACTGATGAGTATTTTTTAATTAGCTTCAGTGTGTGTTCAGTCACACTAAAGAGTTTCACACCCATGTCAAAGACTGAACTGGCATCTTCCTACCCCGGATTCTTCTGTAAGTCTCAGTAATGTCACTATCCGATTCACCTTCCAACCAGAAATCTTCCATTCCTCCCTTTCCTTCACTTGCAACATTTACCTTGTCTGCTAAATACTCTTGAGTCTACCTCCAAAATATCTCAGTGATCCTCAACATCTATTGTCAGGACATAGGACCACAGTACCTGGGCACCTGCTCAGTACCCCGTAAGCACCCCAAGGGCAGAAAACATTTCTACTTTCTTCACTACTGTATCTCCAGGGTCTTGTGTAGTGCCTGGCACAGGACAGGCTTCAACATATCTTTTTGACCCAAAGAACAATCTGATTATGGAAATTACCTTAATTGGATTCCTGTATTCTATAGGATAAAAGCTAAACAATTTATGAACAAACCCCAGCTTGTCCATCTTCACCTAACAACTAGCTCCAGTTTCTCTGAACTAGCTGTTTCTATGCATGCCCTACTCTTTCACAATCTGACTTCTTCTAACTCCTGCTGTGTTGAATGCCTAGTTCATATGAGGAAAAAAAAATTTATCTTGAGAATGCAGTTGAAATACAGTCTCCTTTATGGAGACCTTCTTGAATCCATAACTGCATTCCCATATCTCTAGCTATTCTAACACCTTTAACTGTGCTGTGTATTGTCATTATCTTCTTGCAATGCTCTCTCACTTATTGTGAATTGCTCAAGACAAGAATTTTGACACCTCCCATTGCTAGCTGCCTAATATTTATCACAGTGCTAGGCACAAAAGTAGGTGTGCAATAAATGCTAGTTGAAAAGAGAATGTAGGCTTTTGCTGCTTTGTTTCTAACAATGAAGGTCATAGACCATTGACCCAGTGGATCTATGCCTTCAATAAATCTTTGGCTAGAGAAACACTAATTATTAACAGCTAATAGGAATCAAAATAATCAGTCACATAGTATACCCAAAGGTGTCTTGAATATCTTCATCTGTATGTTGCTTATATGTATAGAGTGATTATATTTTTCCATCATTGAGATCAAAGAAAGGTTTCTCAGATCATGTCATAATTAGTTGTGTTAATACACACACACACACCAGCTGACCTTAATTTATTTTGGATTTATTTTTTGATATCAAAGACCAAATATTTCCTATATTACACAAACCATTTCAAAGTAGATTTAAAAGATTAGAGCTAATTTGCTCACTTGTTTTTATGAAGCAAGTTTGACTCTGATTGTCAAATACGATGTTAAGGCAAAAAAAAAGAACATATTCTAATCTAACTTATGACAATCCATGCAAAACTATTTTTTTCGGACTTCCCTGGTGGCGCAGTGGTTAAGAATCCACCTGCCAGTGCAGGGAACACGGATTCGATCCCTGGTCAGGGAAGATCGCACATGCCGCAGAGCAACTAAGCCCATGTGCCATAACTACTGAGCCTGCGCTCTACAGACTGCGAGCCACAACTACTGAGCCCATGAGCCACAACTACTGAAGCCCGCACGCCTGAAGCCCCTGTTCCACAACAAGAGAAGCCACCGCAATAAGAAGCCCACGCACTGAAACAAAGAATAGCCCCCACTCACCGCAACTAGAGAAAGTCCAAGTGCAGCAATAAAGACACAATGTAGCCAAAAATACATAAATAAATTTTTAAAAAATCTTTAAAAAAGACTTTTTTTCAAGCTTATCTTAACCAACCTAATGCCTTATTTATCTACCATGAAAAAAAATGACTTATTCTCCAAACAGAAGGCTACTTTAAAACACACACACTATAATAATAAAATTTAATTCCATGTATGCCAATTTGTTCATCTCTAAAGTCGGACTAATACCTCATGCATATCCACCTTGTTTTTTTTAATGAGGGTTAAGACAGTTAACATATGTAAAATATGTTAGAATAGGCCTTAGCACTTATTAAAAAGGCTATATAAATTTTAGCAATAATTAATGGTAGCAGTAACACTAATCATAGTTGTAAACACTAATGTGTCTCATGCACTATTTGAATTCATTTACATATGCTAATTACAAATGTTAATTATTTTACAAAATTAATTAATCCTTTCAACAACTTATTGAGGTAGGTATTAATACATGCTCCTTTTCATAAAAGGGGAAAATGAGGCTAAAAGATGTGAATTAAAGGCACTTTCTGAATTAAAGACATGAAAAGGCACTTTCTTATAGTTAGAAAGTGCTAAAACGATCTCAACCCATACAAGTCTCTTTCTGGAAGTTTTTGCTTCTCCATCCATTTGCACTGTCTCTCAGAACAGACAAGACTGGGCTTTTAGACCTGAACCTCCCATTCATTGAAACCTCATTATGCTTATTTGTTTTACTCTCCAAATAATTAATATTACATCATAATAACTCCTACAATTAGTAATATGTATATTTCACATGTATTTTATAATATATATGTATCTATCATATGTAAACATAATTATTACAATAAATAACATGTATCAGAATAAATTGTAATTGTAAATTTGTAAATAGATATTACATTAGATGGTATAAAATTATAAATTAAAACAATGATAAAGATGAAATAATCAATGTTTACATTTTAATATTTATTTTGCATATTAAATATGCAAAAAGTTTTCATACAGTAAATATTCTCATTAATATAAAGTTTTAATAGTGACAATGTGTTTGAATATGCATCATTATTTTTGAATAATATTTATTTTACTCTTGGTGATATAGAAATTCCAAAGTCTGGTTCTAAGTTTAGTTCATTTTGATTCTTGGTTTAATGGCTATAGTATCTGAAAAAGATGGCTTACAAAGATTCATGAATCTAAATGAAAATGTCATCATCGGCTGTGCATAGTTAATCACAGTATCATTTTTCATTCCAAATAGGGGTTAGTTTTTGCAGCAATTGGACTTTTATATTGAATATTTCCACAATTCTTGAAGTCAATCAGCAGTCCCTACACACTAATAAGAAGATATTTCACTTTGTTATTTTAACACATTTGCTTTACACCCATTGAACGTATGTATTTGGAAAATTTCTGAACATGTAAAAATTCCAATTCTGAGTTTTGTATGTGTATGCTAATGTTCAGACACAATAGATTTTATGACTTTATTTCATTTCTTTAATTGGCTTATTAGCTATGTATTTTGTGTTTTTACTGGTAGTTTTGGGGTTTACAACATGCATCTTTAACTTAGCACAATCCACCTGCAAGTAACATTATAGTTCTTCACATGTTGTGTAAGAACCTTATGCAGCCCACTTCTATTTTCCCTCTGCTGGCTTTTCTGCTATTGTCATCATACATTCTACTTCTACACATGTTATAAACTACATAACACATTGCTTTGCTTTAAATAGTCAATTATCTTATAAAGAGATTTTTATAAAAGAAAATTGTTTTATGTTTATCCATATATTTGACCATTTCCAGTGGTATTCATTATGTTATGTCCATCTGATTTCCATCTTATATAATTTTTTCCTTCTGTTAGAATGACTTCCTTTAATATTTCTTATAGTGTAGGTCTGCTGCTCATAAATTCTTTCAGCTTCTTTATGCCCCCCAAAAATCTTTATTGTACCTTCATCATTGCAGACTACCTTATTGGGCATGGAATTCTAGGTTGATGTTTGTTTATTTGTTTTTTTTTTCAGTTCTTTAAAGATATTTCTCCACTGTCATCTGCCTTAAATTATTTATAAAGAGAAGGCTATTGTATTTTTTTCCTTTTTTTAAGGTTTATGTTTTTGTGTCTTATCTAAGAAATCGTTGCCTGATGTAGGTCACTAAGATATAGGTGTAAACACTACACCTGTATACATTTTGGAAGAAAACATGGGAGAAAATTTTGTGACCTGGATTTCCTTTGCCTCTCAAGCCACTACTAGTCAGATAAATTAGAGAAGGTATCAGTAACACAAACATCTTTATCCAGGATATATAAAGAATATTTAAATCTAAGTAAAACAAGCAAATATAAAAAGAAGAGTTTTAAAAATCAGTCCAAAGATATTAACAGAAATTTTACCAAAGAAGATATATGAATAGTAAATAAGCAAGAGAAGTGATTAACAGTGTCATTAAACATTAGGAAGAGCCTCATCCACCAGAGGGCAGGCAGCAGAAGCAAGGATGACAACAATCCTGCAGCCTGTGGAACAAAAACCACATTCACAGAAAGACAGACAAGATGAAAAGGCAGAGGGCTATGTACCAGATGAAGGAACAAGATAAAACCCCAGAAAAACAATTAAATGAAGTGGAGATAGGCAACCTTCCAGAAAAAGAATTCAGAATAATAATAGTGAAGATGATCCAGGACCTCATAAAAAGAATGGAGGCAAAGACCAAGAAGATGCAAGAAATGTTTAACAAAGATCTAGAAGAATTAAAGAACAAACAAACAGAGATGAACAATACAATAACTGATATGAAAAATACACTAGAAGGAATCAATAGCAGAATAACAGAGGCAGAAGAACAGATAAGTGACCTGGAAGACAGAATGGTGGAATTCAATACTGTGGAACAAAATAAAGAAAAAAGAATGAAAAGAAATGAAGACAGCCTAAGAGACCTCTGGGACAACATCAAATGCAACAACATTCGCATAATAGGGGTCCCAGAAGGAGAAGAGAAAGTACCCAAAAAAATATTTGAAGAGATTATAGTTGAAAACTTCCCTAACATGGGAAAGGAAATAGCCACCCAAGTCCAGAAAGTGCAGAGAGTCCCGTACAGGATAAACCCAAGGAGAAACACACAGAGACACAGAGTAATGAAATTCACAAAAATTAAAGACAAAGAAAAATTATTGAAAGCAGAAAGGGAAAAATGACAAATAACATACAAGGAAACTCCCATAAGGTTAACAGCTGATTTTGCAACAGAAACTCTACAAGCCTGAAGGGAGTGGCATGATATACTTAAAGTGATGAAAGTGAAGAACGTACAACCAAGCTTACTCTACCCAGCAAGGATCTCATTCAGATTTGATGGAGAAATCAAAAACTTTCCAAACAAGCAAAAGCCAAGAGAATTCAGCACCACCAAACCAGCTCTACAACAAATGCTAAAGGATCTTCTCTAAGTGGGAAACACAAGAGAAGAAAAGGACCTACAAGAACAAACCAAAAACAATTAACAAAATGGTAATAGGAACATATATATCAATAATTACCTTAAACATGAATGGATTAAATGCTCCAACCAAAAGACACAGGCTTGCTGAATGGATACAAAAACAACACCCATATATATGCTATCTACAAGAGACCCACTTCAGACCTAGGGACACATACAGACTGAAAGTGACAGGATGGAAAAAGATATTCCATGCAAATGGATATCAAAAGAAAGCTGGAGTAGCAATACTCATGTCAGATAAAATAGACTTTAAAATAAAGAATGTTACAAGAAACAAGGAAGGACACTACGTAATGATCAAGAGATCAATCCAAGATGAAGATATAACAATTATAAATATATATATGCACCCAACATAGGAGCACCTCAATACATAAGGCAACTGCTAACAGCTATAAAAGAGGAAATCGACAGTAACACAATAATAGTGGGGGACTTTAACACCTCACTTACACTAATGGACAGATCATCCAAACAGAAAATTAACAAGGAAACACAAGCTTTAAATGACACACTAGACCAGATAGCTTTAATTGATATTTATAGGACATTCCATCCAAACACAGCAGATTACACTTTCTTCTCAAGTGTGCACGGAACATTCTCTCAGATAGATCACATCTTGGGTCACAAATCAAGCCTCAGTAAATTTAACAAAATTGAAATCATACCAAGCATCTTTTCTGACCACAACGCTATGAGATTAGAAATTACAGGGAAAAAAATGTAAAAAACACAAACACGTGGAGGCTAAACACTACGTTACTAAATAACCAAGAGATCACGGAAGAAATCAAAGAGGAAATCAAAAAATACCTAGAGACAAATAACAATGAAAACACGACGATCCAAAACCTATGGGATGCAGCAAAAGCAGTTCTAAGACTGAAGTTTATAGCGATACAAGCCTACCTCAAGAAACAAGAAAAATCTCAAACAATCTTACCTTACACCTAAAGGAAACAGAGAAAGAAGAACAAACAAAACCCAAAGTTAGCAGAAGGAAAGAAATCATAAAGATCAGAGCAGAAATAAATGAAATAGAAACAAACAAAACAGTAGCAAAAATCAATAAAAGTAAAAGCTGGTTTTTTGAGAAGATAAACAAAATTGATAAACCGTTTGCCAGACTCATCAAGAAAAAGAGAGAGAGAACTCACCATAAAATTAGAAATGAAAAAGGAGAGGTTACAACAGACACCGCAGAAATACAAAGCATCCTAACTGACTACTACAAGCAACTCTATGCCAATAAAATGGACAACCTGGAAGAAATAGACAAATTCTTAGAAAGGTATAAGCTTCCAAGACTGAACCAGGAAGAAACAGAAAATATGAACAGACCAATCACATGTAATGAAATTGAAACTGTGATTAAAAATCTTCCAACAAAGAAAAGTCCAGGACCAGACGGCTTCACAGGTGAATTCTATCAAACATTTAGAGATGACCTAACACCCATCCTTCTCAAACTCTTCCAAAAAATTTCAGAGGAAGGAACCTCCCAAACTCATTCTATGAGGCCACCATCACCCTGATACCAAAACCAGACAAAGATACTACAAAAAAAGAAAATACAGACCAATATCACTGATGAATATAGATGCAAAAATCCTCAACAAGATACTAGCAAACAAAATCCAACAACACATTAAAAGCATCATACACCATGATCAAGTGGGATTTATCCCAGAGAAGCTAGGAATCTTCAATATACGCAAATCAATCAATGTGATACACCATATTAACAAATTGAAGGAGAAAAACCATATGATCATCTCAATAGATGCAAAAAAAGCTTTTTACAAAATTCAACACCCATTTATGGTAAAAACTCTCCAGAAAGTGGGCATAGAGGGAACCTACATCAACATAATAAGGGCCATATACAACAAACCCACAGCAAACATCATTCTCAATGGTGGAAAACTGAAAGAATTTCCACTAAGATCAGGAACAAGACAAGGATGTCCACTCTCACCACTATTATTCAACATAGTTTTGGAAGTCCTAGCCATGGCAATCAGAGAAGAAAAAGAAATAAAAGTAATACCAATTGGAAAAGAAGAAGTAAAACCGTCACTGTTTGCACATGACATGATACTATACATAGAAAATCCTAAAGATGCTAACAGAAAACTACTAGAGCTAACAATGAATTTGGTAAAGTTGCAGGATACTAAATTAATGCACAGAAATCTCTTGCATTCCTATACACTAATGATGAAAAATCTGAAAGAGAAATTAAGGAAACACTCCCATTTACCATTGCAATAAAAAGAATGAAATACCTAGGAATAAACCTACTTAGGGAGACAAAAGACCCGTATGCGGAAAACTATAAGACACTGATGAAAGAAATTAAAGATGATACCAACAGATGGAGAGATATACCATGTTCTTGGATTGAAAGAATCAATATTATGAAAATGGCTATACTACCCAAAGCAATCTACAGATTCAATGTAATCCCTATCAAATTACCAATGGCATTTTTTACAGAACTAGAGCAAAAATTCTTAAAATTTGTATGGAGACACAAAAGACCCTGAATAGCCAAAGCAGTCTTGAGGGAAAAAACAGAGCTGGAGGAATCAGACTCCCTGACTTCAGACTCTACTACAAAGCTACAGTAATCAAGACAATATGATATTGGCACAAAAAGAGAAATATAGATCAATGGAACAGGATAGAAAGCCCAGAGATAAGCCCACACACCTATGGTCAGCTAATCTATGACAAAGGGGGCAAGGATATACAGTGGAGAAAAGATAGTCTCTTCAGTAAGTGGTACTGGGAAAACTGGACAGCTACATGTAAAAGAATGAAATAGAACACTCCCTAACACCATACACAAAAATAAACTCAAAATGGATTAGAGACCTAAATGTAAGACTGGGCACTATAAAACTCTTAGAGGAAAACATAGGGATAACACTCTTTGACATAAATCACAGGAAGATCTTTTTAGATCCACCTCCTAGAGTAATGGTAATAAAAACAAAAATAAACAAATGAGACCTAATGAAAGTTAAAAGCTTTTGCACAGCAAAGGAAACCATAAACAAGATGAAAAGACAACCCTCAGAATGGGAGAAAATATTTGCAAATGAATCAACAGACAAAGGATTAATCTCCAAAATATATAAACATCTCATGCAGCTCAATATTAACAAAACAAAAAACCCAATCCAAAAATGGGCAGAAGACCTAAATAGACATTTCTCCAAAGAAGACATACAGATGGCCAAGAAGCACATGAAAAGCTGCTCAACATCAATAATTATTAGAGAAATGCAAATCAAAACTACAGTGAGGTATCACCTCACACCAGTTACAATGGGCTTCATCAGAAAATCTACAAACAAAAAGTGCTGGAGAGGGTATGGAGAAAAGGCAACCCTCTTGCACTGTTGATGGGAATGTAAATTGATACAGCCACTATGGAGAACAATACGGAGGTTCCTTAAAGAACTACCAGTAGAATTACCATATGACCCAGCAATCCCACTACTGGGCATATACCCAGAGAAAACCATAATTCACAAAGACACATGCACCCCAATGTTCATTGCAGCACTATTTACAATAGCCAGGTCATGGAAGCAACCTAAATGCTCATCGACAGACAAATGGATAAAGAAGATGTGGTATATATATACAATGGAATATTACTCAGCCATAAAAAGGAATGAAATTGGGTTATTTGTAGAGCCGTGGATGGATCTAGAGACTGTCATACAGAGTGAAGGAATCAGAAAGATAAAAACAAATATCGTACATTAACACATATATGTGGAACCTAGAAAATGGTACAGATGAACCAGTTTGCAGAGCAGAAGTTGAGACACAGAACTAGAGAAAAAACGAATGGACACCAAGGGGGGAAAGCGGCAGGGGAGTGGGCGTGGTGGTATGATGAATTGGGAGATTGGGATTGACATGTATACACTGATGTGTATAAAATGGATGACTAATAAGAGAAAATAAATAAATAAAAAACAAAGCAAAACAAAAAAAGCTGACTTTGCTCTAGGCAACACAGTTAAGATATTGTGGAACTGGGATGCAAATCCCATGTCATCTGGTGCCATATCGTGTGCTTTGCCCCCTGTGTATTATGTATCCTTCATAGGGTCAATTAAATTTACTAAGCTCAAATACATAATATAGTTCAATTAGACCCAAGATACCATTAACAGCAAAAAAAAATTAGGGATATTCAAATTATGACCACAGTGAGACACTGCTACTACACAGTCACTAAAAATGCTGAACTTAAAAGGAATCACAATACCACATGTTGGTGATTATCTGGAGTAACTGGCACTCTGATATGCTGCTAATGGAAATACAAGTTGAGAAGTTCTTATAAAGTTAAATATGCATTTATAATAGTAGACTCAGGAATTCTACTTCCAGGTATTTATCCAAAATAAAAGAAAACTTGTGTCCACACAAAAGCTTGCAGGCAGAAGTTTATAGAAGCTTTATCAAAAATAACCCCAAGCTGGGGACTTCCCTGGTGGTGCAGTGGTTAAGAATCTGCCTGCCAATGCAGGGGACAGGGGTTCGATCCCTGGTCCAGGAAGATCCCACATGCTGCAGAGCAACTAAGCCCGTGCACCACAACTACTGAGCCTGTGCTCTAGAGCCCGTGAGCCACAGCTACTGAAGCCCGTGAGCCATAACTACTGAAGTCTGCATGCCTAGAGCCCATGCTCTGCAACAAGAGAAGCCACCGCAAAGAGAAGCCCACGCACCACAAAGAAGTGTAGCCCCTGCTCGCCTCAACTAGAGAAAAGCCAGTGCACAGCAACAAAGACCCAATGCAGCCAAAATAATTAATTAATTTTTTAAAAACCCAAACTGGAAATAACTCAAATTTCCATTCAAGTGGTAGGTGCACAAACACACTGTGGCATATTCATATAATAAAAAGGAATGGACTAATGACTTGCAATCACATGAATCTCTCTCAAAAGCATTATTTTAAATGAAAGAAGCCAATACGAAGAAATAATTGAAAAGAAAATGATAAAAATCAATTTGTTGATATCAAACTCAGAAGAGAGAGGGAGAGTGTGTGACTGGAGGGGAAAAAAATGAAGATCTAGTTTCTGAAATGTCTTCCAGTTTGGGCCACAGGTAATAAAGAGTCTGACTCCATTTTTTTTTTTTTTTTTTTTTTTTTTTTTGCGGTACGCGGGCCTCTCACCGCTGCGGCCTCTCCCGTTGCAGAGCACAGGCTCCGGACGCGCAGGCTCAGCGGCCATGGCTCACGGGCCCAGCCGCTCCGTGGCATGTGGGATCCTCCCGGACCGGGGCACGAACCCATGTCCCCTGCATCGGCAGGTGGACTCTCAACCACTGCGCCACCAGGGAAGCGCTCTGACTCCATTTTTGATGTTTGATTCGTGATTGCTTTTAAGCATCATCCCTCCTTTTCTCTTTCTGCCTCACATCTGGGAAAGCAAATAAGAAAGCCCAGATGTAGCCTCAATTTGAACCAGTGGGAAGTTCATACCATTCAGCTCTGGCTTACAGGCAGCAACACTCATCCTGGTCCTAATTCCTAACCACCATAAAAACCCTAAGACAATATCCTTTCTCTGCTCTCTCAGTCCATTTTGGACCTGCTTGGGAAACCCACCTCACTCTCACCGTAAATCTTCATTATGTGAGTAATAAATCTTTACATACTTTCTTGGTGTGTGTGTTTGGTGTTATCAGCTTTGACATTTGTACCAATTTTTTTGGTGGGTGGGGATTCCAGACCATTTCTGTGGGATTACCAAAACATGACATTACAAATTCACAAATTAAAAAGCTCTTTGAATTCCAAGCAGGTTTGAAACACACACACACACACACACACACACACGCACACACACTCCTAAGAACATCAGTTAGTGTGCTGAAACAAAAACAAAAAAGAGAGAGAGAGAGAGAGACAGAAAGAGAAAATCTTAAAGGCAACAAGGGAAAAAACACAGAATTCAGAGGTATAATGATTTGAATTATCACTGCCTTCTTATCAAAAACTACAGAGTTCAGAAGACAGTGAAAACACATCTTCAAAGTAATGAGAGAAAAATAATCTCAATCCAGAATTCTGTATCCTTAATTCTATATATCTTTAAGAGAGAGTGAAAAATACATTTTTAGATAAAGGAAAATTAAGAGAATCCTTTGTCCCCAAACTATAAGAAATGCCACAACTTGGAGGAGGGTGCTATCAGCATTTTGTGTTTAGAACACAAGGATGCACCTAAGCATTCTACAATGCACACGACAGCCCAAAGCAACAAAAAATTATCCAGTCCAAAATGTCAAAAGTGGAAAAGCTGAGTATCACTAAGTTAAAGTATTTGTGACAATGTAGTTCTGACATAAGAATTGACAAATAGATAGATGAAATAGACCAAAGGCACCCAGTTAAGTTAGGTCATAGATCTAAATGTAAAAGTTCACACTGAGTATATTTTAATGGAAAACACAGGAGAATCTATTTGTGATATATGAGTATCCTTAGGTTACAGAAAGTAATAACACCTAATGAAATTGATAAATTTGACTTCATTGTTATTTTAAAAAACACTGCTCATCAACACTAAAACACTGTTTAGTTTATAGGGAAGCCCAGTCTGGAGGGAAATTAAACAGCACGCTTCTAAATATCCTATTGATCAAACAAAACAAAAGAGAACAATCGGAAAATATATTTAACTGAATGATAATGAAAATACAACATGTTTGGATCAGTGAGATACAGCTAAAGCAGTGCTTAAAGGGACATTTATGGCTTTAAACACCTGTATTAGAAAAAAGGAAGGTCTCCAATTATTGACCTAAACTTCAGCCTTATGAAACTAGAGAAATAGGAGAAAAGTAAATACAAAGAAAGCAGAAGAAAGGAAATAATATATTATATGGTAAATCAATGAAATAAAATACAGAAAAGCAAAGAAGAATATCCATAAAACCAAAAGTTCTTTCTTTGAAAATATAAACAAAATGGATAAGCCTTTACCTAAATGGCCAAACTAAAAAGAGAGAGGAGACAAATTATCAAAAATCAGGACTGAAAGAAAAACTATCACCACCAATCAAACTTTTAAAGTTTTTTAAAGGGAACATTATAAATTACCATATCAACAAATTAGACAACTTAGATGAAATAAAAATTGACACAAATTATCAAAACTGACCCAAGGCACCTAGACCACATGCTCCGCAACCAGAGAAGCCACGGCAATGAGAAGCCCGCGCACTGCAACGAGGAGTAGCCCCCGCTCGCCCCAACTAGAGAAAAGCCCACGTGCAGCAACGAAGACCCAGTGCAGCCAAAAATTAATTAATTAATGCCTATTAATTAATTTTTAAAATAAAGAATCTAACAGAGCAGAAACCAAAATATTAAAAAAAATGACTCAAGGAGAAACAGAGATGAGGGAGATCATTGGTTCATATATAAAAAACAAGTGTATTTATGTATTAACAATGGACAATTTGAATATTAAATTAAAAAAAAATCCTATTTACAGCAGCATTATAAAGAATAAAAATCCATAGGAAAAAATGAACAATTTGTTGTACACTGAAAACGATAAACTTTGCTGATAGAATTTAAAGGAGAGCTAAATAATTGTGAATATGGTGATTCTACCCAAATCAATCTATGGATTCAGTACAGTCCCCATAAAATCTAGCAGCCTTTTTGTGAAAAACTGACAAGTTGATTAAGGAATTTATGTGGAAATGCAAAGGACCCAAAATTGCCAAAGCAGTTTAGAGAAAAATAAATCTTGGATGCATAAAGTAGATTCTACTAAAATGGCCTAAATTGATACTGAATTTGTTCACACAACCACACTTTTGTAACAAAGAGGCATACAAAAGAAAACAAATTCACATTCAAACCGTGTGACTGAATAGGTGTTTGTTGAGAATCTAGTATGTGTCAGTTATTCTTCTAGGTGCTAGAGTTACAGCAGTGAACCAAACAGACAAGATCCTCAGAGCAAAGAGATGAAAGATAAATAACAGCTATGTCAGATTGTGATAAGAACAATGTAGAAAACTGAAGTGGAGCAAGAGAGATGGGATATTATTTAAATGGGATTGTCTGCGAAAGTCTCACTTATAGAGAGATATGTGAGAACAGAATTGAATAAAATGAGAAAAGCAGCCATTGAAATATGTGTGTGTGGAAGAGAAGTACTCCAGGCAGAGGGAGTAGATGAAAATTCCCAGGGGTGATAGTCTGATTCCAGTGGATGAAGAACAGGAAGAGATCCCAGCCGCTCAAGCCGAGCAAGCAAGGAAACGGGTAGATAGGACGTGAAGAGGGCATAATATACTTCCTAAAGTGCGGTGCCATCAACCTCTGAGAATGAGTTTCAGAGAACATAAAAAGTAACCTGGACACAATATTTAATTCAGGTAATCTAAATTCAATGGCTTTCAAAGCTGAAACCTATGAATTTCCATTGTGTTTGGCTTTATGAGAGTTAGGTTACTGGATAGGCGATCCTCACCTTGGATTTTATCAGAGAACTCAGGAGTGTCCAGGCACTGCTCGTAAGAAAGGAACATCCTGGTCAAGAGTCCACAACTTCCTGGCCCCCTTAGAGTCTCTGACTAGTACAGGAGATGGTAAGATAAGCCCCCAAAGCTTGATGATACAGGCCATGAAGAATACCCAGACTTGTTTTATTGCTCCATTTTTTAAGTGGACTTTTTGCTTTACATGCAGTTAGTTTGCAGGGAGAAAATGCTTTAGGTATTTAACATAGCACTGTCCCCTTGGCAGTGCTGTTTCTCATCGTAAATAGTAATCCATTGGTATCTCTGTCTCTGTGAGTTTGGTTAATGTGAGTGTGATTATATTCTAGTATTTTGTTGGAAATTGTTTATCCAGCATCTATTCCCCTCTCCTAATCGTTCTGTTTTTATTCATGTGTTCTCCTTTTCCGGACACCTCATTCCGAGCCCTGCTCCAGGGGCTTGGGTCTAATTGGCTACTCACCATACATCTGCCCCTTGCATGGATTGTGTGGGAGAAGTATAGGAATGCAAGCCTAAATAATACCCACATTTATTGCTGGCACATAGTAATTAGTTCAGAAACAAGCAAGGGACCCACTTCAGTACAATGAGACACAGGGGATGTATCTGGGAGGGGAGAGGAGTTATTTTTGAAAAGCTTCCTCAGTGGTAAAAAGAGTCATGAGAAACTGTTTCATTCCTTAGCTGGGTGTTGTCATATGCAGAAGCGAGGCTTGGAATTGCGTTAGCAAGTTTCCCTCCAATATCAAGTGGACACCAAGAGGAAAGGAAATCCAAGAGAATGGTAGAGATATGAGCCACGGTCCTAATGAACAGAGCAGTTACCTGCCGATAAATCTGCTTCATGATATTAGCCAGTTTCAATTTTTTTTTCTGTTTTCTGTTGCTGAAAGCCTTCCAAAAGATACAGGCTCTGATAAAATCAAGTTTCTAGAATTGCAGAAGTGAGTGCTTGACGCTAGAACACAGTGACTCTACCATGTGATTTTTCCCTTGTGCAATTTTCTATGGTTGCCTCCCAACATGCCTAGATTAGCAAAACAAGGTTCAAGTGATAAAAAAAAGTTTAAAGTCAATTCTGACAAGACTATGGGGAACCAGGCACAGTTGTACATTGCTTTGGGCACAGCAAATTGGTTGCATCTTTCTAAGGAGAAATCTGTTGCTATGTAATAAGACTTCTAAAATTGTTCAGAGTTTTGACCCAGAAATTCTACTTCTGTGTTTATATCCCAAAGAAATTCTCCTGGATACAATAAACAAAAATTTATGTACTCATAGAAATACAATTGAAAATAGAAAAATAAAAACTGGTAAATAATCCAATTACCAAGCAAATGGAGAGCTTGATAAATCTCAACATGAAGAAACACTATGTTGCCTTTCCAAATAAGAAATATTAGGACTATCTCCAACTTGGAATGAATATGAAATAAAGTGGAATGAAAATAGTAGAAGACAAAAGGATAAGAATATATTATTTTCTAGGACATTAGCCCTCCTCCTATGCTCATAAACTATCAGATCAAATCATCTTCTTCAGATGTGGGGAAGTTACTCTGCTATACACACCCACCCACCCCCACCCCCCACACACACACACTCACAATAGAGTGTGGAGCACAGCAGATCAGCAAAAAAACACCTGAATGAATAAGGTATTCACTGGTCATAAGTTTGGTGGACATAAGCATGGCAATGGCTAGCATGTAACTGGGTGAATGTGGTGGGGTTCCTTTGGATTGGGGGTCAAGGGAACGACTTGTCTGAGGGAGATATATTTAAGCTGAGATTTGAAGAATGAAAGAAGCCTTTAAAAGAGCTAGGAGAAGAGATTGTATGTAGGGCCATCAACAAACATGATGGCCTGCGGTGAGGAAGGTTTATCATGTTCCAGGAACAGAAAAAGGACCAGTGTTGCAGAAGCATGTGCTGCTCCAGGATGAGACTGACACATGACGACCTTTGACATGAGGTCAGGGGACATATCACGCAAGGCCTTCCCTGCCAAGGTAAAGAACTGGATTTATATTGAGTGTAATGGAAGCCACTAAATGGTTCTGAGCAGGGAAGGGGAATGATCAGATTCTTTTTTTTTTTTTTTTCTGGGTTGCACCACACAGCTTGTGGGATCTTTGTTTCCTGACCCGGGATTATTGAACGCTGACCATGACAATGAAAGCACCAAGTCCTAACTACTGGACCGCCAGGGAGCTCCCAGATTCACTTTTAAAGGGATCAATCACTCTTGTTGCTGTGAAGGAAGTGTGTTATGGGGGCCTATGTATGAAAGCAAGGAGATGGTGAGGAGGCCATGGTCCCAGTGAAACATGGTGGTTTAGACCAGAGTAGTAGCAATGATGCCTAGAGCAGCAGAGGTATGTTTTGGAGGTAGTATCAGTAAGACATATGAATGGATTCAAGATGGGACAGAGCACAGGAGATTCACCAAGGCCAGATCCCAGGAATGTGGACTGGACTTCCTGCTACTTCATGCAGAGCATGGAGTCTAGGGCACGTTCCTAGTGAGTGATCCCATGTGATCTTCACATGGATAGGATGAGAAGCATAAACCAAGATGTCAAGCTAACTGAGTCTGGAATTGGGGAGTCAAAGCCTGGACGAACAGGAAAATCATGGAGCCTTTGAGCCATGAGTAAGGACCTGCAGTCACTTTGTCTGTGGTTCCTGCTGCAGTGAGCAGAGACACAGGTTGAGGAAAGTTGTTTGTCCTTGGATTGAGGTCCTTGCTTCTGACTGCAACTCCCACCTTTGTGCTGAAAACTTCCAGATCTACACCTCTAGCCCAGATCTCTCTGAAGACCTGGATTAGACAACATTCTCCTGGATATCTTTATCCGGCTGCCCTACTGGCATCTGATAATCCACATGTACCAAGGAGAATTAGCATCTTCTCTTATCTTACCCCCCACTATTCCTCCTGTGGACCCCACTTCATTTAACAGGGTTGTCTTGCACTGTTAGATTTGTTTGTTTGTTTGTTTCAAAGAATACTCATGTCTGATGAGCTTGTCAGTTAAGGCCATTGCTTATCTCTCTGTGAAGTCCTCCCTGATCTCAGGTCTTTTCTAGGAAGTAGTAGTCATTCTTTCCCATTTCCCATCATGAAAATTTACATCTCTTTGTTACCCCACCACCACATTTTAATAGTTATCTGTAGACTGTCTCTACCAGCATCATTCATCTCTGTAGTCTCAGAACCTGATAAATGACTGAGATACATTAGATATTAGATGTTCAGCACCTATTTGGTGAATTAACAGGTGTATGCAGATCTATTCACTAGCAGACAAGGCCATGAGTCAGAACAGAAACATCATGTTCGGAACATCACACTGGCAGAAACAGAGCATTCTGGGAATGGAGCTGCCCAAGAAGGATGTGGAAGAGGCACTTACTGCAGACTCCTTATCATGTGCTACGTGGAACCATCCCAGTGCACTTCTCAACCGGAGCAGTAGAACTACAGATGTGTGCATGTTCTGCCAAAGCCAGGGCCCTTTGTTACAGAACTAAATACACACCTGGCCCAGGAGCCAGAGAAGCAGAAGGAAGCTCCAGGGGAAGGCGAAGCAGTTGAAGGCTCAGCTGCAGACTCACGCCCACAAGGTGAGTCAGCTGATCAGCATCAATGTCTGTGAGCTTCAGGATGTCCACTGCTTCCTTCCTGCCTCCACATCTAAGCATCTCCCTGTGGTTTACTCAGACCAAAAACACAGAGGAAAGGGGACTTAGGGAAGTGTAGTTCAGCCTAGCCAAGCTGACACCTTGTTACAAAGCCACCACACCCAGAAAAGTTGATGCTGGAGTTAAAGAAGAGGATCTTAGAAGCTCTGAGTTTGCGTCACTCTTATCGGAGCTAGATTCCTGATACATCTAAATGATGTTGGATTTCCTGAGACAATTCCACAGTTAACTCATCTCTCTTAGTAAGAGGCAGTCAAATCCTGAGCCTCAGCTGTAACAGCCTCTATTGATCCTTTTAAACCGAGGCACAGGCTCAAGGTGAAGTTGGACATAGCCCTTCCTCCTAAGATGGAAAATTGAAGGCCTGCCAGCCCTGGCTCAGAGAACAATCCAGTGCTCCAAAGACTGTGGAACAGGAATAGCAAGTCCAATCCTATCACTAGGTTTTGCTTTACTATATGCACACTGAGGATGGCTTCACTGATTAATGATAGGTAGGTAGATGGATGGATGGATTCACGTCTAATTATTTGTATAGCACATAGTATCTACAATATAAAAACAAAATAATTGCTCACAATTTCAACCATTCTAAGTTCAGAATTTCTCCTGAGTATCTTCGCACAGAGACCATATGTGATAAAATCAACAGTCCTCAGCAACATTCTGACAGAACTCACAATAATACATTTCACAGAGCTATTCCTTATGGTGTCCTTCAACTTAATCAAATGGTACCATGCAAAAGCACAGTTTAATATAAGTGGTTTACAGGTGCCCAGTATGATGTACCTGAGCTGGAACAACATTTTAATATATTAAATGGTGTGTTACTGCTTTTCTTGATGATATTTTTTATTCCCTGGCCCTCCCCAGTGAAACCTCAGAGAAGGGTTATTAGATCCTTTTAAAGCTTTAAAAACCCTAATCCTGAGAGGACACACGGCATCATAAAGGGAAAAAAAAAAAAAAAAAAAGCATGTTAGGGCAGAACACGGCTCCACCCTCAGCCACATGCTAGACAAAGTTCCCCAGAGCACAGAGAGCAAAGAGGCCAAGAGGGACATGGCATGGAGCAGAGGTTGATAAAGTTGAGGTTGAGGTGACCAAACCTCAAGGGATAAAGAGGCAGAAAAGGAAAAAGTTAATCAGTCTGACCAGGCTAGGACATGCTACAGTAACAGCCAACCTCCGAATCACAGAAGCTTCAAATAGCAAAGGTTTATATCTGTTTTTCATACGTGCCTGTCAAGGGTTATTTGGAGAACTCTGTTCATTTCAGTTATTCAGAGACCTGGGCAGACGGAGCAGCTACCATCTTGAATGTGGCCAGCTGCTTGTCAGAGGAAGAGAAATCACTGTTCTCAATCTGAAGATTAAATACTCCAGCCAAGCTGATATATAGCCCATCTACTCAAAACTCACTGGCCAGAGGTGGCCATATGGCCCTGCCCAACCTCAAGGGTCCAGAGGTGCCATTCTGCGTGTGCCTAGAAAGAGAAGTATCTGTGAGCAGCACTGATGACAAACCCAGGCATCAAGAAATGCCCTGGCCTCCATCCGGATGAGCAGCGTGAAAGCACATGCATTTCAGAAGTTTATGGTATACCCGTTCAGTAAGATACTGTACAGATGTTAAGGTTTAGAATATTTAGTTATGGGAAGGAAGACCCTCTCCTCTTTCTGCCTCTATGAAACCACGCCTTCATACTGCCTTCCATCCTGGCCCCACCAGCCTCTCCTTTTTCTGCCCCTTCACTGACTTTTCCTTCTCTTACCAACTGTAGAACTTCTTAGGTCTCTGCTGATCTTTTGTATACATACCCTATTCTCCAACACCAATGCCAAGGCTGGTTTGACAGCAACATCCTACCTTCATATCCCCAGTCTAGACCTCCCCTCTCCAGATGAACAGATCTGACTGACTACCTAAGACCTTCACTTGGGTGTTTCACGGCCTCTCAAATAACAAATGCCCCAAATGGATCTCTTGACTTTTCCATGCTCACCTCCCCGAAAAGAAAGTGACTCGAATGTAGTCTTCTCCCAACCTGATCCCCGTTAGTAACTATCATATCCTTTTAGAAACCTTGAGCATATAACTGACCACTCACATCCAAGTCAGTAGCACAGATAGTTGATCCACTCCCAAAGTATCTCTCAGAGGCATGTACTTTTCTCCATCTCTGATGCTACCGAGCCAGGCCAAGCTCCTGTGGCATGTTGCCTGCACCACTGCGACGGCTTCCTAGTTATCAGTCTCTGCTTCTGATGTGCCCCTTCACTATGTTCTCCACACAGTAGCCATGTCTTAAAACAATTTATAAGATTATATAATAAACTCTCTTGCTTTAAATCCATTTGTGGCTTTCAGCTTTATTTAAATTAAAATCCTCCCGTGGCTCACAAGGCCCTGGCCTCCCCCTCCAGCTTGACCGTGTATTTCTCCACCTGGAACACTCTTCTGGCTGTCCCATTCTCAAACAGCTCTCAGGTGTCAGATCACCTGGCTCCAGAAGCCCCGCTCCCATCCTGCTAAGCTCTGTGCCATCACCTCGTTCCCATCAGAATACTTGATCATGAGGTCTAATCTTATGTTTACGGGATGCTGTATCCTTCTACACACTGTCAACTCCAGAAGGGAATGGAAACTGTTGATGCCACCGCATCCCCAGGCCTAAGAAGGGACCTGTACAAAGGAGGTGTTAATATTTGCTTTATGTATGAGTTATTAATTAATGCTACTAATCAGATTTCTAAATGGTACCATTCCATTATAATGGTCAAACAAGAAGTACTAAATGAGTACGTATGGGTGTGTGGGGGTTGAGGGAGGTGGTGTGTGTGTGTGTGTGTGTGTGTGTGTGTGTGTGTGTAAAAAGATTGGAAGGATTTAAACCAAAATCTTAACATTGGTACTGCTGAATAAGGTATGTGGATTATTTAAATTTTTTTCTATTTCCCCAAGGTTCTACAATGCATATATTTTTTGAATAATAAGAAAAAAATTTTTTTTAAAGGCCTCAAATTTAAATGGAAGTTTTCAGTAGGCAGGGGTGACCTAGCTGATCTCTTGAGGTCATTGGTAAATGCTCTGGTTCCTGAGAATTCCTGTCTCAAGCAGACATAATGAGCATATCCTTGAGTTTGGCCAATTGGTTGATTTTAATTTGCTCAGGAGTGAATCCACTTCCCCTCACATTTCCTTCTTACTAAGGCAAAGAGGTGCTTGCCTCCTCCTGCTTCTCTCTCATTTGGGCTTTTTCTTATCTCTTGCAGTAATTGAAGAAAGTTAACCCAGGATCAGAGGACAGAAAGGAGATAAAGCTTTGAGCTTACTTAATTCAACCTGCATTTTAACAAGCTGGATACGCCCTGCCAGTCCCGCTTCCTCCCACTGAGCTCCCCAGCTCTCCACCTGCAGGAGCTGTTCTGTCCTAATTCCCGGGGCAGTCAGATGGCAGGGCACCAAGTCTCCCTCCCTGAGGACTGACCTAGAACACAGAGATTCAATGCTGATGGCCTGACTCCTCCTTCTTCAGCAGGAAGCAGGGAAGGTGCCCTGAGGGCCAGGTCAGCGCCAGCTTCACATTTCCAGTTTCATCACGGGCACTCACCCCCAAGTTAACTACACCAGGAATGTTTGAAGTTCTCCGCCAGGCTGCCGCATGTGACCATGTTACTTTTTTGAATGCTTGCTGCTGCTTGGAATATACATAGACTTCTCCCTGTTCTTGACCAAATTAAAATTCTTTTCATGCTTAGGGCTCATTTCAAGAACCACCCCCATGGGAAGCTTCCTGGCTGCTCTCTTAGGTATCCTCCCAGTCCTTCTTGTATGCCCAACTCACTTTGTCCTGGACCAGTGGGGATAGTGGGCTTTCTCCCAGACACACTAGCACTTGCACAGAAAAATCAGCCACCAACTAATAAACATCATGCCCGCCCAGCCTTGCACAAGATCGCTCTGCAATGTGCACAGCTCCTCCGTCATCTCCCTGGAGTTCCACTCCCTAACTCTCCACCCTCTTTCCAGTATTTGGAGTATCTCGTTCCCAACATCAGCTTTGGCCCGTCAGATCTGGGGGATTGTTTGGACTTGGTGGATATGACCCCCAACTAGACACTCAGTGGTATTTGCTCTCCAGAGTTTGGAATTACACACTGGCTGACAGAAGCTCTCTGTTAAAATCAACATTCTCCCCCTCTCTCTTGGCCAGAGGGGGGAAATTTGGTACCCGGTGAATTTTATCTGTTTACATTTTTGATTCCTCCAACACACTGAGTTCCCCAGGGGCAAAGACCTGTCCCCATGGTTTGTGTATCCCATGCTGGGCAGAGAACATTGCAGCTGGCAGCAGAAGGCTAGGGAATATTTGGCTACATTGAGGAGCAAAAGGGAGCTGACAGTCCCTAGAGTCCTCGAACCCAGAGGCTGGCCCTGAGTCTCTGTATGGGCCCTCGCACTCTGAGAGGTCATCTGCTTCACCACCATGATCCTGTGCAGAATGGAGCCCCTTTGCAGGGCCCTACAGGGCCCTGTGACTGGCCTCATGGAAGTGGACGTTTGTCTTGGTCCCAGTGCTAAGATACCATCCACCACAATGTATGCATGTGTACGTGTGCGTGTGGTGTGCATGTGTGTGTGTGTGTGCGCGCACACGCGCATGGGAAGGCTGGGACCTGAGGATGGAATTCCAGGTTTCCTGCCTAGACCCTAGTTATTGGATGCCTGCATTTTAACCTGTACACACCTGTGGGCTCTCCCCTCACCTTTCCCCTCTAAATCCCCAATGTTAACTGCATTCCTGGAGCTAAAGATCATCATGCACGGACTTTTATGTTTTTAGCATCCTCATCCTCTTTACTGTTATTTTCAGTATTAAGCATACGATAATAATGACCAGAAATTTAAAAAATATATACAGTGAAAATTTTATATTGAATGTCAATTAATTATGAATTTCTGGAGATAAGAATAATCATTTGTTTCACTGTTTTAAAATTTAAACACAAACTCCAACTGAAGTAAATTGAATTCTGTTTGTCTTTAACATTACCTTTAATTTCTAATCAGTCATTTAAATGAAGGTGTATGAAGTAAACACAGGGGCTGGAGACATGAACTCTACCAGAAACGAGCTTCAATGATTCCAAACTTTTAAGAACTTACTCTTGAAATGACCATGTGTAGCTAAGTCATCCCGTGCAGGGGCCAAATGTATAACCCGTATTTGTGTAAACTAATTCCAATGTTAAATATAATGTTTATTTATGTAGAAGTAATAAAAATTCAACAACTAGAGCAACTGCTTAGAACTTAGATCACAAAAATATCTTTCAGGGGAAGAAAATGTTATTACTGAAGTTTTTTAGAATTTCTGGAACATGAGAATATTATTGTTATGGACTGAATTGCATCCCCTCAAAATTCATATGTTGAAGCCCTAACCCACAGCACCTTGGAATATGACTATATTTGGAGATAGGACCTTTAAAGAGGTAATTAAGTTAAAATGAAAAATTTAGAGTGGGGCCCTAATTCAACCTCACTGGTGTCCTTATAAGAGGAAACGTGGACACACAAAGGAGACCCCAGGGATGCGTGCACACAAGAGGAAAGACCATGTGAGAACACAGCAAGAAGATACCATCTACAAACCAAGGATGCGAGGCATCAGACCAACCAACCCAGTCAACACCTTGATCTTGGACCTCCAGCCTCTAGAACTGTGAGAAAATAACTTTCTGTTGTTTAAGCCACCCAATCTGTGGTATTTGCTATGGAAGCTCTAGCAAACTAATACAGATAGAAAGCAGATTAATATTTAGAAGTTTCAGTATTGTTTCTAAATTCTCTGCAGGCAAGGCAGCCCCTTATTTCTACACCAAGGATGGACTAGGGCACCTAGCTGACAAGGGTGACTGAGCATCTTCTCCCTGCAGGGCTTGCCCAGGGTCCTTCCAGACTGAACTGACAGCTCTAGTGCCAGGCAATGCTCCTCCCCTACTGCAGGATACCATGATTCCCTAAGAAATCCTAAAAGATGACTGGAACATGCAGGTGTTCCAGGGTAGAAATCCACCGCAGTCACAGAGGCAAGGAAAGACGTTTCCCAGGAGACACCAGTCCAAGGATCACAGTGGCTCAGAAGGCCGTTCCATGGAAGATGCAGGGACCCCACAACCACAGGCAGACACTTGAAAGATCCACAGGGGTCACAGAAGCAAAAACAGAATTTTCTACAGAGGTGTGTCATGTCCACAGCCTTAGAGATATGGACTGATGTTGCAGAGAAAATGCCCGTCTCTGTAATCACAGGAACACCTAGGGATTCCTCTCAGATCCAACCCTGGACAGGGACCGTGACAGGAGTGATCTTTAGACACATGGGTATTTCAGAAAATACATTCTGGCCTGGAGATCAAAGAGGCCCAGCAAATGTTTCTAAAGATGTCCTGCAGAAATGACCCCAAAGCTCTGGAAAATGACAACCCAATGTCAGATAAAGGAGCAGGGAGGCCCCAGAAAGCAAGCCTCCTAGAGCCTCAATCCAGATGCCTGTCCCTGTATCTCCCCTCTTAGCCTAGTATCCAACTCCTCATCCGCCAGGAGATGGGGTGTGAGGCCTTGCGAGTTTCCCTGCCCTCTGCCAAAAGAGCTCAGGGTGCAGACACAGCTTCTGGTATATCTGGGGATGCTATCCTCATGCCACTGTGCATACATTGGAAGAAAGGAGCATTGTCACAGGGCGTGGTGCTGAGGACATTTTATGAAAAATAAAGGTTTACTGAGGACAGGTAAAACCCAGCAAAGCACTCCAAGGTTCAAAGGGCCAGAGACACTTTGCAGCCTTCAACACATTCCCTGCTTTCTCTCCTAATCAAGTTAATACTTCTCTAAAACTGAATAGGGTTAGGAATTGTAAGTAGTGACCCAAGTAAGGACTGGCTGCTGAGAAAAGCAAAGGACAGAAAGGTAAAGCCACAGTCGATCCAGGGGTGAGAGTTGGACGACCGGGTGAGCTCACAGCCTCTCTCTCTCCCTCTCTCTCTCTTTTTCTTTTATTCCCAATGCTATAGCCATTCGCATCCACACTCACCCACTCCCTCCCTCTCCCTGTCTCAAACCACTGCCCCCCCCCCCAACCCAGTACCCAACTCAGAGTCACTCTCTTATTCTCACTGTCGCTCTCTTTCTCCCTTTCCAGTGCTGCAGTAGCAATCACCACATTTACAGTCTGGGTCATTCTGCTGCCCTGGGGGATCCCACTGCTGAGCTCTTTTTGGCTGGGAGTTGCTTGGGAGAGGCAAACAGACCAAAGGGAGCGCAGACAGTTTGCAGTGATAGATCAGTAGCAATTTCTTTGCATCTGTGGGCAAGCTCGGGAGGGGCCGGAAGCGGGGAGGAGAGTGGGGTTTCAGCTGCAGTAAATGCTAAGTATCGGAAATTCCTATTCCACTCCCCCTGGCCTCTATTCGTCCTACCTGCAGGGGTATATAAAGGGTGTGGTGGTGGGAGCAGTTACCCCTCTGGGGAGAAGGATTTTGTCACTGACATTGAGTTTGGGAACACAGTGGTAATAAAAACCAGATCAACTTTCAGTCAACTTTAGTATTGTTTTTAAATCCCCTGAAGACAGCTTCCTCCCTTGCTATGTACAGCCAGGGCAGACTTCCACGCGGCTCCACCTTCGATACCTGGGCATCACTGACCTTGCTCACTAGTAAACGTGGCCAATCCTAGACCCTAAAATCCTAGTGGTCTTAGGATCAGACCACTTAGATTGGCACATCCTCCCCCTAAGCTGTGAATCAATGGGGAACTGCAAAAATAGAGGTGTCACATGAACAAGGGGAGAAGCAAAGAGCTCATCTTCCTCATAGCATTATAAAAATCCTTCAGAAAAGCAAAAACACTTTAGGGCCAACAGAGATTTCTGGTGGACCCAGAGTTCTCACTATGATAGCAAATGTGGTTTGGGGGGTAATGCTGGTTTTCAAACCTTCATAGATGTTCATCTACTTACTTCTAGACCATTTCACTTGGCTTTTCCCCTCAGGACCAATAAAGAATCTGCTATATGGATCCTTAGGGTTTCACCCTGTTCCTCAGGAGGCCTGTCCTTCGCAAAAGAAAAGAAATCATAAAAACAAAGAATTGGAGGTGGTTGAAAGGACTCTGAAATAAAAGAAAGGAGATCTGGTTTCTAATCCTGGCTCTCCATTTCACTAACTGGGTGACTATGGGAATTGTCTACTTTCCTCTTAGCTTCAAAGATATGGGGACATAAATACTTGCTTAAATCATCAGCAAGTGAGAAAATAATCGATGGAACATATTTAGAAATTTATACCAATTAACAAAATATGACACCAATTAACAAAATTAACCAATTAACAAAATCATCACCATCATCATCACCATCATCGTCATCATACAAGATTCAGAATATTAAAATTGGTATACTTTGAGAAACCAAACTCTGAACTTTCTGAGTCCAATCTCCATAATGTAGCCACGAGGAAAACTGAGCAAGAGAATTTAGTCCAAAACATGGAATATGGGGTCAGAAAGACAAGGACTCAAATCACGATCTATTAATTGAATAGTATCATAATATTACTACACTTGACGTCAGTTGCCAAATTCGTGTAAGGAAAATAACTCTTTTTTCACAACAGTGACATAAAGAAATGAAATTGGAGTAATTATATCTCTTGTTGTAGCATCCAGATTTTTCTCTTTCATGTAGTTTAGGCGGGATTGTTCCCAGTCCATCTACCAGAGATAGTCAGAGGGACCAAGCCTAAACCAATCACTGCTGTTTATATCCTAGGTCATAATGACCAGATCAAGTATGGACATATAACCTGACTTGACCCAATGAACAGTGCATCCAAAACTTTCAGTGAGAAAGAGACCCTCCCCTTCTTCCTTCTGTTGTTTCTGGGCGGTTGATACTCTACAAGCTCAGAACTATGACTATCATCTTGCCGCCTCAAATGGAGAGCCTACCTGAGTGTGGAGGCAATACAAGGAAAACAGAGCTGGGAGAGGAGATATGTGTTTTGAATGATCTCACAGATTCAGCCATCCTAAGTCAGCTCTTCTCTGGTATTTTCAGCTATATGTACTATTGCTTCCCATCTATTTAAAATTTAAGATATTTTAGATTGGATTTCTCTTAATTGCAACAGAAAGAAAAATAACTAATGAAGTAACCAGAATTAGAAGTAGACTGTTGAAAGGGATAACCCCCAATATAGTATTGGCTGTATCACTGGAAGATCATGGGAACCCCTCTATCACCTGATGGAAAGTTGTCTACTCATATCATGCAGATGTGAACCATTCAAGCTCACTTATACCCTGGGAATTAGGCTATACACCTACACAGGCTAGAGAGTTAAGTGATCTCATGAGAAAAAAATAAATTGCAGGACATTAGCCTCTGTGTCTCTCAGTCTTCAGTAAGGTTACATTTGTTTTGAATATCTTAGAGAAGAAACCAAAATGGAAACCATTAAGCTCAGACTAAGAACACTGAAGGCTAACGCTCAGGAGACAGAAACCCCTAGTGAAAGCTTTACATTCAAGTAGTTACATGGAGAGAGGACTGGGAGTAGCAGGGACAAGTTTGCAGTGGCTCAATTCCTAAGTCTGATGTTGCTCAACTTGCAGCCTCCATGCTTACCTGGGGCGGGGCGGGGCGGGGGGGTGTCCCCAAACTTTTCCCTGCTCGGTTATCTGCTGAAGTGCTTTCTAGACAGGCCTTTTTCTAAATCCCAGTTGATGAAAGTTTTGTCTTCAAAATTACCACCTTAGCAGACACACATCATACAGATACACACCATTCTGGGGTCCACTCAGGACCCATGGAAACAGACCAAGACAAGTACAGGGAGCTCATTCCCTTTCAGGAATTCAGCCAGGGGGTCACCAGGGAATTGTGCTGAACTCCCATGTGCCATAGACATTCAGTCTAAATCACTGATGAATTTGAAATACAGGCAGTTGAAGTAAGTTTACTGCAGCATCCAGGGAGAGGAGAAAACAAAAATGTCCAGTAAAAGGCAATATAGTTACAGGTTCAATCATGGCCAATCTTGAAGACAAACCAGATTAAGTGTTCTGATGCAACAAAGGAGATTTTTTGAAGGACTTTACTAAATATGGAGAAACAATGACTGACATCTGCCACATTTTTATCTTCTGAAATTTGGTTGCAATGGAAAGTTGGCTCCCAGGATAAGCAAGTAGAACTACCTAGAATCCTGGCTTTTGGCCACTTACTATTGTCCATGTGATTTGCGAGTCTTTTTACCGCCACTACTCCCAGTTGAGTTGCTTCTTCCATTATGAGATGGTACATAACAGATCACACGGCAGACCTAGATCTATGCCTTTTCTCAGCCCAACCCCGGGACTGGTCAACAGAGAGGATTAAGGGGGAACATTAGTAGCTGGGCTCCAGTCCTTGAAGGTGTGAGCGTAATCTCTGCTTAGCTTTTTCAGAGAGCTGAGGGCAAGAGTTGCACAGATTGCTATGCAGTTCCCTTCTTGCCTCCTTGCTTCCCAAGTCTGAGGCCACACCATGGGATGGGTCAGAGGTCTGTGTTTCTTCCCTTGTGGTCTGTGCAGGGCCATATCACAAGTCGTTCCCCACTCCCCCCCAAAAAATTGTTATACTGCACCTTTGTTTGTTTTTAATCCATTTCTCTTTGAGGGGAAAAAGTAACCTTAGAAACATTTGCTTTCAGTGCCAGTGGGATCAAGGAAAATCACTCAGCACACATTCATCTTCCTTTCATCTCTGTTTAGCTTTGGAGGACTAAACCAGCTTTGTCCAAGACTGCAGGAGCCAGGCCTGGAATCCACGCGCTCTTGATTACTAGCTCAGTGCAGTGTGCATCGTGTTGTCATGACCTCCTGCTACGACCGTCTTTAATAACAATGCTTATGTAGGGTCATGCTGCTCCCCATAAGGAAGAAGTTCCACTCATGCTCTCCAGGCAAGGAGGAGCCTGGGCTCGGGACCTGTGCTAAGTCTCTGGGTCAACAGAGGGGACTGGACATCAGGCCCGGTCAATTGATGTATCTGAAGCTGAGGGGACAATCTGAGTGGACTACACAGGGAGAAATCAACCCCAGACCCCAATCCTGAAAGGCTCATCAAAAAAGGGAAATCTTGCTGCTGACAGTAGTTTCTAGAGAAATCCGACAGGGGTCAGTGGATCCTTTGATGCTTTCATTCACTTTAATCTGTGAAGTGAAGGAGACGGATCAACAATGACGGGGAGATGCTTCTAGGCCAGCTGAAGCAGACATTCCAGGCCAGCCAGCCACCAGGAGACCCCTTTGGTTACCATGGAAACAGCTGTGTGAAGCCGAAGAGTAGATAGCACACTTTAACTCAGTTTAAATGCAAATTCTACAGGTAATTAAGAGGCAAACCACAGTAAGAACATTACAGGAGATATATAGTCACTAGAAAGCTAATAAATGCCTGCCTTGAAATGGATATAATGAAAAATTTGACAGTTTGTCTCAGCAAGAGATTCCGTCTCTATAAAACCTCCGCTGTTTCTATCTTCCCTCCAGTTTTGGAAACTGTCATTCTAGGGGTGTCAGTTTTTTATTATTTAAAAAAAAAAAAAGAAAAAAAAAAGACTTGCAATGGTTTAAAAAAAAAAAAAAAAAAAAACTCTTCTCATTAGCAGGTGTCTCCTATCTTCCCCAGAGCCCTCACTGGAGCCTTTCAGGAGCTGGAGTTCCGTCGACATTTCAGCTTCAATATTCCTGTTGCTGCTGAAGAATCAATTGGTTTGAAGGGGAAATTTTTTCTTCTTTTGTTTTCCCTCAGACTTGTTCGTTGGTGTGCATACGCATGTGGGCTCCTCAATGAAGAGGCCCTAGATGTTCAGCTCACCTGTCCCAACAGCGCCTCCATAGGCCTTGGGTACTTTCCCAAGTACCAGGCTTGGCAGGCTCATCTCAATAAGCTCAAGTGAGAGAGGAGGAGAGGGTCCAATCAGGGCATGTTGGGGCTGGGAATGGAAACTTTCCCAACTTGCTCCCCTCCAGATGAATGGTCTGAATTAGGGCTGAAATGGCAGCACGCCCGGCCTGTGTGGCCCTACTTGAAAAAAGCAGCAGCTCCTTAATTAGGGTTTCATTGCCTTTTGATGCCTACACACCTAATACGGGGCACTTGACTCCGAGGGGAAGGGGCTGTGATTGCTGAGAGAACAGCTCTCAGCACGTCCCACCCCTACGGGGTAGGCTCCCACCCCTAACGCCCGCTTTGCACAGGTGTGAGTCTTGCTTCTCCTGAGGCCTCTCCCAGTGGAGACCTTGGCCAGTTTCTGCCTCACTGTTGTTAAATCCACATTTTAAATTTCATGTATTGGAGCTGGCCACTTTTAGAGTCAAATTGAAGAGGCTGGGTTTTTAGAGTTGAATATGATTGTAGGGATGGAGAGGAGTGCTTTTTTTTTTTTTCAAGTCCCTGCTTAGCAATCTCATTATTTATATCTGCATAATTAAAATTAAAAAGGAATCATAGGGACTAAGAGCTGGAAGAGATATCGGAGTTTATCTAGCCTATGGTTTCTTAATTTGGGACCCATATATTAGTGTCAAGGTAATCATAAACACCTTGCAAAGGAGGAGGCTGCCTACTGCTGATATCGGGAGCTAAAATCAATTTGTAACATTAAGAAAAATTAAGAAGGTGAAGAACAAATGCTATGTTATGACATTTAGTGCAAACAGGTGGTCCCTGCTTGTGAACTCCTGGATGAATGAATGACTCAGACCATGTGACTGAGGCTTCACTAGTCCTCTAAAGACACTTTTTGTCTAGTGCCATCTCATCTCTCCTCACCCCTATCAGGCAGAAAAATGAATGAATACATTAGTAAATGAAAAGAGAAAAGGAAAACAAAATGACAAATAAGCAAGAAAACTAGAAATATGGATTTTGCGTTGGCATATCATGGATGCCCTTCTATGATCATGACAGTTTGGGACAAAAATCTTCTCATCCACAGGGCACACTGTGACTGGGAGAGTCCACATGGCAAATACATGGACGAAAAGACCCTAAGTGAAATATTCAGAGCTAGCCCCAGCAAAGATGTTTCCTTCCCCCCAAGTACCAAACAATGTCTTGAATTGACAGATCTCACAACCGTGTGTACAGTGAGGTTTCCCACCCATGTTAGGCCACGGGTACTGGGAAAAGAAGCATCCTTTGATGGAGCTGCAAATGCACCCCAGGGGAATCAGAGCTCCCCCCACTGGAGCCTCCAGTCTGTCTCCAACAACAGGGGGGCATGCTCACCACTTCTACGCACCCCAGAGCCTGGCTTGGAATTTCATTTCTCAACTTTTTGACCCTTTTCCTAATATGACCCCAAATACTTTAATCACCCTTGAAACAAATAAACAGTTCCCCATTTACTTGATATCTGTGTAAGCCAAGAGGCATGAACACATACTGAGTCTTCTGCTTCCTAGAGCCAGTCCCCTCTAGGGCATGGCTGTATAGTCCAGCCACCATCATCTGTGCAAGTAGTGGGGTGCCTGCTTTAAAGATCCTTTTAGGAAGAAAAATGGACTGGTAATGCATCCGAAAGTGTAAAGAAAAGTTCCAAGTAAGTAATGACAATGGAAGTTAAGGAATAATGACAACTTATGACAAGGCTTAATGACAGAGGAACATCCTAAACCCAGCCTGCCTGCAATCCAGTTCCAGGATGAGGATGGAACAGCCAGTGAAGGAGCTTTGATTTGGGAGGATGGGGGGGTGTGAAGGCTCTTACTTCCTTGCCCCTAAATGACCCACCAAGCCCTAACGGTAAACGGCCTTGACCCAAAACCAGGTAAAGCAAATGCACACTGTGTCATCTGTGCAGGTGAGAGGTAAGTTAACCTTTGAGAGATGAGTATGTTTCTAGGAATAGTGGATTAGAAACCAATGAAACTCCTAAACCTCATTCAAGCATAGATCTCTCAACCTCACCTCTACTTCAGTCTTGTCATCTGCCCGATGGGGATACTATTATTTGTCAGTTTGTTTTATGGACCAAATAAAATAACACAGGTAGAGACTTGATCCCAGTACCTAATACTCACTTAAGTACTCAATAGAGGGCAGCTCATCTCTTTCTCTACCTAGATCTCTTGAAATACCCCACTAAAGAGCACTAGAAAGCAGTAATTGGGAAGGATTGCTTTTTTGACTAAGAAGACCCTCTCTGGAGGCTCCAATTATGTTAAGAGGGTTTTTATTTTCTATGACAAAAATTAATTTTCAATTACCTCTATTTGAAGATAAACCGGTGAAAGAATTCCAAAGAGATGGCAGAAAAAGATGAAAAACAAGGAATCTATTCCCCCTAATGCTCAACATTATTACTGTTAAATCATCTAATTCAAGGAGTTTTCAACAGCAACAGCAGTAGCAGCAGCAATTACAGGGAATGACAAGGGCTCCCAGGAATGGAAGGCACATGACATTTTCCTTTCATCTACGCTGCTCCCACAGCATCAGAGGACTGTCTCTGTGTCCAACCACGCCTCATTGTTATAGTTAAACCTGCTCCTGTACCTGGTCTGTGCTACCACTGACAGTCTAGGAGACCATCTAAAAACACCTGAGCCCCTGGGGCAGGTGTCAGAAGCAGCTCCCACCCCTCATCCATCTGTGATCTGAGTAGAGTCCCCAGTGCAGCCAGACAGTGATGATGTCTCTGAGGCTTTCTCCTTGAGGCTTCCAGAACCATCTCTCCAGCCCCAGTCCTGGGAAGTACCCTATGCTTCCAGCCACACTTGACAGGAGAGTGAAAGCACTCAAGCTTCCACCTGCTACTTTCTGCATCTGTGTCAAGGTGAGGCACTGTCAGCCCTGAGGTGTAGGAGAAAGAGAAAAATGCATCTTCTCCCACTCACTGACTTCTCTTTTAGGACTAGACCCATGCAGGCTGGGAACAGGCTTTCAAGCAGCTCCTAAAGAGCACTAGGGAATGATGAAGATCAGCACATCACACAAAGTACAAAATCCTGGCACTT